>NC_062283.1:104378717-105596217 GCF_902655055.1 Lutra lutra
TTTTTTTTTTTTTTGTTATTTTGGAAGTTTGTACCTTTTACTATTTTTTAAATCCAGGGTGAACCTACTTTGGCATATCACAGTCATCCAAAGTTCATAATTTATCTTTGGATTCACTCTTGGTGTTGTACATTCAATAGATTTGGACAGATATATGATAACATATATCCATTATTGAAGAATCGAGTATCCGTTATTGAAGTATAGAGTAGTTTCACTGCCCTAAAAATCCTCTGCTCAGTTTATTCATCCCTCCTTTGCACTTCCACAATTCCTGGCAACCACTGAACATTTTATTGTCACCATGATTTTTCTTTTCCTGGAACATCCTATAGTTGAAATCATACGTAGCCTTTTCAGATTGGCTTCTTTCACTTCATAATGTGCATTTACAGTTCTTATATGACTTTTCATGGCTTGATAGCTCTTTTCATTTTAGTGTCAAGTAATATTCCATTGTCTGGATGTACCACAGTCTATTTATCCATTGACGTACTCAAGGACGTATTGGTTGCTTCCAGGTTTTGGCAGTTAGGAGTAAGGTTGTTTTAAACATTTGCACGCACAGGTTTTTGTGTGGATGTAAGTTTTCAGGTCCTGTAGTAAACTCTTTTTTTATTTTTAAAGATTTATTTATTTATTTGAGGGAGAGCGAGAGAGAGCCCATGAGTGAGAGGGGGAGAGGCAAAGGGAGAGAGAATCCCAAGCAGATTCCACACTGAGCATGGACCCCAACGTACGGCTTGATTCCACAACCCCGAGACCATGACTCGAGCCTAAGCCAAGAGTTGGACACTTAATCGACTACTCCACCCAGATGCTCCTAGTAAATTCTAATGAGCAAAAATGCTGGATCATATGCTAAGAATGGGTTTAGTTTTAGAAGAAACTGCCCAGCTGTCTTCCAGAGTGGAATGAATGAGAGTTAGGGTTAGGGTTAGGGTTAAAACAGTGTTTTATCAGACAGCTCTTACTTTCTCCAAGTCGGTGGCTTGTTTTCTCATTCTCTTGATAGGCTGCCTTTTGTAGAGCAGACGTTTTTAATTTTAATGAAGTCCAGCTTATCAACTAATGAATATTGGATAGATGGATAGTATCTTTGGTGTTCTATCAAAAATGCCACCAATGTCCCCCACCTGCCCCAGCCCCAAGATGCCTAGTAGCCAGTGTACTGGTGCAGACCAGGGGAATTCCACAGTTTAATTAAAACAAAGCATCCTGAATATCTGCAGGGAGTGTTAACACCATGTGATTTCTGCCCAGGGCTCTACATGCCAAAGCACAAAATTCAATGAAATGTGATTAAAGTGCATTTTACACCGGTCTGTTTCTTCTTCTTTGCTGTCAGGCTGTCACCCATCACTTCCCTCTGCTGTCAATTGTGTCTTACTATATTTTTCTTCCCCCCTTTAATTCTTCTTCTAAGTAGGAAAGAAAGAGCTGGAGTTGTTATTGTGTACAAACAAATCAAGATCCCATAGGCCTGAAAGGAGAGGACTTTTGTAAAAACCATGTTAGTGAGTTTTAGAATATGGACATATTAAAATATCTTTTGCTAGGAAATAGGCATTTTTTTTTTTCTTTCTAGAACTGTATTCTCTATAACAGAATTCTGGAAAAGTAGGAGATGATACTATATGTGAACATCCCTTGGTCTTTATTGACTTTGTAATCTTCTGAGGTATGACAGTTTGAATATACAGTGAATTCACTCATTTGTCTACTCAACAAATAAATATTGTGTGGATCTACTGTATTCTAGGCACCTTTTGTGGCTAAAAGCAGTAAACAGAATAAATATGGTTCCTGCCTTCACAGAGATCACAGATTAATTGGAGAAACAGTCATTATTCAAAACAAGCAAAATATCATGGAAGTGTAAATTTGTTATGGGAAAAAAACTGTAGAGCAATTTTCAAGATCAGTTAAAGGAAACTTAAAACTTTCAGAGTGATATGAAGTAAACATTAATTTAGTTCCACTAAAATTTTGATATAATTGCAAATCAATGGTACTTTTATGTATTTATGTATTTATTTATTTATTTAATTTTATTTTTTTTTTATAAACATATATTTTTATCCCCAGGGGTACAGGTCTGTGAATCGCCAGGTTTACACACTTCACAGCATTCACCATAGCACATACCCTCCCCAATATCCATAACCCCATCCCCCCTCTCCCAAACTCCCTCCCCCCATCAACCCTCAGTTTGTTTTGTGAGATTAAGAGTCACTTATGGTTTGTCTCCCTCCCAATCCCATCTTGTTACATTTATTCTTCTCCTACCCCCTTAACCCCCCATGTTGCATCTCCTCTCCCTCATATCAGGGAGATCATATGATAGTTGTCTTTCTCCGATTGACTTATTTCCCTAAGCATGATACCCTCTAGTTCCATCCACGTGGTCGCAAATGGCAAGATTTCATTTCTTTTGATGGCTGCATAGTATTCCATTGTGTATATATACCACATCTTCTTTATCCATTCGTCTGTAGATGGACATCTAGGTTCTTTCCATAGTTTGGCTATTGTAGACATTGCTGCTATAAACATTCGGGTGCACGTGCCCCTTCGGATCACTACGTTTGTATCTTTAGGGTAAATACCCAGCAGTGCAATTGCTGGGTCATAGGGTAGTTCTATTTTCAACATTTTGAGGAACCTCCATACTGTTTTCCAGAGTGGTTGTACCAGCTTGCATTCCCACCAACAGTGTAGGAGGGTTCCCCTTTCTCCGCATCCTGGCCAGCATCTGTCATTTCCTGACTTGTTAATTTTAGCCATTCTGACTGGTGTGAGGTGATATCTCATGGTGGTTTTGATTTGTATTTCCCTGATGCCGAGTGATATGGAGCACTTTTTCATGTGTCTGTTGGCCATCTGGATGTCTTCTTTGCAGAAATGTCTGTTCATGTCCTCTGCCCATTTCTTGATTGGATTCTTTGTTCTTTGGGTGTTGAGTTTGCTAAGTTCTTTATAGATTTTGGACACTAGCCCTTTATCTGATGTGTCATTTGCAAATATCTTCTCCCATTCTGTCAGTTGTCTTTTGGTTTTGTTAACTGTTTCCTTTGCTGTGCAAAAGCTTTTGATCTTGATAAAATCCCAATAGTTCATTTTTGCCCTTGCTTCCCTTGCCTTTGGCGATGTTCCTAGGAAGATGTTGCTGCGGCTGAGGTCGAAGAGGTTGCTGCCTGTGTTCTCCTCGAGGATTTTGATGGATTCCTTTCTCGCATTGAGATCCTTCATCCATTTTGAGTCTATTTTCGTGTGTGGTGTAAGGAAATGATCCAATTTCATTTTTCTGCATGTGGCTGTCCAATTTTCCCAACACCATTTATTGAAGAGACTGTCTTTTTTCCATTGGACATTCTTTCCTGCTTTGTCGAAGATGAGTTGACATAGTCGAGGGTCTATTTCTGGGCTCTCTATTCTGTTCCATTGATCTATGTGTCTGTTTTTGTGCCAGTACCATGCTGTCTTGATGATGACAGCTTTGTAATAGAGCTTGAAGTCCGGAATTGTGATGCCACCAACTTTGGCTTTCTTTTTCAATATTCCTTTGGCTATTCGAGGTCTCTTCTGTCCCATATAAATTTTAGGATTATTTGTTCCATTTCTTTGAAAAAAATGGATGGTACTTTGATAGGAATTGCATTAAATGTGTAGATTGCTTTAGGTAGCATAGACATTTTCACAATATTTATTCTTCCAATCCAGGAGCATGGAACATTTTTCCATTTCTTTGTGTCTTCCTCAAGTTCTTTCATGAGTACTTTATAGTTTTCTGTGTATAGATTCTTAGTCTCTTTGGTTAGGTTTATTCCTAGGCATCTTATAGTTTTGGGTGCAATTGTAAATGGGATGGACTCCTTAATTTCTCTTTCTTCTGTCTTGTTGTTGGTGTAGAGAAATGCTACTGATTTCTGTGCATTGATTTTATATCCTGACACTTTACTGAATTCCTGTACAAGTTCTAGCAGTTTTGGAGTGGAGTCTTTTG
Organism: Lutra lutra; assembly: GCF_902655055.1. NCBI lineage: Eukaryota > Metazoa > Chordata > Mammalia > Carnivora > Mustelidae > Lutra > Lutra lutra. The sequence continues at coordinate 104,382,724 of NC_062283.1, forward strand.
GGTTTTCCACATATAGTATCATATCATCTGCAAAGAGTGACAGTTTGACTTCTTCTTTGCCGATTTGGATGCCTTTAATTTCCTTTTGTTGTCTGATCACTGAGGCTAGGACTTCTAGTACTATGTTGAATAGCAGTGGTGATAACGGACATCCCTGCCGTGTTCCTGACCTTAGCGGAAAAGCTTTCAGTTTTTCTCCATTGAGAATGATATTTGCGGTGGGTTTTTCATAGATGGCTTTGATAATATTGAGGTATGTGCCGTCTATCCCTACACTTTGAAGAGTTTTGATCAGGAAGGGATGCTGTACTTTGTCAAATGCTTTTTCAGCATCTATGGAGAGTATCATATGGTTCTTGTTCTTTCTTTTATTAATGTGTTGTATCACATTGATTGATTTGCGGATGTTGAACCAACCTTGCAGCCCTGGAATAAATCCCACTTGGTCGTGGTGAATAATCCTTTTAATGTACTGTTGAATCCTATTGGCTAGTATTTTGGCGAGAATTTTTGCATCTGTGTTCATCAAGGATATTGGTCTGTAGTTCTCTTTTTTGATGGGATCTTTGTCTGGTTTTGGGATCAAGGTGATGCTGGCCTCATAAAATGAGTTTGGAAGTTTTCCTTCTATTTCTATTTTTTGGAACAGTTTCAGGAGAATAGGAATTAGTTCTTCTTTAAATGTTTGGTAGAATTCCCCCGGGAAGCCATCTGGCCCTGGGCTTTTGTTTGTTTGGAGATTTTTGATGACTGTTTCAATCTCCTTACTGGTTATGGGTCTGCTCAGGCTTTCCATTTCTTCCTGGTTCAGTTGTGGTAGTTTATATGTCTCTAGGAAAGCATCCATTTCTTCCAGATTGTCAAATTTGTTGGCGTAGAGTTGCTCATAGTATGTTCTTATAATTGTCTGTATTTCTTTGGTGTTCGTTGTGATCTCTCCTCTTTCATTCATGATTTTAGTTTTTTGGGTCCTTTCTCTTTTCTTTTTGATAAGTCTGGCCAGGGGTTTATCAATCTTATTAATTCTTTCAAAGAACCAGCTCCTAGTGTCGTTGATTTGTTCTGTTGTTTTTTTGGTTTCTATTTCATTGATTTCTGCTCTGATCTTTATGATTTCTCTTCTCCTGCTGGGTTTAGGCTTTCTTTCTTGTTCTTTCTCCAGCTCCTTTAGGTGTAAGGTTAGGTTGTGTACCTGAGACCTTTCTTGTTTCTTGAGAAAGGCTTGTACCGCTATATATTTTCCTCTCAGGACTGCCTTTGTTGTGTCCCACAGATTCTGAACCGTTGTGTTTTCATTATCATTTGTTTCCATAAATTTTTTCAATTCTTCTTTAATTTCCTGATTGACCCATTCATTCTTTAGAAGGATGCTGTTTAGTCTCCATGTATTTGGGTTCTTTCCAAATTTCCTCTTGTTATTGAGTTCTAGCTTTAGAGCATTGTGGTCTGAAAATATGCAGGGAATGATCCCAATCTTTTGATACCGGTTAAGACTTGATTTAGGACCAGGAATGTGATCTATTCTGGAGAATGTTCCATGTGCACTAGAGAAGAATGTGTATTCTGTTGCTTTGGGATGAAATGTTCTGAATATATCTGTGATGTCCATCTGGTCCAGTGTGTCATTTAAGGCCTTTATTTCTTTGTTGATCTTTCGAGCCCGGCTAGAACCTTGAGAATCATCCTTCTGAACTCTGGATCTGACATATTCCCAATGTCTGTATTGATTAGTTCCCTAGCCTTTGGTACTGCCTCTTGTTCTTTTTTTTGTGGTGAATTTTTCCGCCTTGTCATTTTGTCCAGATAAGAGTATATGAAGGAGCAAGTAAAATACTAAAAGGGTGGCAACAACCCCAGGAAAATATGCTTTAGCCAAATCAGAAGAGATCCCAAATCGTGAGGGGGGAGAAAGGGGATAAAAAGGGGTTCAGAAGAAAAAAAAAAAGAAAAAAAAAGAAACTATTAAAAAAAGAAAGCCGATAAAATATATAAAAAGGAAAAAATGTATATATATGTATTAGATAAACTATTTAAAAAACGTTAAAAAAAGAAAACGGTAAAAGTTAAAAAAATTTAGCAGAAGAAGAGAAAAAAAAATTGAAAAAGAGAAAAAAAAATTAAATTAACTGCAAGGCTAAAGAATCATGGGGAGAAAGCCATGAGTTCCGTGCTTTGCTTTCTTCTCCTCTGGAATTCCGCCGCTCTCCTTGGTATTGAAACTGCACTCCTTGGTAGGTGAACTTGGTCCTGGCTGGGTTTCTCGTTGATCTTCTGGGGGAGGGGCCTGTTGTAGTGATTCTCAAGTGTCTTTGCCCCAGGCGGAGTTGCACTGCCCTTACCCGGGCCGGGCTGAGTCATCCGCTCGGGTTTGCTGGGTTTACTTTCGGGAGCTTTTGTTCCCTGAGCGCTTTCCGTAGAGTTCCGGAGGGCGGGAGTGAAGATGGCGGCCTCCGGTGCCTGGCCCGGAGGAGCCAAGAGCCTGGGGCCCCACTCCTCAGTGCGCCCTCAGAGAACAGCGCCCAATGACTCCCGTCACCCTGGCCTCCGGCCGCGCTCTGAGCTGACCGAGCCTGCGACTGGCCCAAGGCAACCCCGAGTTTAGAGCTCACTCCTCGGCTCTGTCTCTGTAGTCGGCTTCCCCGTTCTAATACCGGTAAGCTCTGTGACACTCAGACACCTCCGATCCTTCTGTGACCCTGTGGGACCTGAGGCCGCGCTGACCCCGCCTGGGCTTCACCCCAGTTAAGCTTCTGGAGCGATGTCCCTCAGCGGAACAGACTTTTAAAAGTCCCGATTTTGTGCTCCGTTGCTCCGCCGCTTGCCGGGAGCCGGCCCCCCCCCCCCCCCCACGGTCTATCTTCCCGTCGCTTTGGATTCACTTCTCCGCCAGTCCTACCTTGCAGAAAGTGGTTGATTTTCTGTTTCTGGAATTGCTGTTCTTCTTCTCTTCAATCTCCCGTTGGATTTGTAGGTGTTTGCAATCTTTAGATTAGCTATTTAGCTGATCTCCCGCTACCTGAAGTAGTCTCAGCCTGCTACTTCTCCGCCATCTTGACTCCTCCCTCAATGGTACTTTTTTATGGAATCCGTATCTCGGACAGAAAAATAAAATAAAATATTTTCTAGTATCCAGCACAGTGCTTACCCATAATATGTACCAGAGTATCAGGACAGTTAACTATAAATAAATATAACTAGAATTATAACTATTACTGCATTTCAAAAGTATACATTTCTATTGATAGTTACCATGCAGCTAACACTATCAATGCACAAAGGTGATTTATACCCTTACATCAGCCCCAGAGATTTCACACCATAATGGTGACTAATTAGTTTTGTTGCTCTATCAACAGAAAAGTAGGCATTCCTTACAACTAATAAACTAATTGTGATTCTCGGTAGATCTGTTTTATCGACCTAGATGTTTATTTATCAGGATTTTCCCAAACTGGTCTTTCATCAAAGAGCTTACTGTGGGGCTTCTATAAACAATAGAATCCTTTTTTTCTGTGATATACATACATATTTATACATACATATTTATATTTTTATATTTATATATAAAGTATTTTCTCTCTTGCTTTATGGAAAGCACATTAAAAACATAACACAAAGTCAAGACAAAAATTTCCAGAAGTCGGGGCGCCTGGGTGGCTCAGTGGGTTAAGCCGCTGCCTTCGGCTCAGGTCATGATCTCAGAGTCCTGGGATCGAGCCCCGCATCGGGCTCTCTGCTCAGCAGGGAGCCTGCTTCCTCTTCTCTCTGCCTGCCTCTCTGCCTGCTTGTGATCTCTCTGTCAAATAAATAAATAAAATCTTTAAAAAAAAAAAAAAAGAAAAATTTCCAGAAGTCCATTTCTTAAGTAAGTCATATCAGTTGTTCATATCATCCTGTGAATATGTATTTTGCATGGTAATATATAGTAATATCATAAGTATAATTTAATATTTTATATTTTCATTTAATTCTTTGCTACTGTCCTTTTCAAATTCTTCCCCTAGCCTCATCACCCTTCTCCCATCTAGTATATCTGATGATAAAAGCTTACTGTGTGTATTATATGAAGTACCAAGTACTTTCTTGGATTTAATCCTTGTTTCCATTTTGGCATTACCTTTGCTGTTACCTCATTGGCATAGGAGGCTTAAGATGTTTTAATTCCAGTAACAAATCAAAATTTGATCCCATTTTACTTTCAGAGGTTCTGATTACTACTTTAATCTGTTTCATAAGATGGTTCATAATGTCCTCAGCTTAGCTATATCCAGGGTAGTGGCTTTTCTCAAATCACCTTAGTGTGACTTCTGCAAAATGGGATTTTGTAATTATACAGTTAAACCTACTTGGTGTCATTCCCAACTGGGAATCAAAATTAGTGACCTTTATCTAGATTTTTACATTCTTTTTCGCCTTGGAGGAGACCATTATTCTTACCTGACTCTGGATTATTTCTCTCTGGATTGGTAGTTGCCAGTTATTTTCGGGACAAAGTGCCTATTACTGTGAACCCTATTTATCTTAATTTGGCTTTCTTAGTTTGGAGGGATAATTTAGAATTTCTTTAGATAAACGTTATATCTGGCTGTAGTTCTTAATTTCTTTATTTTATCTACTGTGCTTGTCAGATGTCCAATGAAATGGAGGGCTACTGCTGGATTTCATTTTGTCAGACCACCTCCTCTTTTATGATACCTAAATGTACCTCAGGTTGTCTTCAGAGGTCTCTAAAGGACTTATAGCTTTCATTTCCTGAAATTCCAAACTTTAGGAAGTCAAACAGAGCAGAAATAACAACAGTTGTATAGAGGACAGACTGTCTAGTCATAATAATCTTGTGTCTTTTTATTATTCCATGAAGAAAGCAAGAAAATAGTTTTAAAAAACACGTTGTGGCTATATAGGTGGGTACTGGTAGTTGGGAACGTAACTTTTTTGTTGTCTGTGATCAGAGCTATAATCCTGTGCCTCAGCTGGGAGGGTAGGAATTTATATCTGTGTGCAAATTCAGATCTGTAAAGGTTTTGAGTAGGTTAGTAACTTGATAGTAAATAATACCTTAAATTTATATACATATATACACATATACATATATATGTATATATATATGTATTTTTTTGTTTGTTTTAGCAGTAGTTCATACTTCTGGTGTCAGACATCAGATATTACAGCCAATGTAATATGGCTATGCATATTACATTTGTTCCTTTTTAATACTTACAACTTTAAGGGTTAGCTGCTGTTACCATTTCCATTTTACTTTTAAGGAAACAGATACTTGGACAAGTTGTGTAACCTGTGGTTAATCGCTGAAAATAAAAAGCCAATTTCTGAAATATTTCCTCTATAAAGTTGAAGAGATTATTTTTGAATTAGCATCTGAGCTGGGATTTAAACCTAGGATAATCTGATACCAAAGCCTATGTTCTTGATTTTTTAAGGTAAATGTTTTTTTATTTGATTGCCACATTAATTCTGTCCAAAAGCCAATGCAGTTGGTAGGTTCTTTTTTCTTTTTTTTTTTAGGTTTTTTTTTTTTTCTTTTTTTTAACTTAATTGTTAGAGAGAGAAAACACACAAGCAGGGGGAGCAGCAGACAGAGGAAGAAGCAGGCACCCACTGAGCAAGGAGCCCGATGTATGACTCGATCCCAGGTCTCTGGGATCATGACCTGAGCTGAAGGCAGATGCTTAACTGACTGAGCTACCCAGGCATCCCGCAGTTGGTGGGGTCTATGGAAAGAATTATGTGGAATAAAATTAGGTCCTACCAGTTCTCTTTGCAGTGGTTGGTGGAGGAGTGGATAGGGTAACTTAGAGTTACATTCTGCTTGTTGGACGGTTTCACTGTGTCATCTTTGAGCTTTTTTATAGCATAAGGTGACAACAAGATAATAGTCTAAAACCATTGGGAATATATGCTTCTGTGGCACTGGTCATTCCCCCCAGGCAGATGGGAATGGCTCTGTTTAGCCATGGAACCTGGGTATCAGTGGCCACTTGCTAGTAAGATGAGGCTGTGCTGTTCAGCCTGGCAGTTAAGCTGAGCTGTATGGGGAAGGGCTGGTTTTTCAGCCCTTCAAGTTTGGAAGGATTTTTTAAGACTGGTTTATTCAAAATATTATTCAAAACAATTGTTCTCTAGCTATTTAGATGTTCTGTTTTTTTTTAATAAAACAGTAGGCTATGAGTTATTGCCTCGTATCTTTAATGTGGTGGTGCCCTGTTCCCAGAGCACTTTATCCATACAATGAATGAATTACCCACATTGTGGTAATTTGTTTCCATGCCTATTCCCAGTCTCACCACAGCTGTTTGACAGAAGGGCTGTCTTAAACAGTTTTGTGCTCTAACAGGTGACAGACTTTTAGGTGATCAGCTAGTATTGAACTGATTTGAACTTTAAAATCAAAGCCCAACATTTCTCTGTTCAGAAAATCTATATGTATTCACTTAAATTTAACTCAAACTACAGGTTTCAGTTTAGCTGGGAAAATGAAAATGTGGTCTATGAATATAGATTTAATTTTGGTTTCATGGTCTTACATATTTTCATACATCACCCAAGGCTTTCTTATTATTTATATGGGAAAAAAAAGCAAAAGGCCTTCCTGTATGTCTGTTTCAAGCATTTTACATGTATTAACTAATTTATTCCTTACCACATCAGCATGAGGTAGCACAGTGAAAATTCTGAGGTATGGAGAGGTTAAATGATTGGCCCCCTTGCAGTCCTGCCCCAGAGTCTTCCTCTTGATCAATCTATGCTGCCTCATTTATCCGTAGATAATGCATGCTTGTGAGTCTGTATCAAGGAAGAGATTGAAAGAAATGCTCTCTCTCTGATATTTCATCATGAGCCTCATTATCACTTCTTGAAAAATATATAACATTTTTTTTTTCAGGAAAATCTTTTTCTAAGGTCAGCTTTTAACATGAAGTAAAAATTTTTTTTCATATCGAGTCAGTTTATGAGGAATATTGACTGAATTGGAATGAGTTTGGAAGAGAATCAGCAGAAAACTAAGGAAATTTAAGTCACGCTATTGAAGAGAATGTAGATATTTCATCTTGAGAACATTTTATAACGGAATTGAAAGTGTATTTCATATATTTGAGCGTAATGATTGACAGAGAGTTTGGCTTTGTTCTTTATAGTTTGGGCAGATAAGTTTAGGACCACTTGGTTGGAGATGCCTTAGAACAACAGATTTTCCCTTCACATAGGGAGGAACTTTCTGCATGGATGGGCTGCCCATCCATGAGCTTTTTCTTACCAGAATACTCAGAAAACACTGGAAGCAAAGGATGTTACTCAGGATAATCAAGTATTTGTTTGATCGAATAACTGAACTAGGTGATCAGGTATGAAGGTCCTTGCAATCCAGTGATTCTAACAGTTTAGCTCAGAAGCAATTCTGCTTTATTACATTATTCTTATTGTATACCTTACCACCTAGAAAAGTTCTATGTCAGTGACTTTTTTTTTTTTTTTAAGATTTTACTTATTTATTTGAGGGAGAGAGACAGTGAGAGAGAGAATGATAGAGGAGAAGGTCAGAGGGAGAAGCAGACTTCCTGTGGAGCGGGGAGCCCAAGGTCGGACTCGGTCCTGGTGCTCTGGGATCATGCCCTGAGCCAAAGGCAGTTGCTCAACCAACTGAGCCACCCAGGCACCCTGTGTCAGTGATTTTTAGTGAAACATAGGCTTAGGAATCTCATAAACTATAGAAAATAACATCACAGACTTATCATAATATCGAACTCATGGAAAATTGTTCATCAAACTCGGTAATAATTGTTGCACATGTTTCCTTACTGTTTATTATGTAGCAAGCATTTTGTTAAGCGCCTTGTATTCATTACCGTATTTATTCTTCACAGTAATCGTCGGGGGTAGGTAATATTATTATCTTTTCCTATTTTATGGGTGAGGGGTTAAGGTTATCTTGCCCATGTCTACATTAACTAATAAGATGGCAGGACTAGAACGCAAATTCAAGACTTTCAGAATCCAAAGCCTGTACACTTAACTACTGCACAAACTTTCAGCTTTGTGGCCCAGATCAGAAATTGAAAGTCAAGATAATTGTTAAGTCATGGTTCTCAGGAACTCACACAATTCAGTAGAAAAAAACCACCCCAATTAAGAAATGGTCAGAGGAACTGAATAAATACTTGTCCAAAGATGACATACAAATGGCCAACAGGTACATGAAAAGATGGTCAGCATCACTAATCATTAGGAAATGCAAATCAAAACCACAATGAGAGTCCACCTCACACCTGTTAGAATGGCTGTTATCAAAAGGATAAGAGCTAATTACTGCTAGCAAGGATGTGGAGAAAAGGGAACCCTTGAGCACTGTTGGTGGGAATGCAGAACAGTGCAGCCTCTATAGAAAACAAGGTAGAGATTCCTCACAATATTAAAGACAGAGCTACTATTTAATCCAGCACTCACACAACTAAAGGAAATAAAATCACTATCTTTTTTTTTTTTTTTAAAGATTTTTTTTTTTATTTATTTATTTGACAGAGAGAAATCACAAGTAGGCAGAGAGGCAGGCAGAGAGAGAGGAGGAAGCAGGCTCCCTGCTGAGCAGAAAGCCCGATGCGGGGCTCGAACCCAGGACCTGGGATCATGACCTGAGCCGAAGGCAGCGGCTTAACCCACTGAGCCACCCAGGCGCCCCTAAAATCACTATCTTGAAGTGATATCTGCAGCCCCATGTTCACTGTAGCATTATTTACAACAGACAGGACAACAACAAGTTAAGTGTCCATCAACAGATAAATAAAGAAACATGCACACACACACACAGGAATATTATTCAGCCACGAAAAAGAAAGAAATCCTGCCATTTGCGGCAACATGGATGGGCCTTGAGGGCATTATGCAACATGAAATGACTCAGAAGAGAAAAACAAATTCTGATCTTGTTTATATGTGGAATCTTAAAAAGCCAAACTCATGGAAATAGAATAGAATGGTTGTTGCCGGGGGCTGGGAATTTGGGGAAATGGGGAGATATTGGTCAAAGGGTACAAACTTCCAGTTACAAGAGGAGTAAATTGGGGGGATCTCTTGTAGAGCATAGTAGCTCTGGTTAATACTGTACTATATATTCAGAATTGTTAGAAGAATAAGTTAAAGTGTTCTCACCACAGAAGAAGAAAAGTAATTATGTGAGGTGATGAGATATTAACCAATCTTATTATGGTAATCATTTCACAGTATGCACATGTGTCAAATTATCATGTACACCTTAAACTTTATAGTTTTATATGTCAGTTATCACTAAAGCTGAGAAAAACTTAGAGAGAAAAAGAAAATACTAAGGGAAACAGTTGATTTGAAAATATAACCTTTTATTGCTGAGCATTCAGTCACTCCAGCCACCTGAGTAACCACCTGAATACCCATCCTGTCCAATAAATGCCACTAACACATGTGATATTTAATTTTAAGTTAAAATTAAAATTCAGTACCTCAGTCATGCTTGTCACATTTCAAGTACTTGGTAGTCACAAGTGTGTGTGGCTGCCATACTGGCCAGTGCCAATACAGAATATGGCCATCACTGCAGAAAGCTCTACTGACCAGCACCGGTCTAGACTTCATTACTAAAGTAAAAGACAATACCTTTTTCATTAACACAGCCTCCAGAGTGGCACTTTGAGGTACACCCTGACATGAACATTCAAGAGTGTATACTCATAACAGAGGGGCAAATTTTTCATTCTCAAAGGTGGTCAAAAATTAACTGTTTACTGCATAATTTAAAATATTCTCAAAGCCCATTGCTAGAAAGACAGAAAGAAAGAAAAGAAGTTTGGTTTTATGAAATCGTGCCAGCCAAAATACTACCTTAAAAAATACATTGAAGTTTTGTAACATATTTCAATTAGATATGAAATGGTTTACCCACGACAATTTCCTTGCTCCCTTTCCCTTCCTCCATTCTTCCTGCTATTTTACTCCTTGCTTTTTTGATAGCTATTTGTTCCAATTGATGGAAGGGACTCAAACCTTTTCTCCTGATGTAAACAACAAAAGGTTGTCTACAGGTTGTTTGAAGTAGGTGAGGGAATTACCCCTATAGTCTTGTGTGGGAGAAGAATGTTCTAGGCAGAGAGGAAAGTCAGTGTAAGAGCCATAAGGCAGAAGAGTGACTTATATACTTAGGAAGCACAAAGGAATTATGTGTGGCTGAAGCTCTGATAGTGACAACTATAGTCATAGGGGAGGTGGGAGAGTGTGGAGAATGGAGTGTTAGTACTTTGGCTTCTACCCTGAGTGAAATGCATGCTATTGAAGAGTGAAATAATGAATTATACTCCAAAAGGCTTGATCAGGTTGCTGTGTGGGATTACAATGATTACAGTCAGGGAGACCAATCAGGAGACTATTGTAGAAATCTGGAAGAGAAATGATGGTGGCTTGGACCAAAGTGGGTAATAGTAGAGTTGGTGGGAGAAATGGTTACACTCTGGGTTTTGTTTTGTTTTGTCTTTAGGCAGAGACAGTGGGATTTACTGAGTAATTGGGTGTGGAGGGAAGTTAAGGAATGTTAAGGAAGTTAAGAAAGTTAAGTTAAGAAGTTAAGGAAATTAGGGATGACTCAAATTTTTTGAACAGTGCTATTAGAACATTGGAGTTGGCGCTGACTGAAATGATATGACTACAAGGATACACTTTATGGAGGGAAGATCAGGAACAGAGTTTTGGCTCTCTTGATGTATCTCATATGAATCTGAAATTTGGGAAAGAGGTTTGAGCTGGGAATATACATTTGAAAGTCATCAGTATGTAGAAGACATAATCCACCAGACTAGATAAGATCACCAAAGGAATGTGTAGAGATAGAGAATAGATCTATCAAGGGAACCTTGTGACCCTCCAACATTTAGAGATCAGTGAGAAAGGAAGGCACCAACAGAGGGGACTGGAGAATGATCAGTGAGGTGGGATACATAAGGTAGTATGGAATCCTACGGTTGAGGAGGAGGGGTGGTCAGCGGTACATAAGATGAGGACTGAGAACTGAGCAGTTGGTTCATCAACACAGAGGTCAATGGTGAACTAACTAAAACATACTTATGGAAATGTTAGGGGAAAAGCCTGACTGAGGCATGCTAAGGAGAAATAAAAGGAGAGGAATTGAAAATTGCTAATGTAGAAAGTTGTCAAGGATGTTTTGGCAAAGTGGAAGCAAATGAGGTGGTAAAGGACGGTGGAAATAGGCACAAGAGAATGTTGTTTTCTGTATTTTAAAGAGATGGAATAAATAAGAGCATGATGAGAATGGCCCAGTAAGAGCACAGTTTTGAGTAATTTGTATACATAAATGCATATATCTTTTCTAATTTATTATGCTAATGTTCCATTTACGAGTATCTCAGAATTGCTTAATCTGTATGTTCATGAATGGATATTTAAGTTGTTTCCCAGTCGTCTGTATTATGTATATTTTGGTTCATGTTTCCGTGTGCATGTGTGCACTATTTCTCTCATAAATATCTGGAAATGAAATACCTTGGTATTTTGAACTTTGATATTTTCAAATTGTCCTACAATGTGGTATAATTCCCTACCATTTACACACTCACCAACAATATGTGAGATGTCTTGTGATGAATCCGATTGTGTGAAATGTTATCCTGTCGGGTTCATTAGCATTTCTGTAATTACTAATAAGATTGAACATCTTTTCTTAATGTGTTGGGCATTCTGGTTCCTCGTCTGTAACTTTCTCATTTTTTATTGGGGAAAAAAATAACAATTTCTTACTGATTTGTGGAGTTCTTTATATTTTTCTGAATTAAAAAAACTTTATGCACTATGTATGTTTAGCTATCTTTTCTGTCTTTGACTTGCCTTTTCAGTTTTTTAATTGTAACTTTTGATGCACTAAAATTTTAAATTCTGCTGTGGTCAGATTTATTTATCTTTTTGTTTATAGGTTGTGATTCTTCTGTCTCACTGAAATCCTTCCTTATCACAAGATTATACAGATACTCTTCTATATTTCTTTGAGCAGTTTTAAAGTTTTATCTTTCAAACTTAGGTCTTTTATCACTTCTAATCATATCTGATATTTTTAGTGGGGCTTAAAGTAGGAAGCATGTTTTATTTCTGGCTCTGCACCATTTTTTAAGTAGTCTGTCCTTTTCCATGGTTTATGGTACATCTTCTGTCAGTATCTGATTTTTAGGTATGCAAGGGTTTGTTTAGGGGCTCTTTATTGTTTCTTTGTATCACTGAAGAGTCTTCCACTAAAACTTCATTATCTTAGCAATATAGCTTTATGATAAATCTAGATATTTAGTAGGACAGGTTTTCCCAACTTGCTCTTATTCACACTTCTCCTTGGCTATTTTTGGTCCTTGTATTTTCTATAGGAATTTGAAAATTAAGTTGCCAAATTAAGTTACACACACACACACACACACACACACACACAGAGCCCTATTGAAATTTTGTAAGGAATTGTATTTGATTTTTAGGTTATTTGAGGAATATGACATCCTGGCTGTGTTGATTCTTCCTTTCTATGAATGTGTTCTATCCGTCAATTTATTCAAGCCTTCCTGTGTTCTTTAATAATCTTTTGTATATTTCTCCCATAAACTATTTCTCCCATAAACTTCTTGCTTATGTTTGGTTAGATTTATTCCTAGACTCCTTATAGATTTCATTGCTGTGATGAATAGGATCTCTTTTCTCCTATCCTGTTACATTTTCTTTTCCTATTATTGGTCCAGAAGAACATTATTTCTCATTGAATACTGAGCTATATGGAGGTTGAGTGGATTAGTAATGAAAAGAGAGCAATTTGGGAGGTAGAGTTTCCCAAAATGGAGAGACTGTACTGAGGGACTGGCATCAGTGAGAATGGAGAAGAAAGCCTGGTTTCACAGTGGTCTGAGGCAGGCCCCAAAACTTGATGACTTAGGAGAGTGAGGTGTTAGCGAAAAAAGAGACTTGGGAACATGATAATAATTAAATGATGATCCTGTTAAATGAGGTTGGGTACATAAGAGGAGGTGTTGAAAAGGGATAATTGAAAATTAATTTGAGGACTGCATTTTAGTTAACTCTGACTGTGAGAACTAGTATTTATGCCCACTAGCTCAGTAGAAATCTGGATTGCATTGTGTGGATCACACGGGAGTCTGGGCAAGTCCACTTACAGGAACCGGAAGTCCAGTTAGGTCTGAGGACTCTGTCAGGTGGGTTGCGATTCTCGCTAAAGTTCACTGGATTCTCCATTTTCCAATATAACCAGCTTCTTGATCACCCTGGCTTCTTCAGCTCCGATCCAACTTTTCGACTATAGCACCTACAACCAACTGGCAGTTTTCCTGTCCACCTTATTTTAAATTGCAAACTGCGAAGTTGGCCCAATCATCTTTTTAATCAACCTCCCAGGTCATAGGTTGCTGGCCAGGCCACAGACTGGCTGCGTTTGCGTTTTGCTTGTTTGGATAAGTATTCACCATTGGTTTAGTACTTTGTAGGATGACTACACTTCCCAGTTTGCCAAGCATAATTGTTGTCCGAGAACAATTAATAACACCCCCCTTTTGACTTTGGACAGTACATTATTTGGTTAGCTATAATGTTAGCTACAAAACATGGACTACAAAACATGGCTATTTATTCCAAAAGAGGGATTATAGAAGAGGAGTGTGACTGGTAGCTAGGCTAGGGCTTACTGAGTAACATCTCCTATACTTCTAGGGTATAGTAATGGTAGACTTGAAGAATCTGAGAGTTCACTAGTAATGGAATCTTATGATAAATGGAAGGGCACAGATAGAGTGTGCTATTTGGGGAGGTTTCTACATACCCAAGTCAAGCAGAGGTAAAGGTAGAGTCAGAGTAGAGAATGTTTTGGCAGGTGGTAGAGGTTAGAGTTCCGTCCTTTCATCAGGGCTAAGGAGAAAGGGCTCAAGCATGGACCATGAGAGCTCTAGTGCCACATCTCAGTCGTAGACTAACCGGACAGGATCTAGTTACTAAGATACTGGATAATGGGACAAAATTTAGCTACAAAGCAACAGAGTAAAAGAGAGTGTGACCTTGCACTGAGACCCAACTAGAAGTATGGGGATATTGAGAGGATGATACTAAGCCAGCCCATTCCCTGGTGTACTATTGTGTTTTATTCTTCAGCACCAACATAAAAGCTGAAATGTCAGTGGGTATAATTCCAAAGGTAAGAATATCCCAAAAGGGAGAAGGGAAAGGATTGGGGAGCCCTGTGGAGGGTGACAAACTGTGCTCCTTGATGAGATGATAAGGAACTATTGAATGCGTACATATTTGATATAGGGAGATTGAGGGTAGATAGAGCATTTTGACCTCAGGTCTGGATAAAAGCAAGTTAAATTAATCGTTGTTTGAAAACAACTAAAAATAAGTGTCAAAAGTCCTCTAGTATCTATATTTTTAAAAATCTTACTTTAAATGGGTCTCAGTGCAAGTATAGGGACTAGAATTTTGAAGGATATATTTATATTTGCCTATTTTAATAAATTTATATAAGGATGAATGAAGAACTTACTTTTCCTATGTAAGTAACTGTGACAGTGAGAAGTTACATGTTCTAAATATATTCAAAATGTGTATGAAAAAATAAACTATTTCCTGATGACTGGTTCTATAAATCTAAGTCTGTAAAATAACAAAAGCTACTGGGGTTTTATATTGAGGAAACTGTAACTGGGAAACACATGTTAAGTATTGATATTTGGGGAGGGCTGAGGTGTTTGATGACAGATGGAAACAAAGGCTGGAGAGGCGTGGACAGGGAAGGGCAGAGTTTTGAGATTATTGTGTGTGTAGTAGGTATGTGTCTTGAATCAGAAGATAGTGTAACTAAAGGGATGTGTTACAGTAGAAGTCATAGCTAGGCAATGAGTAGTTTCAAAAACATTTTAGAAAATGAAGTTTCCTTTGAGGTATTATCCCATAGAGATTCTAAAAGGGGTTGCTCATTAATCAAATCCTGAAGGATTCCAACATAATTATAAAAAAAAGTTAAAATTACCACTAAAAGAATTAGTCATAAATCTTTTCCTTTTGTTATTATATAAATGGAGAACAAAGTTGTCCTTGTTCTGAGGGAAAAATGGGTAACAGGCGTTTTGTTTGTGTGGTTTGTACTTTGTGTATGTGTGTGTCTACTATAATAGTAATAGATAATGTCTTTTAACAGCTCATGGAAAGAATTAGTTTCTTCTCTACCAAAAAGCTAGTCTTGTGGAAGCTGACAAAAGTCATTATATTATTAAGATTTTTGGCTCAAGAAAATAATGATATCTTGGAAAAAGTGAAAGAGTATGGCAGTGGAAGAAAGACATCTGTAATGTAGCAGACAAATTATTTCAACAAAAGATGCAGTGTTTCTTTAATTGCATTCTTATGGACTATTGGTTTAAAATGTGCTGACCAAAGGCAGTATCTGGAAGAAAGGAACTTTGGATTTCCAGCTTGAGTTCAATTTAACAAACTTTTATTGAGCATCTACTCTGGAGCCAGGCCCACTGAGTTTGATCCTCAGTTCTATCCTTCTCCCTCTCTGTGCTTCTGTGTCCTCATCTCTGAAGTGGACGTGATAATGGTAATCCTTACCCTCTGTTATTATTTGGAGGGTGAACTGAATTTTAATGTATGAACGATGTTCACCACTTTGACACAGAAAGTCAACTGAATTAGACACTGGGGATTTAAAGATGTTCATTCACATTGTCTTCTTGGGAGAGACAGATCAGCCACACAACAGTACTAGTATTTTAGATAATGCCAAGAAAATATTTATGAAATGGTTGCTGCTGGGACAAATCATAATCTTGGGGGGGGGGGATAGTTTTCTGAAGTAGAATTCAAGAAAGGTTTTCTGTAGGAGAGGGGAAAAAATTTTCCCCTAAAAGACCAGGAAACAAAAATTAGATGAAGTCAGAGGCTGGGACACATTCATTTGTAGCTTTTTGAGTTTCTTTCCTTGCTGGATCCCCCTTGGCATCTGGTCACTGTGTAGGTACATGGTAAAGGCATGATGGAGATCATTTTAAGTTTCAATATTCCTTTCATTTGTACTATCAGTTACAAAGTTGAACTGAGTCTAATAGTGTTGGAATAATTGGGATAGCAAATGATTATTTCCAAGTGGAGTTCTCTGTACTATTAGACAAAGAATTGACTCTGGGGCTAGGTTAATGAATGTCCCACAGAATGAGCAGCACCTGTATGGTATTGCCCTTTCCTTCCACTCTCAGTTCTAATGAATTTAGGAGTGAGATGAGTACAATCTTGTTGAAATAAAAGGAAGGAAGACATTTTAGGACCAGCATGTGGGAATCATACTTCAAGATAACCTTGATTAATAATTTGTGAATCTGTGACCTGTGAACACTCTGAACCGTTCAACAATATAAAATGTATACATTTGTAGGGGTGCAGAAATGTGACTTTATTTCTCTGAAATTGAACTCAGTTTAGCTCTGGAATCTCCTTTTCTGCTGGTAGTGAGCAAACATGGAATATGGCTACTTTACGTTAACTTCTATTTAGCACGTGGGAATAAAAACAGTCAAGTGCAAGATTTAATGCAAACTAATAGTGCTTCTTGGAGCTGTTCCCATCCTGTGGTTCTTCCTCCACTCCCACCCTTGCCCACTCCCCAGCATACTCCAGATAGTCTCAGTGTAGGGAAGAAGGAAGGTATCCGTCTGTCTAGTTGTCCCCTGGGGCTCCCCAGCCTTTCCCATGTCTCTCACCCTGATTGAGCTTTGCCTTTGTCCTCATGTTATCCTTGTTGCTGTGTCAGTAGCTGGGGCATCTCATGGTTGATGATTTTTTTTTTTTTTTAGGTAAGCTAAAATCATGACGACTGCTTGCTGATTCATTGGCCAGCCCCATAGTTCTCCATGTTGATTATACCCAGCCTTCCCCGGTAGCTGCAACAAGAGCCCTGTGGGACCTCCCTTGAAGGGGCCCTGGGAATGTTTTTGGATTTCTTTCACATCCCACTAGAGCCAGGATGAAAGGGAAGCTCAGAGCTCTCAATCCCATTCTGCCCCAGTACAATTATTGCTCTGTGGTATCTACCCAACAGTGACTTGGAGGGCCTATCCAGATGGTTCTCCCAGAGGTATTTAGATAGATTTAGATAGGAAGCTGAGCATAAGCCCCAATGTTTGTGGATATCCTCCTCAGTCTACCTGATTTTTTTTTTTTTTAAACTGTCTTACCACTCCATCTCCTGTTTATCTCTCTCCGGACATTCACTTGCATATATATATACCTTCAAAGCACCCAGATATTGTCTAAACTCCAATTAGACACCTTGGTCCTTACTTCTTCCTACCAGCCAATCACACTTTGTTTTCCTACAACCAGGAAAACTGCTCTAATGTCATGTTGCGCTATTATCCTATCAAACCCTACGAGTAGCTTTCATTAGGAACTCTCAATCCTAGGTGTTCCAAGTCAAATGCTTTTGGGACATCAAAATGTATCATTTCTCTCTCAGGCTCTTGCAGCGCTATTGCTTCTGCTGATCTCATTTAAAAAATTCTATTTGCAAAATTAGAACTGAACAACAAAGTGTTTGTTCTTGGCTGTGCCTGCCTGTTCCCCAAAGCTGAAGGTGACTCAGCATTGGTGGGTACAGCACCACAATCCATAAGAGTGAAAAACAGATCAGGTAATATTTCAAAAATACTATTCTGTTAACTCTTTTTGCTTAGACCTGAGCTGTTACAGCCCAGGAGAGGAATCCTCAATCATTTATCACCCTAACTTTGTGATGATTCAGGCTGATATCCATGCATATTTATAAACAGAATTATTAGTTTGTCTAAATGTGTTACAGGTGAGCTAATGTTAGGTGTTGAGGGGAAACTGTTGGCCAAAATTTAAATTCTGACTCTTCTCTGATTCACTTGGATGTCTTTACAATTTATTGAAACCTTCCGGCATCTTCTCTCTTAAACAGACTGAATGACTCACATATGACAGTAAAGCATATTGTCTGTACTTCTGGAGACTCAGAAGTAAAGGATGTCAGCAGCCAACCAAATTCTATTATTGGAGACATAAAATGAACAGAATTGGGTCTTGAAGTGACCCCTGTTCCATTCCTAAAATAGCAGCTGCTTGGACGCTCATGACTGAGTGGCTGCTTGTGGCCGTGTTAGCGGATGTGTGTGATGATGGGGGCCGCTTGACCTGGTTACGTCAGGGTAGTTTGGATGCTTTCTGCTACTTAGCATGCAGAGTGCTCTAAAACCTGGTCGCCTCACAGTTCTTCAGAGAATAAAGTGAGATAATCTCTGTGAATGTTTTTTCAACTTCAACTCTATGCAAGTGTTAGGTTGTTATCTTTAAATTTTTACTAACTCTCCTGCTGTACTCTTATTTCTCCTTCATGTAGTTTTCTTTTGTTTCATTGCTTTGAGATATTCATTCCTGGAAAGCTTTTTTTTTTTTTTTTTCTTTTTAAAGAAAATAAGCTTAGACTCAGCACCCTATATAGTGGGTCTCATCTATTATCTTGACATCTTTTCCACTCACTGTCCTGGGGCTTCTTTGATTCTTTTTGGGTCTGCGACTCTTCCTATTGTATGAACACAGGAAATGTTTCCAAATGTGCTATTTCTTTTTAAAAACTGAACTACGTTCTCTGCTGCATAGTTTTATTTTTTTCTGGAGACTTCGTTGGGCTTACCACATATAAATTGGCCTGGAAAATGATGGATTCGAATTCAACATTGGATCAAGTGACACTTACATGCAAAATATAGTGATGGTCCTGGGGAGAGGGTTGAACCCAGGCTGTCCAGGCTTCCCGCTTCAGTGGGAGTCAACAGTGTTGCCATTCACCAAGGCTGAGAATACAGGCGTGGAGTAGAGGAGGGAAGGGTTGGACAGAGTTGGGGAGTAGGGAGAGATTGATGTTAGTTTGGGACATGCGGAAAGCTTGCCTAGGAGAGGCTCTGACTCGTGTGATGGATTGAAGCCATGGGAGTGAATGGAAGAAAAGAGATGAATTTCCTGTTGAATAATGACCAGACTTGCGATGGTTATTCTTCTTAAACAGATAACCCCTCAAGATAGCTACTGTGATGTTGAGGTGTCTATGTGTTCAGTGTGATTGATAGGCTTCTCTGGAAATACACAGTTTGAAAGTCAGCAACCAACTTGGTCTAGAACGTCTCAATCTTGGCACTATTTGGATTTTGTTTCAGATAATTCTTTGTTGTGAGTGACTGTCCTGTGCATTATGGGGGTGGTTAGCGGGATCCCTGGTCTCCCCTCACGGGACAGTAATAGTGTTTCACTCCCTGCCCCTCCTGCTGTCGGCTGTGACAACCAGAACTGTCTTGCAGACGTTGCTAAATGTCCCATGGGCTACATAAATCCACCTTGGCAAGTTCTTCTCTTGAGTTTATATAAAGCATTGTTGGAGGAGCTCTATTGGCTTTTCTGTTCTTAAACAGCTGAAAAATACATTTGCTTCTGCAATTATCCTGACCCCCATTTTAGGAAACAGGCTACTTATCTTGAAAGACTTACTAAATAATTTTACAGTTTTTAAAAAAAAAATCATGTACTGCACATAAAAGTACAGATAGCTATCAGTTTTAAATCAAATTATGTTCTTCTCTGTGAATGTATCATATATAAAAGAAGGGGACACTGCATTCCAGAGAGTGACAGAACTAGCGGTATGACACAGGAATTGCTGGTAGTTCCTCATGTGTCAACATGTGAAGGCAGGCCATCCAAAAGAGTTACCTGAGAGTACTCTTGGGGTTGGAGGTAAGAGGGCGGGGTTCAAGTGAAGCAAATACTAACTTCGTTATAGGAATTGGAATGTAAAAAATTTAAAACACGAGAGCTAGTCCTTAATATTTTCAAACACACATAGTTTATAGTTCTTAAAGAGAAAGAATATAAGAAAGTAACTTAAGTTACTTGCCATAGTGGCTGAATTAACCCGTAGCATGAAACACTGCTCTTAGAGTTACTACCCAAGTTTATTAACACATTTCTAAGTACGCAGTGGCCTGTATATGTGTTGCTCTGAAATGATGCTATTGGTTATTCCGCTAGAGTGCAAATTTTGTAAGGACAGGGATTTTGTTCTTTTTGTTCACTTGCCTTTCTTCACGTCCCCCATGTCCTGTTACAGTCCCCAGTGGGGCACAGTGGCCCAGGGAGCAGCCTCCCAGGATATTTAGCCTCCTCTTCAGCTGCATTTCTTCCCTGACCTCTGACCCCCTTCTTCGCAGCCTAGTGTTCTTGACCTGAAGCTGGGGAGAGCCCAGGCTAGGAGCTGAGACCGTGGTGCATCACCCCTTCTCACGGATCTTCCAGCATTTCTTCCTAAGCTGTTACAAAATCGTGGCTACCTCACGTTTTCTGTGCCTCATAGAATTGTGGCTACCAGACTTTCAAGCTCAATCTTAATCTTCTAAGGAAGGAGGAAGAGAGAAGATGAATTCGAGCCTTTGTAACGTGCATTCAGCCCACACTCAGAGGCATCCATACCTACTTTCTCAAAATCCAGTCATGACCTTGGATAGAAATGGGAAGAGAAGAGAAAGAATACAGAGTTGGAAGGTCTTTATACTGTTTTTCCTCCTGTGGGCAGGAAGAGTGGTCTCTGGACAGCTGAGGAAGGTGAGGGCCTTGTCTGTGTACTTCTGTCATTCGATTGGCGTGGCTAGACCACTTTGGAACCAGCAGCTGTATTTTTATCATTTAAGGCAGAATTCGTTTTGGGCATGCCTTGTCTTATACAGTACGGGAAAGATGGAGTAAACATAGTCTAGTTAACTCTCAGTCTCCTCTCATGAGAGTCTCCATGGTCCAGTGGCCAGAGCACGTTTATCCAAGCTTAATTACTGGCTCCCTGTGTGTACTTGGTCAAGTTACTTAACCTCTCTTGTTCTGACTCTTCATCTGGAAAAGCCCACTGAGGGTTGTCAGGATTTAATGTGATCATTGTGTAAACATGTGTAGTAGTTTTTATGATTTATGTGCTATAGCTCGTTTACTTACTCAGGAATTGTGTGATTCTGCTCTGGGATTGTTCTCTGGTGGTCCAGGGAGATTAGGATTGTTTGGCTCCACAAGGTAACACCCTTGATTAAGTCATTTACCTTTGCGTACCCTGGATTCCTTCTATTCAAAACAATACAAGGAAATGAAAAATCTTTCACTTTCTAAGCTCTAATATTCAATTTATTTTACTTTTTGAAACTCTCAATATTTTAATTAAAAATCCATCCGTTAACTCATTTGAACTTGACTCATCTAGGTTTGAATAGCCACGGCAGCTGTGAAGTCTTTCACAAATAATTCTATCATTTTTAGATAAGTATGTACCAATAGAGCAAATGGGTTCATTGATATTTAACAGCTTAGTATGTATTAAGGAATCCTATGCAAGGTTAGAAGACAGTGTAAACTGATTTAGAATGCCTCTCGAGCGCTCAGCGTGTTATGGGGACATGAGACAAAGGCAAAATTTTATCTCGTATTTGAGTATTTATAGCCAACTAAATGCTCTTAGTTTCTGAGCACTCTGTTGCTGTAGGGGGGCGAGTCGTGCATCCTTTCTGTGTTTAGATTTTTCTCCTTCTACCATATGTTTATTGTATAAACCAAGGAGATTACATACAAGTTAGAGACAGCAGCTTTCGCTCCAGGCTTCTGTTTTCAAGTATCACCCATACCATGGAAAACTACTCCTCATGTCTTGAAGACCATCTCTTTCTTTTACGTATTTCTGTTTGTTTATAGTGTTTGTAGCAACACCAACATCAACAGATGGTTGATTCCTGCTTATATAATTTTTAAGGTAATGATAGGGGGTTAAATTATTAAGACTCAAATCAAACTCACAAAAATACTTTCCTCGTAAGCTGTGTAGATTTTTGATTGAATTATTAACTTAGGGGGCTCTGCTGCTGCTACATAAAAGTCAGTGGGGACTTTAATCATGCAGATATTTAAAAACCACTGTGAACAGAGTAAGAGTCGACACAGAACAGAAACTCGATTTTATGCTGTAACAGAAACTAACAGAATTCTTACTGTGGTGCCAGACATCATGTTAAGAGCTTTATGTGCATTATTTCACTGGAACATCCCAACAGTATTCCCAGGTAGGCACTAGGTAGGTGCTGTTACTCCACCCATTTTACAGATGAAGAAACTGAGGCTCATGTCGAGAGACTTGCCCGTGTTCACCCAGCCAGTGAGCTGCAGGGCTGGGGGTTGATCCATGCTTTCCCACATCCAAAACCAGTGCTGAAGTTGCATTTTACCATAAAATTTCCAAAATTTCCTTCATATGACACTGGGGCTTATTTTTGTTTATATTAAATCTAGTGGCAAATTGAATGGTTTCTGGAGAAATTCAAATCCAAACAATGTTACTGCTGAGATCATTGAGATTATTTTGTCATTAGCAGTTGATGAATAAGACTGTGTTATAAACTGAACATGGTCATATAATTAGGAAAGTACCTTCATTCTCCACTCCCTGGCATTTCAGTTGTAAAACCACATTTTGACAAGGTAATTAGTTACAAAGTATTTTAACAAATTTTCTGAACTTAAATTTTCTCAGTAGAAACTTTTTAATTTTTTAAAATTTTAAAATTATTTTTAAAAGCATTGAGTGAACTGCAACCAAAATAAAGCTATGTGTTTTGCACAAAACTGGGTAATATATGGCTACCATCATAGAGAGTTACTTATCCGTGAAAATATAATGTTTAATATTTACAGCCATTTAAATCTGAATTACTCTCAACACGGCAATTTTGCAAATACTAATTTATATCTAAGAGATCCTAAGACACACAAATAGCATAAATATTAAGCATTAAAAATATAATTGAACGATTAAGATCTGTCGCACAGTTAAAGCAAGGCCATTTAGACATGCCTCTTCGTAAAGTCTTTTACAGTGTAGACTTTCCTTCTGCTTCTTCTTCCTTCTCTTTCCTCATCTCTTCCTCCTACCAGCATCCTGTTCGTGATTGTGATCAGCATTATCATCTATCCATCAGTTTCTTCCAAACATCAACGTCAGTGCATTAGTTGCAAGTAGCAGAAATTTACTCAGGCCATTACTTCTAGCCCGTGAGCAGTCTAGCCTTCTAAACGCAGTGTGCCATGCAGATGTTAGATTTTTACGTATGCTGAGACTTAAAAACGGCTGGGAAGTACCTTAGAAGAACAGGGTACCCAACCGATCCAGAGATGAAAGAAAGTTGCAGAAAGTAGTGGATGGTCTTTTCAGGTGTCACTTTGCGGGGGGTGGGGGGGTGGGGGTGGTCAATGAGATTTTGATCTTTGTGCAGTCATGCTATTTATTCATATGTCAGCTTTTAGGAGTGTTTTCTTAGCGTTACCTTTGGGGTCTGTGTCCATTCCTTGCTCAAGAGAACATCAGGTGCTTTGGTTGATGGCACCTTCTTGTCATCTTACAAAGAGGGGACAAACTTCCAAAGGAAAAATAACCCGCAGGAGAAAGGACATGGATGGTTGAGAAAATTGCAACATGTCCTATCATCTCATGTCACTTTATCATGCATAAAAACAATGTATCTCTTTTGATATGCTAATTACACGTGATCTTTGGCCCAAAACTAGGCTGCATGTATAATGTTTTTCTGGATATTATGTCGTTTTCACAATGAACCTTGGTGAAAGAAGATTTTAAACCATAACTTGTTCTTAACCCTAAAAGAGGAGATTGTAAGTTTTAGCTTTTATAGATCATTAATTCCTACCAAGGTTTCTAAAATTTAAATATTGGTAAAATAGAAATATGTTTTTAAAGTATCTTCAGCACTGGAATTAGGTTGTCTTCAGGCAACATTTTATAAGTAGTCATTTCTCTGCTGAAATAATCACGGTCCTTCCCTTATTACAATGTAATTGCCTAAGAGGTATCAATGTTTGCATTTGTTTGATTTCGGCTTATGCTGGACCATCAAGGATGGGCCGTAGCACAACTACCTTTTCCTTGTTTATAGTGAAATCTAAGAAAGTAAAAATTTCTCATCTGATTTCTTAGTATCCTAATATATTATTAGTACTTTATATCTTTTACTATTTTATCCTAATCCTATCCCTGTTTCTTTCAGGGAAACTTTTTGTTTGTTTGTTTGTTTGTTTTGTTACATGTCATTGTTTTTAAATTAGATTCTTTCTGAAAATTTATGTTTCTCTCCAAATTTAGTATTATGGAGTGTGATCATAAAGTAATGTGAGTGATCTTTTTAGTTGTCCTTAAACAAATTTTAAAGATAATTATAAAACAGAATTCCAAAAAGCCTTATGGCTAGCATAATGTGTCTTTGGCATTTTGAAGCACAACATTCATTATTTGCCTAAAAATTAATCTGAATATATTAATACTACAGGTTATATTTGTCTTTTATTTTATTTTTTTGTTTCTAAATGATTTTTTAGTTTTAGTATTGAGGTATAGTTGGACATATGATGTCATATTAGTTTCAGGTGATAACACTGTGGTTTGATAAGTCTATACAGTGCTCAGTGCTCACCATGATCAGTATGGTTGTTTTTTCTATATACTTTAATATATATACTCAACAATCTTCTAGATTTTAAAGTCCTTAAAGACAGAGGCCAAGTGTTACTTTTATTGGTTTTGTACCTTATTAGCTTTGCTGACTGTACATTGTACCTGCATAAACGGCTGTATGGAAAAGAGATGTGTCCTATATAATTCCTCGTGAGAATTATAATGTAGTAATTACTGTTTTGCCCAAGATCTGTTAAAAATAGCCATTCTTCTACAATTTGCCAAAAATGAATCTTCCATGAAAGGTTTTTCACATTTTCTTTCTCCCTTTCCACTGATAGTGGCCTCTTTCTATAATTAAAAACTTTGGGTATTAATTCCTCAATACTTTAATTTACAAAAAATGAAAGGACAACATTCAGATCACTGCAGATTGTTCATCACGTGGGAGCCCAAGATCTCTGTGTAGTATGTAGTGGGGGGAAACTAAATACGGAGAGAGCCATCAGCTTTCCATGTTACAGGATAATAAAATGAGAAGGATTTTATCCCTGTCTTAAAGCAGAGAGGGATGAAAATCATGGGTTGGTTCCATGTGATTAGAGAACAATGGAAACTCAGTTGTCCATATTGGAATTATGTTGTGTAATGGCATATGGAATATATCCTAGCCTCTTAAGCATAATGAATATTCCTCATATACTGCATATACTGTTTCTTATTCTTATTAGGAAACATTTAAATATACAAAAATCTTAAATATATTATCCTAGTCATGAAAATTATTTAGGGACAAGTGATAAGACAATAAGCCAGCTGCAGAAATTTGACTACTGGGTTCTGGTAGGATGACTCTGCCCGCAGGGAAGTGATTTGTGCTGTAATGCCGTTTGCCTTTGTTTATTTCTCCCTGTATTGGAAGAAACTCTGTCTTTCCTTCCCCTTCATGTCTTCCTTACTTTCACACTACTACCACACTCACAACACTTCTGGTCACTGAAGGTGTGGCCCCCCCCAGCAATTCTCCAACACTAGTGGGGTGTCCTACAGTTTAACTCTATTCTGACTCTATTAACTGTCTCTTTGGAGATAGCCAGGGTCAGACCTCAGTTGCACAAGACGGCTCCCACCCCACTTCAGATGCCAATTGCAAGTAGTGGGTCCCCAGTTTATCTACAACTTCTGTCCAATTTGACTATAAATTGGAGGTTCCTGTGACCCTTTTTTAGGCTCAATTAATTTGCTAGAGTGGCCTAAAGAACTCACAGAAACACTTAGGCACTGTTGTTTGCCAGCTTATTGAAGGATATAATAAAGGATACAGATGAACAGACAGATGAAGTTTTAGATAGGCCAAGTGTGGGAGGGCGCTGTGCTCTAGAGCTCGTATCCCTATGGAGTTGGGCTATGTCACCCTCCTGGTACATGGATAATGTTCACCCACCTGGAAGCTCTCTGAACCCCATACTACTGGAATTTTTATGGAGGCTTCATTATGTAGGCATGATCAGTTTTTAACTCCATTTTCAGCAGGTCTCCCTTCTCAAGAGATTGGGGGAGGGGTGAAAATTCCAAGCTTCTTATCATGGCTTGGTCTGTCAGGTGACTAGCTCCCATCCAGGAGTCATCCAAGAACCTACACAGAGTTGCCTCATTAGGACAACAGACAATCCTGTCTCAGGAAATTACAAGAACTTCAGCCCTGTATTAGGAACTAGGGCAAAAACCAAATAATCAAATAAAAGATATTCTTGGTGTGCTTATCACTTAGGAAATTACAAAAGTTTTAGGATCTCTGTGCAAGGAACTAGGGGAAGAAACTAGTATGTATTTTCTATTATCTCACACCACTAAAGGTTGGAAGTTATCTTTAAGAAACCATTAATTTTCCTTTGGGTCATTAGGTTGTCAGCAAATAGTAAGCTTAAGTCAATAAAATTCAGAGTTGGCAAAAATGATTTCATGTTATTTAACTTTTTAAATGTCACACTTATATGTATTTATACAATCTGTGTGCATGTGTGTATGTATACGTAAGTGTGTCTATATGCCTATATGTGTATGTATGTATGTATACATGTATAATTATTTAAGGAAACCTCTATCTAAATTCACAAAATTGCCAATTTTTTTTTTTTTTTTTTTTTTTTTTAAGAGAGAGAAGCAGGGGCGGTGCCAGTTGGGGGTTGGATGGACAGAGAAGGAGAGAGAGAATCTTAAGCAGGCTCCCAACCCAGATATGGGGCCTCAATCTTACTACCCTGAGATCATGACCTGAGTCGAAATCAAGAGTTGGATGCTTAACCAACTGAGCCACCCAGGTGCCCCAAGATTGCCAATTTTTGTAATTATAGTTCAGCTGTTTTATTTAGAAAGCAAACAGTCTCATGGTAATTCCTCCTAGATTTAACTGAAAAGCACTTTTCCCTGTGTTGGTAAAACCAGGTAGCTTTCTTTAAGGCTTCAGTCAAACTTTTAAAATTAAAAAACTGACACCTGTTAGCTTAGCTTTTCAGGCACGAAATAGGATTGTTAATATTTAGCCATGATAAATGTAGTGTCTCATAGTACCCACCCTTTTTTGGACAATATTGTTCAAAACAGAGATTTCTAAGAGACAATTTCTGGCTAATAGGAGAGGATGTTTTCAAATTTGCATATTCATGATAGGTGATTTTACTTTAAAAAAATCTAGTAGTTTTTTGTGTGATTTTATGATTCTTTAGTTGCTTACAAATGTGAATACCTACATTATTAAAAATAAATTTCACACAGAGAAAGACAAATACTATAATATGATCTCCCTTGTATGTGGGATCTAAAAAAAACCCTAAACCCATAGAAACAGAACAGATTGGTGGTTGCCAGGAACAGAGGTGGGTATAGGAGGTGGGGGGAATGAGTAAAGGTAGTCAAAGGTACAGACTTGAAGTTGTAAGATAAGTAAGTTCTGGGGGTCTAATGCACAACACAGTGATTATAGTTAACAATATCGTGTTGTGTACTTGAAAGTTTCTAAGAGAGTAGATCTTAAAAGTTTTTACCAATTACAAACACACACACACATACACACGTACAATTGCAACCATGTTTGGTGATGAATGTTAACAAACCTTAATGTGGTAATCATTTTGCAATATATACGTGTATCAAATCATTGCACACCATAAATTTCCACAATATTGGGGCACCTGGGTGGCTCAGTGGGTTAAAGCCTCGGCCTTTAGCTCAGGTTATGATCCCAGGGTCCTGGGATCGAGCCCCACATTGGGCTCTCTGTTCAGCAGGGAGCCTGCTTCCCCCTCTCTCTCTCCCTGCCTCTCTGCCTACTTGTGATCTCTCTCTGTCAAATAAATAAACAAAATCTTAAAAACAAAAAAAAACAAGAAAAACTTCCACAATGTTATGTCAGTTCTGTCTCAGTAAAGCTGGGGAATAAATAAGAATAAATTTGGAAGGATAAATTTTCCTGTTAGAGTTGTAGTTTCTTTGTTATGAGTCCACTTTTTAAAAGAAAAAAAAATTATGTTTAGCCCTTTGACAAATTAGTTTACTGGGCAGCTACTACGTACCGAGGTACCATGGCCCAGTCTTAAAAAAAAAAAGTCCTTCCTGTATGAGGCATATATTCTTACATTCAGCTGACTGACTAAAGAAAAAAAGAATTCCTAGTTCCTCTTTAATATCTTTGTCTGCACACCCCCACATACCTTGCCCCCCAAATATATACATACATATGCACACACGTATATCTGATACTATATACTTACATGTATGTATATGTGTATGATATATAATGTAAATGTAAATATCCTGTGTTGGGTAACTGATACATATTTTTTTCTGTTTTTATGATAAAACCTATAAGTCAGGGAATGATGTATAATAATAATGCACATTTTCAGGATTTAAATTTCATGGTTAAGTATTCCCTATTATAAGTGGGTCAGTCGGTTAAGTGGCTGCCTTCAGCTCAGGTCATGATCTGGGATCAAGCCCCGCATCGGGCTCCCTGGAGCCTGCTTCTCTCTCTCCTCCCAGCTTGTGCATCTCTGCCTCTCTCTCTCCAATAAATAAATGAAATCTTAAAAAAAAAAGTATTCCCTATTATGTATCCTTAATTTCCCACTTACTGTTCTGGCTCTTTAGTATATCTTCTACATTAATTTCTTCATAGACTTTTTCTTTTTCCTTGTTTGACTGAAACAGTATTAAATGGAGAGTTGGAGGAGGCACTGTTTCTTCCTGAAAGTCTGAAAGCATTCAGAGATCAGTGGCAGGTTATTTTCACCAGCTCATGGACAGCTTTTCCAAGAGAAAAGGTCACTAAACTGAGCTAAGGATTCATATTTTCAGGGACTTTTGGAGCCTTAAGGGACATCAACAGTTGTTTATCTGACTCTCAGAGAACCCGTAGAACGCTGATTACACAGAGAGGCAATAGTAATGGATTCTGACACTTCCTTTCGAAGGATACCAGAGAAAATCCTCAACAAAGCTTTAACTTCCTTAAAAAGAGTCAGGCTTGCAAACATTTTTTTCATCTCTAGCCTGTAGATCTCTGGAATAAAAAGTTCTGAAGCAGCAGATGATTACTGACCCTCTCTTTCCCATCTTTCCTGTGTGTTGGCATTTTG
The DNA here is from genome assembly GCF_902655055.1 of Lutra lutra. Lineage (NCBI taxonomy): Eukaryota > Metazoa > Chordata > Mammalia > Carnivora > Mustelidae > Lutra > Lutra lutra. The sequence goes on from NC_062283.1 coordinate 104,411,947, forward strand.
TCCTACCTTGTCCCTTTGGTGGATTTGATGCTTGGGGGTTAAAAATGGCTCTGAGCTATACCCGAGCAGCGGGAGGGTGAGGCTCTGCCTTCTCTCAGCCCAGGGTTCCTGGTTTGGGGTTTATCTCCTAAACAGTGATCCTGTGAGAATAAATGTCAACATTTATTCCACGATGATGGGCCTTAGGAGACAGAGCAAGAGTGGAACAGCACAAGCACATTCTATCTCTGGAACTCAGGTTAACATAAACCATATTCTTCACCTTCGTGTATCACTCTTTGGTTGTAATTCTCTCTCAAACTCCTCCCCAGAACTTTCTCCCAAGCCAGAGTCAGGATGGATGTCACTATGCTTCTAATTATGGTATACTTTGTTTGCATGTAATTTTTCTCCATATATAAAAGGCCATTGCTAGAAGATGTCCTAAGAGGTGGTATCCTATGGTCCGGACCTAGGAATCGAGAATGCCCTGTATTAACAGACCAGCCTTTAACTTCTATTAGGTCAGATCCTGTCCATGTTCTTGGCAACCTTTCTCTTGCTCTCCTGAGCATAGAGACTATGCTTAATATACGTGTACATGAAAACACAGTGGTTAAAGCAAGATAAATTGTTCTGTCATTATCTCCTTGTTTTGACTCTCCTTCGGGGACGGAGATTCAGGAGGTGACATTAAATTCATATTATCCGTATAAATTTCATTGCTTTTGTTTTTTGATATGTCCTTTGAAATTTCTTTGGTTTATGACTGTATAAAAGCTATATGCCTAAGGAGTTTCTCATTTTGTGCACATTTAAGTATCAGAATACATTCATAAATTAGTTTTGGAAAATTTTCTTCTGCAGGGAGTTGGTCTGAACATTATTCTAGCTGAGAAACATCAGACGAGGGCCTCTGTGAGTGCAGTTTGCAGCATACTGGCTGGGATCATGGGCCCTGGGAAAGCACACACTCTTATCTGATGACTTCTCTCTCTTGAGGTCCCCCACCACTGTTTTTCCCTGCTGAAAGTGGATGGTGACTTGGAGCCCATAGTTACAGGCTCTGCACTCAGCGAGGGCTTGCAGTCTGTTAGAGCCCAGATGTTACCTTGGAAACCACTTAATTCAAATGAGGTTCAATTTTGTTTAGGCATAACAATTTATTTGACCCTCAGATTTTGTATTGCTCACATTTGCTAGGGTCATCTTTCCTTTGAGGACCAGTTTCCCAATCTTTAAGTTCATGATAATTTGGCCATGATGATGATCATGATGGTAATAATGGCAAGCAGCTACCATTTCATGAGCACTGTCTGCGTGCCTGGCCTATCATGGATACCGTAAGTGGTTCTCGCAGCAACCTTGGAAGGAGGCAATACGATCCCCATTTTACAGATGAAAACCTGGGCTCAGAGAAGCTAATTTACTTAAGCCACACAACTGGTAACTAGAGAAGCTAGGTTTTTTTTTTTTTTTATTTGACAGAGAGAGAGATCACAAGTAGACAGAGAGGCAGGCAGAGAGAGAGGAGGAAGCAGGCTCCCTGCTGAGCAGAGAGCCCAATGTGGGGCTCGATCCCAGGACCCTGAGATCATGACCTGAGCTGAAGGCAGAGGCTTTAACCTGCTGAGCCACCCAGGCGCCCCTAGGTTTTGGTTTTAATCTTACTCTTTCTCCACCCCATCAGCCCACTGAGGTGCATTTCACTGTTTATATGGTCTCTCTTTCAAAACTAACTCTGTTTTTTAGAGGATGGGAGTATATGCTAGGGGCCACTATTTGTGAATGAGACTTCTCTTTCAAGTTCTTTACATAAAAACGGTGACTTCAAGATACATGCCAGCTCCTTGATCTTGTTTTCTGGTTAACTTCTTATCTTGTGGTTTTACAAAATAGTGCCCAAACAATTCAATATTGAAGGTCGTGCAGATACATTTGTTAGTTTTTCTGAGCTCACCCCTTCATTTTATTCAAAGAACTGGTCTTTGACATTTTTCAGGTTGGATACTGGCTCTTAATGGCTGCAGCTTATTGAGAATTTGCAGATTTATGTCTCAAATATGTGTCCCCAGCCACCCTTCCCTCCCACTGCCTTGCTCAGTGAGCAGGGTACCTTGTTGCCCCAGGCCAGCTAGGATAGTGTTGGGTCCAGTGTTAGTCATGCAGAGCCAGCTCTGCTCTGATTTCAGAATTATGGTTGGCTGTCCCGGTGAAAAGTGATACCCTCCTTTGCGGGAGGGTGGGACTGGGGAGCAATAACATTAAAGGTTATGTTAATATTCCACCCTCGTGGAGGTCTCCTGGTTTCATGTGAAGCTGTAGTTTAAAATATATGAATTTCAAATAGTATAGATAAAAAAATGGGAAAAGGTGTGCCTGTAAACACAAGCACACATATTTTAGGGGGTCATGCATTTTTTATAACAGATGTGAAAAAATGATTATTTTTCTTTAAGAGAGATTTATGAGCAATTTCCTACAAGTTTTTTAGGACTCAAAAGAATAACAAAACCCTAGTATGTTTTCCTTAATTTATTGGAAATAATTATGACATTAATCACCATTAGAACTAAGGGGGTAGTGTATGATAGATTCAAGAACATCCATTTCTGTATCTAACAGAAATGAATTTATGATTAGCGAAGTACAAAACCCTTTGGAGCCTAAAATGTAGCAGGTTAGGGGGTTGGTAACCTCTGGGAGGTTGGCAGCAGTGATGCTAAGGTGGTAAATACCCATTATCTTGAGCCCCATCATGACTGTGGGAAAACCTCATGGTCCCATCTTCATCATTTTGATTTTGGATTCTCCAGCCCCTTTTCTGTGTGGGTCCTGAAGTAAACCATTTTCATGGTACCCCGTTCATTCCCTTCCCCTGCTTTAAAATGCTGGCCGTGGCATCTGGACTTCCTCTTTCTACCTGTTCCTTATGGCTAAGGCTGGCACACCAACTTTGGACGTTACGGTTACTGCCGTTGGCCAGGCCCCATTCCAATACTGATGGCCAAAATTAGCAATTTCCACTTCCACTTTCAAAAACTGGTGGTGGCGCTGGTGGGTAGGGGAAGGTGGAGGTGATAAAGAATGTGATAGATTCCCTTTTATCTGAAGAAAGTTTTCTAGAAAATTATATTTTTGGGAGTAGAAAAAAGTTTTAATCTATGAAGGACTAATCAGAATTGGCAAGCTGACTTTCAGTCTTTCACTGGCGTGGAGGCACACTGGTGTTGTTGCGGTTAGGTGATGGAGGACACTGTTACCGAGCACGTCGTAGGGAGGCATTTCAGAGCTGTGGACTACTTTTTTCCCCCTGCACATTTAAAATTTCAAACGCTGTCATTGTCCACTTATGATGGCATTTTGGAGAGTATAGCAGGACTACTGAAAACCCACTTAACAGAGTTACACGTTACCTTGGATAGCTTATTGTTTTTATGGGTTTTAGAAGCACATGGTGAAAATATGGCCCAAGTGCCTTTCTTTTGAAACACTTGTCTGCTCTGCTAAATGTTACATTCAACGAAATGGATGTTTATCCTGGTAAACATCCACAAAATGTTTGGTAAGGCCAGAATGGAAGGCTGCCTAATTCAGTGTATAATTTTGTGGGTAAAGATAACATGGCAGAAAGTGCATCTTGACATGTGAAAAAAAAAAAAAAAAGTGTTATTCTGCCAGAAAGATGTTTCTGTAAAGTATAGGCTGTAGCTCTTAGGCGGAATCCGTCTGGAGGCATATTTTGCTTGGCTTTCACAGTATTTGGAGGAAAAAAAAAAAAGAAGATCTGACCACCTAAGTCGGAGACTGTTCTCTGCTTTGTCCACACTTCCCACCACTTATTATTGCCTCAGTTATGCACATTACTCTCCAGGGTCCTTGAGACATTTGTTTTGTGTCTCTTGCCAAAAGAAAGCCAATGGTTGGCCATCTCCGATTAATACTGTGCCTTGAAGTTGCCATCAGACTGGGCGGAAGGGTCTCCTTTCCTTCCTCCGGCTCCTTGTTCCTCCTGGCCTCAGTCCAGTTTGGGTAATAGCTGGCCCCAGGTGGACTTTGGGAAAGGGAAAATGGAAGGAGAAAAGGAGGAAGCCCTGTCTGTGCTTCTTTAGCACAGGTGCTCCGATGTCCAAGGAAGTGGAGGGAAGCTAGGGAGAAACTCCTCACCGCCATGCTGTGGCCAGGGAAAGAAAAGACCCCTCTTGTTACTCACCTTGCTTTCCTTTGCACTTGCTTCTTGCCTCCGTGTTTTTGGACACTTGCATGGGGTCCAAGGAATCCATTTTCATTCATACAGCATATAATTTTGAAGTCTACAAACAGTGGAGTGCTGTACCAGACTGATGGAGTGCAGGCAGTAGGAGGGAGATACCCAGGATCTGTTACCACTGGGAATTTAAGATTTATTCTTGTGGTTTTAGTTCCCATGTGAGAATTTCAGATGTCATCTGTATCCTTCACCCAGCCATCCAATCTCCTTAGAATTTTGATTCCTGTCTCTTAGAGACTAGACCTTGTATTCTTGTGACAATGCACAGTAGTTGCTTAACACTTTCTTCTGGCTCTGGAGTAGATCATTTTCAGAGGCATGCTTTTTCTTTGAATAATCATGATACTGTCTAGAATTTTTTTTTCCCAATTAGGATGAATGGTTTACTCTGTGTTTTGCTTCCTTTACTCATTTTTGAACAGGGCGATATCATTTTGTCCAGACTCATTTGTCAGGGGCCAGAGTGTGGGGTTCACTTTTTTTTTTTTTTGAGATGTTTTGCATGCTTTCTTTCTTTCTTTTTTTAATTTAAATTCAATAAGTCGGCATGAAGTGCATCGTTAGTTTTTGATGTCGTGTTCAGCGATTCATCAGTTGCGTATAACACCCAGTGTCCATCAGATCATGTGCTCTTTGATTCTGCTCTGTCTGTTTTCTCTAATTTCTAAGCCAAAGGGTAGGCCATCAGCTCCCAGCCTGAAACCCCAGGACAGGAGCTGTGCTTCCAGGTCGAAGCTTCTCCTACGCTCCAGTTTTTCTCTACCTGCTTTTCTGCCCCTCTGAATGTTGGATCATAAACTCGGGGGCTGGAAGAAGTTAGGCAGATGAAGCAAAATCATTATGTCCTTGGTTTTAGACAGTATGCTGTGTATGGTAACCGGAAGGCATTGAAATACAGTATTTCTCAAGTGCTTAGCCCTTTTAAACAGAGTTTACCCTTGAGCCAAATATGGTACTAGTCTTTTTTTTTTTTAAAGAGTTTATTTATTTATTTGACAGAGAGAGAGAGAGAGAGAGAGATAGCGAGAGAGGGAACACAAGCAGGGGAAATGGGAGAGGGAGAAGCAGGATTCTCTCTGAGCAGGGAGCCTGACACTGCTTGATCCCAGGACTCCAGGATCATGTCCTGAGCGGCAGGCAAACACCTAACCACTGAGGCCCCCAGGTGCCCCGGTATTGGGTATTGGAGTCTTTAGTGTGAAACCATGTTTCTAAAAGAGTGTTTCTTAAACTTTCAAGTTTTTTTTTAAAACCTAGTTACATGCATACGATTATTTTAAAACAGAAGCCCAGTATTTTACATTTGGATTCTTTTCGGAGAATACTTTTTAAAACTGAGATTGGTTATCGTAGGAATCTGAACATTAGGATCTTTTGATAAATAGATTCCCAAAGTGTTTCTCAGAAGATTTATGGTGCTTTACATTGCACACGTAACCTTGCAAGTATTGAAATTTAAGTTATTTTGTGACTTTAATGGATGAGGTGCTATTTCATTCTTATTTTTAACTTATTTTTTAAAATTATTAGAGCAATGGAACATTTTCATTGGTTAAAATGATATTTTCTCCTATAATAACTGTATTCATAAAGGATAGAGTAAAATGACCAACTTACAATAAAGTAAGTCAACAAGCACAATCTTCTTGGACCACTCCTCAACAAAATGACTTTGTCTTTCATAAGCTATTATAGGCATATGTCACTTTTTGTGGTATAATGGCCACGGTTTTCTTATTCTATTTTATTAGTCCTTGTCAATAAAAAAGTTGCAGAGCAGAGAATTGTAAATCAAAGAGGAATGGACTGTTGATATTTTTGTGGTTTATAAGGAAAGAAAATTTCAGAGTGCTATCCCTGAAAAAAAAGAAAAGAGGTTTAAATCTAGATATAAATTGATTTTTCAATATTGACTTCTGGACAACTATTATACTGCATATAACTTCTCACTAATTCTGTTAGCAAAGGATTTTGATACTGTAATTCTTACCTTGAGATATGTGTACCTCCCTCACCTTCTCTGTCAAATCTGTGAGTGTTTTCTAGACAAATACTGCTATTTCTGCCAAAAGTATTGTTTTCCCGACTCCACCTGTCATATAAATAGTTCCTCCCCATCTTCTTGGTTTTAATGAAAGTACGAAATATATGTATTTTATTACTCTCTATGCCAACTTAGTTATATGTACTAAAAAAATATACGTATAACTTTTCCTGAAATATCCCTGGAGTTTTACTATACCACTCTTTTGAGTCATAAAAAAGACCCGAAAGATTTTAAGCCTTGCCCATATGTTATGAACTACACATGATTTTTGTTTCGTAATGGACTAAAAACCCATTTGCTTCAACAGAATTGGACCAGGTTTTAGAAAATAAAAGCATTTATCCATGGTGATGCAGAATTGTAGCAGTGTTTATACTTTTGATCATTCCTTAGAGAAGTATTACCTTGGTAGACAACCAGCTGGCTTCAGGGAAAATTGTACCCTTGATACATGCTTAAAACAGCAGTATAAAACATAACTGGCTGACAGTGCTAGTTTTGGTTAGGGTCACTTTCTTATTATTCATGGTATGCTGGGAGCACGGGGGATGATATCAGTTTCTACCCTGTGGAACTCTTATGATGGCCAGACATAGTATTTCCCTCTGTTGTCAACACTTAAGAAAAATTTGCCAAGTAGAGGCTTATGAATAGACAAGGAGTGAATATTAGTAATTGTGGTTTGTTTTAAGAAGAGAGAAATTCACTTTTTCAGTGTTATTTTAGAAAAGATCTTAAGAGTCGAAATTTAAAATTCTAAATATAATTTGTTTTTAACAAATGGAACATGACTTTTAATTCCAGGATTCTTTAATTTCTTTCTTTCTTAAGTATGCTTTGTCCTAGGATATTGTGGCAACCCATATTACAGTCCTTTGGGACCTGGGTTAACTCATCTTTGTTTCCCTAGTACTGACACAGTGAGTGGTTCAATAAGTTGTTTTGACATGAACCAGTGACCTTTGGACTTTATACAATGTTAAAAATTAATTGGGAAGTTGCATATAATAAATAAGATGATGGTGATTTTCTGGTTGGTACCAATGTTCCAAACTTTCTTAGCTGGCATTATTTTATTTCCTAATTACTGGCAGAGTAGGGAACAAAGACAGGAGGCTCAGAAATTTCTCTATTATGTAACTAGACCCCATTATTTTCTTGGGCAGTGGACTTCAGTGCTTTTACTCTGTGGAAGTTATCTTAGTGATTCTGATTAGCTGATTTACCATTGAAATTTTTTCAGGAGAGGAATGCCGTTTTAGATAATCAGTCTGGGCAAGGAAGTATGTGACATTATTGATCTTAGGAAACATGTCTTTGTGTTTATTTCAGAACAGGGGATAGTCAGTAAACCAGATATATGCTTTTCTAAGAAAGAGGGCATGGTGAACAGCTGAGTATGATGATATATTTTCCTACTCGGAATATTATATTATGAAGAGATTTTATTTCCAGTCCTCAAAGAGGCTGATTTAGAAATTTGATGTGTAAGCATTTTTAATTATGTTCAATTAGCCAACATATAATACATCAGTAGATGCATAAGCCAACTATTTTATTAACAACAAAAATCAAACAGCCTTATTAAAAAATTGTTAGTGAGGGGCGCCTGGGTGGCTCAGTGGGTTAAGCCTCTGCCTTTGGCTCAGGTCATGGTCCCAGTTTCCTGGGATTGAGCCCCGCGTCGGGCTTTCTGCTCACTGGGGAGCCTGCTTCCCTTCCTCTCTCTCTGCCTGCCTCTTTGCCTGCTTGTGCTCTCTGTCTGTCGGGTAAATGGATAAAATCTTTAAAAAATATATATAAAAAAATAAAAATAAAAATAGTGTTAATGCTCACTCTACCATTAATACTAATGCTATAAAAAAATGGTTAGTGATGAGACATCACTAATCATTAAGGAAATACAAATTAAAACCACAGTGAGATATCACCCTCTACCCATTAGGATGACTACTGTAAAAAGACCAAAAACCAAAATAACAAATGTTGTGAGGATGTAGAGAAATTGGAACCCCTGTGCACTGGTGGTGGGAATGTAACATGGTGCAGATGCCTTGGAAACTGGTAAGACAGTTCCTCAAAAAACGTAGTATAGTTTTACCACGTGATCAGCAATTCCACTTCCGGGTATATACCCTAAAAGAAGTGAAGGAAGCAACTCGAATTGGTATTTCTACACCCATGTTCATAGCAGCATTTTCTCAATAGCCAAAATGTGGAAGTAATTAACATGTCTGAGAGATGAATAGATATACAAAATGTGGTGTATACAGACAGTGAAATATTATTCAATCTTAAAGGGGGAGATCTTGACAAATGCTATAATGTGGATGAAGAGACGTTATGCTAAGTAAGGCAGTCATGAAAGGACAAATATTATATGATTCCCCTCCTATGAGGTTCCTCATATGAGAGACAGAAAGTAGATGCTAGTCACCAGGGCCCAGGGGAAGGGAGGAATGGGGAATTCTTGTTTAATGGGCGCAGAATTTCAGTTGGGGAAGGTGAAAAACTTCTGCAGGTGGATGGTGCTGATGATCGTGCAACAATACTAATGTGCTTAATGCCATAGAGCTTTTCGGTTAAAAATTACTAAAATGGCAAAACAAACAAAACTCTCTGTATGGAGTTTGCTGTCAGCCCATAATCACAACCTAGATGCTAAAGATGAGTTTTATGTGAATTATCAACACCTTCCCCCACCACACAATATGTCTGTAACACTGTGGTAACAAAACAGTACTACTTGAGTGAAGGTAAACATTAGAATTAATAATAAATGTAGTGGAATGGTACTGCCAGTGGTCTTCACTGTTGGGTCAGGTTCTAGATTTGCCAAGTAGTACATAGGAGCTAATGTACTCCCACTTTTTCTTTACTTATTTTGGGGGGAATCTTTTTTTTTATTATGCTCAGTTAGCCAACATATAGTGCATAATTAGTTTTTGACGTACGGTTCAGCGATTCATTATGTGCATGTAACACCCACTACTCATCACCACACATGCCCTCCTTTATACCCATCACCTGATTTTCCCATCTCTTTGATCCCCTCCCTTCTGTAATCCTCAGTTTGTTTCCCTGAGTCTAGAGTATCTCATGGTTTGTCTCCCTTTCTGAGTTCTTCCCATTCAGTTTTCCCTCCCTTCTCCTGTGGTCCTCTGCACTATTTCTATGTTCCACATATGCGTGAAACCATATGATAATTGTCTTTCTCTGGTTGGCTTATTTTACGTAGCATAATCCCCTCCAGTTCTATCCATGTCAGTGCAAATGATGGGTATTCATCCTTTCTGATGGCTGAGTAATATTCCATTGTATATGTGAGCCACATCTTTTTTTTTTTTTTTTTTTTTTTTAAGATTTTATTTATTTATTTGACAGACAGAGATCACAAGTAGGCAGAAAGGCAGGCGGGGCTGGGGGTGGGAAGCAGGCTCCCCGTTGAGTAGAGAGCCAGATGCGGGGCTCGATCCCAGGACCCTGGGATCATGACCTGAGCCGAAGGCAGAGGCTTTAACCCACTGAGCCACCTAGGCACCCCAGAACCACATCTTCTTTATCCATCCGTCTGTTGAAGGACATCTTGGCTCCTTCCTGACTGCGTTTCCAAAAGTACAGCTTGGCTTTGTGATAGTTCTTGTTAACAGTTTTCTAAAATTCTGCAACATGGAAGTCAACAATATTCATATCCAAATGACATGTTAAGACTTCTTTTCATGGGACGCCTGGGTGGCTCAGTTGGTTAAGCCACTGCCTTCAGCTCAGATCATGATCCCAGCGTCCTGGGATCGAGTCCCACATCAGGCCCCTTGTTCTGTGGGGAGCCTGCTTCTCCCTCTGCCTCTGCCTGCCACTCTGTTTGCCTGTGCTCGCTCTCTCTCTCTCTCTCTCTCTGACAAATAAATAAGTAAAATCTTAAAAAAAAAAAAAAAAAAAAAAAAAAAAAAAAAGACTTCTTTTCATGAACAGAAATGGCTAAGAGTTGCAGGGGAAGTGGGTTATGAATTTATGGAAATATTCTAAATCCTGCTGAGAAACGATAGGGCTGTGATAGAAAGAACACAGGAAAACAGCTGGAAAATGGCTGCTTCAATCACTGAAAAATTGTTTTGGCACAAAAACATGATACCTATGGCCTGATGTTTGAGCTAATGGAGGAAATGAAAAAAACTTTTAAGACTCATTTATTTACATATTTACTCATGGCTTAACTATGTAATAAATGACCACACATCCAGTACAATATCTTTATCATCATGGTGACATGAACTTTTCTCACTAGAAAAAGAAAATTTATATTCAGCACCAGGAAAAGGAAATGTTCTGTTTGCGTTTTTGGTACAATCATATATTTAAAAGAGATGTACATAAAAACAGAAACATTTTGTATTGCTCACTCCTTATTCTAAAACCAGTTGGGATTAGGAAAAATAAGTGGAAAGAGTCAGCCCAAAGGAGTCCTTTAGTAGAATCAGACCAGGGTTTTGATCTTAGTTTATTAGGACTTCCCTTTCAATGCATTTTATAGCTCTATTCAGTCTCTTCTGAGGGCTTAAAGGCATCAGAAAATTGGAGGCTTGTTAATGATTCATTTAAATCACTTGTCTGTATACTTCCTTTTTTTTTTTTTTTTTTTTGAAATCAACATTAAGAACATTTATTGAGCCCACATCCACAAGCATATATTAGGTATTGTGGTTAGGTATAGAATACTTGACATTTTCTAAATTTTGTGCTATTGAGTTAGAGCCTGCTGGGAGAGATAGTACAGATAACCCTGCCTGGGTCTCCAAGAAAAAAAAAGAATACCCCCCAGAACAAAAAACAAAAAGATGCTCAAGTATTTTTTTTTTAAAGATTTTATTTATTTATTTGACAGAGAGAGATCACAAGTAGACGGAGAGGCAGGCAGAGAGAGAGAGAGGGAAGCAGGCTTCTCGCTGAGCAGAGAGCCCGATGCGGGACTCGATCCCAGGACCCTGAGATCATGACCTGAGCCGAAGGCAGCGGCTTAACCCACTGAGCCACCCAGGCGCCCTCAAGTATTTTTTTTTAAAAGATTTTATTTATTTATTTGACAGACAGAGATCACAAGTAGGCGAGAGGCAGGCAGAGAGAGAGAGAGAGAGAGAGGAGGAAGCAGGCTCCCCGCTGAGCAGAGAACCAGATGGGGGGCTCGATCCCAGGACCCTGGGATCATGACCTGAGCTGAAGGCAGAGGCATTAACCCACTGAGCCACCCAGGTGCCCCTCAAGTATTTTTTTCAAAATGTTTTGTTTTACTAATATATATGCTGGTCCCAAGATAATAAAACAAGCATAATTGGCTCAATTTATTTTATTTTATTTTTTATTTTTCAAAGATTTTTTAAAAATTTATTTGACAGACAGAGGTCACAAGTTGACAGAGAGGCAGGCAGAGAGAGAGGAGGAAGCAGGGTCCCCGCCAAGCAGAAAGATGTGGGGCTCGATCCCAGGACCCTGGGTTCATGACCTGAGCTGAAGGCAGAGGTTTTAACACACTGAGCCACCCAGGCGCCCCATTATTGGCTCAATTTAATGCTTATTTGTCATATGCTGTGTTTGGCAATAGACCTAAGTATAAATAGTCCTCGTGTTCAAATTTGTGATTTTGAGTGCGGTTGGAAAGGCTAATGACAGATGTACACAGAGCTGTCCTACAAGGCAAATTTCTAGTGTTCCTAAGAGAGGTAGCAGTTGACTGTTGCCTTGACCTTAGTACTTGACCCTTGTCCTTGTACCCTAGTTTTATGTTTCATAGAATACCCTTGCATTGTCAGCTTCTTCAGATTCTGTTAGGAAGTGGTTCCTAGAATGTATATGATGTGACATGAAGAAGGGAACCAGGAAGAAGGCATTGTATGAGATGGGTCTTGAGGGAGGAATAGAATGCCTGCTGACCTGGGCAAGGAAATCAGAGGCGGGAAAGCATGGGTCACATTCACAGAGTAGTGATTGGCCTGACATGACCCGAGCCTGGAGGGACTCTAAGGAAACAAGCCAGAAAGGTAAGGTTGATTGACAGAAACATGTTTACCTGACACAGTTTAATGTAATTTCAGAGAGATGTCTACTTCTAATTTTTGCAAAAGCAGTTTGTCCTAGACTCCTCAGTGTTTGAGATGTGATTTATACGAAGAGTTAGGCAGGAATGAACTAGTGAGGATGTCTGAAATTTTCCCGGACATTTCAGGTCTTTGTTAGTATGATTTGCTTATTCTTTTCCTGTTGATTTTACTCCATTCTCTGTACTCTGCTTGCTCCTTTACCTACTTTTTTCCACATGGGTGATAAAGCTCCTAGGATTTAGTTTTTCTCCATTCATTCCACTTTCCTACAATAGCAAAATATTTGTAACCCCATCACTCATATTCTTGCCAAAGTGGACTTTTCCAAACTTTCTTGGAGTTCACGACTGTTCTTTCTCTTTCAGCGTTGGTATTTCTCCAGTGGCGTACCGGTCCATGGTCTGTGCATGAAGATCAGGCTGATTAATAATAGTTGCTGGGCATATTAGAATACATTCGCTAGCCTGTGATTAATTGTGAAGTTTTTCTGGCCAACTTTTCAAATGCATTTGGCTACTAAACAAGAAAACGTTTCAAAAACTGTAATGAATTTGCAGTGATATTTGAAGCCTAATTTAAATCATGTTCTGAATGATTTTAGAGTGTCTAAATATTGATTGATACGTTCTTGATTAATGAAACACAGGTGTATGATTTTACTATGACTTTTGCTTACATGTATTTCTAACTATTTTATTTCAAAGGGAGGTGGTAAAGGCTGGCTTGGGTGTTTCTTTTGCTTTTCATTAGGTATATATTCAGATAGAAAATGTTGAAAAGGGCTGTAAATTGCCTATCCCAGGTGTTACTTTACTGCCTTATCTTATCAGCAGTCAGAATCGGCTGCTGAACATCGTGTTGGTCAGGTTGAAGTGCTCTGTGGGAGAAAGTCTTGCCATGGAGTTTGAGGGAGAAATAAAAAATATATTTATTTTTTGCTTTTTGAATGTCAGCATTACATATTCAGGCATATGCAAGCCTAATGGTCTGCTTGTCTGTATCATTTTCTCCTGGAATGACAGCTTAACAGTTTTCCTGGTTGGATTGTGTTAAAATCTTTAAAGGCTACATTCACTAAAACATATGTCCAATGTTTGGGCAGCCAAAATCTGTGTAGTCATTTTAACAGCGTGTAACTTCGCAATTTGCTCTTACCATGGGTATCTTATTGTCAAATCTACATTAAAATATCCTCAGTTTGGAGTCTATTATTTCATGTTTAAATTGTTGCAGGATGTGCTGAAGTATACTTTTGTCCTATCTCAAAATGGAGCTTGCTCAGAAAGCAATAAATAGCTTCAGTGGGACATACTTAATATAATGAAATTATTTTATAATAGGCTTTTATCTAATTAACTCTTCTTGAGTGTCTATCATTTTCTGAGCATTGTACTAGATATCCTGCATAGATAATGCAAAGTGATAGCCACTTGTGATGATGTCTGGATAGAAGACGGACAATGGGAAAAAGTCACAGAGTGGCCAGACGGGGCACAAGGTGTTGTCAGCGTCCCATAGGAACAGGGGCGTCTTGATGAGTGCTGTTGGCCAAATTGCCCTGTGTTCCTTATTGAAACTTTGATAGGGGAGGGGATGGCTAACTGAAATAGGGAGAAAGTGAGAAAGTGAGACTCCACAAGAGAAATCCAGGGCCGACCAGTGCTGACTGACTTAGCAGCCACAGTCTGTTTCATTCCTAGGCTTCCAGAATTGCTTTTAAAGTTTTCTTGACAAATCTTCTGGAGCCGTGGTAGGAAACAAAGCCCTTTTGTTTCATGGTAGGGGATACAGAGAACAGTTATTCACGGTCCTTGTCTTTAATTGGCTTAGCTTTCCCTGGTGCCATTTATTTGCCTCTAACTCGGCTGGTGTTCCATCTGCCCGAGGCCAGGATCCTGGAGCAGGTCTTAGTGGCAAAAAGTTGAAGAAGCAGATACTGGAAAATCCAGCCTTATGTGATCTTTCCTGGCTCTGATAGGTTCAGCTTTTATATGAAAAGTTGTTTAAACCCTTAAAAATTTTTTGTTTTCCTCAAATGGTAAGTAAAATAGGTTTATCTCGGAAGAAAACTTGAAACAAAAATTTCTTCTAAAGAAAATGAATTTCAAAGTATTATTAGTATTTATATCTTTAGTTATTTTAAAAAGGTTAACGGCCATCCTCACTAAAAGGCACCGTGTGAACTTTTACTAAATACCTCAAAATTCTAAATTCGGCTAGCAACATAACCAGGCAGTTGTGTATCATTTTGCCTAAATGTGTGAAAATTAAATGCCTGTTGAAGTTGACCAGAAACATGTAATTTAATCAGAGTTTCTAATTGAATCACAAAGAATAGAGTAAAACTGTCTCTAATTTTCTAGATTTGTGATGATCTCATTGTCATAATATTAACAAAGTGTTAATAATTTCTAAAGGAGTATAGAGAAGAACCAATCTTCAGAAATTCTACTAAGTTAAAATTGTGAATGATAAGAAAGCACATACCAAGTTAAATTTAATTATATCTTACAAAATTATTGAACTATATTTATAGACTCGATCATTAATGATATGTGCTAATTCTTTGATGATATGACAGAAAATATCACTGTCACTTCTTAATTTTAGCATTCTTCAGAATTTTGTTGTAATTTTATTTTACACATTTTAATACTTTTCAGATATCAGAGTTGACTTTAAGAAGCAAAAATGAACTTACATGCTTTCCAAATTAAATTCAGTAATCAGTCTGAAATGCTTAGCCCCCAGCCTAGCACATAGCAATTTATGGGATAATCAGTTGATGATGATCATTATTTCTGACCCCTCTCTTCTTGCCACACTGTCTCTCACTGGTTTTTATGTCATAATAATTTCGCAGTGTTATTACTTTTTCATCGTATCTACCCTTTAGTCCTTGGTGTTTTAGAAATTTCTGGAATTTCTTCTGTAACTGTCAGCCAAACTCCTGATCCAAGAACACACAGGTACACAATACATGTACAGAGGTGTTGAAGAGCATCATGTTCTCTGATGCTAAGAGCTTACTGACCATGTTGTCTAGGATCCAGCAGTTTAAGGGCCAGGAGGTGAGCTGGCCGTCATCCAGCTGTGGAGCGCAGTCTACAGAGACTGGCAGAGAAGGCTGACTCCCTGTGTTCTTAGTGTGCCTATTTGCTGCCGGAGCTTGGGACCTTAGGCTTCTCTTGTTTCGGAAGCTATTCCTAAAGTATCATTAAAACAAACAAACAAGGGGCGCCTGGGTGGCTCAGTGGGTTAAGCCGCTGCCTTCGGCTCAGGTCATGATCCCAGGTCCTGGGTTCGAGCCCCACATCGGGCTTTCTGTTCAGCAGGGAGCCTGCTTCCTCCTCTCTCTCTGCCTGCCTCTCTGCCTACTTGTGATTTCTCTCTGTCAAATAAATAAATAAAATCTTTAAAAAAAAAAACAAAAAAAAAAACCAAACAAAAACCTTTTTTGGTTTTTTAAGGAGATTATGACTACAACACAGTGTGTACTTGTTACTTTCAGCCATAATTCAAGGGCTCTGCTTTTACTTAATAATGACTTACTGGGAGTACTTGCAGTAATATAAAAATACTTCTTACATAGTCTTTTTCCCAACAGTTCCTTCACTGTCCGTCTTTAGGAGCAACAAGTTTTGGTAGTTTGGAATGAATTCCTCCAGACTATTCACACATGTTGGCTCTGGACTACATCTATGTATATTGGTGTCCCCATGGCTGTCATGGGTTGGGTTTTTTGTTTTGTTTTGTTTTTGTTTTTGTAAAAATGAGATTATGTTGTTCTGCAGTTTGCTCATTTTATCAGTTCATTTACCATAGGCATCTTTCCTTGTCCTCAGTCTTTTTTATGGCTACATAATAATGCAACTGCATTGCTGTTCTTGGTTTATCTAGCCTTTCTTGTGCTGAAGGACACTCAGGAGGTCTCTGGATTTCATCATGTTGCATGAACTCCAGGGGTTGGAAGCTTTTGTCCTGGCTATGTCTCTGCTTTGTTTCCCTACTATATTCTGCAGGCTATAGGAAGCCAGGCTCTCCGCCTTTGTTGCTTATTGGCCTTCAGGGATCATTCTGAAGGTTGTCATTCGATCTCGGATAGGACTCAGCTCAAATACAAAATACCAGTTCTGTTGTGTGGAGGTTTAAGGTAACAGTAGCATTTTTATAGAATTTTCTCATTTCTACCTCCCCGGGATTTAAGATGCATCCTCTAACTGGGATGGATTTTTAGCTACGTCATCCTTGGACACTTATACATTGGCAGACTTTTGGGTTTCAGAGTGTTAAGAAAGGTTTAGTTGTCAAATCTGTTTTTTTTAACTGGAAGTCCTTTAGGTCAGGACTTCTTTTAGAGAGTCCTTTGAGAACGCATTTGGTTTTTTTTTTTTTTCCGTGATTGTGGACTATTCTTGTCTCTGTATATTTCTAACCAGGTGCATTAAAACTTAACTTGTGATTTTCGTAAATGGCATAATTCATCACAGTCCTAAAATCCAAGTACCAGTATAGCAAGGTTCGCATTTCACTGGGGGGTGGGGATGGTATTCATTAAGGTGTTCATAAAATTTTATGTTCTTAAGTCACTGTATATTCAGTAGATATAACTTATTTTTATCATGGCTACTGGCCATAATTGGAGTTTAACATCTGCTCCTTTTAAGATCTTAAAGTCCAGTTGCTTAGAATGAAGGCAGTCTTTTAATTTATATGCATATATTTGCTTGGAAGATCTTCTATTCACAAAATATTAATGTATAATTTAAGAAAGGTGATATCAAGTTATTAGACATGTAGCAGAGACATTACCCCAGTTCTTTGGTAACATGTTAATTATTCAACATACCTGAAGCAGTAATTTGCTGTTGATTTTAATATTTTTTGCCTTCCAACACAGCTGGCATCCTGCTATGATATCATAAGCTATTCTTTTTGATTTATTATTGTACGGAGTATATCACGCTGGGTGAACAACCACACTGAGCCAGTATGGAGGGTACATCTTTTTGTTTGTGACATTTTCTATGTGAAAATGGAGTTGTGGTGGTTAACCAGTTTTTAATGCACACGAACAAAAACGGCTGTAACCCTTGTACTTTTGCAGTGCTTTCCTCCTGCTAGGTTTCCTTGAAGATCTAGAAGCTTGAACTTTTCCTGCATTACAGCTCTAACATTCTATTCTCATGTGCTCCTTCTCCACAAAACAATATTTCCCAAGGCTGTTTGTTTATATGCAAATACACCCAAAAGTGAACCCCAAAAACACTTTCATTCTTAAGGTAATATGAAGAAAAAATGATTTTGAGATTAAAAATGTGAAATACAGTAATTTAGTTTGTAACACAGAAGTATTTTATAATAGAAGTATTTTATAATGAAGTATTTTATAATGGAATGCCTTTTAATGACAGAATGACAAATCCCATTTTTCTTTTGTAGTAGGGTTATAAACTATATTGAAAAATTTTGTAATAGTGCAAATATCAAGTAACTATGCAGTGAGAGTTAAAACTTATTTGACATAAAACTGTATTACTAACTTTTAATTATTTATTAGATTGAAATACTTTGTTTTTATTCCTTAATCAAAACTGCCATCATATACTTGAAAATATGTATTCTCTTCAACATCAGATTTTCCTTTCCTCTTTCAGTCTGTGATCAAAACAGGGCGACTGCTAATCAGTCATGAGGCTCCCTTGACAGGCGGCTTTGCATCAGAGATCAGCTCTACGGTTCAGGTAGAGTAACTTTTTGGCACTGGTTTTAACATTTGTGCAGTTGCACTTGTCTATTCCAAGGAAAAAGGTTACTTATCACAATATATAAAAGTGTACACTTTCTGGAAATGCACGTTTTCCATTCGACTCCACTGTCCTTCGGTTAATGGTCTAATTACATCTTCTAGAAAAGAAATCTTGAAGTAATAAAAGCTGAAAATTCCTTTATAGGAAGAAGAAAGTTTGAAATGAGTTTACAAAACTAATGTTAGTTATATTTTCTAGAAGAACAGGAAATGAAAACTTTTAAATCTGAATATGCTATTTCTCTTTTGATAAAAGTTAAACTTATTATGCAATATGTTGATCTTAGATTTTCACAGACTTCCCCTTAAAAAAGAAATGCATCTGTCAAAAGTTAACAATATAAATTCAATAAATAATATC
Source organism: Lutra lutra (assembly GCF_902655055.1). Lineage (NCBI taxonomy): Eukaryota > Metazoa > Chordata > Mammalia > Carnivora > Mustelidae > Lutra > Lutra lutra. The sequence goes on from NC_062283.1 coordinate 104,430,505, forward strand.
AAAATCAGTAAGTGTTTTTGTTAGTTTAATTAATAATCAAATTATGTTATGCTTTAGAAATGGTTCACAACTTTCTTTTAAAAAGTATTCAGTAGAAACTGCTGCAAGTTAGGGAAAAAAAAATCCCACATAATGCTTTATGAAGAATTGTTTTTTAAACTTTTGTTTGCATTTATATCACAGATAGGAATAAGATGATTTAAATGAGTTTCATTTTCCTAATTTTTTAAATTAAAAATTCAATAACTATTTTAAATGTAAAATATGTACATTTTAAATTCAGAATATCTTTGCAGTTTGCAAACATTTTACTTCTCCTTACTAGTGTTAAGATCATTCTTTTGTTAAGAAACATGTTAAGTTGAGAACTCCTTCAAGAGTGAATAGTTTAAAAATTTGATATAAGATTGTGATATATGAATAATGATAAGTTTTTATAAGTTAAACTTTTTAACCATTAAACAATGATTTCTACCAATAAATTATCTCTTTAAGTGAAGATTGACAACACTGTAAATATTTTAAAATTAGATGAAGCAGATTTGAACATAAAACTAGATCGATATAATCCAAAATTATACTGTTATTTTATACATTATTTATATTGTCACTAACAAAATTAAGAAAAGCATATATTTGAGTTTTACAGATTTTTTAAAAATTTATTATATAAATTAAATTCTGGATCATACTACTTATTATGTAATATGAATGTCTGGTATTTATTGTGCATTTTATTCATTGAGTAGCATAATGGATTAACTTTGTTAAAAAAAAGGGGGGAGCATCACAAACAAATCACTCTAACACCGAGATGCTATTTCAAGTCAGAGGCAAAACTGGAAAAAGAAACTGGAATTGTCTGACTCCTAGTTAGTATATAATGCACTAAATCATTTAAAATGATAGTGACTTGGTAAGAGAACTTTGATCTGAGACCCTTATTCATTCTGCTCACTGAATGCTGTTTTGTTATCTCAAAAATTTCATTTGCATTTAAATGTAAAAAGAAAAGAAGTAAACACAGAATTAGAAATAACTCCTCTTATGAAGTACTCTTTCTCTAAGTGTGCTTATGCTGGATCTCCATAAATTATTAGTAAGCTGCGGTACAGTGTAACATATTTTTCAGACTGGAAAAGAATTAGAAATCATCTAATTTAGTGTCTGTTGGTCTTGAATAGTACTTGGACATGGGTTAACAGAAAAATATCAGGCTTCAAGAATACATTTGTGAATTTCAGTTTGAGGAACAACCTATTAGAGTTAAACACAGTCATTACAAAAGACTCACACGAACAAGATCATAATCACTGTGTTAAAATCAGATCCTGAAATTATGTGATAATGATCGGGGGTAAAAGTCGTGAACGAGATTATCCGAAATATAATTATATTTATAGCATAACATGAAGACACCTTGTAACCCTCTCTGACTCACAAGAATCCGCCCATAGGTGTCTGCAGATGTCAGCCTGGGAAATCGTGACCTAATCTGACCTGATTCCTTTGACACATTAGTGGTGGTTGTCCAGGGTGTGTTTTTGACTCACCCAGTTTAAGAGGAGAGTGGAAGATCTGGAACTAGGACAGGAGTCTTGAGGAAATATTGAGTTTGTGCATATGCATTCTTTATTCAAAGTTCCCCTGAGCCCCAAGAGGAAGATAGAAGTTTTAAATTTATTATAAAATATTCTGTGTCCCATGTTAAAAATCATTTAACCAGCTAACTATAAAATGAATTAAGGCAATAATGTAGAGGGATCTGCGTTTGATGTTTTGGGGGATTAGTATTTGGATTTATTAGTATGAGGATGAATTTGAAAATACTTTCTGCTTAAGTCAAGTAGAGAAAATGGATTTTAATAAAATCAACACAGTATCCCCAGATGTTTGATACTTGTGGCTTTCATGTATTGATAAGGGGCAGGGGGAGATACCTTGAGAGACTTTTTTTTCCTTTTTCAGTAATAACATTTGCACATACTCAGAGTGATCTGAAGAATAAATTCTGCCTTTCATTAATTATTTCATGCACATGTTCAACTAAATGCAGTGTCCTATATTGAGCATCTTTTTAATGGAAGGCCTCATTCCCTGTTAGTGCAACCTCTGTTGCATTACCAGCACCTTGGATTGTTTAAACTGAAATTACTTAAGTGTGAGGTGCAGTTGCTTTCACAACTTGGAATGATTCATATTCCTATATTTCTTCTTGTTGTATAAACTATGGTGTAAGGTCTGAAAAAAAGATAAAACGGGATTAAGATATTGAAAGCCAGTTTTCTGGGACACCAGGGAAAAGGTACACAGAGAACTTACCATTGTTTGGAAAACAAGTTTGAAATTATGGATGAGAGTGGTCTATAAATTGATTAAAATACTGAATTATTCTCACTGTTGTATCAGTGAATGTAAATTTTATGTAAAAATCAACACATACCCAGAAATCTGTTCCAGAAGCACTATTTTGTGGAAGATCTCTGGTAGTTCTTCAGGGGATCATGTTTAATCTTACAAAAAATAGCTCTTAATATCACAGTATTTTAAGAGAATGGTGATTCACAATAAAACTACTGTTTTTAAATACATTAGAATCTGAGAGCACCATTTTCAGTGTCCCCGAAATTTTAAATTATTACCCATATTAAACATAAAATTTTGAAGATAATAAAGCACTATACAGAGTATTCTTTTAAGTTTATAGTTAGCATTTTTAGATAGATATTTTTAGATTATAGATATAGAATATATATATTAGATATAGATAGTATTTTTAGATTTTAGATAGAAATTATAGATAGTATTTTTAGATAGAAATTTTTAGATAGATAGTATTTTTAGATATTTTAGATAGATAGTATTTTTAGATGCTAAAAAAGATTGAATATCAGCAAAACATTTTTCTCCTAGGTGTAGGAAGTATTGCTGGCATTACTATTAAGTTGGTTTTTTTTTTTTAGTTGTACAGATAAAATATGAAAAGAATGAATATGAAATGTATTCATACTTTATTTACATAACTTCTCAATTTATGTCAGATGGCTCTTCCATCATACAGGGAATTTATTGTCCACATCTTGTTTGTTCATGCCCATTGTCTCTTTTCCTAAAACCATTTATTTTATTAAAAAAATACGGTTAACAGTCTTAGTTTAAAGTCATGTTAAACTCACAGGAATGATTAAACATAACATTTTAAAAAATGGATTGTCAATAACTTCTTCATGAAATGTATATGAATGCTTATAGAAACCAAAACCAATGCATCGAATCTAAGAACTGCTTTGCATTCCTATTGTACTGAATTTGGAAGTTAACTGAGAGGCAGAACAAACCGAGGTCTAGTATATTTGGCCCCCCACCCCTGGGGAAGATTTCTTGGTCGGTCATCCAAAGCTTCACTGTCTCTTCTCATCTAATTTTACATTCCCATCTGTTCTCACTTTGGGGGTGAGGGAACTTTTTCCTTCTTTCATTTGACATACACTGAAAGTTGGAGATATGTTGCTTTTAGGGAGTTGTGCATTCCATCGTGCACCCTGATTTGTAGAAAAGTGCAAAGACACAGAGCTTGGGTAATTCATTGTGTAGTTTGAGCAAAGATTTCATTGCTTCAGAAAATTTTACAATTTACTTATAGATGTTTATATTCCTCAGCTTTATGTAACACAGGTTAAAAACAATCATTACTGTGCAAAAAGAAATGTGTGAACCTCATCCATTTTAATAGTCCTCTCATTAATTTATATTATATGCGCTAGAATGCAATGTTCAAAATAGGCATTATTTATTTGAATATTAAGGCCAAATAATGTATGGTATTTAGCAGCTTTAAATAGTATAATTTCTTTAAGCCTTGGAGAAACCAACCTTTATTATTAATTTCGAACACATTCCCATAATGATGAAATAAATCTTGACTCTGATAGGCTTGTGATAAAAAAAAAAGTTCTGAGTTTTTTTTTTTTTTTCCCTTCTGGAGTCAATGCTTAATAAGAACGCCAAAAATTTTAGGGATTGGGGTTGGCTTAAAGGTTTTATTTATTTATTTTTTTAACACATGGAAGCAATAAGTCTGCAATAAAGAGTCCAATTGGAGAGGATGGTAAGTTTCCATACCATTGTTCCATCCTTTCTGTGCGGTCTCTTTTCCTAGAAAAAGAACTCAGAAATTGTGTGTACTGACATATATTTTTAAGGTAATCATATTTTAATACTTTGAGAGGATTTTTATAGGGTTTACACAAATCATTGTGTAAACGGAAACTTTCATAATTTTCAAGTAAAGGAATTTTGCTTTTCTTACCATTTCATTTAGAAAGGATTCTATGGGAGGATTTTTTAAAAAATAAACTTCTTATTCCTACCAAATTTACTAACACTGCTTGAAAACATCAATCTGAAGGAGTGGGAGAACTCCTACATGTCTTGAGTTTTTATCATTGTGGAAAATGTTTAATTAAAATTATGACGTTGTAAAGTAAGAATCATCAGAGAAAGCTATCAGAGTAGTAATTTAATGAATAGTTTACTGCAATTTTAGAGTCTTATTTAAAAAAAAATTTTTTTTTTTTTTTTTAACCAACAATGCAAGGCATTTGCCAACAACAACAGATGTAACAGTCAGGGAAGTGTACTTCTATACCAAAATCTATTTACATGGAGCCAGAACTTTAAAAAACAGTTTAACACAGAATGATCAAAAAGAAGATGGACTCTTTTTAAAGTGGAATTTTGCCTGGAAGCCTGTTTAGTGTTCATCCAGTGGTTTCTATGGCTATAGATAGGAAACAAAGACTGGGTCCTTCTAGGGATGCATCAAGGCTGGGGTGGTTACGCCACTGTTTGAATTTGTACTTACATCCAGGTTATACTCTGCTGGCCCTTCCCTTTGCCCGGATCATGCCAGTGGCCCTTCCTTCTTTGCTCAGTCGTGTAAATGGATCCAAGGAGCCCCCTTCAGCCCTTGTCTCCCCTATTCTTCCTCAGGCGGTCCCAACCTGAGACCAATGGCTGGTCTTACAACTTTCAAATTCAAAACCTTCAGGACTTACTCTACCTATGGAGCATTAGGCTAAAAATTTCAACTTCCTGCTAGTTTTGGTAGTGATAAGAAATTTGTATGAGAAAATGGTTAATTTGAAAGGATTTTTCACATGAGACTGAGAAAAGGTGGACATTAGGACATGGATATTCACCAGCTTCTGGAAATTAGCTTGTCTCAAAATGAACTCTATTTTTCCTCAACTCTTTCTGACCTTTTCTTTTTCTTTTTTTTTTTTAATTTAAAAAATATTTTTCAAGACTTTGTCAGAAAGGGAGAGGACAGGGGAGAGGCAGGCAGAGGAGAAGCAGACTTCCCACTGAGCAGGGAGCCTTATGCAGGGCTCGTTCCAGGATGCCAGGGCCATGACTTGAGCCAGAGGCAGATGCTTAACCCACTGAACCACCCAGGCATCCCTTTCTGGACCTTTTAAATTGTCTCCTTGCTTATCTCTGCCCCTCAGCCTCTCACATCTTATCAAATTACTATTCACTGCTTCCTTAAAACACATCAGATTTTGCCCATTCTTTGTTTGAATATGTCCAATAGGTCTTGGGCAATAGAAATAAGATATTTATGTTGATAGTAAACTGGTGTTTCCAGTATTATTTCTCACATCTTTTTATAAATCCATTGTGCTGTCCTACTGGCCATTTCTTGAATGATAATTAATTCCTGTAATAAAACTTTGCTGGGTGCTCTGGGCACAACATCAGTTTTAGCATTTCATTCGCTAAATAGAGCTCTTATTTTGGTGACACAAGTTTAGTAGCAAAAATAGATGCTAAACAATAGTTATACAATGGTACATGTGTGGATAGGGAAATAATCTGAGGACTGTGGGATTATAAAAACAACTTGATCACCTAACCCATGGGTCAGCTGAGTTAACTCTTGGTGGATGTGTATGACCTTGAGGTGAAGGGGGGTTGTGACTCTAGGCAGAAGGAATAAGGAGGCAGGAAAAAGAATTGATTTTCTAGTGGTTTCAGGGGTTTGGTTATGGTTGAAGAGTAGTAGGTGAGACTGTAGCACCAGGTAAAGATCAATAAGCTGGTAAGGTTTAGACCATAAAGAATCTTCTATATAATACTAAGGAATTTGTTTTGGGTGAGAAAGGAGCTGTGACAGAGCAGAGCCATCTCACATGGATAATAAACTTCAGTTCTCTCATATAATGTATTTAAAATACCTCTCATAAATTTCCCAAGAAATCGGAAGTACAGCTCTTCCTCAACTGTCGGTATTTGGTCCCAATAAAACCATCATAAGGTGAAAATATTGTAACTCAAAATGCATTTAACACACCTAACCTAGCAAACATCGTAGCATAGCCTCAGCTACCTTAAAAGTGCTCAAAACACTTATATTAGCCTGCAGTTGGGCTAAATAATCTAACACGAAGTCTATTTTGTAATAAGGTGCTGAATATCTCATGTAATTTATTGAATACTGGGCTGAAAGCACAAAACAGAATGGTCGTACGTGTAAGGGTTGTTCATCCTCGTGATCTCTGGCTGACCGTGAGCTGTGGCTCGCAGCCCTGCCCAGCATCTTGAGAGAGAATATTGTACCTCTAGCCTGAGAAATATCGTAATTCAGAATTTGAAGTTAAATTTCCATTGAATACATATTGCTTTCACACCATGGATAAAGTAAAAAAAATTCAAATTGAACCTTAGTAAATTAAGGACCATCTGTAGTAGGAATACAATAGTCACAATTATTTTCATTATTTAAAGCAAAAGGGTATAATTAAAAGGATTTTAAGCAGGAAATTAACTTAGAAGTATTTGCAGTTTAGGAAAAAACTCTTCTCTGTGTTGAGGATGAACCATGATGGGTGAGGCAGGAAGTTACAGAAATTAACAAAGAAGCTATCTGAGTAATTTAAATGAGAGATTTGGGGGTCTTCTAAGTCAAGGGCGTGAGAATGGTGGTGTAGAGAAAAGTGAATTTTAAAGGAGGGAAAATTTGAAAGATGGGCTTGCTGACTGATGAGGCAGGAGTTGTGCAGGAACTGGGGTGGATGACAGAGAGGCAGGCTGGAGTTAAGAATAAGGCTTAGCTTAGTTTCTGGGTTGGGTGATTTTAGAATGGAGGTGCTGGGGAATATTATTGAAAAACAGGTTTAAGCACATCTTTTGTGGAAGATGATGAATTCATTTTGGGCTTGTAGCATTTGAGATGAAGATGAAAATGTGTGTCTGCAGCTCAGAAGAGAACGTAAGGTCTAGGAAAAGGTTAAGGATTCATCATCTTGTGGGGATGGCTGAGGTCAAGGTTATGGGTATGATCACATAAGAAAAGGCTAGTCTTAAGAGGAAAGTTTCTAAAGAAGAATCCTCCAGGGACATCAACACTTAAGAGAAAGAGAGGAAGAAGAGCTGTAAGGAGTGTGAGTTGGAGTGACCAGAGAGAAAGAAGTGAGTAGGAGAAAGCCATTACCGAAGATTAAAGTCTAACAGAGTTTAAGTCAGCTAGAGACTGATGGTTTTAACTGGAAGACATTGGTAACTTCGATGAATGTAGGGTTATACCCAGGATGGAGACCATATTATATTTGGGGTGGTGAGTGAATGTGTGAAGATTTAAAACAAGAAAACATGACTTCAAGAAACATAGCTTTTAAGAAAGGGAGAGGCATAAAGTAGAAATCAGTCTCTAAATGCTGTTCACTCAACATGGAATGCCGTTTTCTCCTTTCAAATCTCTTTCCCTCCCTGCCTCTTCATCCTTGTCCTCTCGCTTACCCCTCCAACCCACCTAGTGTTGAGGTTTAAAAATCTCTCAAATGTGCCCTTCGGTTTCCATTTTTCAAATAAACTCAAATGGACTTTACAAGAAAGAAAACCACACAATCTAAAAGAAAAATGTAAAAAATAACTGATACTAAGATAGGTAAGAAATTTTTTTAAAAGATTTATTTATTTGAAGGGGTGAGGGACAGAGAGAGAGGGAGGAATCTCAAGCAGACACTGCACTGAATGTGGAGCCTGAGTGGAGGCTTGATCTCACAACCCTGGGATCATGACCTGACCCAAAATCACGAGTTGGTTGCTTAACCTTCTGCGCTATGCAGGTGCTCCAAGAAGGGTAAGAAATTTTTGAGCAGAAATGTAAAAAGCAACAGGATCCCTATTGTCGTAGATTAATATATTTGCATAATGTAAAAAATAACTTGTGTGACAAAAACAAGCACAATTAAAAAGAGAGTGACAACTCGGTCAGTGTTGAGGCACATGACAAAAAATATTGTATTGAACATTCTTAAATATTAATAAGGAAACTAATAGTACCTTTATTTAAAAGGTCAGAGACAGATTATTTTTTCAGAACTATTAGTGGCCAGTAAACATGAAAATAATGTGATACTTATGGCTAAAAATGTGAATTTCAAAAATGAGATACCTAGCATTTGTTACTCATAGGAGTGGTAATGCTTAAAAATAAATCATCTTTAGTGTTGAAATGGTGCAGGGTAATCAATCTTTCTAGGAAATCAGTATGGGGATGATTGAGACTCATCAAAGTGTGCATTTCCTCTGACTCAGAAATTCTAGAAACCTTCACTTTGGAGTTCCACACAAAAATATGAAAGGTCATTTTTCTCAAAGCCAGTCATTTCATAGGAAAATATTGGAAATACCATTAATGACAACAGGAATATAGTTGAATAAGTTATGGTTTATCCATATGATGACTGTTACAGATTTATGAAAATTATTAAAAGAATAGTTGACAGCGTGGTAATATTTGTACAGATATAATATTATATGAAACACTCACAATGCAAGCCCACGGGTGTTTTACTTGCCTAATTTTGTGGAAGGAAAAAAAAGACACATACGTATATCTAGATATAGAGGAAAAAACTTATAAGATATGATTTTTTTGGTTCTATATTTTCTTCCTAATAATTTCTTAATTTTTTTATGTACAGAAGCATTTATAATAATTAAACCTTTTTTGTAGTTTGTGTCTCATACATGTCTTGGTAAGTCTTCCAGTTCTGGCTAAAATGTTTTAAATAAGAAAACCCATTTTGCTCATGAATTGGATTTTTAAAATATCATAGTACTTTACTTTGACAGGGTTCTTTAATCAAGTACATTTGAGTTTGGGGAATTGCTGTTCTTAGTGGTAGTGGCTACCTACTCAGTTTTGTGATATGAGATGGATTTAAAACCAGTAAACCCTACTACACAGATTCTGTTATTCTGCGGATTCGTTCCGTCCCTTGCATGCATGGTCTTTTTGACTTGTTGCTCTCACTATAAAAGTGAAAGCAGCATTATATTGGGTTACTCAGATTATTTAGTCTTCCTACGTTAATTGGTCAGTGATACTGAGATTCACATTGAATCCCCTGCTGGTTTTCTCTCCCTCCTTTTGGTATTGGCTTTTCGAAAGATTTTGCTGTCATTCTCTTTGAAATCCTATTGGATGTAAGCCAGTCAGAAGAAAGATCATCCACATTCCATCTTTCTGGGTAACGATAAAGTGCTCCAGTTTCTCTCGCACAATTATTAATATTTTCCTTGTCAGAAGTGGTCCCCTTTGAATTCAAAGGCACATTCATTATGAACCTCGCTCCTCTCTCCCTTTCTTTGTAACCTCTGGTCAGCATTTTGTTGTGTCCTTTTTGGTGATGTCCCAAAACCACTCCTATCCCACTTAAGACTGACTGATCTGCCAGTTGGATGGGAAAAATTCACTGCTGTAATGTTTGAAAGGATGTGTACTCAAGTGAAAGGTTATGTTATAAACATGTAGTCTTTAGTCATTAGTTGTTAACTAAGGAGTATGTGAATTCCCCAATAACCTAGTTTTGAACTAGCATCTCCTCAGAAAGGCTCTCTCAGATGTCCCATCTACAGTAGCTGTCCATCAGAGTTTTCCCCCATTGCAATACTCCATCCTACTGTCCTCATAGCCTCTGAACTGTCTGTAGATGTCTTGTTTATTTGTTCTATGTCCTTCTTGCTCTAGTAAAAGACAAGCTTTGTGAGCTTAAGGACCATGTATGGCTTGTTCATGTCTGTAAGCTGGGTGACTAGAACCCTGGCTGGCACTATTAGGCAGGCACTCAAATAATGAAATGAATTGTTTGCCCCTAAGCATCACTGCTGTTAGTAATTTCTTTGAAGATGAATGGTATCTTGCTGGTTTGGGTTGTATACAGAAACTGCTAGTCACAAAAACTGCTGGATTGGACTATGGCCCTTTGTATACACCACGCCAATTTGTTGACTGCCCCCCCCACCCATTCAAAAGTTTTGTTTTGTGTTATGAGTTAACTTCCAAAATGAGTACTGATATCCTGTGCTGTTGTCCTTCACATTGCTACTTGGTGTCGTTTTGACAAGGTTACTTCTTGTGACTAACCTGGTGATGCTTTTTTTTTCTCCTCTTAATTCTCTAGTGAGTCTAAATAAAACATTTATTTTTTTTTTCTAAAGGTTTATTTATTTATTTGAGTAAGAGCGAGAGAGAGCAAGATGGGGAAAAGGGGAAGAAGGAGAGGAAGAGGGTCTAAGGGGACTCTGATGCGGGACTCGATCCCAGGACCTTGAGATGGAACCAAGAGTCGGACACTTAACCAACTGCATCACCCAGATACTTACTTTTACATAGTTACCAGTGAAGTTTCCACGAATGAGTAGACTATTTAATGAGTAAAATAGATTCTCTAAAGAAAACCATTACTTTCTTTTAAAAATGACAGTGATTTCTATGATTTGGTATCTTTATTTTTAGTGCCTAATGAGTTGTAGTTTACTTTCAGAGTGATTTTTGAAGGTCTGGTTGTAGCCTCCAAATTATAATTCATTGAAAATATTTCATTTCCTTATTTGGCATGAAATAGTTTCCCTTCTTTTAAAATATGTATATTTTTAATGTATAATCTTAAGATTTTTCAAACTACAATAAAATTATTTAAAATTTTCTTAGTGAGAGAATGTCTATCCATGACCTGGCCGACCCTCTAGGCTCCCTAGTAACTTCGTAGGCAAATATGGAGAAGCGTGTACAATTTGTTAAGAAATTTTAGGTGTATTTGGTCAGCATTGTATTCACCATTAGTAAGGGGATGAGTTAGCCTCTAGGAGACAGAACTGAAATTCTCTGCTAGTTTGTCGTGCTGTTGGGTGGGCAGTCAAGTTGCTGTTGTTGAAAGCTCATTTTATTTTGGTAATTTAATGTAATTAAATTTACAGCTCAAATTAGTTTATGCTTTGTTACAAGAGCCATCACCTCTTTTCATGAATGAGTTCACAGCTCACCAAAACATGCTTGTGTTTAAAATAGATGTTAAAATAGCGATGAACTACTGCTAATGAATTTTCTGCTCAGTTTGAATCCAAGCACTTGTGAAAATTAAGACAAGTTAAAATCAGCACTTACTCAAAAACAAACAGTTGAAAATGAAAGTGATAAATCATCTAGTTTATAACTGTTCTGATTTTTTTAAATCTATCAATATTAATAATAGTGTTAAAGATGTTTTAATTTGCAGGTCTGAAAATATGCATTTGATTGGGAAAATGTTGAATGTTGGATTATTTTCTTTCAAGTTATGTCAAAGAAGGTACTTTATTTCTTGATCCACTTGAAGGAACATATTTTTCTGTTTTAATCCTTTAAAGGACCATATAGTGATATTTGCTATTTAGGGTAGTTTTATATTGTAGATGGTGCCAAGAATTTGTCTTTATCGGGACGCCTGGGTGGCTCAGTGGGTTAAGCCGCTGCCTTCGGCTCAGGTCATGATCCTAGGGTCCTGGGATCTAGTCCCATATCAGGCTCCTTGCTCAGCAGGGAACCTGCCTCTCTCTCTGCCTCTGCCTGCCTCTCTGCCTGCTTGTGTGCTTTCTCTCTCTCTCTTTCTGACAAATAAATGAATAAAATCTTTAAAAAAAAAAAGAATTTGTCTTTATCAATATTATTAGGGGAGAGGTATAATTCATGGCTATTCTCTTAAGAGGGTCTAAATATTTATGCTTTAAAAAGTGCCTTGAGATGACTAGTATTTCAAAATCCATTATTTATATCATCTACGATTATAATTGTATAATTGTTTACAACAAGTACTGATTATTTCCTTTCTTTTGGCAGGGTTTGTTTATCCTCTTAATAAGTACATTTCTGCATTTTTTTCCCTGCATCAATTTTATATTCCCAACTTAGACTATAAAGAGGGTATAATATATTCCCCATGTATGTATTTTTTTAAGACTTTATTTTTAAGTAATGTTTATACCCAACATGAGACTCAAACTCATGACCCTCAGATTAACAGTCAACACGCTCTACTGACTTAGCCAGCCAGGCGGCCCCCCCGACGTGCCTGTATTTTGAGTGCTTTCTGCACCAGTTAGACTCTTGGTTTTTCCTGAGATGGCTTGCATTTTCAAATTTTCTGTCACCATTTTTCTTCTTTAATCTATTCCTTTTAAAATACCAATGGTTAACTCTATATGTGCAGTTAAAGAAATTGAAACTTAATCTTAACCTTTTCCACTCATTACTGAAGAATCCTGGGCCCCTGCATCACGAAATAAAGTTATGCCCTATTTTCCTAACCATGGACTTTTCTGGGCATCAGTTTCTACCTAAGAGTGCATAGCAGACCACGTTGAATGTATTTTGTGAATAATATCCCAACATCACACAATCCTATATTTTATTAAAACCAGCTTTTCTATGGCAGTTCCAAAAACATAGTTCAGGTACATTAAAATAATGAAGTATTATACAAATATTGATAAAAATACCCTTTTCATTTGATGGAATGTTTTATTATGTATGCAGCTATCACTTTACCTAATGAATACAGTATCCATTTTAATAAAACCCATGTATTTTATAAAACTTGGACCTTGCCTAATCTATATTTAGAATTAGGGAGCCACAGTGGTGTAGGTGAAGTGAAATGTTCTTATTAGAGAGCATGCCACTGGGATTCCTTTTGTTAGCCCACCAGAGATCTTTTTTTTTTTCTTCCTCTTTTGCCATCTCACCTCCCTCCCTATCTTTTCTCTTTGCCTTTCCTGCTAGCTTCAGCAAACATACGGATCTTTGTGGCAAAACTATAATTCTTCTCTCATCATGGACATGCTAGCATTATTGGGGGTGGTTTGTGCCTCTGAAAGCCTTCTCCATCCTAGTAGGCAAAAAGTAGAAGTGCCCTGTAATATTGGATGAAGGTAGGGGAATGAGGTTAGATGGAGGCAGATATTTTCTTTTTCACACGGTTGATCAAAGATGATATTTAAAAAACTTATGGAGTTAATACCATCTGTGACACATTTTTAAAGGGAATTACCTATCAGTATGAAGTCTGTGAGTGTATATTTTTTTCTGTTTTTTTTTTTTTCTTAATGGTGTAATAGAGTGGGGTGTTACAGATGACGCTTCTACCTATGTTGTAATTTCCTCCAAGAATATCATAGCTGTCAGTAGTTTCAATGATTTTGTTAAGGATAATTTGCTAAAATTGAAACTAGGGGGCTTACTCGGACACATAATTAAGAAAGACATTCTTTTCCAAAACTGAAATGAATAATAGAACAAGCGGAAGTCCATTAAAACATTTTTTATTTCCCCAAAGAGTCCGCCAGTTTTCATCTTACCTTCACAACCAACATCCTCAAAACAAACAAACAAACAAACAAACAAACAAAAAAACCATCTTGAAATGGTGGTTATCCTATTTGAAGAAATTTGCTAAGCGAATTTCATTTTGAATGACCTTTCTTACTACTTGCCTTGTTACTCATAATTGGGACAGACTATTATTTTTTCATTCATGAAGAAGCATTTAGTTAATAATCTGAAGCAGAGTTCTTGCTAACATCATTTATGTGTTATCTCTATTAAAGCGATTCCTTTAGAACAAAGGCTTAGTACACTTGCTTCCAGCTAATGAATTTGTTTTGGGGACAAATAGCCTTAAAATAATGTTTTAGGAGAGGATAGAATTTCATGTTATAGGGAATAACTTTTTAAATTGCTAGACCAAGAAAGGTGGGTCTAATTTCTCTACTTTCTGCCAGTTCACCTCTCTTTAGCCTGACATGGAAGCTGAAACATTTGTGACCATTTCTTCTTTATATTTACAGAAATCATATTTATACCTTTTGTATGCTACAGAAATAAAAAATAATTTATATATAAAAAAAAAGAATTTCATGTTATACAAATAGAGATGCTTCCCCCAAGTTACGGGGAAGGATAGCCGGGCTTATCCGGTGTATACTAGTTTGTCTGTTGAAAGTCTTCTGCCTTACAGCTGTGAGACCAGCAGTCTCTCTACTGTCTAGAACATTTAAAAAATGATAGCTATTTCATACATAAAATCTGAAGTCCTTTGTTTTTAGTGACGTGTTTTTGTTTGTTTGTTTTTGTTTTTGTTTTTGTTTTTTGGGGGGGAGGTTTTATTTATTTGAGAGAACACGAGCGGAGGGAAGGGGCAGAGGGAGAAGGACAAGCAGACTGCCTGCTGAACAGGGAGCCTGACCTGGGCTGGATCCCAGGACCTTGGGGTCATCACCTGAGCTGAAGGCAAAGGCTTAACCAACTGAGCCACCCAGGGGCCCCTGTAGTGAAGGTTTTTATTAGTGAAGTTTATTTTATTTTTTAGTGCCATAGAGTATGATCACCTGTAATATTTCTCTGTTCATGCTCTCTGCAAGTCAGGCATTTTAAACATGATTTCATCTTTGCATTGGTTTTCATGAAGACTTTGGTCATCTGTCAAATAGAGCTGACATCTTCATTAGGAAACATTGATCTAAAGAAGAAATGGTCACAAATGTTTCAGCTTCCATGTCAGGCTAAAGAGAGGTGAACTGGCAGAAAGTAGAGAAATTAGGCCCACCTTTCTTGGTCTAGCAATTTATAAAGTTATTCCCATTTCCACCAATTCTCATGTCCTGTTGCCTGAACAGGAAGCCTTTCCTAGGGATAGTGAGACTTGGTGCTTGTAGTGGACTAAAGGTGATCATATAATTTATCTTCCAAATCTGGACAGTGGGCATAAATTGGGGTCATTCCATGAAAACTGGGATGTATAATTACTGACTTAGGCTACTTTATGGGAATATGTCAATTACCATGTTATGCAATTAAATCTTAAGGATAGGTAACAGTGGCCTAGATATGCAGTGTTCTTGGTAAATCAAATTTAGAGTTCTTAAATGTCTAAGAACTAAAAAAAAGAAAAAGAAAAGAAAAAGAAGAAAAAACTCAAGAACACAAGTACCATCTCTTTGTTCAGTCATTATATCTTTTTAAGGTAAAAGAAGAATTTAAGATGGGTTGTTTTTGCTAGTGGCTACCGCTGCTTGTTCTCACGTGTAATTTATGTTTAGTTATTGGCAAACCAACTGGGAATCATTTAATGACTTATTTGTTGTGTTGGACATTAATCCTTAATAGTTTAAAAATGTCAACAAGTTCCAAATGTATTTAAAATAACTTTAAAATTTTCCTTAAAGTGAATTTTTAGTTGTTTGTATTGTGTACAAAATGAAGATGAAAATATAATTATGTGACTCACTATGTCTTTTACTTCTTAGCTCTTTTTACCAATCAGGGAATGATAAAATAACCCTTTCTATTAATGACAGCTTTTAATTTTTGTAAGTTTGACTTTTTGAAATAACTGCTGAAAGGGGGAAATTTTTACTATTCCCAAATCATAGATTAAGAATCTGGAGAGATTCATTAACCATTTCAGTGACTTTAGTCTTTCAGTAAACTTTATTTTCATTACATTGAATTAAATTATTAAAGGCCTGAAATGATTTTATAAAAATCAATTTAATTACATGCTGACTTTGGAGTGTATTTTTTTGAAAAAATTCCTTGATGAGAAAGACCCACTTGGCAAGATCAAGATCTCACAGATAATAGGGATTTAGGAGCGAATATGACATTAAAAATGCTTTAAAGATATTTGATTTATTTATTTGAGAGAGAGAGAGAGAGAGAGAGAACAGAGGGAGAAGCAGACTCTCCACCGAGCAGAGAGCCCGATGCGGGGTTCAATCCCAGGACCCTGGGATCATGACCTGAGCCAGGTGCCCCGCAAAATGCTTTAAATATGCATTTTAAATAAGGTAAATTGGGACACTTGGGTGCCTCAGTTGGCTAAGAGATGCTTAGCTCTCTTAGATGCTCAGATCATGATCCCAGGGTCCAGGGTTGAACCTCGCATCGGGCTCCCTCCTTCTCCCTCTCCCTCTGCCTGCCACTCCCCCGGCTTGTATGCACTCCCTCTGTCAAATAAGTAAATAAAATCTTTAAAAAGTCATAAATAAATAAAAGGTAAACAAGGACACTACTTCCAAAAGAAAGTGGAATGGTGGCTGTTTGCCCCCTGCTGAGGCACCCCTTCTCCTGAGTGATCTTCATTTTATATAGTGGTGTAGAACTGCGGGCACCATCAAATATATTCTCCCTAAGTTTCATGTTACATAGGCTGTACTTCCTCTTTTAAAAAAGGTTTTACACTTTTAAACCTCATCTATTTTTTTAAGATTTTAAGACCTTTTTTGCATGTTTCGATTGTGTGTGTGTGTGTGTGTGTATACACACAAATTGTCTGGGGGCTTATGGCTGTGGATTTCATTGCCTGGCCTTTGTTCCTGTAGGCACTGGCTAAAGTAACACCCAGTGTTGAGTAGCCTAGAAATTTAGAAAGCGGGAGCGGGCTAAGCGTCCTTTTGTTTAAGGAGACAGAATGTAACTGCACATACATAAATAGCTCTCACATTTTAAAACTCTGGGGAACAAATATGAAGCTGTTTCCAGCAAACAGAGATTTGTAAAACACTCATTGCTGAGGGATTACTGAATGGCCAATATGTATATTTATAGAACTTCTAAATCTTTTTTTTTTTCGGGGGGGGGGAGCTTCTTTGATTCTTCTTCTTTTTTTTAATGATTCTGGTAAAGCATTTTAGATAGTATGGTTGCATTTAAAATTTTACTGCATAGTCCAAAATTTAAGCTAAAAATAGCCACCTTTTCATTGATTCCATAGCCCTGTAAGGGTATTCACAGAGCAAAGTTCAATGTCTCCCTTTTTTGAAAAAGTAGGACTGTCAGTTGTATCAGAGAGTGAAATAATTATCAGATTACACTGGTTAACCGTAAAAGGATCAAGGAATGAACCAAATGCAGTGTTAATAGTTAATGTTATAAAATAGTGATCATTTGTAATCTCAGGTGGTAAAGAGCTAACAAATCATTTCTCACTTGGTATAGTTGGTTGGTTCACATAGTATCTTGGTTTGCTATAGTAGAAAATTGACTTAAATATATTTAGTCATAGTATCTGTCATAGTATCTGTCATACTATGACAGATACTATTCCACATGATAGCACTTTTATTTGATGAATAGTTCTTTTCAGATTTTTCAGAGAAAATCTTAGGATGCTAAAAAAGTATGATCAAAGGGGACTTCTGCTTTAAATTATAGTTATATTTCCTTTTTGAGACATTTATATATAGTCGCTCTTGGGTTAAAGCATTTAGAGAAGGTAATTTTTCAAGTGCATTTAGTTAGATTCAAGAGAATTATTCTAAAATATTAGTAGATATTTGTTATTTCTACATAGAGGAATTGCATGTATGAGAGATTTTTAACTCTCTTCTTTATCGAAGGCATTATTTATCCCAAAATTTCCAATGCTTGTTTCACGTCTCCATTTGGATGTCTGAAATATCTTTTTAAAAGAAATGTCCAAACCCACTGTTAATTTCTTTGTTCCCTACCTCAGGCCAAAAGTCTGGGGAGCTTCATGAATGCCTGTTTTCCCTACACCCTGTGTTCAGTCCACCAGGAGGTGCACTGGTCTAGAAATACATCTCTAATCTGACCACTTAGCACCTCTACTACCTAAATCAAAGCCAGCATCTTTCTTCCCTGAACTATCGGTTTCTCGTAAGTTTTTCCTTCAGAGTAGCTGGAATAGACTTTTGAAAGTACAAATTTGATCCTGGATTTCCTTGTCCCTGTAGAGTTCCCTCCACCACCTCACCCCTCCTCACCATGAAATCCTGACTCCTTACTACTATACCCTGAGCAGTTCTACTGCTTAGTTTTATTTTCTAATTCTTTCTGCTCTCTTTACTTTTGTGTAGCCTCAGGGATCATCTTGCTCCTTGAATGAATACAATTGTGGTTGAAAAAAAAAATTAAACATAAGGCTGGAAACACATATTTCTGCTGATAGCTTCAGAATATCTTACAGATCAGATAAAAATAGAAAATTTGATCCAGATAGTGCAAAATGCCCTGGACAAGTAACTTAAAGTTTCTTAGGGTGTGGTCTTATTTTTCATCATTTTCATAATGCCATAATTTGAATAATACAACTTATATAGTTAATACCAATTTAAGTAATTATGTAACTGTGAAAAATTCTTTTAGTTTCATAGATAAATGTTACATTTGGTAGCATGGGTTTCAAGTTTTCCTGTAATTTTAATCACTAACTCAGTATTTATTTAACAAAAATTCAGTTTAAGCTTTTTAAAAAAATTGATCCACAGTGGCTTTTATTTATCTCTTTCTAATTTAACTAAATAATGATGAGAATGGTTCTCAGTTGCACTCTTAATATTGTTGCAAAGGTAATGTTATAATCAAAGTCTCAGAAGGGGAGGAAAAAGAGGAAATTCAAAGACATAGAATCTATAGACAAAGGTCTTTGCAGGGCCGGTTGGGGGGAATGAAACATTTCGTATGGGGAACAGCACTCCAAAGTCGTCTTACTTCTAATTAGGAACAATAGAAGTCAGAAGAAAATAGAGTGACATCTTTATGGAAGTTAAAAAAAAAAAAAAAAACAACACCCAGAAATCTACATTCAGGCAGACTAGCTTTCAAAAATGGAGGGAAAAATAAATAATTTTTCAGATGAGCAGAAATGAGACAATTCACTGCCATTAGACCTGTGCTACAGGAAATACTAAAGGACATTCTTCATGCTGAGAGGAAACAACACCAGATGGTAACTCAGATCTATAACTAAAAACTGCAGAACATGCATGCTTTTCAAGTGCTCAGAGAATGTGGGCCAAAATAGACCATATGTTATTATACCATAAACAGGTTTTAATAAGATTCAAATATTTGAAATCTTCCATAGTGTGTTATCTAACCACAATGGAATTAAATGAGATATTAATAAGATACCTAGAAAATACTCAAATGTTTGGAAATTAAAAATTAAATTCTAATAATAGTAGGTCAGAGAGGAAATAAAGGAATTTTAAAATCTGATGAATAATAATGACCATGCAAAATAAAATATGTATAGAGAAGCTAAACCAATACTTAGAGGAATAGGCAAACTATAAATTCTCCTCTTTGAAAGGAAAAAAAAAAACTTAAAGCAAGATTTAAAGCTTCTACCTCACGATAGGGAAAGAAAAGCAAAATATTGCTACAGTGAGTAGAAGAAAGGAATAATAGAGATAATAACAGAAACCATAAAAAGGAAAATAGACTATAGAGAACTTGACAAAACTGAAAACATTAGTTCTTAGGAAAAATGAATGGATAACCCACCAGCTAGACTGATCAATGAGAGAGAAAACATACATGACCAATAAGAGGAATGAAAGTGGGAATATCATTACAGACCCAACACATATCAAAATGATAGGAGGGTGTACAAGGAATACTCTCAAGCCCCTACCTGTGCTGAGTGCTCCTCAGGCAACTTGATGCTCCCGTTATCTCCTCCCCCACCATCTTAATGAAGTGTCTGTTACCCTTATTTTTACAGATTAGGAAACTGAAGCTCAGGGAGGGTAACTAATTTGTCTGTGGCTGGGTAGCAGGCAAGTAAAGGAACTAGAAACTGTACCACATCTATTTCCAGGTTCCATATCCTCCCTTGAACTCTTTTTGTATTGTGGAAGTGGAAGTAGTTAATCCTAGCAACCCAAGTAGAAAACTAAGAGCCTGTGGAACGGCGTCCCCTGTGTGGGGTCTCACTCGGACGTGTAGGATGACTGTGTTGTTTCCTCTTATTTGATCCAAACTGTAATTATGTTTTTGTTTTGTATTCTCAAAACCCATTTTTTTCTTTTTTTTTTTTTTAAAGATTTTATTTATTTATTTGACAGAGAGAGATCACAAGCAGGCAGAGAGGCAGGCAGAGAGAGAGGAGGAAGCAGGCTCCCTGCTGAGCAGAGAGCCCGATGCGGGGCTCGATCCCAGGACCCTGAGATCATGACCTGAGCCGAAGGCAGCGGCTTAACCCACTGAGCCACCCAGGCGCCCCTCAAAACCCATTTTTTTCTATATGTAAGTGAAATCCATTTAAATTAAGCAGAAGGTTGTTACAAAAGAAGTTGAATATTAAGAAAACTTTTGTTTTGCCATGAAGATGAAAGTGCTACATCCCACTCACCCCGCCTGCATGGACATGAACAATATTTCAATAATTAAATATTATTTCTTATAAAGGAGGAGTAATAACACTTGGAAAAATAGATTTTGTTTTCTTCTAGGATCCATCCTAAAAAATGGCAGTTAAGCTTTTGTATCCCTCTCTTCCTCTCTCCCTTTTTTTTTTTAAGATTTTATTTATTTATTTGACAGACAGAAATCACAATTATGCAGAGAGGCAGGCAGAGAGAGAGAGAGAGAGGAGGAAGCAGACTCCCCACTGAACAGAGAGCCCAAGGCAGGACTCGATCCCAGAACCCAGGGATCATGACCTGAGCCAAAGGCAGAGGCTTTAACCCACTGAGCATCCAGGAGTCCCTTCCTCTCTCCCTTTCTCTCTCTCCCTTTATATATGTATATATACACACACAAATATATGTATATACACATATATATGAAAAGGAGGCTTCTTAATTTAATGGCTATTTCCCTATTGTATCTGGCAACTAGAATGTATCAAGAAAAGATTGTTTCTGTTTATAGAATGCAAAATATTTTCAAGCATATTTACAAATAATGAAAGATAAAATAGAATACATTTTTGTAGGTGTCCCTTTATAGTCCGATTCAGCTTATAATACTTAAATATTTACATTAGGAGATGAGCTAATAGTGGATCAGTGATTCATCTCAAAAAAATATATAAGAAGCTCATGTTAAAACTCTAGGAGAGGGTGCTTGAGTGGCTCAGTTTGTTAAGCGAGTGCCTTCCGCTCAGGTCATGATCCTGGAGTCCTGGGATCGAGTCCCACATTAGGCTCCCTGCTCAACAGGGAGTCTGCTTCTCCCTCTGACCCTCCCCCATTTCATGTTCTCTCTCTCTCAAATAAATATGTAAAATCTTTAAAAAAAATAAAAAAAAACTCTAGGAGAAGAGTATCTTTGTATGTACTGTAATATATTTCGTATTAAATATATAATTATAACTGTTATACTAAAGTACTTTTGAGAACAGATCTTAGATTTTTTTTTGATCCTAGATTTTTCCTATGAGTTTTGTGAATGATCTCTTTTGAATGCCAAAAACTTAAATATACCTTTTTATTTTGCAAAATGTTGAGGTCTATAATCGTGCTATAATCAGCGTGAGCCATGTTGGAGGACTGGTTGCTTGAAATGCTGACTTTTCTGGCAAAGCCGTATATTATCAAGTAGGTGATAGAAGCATTTTCTAACACAGCCAGCACAGTGTTTGTTATCAGTCACTGTATACCAAGGGAATTTGAATCTTCTGACTAGTCAGAACTTGAAAACAACCAGTTCTATCATTAATTGAGCTTTTATTTTTGTTTAGCTGTAAACTCTATTTTGGATTTGTTATTTTCTTCAGTGACATTGTTAAAGGGAAAATACTATATGAAGTTGTGCTGAAACAAAACTCTGGGGGGAAAAAATGAAATACGAGCTATGCTGTGAAACATTGCAGTGCTAACAGACCGCACAAAGCAGCATTGATTACAAAACTTAGATCTGTGGCATGCCAGCTCTACTTAGGTTTGAGATTCACAAATATCAGTGCTAACTTAAATGGCATAATGATGCTCTAAAAAAAAAATTACAATTTCCAGTGTGCACGGCAAGAAATGTAGGTAGGACCTTATTTTATTAAAACTAGGAAATTAAAAAAAACATTAGGGAAAAGTCTTCCCATGATATTATTTGAACTCAAAGAATAAGTCCGTTTTACCTACTGGATTCAGTGAGTGAGGTTTACATAATCTGGTGCCAAGATTCTGTAATGTTGACATTGTATAGGGTCGTAAATGTAGGCGACTAGAGGGGGCATAGAAGGTGTCTTCAAAACTAGCTGCATCCGACCCGGAGTTGTAACTGAATAAATAATCTGGCAAAAATAGATGATAGACCAAGGAAACTAAAAATCAGGGCACAACTCATGAAATCATAAAGAAAAGAGAATCTTAGAGAATGTCCAACCCAACTTTCCACTTCTGCTCTGATTTCTCTCGATGCCCTGAGAACTTGTTTGCTTGCTCTTGAGTGTGCCCACACAAACCTACCCATGGGATGGACACAGTCATCGAGTGAGAACCAGCAAGGGTTTGTAGGCCTAAAGCAAGTTAAGAAAAGACTACTGAGTCTACTCTCCCCCTGCCAAGATCTCTTTTTCAAAAAGCAAGTCCACAATAAAATGAGAACAATAAGAGCACTGTTTCCCTTCCCCCCTCTCCTCCCATATTTAATGGAATAGAAACTCTTGGAACTTCCACATCTCTCCTTGGGAAGGACAATCTCTTCTGTGATTTTGGTCGTTGCGTACATTTTTCTCTTAGCAATTGATTATGGTAATTGGCTTTTGTGTTACTGTCTTTGTCAGCAAGGCAGCCTGGTGTTCATCACCCATTTCATTCTTTTCTTGGTTTTAGGAAATTGTACCAGTTCCTAAGACTGGAGCTAGGGACCATTTCCCCCCCCCCTCATTATCATGCAGACATTTTAGCTCCTTAGAGCTGTGTCTCTATTTTGTCTTTGCTTTATATTACTCACCTATATTACTTGTTCCACTTAGGTGGCTCTCCAAGAAAATATGAGTAGGAACAGCCTGCCCTAAAGGGAGTGTTCCAAAACTGTTCCAGTCTTTTAGTGATTTTTTTATATCTTTTTAAAAAATTTCAGGGTTTTAAACGGTTGGAGCTAAAAAAAATTTAAAAATAAAAATGTTGGAGCTATGTTATTAAGGAAAAGTGAAAATAAAGGATATGCAGCCAGGATTTATTATGCTAGATACCATTCTAAGCTTATAGCCTGGATTATTTTATTTATAATATTGTTAATACAAAGCTGTAACCAAAAAATCTGATCCTATCAAATAGGACCCATTGTCAGCCCACTTTTATTTTACAGATGGAAAAACTGAGACACAGAGAAAGTTAGCAACTTGATCAAGATCATACAGTTAGTAGGTAGCACATTTAAACCTTGGTCCTCTGATTCTAGACTGTTGAATTTCCCTAAATTCTGTAACAGAAAAGCAAATACTGTATCTCTGGGAAAAGCCAAAAAATACTTCTATTAAATATTTGTAAGCATGCTTTTGAAGAATTTGGACCACTGGAATTAGTTTTAGGATGACTTTTCAGTCTGTTGAAATATACTTTTACTGATATAAAAACAATACTACATATAACCCCCTAGTTGAATAATCCTTTGTATTTTAAACAGCAAGATAACTTTGTAAACATTATAAAATGATGAAATTGTACAACAGTTGATACTATCATAAATTTTGGCCAGTTTTTTTTTTTTTAATACAAGTAGTCATTATTTGGAACATCATGTTTGTGATAGTATTTTTTTTCAGTAACTGTAAGATTCCATTCTATATGATTTTAAAAGGTTGCAGATAATCTAAGTTTTCAAATACAAATAAACTTCTACATTAATGATGTGAAAAATCTGGCAAGCAAACTTTCTGACTAACCGTATAATTCTTCAGAGACAATCAGATAGCTAATTGTTAGGTGGTATATCTGTATGCTGTGCCTTCTGAGTGTGAAGGGCTTGATCTTTAATTTGATGTTCATCTTGTAATGTTGTTTCCCAGCATTGGTTGGTAAGTGTATTTTGTAAGATAGCCGAGTCCTTGCCTAAAAAATAGAAATGTAATTCAAGGAACTTTTCTATAATTTAAAAATCCTTTAAAACTTTTCTCTTACTGGGCTCTGGAAGAATGATGACCCTACTAGCTTAAGAATCAGCATTAAATATAAAAGAAGTTATGGGGCACCTGGGTGGCTCAGTCGGTTTAACTTCTGACTCTTGGTTTCGGCTCAGGTCATGATCTCAGGGTCATAGGATCAGCCTTGCATGGGGCTCCGCGTTAAGTGTGGAGCCTATGTGGTATTCTTTCTCCCTCTCCTTCTGCTCCCCCACCTGATTTGTCCTCACTCACTCTCTTTCTATAAATACATAAGTAAATAAATAAATAAATAAGAAATTAAATATATAATGAGTTAAGTGTACACATCTTTTTAGGCCATTTTACATTATCAACAAACATGAACAAAAAGCTAGAAACATAAGATTCATTGTGATAATACATGTACTTGGGGAAAGAATATAGGTTTTAAATTTTTATTACCCAGTTGACTCAGAAGTACTCAGTTAAAAAAACAGCATCAATCAAGGAAACACAACTATTATTCTGTGCCGGGTTGTTTTCAGTCACTACCTGACTTCTATGGATTCATTATGTGTCTAGTTTTTAGTTTTATTAGTGATTATTTTATTTGAATGAATTGTGAATAGATTTAAAGTATTCATAACACCCTTAGGGAAATTGTATCTCACTTTATTGGGGGCACTGTGGTATTTTGGGGTTGATAATTTGCAAGCCTAGAGACTGGGTATTGTTGGCTGGTTGGGCAGAGCTTACAGCTCAGAGTCCTCAGGAGAAGAGAGCTATTTCATCCTTAAGCTGCAAGCTTGTCTCTAGGCTTGGGAGAAGACCGTAAACTTACTTCACATCTTTTTTTCCTCTCCACTTTATCTATCT
This sequence comes from Lutra lutra, assembly GCF_902655055.1. NCBI lineage: Eukaryota > Metazoa > Chordata > Mammalia > Carnivora > Mustelidae > Lutra > Lutra lutra. The sequence goes on from NC_062283.1 coordinate 104,455,542, forward strand.
ATCTATCTATCTATTTATAAAGATTTTACTTACTTATTTGAGAGAGAGAGAGAGAGTGCACAAGTATGGGAGAGAGGCAAAGAGAGAGGGAGAAGCAGACTCCCCACTGAGCAGAGAGCCCAAAGCAATACTCGATCTTAGGACCCTGGGATCAGGACCTGAGCTGAAGGCAGATGCTCAATCAACTGAGCCACCCAGGTGCCCCTCTCTCAGCTTTATTTTTAACATCCTATTTTCCTAACCTTGTTATTGTACCATCTTTTATTATATAAATATAATATATTGTACCATATATATTATATGTAATAATATATATGATATAATATATATAAAATATATATTGTACCATATATTTTCTTTTTTTTTTAAGATTTTATTTATTTATTTGACGGACAGAGATCACAAGTAGGCAGAGAGGCAGGCAGAGAGAGAGGAGGAAGCAGGCTGGTTGCTGAGCAGAGAGCCCGATGCGGGGCTCGATCCCAGGACCCTGGGATCACGACCCGAGCCGAAGGCAGAGGCTTTAACCCACTGAGCCACGCAGGCGCCCCAATACCATATATTTTCTTTTATTTGTGTTTATTTCAGTGGGGGAAAAGAAAGCGTAGAAATAATGGTTCTTAGTTAGCTCTTCGCTTATGCTGATATTCTAGGGAAATCAGCTAACCCTGTTTTCAACCTGCACTATGATGATGGATGTTGTAGGAACCTCTAAAAAGTCAGGGTGAGAAAATTGTTCATGACCTCTTAACAGCTCATGAAAAATTGGATGCAGTTTAACACCATCTGTGAATTCTTTTGAGACTCTGTCACATTTTCTTTACTATTTTTTCTTGTTCCTGCCAATTAAAGACCTCCCCCCTTAAAAAAAAAAAAAAAAACACAAAAGTGCTTTCCTCTTTTTTTTTTTTTCCTTCTTTGTAAGGAATGCTTTCCTCACTTATGGCTTTCTAAACATTTCTTGTTTCTTCCTATGTCTTTAAAAAATAATTATTTTATAAGCCACTTAAGTATCATTCTGGAGGCTTCTTAGTTGACTTTCCAATTCCCTTCAGTTGTGGAATTAATTGAATTGCTTGGTAGAAGCTTGGGAGCACAGTGTGACTACTGATTAAATTTTTCTTGGTTTTTAAGATGAACAGATGTCACTTCTTTCAAAGACCGCAATTGTTGTCTGAAAATGTTAACTTGAGTACTTTTTAGAAGGCTTTTAGAGAATAGAAGTTTTATATTTCAAATCCCTTATGGTATTTTAGAAATTACAGCAAGCAGTAATTTTTTTCTTCTAAGATTCTCAACAACTCTTTTAAGGTAACAGACCAGTGCTCTGCTTTTAAAGCTTTGAAAGCAGAGGGAGTTAATTCAGTGGTGTCAAGGAGTGATCCCATGTAAATTTTTAACTCCTAAATTCCTTAGGTCTATTCACTCTACCCCAACTCTGTTTTCAGAAATTTGAAGGAAGAAATGACATATTTGCTGAAGCAGGTCAGACGATAGTTATAGGGATTTGTAATCTTATTTCTGATTGACAGCTGAAAACCTAATGCTCAGTACCAGTTAAGAGTAAGGTGTGTCATAGCATCATAGTTCCATGCAATTTGATCATTAACTTCCTGAAGCTGGGATACTAATTTAATGGGAAAAAAGTAAAAAAAGGAACCAAACTAAAGCTTGTTTTATATGAACACAGAGGAATGTTGGAAGGAAATAAAGTTTAGAAAAGAGTCTATAATTTGCTAAAGATAAGGAAGGCTATGGTAATAATAACTGATTAATTCAAAAGTACTTACCACCCTGAATGAGATTAAATACTCTGAATTACACTTGTAAAAATGTCAAAAGAATATAAGAAAGTGGACATGTTAGCAGTGCTGTGGTATTTTCATTGGTTCTTATAAGGGGCTTTTGGCAGATCTGGATTGTCCTTGTTATCTTTGGTGGGGTGGAGATCAGTTGATATCTTTTATCATTGCTACATTTTGGATTTTGGATTTCTGGATATGATTTAGTGGGCTTGCTAGAGAACGAGTAAAAAATGTTTATTATTTTTTTCTTTAATGACCCCTCCAAACTTCTGAATTTAATTTTGTAAATTTAAGTTAATTGTGTAGTTCTGACTTTCCTAGAAAAATAAAAATGAACCAAAATTGACCCAAGCAGAAAAAGAATTTAAATCTTCCTGTAGTATGAAAGAAATTGAGCCAATAGCTTATTTTCCCTTAAAGACAGCAGACCCAATTGATTGTATTGGTAAGTTCTACCAGAGGTCAATGTTTTACATACTTCTAGACTAGAAACTTTTCTAGAGAATAGAAGAAAGAACCTTGCCCATCTAATCTGATTAAGTTAGTATAATTTCAAAACTGATGAAGTTAGTATAATTTCTTGGCTGGTTTTGAAAGGACAAAGACAATACAAGAGGAGTAAACTGTAGACCAATCTCATTCATACCCTTAGATGCAAGGTTCTTACAGCAAACTCAGCCCAGAAATATTGAAGACCAAGTTGAAATTATTCCAGGAATGACAGATTGATTTGACTTTGGGTAGTCTATTAATATAATTCATTATATGGGGTGCCTGGGTGGCTCAGTGGGTTAAGCCTCTGCCTTTGGCTCAGGTCATGATCTCAGGGTCCTGGGAATGAGCCCCACGTTGGGCTCTTTGCTCAGCGGGGAACCTGCTTCCCTCTCTCTCTCTGCCTGCCTCTCTGCCTACTTGTGATATCTCTCTCTCTCTCTGTTAAATAAATTAATAAAATCTTAAAAAATATATATATATAGATAATTCATTATATTCACTGATTTAAAGAAGAAAAACTACAAACTCATCTCAATGCAGAAAGAATATTCAGTAATTTTCAGCACCTGCTTATAATTAAAAGAAGGAAAAAATTTTTAGTAAATTAGTAACTTCGTTTACTTTGTAAAGGTTATCCACCAAAAACCTACAACAAACATTATATTTAATGGCAAATGTTGGAAGTGTTTCTTTTAAAATCAGAAGCCAAAATACCCACTGTAACTAATTATATTTATTGTTGTAATAGATGTCCTAGCTAGCACAGTAAGACCAGAATATTTGTAAGAACAGGGGAAAAGAAGAAAAGTATCATTATTCATAGTGAATATGATTTTCTATGTAGAAAATCCAACTTAGGGGCGCCTGGGTGGCTCAGTGGGTTAAGCCACTGCCTTCGGCTCAGGTCATGATCCCGGGTCCTGGGTTCGAGCCCCGAATCGGGCTTTCTGCTCAGCAGGGAGCCTGCTTCCTCCTCTCTCTCTGCCTGCCTCTCTGCTTACTTGTGATTTCTCTCTGTCAAATAAATAAATAAAATCTTTAAAAAAAAAAAGAAAATCCAACTTAACTCATATTGCTTATTAGAATTAATTGGAGAGTTTAACAGTGTTGCTATAGATGAACCTCACATACAAACTGAAAATATAATTTAAAAAAAATCGGTATCTCTGGTAGCAATTATAGATATATGATAGTCTTTAAAAAATTATTTGAGATCTTTATGGGAGAATTATAAAACTGACAAAATCAATTAAAAGATAATTTTTAAATTATTTTTTAAAAAGACTATGTTCATAGATAGGGAGATTGATGATAATAATGTCGTGGTTTAATCTATAGATTCAGTCCAACTTCGAACAAAATCCAAACAGACTTTTTCCTTCAAAGTATCACTAGTTGATGCTAAAGTGTTACAGAGAGTAAGAGTCCTAAGTACTCCACGCAGGAAGAACGAGATGAGGGATAATTTCTGGTTCAAGCTGATGCAGAGGGAGAGGTGCACATGACAATGTTGGCATCTCGATGTTCCTCACAAGGCAGGGGTCACAAGGCAGCACCTGCCTGCCACTCACTGGTGGAGCCATGGGACCGGATCAAGTCAATGCAACTTGACTTATGCTCCTAATATGTTCCTCGTATCTTACAGAACTGCTTTCAAGGATTACAAGAAAAGGAATATAGAAATCACTAGCACAGGGAAGGTTTTGGCTGACAGTCCTTGAGAGCACGGAGTGCAAGGCTGTACTGCCTGGGATTCACAGAGCAGCCCCACCCCTTTCTTTGCTGTAGGAGCCGATGGTCTGAACTCTCTCTGCTTCAAAGTCCCCGTCTGGAAAGTGAGGGAAAATTCTTTTTGCAAGGTGTTACTGTGAAGATTAAATGAATGCCCACATGTCAGACTAGTAGTATGCTATCAGGTACACAGCACTGAGGAAGTAGTAGCTGTTACTGTTTTTATTTCTTTTCCTTTTTTTTTTAAGGTTTTATTTATTTATTTGACAGACAGAGATCACAAGTAGGCAGAGAGGCAGGCAGAGAGAGAAGGGGAAAGAGGCTCCCCACTGAGCAGGGAGCCTGATGCGGGCCAATCCCAGGACCCTGGGGTCATGGACCTCAGCCGAAGGCAGAGGCTTTAACCCACTGAGCCATCCAGGCACCCCTGTTTTTATTTCTTTACATTGTTATTCTTTTTCTCAAAATGCTTTAATCAGTGTATCTCTTGACAGCACCTTCCATTGGGTTAAGTTCGACGTTAATGTGCTGGCATTCAAAGGGTATGTATCCAAGTGATAAAGACAACAAAAAGAATACCAGATTTATTTAACAAATGAATACTGATTACCTTCTGTAGCCTAAGGTTTGGAGATGGACTAGCAGGCCAGAGATATGGGTTTGGTAGAGAGACACATGTGAGTGAATGTCATGATTACTGAGACGTTGGTATAACGGCAGGACTTACACAGTGCTATCTAAACAGAGAGAAAAGGTGCCTGAATGAACCCAAGGAAATCAGTGCACAAGACTCCTGAAGAATATAGCATTTTCTCTGACATGTGAAGAATGGGTAAAGGTGTCCTAGGCACACAAGCAGATAAGCCAGGGTGGATATGACTGGAATTCTATTCACAGGAAAGAGGTATTTAATAACCTGTGGCAGCAGGATGTGTGTTGATGGAAAGACACCATCAGACACAGATGAAGAATTTAGTTTCCTTAAGGGAAAATGATACAGAAACTTACAGAAACAAATCCAGTGATGACACCACGTGCTCTCACATGGAGGTGTACCTTTGCACTTTCCGGTGGAGTCACACAGCTGTGGATTGATACCGGGCGTGAGCACTCCCTTTGCCTTTATCCCGACCCCAGCTTCCTCCTGGAGATTCTCCTGGAGACTGGCTCCAAGCCCACCTGCTGACCAGGAGCAAGCGGCGGGTAAGAGTAAACCACAGCCCATTTCTGAATGGGGTTCGCTGTGAGACTGAGGAGGTGAAGGTCAGTTCAGAAGCATTGCTCATGAGGTCAAGCGCCAGCCCACCTGAGACCTGTCCTCGAAATGTCTTCTCCACCCTTCGAGTAGAACTTGGGTTCGCAAGCCTCTCCTGTCATTAAGTTACATAACTAGCAGCTTATTCTGAGATCTGCTCCTCAGTCCTTGGGCTGGTCTTCACCACCAGCGTTTCTTTGCCAAGAGGAGGATAAGGCCTTCATTAAATAGACTGGGCTTAGAACCTATCACACAAAAGTTGTGTCTTCTTGGGAAAGTTATCTTCCTTTATAGATCTTAATTTCCTTGTCTGAAAAGTGGGGATGATCAGTCTGGCACGCAGTGATTATAAGCCATAATGGGTGCAGCGTGCCTAGTACGTTGCCAAACACACAATGGGGAAGCAGTAAGTTATTTGTATTATTTTTTTCCTGTAATCTGAAATTGGACCATATGCAATATTAAATGTCTCTGTTCCCTCTCTGTCAGTGTTCTGTGCTTCATGTGCTAATGGTTTTCTGTTACCTTTTTTCCCAGACCCATTCTCTATGAAAGATCATGGCTATCTTTTACAATTTCTGTAGAGTAAGTCAAAACTTAAAAAGTCTCCAGATGTGTCCATTAATGTCTACAAAAATACCTTGTAGTGAAAAATATCAGTGGCACACAGAAAAGGTAACGAAACTACGAAGTATATAGACATTTTAGAAAATTTATAAATTATTTGGTTCACTTTTAGGCATATTCTGTTCTAATACGGAACATGATCTAAGTGTCCAAATTGACTTTTGTTAGCTCTCTAATATTTTAATAATATTTTTGGTTAAAATATTTCCTTATTATAAACCTATTGGCTATTTTCTGGTTTACTCTTACAAATATAGATTATGGGCAGTAAATTTGAATACCGAGAATGCATTTACTTACTTACATGCTTTCTGTAGCCACTTCAGTTTTATTTAGATATTTTTCCTTGAAATATTTGCCTGTTGGATAGCACTGAATTTTAGTTATTTTGGAGAGGAGGTAGCAGTATTCTGTATTTTAACTTATTGTTTATTTCATCTGTAAAATGTAGCTCATGCTATTTCACTGGGATGACATGAAGAGTAAATTCTTTAAAAATTTGCAAAGCAGCTACCCCAATACCTGACCCATAGTAGGCACAGAATAAATGACCACTTCATTCTCTTTCTTTTTTGTTTGCAACATAAGTTGGGGCATAAACTGGTTGGTAGAAGATTCTATAAGGCAAAATGCTTTATCATTTGGAGCCTTTTAAAGAGTAAAAATATCTGTTAAGGATATCATTTCCATCAGGCAGGTTGTTGGACTGGAGTGACTTCTAAGGTTTCATTCATATTCTGTAATTCCAAGATTCTGAAGCAGTAAAAACAACTGGTAGACTTCATTAGGTAGTACAATCTCAAATTTAGGATAATTTAGTTTGACAGTTAAATCCAAAAACAGATGTTAAAACATTTACAAACCTCAGTGAACTATTTTTTAATTGAGTGTCCAATCATCTTAAGAACTTAAGTTATATTTGATTACCTTAGATTTTCCTTGAATCATAATGATTTAATTTGTATATGAAAAGTAATTCTAGTTCCATATCATTCATTATGCAGCATAATATTCAGTGCAACTCAAACACAAACTGGCTGTTGTTGTTTTTTTTTCATTTTGTATCTGTGATTTTTCCATATTACATGGTCATTATTCTAATTCTTTACAAGGATCAAAATATGCTTCTTTCCACTGGAACTTCCCAGCAACTGCTAGGTTCATATTATATGATTATATGATGGGTAACAACATAAGCAAATGTATTTGCGATGCCCATTCTTCATTCAGGGTAACTCCACTCTTAATTAATGGAGAAAATTGTGAAATCAAGATACTTCCCACAAAGAGTTCTTAAAATACTTCGTACTACTAACATTTGTCTTGTGATTTTTGCTTTCTTTGCCTAGAAGTACTGGCAAAGAAGAGAGGAAATCGAGCTTACTTGTTTTGATCTCTCAGTGGCTAGCTCTTGTTTCGTGCAGCCCGGGCCTGGGCTTTGTTTCAGAATGCTTTGTGGACTGCCTCCTCGTCTTCTTCACAGACTGCTCTGACCTTGGATGGCCATGGAGGGCAGAAACCATTTCGGAGCACTGAACAGTGTGGCTCTTATTCTCTTTGTTTTGAGACATTCTGAGTTGGCTCAAATTAGCCTTCCCAGAAGAGAATCTCGGGGTGGAGTTTAGAATTAGAGCAGCATTTCTCCGAGGATGAAAAAGATTAATGCTATCAGCCTTTTACATGGGGTACTCTCTCTGGGCTTGTTCTAATTCTTTAAGAAGTTTTCCTTCCAGTTCCTGAGATGCTTCATTGAGCTGTCGGGGTCAGATGTGGCCTTCCTCTCTGCCTGGGCTTCTGACACAAACGTGGGGCCTCTGCAGTTATTCCCTCATGGGGCAGACTTGACTAAGAATTTGAAGACCCCTGTATTGGTTTTCTCTTGCTGCCACAACAAATTACCACGAACTAGTGGCTTAAAACAACATAAATCTATTATTTCATAGCTCTGTAGATCCGGATTTGACACATGTCTTGGCTGAAGTCAAGATGTTGGCAGAGCCGTTCCTTTCTGGAGGAGTCTCTGGGGGATCATCCTGGCCATTTCCAGCCTCCAGAGTCTGTTTCCGTTCCTTGGCTCACGGCCCTTCCTCCATCTTCAAAGCTAGCAGTAGTGCATCTTTCTGTCTCCTCCTGTTGTCTTAGTGCCCTCTCTCCGACCACATCTGGGTCTCCAAATTTCAGGATTCAGGTAATTAGACGGACCCTCCCTGAATAATGCAGGGGACTATTCTCATCTCAGCGTCTTTTATTGTAATCATGTCTGTAAAGTGCTTTTTGCTGCGTAAGGTAACGTGTTCCTGTATCTGGGGATGAGGACGGGGCATTTTTCAGGGCATTTACTCTTCCTACCACAATCCATTTCCCTTTTGGTCAGTGGGTTACACTAGTCTGGGACCTGAGGGAGACCACCATCCCTCCTCCTCTTCACAGCGGGTCCAGGATCTAGTCATTTTAAAAGCACAGAACCCAGTACATAGACCAGGGCTTCTCAGCCTGTTCCCCTTCTGTAGAACAGACAGATTCTGGCTGCTTCTCCCTCGAATTTCCTCCAGCAGCTCTAGGTCTTGCTTCGAGATGCTTTCTCCCCTGAGTTCTCAATATGCCTGTGTTCTGTTCTTCCTGTGACTTCTCAGCTCCTCGCACCTGGACATGCTCTGTGCTCCCCAGAAATGGCAGGAAAATCCCAATAGTGCTAGGCATTTAGGCAACAATCCAGAACCCTATTACCCCCTACTTCTTCCCACTGAAGTTTTTCTCTCTCAAGAGCAGGTTAGGGCTTCTGAAACCAGACAAGAAATTTAATCACGTAATTACTCTAACGTGTAAGGCATCAGGGTGATCAGATAAAAAGCTTAAGCCCTTGCCCTTGGAAAGCTAACAGTAAGATACACAGACGTGCCACGTGATCATTGCCATCACAGAACGGATGGATGGCTCTGTGGGTGCATTTACAGTATGTACCCATGTGTGTGTGTTATAATGGTCTCCCTGGGGCGCTCAGGAGGCAGTTGTCCAAAGGCAAAGGAGAGTAGGACCATGCGAACCAGAGAAGTCTTCTGCTTTCGCCTGTTGTTATGGAAAGAGCTAAGCTTGTGGAATTTTGGATGTGGGAAAGAATTCCATGTCACAGCTCGTGTTTTTCTCTTCTTTCTCACCCCTTGCTTTTAAAGAAAACCAGTCAGAATCAGCATACCGGCTGACACCTTACCAAGAGTGTGGTCTTGTGCAAATTTCTTAGTTGTTTTCAGTTTTTCCATCAGTGGCACCCATCTTGCTGCATTGCTGTGAGGTTTGCATGAATTAATAATGTTAAGCTTTTCGAACAGCCTACAATATACAGAAAACATTTGATAGTATCGTCATGTATCACCGTCACCATGGATCTTGGTGATCTCTCTTGAATTACTCATCACTTCTCCGCCATTGTAATATGGAACAAATGTCTTGATTCAAGCCAGCTTTTCTCTCTTCTTTATGGTTTAGGGGTTGCCTCTAGATGTGTAAGGAATCTCAAAGACCTCTGATTGCATTGCGTAAGTGAAGCCATGTGAATACAATCTAAAGGCACAGAAATGTATTTATTTAGGTATAGGAATTGTCGGTTTCCCACACAAGATAATTTATAATGTTTGATTTAGATTAGGAAGATCGCTCTCATTTTTCTTTAAGTTTGTAAACCTGGTGAGATAATACAGAGAAGGATCGTTTAAAGGAAACTAATTTTTGCTGTGATTAAGGTATATAATTCTAGTCTTCAATCAATGTGACCTTCAATGTGGCTTCTTTAAATATTAATAGAGTTGTAGGATCAGTTCTTTTTTGGAGTTGAGTTATCAGCCACATGTTATATTTGCTTATAAATCTTGAATGAAATAGGAAACATTGTGTCAATGTTGCTAAATGTATATGTGGCTATATTTAAAATGTACTAAATATGAGCACTTTCTAAATATGAGCAAAATGAAATCTGACTCCTACCAAAGGGAACATGTGTTTTTTTTAATAGAGAAAGCATGAATTCAACTTTCATAAAAGCATTATTAATAAGTCCTTTTTTCCTACCATATGTGGAGTATGTTTGTCTTTAAATTTGCTTTATTAATTGTAGTATCATATTATGAATCGTAACAAACACATCCTTACATTATTTTCTTCTTGCTTCTTGCTTTATAATATATGCAAACAAATATTTTCTTGTGACATTTATACATGTGCAACAGTGACCATATTTTTTAAATGAAAAGTCTCAGAGACAGTTTTGGCCACTGAATAAATTGAACCTTTGATAATCACACAAAAATGAGATGTTTCCACATTATCCCTGTGATATGCCCCCACACAGTATAAAATTAATAAAAATCCAGTCAATATGCCCAGTGACAGTGTACCCCAGGATGGATTCTGTTACGATCTAAGCAAGCTCACATTATGAAAGTGGTGACATTTTAAGAGAAAAAGAATTAGACAATACAGTTCATCTAAAGCTGATGACCTTCACTTCACATGCAACTCCTGTCACTCTGGGTAGGAGCTGCCTAGAGTGTGTGTGGAGAAGGCTGCTGGGTTCAGAGACACAGAGTGTCACCCTCAGTTTTGCAGTGGGTTGGAGAGGTCAGCAGTGGATATTTTCCAGCCCGCAGTTCTGTTGAATAACCTTTCCTGGAACCCTGTTTCTGTAGTCCCATCTTTTGTCAGGGAGGATTACCTGAGCAGGACACCTATGGAATGGTCATTGTAATTTTTTTTTCCTTTTCGTCATGATAAGTATGGTCACTGTCTGTCACCATACAATATGATTAAAATATTATTGACTGTTTCCCTGTGTTGGACTTTGCATCTCTATGACTTATTTATTTTATAACTGCAACTTTGTACCTCTTAATACCCATCAGCTTTTTCACCCGTACCCCCAACCCACTTCCGTTCTGGCAAACACCAGTTTATTCTCTGTATTTAAGAGCCTGTTTTTTTGTTATTGTTGTTCTTGTTGTTTATTCATTTGTTTTGAGTTTTAGATTTCACATATAAGTAAAATCATATGGTATTTGTCTTCCTCTGTATCTGACTCATCTGACCTAGAGGGTACATTCATGTTGTCACAAATGGCATGATCTTATTCATTTTTATGGTTAATATTCCATTGTATATATATCCCATGGCTTCTTCACCCATTCGTCTCTCTATGGACACGTGGGTTGCTTCCATATCTTGGCTATTGTAAATAATGCTGCAGTAAACATAGGGGTGCATATAATCTTTTTGAATTAGTGTTTTTATTTTTTGATAAATACCCACTGGTGGAATTACTAGATCATATGGTATTTCTATTTTTAATTTTTTTAAAAGATTTTATTTATTTATGTGACAGACAGAGATCACAAGTAGACAGGCAGGCAGAGAGAGAGAGGTGGAAGCAGGCTCCCTGCTGAGCAGAGAGCCTGATGCGGGGCTCCATCCCAGGACCCTGGGATCATGACCTGAGCCCAAGGCAAGAGGCTTTAATCCACTGAGCACCCAGGCACCCCTATTTTTAATTTTTTGAGGAACCTCCATACTGTTTTCCACGTACCAATATGCATTCCCACCAACAGTGTCCGAGGGTTCCTTTTTCTCCACGTCCTTGCCAAAACATGTTGTTTCTTGTGTCTTTTTATTTTAGCCATTCTGACAACTATGAGGTGATATCTTACTGTGATTTTGATTTGCATTTCCCTGATGATTGATAGTGTTGAGCACTTTTTCCTGTGTCAGTTGGCTATCTGTATGTCTTCTTTGGAAAAATGTCTGTTCAGATCCTCTGTCCCTCTTTTAATGAGATTGTTTGCTTTTTGGTGGGTGAAGAGTTGTATGAGCTGTTTATATAGTTTGGATATTAACCCCATATCCAATACCTCATCTCATTCAGTATGTTGCTTTTTTGTTTTGTCAGTGGTTTATTCACTGTGTAAAAGCTTTGTATTTTTGCTTCTGCCTCCCTTGCTTAAGGAGACATATCTATAGATATGTTGCTAAGACTGATATCTAGGATTATGACCTATGTTTCCTTGTGGGAGTTTTATGGTTTTAGGTTTCACATTTAGGTCTTTAATCCATTTTGACATTATTTTATGCATGGTGTAAGAATGCATTCCAGTTTCATTCTTTTGCATGTAGCTGTCCAGTTTTCCCTACATCATTTATTGAAAAGACTGTCTTTTCCCCGTTGTATATTCTTGCCTCCTTGTCATAGATTAATTCACCATGTAAGTGTAGGTTTATTTCTGGGCTCTCTATCTGGTTCCATTGATGTCTGTGTGTAGTTTTTTGTTTTGTTTTGTTTTGTTTTGCCAGTACCATACTGTTTTGATTATTGTAGCTTTGTAGATTGCTTTGGCTCTTTGAGGTCTTTTGTGGTGTCATACAAATTCTAGGATTATTTGTTCTAGTTCTGTGAAAAATGCTGTTGGTATTTTAACAAGGATTGCATTGAATCTATAGATTGGTTTGAGTAGTATGGACCTTTTAACAATGTTAATTTTCCCAATCCATGAGCATGGTATGTCCTTCCATATGTTTTTGTTATCTTCAGTTTCTCTTATCAGTGTCTTACACTTTTCAGAGTATAGGTATTTCACCTCCTTGGTTAAGTTTATTCCAAGGTATTTTATTCTTTTTGGTACAATCATAAAGGGAATTGTTTTCTTAATTTCTCTTTCTGCTATTTCATTATTAGTTTCTAGAAAATGCAACAGATAACTATGTATTAATTTTATATCTTGCAACTTTACTGAATTCATTTATTCTAATAGTTTTTTTGGTGGAGTCTGTAGAGTTTTCTATCATGTTATCTGTAAATAATGACAGTTTTACTTCTTCCTTACCAATTTGGATGCTTTTTTTTTTTTTTTTTAAGATTTATGTATTTATTTATTTGACAGAGGTGGGGGAGAGCACAAGTAGGCAGAGTGGCAAGCAGAGGCAGAGGGAGAAGCAGGCTTCCCGCCGAACAGAGAGCCCAATGTGGGGCTCAATCCAGGACCCTGGGATCATGACCTTAGCCAAAGGCAGAAGCTTAACCGACTGAGCCCCCCCAGGCCCCCCAGATGCCTTTTATTTCTTGTGTGATTGCTGCAGTTAAAACTTCTAGTCCTGGGCACCTGGGTGGCTCAGTGGGTTGGGCCACTGCCTTCGGCTCAGGTCATGATCTCAGAGTCCTGGGATCGAGTCCCGCATCGGGCTCTCTGCTCAGCAGGGAGCCTGCTTCCCTCTCTCTCTCTCTCTCTGCCTGCCTCTCTGTCTACTTGTGATCTCTCTCTGTCAAATAAATAAATAAAATCTTAAAAAAAAAAAAACAAAAAAATAACCTTCTAGTCCTAATGTTGAAGCTTGGTAAGGGCTGTATCCAAATACTTAGCTCTTTTGAAACCTAAAAATGTTTATATTTTTCATTAACATGACTGTAACTTACTGAATCCTCAGAAATGTTCAGTGAACCAAGTTTGCCTAAATTTTTAAAAAGGGACACTTAAATGAAGAGTAATTCTTTACGCTGACATATCGTCATCTTTAATGTATTTCAACTAATATGAAACAGGGAAATAATGTCTCATACTCTTGAGAGCTATAATATTCAGTTGTAATCAAAACATAAGATGTACCCTTCCTGATTTTCCATTTTTCTGTACTCCCAGTTACATTTTTAAAATATAGGGGCACCTGGGTGGCTCAGTGGGTTAAGCCTCTGCCTTCGGCTCAGGTCATGATCCCAGGGTCCTGGGATTGAGCCCCGCATCGGGCTCTCTGCTCGGCGGGGAGCCTGCTTCCTCCTCTCTCTCTGCCTGCCTCTCTGCCTACTTGTGATCTCTGTCTGTCAAGTAAATAAATAAAATCTTTTTAAAAATAAGTAAATAAAATATAAACAATTACATGTGAGATTTTTCAGAAATATAATCTGAAATCAAATATATTTTCTCACCTAACAGATATATTGTAGTATTTTGGTGAATATCAAATGTTAAATGAGCTCAGCAAATTTTTACTCAGAGTCTACCATATGTGTAAGGCAGTAGAGAGGCAATGATAAGTAGATATGGTACCTGCCTCCAGGAAACATTCACTTAAGGGGAGAGATGCTCTAATTTGTGTCATCATCATATATAGACTATATAGAGCATATAACATACATTTTTTAGCCCCATTAAGAGGTGAGTACTTATTCAGAATAGTGCCATCATTTCTCCTTTATTTACTATAAAGCTGTCATTTTCAAGTCCATGGAAACCAGCTGGTGGTGTGTGTGTTCTAAACAAAAATGAATTCATTAGGAACTGGGATCTGCTTAGCCACCTTGAGTTAGAGGAGCCTTTGGCATAGTGACTTGTGGTTGTGTGGAAATGGAAAGTGGAGCCACTGGGAAATATAGTCACAATGGGAAGACTTTAAAGTTGCAGAAATAGCATGAATCAAGGAGAGTATAAAATTATAATTTGTCCATCATCACCAGTAAACATATATGGAAAATCCCCAGAGTGACTGGCTCTGGATTTTACATTTTAGGTTAAACTTGCCTTTGCCTTCTGTTCTTGCTAGTCTATAATTGCCCAAAACATTCTCTGTCAATTTGCCTAATGATTTTTTAAAAATATAGTCTGGTGTGGGGGGGCGTGGTTAAACATTTTTTAAAAAACTAATTTCGGTGGATTCCTAACAATGTAGAAAAGAGTGTAACAATTAAGAACACAGGCTCTTGAATTGGACAGAGCTGCTTTCAAATACTGTTTCTGGTACATGCCAACTGGAGTAGTGACCTACCTCTAAACCTTAGTTTCCTCATCTCTAAAATGGGGATTATGAAGCTTTCCTCTCATGGGGTTCATGAGAAATAATAATATAATGCAAGTCATGCTTAATACTGGCACCTGGTTGTATGCTCAGTGGGGGTTGGCTATCTATTTGTCATATTATTAGTGTTATTTCAGTTATAGAAAACCTTCTTAATTTGTTTTCTGCTTTTGAAATGTGATCTTTTGAAGTATTATGTTACTTGTGAATGCAAATACGAATTGACTTTTTTTTTTAATGATCATCTGTGTCTCTGAAAATGCATAGAAAAAAAGAAATTCTGGTATCTCAGATTCTCTCTTTTTTTTTTTTAAAGATTTTATTTATTTATTTGACAGAGATCACAAGTAAGAGAGAGGCAGGCAGAGAGAGAGGAAGGGAAGCAGGCTTTCTGCTGAGCAGAGAGCCCAATGCCAGGACTCTGGGATCATGACCTGAGCCGAAGGCAGAGGCTTGAACCCACTGAGCCACCCAGGCACCCCTCTCAGATTCTCTTTTAACACACACATCACCTCCCCACACAAACTTTAAGACACTAAAACATCCTAACAGAGTTTTTCTGAAACCATTTAATAGGTGGGTTTACAACGGTATCTAGACCCCTTTCAAACTGTTCTGTGGGGAGAGAGAGATTTATGGACAATTTTGAATACGGCGATTTCTCTCTTTTCCCTGTAGTATTTTCTCTCAAACAGTACTGTTTCCCATAAAATTCTCATACTTCAGCTATCCTAACTCACATATTCCTACAGCTCTTCTCTACACATGGATTTTCTTCTTCTCTTTTTCCAACTTTGTGGGATTTTTAGTGAGAAAAATATTACTTCTCCTCTTTGGTGACTATTTTCTACCAGTTCCTCTTAAGGTAGCAACAACTGAGAAAAATTCATTGACTCTAGTGATTCAGGGGTCATTCATAGCAACGGCCCAGTAGAGCAGTAGTTCTCAGCCCTGGTTGGTTGGTTGTACAATAGAATATTCTATGGTTTTTAAAACTCCTGGTGACCTGACTGTCCCTCAGATAATTAAATGAGAGCTTTTGGGTGTTGGGACTGAGACATCAATTCTAAAGCTCTTCAAATAATTTTAGTGTGCAGTCAGTCAGGTGTGAGCCCTACTCTGGGAGAGCATTATGTAAGACACAATTAGATTAGCATCATTGCAGGAATGAGTTGACAGGGCAAGAAACCAAGACAGGAAATGTAGACTACCATTTTGTTAAGTTTTCATGGTTTAAAGGAAGAAGAGAGGCGGGACTGTACCTCGAGGAATTCTAATTTACAAATGTAGGTAGCAACATACTATTAATATATGTTAGCATATATGCCCAGAGGCTCAGCCAGTCCCTTAGGGCAGTGATTCAGCAATGTAGGGGTCAGGGATGAACCTGCAGTTCGCAGAACTCCTGGGTAATTTTGATACATCTATCCTTTCCCCACTACCCTCTCTGCTCTCCCCATCCTTCTTTCTCCAACCCCCAGCCCCTGCCTCTGTTTTTTTTTTTTTAATGATCATTTTATTCTTTTCCTTCTTAAATCAAGTGGGAGGGGGCTGGGTATAAAATGTTTGATCTCAGAACTGATGTCTTTCCTGCTGGCCGTCTGGCTCTAGCAGGTCCAAGCAAGTGTTCTAGAGTCACCCTCATTAGACCAGAAAGGTCCTGTTTCCTGAACCAGAGACTCTGAACTTAGGAGAATGGAATATGCCAGTTTGCTAAGTCAGTGGAGCCCCCCCCTCCCCCGGCTGCTGGAACTGGGAAAAGTGTCACCTTCCCTCAATATATGGGGGAGAGAGACAGAAGAAAAAGAAGATGAATGGATATCTGAAGGAAAATCTGGGTACTCTTACAAGGGGGGAAGATGGGAATGGATGCTGGGAGCCAGTACTGGCCACTATGTATAAAGACATAGTGATGCAATATAATGAATTATTTTACATTTATAAATTCTTGATACTTTCAGTGGGGACATTTTGAATGGCATATAGAAAATGGTATGGGGCGCCTAGGTGGCTCAGTGGGTTAAAGCCTCTGCCTTCGGCTCAGGTCATGATCCCAGAGTCCTGGGATCGAGCCCCGCATGGGGCTCTCTGCTCAGCAGGGAGCCTGCTTCCTACTCTCCCTCTCTGCCTGCCTCCCTGCCTACTTGTGGTCTCTGTCTGTCAAATAAATAAATAAAATCTTAAAAAAAAAAGAAAGAAAGAAAATGGTATAGCGATGGTGTTTCTCTGAGCGTCAGGTATTTCAGGGAAAATATCTTTCTGTGATATTTTAGAATACAATATGATAAAAATAAAATAATAATTTCCTGTATCAAACAGTTTTATTTACCTAAACACAATAGCATATGTCAATCTGTAACATGTATTCCTGATTCTTGTGGAAACTCTCATTGCTTCACAACATTATTATTGTGGCAGAATCTAGCCTTCCGTCATTGTATTTCTGGAGATTATCAGGCAAATACATTGCTGCCCCTTTTCTGATTTCTATTTAATAGAAAAATGTGGTTCCTGGATATAGCGTTTAAGATTTTATAAATCTTAAAGATTTATAAGATTCTATAAAGATTTTTTTAAGATTCTATAAACTCTGTCTAGAAAATGAAACATGCTAATAAGAGCTCGATAAAGGACTGGCAAAACCTTCTACAAAATGAAATTACCAGGTGAAATAAAGGAACGTTGTTAGAGTCTAAAGACTTTTAATCATAGCCATAGGTCTTAGAACTGTTTGTGTTTGGTTGTGATTGACACAGGTTAGGCTGATCTATTTAATGGTGTCAATAATGTTCTTAGGAAATGTTTGGTATCCCCAAGCAGTTTCTTAACAGGAGAGTGACCAGAAAACTACTTTCTGGTTTCTGGAAGTTTAAATTGTCCAACTTCAGTTACCTCTCTTCAATTTGGGATTAAATTCTGAGACCAGAAATACTTGAGAAAAAAAACCCTTTAACTTCATCCCAATTATGAGAGAATCATCAAACAAATCCTGAATCAGGGACATTCTACACAATACCCAACCAGTGCTCCTTAAACCCGTCCAGGTAACCAAACACAAGGAAGGCCTGAGAAATAGTCACAGCCAAGAAGATCCTAACGAAACAAGAAGACAAAATAGAATATAGGACCCTGGAATGGAAAAAGGACATTAGCGGAAAATTGAGGAAGTATGAATAACAAG
Source organism: Lutra lutra (assembly GCF_902655055.1). Lineage (NCBI taxonomy): Eukaryota > Metazoa > Chordata > Mammalia > Carnivora > Mustelidae > Lutra > Lutra lutra. The sequence goes on from NC_062283.1 coordinate 104,473,456, forward strand.
TAGATTTTAGTTAATCATAATGTATCAACATTGGTTCGTTAATTGTGGCAAATGTACCAGTACTAATGTGAGGTGTTCATAATAGTGGAAACTGAGCATGGGTATATGGGAACTCTGTACTGTCTTCGCCATTTTTCCATAAATATAAAACTATCTTTAAAGTTACTTATTAAATTTTGGGAACACATTTTGCGGAAAAGACTTTCTACCATGAGGGAACAGCAGCAGAGCCTCAAGCTACAGCTCGACTAAGGCCAGAAATCCTGTGTTCTTGGGGTCCTCTGTGTAGTCAGTAAGGCTGGAGTGTCCCTCAGATTTGGCATTTGGACTTCTGTTGGGTCTATGACCTTCTTTCTGGCTGTCTGTCTGTCTCTCTGTTTCACTGTCATGTAGTATAGGTTAAGAAACAAGGAAACCAGTATCTCCTGTATGCCGGGCACATACTGGACTTCACTAAAATTAAACACATCCAGTTTTTAGAAACCTGTGGACTAGACCTACCATTTCACAATTGAGAAAAACTGAGATTTAGAAGACTAATTTGTCCAGTCAGATGCTTCTTGACAGACAACAGGAGAGCCTGGTTATTACTTCGTTTCTAGGCCTTTCTACCTCCTTACATATATGCCTTCTTTTTTATGGAGAGAGCACATCGGCAATGTATTATTTTTTAGCCAATACCTTTAAAAAAAACCTCTTAAATAAGTTTTTGAAAGGTTTTAGGCACTCAGGAAATTGCAAAAACAGTACTCACAGCCCTGTGTACCTTTTACTGAGCTTCCCTCCATGGTGACATCTATGACTCTAGTATAGAAACCAGGAGATGGACATCGGTACGATGCTGTTCACTAGACTACAGAACTTCTCACCACTTATTTGGCCCATTTTCACGTGGGCACATGCGCAATCATATACAGTTTCATCCCACATATACACTTCAATGTATACATATATCTTATATATCATGTACACACATATCTCGATATACAATCAAGATACAGAATTGTTTATCGCAATACCTTTTTCTATTTGCACCCTCCACCATCTCCATTTAGCTGGCAACCACTAATCTTTTCTCTGTTTCTATAGTTTTGTCATTTCAACATTTATATGTATGGGATTTTTTGAAATCAGACATTTTTCACTTAGCATAATGCCTTTGAATTCCATCAAGGTGGTTGTGTCTATGAATAGCTTCTTGTTCTTTATGATTGGGTAGTTTTTCATGGTATGTGTGAATATACATACCACAGTTTTTCAACCATTCCCCCATTGAGTTGTTTTCAGTTTTGGCTATTAGGAAAAAGTTGTGGATTTGTGTGTGTGCGTTTTTGTGTGGCTCTGTTTTCATTTCTGTGGGATAAATGCCGAAGAGTATCATTGCTGGGTCGGATGGTATCAGTGCATGGTTAGTTTTATAAGAAATTGCTAAGCTGTTTTCCAGAGCGGCTGGTCCATTTTACATTCCCACCCCTGGTGTGTGGGTGATCACATTCTCACCAGCGTTTGGTGTTGTCATTGTCTTTATTTTTGTTGCAGTAAGTGTGTAGTGAGAGCTCACTGTGGTCTTAATTTTCATTTCCCCAATAGCTAATGTGTTGACAGTTTTTCCAAGTACTTAATTTGGTATCTGTCTCCTCTTTAATGAAATGTCTGTTCCTGTGTTTTGCCCACTTTCTCATTGGATCATTTCTTTGTTTACTGATGAGTTTTGAGAGTTGTATACAGATCCTCTGATAGAAGACCTCTGCTAGATAAGTGGTTTGCAGATATTTGCTTTCACTCTGTCCTGTGCCTGCTTTTATTAAATCTAACATTTTACCCTGTCCTAGAGGTTCTGATCTTCCCTTGAGGAGATGCTCCTGTGTTTTAACCCCAGGAAACTATTCTTATGCATTTCATCATCAAAGAAGATTTTGCCCAACTTCTGGGTTTTTGTTACAAATGAAAGAGTGTTTTCCTCATCCTCTCTGTATTTCTTGTTCCAGTGATTCTGACCCTCCTCTTTGATGATGTATTTCCCACCCATTTTGTTAATGGTGATAAGATTGTTTTCACCAAAATGGCCACCACTCCCATACTTTTGATCTCCTCACTATGGAGTTAGCCCCCTTAGTGTTGATTTTTAAACCAAAGCATTTTGTGACTTCTTAAGGCCCTTGGGGTTTCTTTCGCTTTCTTCCTTTTGTTTTGTTTGTTTAGTTTGCTTTGGCTCTGTGGCTGTCTATATTTTATTATCTTTTTTTTTTTCTTTTTTGCCATTTGATTGTCAAAATCATCACCTGCCAACCTTGAGTCTAAGCTTTGTGAAGAATTCAGGGCTGAAGTTCATTTTGTTCAAAATCTTTTGGCTTCCGTTTTCAGTATTCAAGGGCAAATGACTCTCAGGCCCTTGCCTTTCTCCCTGTCGGAAAGATGTAAAGATAAGTGAAAACTGGAATTTTCCAAGTAAACCTCGACTGAGTGAGTAGCTGCTGTGTGCCAGACATTGTATGCTAGGATGCCTTCTATTCAAGGGATTCAGGAAGGGCATTTACTCTTTCAGTGACTGGGAGTTTGATTTCCCTTATTATCATGTTGATCAATGTTCCCTGGCAGGCAGTGAGAATGATTAAGAAAAGCTAGAGCCACACTGTCTTGTCACTTACTAGTTGATAACAGAATCGGGACAAGGACCCAAGTCTTCTACTTCACAGTACAGTATCAGTCTGAAAACCAAAGAAGTTGAGCTGTTTTGTCACTCTTTTTCACAAAGAGAACATTTTTTCACAAAACAAAATGCAAATGGGAATTAAACTTTCTAAGAGATTCCAAGTAATTCAAAATTATAGGATTTTCAGTTAATCAGAATTTTTATAGGTCAGAATTAAGATACATGCTAAGCAAAAACAAATATATCCTTCTCAGTTTTGTATAATTGGGCGCATGGAATGCATTCTAATTATATTTTGCTTTCTTTTTTATATTACCTCACAACCACCCCAGGTTGCTCGGTAGCAACATTAACACGGGACTAGCTCAGAATTTGCTGTATTGTAATCCGCTTTGGTGACAGAAAATCCAGAAAGGAAATGAATGCTCTACCCCTACGTAGAGCACTTGAAAATCTGTTTCTCTCTGCAGTGGATTCTAAATCCTTTCCAAAGGAACAGTAAATAATATTTATAAAAATATGATCTTCATGCATGTTGCTAGGCCATTTTTTGAGCTTTTCTGTATAATACATAACCGTAAGAAACCACTGAGAGAGATGCAGAGATAAGAAATAGGGAGAGGAAGTCAGTAGTGTGAATAAGTGGGAAATTGATATTATTGCTAAGGAGCTAATATGGTATTAAACCTATTGAATTACTAGAAGAGAAAAGGTATTTGAATATTAGCCAAAAGGGATTCCGGTTAGCCACAAAGTCTAATAAAATACTTCCAGTTCTAAAATGCCCTGTTTTTATTTTCCTCAGAAGTGGACATTTTAGTGTTGATCCCTTGAAAGTATTCTAATGAATGAAGTGATAATTTCCCCCAGGTTACTCCCCCAAAATGATCTGTTCACATTGTGTACTTTGACTTACTACCCTCATCCCTGTATTGTTCTGGGTCTCATTATCAGCAACCCCAGCCTTCATCTCTGATGATATTTCTGATTTCTTACAAGTGAACGCTGAGTTTACCTGGAGAATCCTATAAATCTCTGTAGCTACTCTTGTATGTACTTCGTAAAATACAGGTATGTGAAATATCAAAACTATATGTTATCATCTTCCTGCCAGGGCAGGTCTGTGGGCCACCTGGACATCTGGTTGCCTATCCACCTCCCTCACCCTGTTGTTCCTCCTTCCGTGTGCACTCTCCCCCTCCTCTAGTGCTTCAGTCCCACCAGCTTTTTCTCTCCCTGTCTGGATCCCACCAGGCTCTTCTCTGCCTCTGGGGGCCTTGGTACTTGTTGTGTGACCTGGAAGGCATGCTTCTAGCTGGTTCTTGGCAGGGCTGGTTACTGATGGTTTTCAAATGCCACCTCCTCAAAAAAACCCCTTCCTGAGCCCCCTGGGTATCTTGGAGCTCTAGCTCCCTGTTATTACCGAGTGCAGATCCCTGCATACTTCCTTTCTAGCATGTCCTCATACCTATTCCCCCACTAGAATTTAAAATTCTGAAGGTAGGGACATAATACACTCTGAAATATTTGCCGAATGATTGAACACATGGATTTTAAAATCAACACAAGGTCCTGAAGGCCTCCTGGAAAAGGGCCTTGGAGCTGACTTTGGAAAGTGGACTAAGTGAAGATAGCAAGGGATAGAAAAATCCGAGAGCTGGAGAAGAGAGAGAGGTTCGTGTAAAGGCAGTCTTGTAAAATGGTAAGCTTCGGAGTGGAGGTGGGCCTGTGCATGTCTGTACTGGGCTGGGAGGGAAATGGGGATAAATAAAGAATAAGCTTTGGGGAGCCAGGAAAAGTTTTTAACTAGGGGAGGGCATGATCACAATAAATAGTGTGGCGTCTGGTAGATGAGTAGGACAGTGTTCAGTAATTGCTAAGGAGTGAAAACGTCCACACCCCAGCTCCTGTCTTGTTGATTTTTTTTGCCTCATCAGTGACTAAGCTCATTAATGCCCCAGAGTGAACAGTGTAAGTAGCAACTAGAACCATTTGGTTAGCAGAGATCTACGGAGGCCCTCCCTGCGTCAGGCACCCTATCTCTCCAAGCAGCAGAGCTGCGTGACGCAGTGTGCGCGATGGTTTGCGGTGCTGGTTTTGCACACCTAAAGGGAGGTGTGCTGGCAACCACGTATCTCCTTAAATAGTGGGGAGGTGTTACTTCATCCACTCAAATAGGGGGAGGTGTTATTTCATTGAATCAGTGTAATCAAGTTATTTATGACCCTGCACAGTAATAATTACATATCGGAGAACAACCACAGATAAGAACTACAACCATTCTAATGTGTGCTGCTTTTAAGAAACTCCAAGGGCTGGGTGGAAGCATATGTTCTTCTCATGGCAGTTTTGCTTCCGATCTGTCATTTGCTCCCTGGAGACCGATTTTCTTCTTCTGCCTGGACCTCTGCACATAACCCGTTCCAGCTGTAACAGCCTTCGATTGTTTATGTCACCAGTTTTACCTTGTTTTGAAACTAAACTGGGGCACCATGGCTGATTTCCCTGTTTTTGTATTTTTGACAAAGCTGAATCCCAGTGAAACCGTTTGGGCAGCAAAGGTTTTAACACAAAGGTTTGTTTTGCACAAAAAGTGGTATATTTCAGTCTTGAAGCTAGTTCCCTGTCATTGCAGCCACAGAAAAGGAAACTTTTTTTTTTTTTTTTTTTTTTGGAGAGAATATCAGTGTTCAGTGCTGTTGCTTATTGATAGGGAGAGAGTAGTTGCCATAGTGATCTAACAGCCTCTGGAGGGAATGCGGTCATGGCCTTAAGCATCCGGCAACCCACCCAGTTTGGAGAGCCCCTCTGAAAAGAATTTCCTTCCTTGGAAATTATTTGAGTTACTGAAATAAAAATCGTTCAATTTCTGCAACTCCGATATGCCCACAGGTTTGTGTTGCGCACTCACCAACTGTCATGAAAAGAAAAGCATTTCTAATACATACCGTATCTGTGATTTTCTCGGGGAATGAGGCTAACTCTATTGCATGTCAATTGCTCCACAAACACATTCTCAAACGCACAAGACCGCTTTGACTTTTTTTCACATGAGGAATAGAGCTCGAAAACCAATTCAACAAGATGCTGATTGAACGTTATTTATCACGGTTTGGGGTTTTCAGAGTTTCAGTGAGTATTCGTCGGTGGAAGGATCTCTCATGACATACAGGAATCTGTTCAAGCTGTGCTGGGCGAAAACACTCGTATATAATACTCATCTAACGGTCACATAAACCTGCAATCGGTAGTTCTGAACCCGACATTGCTCGTGGGGCAGATTGATGTGTGAACACTGTATTTACGGGACCAAGACCGCACATTTGCTCTGCAGCTGTGTTTAATGGTTATCAGTTTGGCACACAGCGTGCTTGTTTTGGAGGGAGAAGAGACACTGCAGATCCCTTTTGGCAATTCTGAAGTAACCGAAGTACCTACTGCTGGAGTGAATCACACAAACCTAATTAGATTTGCTTCATAATTAGCACTGGAGGAAACCTGAGGAAAATCCTTGTGGGTCGATGATTTGTTATGTCAGACATACAAGCGTGCTTGTTCGGGGGACTGGGAATTGAGAACGATGAAATGTTAATGCATCATACCCCAGATATATTGTGAACATATATAATTTTTTAATTGAGCTTTTCAATGTGATCTTTTCTCAGGGACGTTTGAGGTTCTTGTCCCAGACCACCGGGACCTCTCTGTTTCCGTGCCTGGGGACCGACCGGTCCGCACACAACCAGGCCCACTTGGTGGCATTTACGTGTGTGCAGCCAGCTTTACACCTATAATGAGAGCCCACAGCTATTTAATAAACACCCTGATGCCAGCCGTGGAGCCTGTGCCAATAACCACTAATTGAAGCCAGTGACTACAGTCTGAGACAGGGAGACCCCATACCGCCCTTACATTTACATTTTAATTTCAGATTAATTTAATTGTGGTGTCTTATCTGTTGTCTGTAGTTTTAATTCCAAAAAAAAAATCTTAATTTTAGTCTCAAAAGACATTTCTTTAAATAACCCAGGAATTTTCTTCTGTAGTTTTAGAGCTCTACAAAGTGAGTTAACCGTGGAGAATAGCTATAAAATATTTACTATAAGGAGAGGATTAAATTTCACATTCCAATTTAAGTGAAGGCTAGGATAAAACTTGTAACCCATGTTTATTTGACCTGTTTTCTTACTCTGTCAAAAAGCTGTCACATTCTTATCAAATTACTTAGCTACTTAAGTTAAATCTAGATTTTCCTATAGATAAGGAAATGAAAGGAAGTAAGTTTCATTTCCTGGTGAAGCACTGAATTGCTTTTCTTGAATCTTAGGGTAGAAGCAACTTGAAGCTTACAGCGCACTATTGGTTGAACATCCACTTTTTTTCTCAGAACTCAAAATCAGCTTCAGAACTCAAAGGGGCAATTTATGCCCCGCACTCAAGCAAGCCCATCGTAGAAAAAAGTTCCACTCCTGTCCTTCCTTCCCCTCATTTTTTCATCTTCTCCCCAACAAATATTTGAAAGAAGCCAAACCTCTCAATCTGTGCTGAACCTACTGTAACTCTAGAGACCCATCTCTTCCCTAGTGACCCCTGACCCCCAAAGACACTAAACTGCTAAGCCTTTTATTAAAAAGTATGTATGGATTGGACTTGCATGAACAAGTAGGCAATTCCACCAGTTTCTGTTTCACAGGTGTAATGGTAGCACTAAATAAACATTTTGCCTTCTCTCCAACCCAAACTCTCCTGTGCACTTTTAAATCGAAAGCCCTGTAGCGTGTACCCAAGAGTAAGCAGGGGAGCTGGTTCATGTCCCAGCAGAACCGTGTGCACCTGTGCGATCTTGGCCACCTCCCCTAACCTCTGCCAGCCTCTGTTCACTTGTCACCACCTCACAGAGTCGCTGAAAGGATTGAGACTATATAAACAATTGTACTTATTTATTAGGAAGTAAGAACATCTCTTTGGGTACTATGTAGTTAATGTCTGGCTGTTTGTTCTCTGTGTGTACCTATCCCTCTTCCTGAAGTGAGAGGCATATGGACAAATACATTGCTTTTCCGGTAGGCCTCCGTGTTGTGTCTCAGTATATTCATGAGGATTTGTTGATTAAACACAGAATTATTTGTTTGTGTCCATATGTGCTTAGGCACATCGTTGTCTGTGGTATGTGACCAGTGGGGAAGCTCCTGTGATCTCTGGGTGGGGGGGTGGGTGGGGTGGAGAATCCCTGCTGTGTGTTTTAGCCTGATTCCTAATTGAGGGACCTGATTGAATTTTTGTAGCGCTCATCCTCAAACAGGTAGATTAAAAAATAGTAAGTGAATGCTTTGGTCTATCTCAATAAACTGTGTGAACATCACCCTTTTAAAGAAACTATATAAATTTAGTTCATCTACAAACAGTACCTTCAGCATTTTTAATATTTTTTTCACTTAACTATAAAAGTATCCAGAACCAGGTCCTAGTTATTGTTAAACCACATTACACTAGTGTATCTATAGTTTTATCAGGCTAATTAGAAGTCTGTCCACAGTGAGCATGCAATACAGACTTTGTGAGAAGTAGATTCATCTTAATTCATCTTTAGCACACATATTTATCCAATTATGGGCATTAAAAAGGCACATGTATTTTTCCTCTAATTCTGAACTATCTCTTGATTCTGGAAATTCTGAAAATGTGTCTATGCAGATACATAGACATTTAATCTGAAAAGCTTCTTTGTAGGAAACGTTAACCAACTTTAAAGGCAGAAACATAGATACGTAAGTGCAGCAAAGAGGAAAATAGATTTTGGGTTCCGCATTGTATTTTAATTGGATGCAGACAATAATTACAAGTGCTAGATTTGTTGAATGAGAAGGTTGAACTCCTTGTATTAGTAAAAGTCGTCTGCATGTAAATAATGAGAACACTAACAAGCCTTTTCTTACTTAGGTCAGAGATTTCTGCCAAAAACTTGTTTGCTTTGTAAATTAGTTCAATTATTAAATTTTGGGAGTGCTGCTACTGTTGGGATCCAATCAACAAATTTTTGACTACATCTCCCTGATAATTGAGGATAGCCTTAGGACATTAATTTCTGTTGTGCTTTTCTTAGTAAAACTGTAGTGATCTAGTGACCAGAATTAAATTGCTGAAAAACAACTTGGTCTGATTTATTCATTCAGCAAAACCAAGCTTAAGGGCTGTGTTGCTATGACACCCAAGATTAACTTAAAAAAAAAAAAAGTGCGTTTAATTTCAGTAAAAACATTGACACGTCTCTTCTGGCATTATGTAGATAAAATAAAGTTGATCTTTTTTCTTTCCCTTGCCTTTTTTACATTTACCAATTTAGCATTTAGTTTTTACATTTTTTTTTCATTTAGCATTTAAACATAAACATAAACTAGAAATTTGACATATTTAAAAAGAAGGAAAAAGCAGTAACAAAAAACAAACTTTGTATCGTAACAAGAGATCATTGGTACAATAACCGATATTTTAGCCATCAGTCCTTTATCCGGCTTCTCAAACTTTTTAGAAAGATGGTGCCAGATAGGGGGAAATCACTTTATGCTAGTAGTTTCGTTTTGTGACCAGTCTTGAAACTTAAAATCAGGTTGCAGAATTGGGACAGTGACGAATCCTAATAGAGATTTTCCTAGCGCAGGTTCAGTTTCCCAAATTCTGAAAGAATATATTTTCTGTGTCACGAGATAAAAGAATCATCAGGTTGCTTCAGCCAGGATTGATTTCTGCCTTCTGAGCACCATTTGGTGCTATGAGAATGCTATAGGAATAATTTTATGGGGGAAAAAAAAGAAACAACAGTCAGAAAAACCGAATGCTTTGTGAGATCATCGAAAGTTGCTTAAGAGTTGTATTTGAAGTTTCCTGCTGCCAAACAAAAGCAAGAATCCTACCTGACAGAGAGCAGTTTGTTCCTGAGATGACCCCGGTGCAGCAAGTCGCTTATGTTTATCATTAAGCACCCACATTCTCAGGAAATTCCACTTTCCAACTTTGCTGCTGCCGATGCTTGCTCTATAGGGAAGAATTCTGAACTATAAAATTTGAGAAGCTCCAGCGTCTGTGGAAATTTGAGAGCGTTGCCTTTCTCTCCCCCCACCTCCACCCCATTGAATATAAATTGTTTTAACAAAAGCATGGTAGCCACGGTATGTGGTAAATGTCAGAATTTGCCCATAGTTGTCTGAAAAGAACTTTATCTTTAGCTTTTCAACTTTGAAAGCCTCGGGACATCTTTGGAGACCAAGGGCTGCAAATAAAAGCGATGTTTATGGGCAGGAGGATGGAAGGGAGAAATAACTTTTCTTTAGCTGCTGCTTCTCGCCCGTGCTCTTCAGGTGAAAGGCGCGGCAGCTGTGTGGGTTCACAGCTCCAGACCGTATCTGGGGGAAGGCTGGAAAGCCGAACCAGACCTTGACAGGTTTTACCTGGGAAACCAAAGTGGTTTGGATGGGGTGCGACTTTTGCCTTTACGGCTGCTAATTTAGTTTTTAAGAAAAGCAAAATGAGTTAATACCTATAAAGTAGTTAATATGGTCCCTGGGCCATAACGAACACATGCACTTTCTTAAACAGTGATCTTAGATAACATTATAAGTGATAGAAATGAGTTATCACTTACTTTCACTTGTTTCTGATTTTAAAACAGTGAAAGTTACAAAACCATCATTCTGAGAGGAAAAATCCCTATGATGTAATCGTTAATTTTAATGTTACATTTGATTTTAAAATTTGTTCTACTTCAGTTTCTACAGTTAATCTATGGAGATTCACAGATAATTTTATATTAACCTGTTTATATTCTAATACAACTATAGAATTTGAGCCACGAATCATTTCTGTGCACATTTTAATATCATACTCCAACTTTGTTTTAGGTAGCTAGATTGTATGCGGGGAAACCCATTTAGTTCAGATGTAGTATTTCTAACTTCAGAATATAAGCATCCATTTTAAAAATGGAATTTGAATTTAAATGAAAATCCTCATTTAGAATTCAGTCCCATTCTTTAGCTAGAGAAATCACAGAAAACAAAAATTGTACCAGATTGCTAGTAATTTGCATTAAAGAGGAAGAAATGGAGTTTTTTTAAAGTGCTCAGATACTGAAGACATTTCAATGAAGTTAAGTCAGGGAGATCTCCGCTTTTAATTTACTCAAGATTATGATTTTACCTAGAAGCTTTGCTGAAATAGGTGGGCTTCACTATAATGTTTTAGGTGTTAGAGAAAGCTGGATAAAATGCTATTTTTCATATACTGTTTCACTTAGTTCCACTGGTTCCACTGTATTTTCAAAGCAAGAGACCTCATATCAACAAGTGTTTATTGAATGCATCTTCTGTGCATAGGTATCGGAAAAATAAAATAAGCATAGTTTTGATGTTCGAGGGCAGATTAGGGATGGTGCTGTCTGAAGAATTAATTTCATAGGTCTGTGCTGCATAGAAAATCAGTACAGCCTACTGTGTTTTCTAAGCTAAGTTTTAAAAACATGATAACATAGTATTTAAACCATTATCTTAAATGAAAAATAATATTTTAGATTAGCAAACGTATTTATTTAATTCAGTAATGAAATTAATTTGGAGCTGCTGGCATAGGGCCTTCACAGGTTTCTGTGACTCATTTGCTAAGGAAGTGTGATTCAAGACACCAGAATAATTTTTTCTCATCTGCTGAAGCTCATGTTTTGGCTATGGGCAAGTTTTCAGGGCAGATTTAAAACAAATTTAAAACAAATATTCTCTGGTAGTATTGGGAAGCTGGGGGATGTCTAGCCTTACATAGATAAGACTATTCAACTTATAATCAAAATACAAGTCTCTAAGTTCATTGACTTTATCGCTATCGAGTTTGCATCATTTGGTATGTTGTGGTTTTTTTCCCCCATATGTTTAGAATTTAACTCTTGTACTGTTCATTATGACCTCTAGATGACTATTTGCACTTAGAAGTGAAATCTCTGTTGTTTTTATTGTTAATTTAATAATTTAACTAAATTAGGACTAAATGGTATTGGAATTTAAGTTTAAAACTGAACACATCCACAAATCATGTAAAGTTGCTTCTTAAATTTTTTTCTCCTATAGAAGAAAGGGTAACTCTATGACCTCTACATCTTGTTCGGTGCTCACTACATTTAGAGCTTAATTTACCCGCATCCTATCTCCTCTTGGAAACAAAATATATTCTCATAGTTTAAATGGGTTGTTGGTGGCATAATAATGATTATATGATGTGAAACTTTTTGTTTGCAAAGTAATTTAAAAATAAATTTCCAGGGCACCTGGGTGGCTCAGTGGGTTAAAGCCTCTCCTTCGGCTCAGGTCACAATCCCAGGGTCCTCAGATCGAGCCCCACATCGGGCTCTCTGCTCAGCAGGGAGCCTGCTCCCCCTGCCCCCCGCCTGCCTCTCTGCCTGCTTGTCATCTCTGTCAAATAAATAAATAAAATCTTTAAAAAAATAAATTTTCCAAGTTATTGTGTTGGAATTAAGTTGTGAGCCAATGTTTCTCCTTATTCCAAGGAAGATTGTAAAATTTTTGATTTATCAGGTAATCCCATAGACAATGTATGCCTTTTTCGACTTGTTTCTCATTACAGCATCCTCCTTTTCTGACTTTCCATTAAATGTATAGAAAAATTAGTTTTGCAGGGAAACTTAAGTAATTTAATCAGCCTATGTCAGCTATGAAAAGTAGGAACATATATAAAAGACCCAAAGTGTTCTTATCTCACTTTAAACTTTTCTTCACAGTCTTCCAACTCAAGGTAATATGTGGTCTAACACAATAGGCTGTCTCCAACTTTCTGTCATTAGAAGAACCGAATAAAAATTTTTCCAGATTTGTCTCTAGAAAGAAATCCGAGCTTGGGATTGCCTTGAATTAAAAAATAAAGACCAAATGATTGCTTTAAAAATAAATTAAATGATACTGAGTGGTCTTTTATTCTTGGCTATTTTTCAGTGTCTATACCTTGGTTACATTAAATTATATTGGACTCTTCTGGTTGAAACCATCCAGTAGGTAACCGACAGCCTAATTTGCTATAGGAGCATTGCTTGGAAATTATGTGCTTCTTGGGGAGGGGAGGTAAATTTTTTTTTTTTTAAACTATTTCCAGAGCTCTTGACTTCCTCATCTAGCCACACAATTTGTCTATCATTCCTGCCCCAAGAACTGGCAATTTTTGTCCAGGCTCCCTGAACCCCACCAGGGGGCAGCACCGGACTCTCCCTTTCCCTGAGGCCTTAGCGTAGCAGCCTGGCTCCTCTTAACCTCAGTGATTCCCACCCTCTCCTCACACGACACGTACTTATTTGTGGTATTTCCTTACATTTTTAAAGGCTTAGTAAGTCTCCAACAAGGGTAGCCATTCCGTGTTGACCGTTCTGTACACCAGAATCTTTTCTTCATTGATGGTTTGATCTGTGATTTCAGACACCTTATGTTTATTATAACTTGGGAAATCTCAAGAGGGAAACAAAAACCTAGCAATTATTGAACACTACGATATGTCAAGCTTGAAACCAGGTCCTCTTCAGACACTCTGTACAATCTAGAGGGGCAAGTAGGCCTCTAGTAACAATAGTGTTACAAGACAATAGGATAATATAACAGCAGAATTTTTAATGTCCCTAATTTGCTGTTAAGTGACAGAGGCTCGGAGAAGTTAAATCATAGGAAAACAAAGATTCCCTTTAAATAGAACTCCAGATTCCATGCTGTATCAATTATATCCTACAGCTTTGCCATAAAAACAAAAGATTTGTGGAGAGTGACTGAAAGCACAGTGAGGAATGCCTGAAACTGATTTCAGTGCTGTAATTCCTGTGATGGGAGAATTTATGCTTGATGTACTTAAAACTCTAATGGGGAGATGTGGTTAAGTGCTGGGAGGTCTTGAATGAAAGCCCTAATCTGTACACATTTACATACACACAGTATATACTCGGTATTATGTTCACCAAAACACAGGATTAAATGCAATACACTTAATTTTTGGAAACCTACTGATAATTTTAGTTTTCTTAAAACAACAACGGGTCCTTTTGTAATTAATTTTGATTTACTCTCTCTTACCTGCTAAAAAATATACAGGCTCTTTCCTCTGCAATCTGAATAAGACACTTAAAACTTTGTTTTGTTGCAGAATATAGGCAAATAAAGAATTTATGTTGCTTGCATTTATGGTTTTTATGATTTGGAATTATCATTTCAGACTCTCAGCTTCGTTTTCTGGTTATAATGCACATAGCAACCCAGATGGCTAATATATAAACAATTTGAGTGATGCTTATTTAAATCATTTAGGACAGCTCAGGAGGTTGCTGAGACCCGGGACCATCTGTTTATTGCTCTATGTGTTTCTTCGAGGCTTAGTGTGTGCTCTAACCTTCACATGTCTTAGCCTCTACCTTCCTGATATATACCCAGAAGAGGCATCTTAGACTCAATTTAACTCCTTATTTCTATCGAGGTTCTGTTTTAAAACCTTAATCCCCACCTGCCTTCTGTTTTACCATTTTACCTGTTTTTAGTTTTTTTCCTGTTATTACTATCCTCAGTAGTCACTTTGCAGATGAATGACTGGGAACACGGGTTGGTAGTCAGGTTGGAATCTTAATTGGCTGTGTACGTAGCTGTTTGACCTGGGCCAGGCTCTTTCACCTTGACTTCCTCATCTGTGAAATGGAATATAATACCCACCTCATATATTTGTGAGAATAATTAAATGAGATAAAATATAATTCATTACATATAATTCTGTCTGGTTACTATTATTAACATGCTTTAGAAAGAGGAGTCTCACAATGACAAAAAGACATTCAAAAGTAAATTTCGGATACCATATACTTGAATTTCAGACAATAGTCTTTTGGAAGGAATATCTATTTTTCCTTAAGCTGACTGTTTATGTGAAAGCACACACTACAACAAAATGTATGAAAACCCTCATGGGGTCTAGTGTGAGGGTTCCAGCCCTCTTTCACGGGATCCATGGCGAAACTTTGGACTATGAGTAGCTGGAGAAGAGTTTTCTCTTGGCACCTGTCTGGGTTCTCTTCCGAAGTCCCTGGTTACATATTAGACTGTACGCTTTGGAACCTCACCTTCACATCTGTAATGGTTCCCTGTGGACTGAGCTGATCCATATATACGCTCTCTGAGGAGAGAGACCAGAAAATGGTCTCTTCCACGTTAGCCCCTGTGCCGGCCATGACCTGTAACCCTCACAACCCTGTGGGTGAGGTCGTTATTTCTTCCTAATTTTATGTGGATTACTTTTTCTGAATTAAAGATCATCAGAGTCTTTAAAGTATGAGTGTGCTTATGCAGTCAGTGGAAAAGAAGAATACAATTAATCTGGACGGTCTTGGAAATTCAGGGTACACGTTTACTGTAGTTCTAGTATTATAATATGGTATAAAATAGAGATACATACTTTCCAGAGGGTTAATCTGGTACATTGACCTACAAATCTGCCATTGAGATTCAAATATTTTTTGTAAGAGTGTGTGTGTGTGTGTGTGTGTACAGCTTCTGCATGAAAAAAAAACAGGTTGAACAAGGATGCCCTGTTTTGATGGTTGCCAGAGAAACATATAGCCACACATAAATCATTTGTGTATGAAACAGTTCATTAGGAACTCACTCTGTGCAGCTGCTTGACCCAAGCATTTTTTTTTTTTTCTGGTCTTTTTAAAACATGTTTTAACACAAGTCTGTAGAGGGAATAATGCCAGTCTCTCTAATAATATTTTAGTTAGCAAAGCATTAAAATGTCAAACTGTTTCAATTGGTCAGGGCATATCCTTATAAAATTGAATCATAGTAGGGGCACCTGGGTGGCTCAGTGGGTTAAAGCCTCTGCCTTCGGCTCAGGTCATGATTCCAGGGTCCTGGGATCGAGCCCCGCATCGGGCTCTCGCTCAGCAGCCAGCCTGCTTCCTCCTCTCTCTCTGCCTGCCTCTCTGGCTCCTTGTGATCTCCGTCTGTCAAATAAATAAATAAAAAATCTTAAAAAATTGAATCATAGTCTTCTGTTATGTATCTGTTATCTTCCATGATTTTTTAAATTTAAATAGCCAATTTAGCCAATTAGCCAACATTTAGTACATCTTTAGTTTCTTCCATGACTTTTAAAATATGCTTTATATATTTATATATAATGATTTAAAATCCTTTCACTCCACTTAATGTGGAATAATTGTTTCCAAATTAAGGAAACACTACATACAAAGTTAAAAAACTAATGTAAAATAGTAACCATTATTCACACAAGAAGGTATTCTTTACTCTTTTATGTCAGTGTCATTTAATTACAAATGTAAATTACATTTAATTACAAATAGTTTCATAAAAACTATTACAATACATGTTAAGTATGAACCAGAGCCCTTTCTCACCTTTTTGCCACTCCTGGCCTCAGAAGGTGACCACTAGTAATAGTTCAAGTGTGACCTTTCAGACCTTTTTCTATGCTCATGCAAACGCACAGGTGTATCTTGCAAAGAGTGAACACACACACACACACATGAATACTACTCAGCCATAAAAGGAATGTTGCCATTTGCAACAATGTGGATGGAGCTAGCGAGTTTTATGCTAGGTGAAATAGAGAAAGGAAGAAACCATATGATTTCACACCTATGTAGAAATTAAGAAACCAAACAAGTGAGCAAAGAGACAAAAAAAAAAAAAAATAGAGAGAGAGAGGCAAACTGAGGAACAGATTCTTAACTATAGAGAACACACTGATGGTTACCAGGGCAGGTGGGAAGGGTGTGGGTGAAATAGGTGAAGTTGATTAAGGAGACTCTTGCTGTGATGAGCTTGGGGTGATGTACGGGTGTTGATTCACTGTATTGTACACCTGAAATGCATATTACACCATAACTGCAATTGAAATAAAAACTTAAACAAAATAAAGCATGGTATTAAGAAGCCAATTAAAATAAAATAAAATACAGTTAAGTAAAATATATAAGGAAAGGTGGACCTCAAATCCTTTGTAAAGCAAGGTAATGCAGGAAGTAGATGCCTATAAAACTTTAAGTTGTGTGAGGTTTTTTGGTTTTTGGTTTTTGTCTTTAGTATAGCTGACACACAATGTTACTGGTGTACGACTTGGGATTTGACAAGTTATATATTGTGCTATTTCTTTGTAGGCGTACCTACTGTCTGTCCCTTTACATTGCTGTTACAATATCATTGACTGGATTCCCTGGGCTTTGCTTTTTCTTCCCATGACTTAACTCATTCTATAACTGGAATCTTGTATCTCCCTCTCCCTGACACCAATTTCACCCAACCCCATACCCACCTCCCCTCTGTCAACTATTAGCAAAAACCTAAGATTTTATTTGCAGTAATAGCTGTGAGGGGTAACGCTAATATCATTTTCATAGGACCAGTTTAGTCACATAGCTGTCTTTAGATTTTTTGGAACTCTCTAAAAATTATTTTCAAGTTTGAATTTGTCACCTAATTTTTTTTTTTCCTCTGAAGATAATTTCCTGTAGGATTCCTCAAGTGTGGTTGGGATTTTATATTTTTGAACCAGACCTCTAGCCTCATGGAGTTCATTGTCTGTCAGGAGAGATAGATAATTGAGCAACTACAGTGGATCTTACTCAGTTCAGTACTGTGAGAGCTCGGGGCAGAAACCTCTCTGTCAGTGGTGCGGGGTTGGGCAAGTGCCACCAGGGAAGGCTTCCTGGCAGAGGCAAATCCTAACATGGGATCTGAGAGATGTGCACACAGCAGTCAGGCAAAGAGCAATGGGCTTGGGCTGGGAATTGGCTAGGGAACCATCAGCATCTACAAAAGCCTGGCCATGAGAGAATCCAGAACATGAATAAGTAACTGCTAGAAGTTCAGTCTGACTGTAGGGTAATTAGAAACATTTATTATGATAATAATAGATGTCCATTATATATAAAATTTGAAAAGCACAGGAAACAAGAGAAAACATATGCCACCACTAATTTCAAGCTGCAGAGTTTCCTGTGAGCATTTTCTTACAACTTTGTCATGCCCTATATTTGAATTTATAGGACAACACATTTGGTATATTCCCAGAGAGGATTAAACCAGAGCTATGCATGGAGACATAAATGCATGTATGTATGAAGACATTTTAAATAAAACTGGGATCATGCCAAACTTGCGTATGTCACTTAATTTTTTAACCTTTTTTTTTTTAACGTTACGATATACTGATTTATTTTAATGCCCCTGGATAGAATTACATTTCTTTTTTCTCTTTTTAGGATTACATTTCAAGTGGAAATGTTTCATCTCTCTGAATAGAAAGAAATATTCTTGAAGTGAACTATCTGTATTCTTCTCTGTAGGAAGAATGTTTCCTGAACCTAGAAGCTCCTATATCAAGAGTATGTGGGTATGACACACCGTTTCCTCACATCTTCGAGCCATTCTACATCCCAGACAAATGGAAGTGTTACGATGCACTTCGAAAAATGATCAACTATTGACTGTATTGGTAAGTCAGCCTTGCATTTTGACAAAACTAGTGTATGTCACTCATATGACTGGGCCATTAACCAAGAGCTACAGTCATCATTGTCATGTTGGCAATTTCCAGAACAAAAGTGGATTGAAGAAAAAAAAATGGAAATTTATAGTGGTATATTTACACTTGTTGGAAACACATTAGATATATGTTTATCTGATATCCATAAAACAGATGTGTACATATATTAATGTGGAGTAATCAATGAAGACGAAGATACTCTGTGCTGTGGTTTGCTTGCAAATATACCTTACTCTACTCTTCCAACTTTAGCCTCATTTCTGTATATTTTTATTGGCCATTTAAATTGTTCATGAATAGGGTTAATTTCTGTTATTGAAAAATGTTCCTTTGAGCAACATTGTTTGGGACTCCAGTGAATTTAAACTGTATGATGATCCATAACGTGAAATTTGCCTTTATATTATCTGAAAATAGGTTTGTTGAGCAGAAAACCTATTTATCATGTATAGGGAAGTTTTTACATAAAAGAAAATCCAGCACCACCACCATTTCCAGAATCCTTTTTGACAAATGAATGTTTTTAAATTGTGGATAATGACATTTAGTTGTTATGATTTTCTATCTTATCTGCCTCTTCAGCAGTGATTTTCTAGCAAAAAATGAATATCATTAAAAACTGTTTAGTTTTCAGGTTTTAATATAGAAAGGAGTTGCTATCACTGACACACTGCCTTATTTTATCTTGGCATTTTGAAATGTATAGCTGGAAGTAAATTTTACATTTAATATTCTAGTATTAACATGTGATATTTACATTTTAATATCTAGATTGTCTAAAAAATAGTAATAATAATACATTTTTAAGAACTGTCATCTTTTTAAAAAAAGGGGAGACCAGGCTCTGTGTAATAACATAAGCCCACACTTCTTAAAGATAGAAATACTGTAATTCTTGAATTCTGTGTCTGAGGAGTAAACCTGGGCCATTGAAAACCAGAGAGATACCTTTTAAATTTGTACAGATAGAGAAAATAATGCCCTCCCATCTGCCACTATGACACCCCCCCTTTCCATTTTTTGCAGTTCTATTTTGAGAATGTACCAGATGTAAGTTCAAGCCATTAGTCAACACATCCTCGGTATTCTTCCAGATACACTGAGGGAGATGCTGTGTATCTGGTGTCCTCTTAATGTCTGTGAAAGCAACTGGTTTCTATAGTAAGTCACACTTAGGACTAGTTAGAGGAATACCATCTCTTTTGTCCATCTTCTTCCTTCCATGGACTCTCCCTAATGGAGAGTCAAGGTAATCACAATGTGTGGCCACAGAGTTTAGGTGCTGGTTTAAATTTGGATATATAATTCTTTTTAAACATAAAAAATATGTAAGCCTATTGAAAACATGATAAAAGAAGAATAGTTTTTCTATGCTTCAAGCTAAATATGGCATTAAGGAAAAGAGTTATGCAGTTGAGAAATCTATATTTAATTCATGGTGGTCGGAATGTCTATAATTGTTATTGATTTCTTTTACAGAACAACTGGAAGATTGTGACTAGATATGGAAATATTTTTCTGAAAATCCTTCTTATTTCCTCAGACTTCTCTCTTCTTGAAAATAGAGTTTTTATGAACTGAACCACCTTGGATAATGGCTGAAAATTTTTAATTAGTTATTGTATTAACACATATGAATTGATGGTTTCCATTAAGAGTATCTCAGATTAACTTTTTAAAATGCTTCACTTGGTAGTCTTATAAATTCCATCAAATTACATCTGTAAATATTGGGCATGGGGTAGTATTCAATAAAGCAAAATCAGATTCTGTCTTTTTTTGTGTGTGTCTTTTTTTTCATTAGCTAAAAGAATCTTATCAGAGTAATAGATTAACTTGTTAATTAAATCTGAAAGTGAAATGCTTAGAAATGCTGATTTTCAGTTACATTATATTTAGTATAATTCTTTATGGCTAAGATGGTTGTATGTTGATGAAACTTCTGGAATATTTTACCTGGTTCTTCCCTCTTACCTCAACAAGATGTACTGATAGGGGTACCTGGGTGACAGGTGGTTAAGCCTCTCCCTTCAGCTCAGGTCATGATCCAAGGGTCCTGGGATTGAGCCCCACATCAGGCTCCCTACTCAGTGGGATCCTGCTTCTCCCTCTACTCCCAGCTATCCCTTGCAATCACTGTCTCTCTCTCTCTCTCAAATAAATAAATAAAATATTAAAAAAAAAAAAAAAAGATGGGCACCTGGGTGGCTCAGAGTTAAAGCCTCTGCCTTCGGCTCAGGTTATGATCCCAGGATCAGGTTATGATCCCAGGATCGAGTCCTGCATCACGCTCTCTCCTCAGCAGGGAGCCTGCTTCCCCCCCCCCCCGCCTGCCTCTCTGCCTACTTGTGGTCTCTCTCTCAGTATGTCAAATAAATAAATAAAATCTTTAAAAAAAAAAAAAAAAGATGCACTGATGGACATACTCACTTTTTTCCAAAGCATGGTGGAGCAAGATCATCCTTGCTGCCTCTCTTCCTAATTTTGGGAGATGGACAGCATGAACCTGTCTTTTCTTATAAAATTGCCAAGTTTTTCTACAGCTGTATTTTTTTTTTTTTGCCATGATGTTGCAAAGCAAGTATCTTTTTCCATGTCCTTTCTATTACTTGTAGATGAAAAGAGAAACAAGATTAGAAGCATCAAAAGGCCCTGAGAAGACGACTCAGTGGCTCAGTCAGTTAAGCGTCTGCCTTCTGTCATGATCCTGGGGTCCTGGGATTGAGTCCCGTGTCAGGCTCCCTGCTCAGTGGGGAGTCTGCTTCTCCCACTGCCCCTCCTCACATACTTTTTTCTCTCAAATAAATATAATTTATTTCTCTCTCTCTCAAATAAATATATAAAATCTTAAAAAAGAAAAAAAGCCCTGGCCAGAGGAAGCCTCTGTGTTGGGGATATTACCAGGGCCCCCATTTCTTAATCTGCCTCTTCTGCCCTTCATTTTGAGTTTGAGACTGGCCTGAACAGCCTCAGAAATCCCTTCGCAGGACACCTCATCTCTGGGGGCCTGTCCCTTGCACATGGTACTAGCCAGTCTGCCCACCCCTTCTGTAGATTACTTCAGAAGAGTTTGTTCTCACCAGTTCCAGCAGAAAGATCCACCTCCCTAAAAAATCAGAGAAACAGAGTCATAGAGTGTTTTCCTTTCTCTATAAAGACCAAATGGATATTTTCTTATGATTACAAATGTTTATTTTACTTTAAAACTACAACTTAAAAAAAGATGTGTTCTGTTTGTTTTGATCAGCTATTTGGAGGATACAGAAATCTACAGTAATATTTGTAGATTGCCAGAAGCTTGGAGGTAAAGTAAATGCACTTTATCACAGATTTTTATAGCAATGGGCTGGAAAAAAAGAACCAGTGCACTTGTTTGGGTAAAAATAAAGCCTTGTCCTTGATTTAAAAATAGAAACACCTGTATGTTATAGAATTGGGAAAAGATGTAGTTGTCAGCAGCAAGTCTGGATAAAATTTAGGGAATCCTGTTGACTTATGATACAGGACATTTGGAGTTTAAAATGCCCAAACACAGTATTACCTTTGGTTTTTTTCACTATCCACAGAAGTCATGCGGCATCCTTGCAGCATTCCTTGCAGGAAACTCTTCAGTCTAGCAGAGTAGGAAATAGGCAGTATTCAACCACCTCAGAGCCTTAATGGGTTCTTTTGAACATAATTGTTTTAGCTGAAGTTATTTTTTAAGTTGATATTATTTATACTTTTAGTTACTTATTTTAAGTTAATTGCCAGAGATCTTTTTAATACTTTTAATACTTTTTAATACTATTTTTTTCTACTCATCTACTCATCTTGTAAGAATTTTCCCTTAGCTTTTTTTTTTTCTGTTCCTCAGTTTTGAAATAGCAAGCATGAGGACAACTGTGGGGATTGTCTGTGCTCTCGGGGCCTGAGCTGGAAGGTGTTTCCCCTTTCCAGTTAGCCCTGCAGGCCCCACCAGTAAGCACCCTTTTCCCTTCGAAAATAAATGACTTAGAATTAATATTAAACTCAGTCTGTGGCACAGGATGTACATGTACATCTAAATAATTGTCTTAAGTACATTTTCATTACAAAGCAAATGTTCCCATATTGTGTAAATAAGAACATTGAAATGAGGACACACTCGGGGTGTTAAGTGAATTTGAAGTTCCGAGTCCCCAGGACTCCCAGCCTAGCACAGGAAGTCTGCTTCCTGGGACAACATAGATATATAAGTGAAGGTAATCTTATACACTTCAAATTTCCAATTCCTTTCAGAAAGAAACAAACCACGATCTAACATCCTTGTTCTATATAACTGATAGATATCATCCATGTTATGTGAACAGACCTAGATACATGAGAAAAAAGGTGACATAAGATGGAGAAAATGACCTCAATTTAGTCCCTTTGGTTTAAGTCACATAATCTAGAAACTCTGAGTAAGAATCCTGAGAAGATGTCCCAGAGGGTCTACGTTTGGTTTAGTGAAATCCTTTTTCCATCAGCTTGCCTGTGGTGGACAAGTGTGGTTTCCAGGGGCCTGGCATCCCCACCTTCTATAAGAGCACCGATATTTGAGAACATTTGTTGAGAGCTCCCTCCTCACTGCCTTGGCTCTGGAGAGGCTGCCATCCCCTGTGCTGTTCAGCACCAGCCACAGAGATGGCCCGGCCCAGCCTGGTCAAATGCCTCAGAATGGAACGTTAGGTTACTCATGCAGAAACAAAACTTGGCCTCCACCTTGTTAGTGACACTCAGCAATCAAAGACTGGTTCTCAAACTTTTACCTCTTTGAGGTATACCTGATAGGTATTAACCAGCGAGCACAGTGCTGAATTTAGCAGACACGCTTGGGTGAGGGGTGAGAAGCATGACCCTAAAGCCATCCTGTCAGAATTTCCAGAGAGACGTGAGGTTTGGAGACTCTGACATACCCCCGTAGGCCATCTAGTTTGGAAAGAAGTAGAAAATATTCATACATGGGCAGAGATTTAGAAACCCTGATACCTGATACCTCCCCGAACATCATAATTAAAGATATTTGCCAGGAAAATGAGAAATAAAATAAGTCAAGAATGAGGAAATCATAGCTGGAATGGACTGGAAATGCAAATGGAAACAAGTTAAATAAAAAGATATATATCTAAAATAATTGTCTTAACTATACTTTTTATGTGAAACAAATGTTCCATATTGTAAAAATAAGAAAGTGGTGGTGATAATAAATATGACTTACATTGACAAAGATTAGAGTAGTAGATTTGCCAAGAGGAATTCAAAAGTGCCAAATTCTTCATTTTTAGTAAAGAGGAGCATAACTTTATTATCCCACTGTTAATCTTGAAAGTTTAATATTGGTTTTTAAATGCTTCAAAAATAAAATTAATCACTATGTATGTATCTTTCATATCATTATATAAACCAGCTATACTATACTTATTAATTCATTCCACAAACATTTAGTGGATACTTGTTATGCTCCAGGCACTGGATTAGATCCTAATATGCAAAGTTAACTAAGAGACATTCCCTCCCTGCAAAGAAAATGGGAAAAAAATGTTTAAAGAGCAATAGAAAAGAAAAGTAGGAAAAAGCAAGACCAAACAAAACAATTATGACAATAAATATAATGGGGTAAATTCCCTAGTCTAAAAGAAAGAACCTAGAGTGGGTTGAGAAACAGAATCCTAGTTCTTTACTAGGAAGGGTCCTGTTATAAGGTATCCCAGAAAGGTTAAAATTTGAAAATGAACAAACAAAATTAGGCAAAAATAAATATTAAAACAACACAAATGGCAGAATTTGTTTCAGACGAAAGACAAGAGAAAAAGTATGCAGTCAGTAGTAACAAAAGGAATATATTACACGGAAGATATAACAGTTAAATTATTTGTTCTAAGTGCATGATATTAAAACGTAAGCAAAACTCTGTAAATACAGAGAATGTAGATAGAAGAGTCATAGATGACAACTTTCTCACCTCACTGTCAGTTTGATAGGTGAAGTAGGTAAGAATAAGTAATAGGGTTGAGTCAACAGAAATATACTTTAAACTTTGTCCCATAAACAGAGACTATATCACCTTTTAAAGCATATACAGCAGTTAAAAGAGTTGAGCATAGATAAGTATAACAGTAAATTCCTCGAAGAAAAGAGTATTAAAAGGCACCATGTTTTTTGACCACATCCCAAATTAATAACAAATATTTCCAACTACTTAGAATGAGAACATAAATGCATCCAGCTGTGGAACCCAGGAGGAAATGTAAAACAATTCCAAAATATTTAGAACTTAAGATCACTAATGTGCTTCAGCCAAGATCTTACTCAGAGGTAAATTCATAGATTTTAACTCTTTCATGAAAAAAGGGAAAATACAAGATTACAAGAATAAAGGGAGAAGAAGCACAAGAATCATGAAAAAAATTAAAATAGAATGCAATAAAATGAAAAGTGAATAAAGGCAGAAAGTTCCAAATGATTAAAAAAACCCCAAAACTGTAAGATCGAAATACTTTTGTATAAGAATGGAAGTTTTTCTTTCATTTTACAATGTCTGTATCCTGTGAGGGTGCATTACATTACCTATGTTTTTATGGAATTATGATATTGACAAAGAGAGGTCATATTAATGGCAGTGCCTGTGTTGGTGATTTACTGTCATGGTCCTTTATATGGTCATGGGAAATTATTTAGCAAAACCTAATCATTTACCCACAGTACTGCTGAACAAACATCTTTGTTTTTAGGAGGTTTTATTCCAACACTTTAAGAAAACAATTATTAAGGTCTTGTTTGCTAAAAGTCCTTCAGTTTCATGCTGAGGCCTTGTTGCTACCATAAATATTTTATTTACTCCAAGGTTTCAGAAGATAACAGTGACTAAATAATAATAATATTATTATTATTATTATTATTATTTTAGCTTTTAAAACTTTTAAAAGTTTTTAAAAAACTTTTAAAAAACTTTTAAAACTTAATGTACATAGGCTTTTTACAAATAACTGACAGTAGCTTCCAGGCCCTCTTCTTTTAAGGATCTTTGGAGATTCATAAGAACTACAGATTTTTGACAATTGTAGTTACCATCCAAGGAGGGCAAAAATTCAGTGACTTCCCCAAAATAATTTGCATGAAATTACAAGTCCTGATGAGTCTTATTTTCTCTCTCACAAAATGCTCCATAGAGTTTTAGAAAGACCCAAAAAGCATTTTTGTATTTAGATAAACCTTTTATAATACAAAGTAGGACCACAAAGCAGTGTGATGGGTTTTCCTCCATCATTTGTAAAAATAGAGCTACCCTATGACCCGGCAATTCCACTACTGGATATTTACCCCCAAAACACAGATGTAGTGAAAAGAAGGGCCACATGCACCCAATGTTCATAGCAGCAATGTCCACAATAGCCAAACTGTGGAAGGAGCTGACATGCCCTTCAATAGACGAATGGATAAAGAAGATGTGGTTCATATATACAATAGAATATTACTCAGCCATCAGAAAGGATGAATGCCCACCATTTGCACTGACATGAACTGGAGGGAATTATGCTAAGTGAAATAGGTCACACAGAGAAATCATATCATATCATATGGTTTCACTTATATGTGGAACATAAGGAATAGCATGGAGGTCATTAGAAGTGGGGGAGTCAGAGTGGGTGACAAACTGTGAGACACTATGGACTACAGGAAACAAATGGAGGGTTTCAGAGGGTAGGGGGATGGGGGGATGGGTTATCCTGGTGATGGTTATTAAGGAGAACATGTAATGCATGGAGTCCTGGGTGTTATATGCAAACAATGAATCTTGGGACATTACATCAAAAACTAATGATGTACTGTATGGTGACATAACATAATAATAATAATAAAAGAAATCCAGATATGCTGTAGAAATCTCTTCACTTACAATCAGAATGAACTGCCTTCAACTGGGAGTCAAAGGACCTGGGATCCAGCTGCCATCCTGCACAGTGTGATCCCAAACCAGTCCCTCAACTTCTGGATAGCAGAAGCTGGGTCACAGAATGAAAGGGGCTGACTGAGGTCATTTTGATGCTCTCTTCCAGCTCTGTTATTTTGTAATGTGGTGAAATCGGGCTAACATGTTCCAAGCTGTTTGGGGTCAGGGACTTTAGAACCTATATAGAAGGTACAGTACTTTAAAAATTCCTACTTCTTTTTTGAGTCCTGTTCTTCAATTTTTTTTTTCCATGTTCTTCCGTACACTGAAATATATTTTCCTGTTTAACAGCCTCTTCATGAATAGGAATTAAAAAGCTTCTCAAGGATGTATTTCTCATAACATGCCGCTTTAATTTTTCCGAGATCTTCTCTAGCAGTTGTGGATGTAATATCTAGCAGTTGTGGATGTAATATTTTCAGGACATTTGCCACCCTTATCCCAAACCTCGCCACTCTTCCAGAGAGCCCAACCTTGGAAATGTATGGACAGAGCTGGCATTAACCTCTGCTTCTGGCCAGTGATGAGAGGGTATGGGGGTATAGGTGAGGGGGTAAGGTAGGGATGGGGTGAGGAGTGGAGTGGGGGTGGGGGTGGGACTGCGATGGCCACGCTCACAGGTCCGCTGTCACATTTGTCACAGTGTTTTGTTTGGACCCGGGTTTGGCATGGGTGGTTATGGTGACACAACCTTTGAGATCAACCCCCACAGGACCTAATGAAGGAAGTGCTCTCTCTGGCTCCTTGCTCTGGCTTCTTACCTTGTGCATGGTACCAGCTTTCTGGGGCGTCTCAGTGCCTAAGGGGAGCGACTAGAGTGATTATTTTTGGAATTTTTTTCTTGATCATTTAAACGTCTACCTACTTATTAGCCTGGGATTCCCTTTCCGCCACCCATAATATTTTACTGGTCCCACAGGGCCAGGAGGTTTGGGTCTGTTGGTTTACTGCCAATTCTGTAGAGCCTAGAAAAGTCTCTGATCTAGAGAGTCTCTCAATGTGTTGCCCAACAAACAGATGAAGGGAAACGCAGGCCTATTCTTGAGTGAGGCCTTGTATCTGGAAAGCACTTGGGTCGAGAGGCCTCTGGATAGTGTAGACATTTAAAGCGATATTTTTTTTTTTTTTAAAGATTTTATTTATTTATTTGACAGAGAGAGATCACAAGTAGATGGAGAGGCAGGCAGAGAGAGAGGGAAGCAGGCTTCCTGCTGAGCAGAGAGCCCGATGCGGGCCTCGATCCCAGGACCCTGAGATCATGACCTGAGCCGAAGGCAGCGGCTTAACCCACTGAGCCACCCAGGCGCCCTAAAGCGATATTTTTAATAGCATTCGATATTTTACACCAGTTGATACTCTATACCACCAGAGGCCTGGGTTGTATTTAATTTCTTAAAGAATCCCAGGAACAGAAACAGTCCTTCATGTAGGACTAGACCTCAAGGGTCCCCAGAAGTTGAGCATTGTTTCTATATTTTTTGGTCTGTTTCTTCACACAGATTTTAATGCCATGTATTTTTTCAAGTGGCTCTATGACAATATTTTATATTAGCATCTTTATTCAAATGGGCAAACCAGAACAGAATTCTCATTCAAAACTGTTAATTTGGGGATGATGAGATTGTCGGTAGTTTTTCTTTATTTTCTTAATTTCCATTCCTGTAGTCACAGATGAAAAGTCATCCTGGCTCAGAGTTATCCTCCCAGTGCCCATATCTGTGCTATAAGCCCCCTTCTTATGGATGGTAGAGTCTGCAGACTTGAGGTTGGGTCCGTGGTAGGACATTTTGTTGGCCACAACGACTGGTTGAGGAATGGAAGGACCAAAATTGGGCCAATCAGAGCCCTTCTTTGGGATTTTCCAAACAAATAATGCTGGACAGATGTTATTCTGGAGGGACCCAATTCTACCTTTTCTATGGAAGAAGCCCATCTTTGTCTGCAGAAGCAGAACCCATACCCTGAGGCAAGCTGCAGCACAAGATGGAGTCCACCCTGACCAGATTTCAGTCTTTGGAATCCATCACCCCCAAGGCCAGCTCCACTTCTGTCACATACAGCCTTATGGTTCAGTCTTCCTTTCATTCTGTGAGGAATTACCCCAGGATCTTTCCAATAAACTATCTTTTTCTTTGTTCTAAGTTGAATATTGGTTGCTTACAACCAAAAGCTTTCTAATCCAATCAATCTAAGTGCTTTGAAATATATTCAGTTTGACAGAAGAAAGTCCACATGTTTTTAATAAAATATACTTGGAGAAAACCCTCTACCTTTGGGACTAGTTTACGGATTGAATAGGCTTGATTTTTTTCTTATCTACCACAAGCAAATTAGCTGCAGCTATTGTATTAATGTCAAGTGTCTTAACCATAAAACAAATAAATTCAGACTTTCAGCTTAAGACCTCGAATGCCTGCCCCCTTCCCTTAGGCTGGGCGAATGAGTAGTTCCGCAGCATATGTCTTTTAGAAGACATGCTCTTTGGAGTTTATTCATATAAAGTTCTTTACTGAAGTCATGAGACCTTAGAACCGTTGTTAAACTTACCCATATGGCTGAAAAAGAGCCCTGGGGAATTTTCTTTTTCAAAGAAATTTAATATGCCTATTGTCAGTCCAATAGCAATTTCTTTTTTGAGAACACTTTGTGCAAATTCCTTATATTTACTTTCCTTCTGTTGAATCATAAGTTTACTTTCACCCTTCATCTTTTATGTGAAATATTTCAAAGAGATTAGAGAACAATGTAGTGAATGTCTGTGTACCTTCCACCCAACATAAAAATTGTAAAGTACAAATCATCTCTCAGAGGTTCCCCTAACCCAGAGGGAAACGTAAAGCCCTATTCATAGTAACGAGAAGTGTTGTTTCAAAGGCGTCTGCCCAAACTGCTAGATAGCTTCACAAAGGTTTCCCTATTTGGGGGAATTGCTGGAGGGCTGCTTTGCAATAGTCATTTGAACAACCACGAGGAGCCCATGCTTCTCTGGCTCTGGCTTCAGGTCCCCATAGAAATTTCTGCTGCCAGCGACTAGGCAAGGCTCCTCAGGGCTGCTCCTGCAATGGGGGCCACCTGCATTTGGAACTTACTGCCCCAAATCTCCCCTCAAAGCCCTTCATTGGGACTCCGTGTAGGGGTGGATTCTATTGATGCTGTTCTTTATGGGGCCCTTGGAGCGGTGACAGGGCTCTTTATGGGGCCCTTGGAGCGGTGACAGGGCTCTGGTCACCCCACTCCCCACCCCCAAGAAGCAAGAAAAATCTCTCCTCTCCTGCTGAGATGCAGGGATCCCAAGATATCGCGGCTGTGTGCCCCCAAGTGTCTCATGGATATTTGGTGAAATAGAGCAATTGTACTTAGAACCTCTGACCCTTTCTGGGGTTTAAGCCCTGTTATTCATCTACGTCTGGTTCCCCAGCTCCCTCTGTTCTGAGAATAAGCTTCTGCCCAGGACTCCTCCATTTCTCAGGATGCACAGACCATCAGCCAATTTGCCCATCAGTCCTGCAGACCAATCTGGATCTCAGAGCAAGCATAATTCAGTCCTAACTGGGTATACTCGTCCAAGGAAAGACCTCATGTCTATCAGATTTATTTGATGTTACGTGCACAGTAACAATTTTCATGTAGCTTATGGGAAAATTGCCCAGGAGAAAAAGGAGCAACAGTGGTTTGTGATTTATGGTGCATCTGTATGATTAGCTACAATGTAGAATTTGCAGGTAATGATTATGAAAATTATGTAGCAACATTGAAATGTACTCATCATAAACTTTCAAGTGGAAAAATCAGGACGCAAAATTATATGTATATTATAATTACAATTATTATTATGATTTTTTTACACAGGAATAGAGAACATAACAGCAGTATTAAAGTGAGGATCATGAGTTATAATAAAAGAGAATTTCTTTTTTAGCATGTTTACTGAAAAGTAATAAAATACTGAATATATACTTTAGTAAACTTAGTAAGTATTAAGCCTTGCATTACTGTGCTATTCTTTAAAAACTAGTCCCTAGGCACCAGTACGAAAGAATCTTTTTGTCCATCTGATTACTGCCAGAACCTGAAATAAATAAAAAACATTGTTTTTTTTCTCCCTACTCACTCTCTCCCCCCCCCCCCCCCCCCCCCCTCTCTCTCTCACACACACACACACACACACACACACACACTCCAAAAATGATTTGTTAGGTAAACTTCGAAGGGAAAATTTAAAAAGAAATCACCTTCTACAGTACTATACTCATGGCTTTGTAAAGTCTTGACCTTTCTACTAAGACATGTAAGTTTGTTAGGGTCATAGCAAAAAAATGATGTTGAATTCAAAGGTTTTTTACTGAATAGAGCTTTATAATAAAGGGACTATTTACAAAGGTATGAGCAGATGTCAGGAACTGGGAAGGAAGTGTTCAGCACCTCTATGGAGTAGCCACTCTGGGAAGTCATTACCACCCTGGCCCAAAGGACCAAGAGGGAAGGAATAGTCTGGGATTCTGGTGAGAGCTAAAGCCATGGAGGCGGGGCTGCCTGATGAGAGGCAAGAGATGTGGCCACAGAAAGACGAAAGGCTGCTCCAACAGCGCGAGGTGAGAGGAGAGATGATATCCTGGTGTCTCCTACCTCCTGATGGCCTCCCAGTGCTTTCCATGAGCTGAACCCAATTGCGACCCAAGAGGACATCATAGCCTGGATACATTCACTTGAAGTCAGCCTCTCTGAAAACAGAGCAGGACAGAAAAGGGCAGAGAATGGATTTGGGAGGTGAAGGGAAAATAATTGGCACAAGGAGCCCACAGCTATGCTCTGTCAGAGACAGCCAGGTAGATAGATACCTGTTTCACTACAAGCTTATTGTTTTTGAAGCTGGTGAACATGTAGAGTCTTCTTAGTCATGCCACCATTTCCTGGGGTGGGGGTAGGTTGTGATGGGTGTGTGTTCTGCTGGTGGAAATGTACAGCATTTATATCTACATCTTGGATTTGCAGTGATATTGCGTGAGACCTCAGTCTTCCTGCAAAAATCTGGACTGGGCACAAAGCCTTGTGGAACATGGAACTGTTCTGTGCTTACCTCCTTTTCTTGGGTCCATGTTTTTTTCTTTCTTTTATCATTTTGTTGAAGCATAGCATAGATTCCTTAGAAAATCTCAATTTTCTGAGAACTTTCATGTCAGGAAATGGCTTTGCTCTAACCTTTGACTATTAGCTTGGCTGAGTGTAAAATTTTAGGCTAGGAAACATATTTGTCTCAGAATAATTAAGGCGTTGAATAATTTTCTTCTCACACTTTTCTAAGTCTCTTATTATTTCTCCCAAAATTTGTCCCCTTGTCAAACTTCTAAGGATATTTCCTTAACCTCTTCTAAACTTCTTTATGTTATTTGTATTCTGGCCAAACTTATTTGTTATTTGGCCAACTTTTTTTAACCTTCATTGTTCTCTCAGAGCACCCTCTATTTTAAGCATGCCATATATGTATATATGTGCATATGTGTATGTATACACATAAACATACATACATACACACATATGTGTGTGCTGTCTTCATCTCTCAGGATGTATGTTAGAGCTGTGGCTTTTTTGGAAGTTTTATTGTGTTTTCTGAATGATAATGTTTTCTCCAGTTCCACTTTTCTGTTTCTTCTTTTGTCATAAGTATAGTGATTTCTAGTTGTTTCCGTTCAAGATCAAGGCATTAAAAGCCATTTTGGATTGGGGCACCTGGGTGGCTCAGTGGGTTAAGCCTCTGCCTTTGGCTCAGGTCATGGTCTCAGGGTCCTGGGATCGAGCCCCGCATTGGGCTCTCTGCTCAGCAGGGAGCCTGCTTCCCCCCTCTTTCTGCTTGCCTCTCTGCCTACTTGTGATCTCTATCTGTTAAATAAATAAATAAAATATATTTTTAAAAAAGCCATTTTGGATTGTGTTATATCCATACAATGCAATATTATTCAACTGTGAAAATGAATGAAGGTCTGATATATGCTGCAACGTGGATGAATCTCTAGAACGTTATGCTAAAGAAGAGAAGTCAGATACAGAAGGTCACACGTTGTACGATTCCATTTATATGGAATATCCAGAACAGATAAATCCATGGAGACTGAATGCACATTGGTGGTTGCCAGGGGCTAGAGGAAGGAGAGAATAGGGGATAAAGTGTTTTATGGGTAAGGGGGTTTTATTTTGGAGCAACAGAAATGCTTTGGAACTAGATTGAGGTGCTGGTTGCATAACATGATGTTGCTAATGTACTAAATGCCACTGAATGATTCACTCTAAAATAGTTAATTTTGTGTTATGTGAATATCACCTCAATAAGTTGTTTGATTTTCTTTTTTTTTAAGTTATTTTTATTGACATATAATGTATTATTTGCCCCAGGGGTACAGGTATGTGAATCACCAGGCTTACACATTTCACATCACTCACCATAGTACATACCCTCTCCAATGTCCATCACCCAGCCACCCGGTCCCTACCATCCCATGCCCCAGCAACCCTCAGTTCATTTTGTGAGATTGAGAGTCTCCTATGGTTTTCTCCCTCTTGATCCCATCTTGTTTCATTTTCTCCTTCCCTACCCCATATGACCCCCTGCCCTGCCTCTCAAATTCCTCATATCAGGGAGATCATATGATAATTGTCTTTCTCTGATTGACTTATTTCACTCAGCATAATACCGTCTAGTTCCACCCACATCATTGCTAATGGCAAGATTTCATTTCTTTTGATGGCTGGATATATATATATATATATATATATATACCATTTCTTCTTTATCCATTCATCTGTTGATGGACATCTAGGTTCTTTCCATAGTTTGGCTATTGGGGACATTGCTGCTATAAACATTCAGGTGCATGTGCCCCTTCAGATTACTGAAATTGTATCTTTAAGGTAAATATACAGTAGTGTAATTGCTGGGTCATAGGGTAGCTCTATTTTCAACTTTTTGAGGAAACTCCATGCTGTTTTCCAGAGTGGCTTCACCAGCTTGCATTCCCAACAACAGTATAGGAGGGTTGCCCTTTCTCTGCATCCTTGTCAATATCTGTCATTTCCTGACTTGTTAATTTTAGCCATTCTGACTGGTGTGAGGTGGTATCTCATTGTGGTTTTGATTTGTATTTCCCTGATGCCGAGTGAAGTGGAACACTTTTTCATGTGTCTGTTGGCCATCTGGATATCTTCTTTTTCTTTGTAGAAATGTCTGTTCATGTCTTCTTCCCATTTCTTTCTTTTTTTTTCCTTCCCATTTCTTGATTGGATTATTTCTTCATTGGGTGTTGAGTTTGATGAGTTCTTTCTAGATTTTGGATACTAGCCCTTTATCTGATATGTCATTTGCGAATATCTTCTCCCATTCTGTCAGTTGTCTTTTAGTTTTGTTGACTGTTTCCTTTGCTGTGCAAAAGCTTTTGATATTGACAAAGTCCCAATAGCTCATTTTTGCACTTGCTTCCCTTGCCTTTGGTGATATTTCTAGGAAGAAGTTGTTGTGGCTGAGGTCGAAGAGGTTGCTGCCTGTGTTCTCCTCAAGGATTTTGATGGATTCCTGTCATGCATAGGTCTTTCATCCATTTTGAGTCTATGTTTGTGTGTGCTATAAGGAAATGGTCCAGTTTCATTCTTCTGCATGTGGCTGTACCATTTTCCCAACACCATTTGTTGAAGAGACTGTCTTTTTCCCATTGGGCATTCTTTCCTGCTTTGTCACAGATTAATTGACCATAGAGTTGGGGATCCATTCCATGACTCTATTCTGTTCCAGTGATCTCTGAGTCTGTTTTGTGCCAGTACCATACTGCCTTGAAGATGATAGCTTTGTAATAGAGCTTGAGCCTGGAATTGTGGTGCCACCAACTTTGGTTTTCTTTTTCACATTCCTCTAGCTATTTGGACCTTTTCTGGTTCCATATAAATTTTAGGATATTTTGTTCCATTTCTTTGAAAAAAGTTGATGGTATTTTGATATGGATTGTGTTAAACATGTAGATTGCTCTAGGTAGCATAGACATTTTCACATTATTTTTTCTTTCAATCTGTGAGCATGGAATGTTTTTCATTTCTTTGTGCCTTCATCATTTTTTAATGAGTACTTTATAGTTTTCTGAGTACAGATTCTTTACCTCTTTGGTTAGTTAGGTTTATTCCTAGGTATCTTATGGTTTTGAGTGCCATTGTAAATGGGGTCAACTGCTTAATTTCTCTTTCTTCTATCTTGTTGTTGGTGTATAGAAATGCAACTGATTTCCATGCACTGATTTTATATCCTGACACTTTACTGAATTCCTATACAAGTTCTAGGAGTTTTAGAGTGGAGTTCTTTTGGGTTTTCCACATAAAGTATCATACCATCTGCAAAGAGTGAGAGTTTGACTTCTTCTTTGCCAATTCAGATGTCTTTTATTTCTTTTTGTTGTCTGATTGCTGAGGCTAGGTCTTCTAGTATTATGTTGAATAGCAGCGGTGATAGCAGAGAGCCTTGCTGTATTTCTGACTTTAGGGGAAAGCTCTCAGTTTCTCCCCAAGAAGAATGATATTTACTGTGGGTTTTTCATAGATGGCTCTGATGATATTGAGGTATGTACCCTCTATCACTACATTGTGAAGAGTTATGATAAGAAAGTATTGCCTGTACTTTGTCTAATGCTTTTCCAGCATTTATTGAGAGTATCCTATGGTTCTTGTTCTTTCTTTTATTAATGTATTGCATCACATTGATTGATTTGTGGATGTTGAACCAACCTTGCAACCCAGGAATAAATTCCACTTGGTTGTGGTGAATAATCCTTTTTATATACTGTTGGATCATATTGGTTAGTATTTTGGTGAGAATTTTGGCATCCAGTTTCATCAGGGATATTGTTCTGTAATTTTTCTTTTTGATGGGGTCTTTGTCTGGTTTTGGGATCAAGGTAATGTTGGCCTCATAAAATGAGTTTGGAAGTTTTCCTTCCACTTCAATTTTTGGAATAGTTTCAGGAGAATAGGTATTAATTCTTCTTTAAATGTTTGGTAGAATTCCCCTGGAAAGCCGTCTGGCCCTGGGCTCTTGTTTGTTGGGAGATTTTCATGACTGTTTCAATCTCCTTACTGGTTATGAATCTGTTTGGGTTTTGTGTTTCTTCCTGGTTCAGTTGTGGTAGTTTATATGTCTCTAGGAATGCATTCATTTCTTCCAGATTGTCAAATTTGCTGGTGTACAGTTGATCATAATATGTTCTTATAATTGTTTGTATTTCTTTGGTGTTGGTTATGATCTCTCCTCTTTTATTCATGATTTTATTAATTTGGGTTCTTTCTCTTTTCTCTTTGATAAGTCTGGCCAAGGGTTTATCAATCATATTAACTCTTTCAAAGAACCAGCTCCTAGTTTCATGATCTGTTCTACTGTTCTTTTGGTTTCTATTTCAGTGATTTCTGCTCTGATTTTTATTATTTGTCTATTAATTCTTCTTTAATTTCCTGGTTGATTCATTCATTCTTAGTAGGATGCTCTTTAGCCTCCATGTATTTGAATTCTTTCCAACTTTCCACTTGTGGTTGAATTCTAGTTTCAAAGCATTGTGTTCTAAGAATATGCAAGGAATGATTTCAGTCTTTCGGTACTGGTTGAGACCCGATCTGTGACCCAGGATGTGATCAATTCTGGAGAATGTTCCATGTTTACTAGGGAATAAGTGTATTCTGTTGCTTTGGGATGGGATGTTCTGAATATATCAGTGATGTCCATCTGGTCCAGTGTGTCATTTAAAGCTTTTATTTCCTTGTTGATCTTTTGCTTAGATGATCTGTCCATTTCAGTGAGGTGGTATTAAAGTTCCCTACTATTATTGTATTATTGTTGATGTGTGTCTTTGATTTTGTTATTAATTGGTTTATATAATTGGCTGTTAGGGACACAGATATTTATATTTACAATTGTTAGATCTTCTGGTTGGACATATACTTTAAGTATGATATAGTGTCCTTCCTCATCTCTTATTATAGTCTCTGGCTTAAAGTCTAACTTCTCTAATATAAGGATTGCCACCCCAGCTTTCTTTGATGTCCATTAGCATGGTAATATTTCCCACCCCTCACTTTAAATCTGGAGGTGTCTTTGGGTATAAAATGAGTCTCTCGTAGACATCATATCGATAGGCTTTTTTTTAAATCCATTTTGATACCCTGTGTCTTGTGATTAGGGCACTTAGCCCATTTACATTCAGGGTTACTATTGAAAGATATGAATTTAGTGCCAATTGTATTGCCTGTAAGGTGACTGTTACTATATATTATCTCTGTTCCTATCTGGTCTATTACTTTTAGGCTCTCTCTTTGCTTATAAGACCCCTTTCAATTTTTCCTATAAGGCCGGTTTGGTGTTTGCAAATTATTTTAATTTTTGTTTGATAGTTAAAAAACGTTAAAAGAGGAAAAACGAAAATTAAAAAAAATAGAATAAGAAAAAAAAATTTAAAAATTTAGCTTTGCAAGACTAAAGGATCATGGGAAAAAAGCCATGAATTCTATGGGTTTCTTTCCCCTAGCTCTGGAGTTCTGCAGTTCTCCTTGATTGGTGAACTTTGTCTTGGCTGGATGTTCTTGCTGATCTTGTGGAGGAGGGGCCTGTTGCAGTGATTCTCAACCATCTTTGCCTGAGGTGGAATTGCACCACCCTTGCCAGAGGCCAGGGTAATTTGCTCTCAGTAGCTTTTGTTCCCTGAATGCTTTCCATAGAGCTTTAGAGGATGGGAATAAAAATGGCAGCCTCCCAATCTCCTGCCCCAGAGGAGCTGAGAGCTCCAGGCCCCCTCCTCAGTGTGCTCTCAAGAAAAGCAGTCAATCCCTCCTGTCTCCCTGGTCTCCAGCCATGCTCCAAGCTCACCGGTCTGTGACTAAACATGGCCCCATTGGAGTCTCCAAACCCAGCAGATTCCTGCCATGCCCTCCTGTGCTGTTCCTCCCAGAGGAGGAAGGAGGGGGGTCTCTCCGGATCTGCCGATTGTGGGGTTCCTGCTCAAAGAGCAGTGGTCCAACTGTGCCTTGGATCATGGTTTAAGGTTACCCTGAGCTGAGAGCTCTCTCCTTGGTTCTGTCCCTATAGCCGGCTTCCCCACTCTGACACCTGGGAGTTCTGCCACAGTCAGACACCCCTGATCTTTCTGGGACCCCATGGGTCCTGAGACCACACTCTCCCCATGAAGGCTCCACCCCTGCTTAGCCTCTGGAGTGATGTCCCTCAGTGGAGCAGACTTCTAAAAGTTCCGATTTTGTGCTCTGCTGCTCCACTGCTTGCCAGGAGCTGGCCCCTCTGTGGTCTATCTTCCCGATGCTTTGGATTCACTTCTCTGCATGTTCTACCTTCCAAAAAGTGGTGGATTTTCTGTTCCTAGAATTGCAACTCTTCTTCTCTTCTATCGCCTGTTGAGTTTGTAGGTGTTTGGAACGGTTTGATAACTATCTAGCTGAACTCTTGGGACCTAATGATATTTCAGTCTCCTATTCCTTCACCAACTTGCTTCCTCCTGTTTGTTTGGTTTTTTTTTTAAGTCAACTGCACAATCTGGGGATGTGGGTGTGTGGTAAGCAGTTGCCTTCATTTCTGGGTGATTAGGCAGAGAGCCTCCTACTTTGAGGACTCAATATTGCTGGTGCATGAAAACATTGTCTCTGGGGCTTTTTTCCAAGACATATGTTCTCATCTGCCACCTACAAGGTAGCAGCTTCTTTCCTTAAGTGGGGTTTGGATATAACAATAAGTTCCATGTTTTTCACCTTGTGCATTTTCTATTCTTGATCTGAACCAGATTTTCCTGGTCCCATGGGTCTTCCTCTCAGTTCTTTCACAGATGAAATCTCTGACCTCCATGGGGGCAGTAGACACCTCATTCTCATGGGAGTGAGGGGAGGGAATCCCTCTGTTTTTTTCTCTTGCTTCAACCCTGCTGTGTGCTGCAGCTGGGCCCTCCCAGGCTCTTGGTGCAGCCAGTCACCCTCTTCCCCTTGGATGGGCCTGGTCTCCAATGTCCCTTCCTCCTCTGGTATAGCTTCTCTCCCTTATTTTATTCTTCTTGCAACATGCTCATGTCCTCTTTCCTGTTTTTTTTGTCATTGGGTATATACCTTAAAAATGTTTTTCTTCATTGTCATTGCCATGCCATCCTGGGAAGGATGTTATTCAAGGGGCTAGTTTAACTGGAAGCCTGTATGTTTGTTTATTTTTAAAACTGTCAGGGGAAATTTTATCACAGAATGAAAAAAATCCTGCCCCATTGTCAGCTGTAAAGCAAGCTCTGTTCCCTGGCAAGTTCACAAATTGCCTCATCTATTCTTGTGCCTGATTTTTAACTGTTAAAATAGTGATCGGAGGTGCTAAGGTATGGCATGCCATTGGGGGGGGACCCACATTATAGAATGCCAGTTATGGACAAATTTACTGAAATTGAATTACTGTCTCCCTGCCTTGTGTGATTGTTTTTGCAAAGCATCCATTCTCATAACTCTTTGAAGTAGGCGAAAATTAAACAAGGAGGTGTTTCTGGGGCCACAGATCATCAACCCATGCTTCTTTTGCAGTCTTTTCACATGCTGTGGTCAATGTTTGTTTACTCCTTTGACCCCCACCCCATTCCCCACCCCCCAGCAGGAAGGAATCCTGCCTTATTCATTACCATGCACAAAATAGCTCAATGAATGATTGTACGGTATATGGAAATCCTAATAAAGGATAATAATTCAAATGGGAGAAAATAAGCCAGAAAATATAGAGTGAGATCAGAGTTCAATATCAGGGATGACCAGAACTGAGAGCTTTACATTCACAGATAATGACTCAGCAATCTTATTTTTCATTCTAAGAAATCCACTGGTACATGTGCATTTCATTGCAAGGACCAGAGATTGACTCATACTAGTCAATGCAAGGTGGAATTTGTTCTTATGAATCTAATTGCAGAAGGGATCTAAGACTTAGAAGAATTAGAATGTTGTTATACGGTTGTTTTATTTTTAATCTCCCTTCTTCCCCCCCCCCCCACCTTGGAGCCTCTCCTGATAACTCTGCTTTACTGCATGTCCATTTCATTCTTTTCATTCTTTTCTCCCTGCTGACCTTCTCAATTCATTTTGTACCTGGGTCCCTTAAAATGGCAGGCTGTACCTGGCTTTCCAGCTTGGCTTCATAGAATTAACAAATTCAATATTTGTTCATTTGAATTTCAGGTTCCCAGGAATAGGCATAATTGGCCCAGCATGGGTCAAGTGTCCTCTCCTGGTCTGCATCTGGAACAGGGCAGGCAGGGCTGGGAAAAGATGGCAAATCTGTTACAGTATACTCAAGAGGTCCCTCTCTCGGAAATAGTGGATTGTTATTGTTGTCATTGTTATTGTTTCTACAGAGCTGCTCCAAGGAGCAAAGGTCACGTTTTTGAATAGAAACAGTGGTCCCGAGTGTTGCATAATTAAAGTGGTCTTTCTTTATTGTATCATTTTTTACATGTATCACCTGTGTGCTAGGCTGTCTCTGAGAAATGGTGATTAATTCCAAGGACAGGAATGGGCAGAACTGGAAGCCTGTTTGGGCTTGGAAGCAGCACCAAGAAATCAACTTCCTGCATCTTTTCTATGATGGTCAGTTCAATCCTGGTTTCACTCTCTCTTTGGTTATTTTCTTTCTCACGTCTAATCCCCCAGATTGAGGGAATCTGATCTCATTAGACTCAGAGTGAACTTGAGTCCTCCATCCTGTTTTGGTCCATCCCC
This sequence comes from Lutra lutra, assembly GCF_902655055.1. Lineage (NCBI taxonomy): Eukaryota > Metazoa > Chordata > Mammalia > Carnivora > Mustelidae > Lutra > Lutra lutra. Next base: position 104,513,400 of record NC_062283.1, read on the forward strand.
TGTAGCCACACCAGAACTGGTTTTATAGGAGGTTCACCAGTGCTTTCCTCTCCAAGGGATGAAGAGGTCAGGGTAGATAATGGGCGTGTTGGTTCTTAATGACTTCCTGGTGGAATCAGAAGTTGATATCATTGATTTTTCAGCCTCCAGACACCCAGTGAGTGACCCCAAGGGTCCCTCCTGCTGCCAGAATTATGCTGGGTCTCCATTGTAGCTTCTCTGGGGGGACCCAGGGATAAGGGCCACCAAGGGCTGTCATAGAACCTGCCCAGCCTTATATAGTGACACATTATTTCTTGGAATGTTCCCTGGAAGAGAGAGTTTTGAGTAGACTTCAGAACCTAAAATGGGTATTTACACTGTGAAAGAGAACAGAAAAGCCTTAACGGGTAGGGGAACATGTAAGGTTTGATGAAAGAAAAGGAGATCACATTGACCTCACAGTTTTTAATGATACTTTTCTCATAAAAGTGGCCCTAGACTTCCAAAAACTACAAGGCCTGCTTAAATTTTAAACTTAATAAATGTTCTGTCGACTCCCTGACTTGAAATGCAAGTTGCATTAACCAAAGATGTGCCTTTAGATGTAAGTTTAAATAAAGCACCTCTAAAGAAGACTCAAATTCTATGTAATTTTACATAATTAAATGTAGCTATTTTGTCATACTACAATTTTCCGCTTTGCTCCTTGTGTCTACAATTTTGTTGTTCGTCATGGATTTGGGTGGTTTATTTCGGTGCAAGCTTACCCACATTTGTAGGGTGCAGATGGTAATTACTCTCTACCCAAAACCAGACAAGATGCTCCAAGTTCTCAGTTTGATGACACTTGGAAAATGTTTAGCAAAGAAAAGTGAACACTCTTCAAATCTGGGCACAAACAGAGAAGACCAAACTAGTTGCATAAGGTCACTTGTATTTCCGCTTGTGTTCTGCCTTTTCCGCTTTTCTTTTCTCTGGTAAGAAATGATTGAGCTTATGGATTTAAGCATTTCTAAATAGGCTGAGACTACCATATAATTCCACAGGCTAATATGTTTTTGATTACAAGAAATGATTCTTTCGAGAGCCTATCTTTAGGAAACATTTGTCTTATCTCTTCAAATAAAAGATCATACAGAATGTCAAAGTCTGAGGTCCTAGGAGTCTTATATACAATTTTTCTCATTCTCTTTCCATCCCATATGAAAATTAATATTTTGAACTTTCTACACTTTAGGTGTGTAAAATTATTCATATACTAAGCCCCTTGCAGTTAGAAAAGTTGGCCTCATTCTATGAGCATTGTTGTACGAACTGTTATTATAAGCATAGCACAGGGCTGTGGGCCAAGGAGATTATAAAAGCAAAGTCAGATCGGGTCCATGATCCCAGAACCTATGATGCAGTTAAGCAGAAAAAGTACAGCGATATTTTAAAGTTGTCGTTTAAAACTGATAATCTTTTGTCTCTCTAAACATCTGAGGAGATCTACCAAAAAATATTAAGAGAGTAAGAGTGCAAAGAATGCATGAATGTGACAAGAATTGTGTGGGGGGCTTGTAGGGGACTAACATTTGGGACATCCTGGGCTTGCTTCTTGGCTCTCAACTTTGCAGGGAGCCCCGGCTCCTTCAAAGGACAACAGCATCACTGTTAGCCGTGCCAGTGATGTGCAGACACTTGAGGTGGTGAGGTAGATGTTCCAAACAATTCGTAAGTGCTTCCAGCCAGCACACTACACACTTTCTTCTTTACAAAGTCTGGAATGACTAATAATAGTCCTACAGTGAGGTTCTGCAGCTTTTCTTTCTTCTGAAATGTGTATGAGTCATGTGCCCTAGGATTTAGAGAAGGTTTATCACTTACATATTCGTATTTTTACTTGAACTCAAACATGCAATTACCCAAACCTGAAATGAATAGGACTGACTGAGGAAAGAAAGAACAGCTCACTAGCATCCTCCAGCCACACCACATACGACCAGAGCTGTGAAACAGACTGGCAGCTTCCAGGCCCACAGAGATGCTCAGATAATTGAATTAGCTGTTGCTGTGGTATGGGAAAAGGATATTTGGTGGATGGGGGAGGAGGAGATCTGGGTCTATTTCTGGCTTCATGTAGGGAGTGGGGGAGGGCCAGAGCCAGGAAATGGTGGGAAGAAGTTGGGCCTGCTCTCTGATTTTCTGAAGTAATTTTCAGACAAGTAGTATTCTACAAGTAAAATGTCTTTATCAATCTATTTCAGAGGTAAATAGAGCCTGTTTTTCCCTCACTTTTTCTCTTCAAGTGCCTTTGTTATGGCCCCTTACACCAAAGTGAGGGAACCCAATCCCTTGACAGGAGCTTCAAACTCTGTGGTTCTCGGCTGAGATTAAAACCCAAGCTTGTTCACACTGTAAAAACAGACTCATGATAACAGAAACAAGTGTTGGCAACTCACAGAAAGTGAGATTTGCTCCTACTTTGGCTTTCCCTGTACAATCAGTGAACCTGTTGAAAGCCAAGTTGGGGCCAGGAATTCATTCTGAGCAGGAGGCTATAATATGACACGGTTGGAAATATTTGAAAAGCAAACTATCTCAATACAACTGGTATTAGTCTCTCAGGTATAACCACTCAGAGATGCCTTATGGTGTAAGCAGTTTCTGTTTTTATTAGTATGGAGTGTTTCAATTTTTTGCAAGCAAACTTTTGTCTCTAGACCAATGCCATAACCTTGAACCTGGAATAATCAAAGCAGGAATTTCCCTTTTTGGCATTGAACTCTACTCATTAGCTGTTAATGAGGCAGCTGTTGTAGAGCCAAGCCCCATGTGGGATATTTGGCTTCATACTGAGAGAAATATCTTTCAAAGACACAGATTGAATTCCCATCTCTAGGCAACATCAGGCGGATGCCTATCATGGGACACAATCTGATCTTAAGGTAAAAGCATGGATGTTCAGTGTGCGTACAGCAGCCCATACCAAAAACTGGGGAGAAAAGCACCAAATATGGCCGGCAGTATAGAACAACCTTAGCATCCTGTTTCTAGATATAGTCAGCAATATCTATCTTTAATGGTGAGAGAAAAATCTATAAAGAAAAAAAAGGAAAAGATAAAGTACCTGTGTATGAAAGTCCAATTTGACTCATTATCCAAGTGTCCTGTCAACAAAAAGTAACATTTAGATCTGTGGGGGAATGTTTCACACACTATTTTTCAGTTTTATTCTTGGTTTTCATGTCTAATTATAAAAAACTCCATTTGTCCCACTTCATAATATAGTGTCTACACTATAAAGAGTAGAAAACAAGGTACATAAATCAATTTATGGGGTGCCTGGGTGGTTCAATGGGTTAGAGCCTCTCTGCCTTCAGCTCAGGTCCATGATCCCAGTGTCCTGGGATTGAGCCCCACGTCAGGCTCTCTGCTCAGCGGGGAGCCTGCTTCTTCTTCTCTCTCTGCCTGCCTCTCTGCCTACTTGTGATCTCTCTCTGTGTATCAAATAAATAAATAAGATCTTTAAAAATCAATTTATTCATCCATCTACCCACCCATTCATCCATCCACCCATCTATCCATCCATCCATCCATCCTTCCTTCCATCCATCCATCCATCCATCCAAACTTCCAGTACACTTCCCGAGAGTGTAGTTTATCTGTGCTGCGTTAAGTTTCTCTTTGCTGACTGCTTAGTCCTTTCAAATCTGACTCCCAATGCTACTCTCCCCATATTGCTCTCTCAGGGTTTCCAGATTAACCTCTATTTCAGTGTCTATTCTCAGTTCCCAGCCTGGGTTCAGAAAGAAAGAAAGGCAGATTCAGAGGTGAGCCATCTCTCTGAGGCTTGGCCTGATACCAGTCAGAGGCAGGCATGCAGCGGTGTCCTGTCCCACACCTCAGCAAGGGAGCCATTCTGGGGCTGTATTTGAGCAGATAACCAGCAGCTTTCTTTCCCAAACACTTCCCTTTTGCTTTCCATGACTGTGATGATCCTGGTACTCCTTAAATCTAACACTCTTCCCAAAGGATTGGCTCCAAAATTTGTGGGGTGCAGAGCAAAATAAAAATATGGGTTCCTATGTTCAAAAAGCAGGAAGAGACACCATGAAAGCTTTCTCTTTCACCTTGCAGTTTCTCTCTTCACTTGTGACGTTGTCTTTTTATTTGCTATTTAATGTCATTCTAGGTAAAGAAAAATTAAAAATTTCAATTACTCGTAGGAATTTTACCATTTGTTTTTATACTGTACAACACCAATATAAATGCAAATTTAAGAACGTTTAGCTCATATGGAGAATCAATGAAATGACACAATTAGTATTTTGTATCTCACACACACACATATTTCATTCTTACCAAAACAGTGTTGAATCAAACAAACTGCACAAAACAAACCGCTGATTTTCAGTTTCATTTCTTGATGTGCACACATTCTACCAACACACTCTAGCATTGGCTCACTGGTGAGTAAGGAAGGACTGGAAAGGAAAGGAACTGTGGGTTGCCTTATCCCTCCCTTCCCTTCCATGTCCTTATTTTGGGTATATGTTGCTGGCTAACACAAGGAAGTAACACCAATAGGAAAGGATAAGAGGGTTTCATGGATAGTTATGTTTTCTGGAATGCCACCGATTCCATTCAAACCAGCAAATTCTGGTTTGAACATGAATCATGGCCTTTCGGGACTTCCAGCCTTTCTTCTACCCCGCTTCCTTCAGTTTGAGGTTACCTGGTATTCACTTTGAGTCTTGCCAATCTCCCGCACATGGCGGGCACTGGAATTCTATGTGCTCAGGAGACAGAAGGAATGGCCTCATAAAATGGGAGGCGAGGAATGGAGGACAAGCATACTGCACTTATTTCCCTCCTCACCTGCTCTGTTTTCCCATCCAACTTTGGTTACAAAACATAAGGTCAGAGATAAAATGATGAAGAATTTCAAAACTGTAGTCATAGGGCATTTCACTAGGCTGGAGCCCGGGCATGGGGCTTTGGGAGACCGAGCAGGTCACATACTGGCAAAGCTGTTTCCAGGCTCTCTCTGGTTTTCTGTCCACCCAGTGCACCTAGTGAGTGTCATGTGTAATTTTGTCATCATCTCCTTCTCTTTGGCCTCCAGCTTTTCCCCAGACTGAATATCCAAGGGACTGCTGAATACATCTCACCACAGAACACATGTAGAGTAAAATCCATCAGTTTTCTCCAAAGCTGTTCCTCCCTGATTGAGTTAATGGAACCCAAAACTCAGTCGTTTGGTCTGCAGTCTGCATGGAGCCGATAACGTGACAGTTGCTCGATATGCACTGGCTTATTGGTCATATTGAAAATCTGCTTCCAGTTACAAACCTGCAATATTCAGTCTCAATTACTTAGAAGTTGGTTGTTCTGGTTGTTTTTTTTTTTTTACTTCTTTTCTACTTTTAAAATTATTCTTTTATCTTCAAGACATAATACAGAGGCAAGGAATTAATGTAAAGCTTAACCATCCTTTTCTACTTAGCACTGACCGAAAACCTTTTTTAAAAATTTATTTATTTTAAATCTTTTTTTAAAAAGACTTTTTATTTATTTATTTGTCAGAGAGAGCAGAAGCATGGGGAGCTGCAGGCAGAACAAGCAGAACAGGCAGAGGGAGAAGCAGGCTCCCTGCTAAGCAAGGAACCCAATGTGGGACTCAGTCCCAGGACCCTGGGATCATGACCTGAGCAGAAGGCAGATGCTTAACTGACTGAGCCACCTAGGTGCCCCATGACTGAAAACTTGTAACAGGAAAGGCATTGATATTAACAGTTACAATGGCTACTGGGATTGGAGTGGATTTCATTAACATGCTCACAACTTTGCTTTTCAATCATTCCAAAATAAGAAGTTTAATTTCTTCTTCTTCTTCTTCTTCTTCTTCTTCTTCTTCTTCTTCTTCTTCTTCTTCTTCTTCTTCTTCTTCTTCTTCTTCTCCTCCTCCTCCTCCTCCTCCTCCTCCTCCTCCTCCTCCTCCTCTTCCTCTTTCTCTCTCTCTCATTCTCCTTTAAAAAACTCTGCCAATGGGCCTCAGACTCAGTCCCCTTCAAAGCCACACTGGCTACTGTCTTGTTATTTGTATTCTTCTTCATTGCAAGAATTGTAATTGGATGGACTTTAATTATAATGTCTTGATATTTCCAGTGCTTCCCACATCCAGTTAGCCATAAATACAATGGCAGAATTTTGTGTTGCCTTTCTGGCATTTCAGTTCAGGCTAGAACCCAGGAAAGATCCTGGGTATTAAAAACACTGCCACCAACAAAAAGGAGACAAACTGGACTAATAAAGAAAGATGGGGGGTGAGATTATTGCAAACCTCATTATGGTATTTTGTTTATATTTAAGTGAGGTTCAAGTCAGTTCTTGTTTTTATGGGATCCTGCAAGTCAATTTCTTTGCTTTAGGTTTGGCGTGTGGAAAGACTAAACTGCCTTCCTCCCCAACTTATCCAGTCATTAACTGCCTGCAGCACCAAGGTCGAAGTTTTACTTACTTAGATGGCCCAGGCACTGGAAATAATGTGCTACTTGTATAATAAATCCAAAGAAATGCCAAAATAACATGTGGCTTCCAAAAGTGGCCCACAGAAACTGTTAGGCACAAGAAATAGGAAGCCAGCTTTGAATTCAGTATCAATGTTCTCTTTCCAAATCTGCATTCTGGCAGAAATTAATGTGCTCGTTATTTGTCAAATTCAAAAGTAGGATTTTAAATAACACTTCCTTCTAGGATATTCTGAGATATATTTCATGTAAGGTACATTATAGTAATCCTTGAATTTGGAGGGACCCAAAACTATTTTAAACTATTGCTTTAAATAGTCTTAATAGTTCTGCAACATTCATGATGCAACTTAAAAGTAAATAAAGAGATCAGTCAAAAAAACATTGGTTGGATTTCTGGTGCATCTGGCAGTGTTATAAAACAGTAAAATGAATAACTCCTCCCTTCAGAAAATAAATTTTTTTGAGGTACAAGAACATGGGCATATGAATTATTAGAGGACAGCACACTATCATATAGTTTTGTTAAAGAGCTCAGTAGAGGAAGAAACCAGATTGCTATACAGAGGAGAAAGTGAGCCTTAACTTGTCTTTCTCCCTCAAAACTGGTGAGGACCAGAGAGGTTAGCCTCTTAAGTCTTGTGGGGAAAAAAAAAATCTATGGGGTTCTAGACACTGGTAGACCCTGCAGGATATTGTGCATTTCTTTTTCTTTTTTTTTTTTTTTTTTTTTAAGATTTATTTATTTATTTATTTGACAGAGAGAGCGCACAAGCAGGCAGAGAGGCAGGCAGAGAGAGAGGAGGAAGCAGGCTCCCTGCTGAGCAGAGAGCCCAATGCGGGGCTCAATCCCAGGACCCTGAGATCATGACCTGAGCCGAAGGCAGCGGCTTAACCCACTGAGCCACCCAGGCGCCCCAGCATTTCTTTACCTGCAGTAGGACTTGATGTTTCCAAAGACTGAGCAGTGTGGCATAGTGAAAAGGTGAGGTGTGACCTGGATTGTGGAAGAATGTAAGAACTTGAAAGAATAGGTTGTCTTGATAGAGTAAGAAATTATTTCCTACTGGGAGTGGGGTGGTGGAGGAAGATAAGAAAGATCTATTCAGATCTGTCCTTTATCTATTTTTAATGGGGTTGTCTTTTTAATATTGAGTTGCAGGAGTTCTTTATATGTTCTAGATACAAGTCCTTTATCAGCTAAATGATTTGCAGATCAGATTTCTCCCATTCTGTGAATTAGCTTTTCACTGTCTTCATGGTGTACTTGAAGCACAAAAGTTTTTACGTTTTAAAAAGATTTATTTATTTATTTGGAAAGCGAGAATGCTGAGGGCAGAAGGGGCAGAGGGAGAGGGACAGAAAGAATCCAAGTAGACTCTCTACTGAGGGTGGAACCCAATGCAGGGTTCTATCCCATGACCCTCAGATCATGACCTGAACTGAAATAAAGAGTCAGATGCTTAACCAACTGAGCCACCGAGACACCTATGTAGCACTAAGGTTTTAATTTTAAAGTCCAACTAGTCTACTTTTTCCTTTGTTGTTAGTGTTTTTGGTGTCATATCATTTGCCAAACCCAAAGGTCATGAAAGTTTACTCCTACGTTCTCATTCTTACATTTAAGTCTTTGATCCACTTTGAGTTAGTTGTTGTATATGGTGTCAAGTATGAGTCCAGTTTCCTTCTTTTGCATGGGGTTACCCATTTGTCCCAGTGCCATTTGTTGAGCTGGTTATTGTTTTGCCATTGACATCCTTGTCAAAAATCAATTGATCATGGATGTATGGGTTTATTTCTGGACACTCAGTTCTATTCCATTGGTCTATATGTCTATCTTTATGCCAGCAGCACACTGTTTTGATTATTTATGCTTTGAAGCAAATTTTCAAATGGAGAAGTGTGATTCCTCTTTTGTTCTTCTTTTAAGGATTGTTTTGGCTCTTCTGAGTCATTTGCATTAATGCTAACTTATAATCAGTTTGTCCATCTCTACAAAGAAGTCAGCTGGGATCTGATAGGGATTGTAGGTTAGTTTGGGGAGTATTGCCATCATAATAGAAGTAAATCTTTAGATCCATGCACATGGAATGTTTCTCCATTTATTTAGCTCTTTAATTTTTTGACAATATTTTGTAGTTTTCAGATTATACATTTTGCATTTCTTTTGATACAATTTATTCCTAAGCACCTTTTCCTTTTCGGTGATGCTATTGTGAATAGAATTGCTTTCTTAAATTTCATTTTTGGATTGTCATTGTGTAGAAAAACAAGTGATTTTTATATTGGTCTTCAATCCTCTAACATTGCAGAGCTAATTTATTAGTTTTAGTGTTTTAGCAGCTTCCCTAAGAGTTTCTCTATATATGGCCATGTCACCTGTTGATATAGAGGATTTTACTTCTTCCTTCCCTATCTGATTCAGGGGAATATTATGTCTGTCTTGGGTCTGGAGGCTAGATGTATAGCTCAGGCATAGAAAATGATCAGTTTTTTTTTTCTTGTCTCTCATAGATACTTTCTAAGCTCATTTCACTGTATTTGTATGACCTACTACTAGAATGTGGATCATGCCAACTGTTCAATATATTAGGTCCTTTCTTCCTTCTCTTGAAATTAAATGTATTTTGCTTTTCACTCACAATCTATTTAGCCACCAGAAGAAAGTTTTATGCCTGTTGTTTTTTTCTCACCAGCTATTATTTCACAGTTACACAGTGTTTGTTCATTTTCCTCCCAGTTCATCACATTTTAAACATTCATCCCACTTGATGAGGTTAGTGGGTTTTCAAACAAAAACATTTTCATCTTTACTGAGATGTGTCTGGTGTTTAAATTTTATCAGCTTTTATGTCTAAACACATTTCACCAAATTATGCATCTATGGTTATTTCTGAGATGTATATTAATATATATATTAATTAATATGTATATTATATGCATACATATAATATACATAATATAATAATTATATATAAAATAATAATATGTATACATATTAATTAATACATATAATATACATAATATAATATGTATACATATTATGTATACATATTAATTATACATATAATATACATAATATAATAATTATATATAAAATAATAATATGTATACATATTAATTAATATGTATATATTAATATACATATCAGAAATAACCATAGATGTGTAATTTGGTGAAATGTATTTAGACATAAAAGCTGATAAAATTGGGGGCGCCTGGGTGGCTCAGTTGTTTGGGCGACTGCCTTCGGCTCAGGTCATGATCCCAGAGTCCCGCGATCGAGTTCCGCATCAGGCTCCCAGCTCCATGGGGAGTCTGCTTCTCCTTCTGAACTTCTCCCTTCTCATGCTCTCTCACTCTCTCTCTCAAATAAATAAATAAAATCTTAAAAAAAAGCTGATAAAATTAAAAACTTAAATTTTAAAATTTAAAATTAAAAAAAAATATATATATATTTTGAAAGAGAGCACGTATGAGTGGGGTGGGATGGGCAGGCTCCATGCCAGTGCAGAGCTCACTCAGGGCTCCATCTCATAGCCCTGAGATCATGACCTGAGCTGAAATCAAGAGTCAGATGCTTAACCAACTGAGTCATCCAGGTGCTCCTAAAATTTTTAAAGAAATTCTGCAACACTTCTTTGTTAAGGGCATTTCTAACCACCAAGAATAAAGCTTATTCTTTATTTCACAGAGAAGAGTCCTGTAATTACCATAGCATCTATTTTATTAACAACTCTAAAAACCAATGACTCTGTTCTTCAAATGTGTTTCATATTTTGCATATTCAGTGTAATTCTCTGAGGCTTGGAGAAATTCCCAACACCTGATTAAATAAGATAAACATATCATACAAAGGTTTTCCACATATTATTTGTTATGTTTCTATTAAATGCAATATAATTTGTGGTATATTGGAACCAATGCGGTAAGGAACTTATTTAATGGCCATCAGATGTATTTGGACAGTAATGAGGGCATATCCCAGAAAGAAGTAGCAATTGTTGAAAATGTTTGCCATCATCATTGATGTATTTTTGACAGTCATAGATTCCAGACTAAAAACTACCTATTTTTTTATTTCTTTCAACCATCAAATCCTTTTAAAAGTATTTGAAAGATATAATATAATATTCCTTTATAGGATATAATATTCCTTTATAATACTCTGGGTTTTGTAAATATAAAACATAAATTGTGTTGGTGATCACAGCTTTGTTGTAGAGCTTGAAATCAGGCAATGTGATGCCTCCAGTTTTGTTTTTCTTTTTCAATATTTCATTAGCAATTCAGGGTCTTGTCTGGTTCCATACAAATTTTAAGATTGTTTGTTCCAGCACTTTGAAAACTGCTGGTGGAATTTTGATTGGGATGGTATTGAAAGCATAGATTGCTCTGGGCAATATAGACATTTTAACAATGTTTATTCTTCTGATCCATGAGCATGGAGTGCTTTTCCATTTTTTTGTGTCTTCTTCAGTTTCTTTCATGAGTGTTCTGTAGTTACTCGAGTACAGATCTTTTACGTCTTTGGTTAGGTTTATTCCCAGGTATATTATGGTTCTTGGTGCTGTAGTAAATGGAATCAATTCTCTAATTTCCCTTTCTATATTTTCATTGTTAGTGTATAAGAAAGCAACTGATTTCTCTACATTGATTTTGTATCCTGCCACATTACTGAATTGTGTATGAATTCTAGTAGTTTGGGGTTGGAGTCTTTGAGTTTTCCATATAAAGTATCATGTCATCTGCAAAGAGAGAGTTTGACTTCTTCTTTGCCAATTTGAATACCTTTTATTTCTTTCTGTTGTCTGATTGCTGTTGCTAGGACTTCTAGTAATATGTTGAACAACAGTGACGTTGTTCAACAAATAAGTGACAAATAAGTATTGTCATATTCCTGATCTCAAAGGGAAGGCTGTCAGCTTTTCCCCATCAAGAATGATATCTGCTGTGGGTTTTGCATAGATAGATTTTATGAAGTTGAAAATGTTCCCTCTATCCTTGTACTTTGAGGAGTTTTAATCAGGGACAGAAGCTGTATTTTTTCAAACGCTTTTTCTACATCAATCAAGAGGACCATGTAGTTCTTCTCTCTTCTCTTATTGATTTGTTCTATCACATTGATTGATTCACAAATGTTGAACCACCCTTGCATACCAGGGATAAATCCCACCTGGTCATGGTGGAAAATCTTTTTAATGTACTGTTGGACCCTATTAGCTAGGATCATATTGAGAATCTTGGCATCCATATTCATCAGGGATATTGATCTGAAATACTCCTTTTTGATGGGATCTTTGCCTGGCTTGGGAATCAGGGTAATGCTGGCTTCATAGAAAGATACTGGAAGTTTCCCTTCTGTTCTGTTTTTTTGAAACAGAAATAAGTATTATTTCTACTTTGAATGTTTGGTAGAATTCCCCAGGGAATCCGTCAGGTCCTGAGCTCTTCTTTTTTGGGAGGTTTTTGATCACTGCTTCAATCTTGTTACTAGATATTGGTCTATTCAGGTTGTGAATTTCTTCCTGTTTCAGTCTTGGAAGTTTATAGGTTTCCAGGAATGCTTCCATTTCTTCTAGGCTGCTGAACTTATTGGCATATAACTGTTGATAATAATTTCTGATGATTGTTTCTATTTCCTTGGTGTTGTGATATCTCCCCTTTCATTCATAATTTTATTAATTTGATTCCTCTCTCTTTTCTTTTGGATTAGTTTGGCCAGTGGTTTATTGATCCATGGTACTGGTACAAAAACAGACACATAGACCAGTAGAACAGATTAGAGAGTCCAGATATGGATCTGCAACTCTATGTCGAATAATCTTTGACAAAGCAGGAAGAAATATACAGTGGAAAAAAGACAGTGTTTTCAATAAATGGTGCCTGGAAAATTGGACAGCTATGTATAGAAGAATGAAACTCGACCATTCTCTTATAGCATGCACAAAGATAAACTCAAAATGCATAAAAGACCTCAATGTGAGGCAGGAATCTATCAAAATCCTAGAGGAGAATATAGGCAGTAACCTCTTTGACATCAGCCACAGCAAGTTCTTTCTAGACATGTCTCCAAAGGCAAAGGAAACAAAAGTGAAAATGAACTTTTGGAATTTCATCAAGATCAAAGCTTCTTCACAGCAAAAGAAACATTCAGCAAAACAGAGAGGCAGCCCATGGAATGGGAGAAGATATTCACAGATGACACTACAGACCAAGGGCTGATATCCAAGATCTATAAAGAACTCTTCAAACTCACACACCAAACAGATAATCATGTCAAAAAATGGGCAGAAGACCTGAACAGACACTTCTCCAAAGAAGACATACAAATGGCTAACAGACACATGAAAAAATGTTCATCATCATTAGCCATCAGGGAAATTCAAATCAAAACTACACTGAGGGGGCACCTGGGTGGCTCAGTGGGTTGAGGCCTCTGCCTTCGGCTCAGGTCATGATCTCAGGGTCCTGGGATTGAGCCCCACATCGGGCTCTTTGCTCAGCAGGGACCCTGCTTCCCCCTCTCTCTCTGCCTGCTTCTCTGACTCCTTGTGATCTCTGTCTCTGTCAAATAAATAAATAAAATCTTAAAAAAAAAAAACACTACACTGAGATACCACCTTATACCAGTTAGAATGGCCAAAATCAACAAGACAAGAAACAACAAGTGTTGGAAAGGATGTGGAGAAAGGGGAACCCTCTTACACTATTTGTGGGAATGCAAATTGGTGCAGCCACTTCAGAAAACAATGTGGAGATTCCTTAAGAAATTAAAAATAGATCTGCCCTAGACCGTGCAGTTGTACTAGTGGGTATTTAACCCAAAGATATAGATACAGTGAAAAGAAGGGGATATGTACCCCAAAGTTCATAGCAGTAATGACCACAATTACCAAACTGTGGAAAGAGCCAAGATGCCCTCCAACAGATGAATGGATAAAGAAGATATGGTCCATATATACAACAGAATATTATGCCTCCATCAGAAGGGATGAATACCTAACTCTTGTATCAACATGGACAGGACTGGAGGCGAACAATGCTGAGTGAAATAAGTCAAGCAGAGAGAGTCAATTATCCTATGGCTTCACTTACTTGTGGAGCATAAGGAATAACATGGAGGACATTAGGAGAAGGAAAGGGAAAGTGAATTGGGGAATTTGGAGGAGGAGATGAAATGTGAGAGACTGTGGACCCTGAAAAACAAACTGAGGGTTTTGGAAGGGAAGGGAGTGGGGGGGATGGGTGAGCCTGGTGGTGGGTATTAAGGAGGGCACATATTGCATGGAGCACTGGGTGTGGTACATAAACAATGACTCTTGGAACACTGAAAACATAAAATTAAATTTAAAAAACAAACAAAAATTGTGGTTTATTAATTTTGGTTCTGGTCAAGTTGTATAAGAAAGAAAGTTGTAAGAAAATTATTGAAATTGCATTGAGATAATAAATAGCATTTCAAATTGCCTGCTTATCCAGAATTTTTGTGATTCCTGTTGCGTGGAGCCAGGAGTTATCATCATTATATTTGAAATAATATTTTCTTCATATTACTGTGATCTACCCTATGCACACATTTCACTGAAAATCCCTATCTGAAAACACTTTCACGGAATATCAGTGGGGTGCTCATGCCTCAGGTTTGCATAGAATCCCTGTAGATGCTTTAATTCAGCACGACCTGCTGCCCTACCCTGTACCTCCTATGTCTGCTGAAATGTCCAAGCTTTCCCCAAGGGGTTATATCCTCCCGGATTCTTTCTCGGCTATTGCCTTGAAAGTCTTCCCTGTCTTGAAAATTACTAAAACACACACACCCACACTTCCTATTCCCCTGTCCTTCATACAGAAATGTGCTTCAGGGGAAGTGACTATCCCCATCCTCAGTGGTCTAAACCAATTTTGATAACCCCATTCCTTTTGCCAGGATATTTATTAAGACCAGTTTCTGGATAATGAAATGTGAGGGGCAGAATTCTAGAGTTTGTTTGTTTGTTTGTTTGTTTGTTTTAAAGATTTTATTTATTTATTTGACAGACAGAGATCACAAGTAGGCAGAGAGGCAGGCAGAGAGAGAGGAGGAAGCAGGCTCCCCGCTGAGCAGAGAGCTTGATGCGGGGCTGGATCCTAGGACACTGGGATCATGACCTGAGCTGAAGGCAGAGGCTTTAATCCACTGAGCCACCCAGGCGCCCGCTAGAGTTTTTTTTTTTTTTTTTAAGAGAAAATTTCCTCACTCTTATTAAGGAGCAGTTCCCTTTCTTCCTGTGGTCCTTAACCTTGGAAAGCCTGAGCCCTCTTTTGACCACAAAAGGGGACAGCCTGAGGGCAAACAACACACTGGGACAAAAGAGGACGGAGATGAAAAGAATTTGGGTCCTTGATATTGTGGTTTAGATACTGATTGTACCCAATTAAGGGTTTACCTCATCTTTGACTTCTGGTTAAGTAAGAAAAAAATAATTCCTATTGTTTAAGCTAATGGTGTTTAGGGCTTATTATGTAAAACAGCCCAAGAGTGCCTTTTAAATATTCTACAAAGATACTGACAAATTGTTTTATGATCTCACCAGCAGTCTTTGAGGTGCCCATTTGATGACATTCCTATTTAATCTACACCCACCTGTCAGGTGAAAAATGGCATCTTTTTTTCTTAGACATATCTTAATTTAAAATGTGATAACCTATCTCCCATAAGTTCCTATTCATTTTTTTTTTTCAGTGAATTGTTTTTCCTTGTCCTTCACCAAGTCTTCTAGAAGATTGTTAGGTATTTCTCTGATATATGAGAGTTCCTAACTCTAAAACAATTTGATTTTAGGAGTGTAGAAAACTATGTATGTAACCGATTATATAAATTACATAAGTTACATAAATACTTCATTCTTCAAAGGGGTTAATTCACCAATAGTTTTCAAATGTTTTATAGTTTCAAATTTTACATTTGAGTATTCAATTCACTTAAAATTTGTGTTTATGATGTAAAATGAAGTTTCTTTTTCCAAAATATTCATCTTATTGTCTCTTTTAAAAAATTAATGTTTTGGATAGGCATTGCATTCATATGGTTCAGAATTCAAAAGGTATAAAATGATATGGACTTAATGTAGAGCCAATTGTCATTTTTTCTTTTATTTATACATTCATACATTATACATTATTTATACATTTTCTTTTATTTATACATTCTGTCTTGAGAATTATTTTTGGTATTTAGTTGAACAAGATGATTGATTCTGAATAATTATTTGGAAAATCATTTCATTTGCCAATACTTTTATGCCACAGTTTCCTCATCCATGAGCTCATCCCACTCTTAATCAGTTGGAAGACGTTTACAAATAATTTTCTTTTGCTTTTTAAAAAAAAGTTATTTATTTATTTGAGAGTGAGCAAGAGAGAGATAGTGACAGAGAGCATGAGCTGGGAGGAAAGGGAGAAGCACACTCCCTGTTGAGTAGGGATTCCCTATGCAGGGTCTATCCCAGGATCCTGAGATCATGACCTGAACTGAAGGCAGATGCTTAACTCACTGAGGCACCCCAATAATTTTCTTTTTGAAGAAAGTCAACATAGGTAGTGTAGTGGGCTACATGGTGGCCCTAAAGTTATGTCCACACTGTAACCTTCAGGATCTGTAATTATTGTCTTACATGGAAAAATATGTGATTAAGTTGAGGATCTAGAAGAGATTATCCTGAGTTATCCAGGTGAACCTGATATAATCACATGTATCCTTATAAGAGAGAGACAGAGGGAGATTTGACACAGATGTCGATAGGGTAGGCAGTGTGAAGAAGGAGGCAGAGATTCTGGTGGTGACACTGTAAGATAAGGAACACGAAGGTTTGCCAGCAGCCATCAAAAGCTAGAAAAATCAAGAAATAGAATCTTCCTCTAAATTTCCAGAGGGAGCGCAGCCTAGCTGTCACCTTGATTTTGAACTTCTCCTCTCCAGAAATGTGAGAAAATGAATTTCTCTTGTTTTATGACACCAAGGGTGTGGTAATTTGTTACAGAAGTCATGGGAAACTAATAAGACGATATTTTATGAACACTGGTGTAATAAATAAGAATGTACTTCTCTACCTTAACATATGAACTACAAATTGGCAAGGTATAAAATTCGGGGGTTATAACCTTATTACATTAATATTCTCTTGATGTTAAATTGACCGTTCTTCTTCTTCTATTTTATTTTATTTATTTATTTGAGAGAGAGAGAGAGAGAGAGAACAAACAAGCAGGGGGAGTGGCAGAGGGAGAGGGAGGTTGATCGGGACTCAATCCCAGGACCATGGGATCATGACCTGAGCCTGAAGGCAGATGTTTAATGACTGAGCCATCCAGGTGCCCCTACTGACCATTATTCTTGACCATCATTCTTTTTAAGAGAACACACATTTTCTTTCTGATTATTTGTATGATCATTTTCTTCATTTTTGTTGTTGTTAAAACTTTGTCAAGGGTGTACTTCTTTTTATGGATAACTTTATAGATTTTGGATACTAGCCCTTTATCTGATACATCATTTGCAAAAATCTTCTTCCATTCTGTCGGATATCTTTTGGTTTTGTTGGCTGTTTCTTTGGCTGTGAAAAAGCTTTTGATCTTGATGAAGTCCCAATAATTCATTTTTGCCCATGCTTCCCTTGTCTTTGGTGATGTTTCTAGGAAGAAGTTGCTGTGGCTGAGGTCAAAGAGGTTGCTGCCTGTGTTCTCTTCATGGAAACTTCATGTCAAGCATGGGAGCCCAGCATGGCGCTCGATCTCATAACCCTGAGATCATGACCTGAGCTGCAACCAAGAGTCAGAGGCTTAACTGACTGAGCCACCCACATGCCCTGTGCAGTGAGCCATCTTTTCACATAACCTCACGTAGTAGAAGGGGGGCCTCTTTTATAAGGCACAAATCTAATTTTCAGAGCTCTGCTTCCATGACCTAATCACTTTTAAAAGGCCTTCAAATACCATCATACTGAAGGTTTGGTTTCACTATACAAATTTCAGGGGGAACGTGAAAATTCAGTCAATTGCAGACTCTGATTATTATTTGTATTTTATTTATTTTGAGCTTTTCTTCATTAGCAGTATCTTATCTTGGCCCCTTTCTCTGACCTCAGTCTTCATGATTCTTTTTCTTTCACCATTTTCATCCTGTTGTCCCTTTTCTCTGTCTTCTGGGATGGCTACTTACATGTGTCCTCAGTAATATCGTTTCCATTTTCTGCAACAGTTCTCATGTTCCATACAGCTTCTGATGTCAATTTTTATTCTACTATTATGTTTTTAGCTCTATTTCAGTCCATCTAACTTTGAGTTGTCATTTCTATCCTGTTTTATTCCTTGTGATTTTTGCCTTCTTGTTTATAGAGATTTTATCTTCTTAATTGAGGATTCTCAGCATTTTCTTTAAAAAGTTCTTTTGGATCTTTTACTAGATAATTTCCTTCCTCTGGATCACCCAAATAATATTTTCTCTTACCATTATATATTTTTCTTATTAATATTCTAGTTAAAATGACAGCCTATAATATGCCTACTATAAAGAAACCAGTTGTCTGCTTCATCTTGGCTTAACCCTGACCATTCGACTTCCCACCATCCAAAGACAATCCTTTGAACTCTTTCATTTGGTGTCTCCTGGTAACTACCTTCTGGTCTAAATAACACCCTTATATTGCTATCTCTTGATTTTAGTTTTTTGAATTTATTGTTATACTATGGAATATGAGGATTATCTCTCTAATATTATCTTTATAATAATCCCTCCCCAATACCCCAGAAGAATATTTTCATAATTTTTCCATCAACCAGTATTTAATGTCTACATTATTACAATAGGTATGTTTTCTTTCTCGGCCATATAATGTAGTACAAAGTGACTGTTTTGCTTTCCTGGGATCTCTAGTTGCCTACTTATTATTTGATTAATTTTGGCATGTCATCATTAATTCATTCTTAAACTCTCCTATAGATTAATCTCCTCTCAATTTACCAGTTTTATCTTTCTCTTGGAGATGTCCTCTCTGGAGTTCTTCAACCTTCTGCTTTTATTGGGACCTGGAGCATTGCTGTTGTCTTGGGATTTTGCCTCACTGTTATGCTGGAATTCCCCTTCACCATCAACTGGGAGTTTACTTCTCTCCTATGTTGAGCTCCTTCTTTCCTGGATGCTTGTGTTCTTTCTTGGTTTCTTTCCTTGTTTCAGTAGAACTTATTTTCCAGGAGCTTCTTGAGGAAGAGGTAAGTGAAGTAAAATTTTGAGAACTTGCATGTCTAATTTTTTTTTTTCTTATTGTACCCTCACACATATTTGCTCCTTTGGTAGGGTACAAAACTGCAGCTTATAAAAATTTTTATTTTATAATTTGTTGTCTCACTCTTTTTACTTGTACAGTTTAATGTTAGTTTTGAAAACTCCTATGTGTTTACTTAGTTTGTACACTGATTTTACTCCCCCTAACTTGGGAAGCTTTTAGAATTTTTATTTCTGAAGTTCTTAAATGTCAGTACCATATAGCTTGAAAAGTGTTTATTCATTTATTGAGTTGTGTGAAATAGACTTTCAATGTGGAAGATCGTGCTGTCTGGTCCTGGAAATTTACATTTCAGTATGATATTTTCTCCCTTATGTTTTCTCCAATCTTTCTTCCATGACCTTCTGTTACTTGAATATTGGCCATCCTAGTTTGTATCTCTAATAGTCTTATGTTTTCTCTACTATTTTCCATCTTTTGTGTTTTTCATTCTACTTTCTGACAAATTTTCTTAACTTTCTTTTTTGACATTTTAATTGAACTATGAATTTGTCTTATTAGATCCTTTTTTTGCCCCCAATAATTTTTAATATGGCTTTTCAAATAATCTCCGCTGTGTCTAAATTTATTAAATCCTTAATAGCCAAAGACTTCTTTGTGTTCCCTGAACATGTTTTTTTAAAAAAAAATAGAACTCTGTTTCTTCTTAAATTCAGTATTTCTCTCATCTCTTTTGAGGATATTAGTTTCTTTTTCCTTTCTTTCTTTTTAAATTTACTTTCACTCCCTGTGATATTTCTGCCTCTCCTGCATTCCTTTGCTTCTCTTTATGTGTTTTGGTTTCTTTCACATTTGGGGTTCTTCTCAACTTCTCATGATCTTAAGCCACTTAGAGGCCACCTGTAAGTTCTGTGTGTGATGTGGAAGAGACTTATCAAATAACAGCTTCCCTGGAGTTTGAGTGGACAGAGATCCCGACATTTTTCTGAGGGATCCCCAGTTGCCAGTACCTATCAGTCTTGTCTCTTGGGCAGGTGTATTTCCCCATGAGGAGTACTCCAGTCCCTGTCTACAGGGGATAAGTGTGGCTGCTGGTGCCAAGTAGGAGGAAAGGGAATTGGGTGTCACAATTGTATGTTGGATCTCTTGGTTCCATCTTCCAATTCTTATAGAAGTGATAGAACTCAAGCCCAGAATTCCTGACTCCTGAATCTCTTTGGTTCAGGTTGTCCAAAAAGCTTACCTTGGTCAGTTATGGGTGGGTATTTACCAGGCTTCACAGACTTTGGAAGGAGATATGGGGGGTCTATCTGCTTTCTTCATATGCTTTTAAGCAACACCTGCACTCTTAATTCTAACCTATCAAAGGTACCAGGGGGCCTCTGGTTTCTGTGATGCCAGCTGCTGTGTGTACTCACCTGTCCCCAAACACCAGCTCCTTGCGGGCTCAATTACTTCCCTTCTATCTGCTTTCGAGTTTTCAAACTTTTGTTCATATCTCTTATCTATGCTTATCTTCTCTTCTTCTCTGTCTTTTTAAGTTTAGGTTAGTGCTGTGCGTGTGTGTGTGGGTGCATATACACGCATGTGCCTGTGTGTTTCAAATTCCCTTAAATCCTTTTGACTGGAATGTCAAGATAAAGCAGAAGTAAATGTATTTTCAGTATACCTTGAAGTCCTAAACATTTCTTTATCCTTTTTCTTCTGTAATACTTTTTCATAGGCTCTTTGTTGTTGCTTTCTTCTTATTCCTCCTTCCACTTGTGTTATTTGGTGGAAGTGATTGGGTTACATAGTTCTCTCACTCTATTCTCATCACTATTCAATTCTGTAGCTTTATAGCATGTTCATCTCCACAACTCCTGAGTTGGTCACCAGTTTCCATATCACTTACTTTGATGAAATGTATCTCTGCTCTGTTGATTTTTTTCTTCCTTTCCCTTCCTTTTTTTTTTTCTTCACTCCCCTCCCTTCCCTTCCCCTCCCCTCCCCTCCCCTCCCCTCCCCTCTCCTCCCCTTCCCTTCCTTTCTTGTTTCTTTCTCCTGTCCCCACTAATCAGTTCATTGTTCATTTGAACTGAATAGAGTACCTGAAAAATTACATTTTGGGTATGCCTTTTACCCTGTTCTCCCCTACCCGAGTACTTTGCCTGTCTGGACTACTTCCTTCAGAAAATGCATTTGACCCAGATATTTCCTTTTACTTTGTGACTGATTGTTTTCCAGGAGTTTGTAGTATCCAAAGTTAGGCAGCAGATACTCTGATTCAGAGAGCATCTATCCCTGGGTACAGATGGATATTTGCAGTGTCCTAGTTGTTGTAGGTCCTGGGAAGTATGGTGGCTGAGGCATGAAACCCATACTTAGGAATTTTGTTCTATGAGGGAAAGTGAGAGTGAGTCAGACACTATAGTGCTACCAATTGTATTTCAGCTAGTGCTAATTCCTCCCAGATCCTGAATGTCTTTCAGTCTTTGTTTTCAATATAATTGGGAATTTTCATCTCTTTTTGTTTTCAACAGCTATTTAGTGAGAAGTTGGAAGAGGATGATTAGGGATTGCTACTCAGATTCCTTTTGAGCCAAAGTTCTTATCCTGTTTGAAATTATACTTGTGGTTAACTTTAAAGTTTAAAAAATCCTCTTAAAATAAAAAAAAAAGCATTTTTTTAATCTATAGTGCTCTAACATTCTTTCTTCTTATTTTTTTTTCTAACAATTTTTCTAATGTCAAGACTGAAGGTATATTTAAAAAATATATTACGTGTTTTTATTCTTGCCCAACCCCAGTTCTCATCCCTATAACCCTTTTCTAGTTTCTTTTTAAATTTTTAAATATATATATTTTAAAGATTTTATTTATTTATCTGACAGAGAGAGAGATCACAAGTAGGCAGAGAGGCAGGCAAAGAGAGAGGAGGAAGCAGGCTCCCTGCTAAGCAGAGAGCTCGATGTGGGGCTCGATCCCAGGACCCCGGGACCATGACCTGAGCCGAAGGCAGAGGCTTTAACCGACTGAGCCACCCAGGTGCCCCTAAAATAAAAAAAATAATAATAAAAGCATTTTTTTAACCTATAGTCCTCTAACATTCTTTCTTCTTATTTTTTTCTAATGATTTTTCTAATGTCAAAACTGAAAGGTACATTTAAAAAAAATTACATGTTTTTATTCTTGCTCAAACCCAATTCTCATCCCTATAATCCTTTTCTAGTTTCTTTTTAAAATTTTTAAAAATATTTTTTAAAAAATATTTTATTTATTTATTTGAGAGAGAGTGAGAGAAAGCATGAGAAGGTAGAGGGTCAAGGGGAGAAGCAGACTCCCCACAGAGCAGGGAGTCTGATGCAGGACTTGATCCGGAGATTCTGGGATCATGACCCGAGCCTCATGACCTGAGCTGAAGGCAGATGCTTAACTGACTGGGCCACCCAGGTGCACATCTAGTTTCTGGTTATATAAACCAGATTAGTGTAACTCTATTATTTTTACATTATACATTTAGTTTAATAATTATTTTGGATGCTTGCATTAATTTTTTTTTCATTTTGTTTTTAATTTTATTTTTTATAAACATATATATATTTTTAAAGATTTTATTTATTTATTTATTTGACAGACAGAGATCATAAGCAGGCAGAGAGGCAGGCAGAGAGAGAGGAGGAAGCAGGCTCTCTGCTGAGCAGAGAGCCCGATGCGGGGCTCGATCCCAGGACCCTGAGATCATGACCCGAGCCAAAGGCAGCAGCTTAACCCACTGAGCCACCCAGGCGCCCCATATAAACATATATTTTTATCCCCAGGGGTACAGGTCTGTGAATCGCCAGGTTTACACACTTCACAGCACTCACCATAGCACATACCCTCCCCAATATCCATAACCCCACCCCCCCTCTCTCAATCCCCCTCCCCCCATCAACCCTCAGTTTGTTTTGTGAGATTAAGAGTCACTTATGGTTTGTCTCCCTCCCAATCCCATCTTGTTACATTTATTCTTCTCCTACCCCCTTAATCCCCCATGTTGCATCTCCTCTCCCTCATATCAGGGAGATCATATGATAGTTGTCTTTCTCCGATTGACTTATTTCGCTAAGCATGATACCCTCTAGTTCCATCCACGTTGTCGCAAATGGCAAGATTTCATTTCTTTTGATGGCTGCATAGTATTCCATTGTGTATATATACCACATCTTCTTTATCCATTCGTCAGTTGATGGACATCTAGGTTCTTTCCATAGTTTGGCTATTGTAGACATTGCTGCTATAAACATTCAGGTGCACGTGCCCCTTCGGATAACTATGTTTGTATCTTTAGGGTAAATACCCAGCAGTGCAATTGCTGGGTCATAGGGTAGTTCTATTTTCAACATTTTGAGGAACCTCCATGCTGTTTTCCAGAGTGGTTGCACCAGCTTGCATTCCCACCAACAGTGTAGGAGGGTTCCCCTTTCTCCGCATCCTCGCCAGCATTGGATGCTTGCATTAATTTTATAAACATGTTTAAAAAATTTAAGCTGTGTTTCATGTGTTTTTCCTTTATGTTTATTAATTTTTTTTAGCGATCTCTAAACCCAACATAGGACTCAAACTCACAACTCTGAGATCAAGAGTCAGATGTTCCTCTGAGTGAGCTAGTCAGGTGCCCCTGTTTCATGTGTTTTAGATGTTATTCAATACTACTTTTTAAACATAAGATTACAATTTTTGAGGCATTTAATTTTATTTAGTCCCATTTAGAGTATGCTATTCAGTAAAAAATTTTGTGGTCTCTATTTCTTTTCTTTTCAAAAGATTACTTGAGCTAAATATTTCTGAATTCTTGAATATCTGAGAATTTCATCCTGTTGCCTTAATATCTGAGTAATACACTGACTCTTCAAATAGAATTCTTTCTTCAAACCCCCAGAATAAAACGATATTGCAACACTGTCTCCTGGAATGTCAAGTTGCAGAGGAAAATACTTGCCAATCTGGTATTGTTGCTTAGTTTATAATCTATTATTGATTTATTTGTTTGCATGTAGGCTTGTAGAATTTCTTTTTTCTTATTCTTCTAATTCCCAAATTCTTCCACAATATGTTTGGCATGTGTATCTTTTCACAGCATATACCTGGAACCTGGTGACCCTTCATGTCTACATATTTAGATCTTTTGTTTTAAAGAAATTTTCTTCAGTTACATCTTTGTTCCTGTTTATTCTTTCTTCTGGTTTCTTCTTTTGGGCATTTCTAAGTCTGAGATTAAAATATCTGTTCTCACTTCTCTGATCTCCATTATCTACCATATTTTTAAAAATTATTTTCAGATATTTTTCCTTTTCTGTATTCTGGGCAGGCTTCATGTTTATCTCATCTCTGTTTGCCCTTTGCTTCCTGAATGGGGCTCATTTCTCTTATTCCTCTTTTACTTCCATCTTACCTCACCTAGTCTTTTCTACTCACCCTAGGTTTTTATATGTGCATTTAATTCTGGAGGCCTTTTGTAGCCAGAGTGCAAGAGACTGATCAGCTGATCTGATCTGATTCATCTTTCTTCTGGATACCCACTACACAACATTTCTCAGACCCTCTTAAAGTTAGGTATGTCCACGTGAGCAAATTTTACTGATACAATATATGAAGAACTGGTCTAAACCACACCACACCAGACCCATAAAAATCCCCCCCATGCAATACTCCACACTATTTCCTATTCCATGGCAAACTTAAAAGCCTTGTGTTGAAGATGGTAGAGTCACTTGGTAGGAAGAGCCTGGTTTTCTAAATTGCCAATTGGAGGAGAGCCATCTACTAACTGGGAACATTTTAGATTTTATGTACCAGAAAAATAATTTCTATTTTTGTAGTCTATTAATGTGGGGGGGGGGCAGCATTACTTGTCGTAACAGTACGTATTATCTTAACTAACATTCTTAGCCTGTGCATTGTGCTTTTTTTTGACCATCTTTTGTAAAATTTCTTTTTTTTAAGGTTTTATTTATTTATTTGACAGAGAGATCACAAGTAGGCAGAGAGGCAGGCAGAGAGAGAGGGGGAAGCAGGCTCCCCGCTGAGCAGAGAGCCTGATGTGGAGCTCTATCCCAGGACCCTGAGATCATGACCGAAGCTGAAGGCAGAAGCTTAACCTACTGAGCCACCCAGGTGCCTCTTGACCAACTTTTGTAAAAGGCATTTATCTTTGACATACTTTTGAGAATGGCCCGCCTTCTGTAATTTTCTCTGAATATCATCTGAGTCTTGGTCAGATGTTCTTTCCCCCTTGTGTTGTCTCGTTTATAAGTTCCATGTTAATTTTTGTTTTTTTTTTTTTACTCATTCCTTAAAATATAATGGCTTTTGCAAAATGGATATTGTCAACAAAGAGGCTTTGTGATTTTTATTTGGCTGTGTTAACTCTACACTTATCTTTATGGATGAGTCTCTTTCTGTAATCCTATTGCAAGGTTTTGGGACGCCTGGGTGGCTCGGTTGGGCAGCTGCCTTCGGCTCAGGTCATGATCCCAGTGTCCTGGGATCGAGTCCTGCATCGGGCTCTTTGCTTAGCAGGGAGCCTGCTTCTCCCTCTGCCTCTGCCTGCCACTCTGTCTGCCTGTGCTCATTCTCTCTGACCAATAAATAAATAAAATCTTAAAAAAAATCCTATTGTAAGGTTTTATTTCTTTTTTTTTTAAAGATTTTATTTATTTATCAGAGAGAGAGAGGAAGAGAGAGCGAGCACAGGCATACAGAGTGGCAGGCAGAGGCAGAGGGAGAAGCAGGTTCCCTGCCGAGCAAGGAGCCCGATGTGGGACTCGATCCCAGGACTCTGGGATCATGACCTGAGCCGAAGGCAGCTGCTTAACCAACTGAGCCACCCAAGCGTCCCTATTGTAAGGTTTTAAATATCTGATCAGTGTCCACATGGAGCTGCTTTGATGCATCAGGGTGCAATTCGATATTTTGCCCATGATTTAGTCCTTTAATACTGTGAACCAGAAAAGTTCACTAAAAACCACAGTCTCCCAACATACATGCCTGCCACGGGTTTCATGGTTCTGCCCCAACTGCAATGCTTTCCCTCAAGGCAGAAGAGCTAGTCACTCATTTACTTCCTCCACATATGCATATCTCTTCTTGACTTGTTATATGTTTAACTTGTAACTACTAACTTGTAACTGGCTAAGAGTAAAGGATGTGGTATAGAGACTGGTGCTCAGAACATCCTGCAAGAGATACCTTTTTAGGAAGGGGACAGCTGCACAATTACTTTTTGATAAGCACTTGGGCCTTCAGTTTTATTAAAATATAGATTCCTAGGCCCCATATTGAAATTCCAACTTTGCAATTCCAAAGTCATGCCCAGGAACCTGTACATTTATTTTTATTATTTTATGTTCAGTTAGCCAGCATATAGTGTTAAAAATAGAGGAACCTGTACTTTTAAAAACTCCTAGTTGATTTTGACCTGTAGGCAAATAATTGATCTGGGAGGAAATTTACACTATAGCAAATAATTAAAAAATAAATTTTCTCATAACCCAAGTCTTCATTGGCAGATGAATGGATAGACAAATGGTGGTGTATTCATATAAATGGAATATTATTCAGTCTTAAAAAGGAAGAGATTGCTAAGACATGCTCCAACATAGACGAATCTTGAAAACATTATGCCAAGTAAAACAAACCAGTCAGAAAGAACAAATACTGTATGATTTCACTTATATAAGAGTAGTCACATTTATAGAGGCAGAAAGTAGCAAGGTGGTTGCCAGGGGCTAGGGGCAGGATGAAATGGAATGTGATCATTTAATGAGTACGGAGTTTTAGTTTGGGAAGATGAAACAAGTTCTGCAGATATATGTTGGTGATGTTTGCACAACCATGTAGATGTACTTAATGGAAAATACATTTAAATGACTAATTTAAATTTAATTTGGCAAATATTATGTATATTTGACCACAATTAAAAAAATAAAATACATAAAAATAATTAAAAATTTCTCCTTACTCTACCCCTCAATTTTTATATCACTAGAATCATAAACTTTGAGAGCTGAAAGATCTTAGGAGATGTGAGGTCTTGAGAGATGGAGAAATTTATGTAAGGCCAGCAGCTCGGTGAGCAACAGAGGCAGAAGTACAAACTAGGAGTCTTAGTTGTATTTACCAGAATACCATAATTTATGTATTGAATGTCTCTTTTTTCCTAATAGCTGGTATGAAAGGTTTGTTCTGGAAACTACATTTTGGTTCTCACTAGTTTCCCTCTTGAGAGAGGGAGGTATCTTTGGTATCTTTGGTTAGAAGTAGTTTGGCTAACGTTTTTCTTGTAAGTCCAATGAAAGTCTTAGGTTGTTGGAAGCAAGTAGGCTTTTTAAGAATGGCTATATTTGGGGACATTTCTCAAGTTGACAGGAGGGATCAGGAGTTGATGTCATGGTTGGGTCCTCAACTTGGAGCCATGGCTCCAGAGTGGAGAGTGGAAAGAAGTTTGAGGAAAGCTTATCATCGTCTTCCTGGCTTGGAAATTTCTGAGTGGGCCTGGATAGACCTTCTGTGGTGTTTTTTGACAAATTAAACTATATTTATGCAAAGAGGGGGAATGGCCAAAATTACAGATGACTGTCTGGAAAAGACTTTTCCCAGACTAAAGAAGTGGAACAACTCACTGATAGAGAATTTAATGAATTACAGCTTGGAA
Source organism: Lutra lutra (assembly GCF_902655055.1). Classification (NCBI taxonomy): domain Eukaryota; kingdom Metazoa; phylum Chordata; class Mammalia; order Carnivora; family Mustelidae; genus Lutra; species Lutra lutra. Next base: position 104,540,834 of record NC_062283.1, read on the forward strand.
GAAGCCAAACAAAGATGAGTTTACATTAATTTGCCACACACAAACACTTTCCAAATATACAGGGAATAATGACTAAGCCTTGTGTAAAGGACCTAACTAGGTTGTATGTACGCCACAAATTTGGAAAAAGAGACTGCAAACATTCCTTAGGCCACACTGGAATTCGAGACCAAAATACTTAACTCCTCCAATGGTTGAGTATAACTTGTGCAACCACTGAGCTTCCAAAGTCTCCCCTGGTTATGACTTGTTACAGATGCAACTGCCACATGTCACTGAGAAATCGTAATAGCTTGGTCATGTCAGCTGAGGAAATATGGATTTAAAGAATTTGCTCTTTACAGCATTTTTTTTCAGAGTAAACCATTGTGTGGTCAGTGAAGGGATTACATCTGGAGTGTCTGAAAATAAAAGTCATTTCAGAAGCAAAATTAAATGGAAGGGCTTAAAATAGCATGTGTGGGGATAGGTTACTTTATTCCTAAGAAGGCTGGATGGTCTTAGACACTTAGTTACCACAGCAGCTGATGACAATGAATCCTCAGAAAGATGACCACTTTAGCATGATCTTCTGCAAGGGTCCTACAATTTACCATCTTGGGTGTTCACATTCCAGTGATTTTTTTCTTTTCTTAACATCCACATACTATGATATGTGTTGTCAGTGGAAAAAAGGACCCATTGTCAGTAGAAAAAGGGATAGTATTGCAACTCGAAACCTCTTCCTCTTGGTTTGAAAAATCAAATGAGACAATGTAACATCCACATTTTTTTCAAAGCAAGAGGATTTCTTTTCATACACAGAGGCTAAGGGGAATTTTTTTTCAACTTTTATCTAAGTGAAACAAAACCTACTTTTTGTTTCCATTTCAAAGCTTCCTGACAAAGGCTTACTGCTGACATGGGTCTGGTTTGGAGTCATATCTTCCTCCTGGGTTATATTTCAATAGAGTAGTAGTATAAATACTGCTCCCACATGCATCATCACCCCACTTTGCAACTAGACAATGTAAAGATAAGCTATGTACATCTGTGCCAGATTATTTGCAAAACAGGAAGAAAAGTGTTTTCTACTAATAAGGAAAAACAGGAAGAATATTGTCTGCCTGGGGCTGAGGATTTCTCTATAGTGATAGTATTTGTACACAAATGATTTGGTACTAATTCCTATAATATGTTGGATTGATTTTGCCACCCTGCCTTGGCATAATCATTTCTAAAAACTAGAGTTTAGCTTCATTTATTTTCTCTATTGTATTTCTATTTCCTTCTCATCTAATCTTATTATTTGCTTCCTTCTGTTTCATTTGGGTTCAATTAGCTCTTCTTCTTCTAGTTTAAGGCAAAAGCTTAGATCCTGGATTTAAGAACTTTTCCAATATAATCACATAATGCTATAAATTTCCCTTCATGTACTGCTTTAGCTACCTCCCACAAATTTTAGTATGTTCTCTTTTAATTTTTTTTTATTTTTAAAAATTAACATATAATGTATTATTTGTTTCAGGGGTACAGGTCTGTGAATCATCAGTCTTACACAATTCACAGCACTCACCATAACACCTACCTTCCACAATGTCCATCACCCAGCCACCCTATCCCTTCCCCACCTCCAGCTACTCATAGTCAGCTTTCTGAGATTAAAAGTCTCTCATGGTTTGTCTTCCTCCCTGGTCCCATCTTGTTTCATTTTCCCCTCCATTCCCCCCACAGCACCCTGCCCTGCCTCTCAAATTCTTCATATCAGAGAGATCATATGATAATTGCCTTTCCCTAATTGATTTATTTCACTTAGCATAATACCCTCAAGTTCCATCCACATCATTGCAAATGGCAAGATTTCATTTTCTGATGGCTGTGTAGTATTCAAGTGTGTGTGTGTTTGTGTGTGTGTATACACCATATCTTCCTTATCCATTCATCTGTTGATGGACATCTAAGCTCTTTCCATAGTTTGGCTATTGTGGACATTGCTGCTATAAACATTTGGGTGCACATGCCCCTTCAGGTCACTACCATTCTATCTTTAGGGTAAATACCCAGTAGAGTGATTGCCAGGTAGTAAGGTAGCTCTATTTTCAACTTTTTGAGGAACTTCCATACTGTTTTCCAGAGTGGCTGCACCAACTTGCATTCCCACCAACAATGCAGGAAAGTTCCCCTTTCTCTGCATCCTTGCCAACACCTGTCATTTCCTGACTGGTTAATTTTAGCCATTCTAACTGGTGTGAGGTGGTATCTCACTATGGTTTTGATTTGTATTTCCCTGATGCCAAGTGATGTTGAACACTTCTCATGTGTCTGCTGGCCATTCAGATGCCTTCTTTGCAGAAATGTCTGTTCATGTCTTATGCTCATTTCTTTATTAGATTATTTGTTCTTTGGGTGTTGAGTTTGAAAAGTTCTTTATCGATTTTGGATACTGATATGTCATTTGTGAATATCTTCTCCCACTCTATCAGGTGTATTTTGATTTTGTTGACTGTTTCCTTCACTGTGCAAAAGCTTTTGATCTCAATGAGGTCCCAATAGTTCATTTTTGCCCTTGCTTCTCTTGTCTTTGGCAATATTTCTAGGAAGACGTTGCTGTGGCTGAGGTTGAAGAGGTTGCTGGCTGTGTTCTCCTCAAGGATTTTGATGGATTCCTGTTGCACATTGAGGTCTTTCATCCATTTTGAGTCTATGTTTGTGTGTGGTATAAGGAAATGGTCCAGTTTCATTCTGCATGTGGCTGTACCATTTTCCCAACACCATTTGTTGAAGAGACTGTCTTTTTCCCATTGGGCATTCTTTCCTGCTTTGTCACAGATTAATTGACCATAGAGTTGGGGATCCATTCCATGACTCTCTATTCTGTTCCAGTGATCTCTGAGTCTGTTTTTGTGCCAGTACCATACTGCCTTGAAGATGATAGCTTTGTAATAGAGCTTGAAGCCTGGAATTGTGGTGCCACCAACTTTGGTTTTCTTTTTCAACATTCCTCTAGCTATTTGGGAACTTTTCTGGTTCCATATAAATTTTAGGATTATTTGTTCCATTTCTTTGAAAAAAGTTGATGGTATTTTGATATGGATTGTGTTAAACATGTAGATTGCTCTAGGTAGCATAGACATTTTCACATTATTTTTTCTTTCAGTCTGTGAGCATGGAATGTTTTTCATTTCTTTGTGCCTTCATCATTTTTTCATGAGTACTTCATAGTTTTCTGAGTACAGATTCTTTTTTTTTCTTTTTTTTTTTTTAAGATTTATTTATTTGACAGACAGAGATCACAAGTAGGCAGAGAGGCAGGCAGAGAGAGAGGAAGGGAAGCAGGCTCTCTGCTGAGCAGAGAGCCCGATGCGGGACTCGATCCCAGGACCCTGAGATCATGACCTGAGCCGAAGGCAGTGGCTTAACCCACTGAGCCACCCAGGTGCCCCTGAGTACAGATTCTTTACCTCTTTGGTTAGTTAGGTTTATTCCTAGGTATCTTATGGTTTTGAGTGCCATTGTAAATGGGATCAACTGCTTAATTTCTCTTTCTTCTATCTTGTTGTTGGTGTATAGAAATGCAACTGATTTCCATGCACTGATTTTATATCCTGACACTTTACTGAATTCCTATACAAGTTCTAGGAGTTTTAGAGTGGAGTTCTTTTGGGTTTTCCACATAAAGTATCATACCATCTGCAAAGAGTGAGAGTTTGACTTCTTCTTTGCCAATTCGGATGTCTTTTATTTCTTTTTGTTGTCTGATTGCTGAGGCTAGGACTTCTAGTCCTATGTTGAATAGCAGCGGTGATAGCAGAGAGCCTTGCTGTGTTTCTGACTTTAGGGGAAAGCTCTCAGTTTCTCCCCATTGAGAATGATATTTACTGTGGGTTTTTCATAGATGGCTCTGATGATATTGAGGTATGTACCCTCTATCACTACATTGTGAAGAGTTATGATCAAGAAAGTATGCTGTACTTTGTCTAATGCTTTTCCAGCATTTATTGAGAGTATCCTATGGTTCTTGTTCTTTCTTTTATTAATGTATTGCATCACATTGATTGATTTGTGGATGTTGAACCAACCTTGCAACCCAGGAATAAATTCCACTTGGTTGTGGTGAATAATCCTTTTATATACTGTTGGATCGTATTGGTTAGTATTTTGGTGAGAATTTTGGCATCCAGTTTCATCAGGGATATTGTTCTGTAATTTTTCTTTTTGATGGGGTCTTTGTCTGGTTTTGGGATCAAGGTAATGTTGGCCTCATAAAATGAGTTTGGAAGTTTTCCTTCCACTTCAATTTTTTGGAATAGTTTCAGGAGAATAGGTATTAATTCTTCTTTAAATGTTTGGTAGAATTCCCCTGGAAAGCCGTCTGGCCCTGGGCTCTTGTTTGTTGGGAGATTTTCATGACTGTTTCAATCTCCTTACTGGTTATGAATCTGTTTGGGTTTTGTGTTTCTTCCTGGTTCAGTTGTGGTAGTTTATATGTCTCTAGGAATGCATTCATTTCTTCCAGATTGTCAAATTTGCTGGTGTACAGTTGATCATAATATGTTCTTATAATTGCTTGTATTTCTTTGGTGTTGGTTATGATCTCTCCTCTTTTATTCATGATTTTATTAATTTGGGTTCTTTCTCTTTTCTCTTTGATAAGTCTGGCCAAGGGTTTATCAATCATATTAACTCTTTCAAAGAACCAGCTCCTAGTTTCATGATCTGTTCTACTGTTCTTTTGGTTTCTATTTCAGTGATTTCTCTTCTCCTTTATTATTTTATTATTTTTCTTCTCCTGCTTGATTTAGGCTTTCTTTGCTGTTCTTTCTCCAGATACGTTAGGTGTAGGGTAAGGCTGTGCATTTGAGACCTTGTTTCTTGAGAAAGGCTTGTATCACCATATACTTTCCTCTCAGGACCATCTTTGCTGTACCCCAAGTATTTTGAACAATTGTGTTTTCATTTTCATTTGTTTCCATGATTTATTAAAATTCTTCTTTAATTTCCTGGGTGGCCCATTCATTCTTTAGTAGGATGCTCATTAGCCTCCATGTATTTGAGTTCTTTCCAACTTCCCACTTGTGGTTGAGTTCTAGTTTCAAAGTGTTGTGTTCTAAAAATATGCAGGGAATGATCCCAATCTTTTGGTACTGGTTGAGACCTGATTTGTGACCCAAGATGTGATCCATTCTGGAGAATGTTCCATGTGCACTAGGGAAGAATGTGTATTCTGTTGCTTTGGAATGGAACATTCTGAATATATCAGTGATGTCCATCTGGTCTGGTGTGTCATTTAAAGTCCTTATTTCCCTGTTGATCTTTTGCTTAGATAATCTGTTCATTTCAGTGAAGTGGGGTGTCAAAGTCCCCTATTATTATTGTATTATTGTTGATGTGTCTCTGATTTTGTTATTAATTGGTTTATATAATTGGCTGCTTCCATGTTAGGGCCATAGATATTTAAAATTGTTAGATCTTGTTGGACAGACCATTTAAGTGTGATATAGTGTCCTTCTTCATCTCTTATTGTAGTCTTTGGTTTAAAATCTAATTTGTCTGACATAAGGATTGCCACCCCAGTTTTCTTTTGATGTCCATTAGAATGGTAAATGATTTTCCACCCCCTCACTTTAAATCTGGAAGTGTCTTTGGGTCTAAAATAAGTTTCTTGCAGATAACATATCGATGGGCCTTTTAATTTTTTTTAATCCATTCTGATTTTTTAAATCCATTTTGATTGGGGCATTTAGTTCATTTACATTCAGGGTAACTATTGGAAGATATGAATTTAGTTCCATTGTATTGCCTGTAAGGTGACTGTTACTGTATATTGTCTCTGTTCCTTTCTGGTCTTTTACTTTTCAAAGAATTTTTCTTTCTTTTTTTTATTTTTTATTTACTTGACAGACAGATCACAAGTAGGCAGAGAGGCAGGCAGAGAGAGAGAGGAGGAGGAGGCAGGCTCCCTGCTGAGCAGAGAGCCCGATGCGGGACTAAATCCCAGGACCCTGAGATCATGACTTGAGCTGAAGGCAGAGGCTTTAACCACTGAGTCACCCAGGCACCCCTGGTCTTTTACTTTTAGGCTCTCTTTTTGCTTAGAGGGCCCCTTTTCATATTTCCTGTAGGGCTGATTTGGTGTTTGCAAATTTCTTTAGTTTTTGTTTGTCCTGGGAGCTTTTTATCTCTCCTATTTTCAGTGACAACCTAGCTGGATATAGTGTTCTTGGGTGCATATTTTTCTCATTTAGTGCTCTGAGTATATCAGGGCAGTCTTTCTGGCTTGCAAGGTCTCTGTGGATAGGTCTGCTGCCAATCTAATATTTCTACTGTTGTATGTTACAGATGTCTTATCCCAAGTTGCTTTCAGGATTTTCTCTTTGTCACTGAAACTTGTAAGTTTTGCTATTAGATGATGGGGAGTTGACCTATTTTTATTTATTTTGAGGGGGTTTCTCTGTGCCTCCTGGATTTTGATGCTTGTTCCCTTCCCCAAATTAGGGAAGTTCTCTGCTATAATTTGCTCCAATATACCTTCTGCCCCTCCCTCTGGAATCCATCTTTCTGTATATTGCATCAGATTCACTTCTCTGCACGTCCTACCCTCTGCAAAATGGTCAATTTTCTGTTCCTAGAATTGTTGCTCTTTTTCCTCTTTGATCTCCTGTTGAGTTTGTAGGTGTTCAGAATGGTTTGATAGCTGAATTTCTGGGACCTGATGATATTTAAGTCTCCTACTCCTCTGTTATCTTGCTCCTCCCCTAGTTTAAGTTTTATTATGTACAAAATATCTTTTAATTTTTTTTTGAATTTATTTAAAATAAAAACAGGGTGTCACATGGAGCACCTCATTTTGATGTGTCTGGAGTATTAGAGATTGACTACCCTACCTTCTCCTACAAATGGACTTTGAGAACTTGTTTGTGGGTTCAAGCAGGAGGGCACACCTACTTTTATAGTTTTGATGAGGAATCCTCCTCCTCTATGGGGGATGGTTGTCCACTCTGAGAGCGTTGTGTTAGAAAGGATGCACATGGAGCAGTGAGGGAGGAAAGGGGCACCTGCTTAGTCAGCCAGATCAGCCAAATCAACTCTGGTGATCAGTGGAGTGACAGATGTCACAGCCAGATCATGCTCACCTCCAATTTCTTTTAATTTTTCATGTAATGTCTTCTCTGACACTTTGGTTATTTAGAAGCATGTGTTGACTGAGAAAAGAGGCAGAGTAAAATAAAAACAAAGTATTTATTGGGCTATCAGAATTGTAATTCAGGGAACACAGATTTGGGCACCAACCCAAATAGTGCCCACCAGGAACAAAAGTCAGGGATTTCTAGAGATGAAAGTGAATGCTTATATATATTACTTACAAATAATTTTGATTGGTATTGGCAGGAAACTAATCTTCACTGAATCTAATTGGTTGCTAAAGCTATTGCTAAGTGAAGTCTCCTACTATAGCAAGTTGCAGGTGTTTGTGCTGGCTCCCTGGAATATTTGTGGTTTGGTCCAGTTCAAAAGTTCATGGTTCTACCAGGAAGGATGTACTAACACCCATCTCCTTAATGGCCTCCCAGCTCCTTTTTAAGCCTGAATCACAAAAGTGACCCCATTTCATTTCACTTTCTCATGTTTTTTTAAATTTCTAAACAGTTGGGGATTTAAAAAATATCTTTCTGTTATTAACTTTCAGTTTAATTATCTTGTGGCCAGAGAACATACTTTATAGGAACTCTAATTTTAAAAAATTTACTGAGACTTATTTTTACAGCTCAGAATATAATCTATTTTCTATTTTTATTTATTTTTTGAAGATTTTATTTATTTATTTATTTGACAGAGAGGCAGAGAGCACAGCAGGCAGAGGGAGAGGAAGAAACTGGCTCACCAAGCAGGGAGCCCCTACAGTCTATTTTCTAATTGTTCTGGCTCAGTTGGGGTCCTGGGATCAAATCCCATATTGCTCCCTGTTTAGCAGGAAGTCTGCTTCTCCCTCTCCTTCTGCTCTCTCTCTCAAATAAATAAATAAATAAAATCTTTTAAGAAGTGTATCTTCTACTGTGTTTGGGGAAAGTATTCTATAAATATCAAGTAGGTCAATCTGGTTCATTTGTTGCTCATGTCTTATATATACTATTGATTTTTTTCTAATTATTCTGTTACTAAGAGAACATTATTGAAATTTTCAGTTATAACTTTATATTATCTATTTTTGTTTTCAGTTTAATCAATATTTGCCTCATGCATATTAAAGTCCAAGATGTATGTGTATTTATTAGGTACACATACATTTAGAACCATATGTTCTCTAGGATCCCTCTATGATTGTGAAATGTTCTTTATTCCTGGTAACATTCTTTTTTCTAAAATCTACATCATCCACATCATCTGAAATTAATACAGTCACTCTAGTTATGTGTCATGCTTAGTGTCTGCAAAGTATATTTTATTCCATTCTCTTACCTTTAATTTATTTATGTCCTCATCTTTAAAGTGGCTTTCTTGTAGGCAGCATAAAGTTGGGTTGTTCTTTTAATTCATTCTGACATTCTCTGACTAATATTGAGCATTTGCCTCTTGACATAGGGTTTCAATAAATCTACCATCTTGTTACTTTTTTCTATTTATTCCTATTTTCTGCCTTCATTTAAAGTAAGCACTTTTATAATTTCATTTCGTTTTCTTTATGAGTTTATTAAGTCTACCTCTTTGCTTTATTTTTCGTAGTGGTTGCTTTAGGGTTTATGGTACACATCTTTCACTTGCCACATTCTGGTTTCAAATAATAATGTTATACTAATACTGTATGTGTATAAGAATCTTACATTAGTATACTTTTATATTCCTCTTGCCAACTTTTTTGTTATCACAATCATCCATTTTTCTCTTACAGGTTATAAACTTCAAAATATATTATTATTTTTGCTTTAAACAATTGTTGTTTAAAGAAATTTACAAATGAGAAAAACAGTGTAAAAAGGATTTTACTTTATCCACATGTTTACTATTTCCAGCATTCCTTATTTTTTTTCTGTAGATATTTAGTTTGCATCTGTTATCATTTTCTTCTTCTTGACCTCTTCTTTTATTATTTATTTCTGTGCATGTCGGATGGGAATGAATTCTCTCAGCTTTTTATTTCTTTCCTCTTAGTCTGAAAACTTTTTAAATTTATGCCCTTATTTTGTAAGATTTTTTTGTTTACTACAGAATTCTAGGTTTATGATTTTCTTTCAGTTCTTTGAAGATGCTATGCCTTTGTGTTTTGGTTTGTGTACTTGTAGACAAAAAGCCTGCTGCCATTCATACCTTTGTTCTTTTGTATATAATGTGTGTCCCCCTCACTGGCCACCACCCTCATGACTGCTTTCAAGGTCTTTTTTCTTTATTACTGGTTTTCAGTAACTATGCATGGTGCACAGTTTTGGGTGGGGTTTTTCCTTCCTTTTGCTTTGGATTCCTTAAAGTTCTTGGATATTTGGGTTGGGTTTTATTAAATGGAGAAAATTTCAGCTTTATTTCTTTAAATATTCTCTCACTTCCCTCTACTTTTCCATTTCTGGGATTTCAATTGCATGTATGCTAGACTGTTTGATATTGCTTAATGGGTTACTGATGCTCTTTTTTGGGAGGGAGGAGATGGGTCTTTTTTACTTTTTACCTCTCTATGCCTCATTTTGAATAGTTTATGTTCTTATGTTTTAGGTTCACTGATCTTTTCTTCAAACTTGTATGATCTGTTTTTAATCACATCCAATGTATTTTTCAACTTCAAATATTGTTTTTTTTTTTTTTTTCTTTTTAATCTCATGAACGTCCATTTGGGTCTTTTTATATCTTCCATTTTCTCTCTTCATCATTTTAATGTTTTTCTCTACTTCTTGAATTCGTGCAACACACTTTAGTATTTACAATGGCTGTTTTAAAGACTGTGTGATTTCCTTACTTCTGTCACATGTGAGTTTGTTTCTCTTGATTGATTTTTCTGTTGATTTTGGGACAAATATTTTCTGGATTCTTGCATGTTGGGAAGTTTTCATTGGATGTTGGATATTGTGATTCTTTTTATCCTTGGATCCTGGATTTGTTTCTTTTCTTTTCTTCTTCTTTTTTTTTTTGTCTGCTAGTGATCTTTATTTTCATCCTAGCTGAGATATTCTATAACTTCAGTATTGAGATATAAAGTTAACTATTGTTAACACATCTGATGTTAGACAATAATGGGATGAGACAGGAGAATAAAACAGAAACATATGATTAATATATACTCAAACTTATTCATGTCAACATAAGGAAAAAAATTTATCACTTCTATCTTATTCATTTCTGCCACTACCCTGTTTCTTTTCTATTTAAAAGGTGTTGGATTTTGTTCCAATGTATGGTTAAGTTACTTGAAACCAGTTTAACCTCTTGAGACTCTCTTAGGTCCAGCTAGGTCTTTTGCCTCAAGCTAATTCAGCTTGCTACTAAGGCAATGCCCTCCTAGGGACTTTACCCAATTTCCTGTGTATTATGAAATCTCTCTACTCTGACCCGTGGGGAGTATGAACTGTTTCCTGCCCTATTTGAGCTCTACAACCTGTTCAGCCTTTTGTTTTTCAGTGGTTCTTTTCCTGCCTTTGGGTACTTTCTTATTCCACATTCACAGATCTGTACTTGGTCATAGACCCACAGGTATTTTCTATAGATTTCTGGCTCTTTCTCTATGTGCAGCTCTCTCCTCTTGGGTACTTATATCTACAAACTCTAGCCATCTTGGCCCTTTGGAACTCTAATTTCAAACTTAGGAAGATGGTCAGGTTTTGCTTGGGCTCCCCCCACCTCTGCACTGCAGCCTAGAAACTACTTGTAGGCAGCAAGTCAGAGCACTCATGTACTTTCTCTCATGTGTTTATTTTCTCTAAGGAATCACAGTCTTGTGCTATTAGGCAATGTTTTAAAACTCTTGCTTCATATGTAGCTCTCATGGGCACCAACAGGAGTCTCCAGTTCAGCACAGTCTGATTTTATAGAAATTTGTCATATAATTCCTAAAGTTTATTTCTCATTTGACTTTTTATTTTAGGAGCCAACATAGAGTAATGAGTAAGAATCAGGCCATGGAGACAGACCATCCAGGCTTGAATCATAGCTCTATTTAATATAGATTAATTTGGGGTGCCTGAGTGACTGAGTTTTTAAGCATCTGCCTTCGGCTCAGGTCATGATCTCAGGGTCCTGGGATCAAGCCCTGCTTTGGGTTCCCTGCTCAGCAGAGAGCCTGCTTTTCCCTTTCCTTTTGCTACTCCCCCTTCTTGTGCTCTCTCTGTGTCTGGCTCTCTCTCTGTCAAATAAATAAATAAAATCTTAAAAAATAAATATACATTAATTATTCAATTTATTTAGGCATTCACACTTTTTTTTTTTAAAGAATATTCATTGAATATCTACTTTGTGTTAGGCACTGTGTTATATTCCAGTGTCAGTTTGTCACTATAAAATAGGGAGAAATGATACCTACCTCACTGTGGTAGATTACAAAAATGGTCACCAATTCTTCTACCTTTCTTTTCATGATCTTGCAATGTGATCTTGCTGCCTCTCCTGTGAAGAATAGAGTCTTTTCATGTACCCATGAAATCTGGGTTGGTCTCATGACTTACTTTGGTCCATATGCTGTGGTAGAAATGGTGTGTGTGAGTTTTGGGCCTAGAACTTTAGAGACTTTGCAGGTTTCCACTCTCGTTCTTGAAAGCTTGTACCTACCATATGAATAGGCCTAAGGTGGCATGCCAAAGAATGAGAGACTAAGTGGTAAGAAGCATTAATTACCCCAGTCATGCTGTCAAGGCCATTGTAAACTAGTTGACCCCAGCCTACCTGCCAGCCTCTTATGTATCAGACACTGTGCTATATCCTAGCCTCAGTTCCTCAGTTTATGTGAGCCCAGCTAAGATTTACTGAGGCAGGCTCAAGCAGAAGAAATGCCTACTTCAGCCCGACCTATATTGTCTTCATGCAGAATTAGGTGTTAATTAGTATCTAATCTGTTGTTTTAAGTCACTAAGCAACCTCACTTTTTTAGGTTAGTGTGTTATGCAGATAAAAGCTAATAAATACACTATGTAGATTAAAAAGTAATATGTATAAAGTTCCTAGTACAATTCCTGATATGGAGTAGGTACTTAATAAGTGTTTGGAATTGTTATTTTTAACATCATGGTCATTATCAGAGATTAGCATGTCTGATTGTTGGGTAGAAACTATTTGAGACCTCTGAATGCTTTCCTAATTCTGAATTCTTTACCTGTGTAGCTTCAACTCTAAGACACACACACACAATCACATACACATACACACATAAACTCATATCTCTGTATACATATTAACAACTCTTAAGTAAACAAAAAAACTAGTATGACAATTTAGTGTACTGTTATACAACGCAGTTAAGAAATAAGGGTGTCTAGTAATAATGTGAATATCATAGAGTCCACATGTAAATATTTTTTTCAAAACAGTAAAATACATGAAGCATTAAAGGTATAGTAGCCAAGTGTTAATCAGCTCTGATGATCTAGAAAGCAGCTCTTTTCTCATCCATAACTATCATTATAAGAATTGACTATTTTTGTGTTATCTATGAGTATATTGGTTAGTTGAGATGTTATATTTGTGTTTGTTTTGTGTTTATCTTGTTTTTTTTTAGTTGAGATGTTATTTGAATAAAAGATAAGTAAGCTACATAGATGTGTACAGCTATTTTTGAGTAAATAAGTGAAAAAAATTTTTTAAGATTATTTATTTATTTGCAGGAGAGAAAGAGAGAGAGCACAAATTGGGGGAGCTGCAGGTAGAGGGAGAGGGAGAAGCAGGTTCTTCAATGAGCAGGGAGCCTGATATGGGACTTCATCCCAGATCCTGAGATCATGACCTGAGCCAAAGGCAGACACTTAACCAACTGAGCCACCCAGGCACCCTAGTAAATATGTAAAATTTTAAATTTCACCTTGGAAATATTTTTCTTGAGGAAACATCGCTGACATCCCTAAATTATATTTTCCAATTATATGCTCTTACTGCATACTATATTTTTCTTTTTATCACGATTCATGACTATAATCAAATAATCATTTCTACAACTGTTTATTTTGTTTTATTGTTTTTAAAGATTTTATTTATTTATTTGACAGAGAGAGATCACAAGTAGGCAGAGAAGCAGTCAGAGAGAGCGCTGGAAGCAGGCTCCCTGCCGAGCAGAGAACCCTATGCGGGACTCGATCCCAGGACCCTGAGATCATGACCTGAGCTGAAGGCAATGGCTTAACCCACTGAGCCACCCAGGTGCCCCTCTACAACTGTTTAATATCAAACTCCCTGATTCTACAACAAATCCCACTTCAACATTTATGCCCGGCACTTAACATAGTGCCTGGCACTTAGTCAACATTTGGTAAATACTGTTTGGATGAATGAATAAGAGGTAAAGTAGGTTAAAGACTGAAAAATGTCACTTGGATTTAGTAACAAAGAAGTCATTAACATGCATGTTGACAGCAGTTTCAGTGGATTGATGGGAAAAGACAAGACCACAGGTGAGTCAATACTGCAGAAAGCACTAAGAAAATAGAAAAGAAACTAAAGTCCAAGTTACTAACTTGATTTTAAAATGACAAATTCCTTTTATGCTTATTATTTTTTCTTTTAAAACTTAGGAATTTGAAATCTAAAGTGTCAGGTGAAAATTACAAAATTATTTTTTATTAATTTGACCATTAATATGTCTCTGGAAATCAGCACACAGAGGACCTTCACAAGTGGCAGGTTCTCTTGTGATATTAACCTCTTTCAGTTTTACTTGCACACTTGTTTTGAGTTCTCCAGAGTCTGACAGTCAAGAGGACATATACATAATAGAATAAGGCAATATGTTCAGTTTGGTTACTATGGATTAATTGAAGAGGCTCCAGAGAATCTGTCATTTGGCTATTTGAATAAAACTCTCATTTAAAATCTGGTGAAGATTTATCATTCCTGATCCTACCTGTATACTTCCTTTACTTCTCTCATGACAAAAGGGACACATCTTTGTATATTTACTCACTGCTTTTGAAAAGATTTCATTATTTTTCATGTCAGCTTTAATCATCATGTGAAGTTAAAGACAAGAATCAAGTGACCTTTAGTTTCAGTGCCATAAATATTTCAAAGGAAACAGACCTTCCGAGTTCAGGAAAGGGTGTGTCAGATGAACAGGTGTCAGTGCAGGTTAAAGTGTTGCCTTTCACCATTGGCCATTTGGACTGGAATTTGGCTGGGGTCTCAAGTGTGCCTGAGGTTGGCTGTCTCAGTCCTGACTCTCTTGGAACCATCTCCATATTAGAAAGCCATCAAACAAATAATCCACTTGGAGCCCTATCGTCAGTCTCCTAAAGGAAGATTGGGGTTGGAATGGCAAGAAAATTAAAGCCAGACCCTTGAGCAGGCAGTTGGCCTGCATAGAGTCTTCTTTCTATAAAGTGTTTCCCTTTAGGCTCTTGGGCATGGGTGAGTGACATGCAACAGAAAAGAGAACCAGTCCTCATTAATGAAGGAAAGTCCTAGATTTACCTTTCCAGAAAGGGAAATGTACCAGGCTAAAATCAGGAGTAAAATATATTTTTAGGTAACCGCATGGGCATGTAGGATGTTTATGGGCATTGGAAGGGTTTAATCCATATAATCAAAGAGGGCACAAGATTGGGGTGTAACCTCCAGGAACTGAGCAACATTTCTTTAAAACCTTAGGGTCTTATAAAATGAATATGCTAAAGAAGCTGTCCATTCATCTACTTCTTTTGATTCTTTTTATATGACTTTCACTTATTATTTATGGCTATGCTTAAAGAAACCATCTGGTAAATTAAATGGTAAACTACCTGCTCCTCTGTTTTATATTGAGTACTTAGTCATTGTATCGCCTTTTATACAGTTCTTGGCTCATGCATACTTTACACAGAATACCTTGTTTATGGGGTCAGAATGAAGTAGGTTGCAGGCTGAAGTCCTGAAGTTACCTTTATTGGTTCTTGCTGAGGACTCACTTCTCCACCACTGGCTGTCAGGCTCAGGAGAGTGACAGCACATCAGAAGGGATGGTAACATTTCCAGCAGTAAATCTCGATCACATTTATGCATCTTATATTGCTGTCATTACTATATTTCCAAAGTGCCCTTTTCACATGGCCATTTTATTACTCTTTTAGAGTTGCCAAGTCCTCTGACTCCATCTCTCACTGCCAAAAAAGGCATTAAACTATTCAGCTGGTCTTATCATCTTCCAGAAAACAATAAAGGCCCTTTTGTGTGCCTGTAGTTAAATGTGTTCATTGTGCCAGCAAGACAAGAGTTAGGCATGTCTTCCAGTGCAGGCTTATGTCCAGCTAGAGGGGATTATGGCTTCCTCTCTTCTCTATCCCCAGTCCGGCTTTGGAACTGACTTCCTGCTATAGAGGATGCATTTGGTGAATTTTATTCCTAGCCACTAAATTGTTTTCCAGCTTATTCATGTGTGCTTGCAAAATGTTAAGTAGCTACAAATTAATTTTCGTTTAACCTTTTGAAAAGTGGCCTAGATTGAACAGTCATGAGATGAAACTGCCACAAAATGAAGAAAAAATGATGGGTGGGGTGTCCTGGGGACTTTGTTCTAAGTCATTGCAATATTTATAGAACATTTCTGCAAGTAAGGAGTAATGAAGGGTTTTACTTTAGATGGTTCAGGATGGACCAAATAGTACTAAGCACTTTAAAAAATTGAACTATAATTAACATACAGTGTTATATTAGTTTCAGGTATACAATGTAATAATTCAAAAATTCTATAAATTTTTCAGTGCTCATCAAGGTAGGTGTACTTTTAATCCTCTTTATCTATTTCACCCATCCCCCTCCCACTCCCCTCTGCCAACTAACAGTTTGTTCTCTACATTAAGAGTCTGTTGTCTTGGGCCCCTGGGTGGCTCAGTGGGTTAAGCCGCTGCCTTCAGCTCAGGTCATGATCCCAGGGTCCTGGGATCGAGTCCCACATCGGGCTCTCTGCTCAGCAGGGAGCCTGCTTCCCTTCCTCTCTCTCTGCCTGCCTCTCTGCCCACTTATGATCTCTGTCTGTCAAATAAATAAATAAAATTAAAAAAAAAAGAGTCTGTTGTCTCTTTTTTTCTTTGTCTCTCAAATTCCTCATATAAGTGAAATTATATGCTATTTGTCTTTCGCTGACTTATTTCACTTAGCGTTATATTCACTAGATCCATCCATGTTGTTGCAAAGAAGAGGATGTCATTCTTTTTTATGGTTGAGTAATATTCCATTGTGTGTGTATACCACATCTTTATTTTTATTTTTATTTTTATTTTTTTGATTTTATTTATTTGACAGAGAGAGGGAGCTCACAAGTAGGTAGAGAGGCAGGCAGAGAAGAGAGGGGGAAGCAGGCTCCCCGATGAGCAGAGAGCCCGATGCGGGGCTTGATCCCAGGACCCTGAGATCATGACCTGAGCCGAAGGCAGAGGCTTAACCCACTGAGCCACCCAGGTGCCCCTATAACACATCTTTAAAAACTTTTTTGCATTTTTAAAAATTTTTAGTAGGCTCCATGCCCAGTGTGGAGCCCAATGCAGGGCTCAAACTCATGACAATGAGATCAAGACCTGAGCTGAGATTAAGAGCCATATGCTTAACTGACTATGGGGCACCTGCCATCCAGGTGCCCCATACCGCACCTTCTTTATCTACTCATCTCTCTATAGACACTTGGGACTTCTGTATCTTAGCTATTGTAAATAATGCTGTAACAAACAGAAGGGCACATAATCTTTTTAAATTAGTATTTTTGTTTTCTTTGGGCACATACCCAGTAGTGGAATTACTAGGTCATATATTTTTAGTTTTAGTTTTTTGAAAGATTTTATTTATTTATTTGAGAGAGACAGAGTGAGAGAGAGAGCACTGCGGGGGGAGGGTCAGAGGGAGAAGCAGACTCCCTGCTGAGCGGGAATTCCCAATGCAGTATGGCTCCCACAACCCCAGGATCATGATCTAAGCCAAAGGCAGTCATTTAACCAACTGAGTCACCCAGGCACTCACTATTTTTAATTTTTTGAGAAACCTCCATACTGTTTTTCACAGTGGTGCACCAATTTGCATTCCCACCAACAGTGCACAAGGGTTCCTTTTTCTTTATATCCTTGCCAGTACTTTCTGTTTCTTGTATTTTTTTATGTTAGCCATTCTGATAGGTATAAGGTGATATCACATTGTGGTTTTGATTTGCATTTTCCTGATAATTAGTGGTGTTGAGCATCTTTTTATCTGTTGGTCATCTGTATATCTTCTTTGGAAAAATGTCTACCCTGGTCCTTAGCCCATCTTTAACCAGATTATTATTATTATTATTATTTATTTATTTATTTATTTTTTGGTGTTGAGTTGTATGAGTTCTTTATATATTTAGAATATTAACCCCTTATTGGATATATCATTTGCAAATATCTTCTCTCATTCAATAGATGATCCTCTATGGCAAAAAACTGAAAGCTTTTCTTGTATGGTCAGGAACAAGACAAGGAAAAAAACACTCTTACCACTTTTATTAAAAAAAAAAATACTGGAAGTCCTAGCCATAGCAATAAGACAAGAAAAAGATATACATTCAAATTGGTAAGGAAGAAGTAAAACTTTCTGCAGATGATATATACTATATATAGAAAACCCTAAAGAGTCCACTAAAATACCAGTAGAACTATAAATGAATTCAATAAAGTCACATGATACAAAATTAAAATGCAGAAATCTGTTGCATTTCTATAACCTAATAATGAAGTAGCAGAAAGGAAAATTAAGAAAGGGATCCCACTTACAACTGTACAAAAATTAATAAAACATCTGGTAATAAACTAAACCAAAGAGGTGAACATAATAAACACTTTTTTAAAAAGATATTGGAAGAAAATTTCTATTAATTTAAAACACATATACATAAAAACATTTTGAACATAGCAATTCTATGTTCTCTTGGATTTGACTTTAAGAAATGTTTATCTCCTTAATTTGGCTCATTTACTTAAGTTATTACTATGACATTTGGGGGTTTAGTAAGTGTGGCAAGACAGATAATTTCACCAAATTCATTCTCTCCTTCTTCCATGAAAATAGAGTTGTGGTTGAGTCCACTTTCTTAACTAGACCACATTTCCCAGCCTCTCTTGCAGTTAGATGACCAAGTTCTTATTAATAGAAGTGATCAGAAGTGATGTGTTTGGGTGTCAAAATTAAAACATTGGGCAAAACTCCTTCAGACTCTTCCTGAATATGGAGGGATTAGCTTCTTTTGTGTTCCAGGACCTCTCTGTTAGAGGAGCTCATCCCTTAATACAATTTATAATCCAATTAGAATTCCATTTATTTGGAAAATGATGTGTGCTGGGTTGGCTATGTTAAAGTTTATGTGTAGTTTTAATATTAAGAAACAAATAGTCTTTGAATATGATTCTTCTCTAGTTGGAGATACAAACAATAATGTATATTTTCATACATGTATAATATAAATATTTCTCCTTTACTGTCCAGTGTTGATGAGAGTGTGAGGGATACTGGACTTCTTCTTTTTTTTTTTTTTTAAAGATTTTATTTATTTATTTGACAGAGAGAGATCACAAGTAGATGGAGAGGCAGGCAGAGAGAGAGAGAGGGAAGCAGGCTCCCTGCTGAGCAGAGAGCCCGATGCGGGCCTCGATCCCAGGACCCTGAGATCATGACCTGAGCCGAAGGCAGCGGCTTAACCCACTGAGCCACCCAGGCGCCCGGGATACTGGACTTCTATACAGTGTGGAATGTAATTGTTAATGATCTTCTTGTAGCTATTTGGTGGTGTCTATCAAAATAAAACATGTATCGCCTTTGATTTCCATTTCTTAAAATCTGTCCTCAGAAGTGTTTGCACATGTGCACCAATACACATGCAAAAAGATAGGAGTTTCAAGGATTTTTTTTGTCATAGAAAAATTGTAAATGCCTTAAGCATCTATAAATATGAGAATGATCACATAGATTATGGTAAAAATCCATGCTCTAAGATGTTCATTAAGAAAAATGAAGAATGATCACATATTCTGACATGGGAAGATGACCAGGAAGTAGAAACAAGAAAACATATCACAGAACAGTGTGCATGTTATGACACCACTTAAGTAAAACTGCTTGGATATGTGTACATATGTGTGCATATACATGTTTCTGATATGGAGTGTATGTGATCAGAAGAAGAAATTGAGGCTGAGATAAGAGCACACTTTGCTTGTGAGCTCCTTCATTTTCTTCAGTATCCAACATATAATGGAAACCAGATGTTGACCCAGATATAACGACTTCATCCTTCCTATTATCCAAAGTGTAAAAAGCTGCATCCACATGAATAAATACATTTGTGAATTGCACAGGAAAAGCCTAGGAAGACAATGCATCAAGGTTACTTCTGGCAAGGCAGAGGGGATTTACAGCATTTAATGGAATGCAATGGGGGACTATCACTTTTCCATTCTGTATACTTCTCTATTCTTTGATTTTTTAAATATGCCCCATGACTCCTCAACTCAAATATAGCATAACATTAGGAATCACAAAGTATTTAAAGTGTTTGGTGAAAATTTATGCACCATAAGAGCTTTTCAAGAGTGTCAGATGCTAATGCTGTGGTGGGATTTAATACCTCAAAACCAAGGGCTTCGAAGAAATTAGCCTTGATCTAAAAGGAGGGCTCTGGCTCAGAAAGAAAATAAAATAAAAATGGAAAATATGACTTATACTGGAATACTTCAAGAAATTTTGGCCTCTTCTGTGAGAACATTGAAGCTTCCCTGTTGGTAAACTTGGGAATAATGGAGAAAGCCTTGCAGGCCAGGGCTTCTAGGTCTGGATGTTTTACTGCAGCTGGGAGATGGTTGTTCCCAAGTTGAAGACACCAGCAGATTAACAAGCTGGCAAAACCTCTACATGTGGTTTTAAAAAAGAAAGCTCTTTGTGAAAAGGAAGCTGAATACACATCCAACTGTTAGGTTTTCAAAGAATAGATAAACGAGTATTCTTCAGGATGAAGGATAATGTTCTGAAGCTTCCTCTCCAGAAACAAAATCAAAGTGTAACACCTTGGAACATTGCTTTAACTGCTTAGGGATTTCTTCCCCCCTGACCTTTGTGGTGGTTTTAAACATTTTATCCAGGGCCAGCTATAATGTGAACACTTGGATAGGTCTCAATCTCTGAGATGGTAGGATTCAAAAGTTTGGAAATTCAAACTTGGTTATATCAAATCAAATATTATTTTAAATGCTCTTAACCACTAAGTAAAATAAAACAATACACAAATCTTCCTTTTCTTATCTAGTAGCATTATGGGTAGGTATGTTAAAATAATTTAAGTCAACTGAAATAAAGCTTACCTCCAAAGGTTATTCCACAGACTACTCTGGAAAATACCATTGCTTGGCATGAGTGGTTCTGGACTGTTCTGCCAAAGCATTTAGTGGAATAGTGACAATCAAACTGCCCTTTAGTTTGTCTCAGTAGTTAAAGGTAAGATATATTCCTAGAAAAAGCAATCACACTAAGCACATATTCATGGATCTATACATAGATTCAGGAAAAGAAAGTTAAATAAGTTTTAGGTTTCCCTCAAAGAGAAAAAGAGAATCAATCAAATACATATAAAGTGAACACATTATAAATTATACTATCAAAACTCTTTAGATCCCGAATAAGGGCAGACAAACCCCCCTTTAAGTAATGATTTCAAAGAGACGTGACACTGAAAAGAATCTTTAAGGATGTTTAGGATTATCTGCAAATATGGGAAGGGACAAGTGAAGTAAAATCAACAAAATGTGTTAAATACACAGCTGTGGGTATGATCATGAAATTCTAACAGGGTATTATTTTGGAAAATGAGATTATTTCAGAAAGAATCAAATATGTTCATAATCAGCTTTGGATTTTCAAAATAGGATTTTTGCTCACAGGCAGTAAGTTTGAGAGAATAAGGAATTTTTAAATTCTTCTAATTCTCATTAATGTCAAGGGCTGGGCCTGAGGAATAGCATAGCTTTTTCTCTGTGTAGAGGAGAGAACTTTATTATTTAAGCTTTGCCATGAGAATGGAGCTTGGAAGATGAGAAGTCTGGAGGAAGGAAAAAAAAATCTTAACTTTTTTTTCTATTATGGGGAGACACTCTGGTAATGAGAGGATAGAGAACAGAGACAAAGGCTGGAAGGTACAAGGGTCCCTCTACCATACTTCCTAGTATACACACTCAAGCCTGAGCTGGTGGGGAAAGAATCTCTTTGAAATGCTGGAAAAGATTTGTAACTTTAAGAACCAGGGAGATGTGCCCAGTTCTAGAAGGAGATAATTGCAGCTGCCTCCAGATCAGTTGAGGGACATTTCCATATTACAAGTAAACATGATATCAGAATGTGACTGGACGGGGAGGGGGCTGTGACGTTCAGCTTTATAGAACATTCTGATTCTTGTGTGTGGTAGCTAGAGGAATCTGTTGTAGTCAGAACGAGGAACTCTATGGAAAATACATTGGGTTGGGCCATCTGGGCAGGAAATAGGTGGATAATATAGTCAGACCTTAGTGTATGGTTGGGGTACAAAAACTAGTCAGAGCTAAGTTGAGCTTAAGTCATCCAAGAAAGGTTATAAAGTTATCAGAGGTCAGGTAGACAAAAGGCATTACTAAGAACACCACATGAGTCTAAGGATCCCTTTTCCCAGCTCCTCAAGAACATTGAGAAAGATACCAACCTCCATTGCTGACTCCTTTCTCCCTTTCCATCAGTGAGGCTGCAAATGCCAGATACTATCTTTCTATACCTCTCGTACAGATTAAGGTGACTATCTGATCAAACATTGGTCAATGAGATATAAGAGAACTTTTCTGGTGGAGCTTTTGTGTGGTGATTTCCTACCTTCATAAGATAGGGATATGGTTGGGGCACCTGGATGGCTCAGTCAGTTAAGAGTCTGCCTTCAGCTCAGGTCATGATCCCAGGGTCCTGGGATCGAGCCCCATATTGGGCTCTGCTCAGTGGGAAGCCTGCTTCTCCCTCTTCCACTCCCCCTGTTTGTATTCCCTCTCTCACTGTATCTGTCAAATAAATAAATAAAATTAAAAAAAAAAAGATAGGGATATGGTTGGGACCATCTTTGCCCTCTGTTTTTTCTTTAAATGTGAATATATTGGGGCTCCTGGGTGGCTCAGTGGGTTAAAGCCTCTGCCTTCAGCTCAGGTCATGATCTCAGGGTCCTGGAATCGAGCCCCGCACCGGGCTCTCTGCTCAGCAGGGAACGTGCTTCTCCCTCTCTCTCTGCCTGCCTCTCTGCCTACTTGTGATCTCTGTCTGTCACATAAATAAATAAAATCTTTAATAAAAAAATGTGAACATATGCCTTTATCCATGAAGCTAGAAATATGAAGACAAAAAGCCAACATGCTAATGATGTGGAGTGAAAACCAAAAAGAGTTTCTTATTCATATTTTTTTACCTAGGAGGTAAACTAATAATAATAATAAACCTTCTGATCTTTGTTTTTTTTTTTTTGTTGTTGTTGTTGTTATATAAAAACAAGCTCCACATTATTTAGGCCATAGTTAATCGTGTTTTCTGTAATTTTCAA
Source organism: Lutra lutra (assembly GCF_902655055.1). Classification (NCBI taxonomy): domain Eukaryota; kingdom Metazoa; phylum Chordata; class Mammalia; order Carnivora; family Mustelidae; genus Lutra; species Lutra lutra. Next base: position 104,563,503 of record NC_062283.1, read on the forward strand.
CCTTTTATTCATTCACTACAATTTTTACTGTTTGTCCATCTGACAGTCATGTAATTTTATTGGCAGTCTAACAGATAATTATGTAAGATCCTACTTGATCCCATATATTTAGATAGCTGAAAGTTGGATGTATCTACTACAGTTATCTAAGCCAAGTTCAATGATCTAAGAATGATTGAACCAAGGTATAGTTTAAAATTAGGTTGAAAATTTTTCTACCTAAAGAAATAAATTTTTTTTTTTTTTTACTATTCTCTAGATTGTGATTTGGGTAAATTGATAACCCCATCACAAAATGTTTAGGAGTTACGAGTTTCAGTGAGCTAGAAAAATAGGTGTTCTGGTGGGAGGGGTTGGGATAGAGGAAAATCAGACAGGAAGGTTAAGTGGCAGTCAGATTGTAAAGGAACTTGTATGTCATAATTTAAAGATGGATTTTGACTTGTAGATTGTTGGAACGATGGAAGAGTTTAAAATAGATTAATGCCAAGTTAGCATTTTTGGGACGTTATTATGGTAATGATGTAGAAGGAAGAATGGAGAGGGAGAAGAACAGGATCAATGAAAATGCTAAAGAAGCTAATGCAGTTATGTTATTCTGTGTCCAGGATATGACTATTGACACTTGTTACAAAAATTCAAACTTTGGTTCTGGATTTACCTTAAACTGTCAGCACAGTAAGTATCAGATACAGGTAACAAAAGCTGAAGTTTTAAGACTTGTTTAAAATTATTAGAGTCAAAGTAGTTACTAATGACCTTTCTCCTAACTAGATAAAACCATGTAACTGGTAGATTTTAAAATTGCAATTTACATGAAATTGCATTTATTGTCTTCATCCTGGGAGGTGCACAATAATTGCTTAATGATGGACAAGTTAAATTGAATTCAGCAACTTTTTGCTAAGTCCCTACTATATACATTGCATTTGCAAAGGACTTTTCTTACATCTTGCCTAGAGATATGGCCACCATAACACCCAGGTTTTCTGAGAAAAATACTAGTTTCTAATTTGGTGTTCTATTGCTCCCTTTCATAAGCATACTTACCCTTGTCAAATCACATGTCTCAATTTTTGTTTCAGAAATGTTAGTCTGTGTTCTCATATACTTTTAAACATATTTATTTATTTATCTGAGATGGGGAGGGGCAGAGAGAGAGGGAGAGAGAGAATCTTAAGCAGGCTCCATGGAGCCCAATGCGGGGCTCAATCTTAGGACACTGAGAACATGACCTGAGCCTAAATCAAGAGTCAGTCCCTCAACTGATGGAGTCACACAGGTGCCCCTGTATTCTCATATTATAACACATGAAGAAATATGACAAGTTATATTACTTACATTTTCCTTTCCTTATTGCTATAGAATGTCTTAGTATAAGACAGCCTCAAATTCTCAATGTTGTGGTTATATATAGAAAAGAACAGATTAATATAATCTCTAGAGACATTTAAAACTGGAAGGTTTTATTTTCAAGCAGTAACCATCTTCAGTGTGAGACAAGCACCCCCTTGCTTCTTGTTGAGATCTCTCTAGTTGCCAAGATTAAACATTTAACTACCTGCAGTGCCTCAAAAGTATAGCAAACCATTGCCTAAACTAGATCTGTGCTTGTTGTTGCTGTTCTTTTTTTCTAAGACCTCTGAGGGTTCCTTTACGAAGCTGGTGAGACTGTGGATAAGTGCTGGTTCCCACTGTAGAGGGGGGGTTCATTAAATGAAACAGGGGAGAATGGCTTATAAGGGAGAGGCAGAGGAAGTAAGCACATCTGTAAACACATGTGCGTCTCTAGTTATTTTAAGGGTTTTTCAACACCCCAGAGAATGAATGCATGAGCTGATGTGGCTGATTCTAGGGAACCCACATCTGAAATATCATAAGACTGCTGGGACTTGTCACAGATGCATCTTGATAGCAGAGACCATAGAATCTGGGTCTCTGGGTCCCACCCACTGCCCCCCTCACGCAAATTTTCTTTGAAGATGAGGTCCACTAAATGAAACACCTCAACTTTTCACTTCTCTATGACAAAAATATGCTCTTTAAAATTCTACGTGCATTTATTTTATTGCCTTCAGCAAACCAGCTGCATCAAAACTTTGGTCCAAGGTGGGGCGTGTAAGTGAATAAATAAATACCATGGGCCATCTCTGTGCTGTATTATTCATGGGAGCAAAGGTTTGGAAAAGTGAATGCTTAGGAGAATGTTCAGGAATCAGTGAGTGGTTCAGCAAGACTGGTGTATAACATGCCTAGAGAGCCAAAGAATGAGATTTGTTGGGAAAGATGGATTACATAGATTTTCAACGTGTGTGTGTGTGTGTGTGTGTGCGCGTGCGTGCGCATGCACGTGTGTGAGAGCACTTCCCAGTCTTGCTGCTGGGTATTGTCTGATGTGGTAGGATAATTGGGCTGCTTCACCTCAGCCCTTCCTGAGAAGGTAGAGAACACAATGACGTGGTTTCCTGTGTTTACAAAGCACCTTATTGGCAAAGGGACAACAGACCTGCCCCTTTAGAACAGCGGTGTGTGAGGCAGGGCTTAGCTTGTGCTCAGAATCCAGAGTGCTGATTCCCTACTAAGAGACAATCCAAGATATCAGTAGCAGGAGTACCTCCTTTCCCCTGGAATACGCAGGTCCCCCCGTGGGGAGGAGGGGCAGGGAACAAAGATGGGTGTGGATTTTTCAAACTTGAGAGAGGATCTTTGTAGGTGTTCAAGTATAAGAGCTAGGTTTTTCTGGGTGTGGTTGGCTGTGCAGTCCAGGTGAGAGTCATCTCCTTGCCCTGTCTCCCTGGGCTTCAGAGTTCTCATCCACCAAACGGGGGCAATGGTTTCTGTCCTAGAGCATACTGTCAGTGTAAGGATCCGATACAAGATGTATGTGAAAGAAATTGATGCCATTTATTGACCATCTATAGTGCACCAGGACCTGGACCAGCCCTCTGTTAATTACCTCATGTAACTCTTAGGAGAACCCTCAAAGGCAGAGCCTTTCCATGTTACAGATGCAAGAACAAGTTTAAGGAGGTTAAGGTTGCTTGTTCATTTGTGTGTTTAACACATTTATATTGAGCACTTCACATGTGCCAAACATGGTCATAGACCCTTGAGTTAGAGTTGTGAATCAGCTGGATAGATAAGATCCCTGTGCTATTGGAGCTTAAATCCCACAGGACAGAGGGACATAAAAATTAATTAATTAGCTAAGTAATTAACAGAGGAAAACTAGATAAGCTCATGGGAAATGGAATCTCCTTGTTCTCCATTCTCCCTATTTTCTATAAACCTCGAGTTATAGATAAAGCTTGATTAGACTTGGACTCACTTTTTTTTGACAAAAATCCACGAAGGGGTTGTGTGAACTTCATATTACAGCACATCAGGAGCTCATCATGGCTAGTTGTCCCACCTTTGAAGATGATGACAGGGACAGCCTGATCCTTCCAGGGTAAAGCTGTAGTCCCCCTTTATGACAAGAGATCAATCCATGCAGTAATCCTGTGACATCCTACAAATTTCCAGCTCCCCATCAACCTTTCACCAAGTGATTTTAAAATCTACTGATAATCAATCCCTGACACTCTTCATTTATTAGGGATTGTAAAATTGTGATTGTATAATGTGATCCCTTGTTTGATATTTATTACCTGGAATTTTTTTTCTGTAAAGAGAACTTTCCCTCATCAACCAGTATATTTGTTTTACTGAAGACTGCTCATATAGTTCATGTTGAAATATTTAAGCAGTTAATTTTCCCATTCCCTTCCAGTAAGCTTGCCAGTTGGTGCCAATGCTATCTGGTGACTAATGAGTTTATTTTTGGCTTTCCTTTTTTGAGTATTACAATGAACTCCTGAATTTTAATATAATAATCTATTTCAACCTATTGCAGTTGGTCACTTTTGAGTCCAAGTAGGTTAACAGGATTGTGAGGCAGGTGTGAGGGAAAAATCACCTTGACAGAAGGAGCGGCAGAGAAAAACGTGTTAGTGGGAGGGTTGTTCATGTTTGCCAAGGTGAAGCAGTTGGTCAGGGGGCAGGTCCAAAGCCATTGTGCCTGCCATTACACACAACCCTTTTTAGAGGGAAATGTGAAAGTACTTTAAAGTTAAGCGTATCTCTTTAAGAATATCTTGCTGAGAGTGTGTATTAATCAGCTTTTGCTGTGATTACAAATAACCCCCAAATCTCAATGAACTGCAACAAACATTTATATCTTACTCACAATATGGTCTTTGCCTGTGACGGCTCTGACAGCTGGACACTGCCCAGCTCCACTCCATGTGTCTTCTCCCTCTGGAGCCCAGGCTGCAGGAATAGTCTCTAAATTTGGTGCAGTGGAGGTGGTGGTGGAGCTCAAAGAGGGAGAGAGCTGGAGGAAAATGATGATGTCTCCTGCATCTTCCAGACGTGGTTTATTGCACATCTGCTTACATTCCATTGATGAAACTGGGTCCTATGGCCAAGCCTGGTTTCAACAGAGTAGGGATGTATATTTCCCCAATACAAGGCCCTCTAAATCATACGGTGAAAGCGATGAACTAAAGTTTTCTCACATGGGAGTGGGGGACAAATAATTCAGAAAAAGAATGTAATCTATCACAGATTGTCATTATCTGGTAATCTTCATAATAGGAATAGACATGAGTATGGGACTGTGCAGACATTTCCTAAACAATCAAAAGAGATGCAGAGGATATAAGAATCGAAAGAGGACACAAATGTGAAAGTGCTTAATATGCCATAAAGGATTATGAACCGTTAATTTTGTTATTTCAGAATGTCTACACATGACATCTGAACTTCTTAACTCACAGAGGTATCCTTTAGTCCCAAACTCAAAAATCTAATCACTCTTAATTTACTCACAATTCTAAGAAGCAGGTTAGAAGTAGAGAGTTGTAGATTGTGGTGGGCACAGAGTCCTCAGAAGGGAAACAGTGACAAAAGGAAAGAGGAATGGTTGACAACAAAGGGAGTCACAAGGATAACTAAATCAAGTACAACTGAAATCTCAGGAACCAGAGCTATTTGGGATGACTTAGACAGAATTTTCTACAACCTAATACCCTGCAGAATACAAGTTCTTTCTTGCTGTCGGGGCTCTTATTTTGTCTCTAACTACATTCTCACCCCACAAGGTACAGACACAGACATAAATACAGTCATGCACCTATGATCCCTGATACATGAAAATCACATGCATTTAGATCCTGTTTTCGGGAAAATCACTGTTACAATGCACATGTATGTCAGTTTGGACAGACTAAGTTATGACACAGGAACAAACACCTCCCAAATTTTGGTGGATGAAAATAACAAAGGTTTATTTCTTTTTCATGCTTCATCTCCATCATGGGGCGGTAAGGAGGGTGGTTTGCTCCTCACAGTTACGTAGGGCTTTGGCTAATGAAGGCTCCATCTGAACACATACTTTACTATGACTGGAGGAGCAAAATGGAAGGTGGTGAATCGTGTAAGGCTCTTGAAACTTCTGTCCGGAAGTGCTGCATGTCACCTTTCCACATTGCATGGCCAAAGTAAATCACAGGAGCACTCTGAGGAGTGGGGAAAAGAAAAGAAAGAAACATAGGACCCTTCAGGGGCAGGGAAATGCAATTCTACCATAAGCCAAAGGGAAGAATTAGAAATATTTTATGAATATTTATGACCAACACAGTGTATTCCCATGTGTCTGGGTCTGCTCGAAATCCAGAACAACTTAGACAGCCTGCCTGCCTCTGAGAAAGATGCAAGGCTCTGAGGAAATGGGACACTGAATTGGTGAGATCTGATGGGATATGACAGAAAAAGAGTTCGCGTGGAGTGGTGCAATTGGGGAACCCGAGGACATCTTCAGCCTTGGGGAGGGAGCAAATCTCACAAAGTGTTGAAGATTTTAGCACATTAAAATCCTTTCTGAATCTCTTTCTGTTCTTCCTGCTCTACTAAGGGACTTAGACACTCTGCAAGCTCCTCATATTCTCCTTCCCCGCCATTTTTATTTTCCTCTTTCAATACTGTCTGGCTCCCCAGACAGGCTCCCTGCTCTCTACTCCATACCACTGCTGGGTTTTCCTACAAGCAAAAGTCTGAGAAAGGTTCTCCTTAACATTTCATCTTTTCTTTCTGGTGAGATATGTGATGTGAGAATTTGGGGTCCTGTTAGATGGACGTGAGTTTACATGGCACAGACCCCTAAAGGAATCTCTTTCCCACAATGTACCTCATCAATGTCCCTTTAACATTGGAAAGGGTGGCTTTGAAGTTAGAATTAGGTGTCGGCGTGTCCTAGAGGCCAATACTGTGATCATGGAAAGGGGAAGGAATAGTTCTGTAAGCACAGATGAGAATTCAAGAAGCAGAGCCTCTGGTAATAAGCCCATGACTTTCTGGAAACACAGCACAATGAGGAGACTGGAAATATGCTTTGTCTCTTGAGAGTAAAACCTCACAATCAACTCTGGTCCTTCTGCACGGGGTGTTTCTGGTTCGTTGTTCTTTCCAACTGCAATTAGTCACACTTTTTTCCCTTGGTGGCCTGTCAGAGAGAAGTATTGGCCACACACTACTGTGGTATGTGAACTTACAGAGCTGGGAGGCAATGCTGCCACAGACACAATCCACTCCACTCTCAAAGATCTACACTTTCTGTTTAATGAAGCAATGAGGTTGTGGGAATCTCAGGCATGGAACATTTGTGGAATAATGGGCTGAGTATTGGTAACTCTCTTAAATAATAGAAGTTAGGACTGCAGACCTCATGGCCTCTGATCTTCCATAGAGACCTGGATGGAGCTGAGTGTTGCTTGCAAGACACTGGATGCATAACTCTGTTTCCAGCTGGGTCCTCAGGAGAGTAAGGCCCAGAAGACCTTGGAGTGTGTGTATGGTTTGTCTGCAAGACCACACACAGTGTCAGCAGCCTCAGTCTGCACTTCTCCAGTCCTGTTTAGCCAGGTCCTCCAAGGTTGACTCAGACCTTTCCATGCTTTTCAAAGGCATTTTTAGCCTGGCTCTGGTTGTCCTTTCTCATTTGTGCCTAAATTATCCTCTTTCATGACCCTTGACTGGGGTTTGAGTTTTCCTGCTTTGCTCAGACATTTCCTCCTAAATTTCCATAGACTATCCTGGTTCTACCTGAACTCACTTTGTCTATGAGTCCTCCTTAATCCCTTCTGCTGGAAGGTGTCTTGTTTCTTTTTTTCTGATTTTTCACATAGATCAGAACGCTCATTCCCCTTACTCCTCATTTATCTCATGCACATAAAACCATCTTGCATTTAAGATTGTAAATGTATCTCATAATCCCAAGAGTAATGTCCTTAAAGACCAAGCCTAGATGTGTGGGATGTAGGAGGGAAAATGAGGAGATGCAAAGACATCTTACATTCTTTTATGCATCTTGGTTACAATGTAAATAAAATTGTCTCTCATCCTCTGGGAAATTCAGGGCCTTTCCTAAGATTTCTATAAATTCAGGGCATCTGGGTGGCTCAGTCAGTAGAACATCTCACTCTTGATTTCAGCTTAGGTCATGATCTCAGGGTCATAGGATAAGCCCCCGCCTCAGGCTCCACAATCAACAGGGAGTCTGCTTGAGATTCTCTCTCTCCCTCTCTGTCTATTCCTCCCCCATGCTCTCTCTCTCTTTCTCTGTCTCTCTAACTCTCTCTAAAATCAATCAGTCAATAAATCTCTAGAAAAAAGACTTCCATAAATTCTGGGAGGTTTTTAGCCTCATTCCCATAATTAATTACCATCTTCCCCATTTCCCATTCGTCTGAATCTCACGCATGTTTTATCTCCTAAAGACTTTACCTTATCAGCTCTGCACTAACCTGGTCTTGGAACCTGCTCCTTTTTGTCAATTTCCCTGATAATCTCATTCACATGAGACATTAGCAGTAGAAGACTATATTGAAGTCATAGAAGTCCTCAGACTCCTTTTGGCACCACATAGTAAAAATAGAATATTTTTACTATGGATACTTATTTATTTAAAATTGCTTTTTCTTCAGCATCATTTCAGAGCCCTTTGATGAGAATTTCTCACTAGCTTACATTTCTCTGTAAACCCTGCCCTCGGCAATGGGATGAGCTCTACACACTTGCATTCTTTTCTTCTCTGCATACCTCCAATAGCACATAAACCCCCACCCCTGAAATTCTCTTTAATGTCTTATCCAACTTCCTTACTGGCACATTTCCAACCACACGGCAGGTACCGCATTTGTCACACCCATAGCGAAGGGGCTGGTCAAGGTGGTAAGCTAAAAGGAAGGCCATCTACCCTGGAGAGGAGCCATGCTACTTTCACCTCCAGGGGCAGGAGCTGCTCAAGTTATTATTTTAAATAGCAAGTGTTCTATTCATTCTTGTATATTTATATCAAGCTTTTGTCTTGTTTTGTTTTGGAATCCTTTTGGAGCACCATGCATTGTGTTTTCCATAAAGCAGAAATTCACATCTATATGTTGGCTGAATGAGCAGCCAAAACAACAATGAAGCCCAAGATACTTCCCAGCTCAGGGAAAACGCTGTGGCTCTGACAGTTTCCGGTCTCTCTCACCTGCCTCATCCACCCCCACTTCCTCTCCCAGCCTCCAGATTCCTGTCTGCAGCCTGCTAGCTGCTTGTCACTTTTATCTTTTAACTTAAAAGATTAAAAGGTTTTAATCTCTTGGGATCCCTGGGTGGCTCAGTCGGTCAAGTGTCTGACTAGATCTCAGCTCAGGTCTTGATCATCAATGAGTTTGAGCCCTGCATTGCACTCCCTGCTGGGCCTGGAGCCTACTTCAAAACAAAACAAAACAAAACAAAACAAAACAAAACAAAACAAACAAAACAAGAAAGGTTTACTCTCTTACAAAATTATCTTGTAGTGGTTTAAGGCATGTCTATCACTCCCTTCCATTTCTCAATCACCTACCATAAAACAGAAAATTCTTCACGATCTAAAGTAAATCACCTGAGTTCATAAGCTCCTGCCAAATATCCCTTAAAATGCCACTTCCTTCATGGCCCTATATATTATAAGACAGTATTTCTCCAAGTGGATTCTCAGACATGTACCAAATCACTTCCAGTGCCTGTTAAAAATACAGAATCTTATTGAGTCCAATCTATGAAGGTTCTTACTGACTTATTTCCCTGGGGGATTTTCATGCTTAAAAGTGTGAAACCTGTAGCACAGATACATTTTTTTTTTCTCATCCGTGTGTTGGAGAGAAAAGAATTCTTCCCTTCTAAGGATAAGTGCATCTTCTGTCATGACTTACCTGCCTTCTGGTGGGGGGAAGCATACATTAAAAGCATACATTATACTGTGTGGACAGCCACACACTTTCCTATTTTGTTTTCACATTGGCCACCATAACCTTTTATTTTTCCTTGAGAATAATTCAATTAGACTTATTCATCATAAACAGATTACTGGACACAAACCTCTTGTATTGTAAATTTATCCAACGCACTCATATTTCAACTAAGTCGCTAGAGAGCAAACATGAAGCATATGGATGAATTTGGTGGCTTTTGAAACCACAAGCGGAAGCAAGCCAGGAAGAAATAACCTCAGCTGGAGTGTGGCTTGCAAACAGAAGTTTTGATTATGATATACCTGGTGTGAACTTGGGACATGCAGATGGGGCCTTCCATTGAAGGCCAGCTACCTCTGCTGGACTTCAGTCTTGCCTTCTTTGGAAGCAAGGCTGTGGACCCTCAGAACCATGTCACTAGTAGTGGCACCAGTGGGAAAAATCCTCCCTACCCAGTCACCTACAGCTACTGCCTAATTCTGAGCACTTCCATCCCTCCCCATGTAAATGTGGCCCCTGCTGAGTGTGTGAGCTCTGGCTGAGCACCCAGGCTAAATTGGCACACATTCCCTCCTGTCTGTTGGAGTGACTCACTGAATGTTCAGAGCATATTTTCCCTTCTTTGGCTGCCAGCTGTAGCTATTGGCTCATTCACTCTTTGGAAAGACTCAGCACTCCTGTGCTAATGCAGTCCTTGAACTGATGGGTAATTGTGGAGAGTCTTGCAGGAAAGCATGAAACTCTTCACCACGAGGCTGAAGGCTGGGATCTGTCCCATCTCTCGGAACATCAGGCCTGGATCCCTACCACTACCTGTTGCTACTCCCTAATCCTATTTGGGGCCCTCTTCCGGCTTCCTAGCCTGCAGAAACTTCACAAACTGCAGAAGGATGAAAGTGCCAATGGTCAGGAAATCAAAGGCAAATGTATCCCCTTTCATCTGTGTTTTAAGATGAAAAATAAAGGGCTTGTAAATCTGGAAATATGGGCAATTTTCCTTCCTTCTCTGCTATCCTTGGCATTTATGTGTAGTTTGGAGTGCATTATCTGGAACTTGTATATGGACATAGATCTCATGGAAGTTAATTACCTTCCCAGTGAAGCTACTGTCTTCCTTAAGAACAAGGGTTTGGTCTCCAACTTCTTTTGTGACTGCCCATGAACCCAGTTTCTTCCAGTTCAATGCAGCCTTAGAAACTAGGCTTGCTGAAAGAATGAATGGGGCAAACTCCCATGGAAAACCAAGCATGTTGAAGGAAGAGCTGTTTTACCAGTCACATTAATTTTTTCCACACACTTTCTACACCATCAAAGGAAAACCTCTCTTATTTTTGGATAGGAAAAAATGCATAATAAATCAGTCTGAAGTAGCCTAATTTCACCTCATGGGTCAAGCAAATAGCCAGAATGAAGTTATAAAAAAGAAAAGTGTTTGTAGGCATCTGGACACACAACAGAGGTTGGGTATTTTATGGACATGTGGGTGAATGTCTAATTTTCCAGTTATTGTTCAGTGAATGGAAGAGGGGGCAGGACTCCGTGAAGATTGGCAATGTATACAGTGGTAAAGATCTTGGGTTCTGGAGTCAGAAATTGAATCCTGGCTAGGCTACATACCAGCTGAGTGAATATGTGTGACATCAGTTAATCTCCTTCAACCACTGAGTGCTTTGTTTATCAAGTGTGTGTAATAGAAGTCCCCTCAGATCCATGGTTCAAATTAAATGAGACTGTTGACATCAAATGCCTAGCCAGGTTACTGATAAGATCAATAAACACCCAATAAACAATAACTATTGTTATTAATGGCATCTGATTAAATGCAGGCCTCGGGGGATAGAACAGTTAAGGCTGATACCCACGTTTTGGTTTGTTCCCATTGTTACCCTCAATCCCCTTTGAGAGGAAAGGGAAGCATTACTGAACTGTCATGAAAAATAAAACCAAACTAAAGTAAATGAAATAGAAGTGTTCAGTGCACTCTCAGTGGCCTATCATTAATGCTCTACCTCGTGGAAAGCTGGCTTCTTGAGGGACTTTGTGGAAGACAGAATTGTTCCATCATTTTTACTCCCAAATATGTAACTAGTGCTCTTACTGACTCTTTCAAAGGCTGAATTTCAAGCTTATGCAACTGCATGGAATTACTCAGTGATTTGAGTGATTCCAATTCATTGTGACAACTTGGATCCATAAGCCATTTCCCAAGCCATCCTAAATAGATAAAGATCATCTGCTGTCAATGGAACTGGGATTTAAGTTAGGAAAAAAAAAATTGGTGGCAGAAGATATGTTTTCCATGTGCTCCCACAGTTCTTCGGGGCTGTTCTATACTGAACAATCAGAAAGTATTGATTTTACCCCAATGGCTTCTGTATTAGAAAAGATATAAGAAATACACTCACCACTTACACATTTTCAGTCCTTAAAATTTGTGAAATTACGGAGAGATATTTATAGTAGGAAGCTTCGAATTTTCTGGGAAAATACATTTTATTTTTACAGCTGAGATATCCAAATATCAGCAAGTAGGTTTTATACAACTTTAAATATAAAAGATGACATAGGGCACCTGGGTGGCTCAGTGGGCTAAAGCCTCTGCCTTCGGCTCAGGTCATGATCCCAGGGTCTTGGGATCAAGCCCCACATCGGCTCTCTGCCAGGCAGGGAGCCTGCTTCCCCCTCTCTCTCTGCCTGCCTCTCTGCCTACCTGTGATCTCTGTCTGTCAAGTGAATAAATAAAAAATCTTAAAAAAAAAAAAAAGATGACATTTTAAAGAATAATAAAATTGCCCACCATATCGTTTTAAAATAAACATAGATGTTTTCTTCATTAAAAATGGATATTTCTGGAACAAAGCAAATGCTAATGTAGAAGTACTTGCTTAATTTATATTTCCCATGAACTCTATTTAAACTTCACTTCAAGGACACACAGCAGAAAAGCTGTCTGGAATACCCCACCCAAAACAGAGGATGAAATTATTACATCCTGGAGTAAAGACTGCCCAAGTATTGGCTCACTACATGATAGAAGAAAAAAAAAAAAAAACACAAAAATACTCCAAACCCTTTTTGTTTAGGGAAAGTTTGGTTTTCAGGTTTATCCTCAATACATTGAAACTGAAGGGACTTGGAGGCTGTGGCTTAGTGGTATATTTGAGCTGTGAATAATAAGAAGTATGAAGAATTGGTTGCTATTATAAAAAGCCGGAGAGCTCTAGGCCAGAATAAATCTCTGCTGAGATACTATTTTTGGACCCAAACTCATCTTCTTGGCTTGAAATTACAGAGTCACATGGCCGCTTTTCAGGCTCTATCTTACTTGACTGCTCTGTACTATTTGTTTGCTCTTTGGACTCTCCTCCGTGAAATGCTATTCCTTGGCTTCTATGATTCTCCCCTCTCAGGGAGATTCTCCACACTCTACCCGGTGATGGCTCTTTTTTTCTTAGGTGACCCCTTAATAGCTGGTCTTCCTGTGATATTTGTTGTGACCTTGTTACATCTTATACCGCACACACAATGTCTGGTGATGTCATTCATTTACAGCATCACTTACCACATATAGAGATAGAGAATCAAAAAATATATTATTTCCCAAGATTGAAATCTATATTCCCACCTCCTTCCTAGAATATTTTTTATTTGAATTTTCTTTTGGTACCGAAATTTAACATCTCCAAACTGAAAGCATTATTTGTTTTAAAGATATTATTTGTTTATTTATTTGAGGTGGGGGGAAGGGCATGTGCGAACAGGGGTGGGAGAGGGGCAGAGGGAGAGGGAGGAGCAAGCTCCCTGCTAAGAGCCCAGCCCAATGCTGGGCTGATTCCAGGACCCTGGGATCATGACCTGAGCCAAAGGCAGATGCTTAAGCCCCTGAGCCACCTAGGGGCCCTGAGATCATTCTTTTTTTGCCCTGCCTTGCTGCTTCTGTTCTTCCCTTGTTAGTGAACACTATCACCTAGTTGCCTAATTCAAAAACCTAGTTGCCATCTTTGACTTCTGTGCCTCCATTATTCCCCACAAACAATCAGTCTCCAAGACCTGTCATATCTCCATTCTACTCATCTCTCAGGTTTATCTATTTCTGTCCCTGTTTACTGCCAGTGTCTCAGTTCAGGTTCTGAGCATTGGTTCCTTGATCACTGCCTCAGATTCCTAACTGGCATTCCCTGACTCCTTCCTCCCCATGATCCAGACTTTCAGCAAGAGTTACAGACATTCGATCATTTCTCTCATCTGATTAAAGTACTTCAAAAATTTGCCGTCATCCTTTTGATAATGTTCACACTTGTAAACATGGGCATAAAACATCACGTTTGCTCTGATTCTCTCTTCTTTAAACCTTTTTGGTTTCAGTTTGAGGTATTTCTCCTCTCCTACCATTCCCCCAGCCATATCCAAGTACTCAAATGAACCATTTTCTGTTTCCTCTAGGCTTTTGCATATGTTTTCCCCTCTGCCTGAAATAATCTCTCTTTATTTTCTTGGCTTACACCTTCACCTCACCCCTCCCTTCAGCTGAGAGGGCATTTCATATGGGAAACCTTCCTTGATGGCTTTCTAATTTCAGATCTGAGTTAGATGCCCTTCCTTGTTACCACTATAATACCCGATACATTCATTTTTTCATGGCACTTACAAAAAATACTGCCAATGCTTATTTATTTATCTGTCTCTTCTAAGAGCTATTTGAGGTCAGGAGCTATATATCTTTTCAACACTGCATCCCTAATGCCTTGCTCAGTACTTGGTACACAGTAGGCACACAATAGATAGGCTTTAGAATTAATTACTCAGTTGTTGAATTACCACCCAAGAAGGGCATGGCTCAAAATTCTTGTCTTATTTTGAAATCACCAGGCATCAGGTAAGGCTCTCTGGGCAGCTTTCCATAGCTGGTGTACCCTTCACTCACATTCTAGACATGAGAACAATAGAGAGAGAGTTGCCAATTGAACTGAGGCTTTAGTAGCCATGAACTGGGTTTTGAGAGTCCGTAACTGGAATTCCAGGAATCTTCTCTGTGTTCTTCTGAGGAAGCAAAAGAGAGATCTTTCATTGTTCTTGAAGGCATTATGTGCCCTATGGCTTTTGAAACCAGGAAAATATTTAACTCCACATTCATGGCTTTTGGGAACTCATGTGGAATCCAGAATGTTGGACCTGATGTTCCACGAGTCTGTGGGAATCAAATCAAGGTTGTCAGTGGCTACAGACTGCCAAGAGAGCTTGATATTTCCATAAAGTTTTCTTCTTCCAAATGAACCTTGGGATTATTTGTCTATAGTGCTGCCAGGGACCTCTTTAGACACTGATTCGCTGGGAAAAAACCACCATGAGCATGTTCTCAGGTCTCCATTTTGCTGCCATTGCATGAGAAAGGGAACTCAGCAAACATGTAACAGAGCTGGATTTTCAGAATTCTACAGGACTGTTCAGAGGGCTTGGAATGATACACACCCACAATTAAAACAAAAAAGAAGGATGAGTAAGTGAGGAACTGAGAATCACATATTTTTCTAAATTAGATTTATCTGTAAGCTTTAAATACATGCAAACATACTTTGAGTGATCTGGTATGAATTATGGTTTTGTTATTAAACAACCCCATTTTGCTTTGTCCTTATGTGTAAAGTAAAAAGAGACTTGTTTTGCTGGATTTTTCTCTTTAGTAAGTATTGAATTTTGAGGGGATACTAGTCTTTTTAGACAAGTAGAAGAATTGCTCAGAATTTAAAGGATTCTCCATCTGAATTCAAGCTGTGTTTGGGTTTGGCAACATATTTTTCTTTGGCAATGAAAAGTATGTTTGATTCTTATGACTTGGTAGACCTCAAACAGGCTCACACACAAGCTGCAGTCCCTAAGATGTAGATGGGGAAACCAACAGATGGGAGCCAAGTTTGCCTCAAGATGAAATTCACAAATGAGAATTTTAAAAGAGAGAAAGGAATTGTTTTGAATTGAAAGCTTTGAGATGTTGAACTTCTTCTATTTTGTTTTTCAGTAGTTTTTTTTTTTTAATTCTGAAATTTATTGGATTTTATCAGCCTTTGCTGTTTGTTTCGGTTTCCTCCCCGTAAATAGTAGAAAGATGGTGGTTTGGCTATTTTCAAGGCTTCAGAGAAATATGACTATCTATAAGCACCTGTTCTAATGCCACAAAAATTGAGCACAAAACGTCTCATTTAATGCTGACCTCTCCCCTACACAGCAGTACTATTTCTCCCACTAGACAGTTGGGCACGATGAGGTTCAGACAGGTAGAGTGATATGCCCACACACTTACAAGGTCATTAAGCCTTCAGCCCTGACAGCTGATGTTCTCTGTACCTGGAATCCTCTGCCCCATCTTCATGCTCACTCCCTCCCATAGGAATGTCCTACTTTCCCTACTTCAGCTGGACAATTCCTATGTCTTTCAAAGCTCAGCTCTTTTGGGAACCTTCTCTGATTTGCTACCCAGCACCCCAACCTTTGGATAGATGCCCTCCCGGGGTCTGCCGGTGGTGAGCCTGCCTCAACAAACATTAATCACAAGAATACTGAGTCTCTCTCTCCTATCAGGTTTATTGTCTGGACTGTCAGCCCCTGGATCACAGGTGGCACTGTGCCACCTGCCTCTCTTCAGTGAGTCACTTAGCCTGAGTCAACAACTTATACCTGTGGAATCTAAAAATAAATAAGTTAGTAACTCCCTTAGGATTTCCATAAATAATCACTCCACTATCTTATCTTTTAAAAAAACCCCAGGATGTAATAAAAATTCTTCTCCCAGCCCTGCCCAGTAGAGGCAGTTCCCTGAAAGAGTGGGAAAAGACCCTTTGCTCCTTGTTCCCCACATTGCTTTCCTACTCATCCAAAATCATCACTAAATCACACCTCAGAGGAAAGGCTGCTCTATTTTTTGTGCTGCTTCTCCACACTTGCATTGTGTCTGGGTTCTCTCATTTAGGACAGAGAGGAGAGAGCCTCAGCTGAGGATTTGGTGCTAGTACTTTTTTGGAAGTTAAATCCCAGGGCAGTGAGAGTGAGAGGAAAGGGAAGCCATGCAGGGGAGTGTGGGAAGCCTCACCACTCCAGTTACTTCTTTACAGTGAGCTGCGAAGAGACACTTCCTGTTGTTTGTCAGGTGCCTACACTTTGTCCCACAGGACATGTTTGGCCAGGCTGGTTACAGGAAGGCAGAAAGAAGAAATTGATCTGTCCAGTTTTCTCCTGCCTCCTTTTGGCCGAGATGGTGCCATGAGTCAGCTTCCTGGCATGCCAAACAGTGACATATATGTCCTTTGGCAGCCTCTTGGGAAGTTAGGTATTTTTTCTAGGGTGGCATTTCCCCAAATCTAGAAGAGATAGAAGAAGCCAGAGACTGCAGGCATCAAGTGGTTGCTTTTAATAGACGGGCTGCCTGAGCCTGCATGCATACATGGGCTGCATTGGAGACGAAGTGGGTAAACGGTGGAAGTTTCCAGAATGGGTATGGCTGAGAGACTCAGAAGAAGCTCCTAAGTCTTAGGCAGGTGACTTTCTATCTTGCCATCCAATTCACTTCTTGCCTTACACAGCTTTCATCATGAATTCCTCTGCTTTCCCTAATTATGGTGTATCTGGTCCAAATGTCTTCTATACGGACGATATGCTTACCACTCAAGCATAGCACAACATGTCTAAAACCAAATCCATGTAATACTTTTCTGTGAAAACAGTTCCCTTTCCAGCTCTTCTCCATTTCTCTTCATGGGCAACACCAATACTTATAGTGATTCAGGTCGAGACTTTAGAGTTATCTCCAATTCCATCCTTCCTTCTTTGTATAGGCAGGGTCTATAATATAAACGTATCAGCAACTCCCCAGAACTGACATGGACACTCTCTGGCACGAATGGCCCACTCAGTGAGGCATGAATCAAATGACTGGGGATATCTTTGCTTTTTTAGTTCACGGCTATATTTGTGTAAGTAAAGCTACTTACTAGTGTGGAAGGAGGACAGGAAATAAAGAACTTGATAAACCAGGTACAGTTTTGCAACAAAGCAGTCCCATCCAACGCAGTTATAAACTTTTGCTAGGAGGTTGGGACTTTCAGATCCCATGGGTCTCCATTGCTTCTTGCTGCTGTCATGACGTCACCAGCCACTGTGGTTGGAACTATAGGCATATAGGGACATGAACCAGGTGGTCTTCAAAGGCGAGTTTTTAACACAGGACACTAGGTGTATTAATTTGTCATAATTAGCTTCTTTTGAGGGAAGAATCTTAGAGGTACTTGTGTTGATGACCTCTGACCTTCAGTTTAGCGCTGAGGTCTTAAATTTTGCTAAGTTCTTGCTAGGTAATTTCTGTCTTCTCTGATAAAGCAGGAAACAAGTTCTAGGAGGAAGCCAAACATGTTTCTCCCAAGGCTCACCTTCTGTTTCTCCTTTCATGTAGAGGATTAATGGCATTTTGGAGTATTATGAGAGTAAGAGATGTAGGCATTTGGAATTTTATGAGAAAGATCATGTTGGATTTGGAAGTTTGGAAGTTTTAGGTATGTAGAAAATGGTGAGAAAAGCTGTCACCTTGAAGGTAGGTTCTCCATTCAAACCGTCACAACCTACTACTAGGGAACCCAGTCTGAGGGAGTTCCTTTACATCACTACTGAATCTCCCCTATACAGAAAAAGTGCCTTTAGTGAAAAAACAAAATTAGACTCCAGAAGTGGTATTTTGCTAGCAACATCTCTAATAGCCCTTTCATCTCCCTGATGAACTCACTCTAGCCATGGAAATTCTAATTTTCTCTCTTGGGTCAGCTTCAGAAATGTGTTTACTTGTGTGCTTCAAATGGACTTTTCAACTAATGAACCAAGAAATGATTTTTGTGGGGAGGGCTGTCTTTAAATATGTCTTGCTCTGATTTTAATGATCAGGGCATTTTAGGGTTAGGTTTGCACCACAATTTTTCTATGTAACATATTCGCTTCCCGTTAAAATCTAATTTTCTCTTACCAGGAAGGTGTTAGGCTTCTGATCTCTCATGGAAATTGCACTTTGCATGAGCATTACCTCATCCAAATGTATGTTCCCAGTGAACCTGTCATCAAGTAGACTCGATGTCTTAATTTTTTCCTTTTGTAGCAAGATGCTTAACTGGTTACTTATGTGGGACTTGTTAGTGAAATTAGGGGAGTTAAGAGAATAAAAAAAGTATGATAATTATAAGCATGAGAACTGAGTACACATGTTACCGTAGCATCAGATGTTGAGATTTGAGGGCAAGCCAAGTTGTTTCTTTAGAATCAAAATGAGGGTCGTTGTATTCAATTCATTTGTTCACTCTGTGGGCCAAATCCATGAACTCTATAGTTACAAAGATAACTGTGCCAATGGGTTTTGTTCTCAAGGATGCTAAGACATATCTACGGTTTGTCTACTCATTCAGCAAACAGTTTCTGAGGATGTTTTGTCTACTGAGGTAGTCACTGGAGATACAGTGGTACATGGTACAAATCCCTTAAAGTACTGAATATGGAATCCAATATAAAGTAACAAGCTGTGAATGAGGAGTAGATAGTGCATAGTGGGTATTCCCAGGATATGGTGTTTCTGTGAATATGAATGGGAACTAGGACTTCATGAATGAGGTAGTATTTTCTCTGGGTCTTGAAGGATGGACAGGATTAGAAATGTAGGGATGCTAAGGAATATTGTCCTCCAGAGAGGACACAAAATAACCGAGGACCCCTCCAACGCTAATGTTTTCTATTTATTCCAAGCTCAGGCGATTCAGAATGGATCCTCAGAATTGTGACAAATAAAGTCAGTGGTATAATTTCTCCAATAAGGAGTCAGAAGGACCTTAGAAAAGATCAACCCCCAGGAGAGTCTATGGAATCATATAGGTGTGTCATATTAGGCTGTGTTTTCTTAAAATTTCCACCCACTCACTAGCTAAATACTCACAAACTTATATTCTAGGTTCACAGGCTTGAGAAAAACTCTGGAAGCCTTTCACATAGAACTGGGTAAAATAAAAGCTACCTTCTACTGCACCTATGTTCTTTAGGAAGCAAGTTAGTCTCCATTATCAGAAAGTTCTGAGAGAGAATCTGAAATGTGACACCTTGCTCAGCAGAAGATAATGATATTTTTGCTTACATTTTCCATGTGCCTTCAATTCTGTTTCAGTTGTCTTAATTTACTGTCTAGGTACTTTAACCAACTAGGATTCAAAGTGACCTGTAATTGCCCTAATTTAGATGCACCACTTATGCAGAGTTAAATTTGTATTAACATTTCCTCTGGAACTCTTTGAGGTCAAATGATTTCATCTATCTATCTATCTATCTATCTATCTATCTATCTATATTTTTTTCTTAGTAGAACCATAGTGTCCCTATGTAGATAGGGAACTACAAATATTGGCTGGTATTGAACAGGAGTAGCAGGGATCTGAAGGTTCTCCTCTAAGGGCTCAAATGTCATGAAGTAGGTGCAGAAAGTAATGTTTCCCCCAGGGCTCAGGCAAAAGGGGTATATATATATATCTAGATATATATCTATATAGATATAGATATAGCTATATCTATATAGATATATATCTAGATATATATATCTATATAGATATAGCTATATCTATATCTATATAGATATATATCTAGATATATATATATATCTTCCCCTGCCTTATTTCCCAGTTAGGCCTATAGGAATCTGTCAAGGGGAATTGATAAACCCTGCTTCATCTTCTCCAATGTCTCTTTCAAAGATCAGGATGAGTTTGTTTACATGAGACTACATGAAAGTCAAAGATACATTAATCCTACAATGAATGGATACCTTTCCCCTTCTTATCCCTGGCCCCCATAGGAAACTACCACCATCTTGTTGAATTTGGGAATTTTATTGCTTTATTGTTTCTTCTTATTAAGAAATCTAAATGGTATAACATTAATACAGTTGCAATCTTTATATTCTCTGAAAATACATTGTGAGCATTTTTTCACATCATTAAATAATCTCCTATAGCACAATTTAAATAACTATGAATATTCCATTATATGATTCCATATATGATTCCATTATATGATTGTGTTATACATTTTTACCCTTGATGTGAATGTATTATAATTGTAAAAAGTGCTTATAATATACAAATCAATATATTTGGCTTGCTTCACCTACTACCTTCTCACTTTTCTCTATAGAGTTAATCATTCTCCATGTTTTGAAGTTCACTAGTTTGACATTATGTTTAAAAATATTTTATTTATTTGAGAGAGAGAGCTGGAGCTTGTACAAGGGCAGTGATGGGGCAGAAGGAGAAGCAGACTCCCCACCGAGCAGGGAGCCCCACACAGGACTTGATCCCAGGACCCTGAGATCATGACGCTTAACCAACTGAACCACTCAAGTGACCCATGGTTTGGCATCTTATATATATTTATATCTATGTACATTAAAAAAGCTTATTCTATAAAAATATAAATGCTTAATATTTGAATGGATATAATTAGACAGAAAAATACATGTCTAAACTATATATATAGGGTATACAAATAACAATACTGTCGAAACTGTGGACCCAACAGCCAGCTTCAGAAGTAGGACATTACTGGTAGTTTAAAACTACCTTCTTGTCCTCACAACTGCATTCTTTTCCCTAGCTCCCAATGGTTATATAACCATGCTCTGAAAATTTTCTGTAAATCATTCATAAGCTTTGCTTTATAATTTTAAAACATACATTTCTAGCCCTGAAAGTGTCTTAAAATTTTATATGGTTTCAGACACTGTAGTGGTGGAGACATGTTTTCTAAATGTACTAGAAGCTTGCATTTCATGAAGCAGCCATACTTCCACCAGCAGCAATGGTAGGAGCAGCCAGCATAAGCTCTTCCCACACTCTCTTCAGAATTATGAGGCAGATGCCATTTCTTTTCCTTTGGTAAATGTCTGGTTCCACTGGGAAGTCAAGATTGATGCCACCCAAGTTGGTTTCTACTGCAAGGAATGTGAGGACATTATCCTTCATCTATAAGACATCAAGTACTTCAGACATTGGGAAACTTTCCCTTTCATTTATGACAGGAACCTGGGACAATGTGGTATGGACCCCTGTCTCGGTAGATTGAAAGGCTCATACATTTTTGTGTCTTTCCTTTTTTTTTTTTTTTCCTTTACTTTTGAAGAATCAACTTTTGACCTGGTCAAAGCTTTATATTGTACATATGTTTGTTAATTTGCTAATATGTGCACATATCTTTATTTTTTTCTTCATTATATTTGGGAGGGGGACTCTGTTTTCTACATCTTAAGCTGAATGCCTTGCTGAGTAAGCATGAGAAAAATGGGCAGAAGTAATATAAGGCACTCTCGTCTTGTCCCTTACGATGTCACTAAAGTTCTTCCTTCCCTCTCATTTCTTTTCAACCATTAAATGCAGAGGACCCTGTGGACTCAGTAGGATTCCAGGGGCTGTAAAGATGAAAATGCCACAAAACAGATGGCATCATAATCCCCAAATCTTTGGTGACTATGATGTAAGGAGAAACAGATTTCTGCTATGTTAAGTTACTGAGGCTTTCTGGTTTCCCCAATTTGGCAGCCTGACCTAGTATGGCCGAAGGCATAGTGTTGTTCTAGTGTTCTGCGTTCGCAATGACATTATGTCTGTTTAATCCGGGAATTACTGACAAACTATATTAAAATATTCCATTCTGTGGATTTTATAAATTTCTGCTTGTATTTCTGTGATTTTTCCTTTTTAGGTATTACATTTCTATTGTCTTTTTATATTATTAGGTGTATGTAAATTTAAAATGGTTTTATTTTCCCGATAAATTTAATCTTCTATCGTTATAGAGTGACTTTTATTTCTATTAATGGTCTTTGCTTTAGACTCCATTTTGTTTGATTTAAATATAGTTATTCCCACTTTATTTGGTTATATCTTTTTCTGTATCTTTTCCATATCTTTTCTATATATATTTTTCTTTTCCCTATCTTTTTCTATGGTTGAACTTCTAGTCACTCCATACTTGATATCTTTTAGGTATGTCTGTTCAGCATGTAGAGGCATTTAAAAAATCCAGTCAACTATTTTTGTATAAATGATTCATTTGTTTACATTTACTGTGGTTTCAGATAAATTATTATTTATTTATCATACCTGATTTTTCTTTGTGAGTCTTTCTCTTTTCCTGAGTTTTTAAAAACCCCTTAATGTCTTTAAAAATAGATTAAATGTGTCTTCTCACTCAGTTTTTGAAATATCTGGGAGTTTGAAAAGCATATTAATCTTCTTCTACCAATAATACATCCTTTAGAATTTTCTTTAAGGAAGGTCTCTTAGAAGTAAATGCTCTCAGGTTTTCCTTTTTTTTTTTTTTTTAAAGATTTTAGTTATTTATTTGACAGAGATCACAAGTAGGCGGAGAGGCAGGCAGAGAGAGAGAGGGGGAAGCAGGCTCCCCACCCAGCAGAGAGCCCAATGCTGGACTTGATCCCAGGACCCTGAGATCATGACCTGAGCTGAAGGCAGACACTTAACCATCTGAGCCACGCAGGTGCCCCATTTTTTTTTTTTTTTAATAATTCTTAATCTTATCAGTGTTTTAAAGGTACACTTTTTACTGGGAACACAATTCTACACTGAAGCTTCTACTTGCAGGAATTTATGGGTTAGATGTAACAGACCAATTTTCTCTCTAAGAATAACTAAGAAATCTGGGTAAAAATGGAATAAATAAAACATGTAAACACCAATGATTCTAAATTGACATTTGTTTTTTGTCAACCCTATGATGTTACTATTTTATTCTTTTCCAACTTTCACTATTGCTTTTGAAATATCAGTGGTCAACGTACTTGTTATTCATTTGAGGATAATCTGTATTCTCTGGCTGGTTTTTTATTTTATTTATTTATTTATTTATTTATTTATTTATTTATATTTATATATATATTTTTTTAAAGATTTTATTTATTTATTTGACAGAGAGAGAGATCACAAGTAGGCAGAGAGGCAGGCAGAGAGAGAGGAGGAAGCAGGCTCCCTGCCGAGCAGAGAGCCTGATGTGGGGCTCGATCCCAGGACCCTGGAATCATGATCTGAGCTGAAGGCAGAGGCTTTAACCCACTGAGCCACCCAGGCGCCCCAACTCTGGCTGATTTTTTAAAAAAGATTTATTTATTTATTGTAGAGTGAGAGAAAGAATGAGGGGGAGGGGCAGAGGGAGAGGAAGAGAGGGAAAAGGAATTCTAAGCAGACTCTGTGCTGAGCCTGGAGGCAGACTTGGAGATCAATCTCACGACCCTGAGATCACGACCTGAGCCAAAAGTCAAGAGTCAGACACTCAACTGACTGCGCCATCCAGGTGCCCCTTCTCTGGCTGATTTTAAGATTTTATCTTTGATTTTACATAGTTTTGCTCTGGTGTGCTGAGATGTCGCTTTCATTTTATTTTTCTTACTTGAGATTCATTAGTCTTCCTATAGCTATTCACTAATGATTACTTGTGTAAATTTCCTATCCATTATTCTTTCAAATGCTTCTTCTGTTTAATTTTCTATATCCCTTTCCATTTATATTTAAATGGATGTTGGTTGGATCTTCCTACTTATTCTCCATGTCTCTTAACAATTTTGTCATATTTTCCATTTATTTGTATGTGTTATATTCTAGAAAATTTTAGGTAAACATTTTGGTTAATTCATTTCATTTTTGGCTATGTCTAATACCTCATATATATAATGAAGTATTTTATATAAATTATAATAGTTTTTTTCTAAAGAAGAAGTATCATGTTATTTTTCTTTTTTTTTTTTTTTTTTAAAGATTCTATTTATTCACTTGACAGAGAGATCACAAGCAGGCAGAGAGGCAGGCAGAGAGAGGAGGAAGCAGGCCCCCCGCAGAGCAGAGAGCCTGATGCGGGGCTCGATCCCAGGACCCTGAGATCATGACCCGAGCGGAAAGCAGCGGCTTAACCCACTGAGCCACCCAGGCGCCCCTATCATGTTATTTTTCAAGATAGGTTCTACTATTTTTAATTATCTCCTGTACTCTATATTAAACCCCACATTTTATTTTTTTAAACATATTAAGGATATTTGTTATAATTTTAATCAATAATTTTAGTACCTGAGGTCTTTGTGGGTCTCTGTAACCTTGTAGTAGGTTGAATTGTGTCTCCCTCCCCCACCCAACGCCCCTTAAAAATGTGCTTCCTGGAACCTCAGGGTCTGATCTTATCTGGAAATAGGGTATTTGAGTATGTATTACTTAGATGACGTGAAACTGGAGTAGGGTGGACTCTTCTCTTATTTGAAGGAACACTTTTTTCATAATAAAGATCTAGGAATAGTGAGTCATGCTAGAGGGAAAAAATTCATCAATAGTTAGTGCTCTCTTGGTTCTTTTTCATTACTAAGAAAAATCTTGTACAAATCTTTTTTTTTTTTTTTTCAGAATTAAAAAAAAAATAAAAAGTAATGAGAACCCAGAGGTTTTCATTGTGGTGCTGCTCACTTAGGACCAGTCTGAAAGCAGCAATCTCATTTTATGTCTGGAGTTTAACCAGTAGTTTAGCTTGGCCAGTTGAGCCAAAACCTTGAAGCAAGGGGTGGAGTACTATGAAAAAAGTTAAATTAAATCTCTGGAGTTCCAACCTCTTCATGTTCCTGTGGATCAGAATTAAAGTGTGCTTTGAAATAAATTCCAACATGAATAAAGTGAATGAATGAGCATTGGACTGAATGATGTTATTTTTAGAAAGTGGCTTTTTCTTCCTGTTGTCTCCTGTGGATTTCAGCGGGTAAAGCAATGACAGAAACCTTGTATGTTGTCATGGGACATAATCACTTCTCATGTCCCACCTCTTCGAATCTGTTTTGATACTCTGAGAATAATCCTAGATGTGGTATATGAATAAAGAATAAAGTCCTGGGTTGGATGATAGTATCTTAATTCAAAGATAGATTATTTAACTCTATCCAGACTTATATCAAATTGGGAAAGAAACTGTCTTTTTAGTTATATGTTCTATATTAAGACGAGATTTTCCCCCCCTTTCCTTTAAGGGCTCAATTCATGATGTGATCATATAGTATAGTTATGTACAATAGTTCAATTTATATAAAATACCACTTTATGTAATGAGGTTAATCAAGAAAGAAATTATTCAGTTATACTAATCAACTAATATACATGAAGAATATTTTAAAAGATAATGGAATAAAAAAATCAACTTGTAAGACTCTTGGAAATTCATTCATTCATTCATTCAATCAATCTATCATCCATATACTTACTCAAAAATATTTCGTGCTGACAATGGACCTGTACTAGATGCAGGAAAAGATGTTGGAGAAGAGATAATATACAAATTAATTAAGTAAGTAGACTGTTTGTTATATAGCATTCATTAATTTGGAGGAAAATAAATGTGAGGAGGAAGATGGAAAGTCAAGGAGTATGTTGTAATTTTTAAAGGGATTGCCAATGAAAGTGTGAAGGTGCCAATGAGCTAACATCTAACGAAGGGAAGACATATTCAAGTGAAGTTGTTGAGGAGGGATAAAGATTTGTAAATCTGAATTACAGGGGAGAGGCCTGGGCTAGAGAGAACTCACACAAATATGTTTGGAGAAACTTATTGGAGTATACTTTGTTTTTAAGAATTTCATATTTATTTACAGAGGATACTGGAACTCTAGACCAGCAATATAAAATTTTCAGTTTACTCTGAAGCTCTTTCTCTACCAGTGTATCTTTGCTCTAGACGTGGGTCTAGTAATTTAGCCAAGGGCTTTGATTACAGGCCATTCAGACATATTGGGGTAAGTGTGCCCTCAGGTATTAAGTGTACGACTGTGTTGTGGCTTAAGGTGTAGTCTACATTTTGCAGTCTTAGAAACAATGTGTTGTGCTCTGGTCCACCTCAAATGTCAGGAAACTTAAGGAGGGCCCTATATTAACCTGCTACTTCTGAATGTCCATACACAAAATAAAAGGATTAGACTAAATGGCTTTTAAAAAGACTTTTTATTCTCACATTCTATGATTCTATGATATTTACCTTGATGTGGAATGTTTGCCTAATTCAGCAGTTGTTAAATTATTGCCTAATTCAGTAGATTTTCCATATAGAATTTCCATATAGAATTTTCTTTGCTCCTGTTCGAAATTGTTGTTCGTGTGCTTTACTCACAGGTCTGCTCTCATTGAGAAAAGTTATTTACAAATTTGACTCTGGACTGAGGGAAAAAAGAATGCTGTATGAGATAACCTTAGAATATTTTATAAGGTGCTTATGAGATTTTTCTGGTTTTTTTTTCCCCATACTTAAAGCAGAATTAATACAAATCTAACCTATTTTTGGATCCTAGACAATCATTAAATTCAGAGAGATTTTAGGCTTTTGATATCTTGAAAAGAGGTGTTATCTTCTGGCTTATTGTAGTTTTCTTTATTATCGTCAAAGTAGCCAAAACAATGTTAAGTCCTTACAAGACTGTCATCTTTCGCTTTGTTCTATTTCTCCAATACCTCATCACTTTCCAAGTTGACATGTCTGTCATTCAAAAAGTGATATGTGCACTTGCGTGGCTTCAGAAGTGTCATTTGTTTAATTCGTTTCTGGTTATTGCTTTTCTTTAAAGTGGTGTCATTAATAAATCCACTGAACAATAAGATTCTTTCCTCTCTAAAATGTAGTACCCATCACTGATTGAATCTGGAAAAGCAAAGTTTAGGAAAACATAACGGACTCAATTAGTATTATGGTGGCCAGCCACATGATCTAAAGCCACTCAGGAAGTTTATATTCCAGGAAGGGTTGAGAACAAAAACAAAATGTTTCTTAAAACATTAATGAAAGTAGGAAGCTTATTTAATAGATTGGCACATAGTGAGTGCTCGGTAAGTACTAGTTGATTGAAATAAATAACACTTTATATACATTTAAAAAAAAAATCCACTCTCTGATAAAAAGTGCCAGGGAAATCTTTTAAGAAATTATATATGTAGCTTGTGACTGTATTTTGGTAGAAGGGTGTGATTATAATTTATTTAAAACTGTGTGTTCCCATAGCATTTGTGGTGGTGGCTACCGGAACCCATTTCCTCCAGAATAAACTGAGACGTGGAACAAACCAGGTGAACTCTCAAAACCTGGCAAAGTGAGACAGGGAGATGGAGATACGTCAGCTTTAAGGCTGTAAATCAATCTTTGTTTGGATTTTGCAACCCAAACAGAACTGAAACAAGAAGAATAAGAACATGAATGAGAATGTTGCAGAATCACTGTGTTATGAACTGAAATAGGAGCAAACTGTAAGGAGAGAGTACTCTGAGATACGAAGGCATCATAAGATGAAGGTAATGATGACAAAAATGAGAACTAGTATTTGCTAATTACATATTACATACCAATAAGAACTAGTATTTGCTAACTACTTATTATATACCAAGCACTAAGTTAAATGTTTCCCATAGGTTATATCGTTTAATCCTCACAACGAATTTATTTGGAAGTTACCATCATTATGGTAACTTTTTCTTTCTTTCTTTTTCTTTTTCTTTCTTTTATTTGTTGTGAAGGGATTTGTATGAGGTGGTGACAGCTGCTACAATATCTAGTGAAAGCAGAGAATCAGGGAGTGGGAGAAGAGAAGGAAGGACAAACCTAGATATAGGTCTATTTCCCTCTTTTTTTTTTTTTTAATTTATTTGACAGAGATCACAGGTAGGCAGAGAGGCAGGCAGAGAGAGAGAAAGGAAAGCAGGCTCCCTGCTGAGCAGAGAGCCCAATGTGGGGCTCGATCCCAGGACCCTGGGATCATGACCTGAGCCGAAAGCAGAGGTTTTAACCCACTGAGCCACCCAGGGGTCCCTATTTCCCTCTTTTCAATAAAGTTGAAAATATAAGCAAAGAAGTGGTAGAGTTGGGAGAAGAATACAGTGAAACCCACATGTACATCCAATACAGGGAAGTTTGTGACATAAGGAAGAGCTCTGAAAAACTAAAAAGAAAAAAAAAAAGCAAGAGTGGAATCCATTTTTATGGATTAACACTTGCATTAGAGGCAATAAAGAAGGAATTGATAATGTTAAACATTTGAATCAGTGATTGGAGGGCTCTTTGAAACAATTACCACAAAGCAAACAGATATAACACAAAGGGGACTTGAGGATAGATGCAGAGGGCAGATGGTGGACATCCAGCCTGACAGTTTGAGGTACTTCTGAAGAAGAAATCACAAATGTGGCAGGATATAATGAAAGATATACTTGAAGCAGACTTTTTTGTTTAAGTGTAAAAACACCTAGAGATGCAAATCAAAAGGACTACTGAATTCCAGGAAAAACAGTCACTGAAGGCAGACCTCTTCCCTCTTTTGCAACATTGTGAGGCAACACAGATTTAAAAATAAATAGATAAATAAAAAGCTCCTACAAGCACCTTGGTATAAAACTCAGGCTGACAACCTAATTTACCGCTTCCAACAGGGACTACCAGAAAGCCATGGGAACAGTCGCTACAGAGTCAGTCGTGTGGGAACGAAACAGAGAAACTCTGTCCGATACTCATAGGCTCAAAAAATGTAATAGCTGGACCCTCTTGAAAAATTACTTGAAGACATACTTCAGGATACAAGACATCTGTAGATTGTCCCCAGCGAATGCAGCACTGAAATGTGGTCAATCACCCTGTAGCATATAAGTAGTATGGATGGAGATTCCATGGGCCACAGGTCACAGACCTGACAGATGTCTAGAACCAAGTTAGCTTTGGCTACTAAGCTTGGAAGAAAATATTCTTCTTTTGAAATATTTGCTACTCCCCCTTTTGTGTTTCATATTTTTTTTTCTTCTTCTTCTTCTAACTTCTAACTTCTAACTTCTAACTTCTAATTGGAACTTTCACTGGAGTTTCCTTCAACCTTGCAATTTTTTCAAACCATTTGGATGCTAACATCTCCAATAACATTGAGATTCCCAATCGTTAACTTCATAGTGACTTTCTCAAAGGTAATTTCTCCAAAGTCATTGGAATTGCTCCACTTTCAGCAGAAATCTTTCCTTTCAGTGATATTTACATAACATAAAAATTTGCTGTTTTATGCAGAAATATTTTTCAAGTGGACCAATTTTTATTCCTTTCCCTAAAATACTTACATAAAGAATTTATCATTTTAACAAAGTGTGCCAGTGTATCTGCCTTTCCCAGAAATGCTGAAAAGGATTTGTTAAAAACGATGCACTGTCATTTCAATCCTACTTTATATCCCCAAAGTTTGTAAAACATAATGACTGGGTGGAAGGCAGCAGCAGAAAAGGCCAAACATTTCTGAGATCTTTATGTAGATCTGGAGTGCCTTGAAGCTCTGGAGAATTAAACATAGCAAATTCTGGAATAAAAAGCAACCACATTTTCTGCATATTTTTCAATAATATCTCAGTTTCTATTATTTCCATGAACTCTTTCTCTATATTTCTTTCCTTATACTATCTTTGCCATAAATAGCTTTTTCCTCCTTCTTATGTGTCTTGAAGGAAGTGTCTGGTTTTATACTTCACTGGTAAATGTTAAATTTCTCCTCTGTGGTATTTCTCTTGACCTCACATCTACTTTCCTTTTCTCCTCAAGTATGATCCCAAGTAGAAGCAGCTAACAGAAGCAAATAACTACAATAGTTATTTGATGCTTTTAACAAGGCCACCCTCAAATAATCCCAAGGCAATTAATTTATGATGCTATGCAGTTTGTTTACACATATGCCAAAAGGCAAAACTGAAGTAACATATGAAGGTCTTTCTGAGAAACTGGAAGTGTTTATTTTTAAATACTTGCTCAATTGTCCATGAAAGTAATAAATGATGCCAGTTGTTTCTTTTTTTTTTTTTTTTAAGACCAGAACCTAAATATTATTACTGGTTGTAGGAATCCTAAGATTTGGATAGTCCTGGGACTTGAAATTGATACTGAGGTTTTTTGCTTTCAAGAGGAAGAATAAGATAGGACCTAAATTCATAGACTTGGGAGCCAAACTGCCTGGGTTTGAGTCAATCTTTTCTGCTTTCTAGCTGTGTAGGCATTAATTTACTATCTTGTTCCTTTCCTCAATTATAAAATGAAGATAATAATAGCATCTATTTCATGGTTAATTAGGGTAACATATTTAGAAGCATTCTTGGCACATGTTATATGTGTTCAATATTGTTAATTTCTAAGTTATTGTATTTGAAATTTGGATTTCCCTAGGTGGCCCCATATCTTACATAGAGATGTATGGAATAGTATTCATACTGGATGTTTCTTTCATAAGAATGAGGTAAAAAATTAAATTTTCAACTCAGAACATGTATCTATTTAATAATTTCTGTACTAAAGTTTCTTTTTCCTTTTACGATCACACTATGCTTTGGTTAGAAGTATCTGGAAACTTAGCAAATATGTGTCTTCCTACTAAAATCTTTTTTAAAGGATA
This sequence comes from Lutra lutra, assembly GCF_902655055.1. Classification (NCBI taxonomy): domain Eukaryota; kingdom Metazoa; phylum Chordata; class Mammalia; order Carnivora; family Mustelidae; genus Lutra; species Lutra lutra. The sequence continues at coordinate 104,594,313 of NC_062283.1, forward strand.
GAGACTACTTTCACCTACAAAATCTAGCAAAAGTGGAAAAGAAAAAGAGAGGAAATAGAAAGAAATTTGGGAAAAAATGGAGGCGGGTCTTAAAGAATATAGAGCTGAAAATTTCTCTATCAGTGGTCCCTTCTTTGTTCATTCAACCAACGTTTTAAAAACACTGCTTAGGGAAATGAATTATAAACACCATTTCCAGTCCTTACGGTATCTTTTACTGAATAACAACTCCTTGTGGTAAATGTTGCTGTGACATCTAGCATACTCCATCAGAATAAGTCTTGCTAAAGATAGGAATCAAGCTGGAATAATGGTTTAGTCCAGAGGGTAGTTCTTCAGATCGGGATTTTATGAAATCTCCAGCCGAAGTTGTTGAGAGTGATGAAACCTAAAGTCTACATTAAAAATGACATAAATTTAATGGCATCGTAATAGTTAATACTTTATCATATTAGCTAAATACTCAGTAATTATTGCTTGTTTACAATAATTGTATGCATTTAGTTCATTTACAGGCATTTAAATAGAAACTCAGAAAGGAGAAGATGCTTTTCTGGGGTCACTTGGCCAGTGAGTGGCCTCAGAGAGGTCTTATCTGGCCATCATATCTAAAGCACATCCCAATCAGGCCCATCCCTCCATGACAATTTGCCCTGCTATATACCCTTCAATTATAATCTTCATTTATTTATTCACTTGTTATTTGCTTTTATATCCCTAACACTCTGCTGTATGTCACAAAAAAAGTAGTATGGTGTCTGGAAACTAATAAGCTAAATTTTTTTAAATGAATACATATTTAATAACTACTCCATACAGTCCTTTGAATAATCCCATATCACAATAATTATTTTAATATTATCTTCTTTTTACAAATAGAAAATAGAAATAGGTGAGTGAAAACAGAAGAAGACCCAAAGACCTTATAGGATTAAGGATAATCCAAATAAACTTTGGATTCAAAGTTAGTTTTAGTTATATCCAAATAAATAACTTTGGATATAAACAAACTTTGGATTCAAAGGTAGTTTTATTTTTACCCAAAGCCCATGCACTTTCTTATATACACACTAATAGTATCTCCCCAGAACACCTTTGAAACTAAGCTAGTAAAATACAATACTGGTAAATAAGAAAGATAAAATCATTAGTTTAAGAATTAGTTAAAACAGGGGTGCCTGGGTGGCTCGGTGGGTTGAAGCCTCTGCCTTCAGCTCAGGTCATGATCCCAGGGTCCTGGGATAGAGCCGCATCGGGCTCTCTGCTCAGCAGAGAGCCCGCTTCCTCCTCCTTCCTCTCTGCTTGCCTCTCTGCCTACTCGTGATCTCTGCCTGTCAAATAAATAAATAAATAAAATCTTAAAAAAAAAAGAATTAGTTAAAACATTGAAAGAGCAGAAAGGAATGGATACTGTTTAAAAAGTGTCATTTCTGCTTGGGTGTCAGGTCAGTCTTGTGCCTTGGGCTGCGTCAAAACCAGTAATTGATGCCATCTTGTGATTTGTGCTCCTTGTTTCAAAATAGAACGTAGGAATAGAAAATTTGAGGTATTGTAAAACTAACAGATTAGGAAATTCCTATTGAAAAGATAGTTGTTTACTCACAGTTTCCAAGAGGCATGCAATTCTAGTGAGGGCTGCCTGGGGAAGTATTAGGGTTGGTTGCAAGGTACAGGGTATAGGGAGGGGGAGACCCATGGATAAGAAGCTTTAACGTGTTTTCTGTGTTAAGAAAGACAAGTCAGAGTAAGCAGGTTTGATATTGGATAATTTGAATAATTTCAACACACTCTAGAGTACAGGACCTGTCCCTAATTGTCTGGTATGTGGTCCTGGTGATTAGAGTGGATGTGTAGTGGCCCAGAGTGTGAGAATCCAGTAAACAAGATGGTTTAGGTGGGCACTCCAGATTGACTTGCATTTGAAAAGCACACTCATGGGCAAGTAGTTTACTATCTCTAGGAATTAGCTAACCCTGGAAGGGATAGTCCCTCTAGGGTCAGCAAGGCCCCAGATGTTAAAGTATCAGAATACAGAGAATAGATATGGTTAATACAATCCTCAGCTGTGCCTCTGAGATATTGGTTATAGAAAAACTGCTGAGATCACATTTCTCATCCATCTGGGTTGTGCCTGTTCCCTTGAATCAAATGACAGATTTATCTTCAACCAATTGTTTCTTATCCATTTCATATAGTTTGCATTCTATAGAATAGAGGCAAAAGTATGTATATATTTTAACTTCTTGATCTTTATCTTCTAGGAGAAGATATGTACCTATCTATGTCTGTCTGTCTATCTATCTGTCTATCTATATCTAATATAGATATAGACATTTAAATGTACCAAATGGTTCTCAGTTGGGTATAGTTCTGTTCCCCAGGGGGACAATTGGCAATGTCTGGAGACATTTCTGGTTTTTGCAACTGAGGGGAATGCTAGTGGATAGAGACCAAGGATACTGCTAAACCACCTACAATGCATAGAATAACCCTAATGACAAGTAATTATCTGTCAATAGTGCTGAGGCTGAGAAACCCTGTTATAATACAGTAATTATGAATTCACGTCCTATTTTCTCACCTTCTCAGCTTGTGAAGACAGAGATTTGGAAGCTGTTTCTGTTATACCAATAAAGAATATAGCATAAATTGAGAAACGAATCAGGATTCTGATTTTTCCCTGGCTGTCCACATCCTTCCTGCTCCTTGCTTGGTTCTAGAGACAGAAATCAGCCCTGTGTAGATCTAGAACTCAGATTACTATATGTCAGGTCTGTGTTACAACTGCTAGATTACTTAGAATTACTTAGAAAGAACCTTCAAATTTGTTTATATACCTGCTGAAAAAGAATGAGAAAAAGTGGATGAGAAAGGTCATTATTTGGAAATACTAACCTATTCAACCTTCAGTGAATGAATCTTTGCTGAGTGAGAACTATGAGTCTGATAAACTCAGAGCATTGGGAAGTGAGGATGTTGTTTATTTTACCTGAAGCTTTCTTTTCAGTAACATTCAGGTTGAATTAAAAGATAGCATCATTAGTGTTGCTCTCTAGTCTCTTTCCATAGGACATTCAAATAGAGGTTAAAAAGTAAAACCCAGAGATCAATAAGAACAAGAAAAAAAATTATATCAATAGAGGGAAAGTGGAATTCATGAAAGAGAAGGGATGCCAGAGTTTGGAAACTCCAGCAAAACAAAACAACAACTGTATAGGTCTACATCTTCCAGATAACACCTGTGAGCCTAAGAATCATAGCGCCCAGCAGGCTAGGGCCCTGAGAGTTTTTCAATCCAGAGCACTGAAGAATTTTTTCCTTCTGAGAAGCCTGTGTCTCCAAATTCACAAAGCAAGACAATGAGAAAATTATATGTGTGTGTGTTTGTATGTGTGTGTATAATTTTATAATATGATCTGTTTTGAAAAGCTGTATAAACTTATATAAAAAGTGTAAATCAGGGAAACCTGGGTGGCTTGGTCAGCTAAGCATTTGCCTTCTGCTTAGATCAAGTCCTGCATGGGGTTCCTTGCTCAGCAGGGAGTCTGCTTCTCCCTCTGCTTGTGCTCTCTCTCTCTCTCTCTCTCTCTGATAAATAAAATCTTTTAAAAAGTGTAAATCATTTGACTGTTTCAGTTCTCACATTTATAAAATAATATAAATCTTGACATATTTGAATATTTTTATAAGCGGATTATACTGATACATTTGTGGATTTCTTCCACACATGGATTGACTGAGATGAAAATAACATGGATTGTATTTATAAAAGGAAGCTGTGATTTTTACACCTGGAAAGCTTTTTCAGACACAGATTGCTGGACCCCACCCCCAGATTTTCTGATTCAGTAGGTCTGGGGTAGGACCTGAGAATTCACATTCCTAAACAGATGTTGCTGGTGCAGGAGCCCATTTTGCAAACCAGTGGTTGGTAAATTTAGTGACTCCCCTCCATGAGGTTATCTTACTGCAACCCTGGCCAATATGCATTATTATTCTCATTTTATAAAGTGGACACAGAGGCTCAGAGGATTAAGTAGATTACCCAAGTTCACCTAAATGATGTGACATGAAAGAGCAAAAGGGAATTCTCTTCTGATACCAGTTTTCTGGTATCCCTTCTTTGATAGATGAGGTTATTCTAGCATGCTATTTGATCATGCTTTATTTTGGAAGGAGGAGTTTTGCTCTATGTATTATTTCCTCCACGGTTTACAGTAGGTGCTATATTTATGTCTGATTTAAGCAGTTTCATTATTTCTTCATTCATGAATGAGACATTGTCTGCAAAATTGAATACAAGTCTTAAATATATAATAATACACAGAAGCCAAGTTTCGGAGAGGGCATGGATGACATTTTTATTACTTATTTTAGACACAGTTGTATTTGCCTTGCTGTCACAAGTTCAATTAGTATGACACTGTCTTTATTACTAGCTATGGACTTGGATTTCAGAGATTGAAGCAAAAGAAATTTGGAGGTTGGAAGTGAATTGACTTTTATTTAATGTTAATGAAATAAGCTGGATACTTTAAAAAAAAGATTATTCATTTATTTATTTGACAGACAGAGATCACAAGTAGGCAGAAAGGGTTGGGGGGGAGCAGGCTCCCTGCTGAGCAGAAAGCCCGATGTGGGGCTCAATCCCAGGACCCTGAGATCATGACCTGAGCTGAAGGCAGAGGCTTAATCCACTGAGCCACTCAGGTGTTCAAGCTGGACACTTACCAAGCTCATTATTTCACTTGTTTTCAATAAGGAGGACAGAGGGAAATTAAGACTATAGCAGGATATGGATGTGCAGGGAAATTAAAGCATCCTTCATGAAGAATAAAGGCCTTAGTGAACAAAGATGAATTTTGGGATTTCTAATATGCTAGGATATTATACTTCAGATTCAAATTAGGTAGCAATGGATCCATGCCTTTTGCAATACTACCTTGTGATACAAAATTATGCCAATTGATGACTCCTGTTTTCAGAGTTTGGGAGCTCTACATCTTTCAAGTCTATAGTTTTAAAGTTTTTAAAAAATTTTATACACACACACACATATACATATACATATATACATATACTTATATGCATATATATAATGTATATGTGTTCAGATTTGTTTCCAGGCACTCTGCCTACTTTTGTTCTGGTCTTTCCATTTTTTTCTTTCTTTTTCCCTCCTTCATTGCTCAAGTCCAACACTAATGGTTCCCTTTCAACACACAGTTCTGCTCATAATTTAAGATGGAAATAAGGCTAAAAAGGCATTTTCTCATGCTATTTCTAGGACACCTCAAATTCAGCTTTGCCTGTAGGGCAATTCCTATGGAAAACCCAACCCAAAGCTTCTGGAAAAACCTAACCAGTGTCTTCAGCAAAAGAAGTTTTAGATTCCATGGCCCATTTGCCGTCTTCTCCAGTGAATAACGAATTGGCTGGACTGTATTGCCATGACAAGACTATCATAGCAGTAAATTTTATGGAATAACTCAACCATAATTACAAAGAAAAACCAACATAGCAATAAAACAATTTTAAAGAGTATTTCTCATTTAGACCAAATTTTCTATTCTCGGAAAATGGTCATCCTAAACCCAAGAAGGGTCAGCATGCAGGAGGCAAACAACTAGACTGCTGATGTGTTCTTTAAAAAGCACCTCTCTTCACATGAAGGCTCGAATTTTAGGCTGTAAAAATGCATCCTCAAATTTTATGAGAACAAAGGGTTTCTAGAGTTGTGACAGCATAGAATGTGTTCTCACAGAGGATCTTCCTGTTCTATAAATGTATGATTGTTATTTATATGCAAGGTCTCTGCTTGCCTTGCAGAAGTTTGTAGTTTGAGGATAAATGCTGAAAGCACAGGGCTCACCATTAAAGTTGGATGTTAGTTTCCAAACAGCTTAACTTGCCCTCCTTTTGTTCTAAAGGGGCAGTGAGTATGCTGGCCTCCCCCACCCGCATCATTGGTATGTCCAAATTTCAGGACTAATTGCTTCAAATAATAATCTATCACTTTTTAAATGTCTTTAACCACTTTTCCTCTTTATTATTCTGGTAACATTTTATGAAACACCTCTTTTGTGTATAGTTCACTTTGTTAAAATTTTTCATCATACCACCGAAGCTTTAAGTTGAAATTTCTTTGTCTCCATTAACTTTAAAATAAATTCACAATGTCTTCTTGATGCAATAGTCATTGGTTGTTTTGACTTGATACATCATTGTATATTAAAAAAATGTTATATCCGTTTTAAAAAAAAGTCTGCATTTTCATAAGTTCTACCACAGAATTATGATGGAGATGGAGATGTGAATATTTTGTCCTTGCAGCATGAAAAACCAAAGTAGACTCGAAGCTTTCCTATGTGCTCTTCTGGTGCTTTGTTATTACCTGGACTTCTGCAAGGAAAAAGCAAAGGTCTATCTTGAGTTGGGACCTATACTCTTTGTCCCAATCTCCAAACTTCTCCTGGCATTGAAGGCCCAGGTTAGAAAAGTAGAACAAGCAATATAGCTTAGTGGTTAAGGGCATGGTTTATAGTGCCAGATAGAACATTTGGTTCAAATCCATGTTCTTTTGCTCCTTAGCTATGTGACCCTTGGGTTTGTATTTACACTCAGTTGCTTAATTTTTTCCTCCAAATATTTTTATTTATTATTTTGAGAGAGAGAGAGAGAGTGATTGAGATCATGAGTGGGTGCAGGGGCAGAAGGAGAGGGAGAAAGAGAATTTCAAGTAGACTCGAGACTAGGTGGGAGCCCGATGTGGGACTTGATTTCAGGGCTTCAAGATCATAACCTGAACTGAAACTGAGTCAGATGCCCAGATGCCCCCCTGAGTTGCTTTACTTTTAAAAATGGGATTATACTGGGGCACCTGTGTGGCTCAGTCAGTTGGTTGAGCTTCCACCTTTGGCTCAGGTCATGGTCTCAGGGTCCTGGAATTGAGCCCCGTGTTGGGTTCCCTGCTCAGCAGGAAGCCTGCTTCTCCCTTTCCACAACTCTTGTGCTCTCCCTCGCTATCTCTGTCTCTCTGTCTCTCTCTCAAATAAGTAAAAAAAAATAAAATATTTTAAAAAATGAGATTATATTATTTCCTATTCAAAGTATTCTCTTGAACATTAACAAGCAAAAATGGGTAAAACATCAGGCCTAATGACTGGCATAGAACAAGAATTCCATATAGAATAGCTCTCAGTTGTGTGTAAGTTACCTGATTCAGTGGCAGTATTGTTTTAATTTATATTATTAACATCTGTTGTGGTCAGAACCATTCTAGCACTACCCTACTTCATCCTTTCTATATTTATTTCTCCAGGCTTCTGATGTATTTCTTCCATGACTCAATTTGACAAGTAACTAATTTGATGATGGCTAGGGAGAAAGGCAGTCTCTAAGTCCTCCCAGAATACATGGCTTTTCTGCAGAATTGGTTCCTACTTTGTTTTCAAGGAACCCTGAAGGGAAAGCTGGGTTTTGACATCCAAGTAGGAAGAGTTCAGGAGACAGATTAGCTTCAGTGCATGCCTATTAGTATGTAAATGACACTGCGGCTTTCGCCACCTAGGCTCCATATACAAAGAAATCACTGAGCAGTCCTGCCAATTTGTTGATCTAACTATTCTTTGGGCAAAGGCCTGCACTTTGCTCAATTTAGGGGGTACATAGTTTGCAGGCCAGAAGAAAATTTCAGGGCACAAAATATTAAAGGAACTTTGCCGTTATCCTGAGCGTGTCCCATAAATTTCTGAACACTGCATGGGGGTGAAAAATGGGCAGACTGGTGATTGGGAAAGTGGAGAGATGTTATTCTGGCTCTCCTCAAACCTCTCTGACTCTTATGCCCCCATTCTTCTCCGTGCTCATTCAATGCTGAGATTTCCAGGGTTCCTTCCTCACAATAGTGCTCTTCTCACTACACACACTCTTGACTGATCTCGTCGATTCTTGGAGTCTCCATGACCACTTGCATCTCCCTCTCAGACATTACCCTGACGCTCATATTTAGTTCTGGCTGCTGGCTGGGTATTTTCTTCTATGAATTTTGTGGGCTTCTCAATTTCTGTGCATGTCAAAATTAATCTTTTGTGGAACCAACTCAACCAGTTCTTCTCCCTGTCATTGGCAGAATCTCTTACTGTCCTCCTTGTACCCAGCTTAGAAATCTGGGAGTCATCTCTGGGTCCTTCCTTCCCTTCAGCACCCACACCCATTAGGATCTGACAGTTTTACTTCTGACTCATTTCTTGAATCTGTCTCTTCCAACTGTATCCTAACCATTCAGCAGATGTTGGTGTTGTTATTACTATTACTAATTAATTTATTTTTACACTTTTGGCAGTAGACTTCTAGCTAGATCTATCTTCCATACAGCTTCCAGAGTGGTGGTTCTGAAATGGAAATCTGACCGTGTTTCTCCCAGTCATAAGATAGAGTTCCAAACTTTAAGGTGACATAAAAAGTCTTTCATAATCTGGCAGTGACTGGACACTCACTGTGCACACTTGATGCCCCCCACCCCGCCTCCCTATATGGAGAGGCAGATGGATCCTTGCAGTTGGCGGATGACCTCTTTCTCTACCTCCTTTTCTGTTGTTGTTGTTGTTGTTTTGAGTTGTTCTCCTTAGCCTTTTATGCTGTTCCTCACCTTTCTCCCTGCCTAGCTGCTATACATCCTCCAAATATTGGGTGAGAGTATCATTTCTCCCCAAAGGCCTCATTGAATTGATTTCCCATTTAGGTTGGATTTATCACCATGTGGGTTCTCCAGAAGAAGACCCCGAGAGGAGAATTCATGTGGAAATGTTAAGAAAACTTCCCAGGAATTACCAACAGGGTAGTGAGGAAGTGAGACCAGGAAGAGAAAAGAAGAAGACAGATAAAGCTGTGTTATCATCCAAAGTCCCCACTAAGGGTAACTTTGACTCAGGTTCACAGGGGCATTCTGAAAGAGCATACGTAACATCACAGAGTTGTCTTGATTGGCCTGAGGGAGGAGTAGTTAGAGTTCTGCAACTTTAGTCATTGTTAAGGGTTCTTCTCCAGAAGAATGTAAATTCTCAGGTATTTTAAGGACTATGTGTAAATCACCGAGCAAGGGTTGCCTATTATTAGTAAAAGTACATTCCAAGAGAGTGTGCATAACAACAGAAAAGAGATCAAGGAGTAGAGATGGAGCATCTGCTCTTGGATTTCATTCTGATGGTCCCACAATATCATGCTATCCAAAAAGTGAGGTTGATTTAGCTTGCTGCAGCGAGGGGAATGCACTGCCGAGGAACTTCTGTGCATCTCAGTGATACAGGGTGGGGTGGGGGGAGCTTTTCACAGGTTCAGGCTTGTGCTATAGGATTCTCTGGAGGGATGAGGGGAGTGGCTATCAACTGTCTATTGATGTTGTCAAGGGTTGGGGCAGTGCAGCAGCTGGTTGTCTCCATGATCTTTGTGCAAGAAGAGTGAAGTGGGGCTTTGCATGTCATTGGGGGAAGCAACAGTTGACTCAGAAGAAGGTGTTAGTCATTGTGCAGCTACCGTGTGTCATTCTAGAAATGTCATTCTAGACATGTCATACTAGAAATATCGTTCTCGGTTGGCCTTGGCCTTGTTTAATTGAAAATACTATTGACTCTCTCTGCTTGACTTATTTCACTCAGCATAATCTCTTCCAGTCCCGTCCATGTTGCTACAAAACTTGGGTATTCATCCTTTCTTTTTTTTTTTACAGCTTTATAAACATATATTTTTATCCCCAGGGGTACAGGTCTGCGAATCGCCAGGTTTACACACTTCACAGCACTCACCATAGCACATACCCTCCCCAATATCCATAACCCCACCCCCCTCTCCCAACCCCCTCCCCCCATCAACCCTCAGTTTGTTTTCACTTATTTGTGGAGCATAACAAATAGCATGGAGGACAAGGGGAGATGGAGAGGAGAAGGGAGTTGAGGGAAATTGGAAGGGGAGGTGAACCATGAGAGACTATGGACTCTGAAAAACGATCTGAGAATTTTGAAGGGGTGGGGGGTGGGAGGTTGGGGGCACCAGGTGGTGGGTATTGTAGAAGGCACGGATTGCATGGAGCACTGGGTGTGGTGCAAAAATAATGAATACTGTTATGCTGAAAAAATAAAAAATTAAAAAAAAAAAAGAAAATACTATCGAGATTCCATTAGGAAACATCATAGTTCAGTTACTAGCAGGACTGACTTTCACTTTCTCATTAATCATCACCATCATGAGTTAGTCCATAAATCCTGCCATATAGGCAAGATCAAACAAGTAACATATTACTTACTTTCAGGGGTTTATGCTTTAAAATAATTTCCCCTAAAACAGAGATACAGACAAGCTTACAATATATCACAGTTACTTTGTTGGGTGGGTGTAGATACAATGTTCCAGTTTGTATTTGAAGTATCATCAAGAGATTTTGGGCAGAGGGCTGGGACTGATAATCTTGTTGATGCAACAGCCTGGTACTCACTTAATGCACAACTGTGCTTTCTTGGAGATGGGGAGGGTGTAAGGGGATGCAAACCAAATGTTTCTTCTTTTAACATGGGCCAGATTTCCAAAGTGACTCTTACTTGCTCAGTGAAACTCAATGATCAGTTAAAGTCCCTGCACAAAACAGATGGCACGGTAAAACTGAGTAATTTCAAGAGAGTGTAATAAAGGGGTCATTTAAAAAGATGTGGGGAGGGTACAGGGAAATCACATAGGTGATCTAGGACACAGCAGACTGAGTGGAAAGGGCAATATGATAAGAAAGTGACCTTCGTTCAAAGGATTCTGTAAGGTGGGTAGATTCTCCTCTGAAGAACCCAAGAGAAAAAGGCCTAGACTTCATTCTCCATATCCTACTGGTGTTCCACTGACTGACACAGTTGGAAGGCAGGGAGCAGGGAGCTTTTTGATAAAGTACATAAAAATCAACCTCCTGGGACATAGAATAGGGTGGTTTAGGGTGGAAAGTGAATCTGAAGGGGCAGATGGAAGGAATCTGGCACAGCTCATCAAGAAGTCTCTGAATTTGCTTTGTGTGAATTGTCATACTTATGTCAACATAGAAGAATATGAACCAAATTAACTCAGGGGAAGGACTGAAGTGAATAACAATGTTTTCCCGGTGGTTTTTTTTTTTTAAAGATTTTGTTTATTTACTTGACAGACAGAGATCACAAGTAGGCCGAGGCAGGCAGAGAGAGAGAGGGGGAAGCAGGCTTCCCGCTGAGCAGAGAGCCCGATGTGGGGCTCGATCCCAGGATTCTGGGATCATGACCTGAGCCAAAGGCAGAGGCTTTAACCCACTGAGCCACCCAAGTGCCCCTGAATAGCAATGTTTTGGAACCTGCTGCATTTGACCATCAATTATTCTTCTGAAGATTACTGGAATGGCTTTTACCAGATTGCAATGTCTCCAATTACAGGTAAAATAATAGACGTTGTGAAAAAGAAACTTGGATTGCAGTCATCTGTGAAGATATCTTCCATCAACTTATCTCCGAAGTATTTGTACTTGGATCATTCTACAGTCGTGTATGAATCTGCTAGAGGATTGTTCTGCAGGTAATTCACGTATAGACTTGTTTAGAATTTTTCTATAAACACAGTATCTGGGTAGAATTAAGACCCCTATAAAAAGCAAAGAAAGAGACTTGGGCATCATGTATAGAATTTAAAGAATGCAGTTTTGAACTGAAAAACAATCTATTCTACTTGGATGGAAAAATGATTGAATAAAAAACACTTAGCAGTTATCTCATGGGCAGGTTTTTTTTTTTTTAAAGATTTTTTTTATTTATTTGTTTGACAGACAGAGATCACAAGTAGGCAGAGAGACAGGCAGAGAGAAAGGAGGAAGCAGGCTCCCTGCGGAGCAGAGAGCCCGACGCGGGGCTCGATCCCAGGACCCTGGGACCACGACCCGAGCCAAAGTCAGAGGCTTTAACCCACTGAGCCACCCAGGCACCCCGGGCAGGTTTTAATATCAAGGTCTCAGAAGTAGTTGAGAATAGAGAGAGGGTGTTTGTTGGGACCATGGTGGGAAATACTTCTGAACTGCTTTTCAGGGAAAGACCAGTGGCAAGTAAATTAGGTGAAAAAAATCAGAGAGGATGCATCTACCTAAGCAAAGCCGTCTATATTAATATCTACATTATTTCCTTCTTTATAGAGCAAAAGAGTAAAGATTATAATGTTAAAATATGGTGATATGATAAATATAAAATGACTCAGGTATAAGGTCCTTTAGGGGAATGGAAACTCTTCAAAGTTTGAACAGGAAAAGGTTATTGAATTTTTATGAAATGGATAAGATTAAATGCATACATGTGAAACAGCACCTCTAGGGAAAATATTTTTTCCTGATTATAGGTATGAAAGAAAAGATTGGACTGTTTAGTCTAGAGATGCCAAGAATAAAGAGGAAAAATAAATGTGAGAAAAAATAAGGAAACTGGTGAATAAATATCACTAAGAATTCAATGGTACATTTAGATCTTTTTAGAAATATGTGGCACATGAAATATATTTAGGAGGCATGACCAAAGCATAGAAAACCTTTCAGTAACAGTCACCCACCTCAGCCCCTAAACGTCTCTGTGCCCTAGGGCAAATTTCTGTATCTGTACCTACTTGATGCCAGTTTCCTCATCTGTGAAGGATAGAGTAGAGGTAGTTTACCTTGAAAGGTTTTTCTAATACTAAGTACACACTACACTAAAAAACCTTGTATGCTATCACAAGACACTAACCCTTATTTGTTTATTTAATGAGGTGTAACTCACAAGTAGTCAGTTTATATGTGTACAGTTCTTACATACAAAGCTCAGTAACTTTTTATATGCATCAGTAATCACTACCCAAATCAAGACAGACTATTTCCAGCACCTGAGAAGGTTCCTTTCTGTCCTTTCCTAGTCAATATCCTTTTGCTTAAAGGTAGACACCTAATCTGATATCTACGTCAGTAGATTAAATTTGCCTGTTTTTGAACTTCGCATGTACAGAATCATACAGTGTTGATTTACTTTTTATCTTTTTAAAAGATTTATTTATTTATTTAAGAGAAAGAAAGAGAGAGAGAGAGAGCTAGCACGCAAATGGGGGGAGGGACAAAGGGAAAGAGAGACTCTTAAGCAGACTCCCTGCTGAGCGTAGAGCTTGATGTGGGCTTCATCTCCTGACCCTGAGATCATGAACTGAGCCAAAATCAAGAGTCGGACATGACTGAGCCAACCAGGCACCATAAATCTTACAATATTTAAAATATCATTATTTAACTTAGCTATTAGTGTTATTCAAAATAAATAACCTTAATGTTAATTGATGTTAATCACCTCTGTATGGTGCTATGCAACTTTATGTGCTCTCTGTGGTTTATGCAGCTTAGGTGATTCATGTAATTTTACTTAATGTGCCAAAGCTACTTGGGTAATCTTCTTCCAGGTGGCAATATCCTCCTATCTCAACTATCACTGCCCAATTCTCATTCAATTTCAGAATGTAGTGCAGGTCCACTGTCTTTGTGAAGCTTTTTCATAATAACTATTCCAGTCCACTTACTGCTCTGTTTTTTGATCTCTGTGTAGTTCTTAGTCCATAATACTTAGCATAGTTACCAATCATACAGTGCTTCATATTATTTAACTGTTCCACATATTTGTAATGTCTGCTTTCATTGCATGTGCCAATGAAAAGAGTTTCATTTATTATTATTTTTTTAGATCCCAGAATAATGTAAATACCATTGAATAAAAATGGTTGGCAGTATGCATATGTGAGTTATTCTCTCTGTTATATAATCACCAGAAAAGAATGTGGGCTCTACAGTCAGACAGCCTGATTTGTACTGAGGCTCCTATTTATAGGCAGTGGGCTCATAGGCAATTTATCTAACTAACTCGTTTAAGCTTTCATTTTACTATGTCTAAAATAGAGGTCATGGCAGAATTTATGTATGCGTAGGTGCTCAGAACTTTTTATTTTGCCTAGGATTTTCAATCTTATATTCTATTGCAAAACCATTCTTCGTATGTGGTTGGATCACATTTCACTAACATTGTTCTTAGAATTGAGCTAGTGAATTATGTTTGAATGCTTGTCCCTCGGAAAAGTATTTCAGAGTAACCCATTGAGATGATCAATTCAAAAAATAAGTCTCTTTCCCACTTAGACCCTTATCTGTTGGTTTTAATCCATGTTACTAGACGGAATTGCCACTACATTCTGATGTAGCATTTACCAGGCTCTTAAGAGGTACCAACACTATGATAGGGCATGTGTGTGTATTGGGGGGTGGTTGTGGTTGCTGTGTTAGGTTTTTAGGAGATGACTTAAGTACTGAGTAACAAGTTAATGGGGATGATATAAAATATCAGTATCTGAATAACTAGAGTTGTTTTTTTCTAAAAGTGTTTTGCAGTAAAACCTTTGAAACTAATAAAACTAGAAGTAAAGTATTAGAAAAAATGTTAAACTATATATATTTCCAGGTGACTTTCAGCTATGTTTAAACTCCAGGAAATGAGATTTTTATTTGTATCCAAAACTTTAGGAATGAGTACATAATTTGGCTGAATGGTTTCTAGAGGAAAATTAGGCCAACATATATTACAAATTAATGAAAAGCTATTCTTTTGAGGATTATGATTGAAATGAATGACATTCTTCATTATATATATCCTACATATATTCTAAAGGTATTAAGACCATCTTATTTTATTTCATTTTTTAAAAGAGATTTTATTTATTTATTTGACACACACACAGAGAAAGAGAGTATAAGCAGACGAAGCAGCAGAGGCAGAGAGAGAACATTTCCTGCTGAATAAGGAGCCCGATGTGGGGCTCAGTCCCAGGATCCTGGGATCATGACCAGAGCTGAAGGCAGATGCTTAACTGACTGAGCCATCAGGTACCCCAAGACCATTTTAAATTAAGCCTTAAAATGCAGGGGTTGGGAAAGATGGAGCACATCACCACACAATGATGTGGTCACAATATAGGGTACAAATCTGTGCTGTGGATCTTTTCCTGAATCAGCCTCATGCTCCAGTGAGCATATCATTAAAAAGAACAATAACAACAAACAAAACAACAAAAACAACAAAAGAACTTTTCATGGACTCCCAGATGAATGTGGCTTTCTTTCCATATTAGAACTAATTGAATTCTGACATAATACTCCCTTCCTCTCCTCTGTTCCAATTCTTTGGTATTTATATAGCAATTTTGGTCATATTTTGGTAATGATGTAGATTTATGGAGGATTATAACAGATGATTCATACAAAATCTTTTTTTTTTTTTCATTTCTGGAATCCTCTTGGCATGACTTCCAAAACTCAGCCACTAATAGAACATAAATATAGAGTGGCTATGTTTCTATTTCTAGAGAAAAGAGTAGTAACTATAAGTACTGAAGACCAGGGGGTGGTTGGATTTTGGTACTTCCAAATCGGCAAAACATACTCATTTGCAACTTTTTAGGGTCATGTTCATTCTGTGTTTATCTTGGTGCTTTGTAATAATATGGCTGGCCTTTGGCAGCTCTGTTTGTATATACGTTCTATATTTTTTCTACATATTTTTGGAGAGATTCATTTGGGTTCTAGGAACATTCTGGGAAGTTTAGGAGTGAACAGGTGTAGAGCAAATACGTAAAACTTCTAGATGTTGTTTTTGTTAAACCTGATGACAAAATTGTAACACCTCTTTACCCAAGACATCTAGTGCTTGGTGCCTAGTATGTTCACTAGGTAACATGCTATTAAAATTACAATTGGACTTCATTTTGATATTCTCTCAGTGGAAATAAATCTTTAATTTTTAAGGGAAAGGAGAACCTGTCCCAGTACGTGAAACTGTACAGAAAAAAAAAAAAAAAGACTACATCAACCCATATGTAAATCCAAATTTGTCATTTAAAATTGTTTATTTTTGTTTATTTTTAATCTAAACTTGAAAACAAACAATGCCCAGCTTCCTTCATGCTTGGAAAGGGAAATCAATTCACTTTTTTTTTTTTTAAAGTAAGATTTATAATCCTTTCAACATTCACCAAATCTTTACTGAGGATCTGCTAGGTACCAGATCTTTGTTGAGGCCCAGGGATTTAGTAGAATAGATACAGATCCTCCAAGAGCTTACAAAAGACAGTCTCACATTTTCTTCATGTTTTCTTTATCTTGCAATGCAATTTATATTCTACTCACATATGACCAGCTTTTCAATATAGTATATGTACATATATATGTGTATGTGTGTGTGTATATATATATATATATATATATATTTAAGTATATGACATAAATGATAACTGATTCATTTGAGTATGTAGTGACTCAGTATACTATGCTTAGCTTTTTTTATTGAGTTAAATTGACATATAATGTTGTATTGGCTTCAGGTATACAACATAATGATTTGATATTTGTATATATTACAAAATGATCACCACAATAAGTCTGGTTAACATCCATCACCATCCATGTTACAAAAAGTTTTTTTCTTGTTATGAGAACTTTTAAGATTTACTATATTAGCAACTTTCAAATAAGCAATATAGTGTTATTAACTATAGTCACATGCTATACGTTACATTCCATGACTTCTTTATTTTGTAATTGGAACTTTATTCTTATATTTTTTATTTTTTAAATTGTTTTAAAAATTTTTATGTATTTGTTTGAGATAGAGACAGAGAGCAAGTAAGACAGAGAACATGAGTGGGGGAGGGGCAGAAGGAGAGGGAGAAGTGGGCTCTCTCCACTGAGCAGGGAGCCGGTTTGGGGGATTGATCCCAGGACCCTGGGATCATGACCTCACCCAAGGGCAGATGCTTAACTGACTGAGCTACCCTGGTGACTGTATAACTGGGAACCTTATTCCTTTTGACCACCATCACCCATTTTGCTCCTCCCTTCCCACTTCTGCCAACCACTCTGTTCTCTGTATTTATGAACTGGTTTGTTTTTTATTTGTTTTCACATATAAGTGAGATCATACGGTATTTGTCTTTCCTTTCTCTGGCTGACTTATGTCACTTAGCATAATACCTTCAAGATCCATCCATGTTTTTGCAAATGGCAAGATTGCCTCCTTTTTACGGCTGAATAATATTCCATTTTATATAGCTCACATATGTATCTCCCCTCACACCAGTCAGAATGGCTAAAATTAAAACTTATCTATTCACCTATGAATGGACATTTATGTTTTTCCATATCTTGGCTATTGTAAATAATGTTGCACCAAACATGAGAATACATATATCTTTTCAAGTTAGCATTTTCATTTTCTTCATTTAAGTACCCAGAAGTGGAATTGCTAGATCAGATGATGATTCTATTTTTAATTTTTTGAGGAACCTCTATACTGTTTTCCAGAGTGGCTGCACCAACTTATGTTCCCACGAACAGTGCACACGTGTTCCCTTTACTCTATATCCTTGATAATTCTTGTTATTTCTTGTCTTTTTGATGACAGCCATTCTAATAGGAATAGGTGATATCTTATTGTGGTTTTGATCTTCATTTCCCTGATGAATAGTGATATTGAGTATCTTTTCATACATCTGTTGGCCATTTGTATGTCTACTTTGGAAAAATATCTATTCAGAACCTCTGCCTATTTTTATTTTTTAAATTTCTTTTAAAGTTTTTTTTTTTTAAATTTATTTGCTAGAGAGAGAGAGAGCGCACAAGCAGGTAGAACTGCCGGCAGAGAGAGAAGCAGACTCCCTGCTGAGCAAGGAGCCTGATGCTGGACTAGATCCCAGGACCTGGGATCATGACCTGAGCCAAAACTTAGACACTTAACTGACTGAGCTACCCAGGCCCATTTTTAATTGGATTGTGTTATGTCTTGATTTTATGATATGCTTCTTTATTAACTCCCCAGTGTAATTGATCGTTTACATTTTATCACTATCAAATAAAGGCACAACTAATTATTAAATAATGCTATCTATAAATATTCATAAATGAGACAGAATGTGTATATAAATTGTATTTGAAGCCACATATTATATCAAAAGTGACTTCTAAAATGATAATTAATATAGCTGGCATTTGCATTTACACAGGACATTTATAGAAGGTACATTTATCAAGTTAAGCATATTTATAGCACATGTGGATGCTAGATAATTAAAATAACCTCTGCACAGGGGTTTATTTTAGAAATGGACATAGGGAAATATTTTAACTTCCATATGCTTTGAGTAATTGTGTTTAAATATCTTTTTCTTCTCAGAAGTAGTTATTTCACTTATTTTTAAGGGGAATTCAATACACTTAAATTTGTCCTTTTTCCAGATATATTAAGGAACTAGTAGATACTGTGACTCTGAACTGAGGTTTTATTCCCAGCCCAAAAATGTTTAATCATTTTTGTATAATATTGATTGAGTTGGCTTAGGTTAGATGTTATGTTCTCTTATTTCCATGTCTCCTTTTGAAAAGATAATGAGTGCTGTATTTTATGTATATATACTGCAGTAGGCTATGTGATGCACCATCCCCCTACTTCGCCCCCCTCAGATCCCTCTTCTGGATTATAGAAATTATTCTCTTAGTGGTAGGAGTGCTGTTAGAAGAAGGTCATCAGGTGTCAGCCCTCTTTGGGATCGTATCAGATTCCTTGCCCTGAGCAGCCCACATCCAATGGCTGGTCAGCATAGAGTATGAAGGCCCAGTGGTCTCTGAAGGGCTTTCCAATCCCACAGCTCCCTGCGGGGCTGCTGAAGCTGCTGGGGGGCACTGGGATTTGCAGTGCAGCTCAGCTTTTCTGCTACCTACTCTTTCTTCCACAGGTGTTGATTCCAAGAGCTTTCCCACACAAACCTCCATCTCCTAGTATGCTATCTGGGAGACGGAAGGGTGAAATACGCCCATTGAATACTCAGGAGTCAATGTCTTGCTGACATTGCAAATGGAGAGTGAACTCTAGCAGCTATTACTATACAGAAATGTATCCTGATCATTTAATCGATGTAAATGTTAATTAAGATAGAGTATCTTGATTTTATTAATAGTTTCTGATGCTCTAAAACAATCAGCTTCTTAACACAGATAGCTAGTAATAAATTAAAAGCAGAGGAACAATATGGCAAATAACTGAACACACCAGAAAAATTAAAAAAAAAAAAGTCACATTTTTCTTTTGTCAAGTCTTAGTGCTATTTTGACCTGCAGATTGAGCAGGCTGTGGTTTGATTTTAAACAAAGGAAAAGATGAAACAGACTCTTGTTAATCATACTGGAACTTCTAAAACAGCTGTTGCTATGGGAGATATTGTCCCAGTATTTCTTTTGAATTTTACATGAGGACATTTACTCCCTCTTTGGCATTGCAAATTACAGGATTGATTTAGGTAGTTCTAAAACGCATAACTTCCTTTCCCTATTTGAATGCACAGCTTTGCTTTTTTGGCATCAATTCGAAGGTAATGCCTTTTCAGCAAAGCAAGGGAAACTCTCTGAACTATAATTGCTCACTGAAAACGTGTTTTATTATTAGTACAATTTCTCAAGAAAGCTGTAAAGAATAGAAACTGTGCTTAGGGAGTTAATGAAACAATACCGTTATTTCCCCAGCCAGTTTTTCCAGGTGCGGCATCTGCCCCTCTCAAACAAAATCTATAGTTTCGGCATAGACTAACCCCTGCGCACGTATCAGTGGTCAGACCCAGAGAAGTGGGGACTCATCCAAGAGAAACAAGATTAAAAATTCAGCAAAAGACAGAAATCTGGACGTGCACCAAGCAACTTTTCATCAGCATGTCTGTCCTGGAGGAAACATTTTCCAGTGGCCTCCTTCCTTTTTCTTTAGAAATGAGCTCAACGGCAGTGTTCCCAGGCACTCGAACAAACGGTTGGCTTTAGGCACGGAGAAGCATTAATAAATGATGCTGTTCGTTAAAGGTATCTTCGATGCCCTGCCCCCTCAAGTCAAAGTCAAACCCAGCTAAAAGCCAATTCGAGCACAAATTTCTCTGCGGTCCACATGGGGATTCCACGTGATTCTCCTAATGGCACGGGATTTAGGTCAGGCGGAGAGGGCAGATGTGGCAGGCAGAAAGAACACTATTAGAGATGCTGACCTCTGCTAGAGAAATGGCAGAATTTCCGGGACTCAACTGCTGCCTCTCGTTCATTTATTTTCCACTTAGGCTCCCTCCAGCTTCAGCTGTGGATGCTGAAGCCCCGAAGGCCACCGGAGCAGGCCTGGTGCCAGCAGAGGGCGCATCCCCAGCCCGAAGCCACGGAGGCTTCCTTCCACCTGGCCACAGGAAATGCGCGCCTGCGGGTGAGGCTGCAAGGCTTGACCTCCCTCCGCCGTTCTACAGCTTTAGCCGGTAAACTGCCCCTATCAGGCAGGTACATGTGGAAGTCAGAGACACTGAAAACACACAGGGTTCAAGTGTTTTGCACCACGAGGTGTTTACAAGAAAAGGAAAGCCTGGTGAGTCATCCCTCTATTTTTAAATGGTAACTACTAAGAATGTGTATGTGCACGTTGCCACGCTATGCATTTAAACCCACCAAACATTAAATGTGAATGTGTTCAGAGGATGACGTGGGGACAGAATGCTACTTACCAAAGAACTGTAACAGTGATTTCAAAAAGCTCATGAGGAGGTGGGGAATTCGATATTTTGCTTGAGCTGTTTGGTTTTTATCCATCTGGGTAGCGGTGAGGTGAGGAGGGCATGCTGTTCAGTATTCAGAAGGAAGCAAGGCACATGAAGGTCACCATCATCCATAATGCAGAATTACAGCAAACCCTGACAAAACCCTGTCAAAACCAAAACCTGTGGCAGCTGGTCCATAGGCTGTGTTGCAGGCTGTAGCCTAAAATAAGGGAAAGGAAGCAGGACTTGAGGAGGGCAGAGGATTGGAACAGCAGCGATGCTGGTGGAGAACTCCAGAACAGCCACACTGTTCTAATGCTCTGCCACTCCCCTTCCAATAGGGGTGCTACACAGATTACTTTAAAGTGGTGTTGAACCACATTTCTGCAGAGTCCTTCAACTTGGTGTCATCAGCAAACGAGATGAGGTATGTGTCTGGGAATCTTCCACTAGGCTGACACCGTTTCATTAATCAGTATTCCTCAACATAGTAAACAAAATGTAAGTCCTGCTAATTGCATTCATTCAACTCGCATTTCTTATGTTGTTTATGGGACGGAGACTTACCAAGTGATTTGCTAAAGACAGACACACCTTGCTATTTTTTTTTCCTCTGAGAGAGAAGATTACAGTGTTTAAGCACAGACTTTCAAGCTAGCCCACCTGGGTTTGAGTCTTGGCTCAACTATGTACTATTAGTTGTATGTCTCTGAGCAAGTTCACTTAACTTCTCTGTGCCTGTAAGTTTCCTTATCAGTAAAATGGAATAATAATAATGTGTGGGTTCCTGTGAGGATGAAATGAGTTACTGACAAGTATGTATGCCCAGAAGAGTGCTGAGCCCATACTCACTGCTGACCAGTGTTTGCCTTGGCTGCCATCATCGATCGTCACCACTGGGCCACCCACCCCAGACAAATGGTGAGCCTGTTTGCTGTTGGTATTGAAACTGTGTTGATAGCCACCCATCACTGTTCACTCCCCAGTGCACAGAAAATCAAGGTTTAAAAATTCTAGAATTTTTAAAGGTTTAAAAAGGTTCAAAGGTTTAAAAAGTTCTAGAATTTCCTTGCAATTTATCCCTGGTGAGGCATCCCTTCTGTACAATACAGTTTATGTGGGCTAGGAAATACTCCATGGGTACAAAATATATAGTGAATATTAGATATCTAAATGATGTGTTCTCCTCAAAATAGCATGTATTCTGCTGAAAGTGTTTTTTTTTTTTTTTTTTTTTCTACCAGTAGCTGAAGTTGTCACACTTGGGGAAAAGCAAGTGGCTTTGCCACATTACTGTACGTCCCCAAATAGGTTATTTAACCTCCCTAAGCCCCAGGTTTTCATTTTTTTCTTATTATGAAATTAGAATGAGAATACACATTTCATATATTCATTTATTCAGAGGTAGTGTATTGGATAATTGGTATGTGTCTTGCATAATCTAGATTTTAAAAGTTGAGCCTAATGTGAATAAAACAAAGTCTTTGCTGTGACAATAAACAGACAAAAACATCTAATATATTAAGTGATAAAAAGTGCTGTAAGAACATAAAACAGAATAGGGGGCTGTCCCTGAGCAAAGGACAGCAGGTGTGATAGCTTTTCTACTGGTGGCTATTCCCATATTTGAAAATTTTTACTGAAAAATTTTACACTGCACATTTTGTGACTGGAACTGAGAGGTGAGGAAATCTCTTAAACTATCTGCAGGCCCATGAGGCTCTTCTCCAGGTGTCTCCTTTTTGGAGCTCCCTTACCGTGGCTTTCGATAGGCTGGAGGCCAGAGCATGGGGGGCTTTCGAAGGACAGTGGTTCGTCCTCATGTGAGAAACACAGAGGATCATGTCCTGAGGAGAAGGGCATTCGCTCATGTTCATGGCTTCAATATCTCTTCACGACAAAAGAAGGTAATAATATTTGTAATTATTTCAGCAATGAATTATTTGCTCCAAAATCACTCAAAATACACTTAACACAGGAAGTGGAAGGTTTTCCCATTGTCACCCTCGGACTCCTTAGGGGACGCATCAGCAGTTCATGGTATTACCTTTATTGTTACCCCGGAGAACTTTCTCCAGAGAAATCTGTGTGCCGGTGGGCCTTTTCACCTCCTGTAGCTTAGAAGGAGCGCCGTGCTACTAGTGACTGTGGCTACTGAAAGTTATTTCTGGGCTATTTGAGGTGCTTAACAAAAGCTCCAGGACACTCGGCAACCTCTGCACAGCATATGTGGTCTGACTGTGGAAGCCGTTGTTCATCTGGCAAGACCCCGTGCGGCACAGTTGGACTGGTTCCTCAAGAAGTGTCAGCAAGGCGCCGTAAGGATTGGGAGGCTGAGCTCTGGTCAGAACTTGTATGTTTTTAGGATCTCTTAGGACTTCAAATTGCCCGTGACTGGTACAGCAGACCCCTAGCTGACCGTTCCTCCCGGCGTCTCGTGGTATTTCCGTCTTTTTGCTGGGCCCTTATTCTTTTCCAGCTGAAGTGCTCTCCATGTGTAAATCAAAAGTGAAAGTTGGACAGGGAGATTGGACCCGAATTAAGGTCTGTTTTCTTTATTTTCCTTCTCAAATGGAGTTGTCTGAATTTCAAATCATGTTAGTTTGTTTACTCTGGCTGAATTTCTTATTTCTTTTGTTGATTAGTTCTTGATATTAGACCATGGTTTGTCCTAATATTGTGTTCAATTATTTCCAAAGAAACCTTTGGAAATAATTTATTAGGTTTTCAGGGAATATTCTGGGTTTCCCCTTCCAATCTCTGAGCCTTGTCAGTATTGTCCAAATCCTGGATGTCCGAACAGGCCTCCCATGTAGTACGTTCTCCTGGCTTTACCCCATCAATGTGTTCTACGGAACAGATGCTAGGTTTTTAGATTCGAACTAACACTAACACTAAAGCCCACACTGACATCATATTTCTCATAAAAATTCAAATTTCCGGATGAATTATAGAAAATAATTGTTGTGGGCTTTATAAAGTGTAAAGTTCTCTTGGGTGAAGTAAATGTGTTACAATGCTCTGAATTTCTTCTTAAATTTGAGCAATATTTTAAGAAGTCATCTCCCCTGCCAGGCTACCTACTTGGGGCTGGTACTACTTTGTAAGTGCTTTCCATTTGGACTTTTCCAAACTGCAAGTGGGTTGAGGAAGAACAAACAGTCATCATTTGTTCTCCTCTAGGATTAGATTACGCGATAGTTGCTAAGGTGATGTTCTACACAGAGTATGCACTTTCCTCTGTAAACACAGGTTTTAAAACCTCCACAGATATACCCTGGGTCAGACAGGTCAAAAATTTGTGGTGTTGGTTTCTCATAAAAAGGCACAGGCAAGCTCGTGGGTGATGATAGGAATGTAAATAGTGAAGCAGAACGCCTACCAGTGATAATCAGAAAAAAAAAGGACTTAACCGATACCCAGCAGCCAAAGTACAAAACGGCAAAGCTAAGTGGAAAATGCCTCAGGAGGCACATTATGTGGACCAGTGCGTACTGGGACACTGTTTGCTTCTCTCTAGTGACTTTTCCATTAACACTATCAAATATTTATAACTCACCCCATTTCTTTTCAGAATTGTCAGTTCATTCCAGGCAGTACTTAATCACTTGGAGCTTAGTACCTGGTTCTGTTTGTGTTCTGAGAGAGAAAGAATGCTCTGATTTTGGTCTCATCAGTGCCTCTCCTGGTAGGCCATTTTTACTCAAATATTAGGTGGTGAGAGATGCAAAATGGGAGACAGGGTTGGCAGGTGATTTCCTTTCCTTTTTTTTCTGGAGCGGCTACAATGAAGATGGGATTAACCAGCAACATTTGTGCAAGGCATTGCTAGCTTCTCTCATGGTGGAAAAGTGCTTCTGAAAGTCGGGGACAGAGAAGAATTGTATGGCCACATCTGCTCCTGGTTAAACTTCCCTTAATTTCAACCTGAGCAGCCTCGGTACTCTCTTCCTTGTTTGCGCTCAGGAAAAAGCTTCTTTCTCACAAATGTTTAATCTGCAAACTTCATAGGTTTTTCAAACACTACAGAGTCCAGCACAAAGCAGCACCTACCACCCAAATGCCTCAGGGGCTGCTTGTAGAGGGTTACCTGACAAGCTCAAACAAATGGATTGAGAAACAGCTTTTTGAAACCTACCCTGCTCTTAAAAAGATTGTAACAAGATGACAAGTAAAATCCCCAAGAAGCTTTCTTTAAATTACTTGAACAATTTATAATCTCCAAGAAACTTACTAAAGCGAATTTTCACTCCAGTTTTCTCTCTCCCACCTTCTCCTTCTCAAATTCCCTCATTTAATTTCTTCTCATAATTGGAGAAATGAGCAATTTTCCAATTCTGTTAGAATGTCTGTGAGATGATAAAGAGAAAAAAAGTTAATCAAATGGAAGAATTTGTGGAGGGATATTAGGTTCAGAAATAAATTATTTCAACATGTGAGGTTTTTATCGGGCTGCCAAAGAAAATCCATGCAGTAGGTCACAAGAATAGAATCAGTAGCGGGTAGGCTTAAGTTTCTTGGTTGAGAAAAACTTAAGATGGGTGTTCGGATATTACATTTTCTAAGAAGTTGGGTGGTTAGGAGAAGGGTATGTACTTATGATTATAAATTCAGAAAATAGATTTTGGTGAACTTGATTAGAAGTGAATGTAATAACTATTAATGCCCGTCATGAATAATGACGCACTATATTTGACTATATTTTGTTTCAGAATTTTAAATTGTAAGTTCTGGGCTAGAAGGAAGAAAATTGAGTTGTAGTGCTGATTTTGTCATTAACAAGTAATGTAATTTTGGTAAAATTCATTTAAATTTTAAGGGCCTCAATGTACCAAAGGTGAACATCCTGTTGCCTAATGAGATAATTTCTAACCTTCCAGCTCAAAGATTCACTCCAAGCAAAACAGATATTTTCAGCTTCACTTCAGACATGTCCTCTGCTTTCTAATCGGATTTGGTTAGAAATGGTACTACATATCTAGATGCTTTGTAGTTTTTACAAATCTGTGCTATAGCATAAGTAAACTTTTACTCCTTCAGCAGAAGTTTGAGGGCTTCAGGGACTAAGAGCAAGATGCACGAACTAAAATTTGCATGCTGCAACCTCAGTTGACCTCTCAAGGTTGTCCAGGAAAAAATTACACTAATTTCTTTTATAGGCAATAAATGCTTTCTGTGTAATTCTGAGTTAAGTGATGTTTTTGTTCTTGTTCTACATTTCTAAACTTCTAGTTCTGAAAATACAACAGGCTTACAGGACAATCAGTAAAACAGAATTAGGAAGCTTCGTTAAGTTGGTCACGATAATGAAGAGCCAAAATCATAGACCTTAGAGAGTCTGAGGAAAGCTTTGGAAACTTCTTCTCCTTCTTCTCCTCCTCCTCCTATTTCTTCTTCAAACCCTCTTCTTCTTCTTTTCTTTTCTTTTTTTTTTTTTTTTAAGATTTTATTTATTTATTTGACAGAGAAGTCACAAGTAGGCAGAGAGGCAGGCAAAGAGAGAGATGGGGAAGCAGGCTCCCCACCCAGA
The DNA here is from genome assembly GCF_902655055.1 of Lutra lutra. Taxonomy (NCBI): domain Eukaryota; kingdom Metazoa; phylum Chordata; class Mammalia; order Carnivora; family Mustelidae; genus Lutra; species Lutra lutra. The sequence continues at coordinate 104,620,486 of NC_062283.1, forward strand.
AGAGAGCCCAATGCTGGACTTGATCCCAGGACCCTGAGATCATGACCTGAGCCGAAGGCAGAGGCTTTAACCCACTGAGCCACCCAGGTGCCCTGGAAACCCTCTTCTAAGCTCACATACCAACAGGCATGTGCATCACATACATTTATGTACAATCTCAAGAGGTTCAAAAGGCAACGTAATTACTTTCCCTAGAGGGCTTTCAGAGGTCCAATATACAGTCTCTAAATGTCAGACTTGGCAGTAACTTCTGTCATCTGCACTGCAGCGTTAGAGGCACATAGTGACAACTCTTAACTTCCAAATAAGGGAAGAGTGTAGTGGCATAGATAAAACAAAATTGGTAGATAATTCTCAAATCATTTGTCATTGATCTCGGAACACTACTTTTAGCTTCTTTTGCTTTGTGCTAATGTGGAAATCTGTGCTTCTTGAGAACACACCCGTTGCTGGTTACCCATACGTGTGGTAAATTGCTAGGACAGAGCCAGCTTGAATTTAAAATACGTGGTGGATGGTCGAAAAAGTGTATGCAATATATATGGATAATTATGAGCTTTCAAAAGGTTTTTATGTATTAAAAAGCATTTACTCCAAGGAGAACTCTGATCACATTTAAAAAAGTTGCAGTCATTTCCCCACAGATAGATGTGTTTACCACAGCATGTGAATAGACTTCAGAGGGTGGCTACAATTTTTCCTGCCAGACTTTTTTCCTTCTTCCAGATTTTTTGAATAATAATAATAATAATAATCTACTATATTTAGAGGTATATTCTGCTCTGAAATAGCATGGGAGAGAACAAAAGGAAATGTTTGGCTTCTCTCCCTTCTCTCTTCCCCACCCACCTTTTCCTTCCTCTCCCTTTCTCTGTGGTCACTTTCTCTTCTTAAATTCTGAAGACAATTTTAGTGTGGGCCTTATTCCATGTGTTGTTCGGGAGGATTCTTGGGGACACCCTGAAATAATGCTAAGTCTGATTCTTATGAGAGAGCTGAACAGAGCTTTTAAAGACATGAAACTAACTGTAAGGATTTTGCTAATACTTATTCATTGCACCATTGTAACAATATTCTCCAGTAGATATTATTATTATTATTATTAAGATTTTATTTATTTATTTATTTGGCAGAGAGACACAGTGAGAAAGAGAACATAAGCGGGGGAGTGGGAGAGGGAGAAGCAGGCTTCCTGTCGAGCCTGGAGCCTGATGCGGGGTTCAATCCCAGGATCCTGAGATCATGACCTGAGCCGAAGGCAGACGCTTAATGACTGAGCCACCCAGGGGCCCCTCCAGTAGGTATTATTAAAAGTGTTTTACGAAGTATAAATCAGGACCTTAAGTGGCTGAGTAAATTGTCCCAGGTGGCTAAGGTTGTAAGTGACAGAGCCAGGTTGAACTAGCTGCTCATCTACATTCCCTTTAGATATCTTGAACTTCAACCTCAGGAATTGTTTAGGGCTATAGTAGACGCTCAGTTAATAGTGAAGATTGTTTAAAGAATTTGACTAACTTCTAAACTTCACTGGCTTCTGCATGTGGCATCCAGCCACACATACGGCCATTTCTCACCCTCTCCCCTGGACTGGATGTTGAGCTTCTGTGCTTTTTGAAGCAGAGTGGAGGGCCAGACAACTCCTGGTGGAAACTTCATGTCCTGGAACCTATGAAATTGAATGACTTCCTCTTAAGTACAAATTCTTTGAAGTTGAAGATACATGGATTAAGACATCCACATAAGCCTTTTAGATAACAACACGTATTTTAGTCAAATAATAGAAGATGAGTGTAGAAATACACCAAAGAGTAGCTGAGCCATTTTTATCCTGGTGTTACCGAATCCAAAGAATATTTGTTAGAAATATCTTGAAGAATTAGGAAATATTAAATGTTGACATTTTATAAATATACTGACTTTTCTTTCCTCTCACTACTAATGATGTTTCATCCTGGAAAACATTAACGTAATTGCAACCAGCTCTTATGTATCAGAGAAAATTCAAAGCCACATTTTTATGTCTGATACTTAGTTAAACTTTATAATAGTATCTTTTGTTAGAAAGTTCTAGGACTTTCTGTTATGTTTTTAAGGCAAAATTTTTTCAATAATTCTATAATTATTTTTTTCTTCAATAAACTTGTTTATCATTGGTCATTTCTACTATTAGCTCAGATCTTAAGTCTCCTGAATTTTTCAATATTTATATGAATAATAGCATATACTGAGGAGGTTACCTGGCTTGGGGTTCTGAAACACATCAAATCCTTCACCACATTTTTCTTGCCTTGGTGGTTGGCTATTTGTCTGGATTAAACCAAAAACAAACCAAAAACTACAAGTGAGAGATTTTTTAATCCTATTGCTGTTTAGCTATGTTTCCTTGTTTAGATTCCTGCTCCTTACTGAATTGCCCGAATAATGAAAGAAATAATGATAAAAAATATAATTGAGAACAAAATATCTGTCTGTGGACATGTATGCTTATGATTTACAGTAGTGTTCTCTGTATCATCATTTACCTCTTGGGTGGTCATTTTAGGAGGTAGAGTTAGGGAATAGGTATCCTGAATTGAGCTTATTGGTTTCTAAACCAGAAACCAGGGTTAGATCTGCCCTAACTTTGTACCTACATCCAATCATTGACTCTAAGGTTCTGAAAAAAGCTTGAAATGGGGGAATCCATTTACATTTGCTTCAGACTACCGGGCACTTCAGATGTTTATGGCTTCCTTTGCTTGCTCTGGCTCTTTTCTCTCAGTACAACTCCCGTGATGGAAAACCTCCTCAGACATTCCAGGCTTTTCTCAAATGCTACTGTGAAGGTTTGTGAAACGGGGGAAACAGGAAAGAAGGGGCAGCCCCAGGAGTAGCATATGGAAGAAACATGCTCTGTTGCTCTGCTATGTTTTGGGGAAAGAGGGATGAAGCTATGAGGACAGGATGGTAGAGTAGACCTTCCCACATATGACACACGGGACTTAGTAAACAAATTGTGTCAACTTAGTAAAAAAAAATGTGCTCTGTTGTACTGGGCTTGAGAAGAGCCTGCACAGACACTGTAAGGAAAGGTGGCTCATCTGTTTAAGTTGAGGAGAAGGCTATCGGAAGAATGAATGAACTCTGGGGGAAAACAGCAAACCTGAAATTCAGCCTCTCTCTAGGCTCTGCAGGCTGTGCGAGCACCTGCTGACCTCTGGGTCTCCAGTAACCCTCAGTTACTTCAGTTGTTTCTTTTTAAGCACTTTCTAGGGCAATTTGGAGAACTTGGTGATGTGATAATGGTCCTCAGCAGTATTATTCATTGTCAGTATTATTCATTGTCGTCGTGGAATCACTTTTGCTCGAAACTACTTCCCCTGAACAAAGACAGATAGAGGTTTTGTGGAGCCCACTATTTATAATCTTTGGAGCCCTCTTTACAAAAAGGATACAAAGTTACAAATACAATATTAGCTACAAGAGTGTTTAGAAAGTCTTAGACTAATTGCTTAGAATGAGAAAACACATTGAATTCAGAAAACTAAAAAAGTGAACAATGATCACAGACATAATAAAATTCAGAAAAATAACACAACATCTATATTAACAAATTCCCTGACACATTTCTGCAGTGCCTTTTTTCCCCTTTACTATTTTTGGCTGCAAAATCTCTGCCTCTTTTTTAAAGCCTTAATTTTTTTAAGAGCAGCTTTAGATTTACAACAAAATTGAGAGAAAAGTCAGAAATTTCTTATGTACCTCTTGCCTCCACATCTGCGTTGCCTCCATTACCAACATCACTAACATCACTCACCAGAGCGGGACATTTTTTACTGGGGAGGAATCCACATTAACACATCATTATCACCCACATTCCATAGTTTACTTTAGGGTTCATTCTTGGTATTGTACATTTTGTAGGTTTAGACAAAAGTATTATGACATATAGCCATCATTATAATATCATGCAAATTATTTTCATGGAACTAAAAATCCTGTATGCTCTGCCTATTCATCTTTTCCCTCCAATCCCTGATCTTTTCAGTGTCTCCATAGTTTACCTTTTACAGAAAATCATATAATCAGAAATATAATGTGTATAATATGTAGCCTTCCCAGATCAGCTTTGTTCACGTAGTAACATGCATTTTAGGTTCCTCTCTGGTTTTTCATGGCTTAATAGCTCATTTCTTTTTAGTGTTGAATACTATGCCCTTGTGTGGAGGTACTGCATTTGTTTATTCATTCACCCACTGAAGAGCATCTTGGTTGCTTCCAGTATTTGGCAACTATGTATAAAGCTGCTGTAAACATTTGTGTGCAGGTTTTTTATGTGTATATAAATTTTCAACTCCTTTGGGAAAATACTGAAGAATATAATTACTGGATCATATGGTGAAAGTATGTTTAGTTTTGAAAGATCTGATTGCCTCTTTACATGACAACAATTTTCTGAGATGGTTTTCTGTGGATAGGGTATACAGATGATTTAATCTTACCTCTACCATGGCTGAATGAAATTGATTCTTTTTTTTTTTTTTTAATCACAGAGGGAGTGGGGATGCATAATTTCACATGCAGATGTGCTGTTTTTCTGTTATAGGTTTGTTTGCTACAAACACAGAGAGTCTGATGCATTCTCTTTCTCATGGTTGCCATCAAAAAAGGAAAAAAAAAGTTCAGTGTGGTCAGAATTGTTTGCTCTGCTTCATCAAATATAACTTCTGCCAGGAAATGTCTTCTGAGGCATACTAAGGTGTCAGTTCATTTGTTTACAGTGTTTCAGGTCTGATGATCAGAAGGGTTTTGTGCGGACTGGCTCTCGGCTCTGTACAGTCCAAGACTTATTTCTCCTTATATGATCCACATGTTTCCTGGGTTTTGAACGGTGGGTCTGCTTCTATCCTATAGGCCTGCACCTTCGTGTCAGGATAGAGACTGAGATGGCACATTATCCTGCAGAGTATTTTTGGAAGCCGGTCCTATGCTGTGAAGGAGAGCAGTGACTTAACAATATGTGGAGAGGATTGTGAATCGCATCAAATCTATGCCATTAAAGCCCAACAATTATACCCCCAACTTGATTTCTTCTTAGAGGAACCACGAATACTCATGGCCACTCTGCGGGAGGGAAAGAGGGCCAATGGGGAAAATGAGTACAAAGAGACAAAAGCCCTTCTAACTGAGGTTAACATATCCTACTCTTACAGATTTTGCAAAAAATGATCTGACCATGTGAACATGCTGGTAAGTCCCATCCCAGGGACTTGGCAGTATCTTGTAGAAGTGAGGAGCCCTGAGGCTTAGGTTTCATTAGCGTCACAGTAGATTAATTTCCCTCTATTAGATTCTACCCTTTTCTCCAAACGATGTGGTCATAAAGGCCTTTATCATTCAGGCCTGTCTTACCTGTCTTACACTGTCTTGCTTAAAATTATTAAGTGTGTGAAAAAAAATATATATATTTTTTATACACACACACACACACACACACACACATTCAGATATATTCAGGAACTTTGTGTATGTTCCCCTAATACTGATCTCAGAGCTCTTTGAACTGTGAAATGGTTATCTTTGCTTCCTATGTAGTATTAGGCTTTGTGGATAAATCTTTCCACATATATAAATCTATCTGTCATTGTTGGGCAAAGGCAGGGGCGTTTTGAAAGATGTTTTTATACATATTTCACAATTATATTCCAAAAAATTTATCCTTGTGTACTCTCCTACCAGAGATGTATGAAAATCATTGTTTTACCACACTTTTCCAAAAATGATTACCATAGTTCAAGTTCCAAAACAGCCCCATTGTATGCATTCATTTGGGATGGTTTTAATTTTTACTATATTGAGTTTTGCCATTTGGGATCATGGTATATGTTTTTTTCATTACTCAAGTAATTTGTAATGTTTCTAAGCAAAATTTTATAGTTTCCTCTCTATATGTTTTGAACATTAAAATTTTTCTAGCTAGTTCATATTTTGTTACTATTTTGAAGAGCATCTTTTTTTTCTCTTGATTGTTTTTATATTCATAGCTGGTACTAGAAAAAGCATTGATTTTTGTGTATTTATTTAGTAGTTATTTATTATATTGACTTGTTAATTGTAATCATTGTTTAGTTGGGATAGATATTCTTTGAGGAAGCATCTTTTGTTTACTAAGGGCTTTCTATATTAAGGTTAAACCAGAGCTTTCTGAGCTTATATAAAAATAACCGTATAGTTATTCTTTAAATTTACATGTATGATAAATTTGATTAATGTATCTCTTTATGTTAAGTCACAATTATATTTCTGAATAAATCCTTTTTGGTCCTGGTATTTTATTCTTTCACTATTCTGCTGAATTTTGTCATAAAAAATAATGTGGACAGAAATGTAGCTACAAGAATGTTTATTGCAGTAATATATAGGAGAGTAGAGGTTTAGAAACAACCTAACTGTTCAAAACTAGGATATTTTGTACTTATGTAAATTAATGCATATATCTTCAAGTGAGACTAAGCAGATATTAAAAATATAAAAATATATTATAGAGCTGTATCTTCTAATGTGTTTATATTATTTGGTTAGAACGGCGCCACCTTCGGTGAGAACGGTGCCACCTTCTCACTGTGTCCTCCTGTGGTGGTCCCTATCTGTGTTTGTGTCCTAACCTTCTCCTTATATAAGCACATCAGTTACATGGGACTAGTGCCCACCCTAACAATCCCATTTAAAGTTAATTACATCTTTAAAGGTCCTATCTCCAAATACAGTCAAAGTCTGAGGTACTGGGTGTTAGGATTTCAACATTTGAATATTGGGGTAAGGGAGGGGACACATTTCAGGCCAACAAAAGAGGTTCTTTACTGAAACATATTTTAATTCCTGAACAATCACTGAAAGGTTAAGAAAATGTGTGACAACATTAGAATATTGGAGTATTTTTCTAAAAATTCTACATTAAAGTTTTTAGTATGCTTATACTTATTCCCACCTTTATTCCACCTGTTAGTTATATTTATAATATACATATACTATATATCTTGCTTCTACATTATCAAGATTTATATTATTTTTAATCATTAGTTGGTAACTATAATTACTAGAGTCATAGTTTCAGTTCTATATTTAAATTGATTTGCTGCTCGCCACCAGTGTTATCACAGTTTCTATATCTCCTTTGTTGACCACTTTCTATCTTTGAGGAGGGTCCATAAGTACTCCTATTTCATGAATTCTTTCATATGGAAAGCCATCAGTTTATTACCTTTCTCCGAGATTAGACTGAGTGGGCACCATTCTTAGATCTTATTTTATTTTGCTTGTAGAGGTGACCAACTGGTTACTTACCGGCTAGTCCAGCCCACTTCGGTGGAGGTCAACAGAAGGACATGACTGCAGGTTCACCCTTGAGCTGGTAGTGGTTAATCGGAAGCTCCTTCCCTGGCTTTGGAATGTAACTTCTGCCCACCGATCTCACACTAGGAGTTGTTTCAGTGACATAGCCCTGAGAGAGAAAGGTGTTGTTGAGGCTATTTGGTCTGAATATGTGACTATACCAGGTCAAGGCCTCTTTATCAACTGTTAAGATACTGTCTGGAGAGGGCACAGATCTGCTCAGCTTGCCTTGTAGGCACCCAACAGAAGTCTCATAAGTAAGTACCCCTGCTTTATAAAACTGCCACCTACCAATCTGAAGAGTGGTCTGCTCCTTTCTTCGCTCATCTGCCCTCCATCTATGAACCACCACTAACAGACAAATTTTGTTCTCCTTATTTGGGAGAATTAAGACAGAAGTTTGGATTTCTGGATTTTCTTGAAATATAGAAGGTCTGGTAATATAACATCCTTTTAACTTATTCCTTTTAGACAAAATTGGCTGTAGCTATATAATTTTTTTTGGTAATGTGTGCGCTCTTCAGTTCACTGAATCCAATCTGTTTTAATCACTTAAACATCCTGCCTCACCCTTGTGGGCATTCGAGTTTGTGACTCTGGCCTTAGAATTTTTTTTGACATCACTCTATTGTTTTATGGCACAATGTATTGAACTAGTCATTTCACCATGATTTCCCCGTTCATTTCTTGGTGGGCTTAATTTATTTGCAATATTTTTTTTCTCAGGAACATCTGTATTATATTTCCTAAGTTCTTTCACATTTTGGCATGTCTGCCTGTTGCCATTATTTCAAAACCAACATGTCAGATTGGTAATATATTTTGATATAGTATAATTTTTTTCCTTCAAGATATTGTAGCTATTGCTCTACTGTTTTCTGGCTTTGTATGTTGATGTGGAGAAGTCTGCAACCAACCTGATTTCCCTCCTTTTAGCTGACTTGCTTTTTCTGTCTGGATGGCTGGAAACCAATTTCTTTGCCTTGAATAGTAATTAATACCTTAATCAGGCTATGCTGTGATATTGATCTTTCTGTATCTTTTTCTTGGTAGAGAAGCTCTGCTCTTTAATTTGAGCTTCTCTCTCATTTCAGAGACTTTTCTTTCTAATATTTCTGAATATTTCTTCTGTTTCATTTGTTTGGGTCACAATTACAAAGGCATAAAATATTCTTCTGTTACACTGGCTTTGCCTTCTATCAGCTTCTATCTAACTTGCTTTCTGATACTGATATTATCTTAAGCCTTTCCTCTATTCCATTAATATGACTTTTAGTGCTTCTTACTTGCTCTTTTTAATCTATCAAATAGAGGTATAATTCTTTTAAAAAGATTTTAAATTTATTTATTTATTTAGAGTACAAGTGGGAGGGGCAGAGGGAGAGGGAGAGAGGATCTCAAGCAGACTCCGAGCTGAGTGGGGAGCCTCTTTCTAGGCTTGATCTCATGACCCTGAGGTCATCACTTGAGCTGAAATCAAGAGTCAGATGCTCAACTGACTGAGTCACCGAGGTGTGGTAGTTCTAATGGAGGTGTTGCAGTCCCAGGGTGTCTCTGCAGACTTCTTTTATGCCTGCTTCTGTTGTTTCAGGGGCTTTCATTTATTTCCCCCCTTCATACTGCCACTAAGCCCTTGCATGCAATGAATCAATTTAAGAGAATCTCTTTAGCGCTTACAATGTTTTCTTTCCAGGTACCATTTTTCTGTCCCTCTTATAGGCCATGTCACTTTTCCTCTCTGTATTTTTGTTGTACTTATGTATAACTGCAGTGCCATTTCTGTTAATCTCTCTTGTGCCTACCACAGGCAGTGTCCAGATCTTCAGTTGCTCTGGAAGCATGTCTGTGAATTAATTCTCCAGGATACCCACTCCAGGCGATCTCTCTACCTTGTCTTTCTCTCTCAGAGCTATAGTGAGAGGCCTGGGTGTTGCTATCACTTAATTTTTCTCTAGCCTCAGTTCATGACACTAGGGAAGATGGAAACTCAGCTCTGCTCTTTCTTTGATTTGGGCAAATTTCCTGTTTCACAGTCCTCTCTGTCTACCTGGGAATGTGTTCCCTTCCCAAATCCTTCAGATGTCTTTTGGCTTGTGTGTGATGCCCAGAAGCTTCTGATCCCGGTAAAGGGAGATTGTTGAAATTATTCATTTTCCCTGTTTTACTTACACTTTCTTCCAGCAGTCACAAGTCTGTTCACCCTTCCCTCCCTAGGCTAACTAGGAAAACGTAGCATTGCCTGGCGGGGAGAGCCCCATTCACATGTCAGCTGAGGGCCATGGGGAGTTTTGCCTCCCTCCTGCTTGATCTCTCCAATTTTGGCTCTTCTAGACAGTTTTAATTTTTTTCTTACTTATCTGCTCTTTTGTCTTCTTCTCTGTGGTGTACGGCTGGAGATCTGTAGCACCCCCTGTTTTATTCTTTCCAGCTGGAAGAGGGCAGAATGACCTTTGCAAGTTCTCTCTTCCTCTGTGAGTTCCTTTGGTGGTGATGTTTGCAAAGGTGCTCCCTTGACTTTCTCACCAGCAGCCTGTTCTCCCAGCTTCTCTCTAGTTTTAGAAATATTAGTAACATCTTGAGGACTTACTTGACTCATCTACTTTCCATACCATTTCTTCTGAGAGATGCAGATAAGGTTAAAGGACTTACCAAATAAGCATCTTTTATTTGTTGGCTTGGCCATCTCTTTTCAAAGTTTATGTCATGTGTTTTTGTTCCTTTCATCAAGCGTTGGAATAGGCAGATTCTCTCATTGTCTGCTATCCTCACTGGGAGGTCCAAACTCGTTTGCTATTCTTTCTTTCTTTTTTCTCCTTTTTAATAAGGTGGACCAATACGTGTGCATTTAAATAATTTTTCTACCGGACATATATTTCTCTAGCTGTTTTACAAATTAGAAATATTATGTCAAAGTGGATTTTATACCATTTATTTAAAGTTGTTATAGCTATGTTTGTACATCAGGCCACAGTTTCTTTTTTGAGATACTTACATCAGTTTTGCCACCAGAGTTATGCTAGTTTTATATAAGGACACTGCAAGTTGAAATATTTTTATGTGTTCTGAAAAAGCATGGGAATTCCCAAGTTTTTGAAGATTTAGTTCAACTTACTCATGTATCTGTCTGGTCCCAGTAACCATGTCAGGGGTATGTTTTGATAACTGTTTCATTATTTATTTATCATGGTTATCAATCTATTTTTGCTCCTTTTAAAAAAAAAAAGGGGGAACAGAAACAGGGGGAGTGGGAGAGGGAGAAGCAGGCTTCCTGCCTAGCAGGGAGCCTGATGTGGGGCCCAATCTCAGGACCCTAGGATCATGACTTGAGCCGAAGGTAGATGCTCAACAACTGAGCCACTCAGGTACCCCTGTTTTTGCTTCTGAATTAATTTTGGCAATCTCCTAGAAAAATCACATATTTTATCCATATTTTTCATGTTTGGCATCTCAAACATTTGTAGTTTTTTGATCCGTGCTTATGAAACGTTTCTCATTTCTTCCTCTATCTTGCATGATTTCATGGGGCCTGCTTTGTGAGAAAGATGACACAAACTGTTAAGGTCTCACAGTGTGTGTCTCATCTTTCTGCCTCCTCCCTGTTCAGGCCAGGGTGTTTATGCTCTTCTTTTGGGGGCAATGACAAGTAGATTATTCATACAGTGATTAGTCAGGCTTGGTTCCCTGATCTCACGTCCCTCCTGCCCCACAACCACCACTTATCACAGAGTCCTGGAGCTCTGCCTTTGTCTTTCCTGCCGCTGCCACAATTAATCTCCCATTCACATCTTCCTCTTGCTTCCCACTCTGTTTCTCCTGTCTCAGTACCATTAATGGCAATGACTAACAGTTTTATTGTTCTTTGCTCCCTACAGAGTGCTTCCTCGTACTTTTCTTTCATTTGCCCTTCAAAACCTTCCTGCAGTCTCTTTTCTTAAATCTTAGCGCTCAGACCTATGTTTTTGAGGTTAGTGATTAAACAAATCCATGCAGTTCGTGGAGCCGTAACTCAACCCAGACTTCCTAAACCCACGTCCTGCGATCTTTCTACAATAAGGTGCTACAGGTTTCAGCCCTTATGCATTGCTCTCAATAGTAGCAATTTAAGTGATAAAAAGTACTGGATCAGAGGGACCAGCAAAGGGAGCCTATACGGTGCCCCTAACTGAAATAGAGGCCCTCGGGCCCAAACAGGTGGAGAGCATCTTTGCTACAAAGTAAGAATGGACAATGCATGATTCCCAGATATCCCACATAAGGACATATGGGCTCCAAAATATTCTTTTCCCTTACCAAAGTGTTCTTCAAACTGGACAGTACTGACAGGACAAACATCGCAGAGGTTCACAAATAATGAACAGCTGCAAGAGCAAATCCTCTCTTCCTCTGGGCTGTTTTATCAGAGCTTGTGTGCTCCTGGCTTAGTGCTAAATGCTTCACCAAGGGAAGCAATCCATGGGTGGAAGCATCCATGCAGATCAGACAAGTAAGTTTCTTCCCAGTGGATCAGGGTTAAAAGAGGAAGCTGTAGGCAGAAAACTGTGACCTCCGGGGGCGGGCTGAAGCAGAAGGGCAAATAGGTGGTAGCAAGGTAACAATAATTTTTCCCAAGAGAAAGTCAGATTAGACTGCCTTTCAGTGAATGTGAGCAGCATAGCACGCATCAGTTCAGACCAAGTTTTTAGCTTCTGAGTTTGGCTTCCTCAGGTTATTTCTTGACTTTTTTTAAATCCCTGAAATCTAGAACACTCCTGATGATTCAAGTTTCTTTGTCACGTCAGCCACCATATAGGCCGTCAGACATACTCCTATTTGCCTAATTTAGCTTTAGTCCACTGGATTCAGCATTTCATCAGGAATTTATGATTTTACTACCATGAACCGCCAGTGGTAGGGTAGATGGTTGCTAAGAAGAGGTCTTGTCTCATGGAAGTATGTAACCTTGTAAGGGTGCCATGTATTTGATCCCTGTGCCATCTGCTCTTCTGTATAATGTGGCATTTGATCATTAGTGTGATTTGTACAGACTAAACACAGTAGAGCTGTGTAATTTAAAAAATAATACTGTATTTGTTTCTCTTATGCATTTATTTATATATTCATTCACTCAGTCATTCAAAAGATAGTAACTGAGGGCACTTATAGTGTGCCAGGCACTGTGCTATCTGCTGGGGTTACAGCAATGAGCAAGATAGCCACAAGTTCTCCTTTCTAGAAAATAGGGCCTGTGGGATACTCAGTGCCTCAGGAATAGCCAAGAGGAAAGAAGAAATAGACATCACATCTTTGTTTTCCACAAACTTGAACTGTAATCACAAATAAGAAACCTGAGGTACATTGGCCCATATGTGTGTGTTGTTGGCCTCTACAGTTAAAAAAAAAAAAAAAGAATATGTGTGTGTGTGTGTGTGTGTGTGTGTATAATACTGATGTCTTCAAGGTTCACTCCAATATACAACACTCTCCATCCCTTTTTATCATATATACCTGACCTGTTTCTTTTACTTACTCTAGACTTGGGGCTCCTGAGGGTGTTGGAATCTCAAACATTTAGACTTAAATCCTGAAAACTTAGGAAGTTGCAAAGGAAGTAAAGGAGAGGAAAGGGTTCTTGGGTCCCAGAGAAATGTAGGTGTAGAACTAGGGAGCTCAGGGGTTTGTTGTCAACCATATACTGTAAAGGGATCACCCTCTAGACCAGGAGGTGAAGAGAAGTGGACTATCTGTGGGTGTCAGGCCAATGGGTAATTTTGCCTTCTGGGAGGGGGTAGCAAGAATGCAAAGGAGAATTGCTCTGTGGGGCCTTTAGTCAGACTAGTTTGTAGACAGTTACAGGAGACTCTCATGGTGATGGTATTGCAAGGAAGCAGCAGATCCTGGGTAGGGAATAAGGTCCGTGGCATTCCAACTATGGTATCTGGGCATTGATGACCAGTATTTGAAGACCACAGAGGACTAAACTCTGCATCATGCCTGGGCCTACCTATGGTCCTTGAACTCTCAGTGTCATAGCCGTGGGGTCAGGGGGACACCTCACACATGACTGAGGTCACATTTCCCCAGCTGGCGTAACACCTGGATTTGGCTATGAAGTTGGGTACTGGATAATTGGAAACATGGTATTTTCTGTACACTCCAGTCAGTGGACTGAGATTCTCATGTGTTTTGCTTGCTTATAGAGGGAGTTTCCATCACTTTCCATTAGAGGGGGGAGTGGAAGGAGGGTGATTATATTCCTGGTGCAGAATTGTTTTTCCTTGTAATCTGTCTCAGTTGCTGTCATTTATGAAGGGCTTGATGTATGAACTCTTTTTCCCATGTAAGTTTGTTTTGTGGGTTTTTCTTTTTTCTATTGTCTTCTTCATTCTCATATCCCTTGGTTTAGTTTGACCACATGAAGTATTTCTAAGAAGTAATTCTTCTTCACAGAATGGCTGTCAGGAAGTCCCTTGTTTCTCAGGCCTCACAGGCTCAGCTCCATTCGATGACTGTCATTCCCAGCTCCTCCACTCACTACACCACCGTCCTCTGAGATGCTTTAAGCTGCTCCTGTTGAAGATGGAGTTCTCCAAAGTGTGGTCATCAACCAGTAGTGTCAGCTGCCCCTGGAGACTTCTTAAAAATACACGTTCTCAGGCCTGGACCCCAGGGCCAGTGAATCAGAAAGCTGTGGGTGAGACTCAGCAGTCTGCTTTTTAACAAGCCCTCTGGGGGGACTTGGGTGCCTGCTTAAGTTTGAGAAGCTCCGCTGGACAGGGAAGCACTTTCCCATTTACATCGATGTGGGTGGAACTGGAGGTTGTGATGCTGAGCAAAGTAAGTCAGTCAGAGAAAGACAGTTATCATATGGTTTGGCTCATATGTGGAATATGAGAAACAGCTCAGAGGATCATAGGAAACGGAGGGAAAACTGAATGGGAAGTCATCAGAAGGAGAAAAACCATGAGAGACTCTTAACTGTAGGAAACAAACAGGGTTGTTGGAGAGGAGACAGGCCATGGGATGGGGTAACTGGGTGATGGGCATTAAGGAGGCCATGTGATGTGATGAGCACTGGGTGTTATACACGACTGATGAATTACTAAACTCTATGTCTGAAACTAATGATGTACTATATGTTGGCTAGTTGAATTTAATTTAAAAGAAAATCTTCCAAAAAAAAAAAAAGAGACAAGAGAGAGTGCGGTGTGCTGTATGGCAGGCAGCAAGGTCAAGGGTCCCTGTGGGTGAGGGTGCAGCTGGCTTTCATGAAGCAACATACATGTTCAAGCATGTTATTGACTCTGCAAGCTCGCCTGGAGAAATCACGCTAATTTCCTCTACACTTAAAAGGAAGTGGAATGTTTTGACCGTGTGGGCAACTTTTAGGAGAATCTTAAGGGCTAGAGATTTCACTTTGTTTTCAGAACTCCTTGCCACATTATCTCAGTTAATTGATTTTCCATTGCATCACAGGTATTTTCAGTGATACATGCTGCATGTTATTTGACTATTTGATCGTGTTATTGTTGGCCAAACAAAATGAGAACTATAGAAAAAAAAAAGATTTGACTTTGCAGAAAGTATGTGGAAAGGTAGATGGATATTCTTGTGTGAAGTGTTGAAAGAATACTATAGATTTTCTTCTGGTAATTATGCATGCTCTTTTAAAAAAATTTATTATTTTTTTTTCAGTGTTCCAAAATTCACTGTTTATGCACCACACCCAGTGCTCCATGCAATACGTGCCCTCCTTAATACCCACCACCAGGCTCACCCCTTCCCACCCCTCCCCTCCAAAACCCTCAGTTTGTTTCTCACAGTCTCTCATGGTTTGTCTCCCCTTCTGATTTCCGCCAACTCACTTCTCCTCTCCATCTCCAAATGTCTTCCGTGTTATTCCTTATGCTCCACAAATAAGCAAAACCATATGATTATTGACTCTCTCTGCTTGACTTATTTCTTCATAAAAACAAGTACAGAAGGATGAGATTTTTCAAAACTGAAAACTGGACAAATTTAATATTTCCAGCAAGCGAGTCAGCAATCAGCAGAACTTTTTTTTTTTTTTTAGCTTCTGTGTTTCCATAACATGCAAAAATTTGCTGCCTACTTGTTTGCATTTTAACTCAGCAGTCTAACACAAATGGAGTGCCTCGCTTTTTCTCAGCCAGTAAAGTATTGATTTTGCATCACAAGGGGAAAATATAAATGTAGGTCTTTCTAAGATGATCTCAACCACAATGTTAGAAAATTGCTAAGTGTTAGACATCTCAAGTACAGTATTGGCAGAGAGCAAATGTTCACGATTTGTGATGCATAGTGTAAAATCCCTAGATTCTGTTTTTAATAATCAAACCCAATCAAAATGGTGGGGCTGTTTAAATCTCTATTGAAAGAACAGAACCATCAAACCTCCTGGGTAATACATTTGAAAGAGTGTCAGTTATCAATGTAGATGAGGAAGCATGAATCCTGAACATTCCCAAAACTTAAAAAAAAAAAAAAAAATTCCCCATGGGTCAGTCACTAACTCTGAAAAATATCTGCTTCCTGAATTCCCTAAGAATATTGACCCTTATTTAAAAATGAATTTAAGGGCGCCTGGGTGGCTCAGTGTGTTAAGCCTCTGCCTTCGGCTCAGGTCATGATCTCAGTGTCCTGGAATCGAGTCCCGCATCAGATTCTGCTTGGCAGGGAGCTTGCTTCCTCCTCCTCTCTCTCTGCCTGCCTCTCTGCCTACTTGTGATCTCTCTCTGTTGAATAAATAAATAAAATCTTTAAAAAAATGAATTTAAGAAAGGACTACCTCTTTAAGCATATTATGAAGAAGTTTTCACTCCTATGTTACAGGTTGTTCATTCCTGAGTATGTAGTTTTCCTTTGTGGCAGCAGCCCACAGAGTCATTTCCATACTGATGTGAGTTGTAGTTCACTGGTGATGCTGGTATATAGTAGCATTCACTGGCTCTTGTCTTCCTCCATTGCCTTGAGGGAGTATTTCAGCATCAAATTATTGTTTTAAAACAAAGGATGGGGTTGTTGGTCAGGGGAAGTGAGATGACTGACTTTATTATCAGAATTGGTTTGTTTTTGAAGCTGCTTGTTCAAAAGAAAGAACAGTGGAAATGTTCATGTTTCAGTCAGGAGGAAAGTAAACATTGTTTGTGTGTAAGTAAAAATACTAAAGGACAGGGGCACGTGCTGGCTCAGTGGGTTAAAGTCTCTGCCTTCAGCTCAGGTCGTGATCCCAGGATTCTCGGATTGAGCCACATCAGGCTCTCTGCTCAGCAGGGAGCCTGCTTCCCTTCCTCTCTCTCTGCCTGCCTCTCTGCCTACTTGTGATCTCTGTCTGCCAAATAAATAAATAAAATCTTTAAAAAAAATACTAAAGGACAAATGAGATGTTTTAGAATACAGAGCAACTGTGTCTGGGTTTGTCCTCCTGATAGATGCCAATATGAATGATTATGTATTAGATGTTAAATCAGGTGGGATTTCCAATTTGATGCTGTCTTCACTCTCCTCTTCCTCCTTCCCCTCCCTGTTATTCTCCCTTTGCTCCCTTCCCTCCCCTTCATCTCTCACCACTTTGTCATCTGGTGTATTTATTTGGAGGATGTGGGCATCATTAAATTAAAAAATATTTTTTACTTACCTATTCCAGGCGAATAACTGAGCTTGGTGTACAGATGTGAAATGGAAGAAGAGTGGGCCCCTGTGGATAGCCAGAAGTACAGGGGCCAAGGAGTCAACAATTTAGTGGTGTTGCAGACATGGATGCAAGAATTATAACACAAAGCAGAGCATGCTATATAAAACTATAAACATACTTTAGTTTGTAACCAGGGGCTTCTCTGCATGATACAAGAGGGAATCCATGCTTGTTTTTGTAGAAGAGGTAGTTTTCAGCTAGACCTCAATAGACAGATAATATTTGAGAGGTGAAGCTTCAAGGAAAGGTTATTCCACATGGAGGTAACCGGTGGGAAACATGACTTAGATGGAGATGCATACAGCCTGAATTATGGTTATGGAAGAATCACTAATATCAATTAAAAAAATGAACTATGAAAAGACTTGAATAAAAGGGTGTAAAAAATCCTAAGTGCTTGACAGAAGGCCTCAAGTATGGAAGGCAGGGACCTGAGGTGGTCTGTTATATCCTCCCACCCATCTTCTCTACCTCAATGACAATGAGGCTATTCTAGTTGAGAAATAGGTTTTCTTTCTTTCTTTCTTTCTTTCTTTCTTAAGATTTTACTTATTTGAGAGAGAGAGAGAGAGAGAGAGAGAAAGATCACGAGCAGGGGGAGGGGTAGAGGGAGAAGCAGACTCCCTGCTGAGCAGGGACCCTGATTCAGGACTTGATTCCAGGACCCCAGGATCATGATCTGAGCTGAAGACAGATGCTTAATGGATTGAGCCACTGAGGCACCTTTTTTTTTTTTTTTTAAGATTTATTTATTTTAGAGAGAGAGAGAGAAAACGTAAGTTGGGGAAGGGCAGAGGGAGAGAATCTCCAGCAGACTCCCTGCTGAGTGCAGAGCCCTCCTTGGGGTTTGATATCACGACCCCAAAATCAGGACCTGAGTGGAAACCAAGAGTCAGATACTCAACCAACTGAGCCATGCAGGCGCCCCGAGAAATATATTTTGTAACCTAGAAGCCGGGAAGCAGAGATGATAACCTCCTAGGCTCTAGGAGCTGTGAGGTCTATGAATCTGTCTATAAAACACCAAAGTCCCACAAAATTTCAGGCCACATTTAATCAGTCAAATAATTGGTCACTCACTGTATAGGTTCCATATATTATTTGACCAAATTAGTTCAGTTCAGGTTTAACCTCTTACAAGCAATATGGGTTATTGAGGCAAAGTTTAGAATTAAATGTACTGGATATTTTGGAATCATGTAGACCCAGCCTATATAAAAAGAATCCTGGCCAGTGAGTTGGCTGGAATTATTGTTAAACAAAAGCCATAGCACTTTGTCATGGGGTTGAATTTAGTTTTCCTACCACTTTTTTTTTTTTTCAAGTGAGTCACTAGAACAACATCCTGACCCCACAATATGTTACCAATGAAAGCAAATCTTTATTTTTCTCTGGTTTCTCTTTGCAGCCAAGCAAGGCTTTGGCTGTATTATATTCATCAGCAAGAAATCCCCAAATACCAAGAAGCATACCAGCATCTGCATGGGCCATGGATTCAGGACAGATTTCAAATCCTGGAAGAGAGAATAAGTCTCCTCCTCTTCTTGGGCATGCTATAAAGCAAAAAATGATTTCACTGACACATGTCAGACTTAACACTTTGTTTCTCAGAAACAGAAAGTGATCTCCAGCAGGTCTCATTTATTGAGGCTGGCTGCATACAGCGCACAAAACAGGAAATTGGCCTTTGCAGTGTGCAGAAATGAGTCTTTGGCCATGGTGTAGCCTTGTCTAAGACTCTTATAGCTAGCATGCCTGCTGAGGCTTACCCTGAGTGTTTACATGTCAAGATCAGATGGAACTTTTTCCCTTTCCAAGCCAGCACTGCTGTTCTAAGAGGTCATCAAACAGTATTAACCTCTAGCAGGGGACATTGCAATAATTAAAACATTAGGTATGTGTATGAAACAGGTGGAGACCCATTTATCATGATCTCACAGTCTGGGTTTCCATACACATAGTCATTGGTAGGGAAGTAGGAATTATCGTTGACTTGGATCTCAGACTACAGTGACCTGGTCTCCACAGTGAGTGCCTCAGTGGCTCCTTAGGACAAGGACAAGAGTGACAGGAATGCCAGATGTGTTTGCGCTAGGATAAGGTGTGGCTTTGCATGCACGTCTGTAGTCCTTGGTACAGCCAGAAGGACCTTGCACAAGAGCAGATGTGGGCTTTTACTGTAGTTAAAACAATAATTTTGTTCACCTCTGGATATAAATAAGAACTCTGAGGCCTTAGACTGAAGGAAGACAAACATTATGATCATGTTTTCCATACTTTAATACCTTCTGAACAGAGACCATAATGGTTCAAAATAGTTTATGGTGGGGAAACTGTACACTGTTGACATAGTATTTAAATATCTTTCATCTACTGTTTAAGTCAGGCTAGCATTAAAGCTCAACATCTAGAGAAAACATCCAAGAATGTCATAGGTCTTTTTTTTTTTCTTGGCATTGTTATGCTCACTATATCTTTCAAACCTTCCTCACTACATAAAGAGATCTATGCTATCATTTTTTTGCATTTTTCTACCTCTAGAAAAGAGAGATTCTTGGTCCACATTTCTTTTTTTTCCCTCCTCCTCCTCCTCCTCCTCCTTCTTCTTTTTTTTTTTTTAACATGTGGGCTCCATGCCCAGCATGGAATCCAATGTAGGTCTTAAGCTCATGGCCCTGAGATCAAAACCTGAGCTGAGATCAAGAGTTGGATGCTCAACCAACTGAGCCACCCAGGTGCCCCAGGAGAAAAGAGACACTCTTAACCAATGTTGACAGTTGAAGCTCCTTGTGAGTCTTTTTGGTTCATCCTCTTCTAAAATGACTAGATCTATATTCTCAAGTTCCACAAAACTCAAGGTGTCCTTCATGCTTTGCTTCCTGATGCTTTAGTATAGAGTTCTGTTGCTCAAGTGGGATGGACTTAAGTTCAAATTGTGGTTCTGTCCTTCACTAATTTTGTGAACATGGACAACTTATTGCTGGGAGATAGTTCTCCATTGTTCTTTCGTGTGTCTTCTTCCCATCTTTCAAACAAAGGCACTGACTGCCTCTGTTTAAGAATTTGTTTCAAGCATGTTTGTATAGTGAACAACCTTTGAAGATAGAGATAGTGTCTCCTTCCAGAGCAAAGGGCAGGCATGCATAGTGTCTATTTAAAAAACTCCTATCACATAAGCTATAAAAATTCCTGTAACACATTATAAAATTCCTCTAACTCAATCTATGCATGTGCAGTGTTACCTGACCCTCTTTGTATTGCTCTGTGGGAATCAAGATTCAGGAACTTGGCAAAAGAAAATGGTGATACCCTGGCTACTGCTAGTGCTATGAATAAGTCCTTTGTTTCTGACTCAAGAGTTTCATGCCTTCTGCAAGCATTAATGAGACTATGGCAGGGTAGCTTGTTAGCTTCCAAATATGATAAAATGTCAGACCCCTGACAGTTCTGACACTCACTATATAATAACAGTATTATTCCTCAGGATCCTCACTTATAAACCAGACTTTACAGATAGTACTGATGTACTTAAAGAGAAGACAATGAGTGCAGTACTAATCATATAGTAGGCCCACAATCAGTATTTGCCAATGTTATTATTTAAGTGATAATTCGCCCCCACCTCAAATAAACCAATTCTTATGTGTAGTCTTACTTATTTTTATTTTTTAAAAGATTTTCATTTATTCATTTGATAGAGAGAGACAGTGGGAGAGGGAACACAAGCAGGGAAGTGGGAGAGGGAGAAGCAGGCTTCCCGCCAAGCAGGGATCCTGATGTGGGGCTGGATCCCAGGATGCTGGGATTGTGACCTGAGCTGAAGGCAGACGCTTAATGACTGAGCCACCCAGGTGCCCCTGTAGTCTTATTTTGAAGGAAAGCTTCTGTTAAAAGATTCTGCTAAGAAGCATACAATTTCAAGATATCCTTCCCTGAATGTATGTCCTTTGAGAGTCATTTTCTTTCCTCTATAAGATTCATACTTTCTCTTCTCATTTTCTTTTGCAGTATAATTTTATATAAAATCTTGAATGAATTTAATGTAGAAACTTCCATTCCAAAAGAAACCAAAGCAAACTAAAACAAAACAACCCACCAAAATTTCCCTTGTTTGAATCCATGGAAAGTACAAGAGGAAAGGAGACTTTACAACTTTCTTCGCTTAGTTTGGCTTATGCTTAAAATTTTAATTTCTAAAATATCTTCTTTTTATTCCTCAAGAGAACTAGGTGGAAAGCACCTAGAAAAAGCACCAGAAAAGCTGGTTTAACTGACTGTGTCAGCGTGACCATGTGAGAGCCCAAGTCTAATGTGTAGGTTATTGCTGCCCTTGATACATGAAGACAGAAGACATATAAGTTGTAGATACAATTATGTTCTGTTGTTTTTTTTTTAAAGCCCCTCTTCCTTAAATCCTTTTTACCTATAGTGAAAAGTCATAGTTTTTTGGCCTGTTTTATAGGCCCTTCCGACCTGTCCAGCTTCACCTTAAGTACTTTTTCTGCTTCAATTCTTTAACTTCTTCACAGGTCCTTGAACACCGTAGGCTGTTCCCCTCTCTGTACATTTTAGACATACCTTTCTGTCTGGTATTTCTTTCCCTTCCGTCCACTTCATACACAATCCCATTCATCTTTTAAGGGTCAGCTCAAGTTTCTCTTTTTCTGGGAGCCTTCCTGGCTTTATCCAAGTAGAACTGGCTTTATTCTTTCTTTGTCTGACTCACACTCTTAGTTAATATCACTATTCTTGCCCTTAAAGAATTGCTCTATATTTATTTAGCTATGGTCTGTTTCACCTAACGGATTGCTAGTGGCTTGAGAGGAGAGATTGTCTTACTCATTTGTAATGTCTTCTTTGACAGGCACAGCGCTGGCAAATGATCGATTCTTTTCTTATCAGTGGGACAGAGAATGAGACTGGTCAGCTTTTCTAAGATTTAAGCCATGGAATTTCTTCACTGGTACTTGGTTAACCTCACTCGTTCTCAGCCTTAGTTGCTCATTGGAATCACATGGAGAGCTTTAAAAAAGTACCGGTTGTGGAAGCCTAGGTACTCTGATTATATCACTGACCCTCCATGGATTAGATTAGTTGGTTTTCAGTGGAGTCCCGGGGTTGTTCATAATAACAGTAGGCACATATATAGCTCTCACTGTACAGGGTACTATTTCAGGCACTGCTTTAAGCACTTTGTTTACGTTAATTTATAAGCTTTTTTTTTTTTTTGGAAAGTCAACATTGAGAACCAGTACAGTCTGGCTAAATGGCAAGAAAATATAATCACTGAGGTTGAAATAAAATAATGATACCTGGTGGTGGGTATTATGGAGGGCACGAGTTGCATGGAGTACTGGGTGTGGTATATAAACAATAAATTTTGGAACACTAAAAAAAAAATAAAATTAAATTAAAAAAATAATGATACCAAATGATAGAACTAATCTGGATTCTTTTAGCAGAGCCATATTTTTTGTGTATTTGTTTGTGTTTGTTTTAAATTAAATATAGGGTGAAGAACTAATTCTAATGTGTGTAGTGTGATGAGTTGTGGTTAGACCAAAAAACATTTTCAGTGACTGTAGGAAGAATTCAGACTGCTGAAGAAGTTGAACATTAAGAGTCACTTTTCCACTTTAAGGTCCAGTTCTCATGAGACAACACTTTATTAGCCAATTTGCCATAAAAATTTGTCTTTGCTCACTAGAGCTTCTCAGTTTTGAAATGCTGAAGCTAATTTGATTTGACATCTTTGCCATTATTTGAAAGAATTGTAACATCTGGACAAAAAAAAAGACTGTAATGATTTAAGTAAAGTGATACTGTAAGAGGTTTATAAAAAATGGTCCTAGGTTAAAATAGTAAGTTTTAGTATGAACAGTAAGAATAGCAAAAGGGGGATTTTATGTATCATATTTAATTGTGAAAAGGATGTTTTCATAAAAAACATATTATAAAACTAGTTTGTTTTGCATTAAAACATATTTTTCTAGCTTTCATAAGAAACATTACTAATATGGTTCAGGTCACCCTCAGTGGTGCTCAGAGCTTCCTTACGAGTCTTCTTGTTGCTTTGCTCTCTTCTCCCATCCATCCTTCCTGTCTGCCAGTTATCTGTCATCACATACTCCGGGTGTACATGGAGGGTTAACCTCAGTGAAGCAAAGTAGACTTGACAGTGGACCTGGAATAAACCTTCCCACTTGGGTGGTACAGGGAATGGGAGAAGGGTTTCATAAAACTCAATGTCTATAGAGGAAGACAACAGGGGGCCATTTGATGGCAGCCACTGAGTATCAAAGACAGTGAATCCAGAGTAACTCAAATGGCCCAGAAGCAGGAAGAACACGACCACATGGAAGCCAGATAAAACACACTGGAAGATGTACCCAGGCATTAGGAGAGAAGTCATGTCTGCCATAGCAGGCCCCAGCCATGGCAGGTTGGATTTCACTTCCTGTGGTGGATGAGGGTTGTTTCAGGGTTCAGTTTTTACTCCAATATGTTCTAAGGTGTCTGTAGGGCTATCAACAAAGGACAAAAGTCAGGGACTAATTACTAGACTTGAGAATAAGGTGGACAGGGTATTAAAAATAAGACAATCAGTTATTAGCCCTAGAGCACAAACTAAGAAGCAGATAGTCATAAAAGTGAGTTGATCTTGGGCCTCAGAATCTGACACGAGTTCCTTAGGTGACCAGGTCCCACCTGTCGGTGATGATGGTCAAATAGTTTAGATGTAGGTGGAAGATGGACGCCATGTTTGAGATACAGGAAAAGCACATTTTCTTAACATTTAACTCTGATCTTTCTGATCCATTTTCTTTGATGGCTCCCTACTGATTATAGAATTAACCAGTCTCATTAATGTGACAGTAAGCCCTTATGTTAATCTGGTTTCAACTATTTTTTATTCTTATTTCTCATTTCTTATCATATAATCTTTCTTCAACTCCAGTACCTACTTGCCTTGTGTATAGCCTACAATTACATAATCCAGACTAATTAGTATTCTTTGTCTTAATATATCTTTTACTGGCTTGATGCTTTTCTCAAAAATTTCCTTTCATATCTATCCAACATGTAGAAACCATATCTTAGTACCAAATATTGGCAGTGATTTATTTTTCCTTTTTTTTTTTTTTACACTTTACAACTGATATGCCTTTTTAAGCAAAGGCTCATGTTGCCCTCATTCATGTTGCTATCTTCCATCAAGCCCAATATAAGGGGAGAGACAAAAACACAGGTTTTAAAGACCTATCTTATTGACCTAATGTTTTGACATTACATACATTTTTTAAATTACATTAATTTTACACACATTTTGAATCTTTGTAGATTTTATTAGACTTGATGGAAAAGCCTATATTCTTCTTGAGTGAAATCCAAAGACTTACCAGTGATTTAGCAACACGCTCAGATTTTTAAGAACTTCAATATTGTACAGTACCTGTTTGTATATATATATTGTTTATTGATTCCATTATATAACACACAGAGTTTTGTATATGACTGGGTTTTCATGATACTCACATAAGCAAAGCCATGATAACACAATTTTTATGAACTTAGAAGACAAATAGTTAACTTGGATTAAAACATTCCATAATAGAACTAGACATTACCTTGAACCATTAGTATCAATAATAGCAATTACTGAATGATTGTGTGTAAATGAGAAGGGGTTGATCAGTATTCAAAACTTATTCTCAGTATTACAAGACCAGTAGTTGTCAAACAGGCATGATTTTGACTTGCTGCTCTGGGACATATAACAATGTTTGGAGACATTTTGGGTTTTCACAAATGGAGGGAGAGCTACAGGTGGCTAGAGGCCAGAGTTACTGCTTAATGTCCTACAGTGCATAAGATAGTTCTGCACAACAAAGACTTATCTGGTCTAAAATGTCAAGAGTCCTGAGATTGAAAAACTGGATATAGACCAATGCTAATATTTGGTCTATTGAAATTAACTTTAAAAAAATATATAGTTCCATGAAAGTGTCAGCCATAGGAGTATATTCATTTCAGAAAGTTACCCAAAGTGAATCAAAGTAGAAATTACATAAGGCACAATTAAGATATGAAATAATGACCTTCCGGAGACTGGATTCTTACTACATTGAAATGTACTGTTATGACTTTCACTTCGTAGGTAGCTCCGATCCTCAGTCTAAGAACTAATTAAATAGTGCAGAGGCTTTTGTAGTGGTCATATAAATTGTGATTGCATTTGGTTTGGATTCACCTGTGGCTAAGCTACATATTTCTATAGTTTCAGTGAATTTCAGGTCTTTCTGTACAGAGTACTATTGGTAAATGGAAAAATTTGAATAAGGGATTAGATGCTGATCAGCTGTACCTTTGAAACTTTTCTGTTTTAAAACTTTGCATCACTTGGGCTTTTATACTTTATGTCAAATTACTCGTAACCCAAATGATTTAAATAAGAACTCTGCAAGGTGAGGTCAGTGTGCACTTCAAGGCCAGAGCAGAAGACTTTGCCATTTGTTTTCACTGTTTTGTTTGGCCTTGCCCATTAAACCAGATGGATAAGCAGAGCACATATGGTGGATGAACTGGCTGGGACTCCCAGCAGGTCTGAGCTCTGAACTCTGTGGCCTGCTGCTGTGCTTTCATGTTTGAGTTCAAAATTCCCCTCCTCGTTTGTGCAGGGGCAGAGGCCAGGTTCATCTAAGCTCAGTAGGAAGCAACTACTCTGAAATCTAGAATGCTCATCTAGGAGGATCAGACTTTCACTGATGAAGGCCTTCTCATGTATGGGCTGCTTCTCTCTTCCTTTGTACCACTGGCTTCCCTCTGTAAGGATTAGAGAGCAATGTGGGTACACAATTCCTGACTCAGACTTGTGGGTCATTTTGAATCTAGTTCTGGCTCTGGATTGAATTTTCTTCTGGCTAGCCATGTGGCCACTTCCCGAGGGAAAGCAACTGCTTCACATGTTTGTAAAGATGAGGAAATCAAAGGCCACCTCTAGTCTTGACAACAGCTCTGGTCTAAATGGAATGTTTAGCCTGGGACCATTGTCCTGTAGTAGTTAGTAGTTAGTAGTTAGTAGTAGTAGTAGTAGTTAGTAGTTAGTAGTTAGTGTGGTGGAAATACCGGTCCTTTCTAGGGGCAAACCATCTGAGTGAGATGCTATGGATCAGGCCACTACTGTAAGTTGTTTACTTTTGCTTCTGTTGTATTGGATGGTCCTGGTAAATTTCATATTTTACACAGTGTCCTGTATTTAGGAGGCTATAGTGGTTTTATGAGCTCATGAGTGGTCATGGGCACGGATTTTGGAATCAGAAAGATTAGGCTTGACTCCCAGTTAGCAAAGAAAGCTTGTTATTTAGGCCCATTGAATCTAAATTTCTCCATTTAAAAATTGATATAATAGTGCCTCTGTAACTAGATCAAATGAAATGTTGTATTGTGTTGGGAGAAGAATGTGTACTCCAGGGCCAGACTGCTTGGGGTTGAAAGCTGGCTCTGCCACTTACCAGCTGGGTGACCTTGAATACAATGCTTCACCTTTCTGTGTTCTGTTGAGAGAATAATAGGATCAATTTAGAGGGTTGTTGTTGATATTAAGAGTCTATATGTGTAGAATACTTAGAACCATGTTGGGCATCTCGTAGGGCTTAATAACCATTAGCTAAATTATTTTGGTGAGGGTGAACTTTTTTCAGTAGCAGAGAAATCCTTTCACAAGTATGTATTCATTCCCTATGTGAAGAACATTTATAAATATCCAGGCACACCTCAGAGATATTGCAGGTTTGGTTCCAGACCATGGTAGTAAAGCAGATACTTCAACAAAGTGAGTCAAATGAAAAGTTATGCTCATGTGGGATTGTAGTTTGTTAATTCTGCAATAATATTATGTCTAAAAACAACAATGTACATACCTTAATTAGAAAAATACTTTGTTGCTAAAAATGCTAACCATCATCTGAGTCTTCAGTGAGACATAATCATTTTGGTGGTGGAGTGTCTTGCCTCGACGTTGACGGTATTGACGGCTGCTGACTGATCAGGGTGGTAGTTGCTGAATGTGGGAGTGATTGTGGCAATTTCTGAAAATAAGACAACAGTGAAGTTTGCCACATCAGTTGGCTCTTCTTTTTGTGAATGACTTCTCTGAAGCATGTGATGCTGTCTGATGGCATTTTATCTGCTGTGGAACTTCTTTCAAAATGGGAGTCAGTCTTCTGACTTAGCACAGCTTTATCATCTCCATGTATGTAACACACTCTGAATCCTTTGTTGTCATTTCGACGACATTCACAGCATCTTCACCAGCAGTATATTTTTTTTCAAGAAACCACTTTCTTTGCTCATTCATGAGGAATAACTTCTCATCGCCTGAAGTTTGAGTGTGAGACTGCAGCAATTCCATCCCATCTTGAGGCTCCACTTCTGGTTCTAGTTCTCTTGCTGTTTCAATTGCATCTGAGTTACTTTCTCTCCTGAAGTCTTGAGCCTTCAGTTCATAAAACCCACCATATCTACGGAGTATGATAAAGCAAAGCACAGTAGAGCGAAACATGATAAAATGAGGTATGCCTATGTTGCATAAAAACAATTTTGAAAGCCCTAAAATATTGTAGTATTTGGGTAATTTCTCAGTGTTCCACTATACTGTGAAGTTATTTCAGATACATAAATGACCACTAGACCAAGGTATCTAGTATTGTTTTTCAGCTTGAGTAAAGGTTTGGGAAAAGTGTATAGACATACCCGTGTCCACACATGCAACAGCTGTAGATGTGAATCGGGTCTAATGAAAGCCAGCAACTGAATAGAGACTCTCACAACTCGGGTGTTAGAAATTTTTGGCTCTAGGGGCGCCTGGGTGGCTAAGTCGGTTAAATGTCTGCCTTTGGCTCAGGTCATGATCCCAGGGTCCTGGGATAGAGCCCCACATCGGGCTCCCTGCTCAGTGGGGATCCTGCTTCGACGTCTCCCACTCCCCCTGTTTGTTTCTCTCTCTCTGTCAAATAAATAAATAAATAGATAGATAAACCTTTTTTTTTTTTTAAAGATTTTATTTATTTATTTGACAGAGAGAGATCACAAGTAGGCAGAGAGGCAGGCAGAGAGAGAGGAGGAAGCAGGCTCCCTGCCGAGCAGAGAGCCCGATGTGGGGCTCGATCCCAGGACCCTGGGATCATGACCTGAGCCGAAGGCAGAGGCTTTAACCCACTGAGCCACCCAGGCGCCCCCGATAAACCTTTTTTTAAAAAAGAATTTTTGGCTCTAGATGCCTCTGGAAATTGCAGGTCCATTGGCCACAGTGATTCTAAATAATCTGCTATACATTTGGCAAGTTACATTTGTATTTTCTCCTTCATTGCCACTGTACTCCTCTACTCCAGGAGGAACTCTCATGCATCATCCTTCCCAAACCTCCATCTCCCCTTGAACCAGCTGCTCATTTCTAACTCTTTTCTTCTAACTAGTCTGGCTGGGGAAACCAAGCCCAATTATACCATGCATCTTTTAAGAAGGGAAGACCTATTTTCTCTTATCCTATACTTAATCCTGACAAGTTTGGATTTCTGATGAACGGTAGGAAACTTTTTGGTTGATATTCTGATAGATTATATAAAATAAGAAGATTGCTCTCTTCTGTGCATGTATTTTATGAAATTTATTTGTTTGAAAAGAGGAGAGGGGCACCTGGGTGGCTTAGTGGGTTAAAGCCTCTGCCTTCAGCTCAGGTCATGATCCCAGGGTCCTGGGATCGAGCCCTGCGTCGGGCTCTCTGCTCAGCAGGGAGCCTGTTTCCCCAGCTCTCTCTCTGCCTGCCTCTCTGCCTGCTTGTGATCTCTGTCAAATAAATAAATAAAATCTTAAAAAAAAAAGAAAAGAGGAGAGAAGAAATGCAAAATGGATTATGAAAACCAACATATCTCATATCTAGTTGTGATAGCAAAGTTTCATTTTTCAGATAGAACATGTCGTTTCATTGTAAGGTTCAGATAAACATGTTGTTTAATTGATTAAAAAAATAATTTACTGAGAGAGAATGTATGTATGATGGCTTAATATCTCTTCCTGAGTCTAATGCGGTTTTGGATCGTAAAAAGATGCTCAAACAAACTGTAAAAAAGTTTCTAAAAATCTTTGTGTGAAAACAAGTTTTAGGAATGTGCAACTTGAAAGACCTTCATTTAAAGTTTAATTGGTATCTATTGCTTGCAGTAAGCTGAAGAAAGAATGTTGAATAATTTCTAAATAAAATTAATGTGTAAGATGTTTCCACCTTATTCTTATAATTTAGAATCAAAATGATTTAGATTTTAACTTGGTAGAAGCTTGGAAATATTTCAAGTCAGTTGTGGCATCATGATGAAATTCCAGGCCTGGTGAGGAAGGGTCTTCCGAATTCCAAGCCTTCTTTCAAAACAGAAAGGCATTTTTTACATTGTTCGAGTTTTCCATTTCATTTGGCCTGGGCAGCTTCCTGCCCATCTTGTCATAACTACCATGTTAAATTTAGTTGTATATTCAGAAAATGGAGAAAAATGTTCACCACTGGCAGGTGAAAACAGGAAATAAAAATATTGACTTGGGATGTTCCCAGGACAAATTAAATAGCTAATGAAAGGATTATAGTCCCCAAGGCCACCATGAATAGGAAAGTGGGCATAGGTACCTCATTTGGCACCCAGTTGATTCCAATTCATGATGCCTATAATTTCTGGCTATGTAAGTAACATGGCAAAATAGCTTCTATTGCAGTAAAATGAAAAAAACGAAAAAAACCAAAAAACAGTTCCTCCTAAAGCACTTATATTTTTAGAATCACAGCAGAATCTTCCCTTCTCCATTTCTCCCTTTTTGTTTTTTGGAAACACCTGGGCTTTTTTTTGGAAATGCCCGGTCTTTCATTTTGATTCAGGTTCTAAATAGAATGAGTATACATCTAATCACCAATGGCATTGTTTATTAGAAAGGACCAAGCTGTTTTGCATCTAATATGACCCCAAAGTAGAACAGTTAGATATGGCAGTGACACTATGAAAAATGGATTTATTGTTTGTACAGAACACCATGACAAATTATTTGGAAAAAATTTCTGTAAGAGAAAGCTATTTATCTAGGAATCATTTATGGAGGAGTTACCATGTATGAGACACTGTATGTGAAAAGAAAGAAAAATAGTGTTTATGTTTTTATCTAGGAAAGTTAAATTTGATGGAAGTTTACTGAGAGGTGATGACTTTCCTTTTAGAGAAATATATGTGCAATTATCATTTTTTTTGTAGTGTAGTTTTTAAGATTGATGGCAAAATGCATCAAGCACTTGCTCTGAATGCATTTTGATTAAGGTATAAATCATTCAGACTGTATCCATTTTTGTTTGCAAGTGTTGTTTGTTGAATCCCTTGCCTACAGATGACATCAGGAAAGTAACTTTTATTATATATCACATCTAATGGATTAGATGGGAGCTCTCAGTGCTCGGGGAAGGGGCTGAGAGGAGGAAGTTTCAAAGGAAGTGAGAGAGTAAGTCTTAGAAGTTCTTGGAGTCTAGGAATCTCTGAGAGACAATAGAATTCTCCAGTCCCTCTTCCACTCCCACCAAATAAAGAGATGTTTGGGGGTATGAGCCGGGAGGACTTCACTTGCCTTTGTCTTTGGACCTGAGAAAAATGATCATGAACAATGCCTGGTGACATTGCCAAGCATTGCTATAATCAAGATGGCAGACTATTTGACCCTTGAAGGGGGACAAGATTTATTTAGAAGCCAGTGGTTCCTGAAGAGTTCTCTTGGTTGTGGTGAGGGGATACCAGGGAGGAAGTTAGTGGGGCTAGGTGGGCAGAGCAGACCACAGCAGACCCTCAGAGAATGCTGGGAGGAATCATCATGCAGGAGGCCAGCCACTAACTTAACTCTAAATATCTTCATCCCCTTCCCATGGCTGAATACCCTGGTGGAAAAGGACAAAACAATTTGGAATTGACTGAGTTTATCTCTCAATTGACTAAGAAAACCTTTGCAGTGACGGAGGGGAGGAAACTGGGAATTGACTCAGTAAAGTCTCAGTCATCCAGCAAGTAAGCTTAATTCCAGAGAGATGTGTTATTTTATACATTGTATTTTGTCAGTTAAGAATATTGTGCTTACAGAGACTGCTGTGATTTCAATGAATGTGCCTTATTTCCTTTGTGTATATATATATATATGGTTTTGGAATGCTTATTTGACACTAGGATCAGCTTCATAGATAGGAACATAAACTATTTTATAAAGTGCCCTTAATGTATTAATGAAGAGAAATGACCAGATGTTGATAGTTCATATCACCAAGGTCAAAAATAGCAATCACAAAAATCTTCAGGACTTTGCTTGTTGATTTCTAGAAATGGCCACTTAAGGAGAGTAGATTCTATTCAGTGGATGTATTTACAGTGTTTGGAATTTTATGATATCCTAATTTTCTTCATAGGTGTAAGATCACTGAAGGAAATAATGTCTATATTTTTGAATTAGATGACTTTTTTCCATTTCTTTTTAAGGTAATTAAACTCACAAATCAGTGTCCATATAATTTATAAGACTTTCATTTCTGCATGCGTTTTCCCACATACTTGGTAATCAATGGTAATCAACCATTTCCCAGAGTGCTTTGGAGACATCAAAGTTCTTTTTTTTAAATTAAATTTAATTTCTTCAGTGTTCCAAGATTCATTGATTATGCACCACACCCAGTGCTCCATGCAATATGTGCCCTC
Organism: Lutra lutra; assembly: GCF_902655055.1. Taxonomy (NCBI): domain Eukaryota; kingdom Metazoa; phylum Chordata; class Mammalia; order Carnivora; family Mustelidae; genus Lutra; species Lutra lutra. The sequence goes on from NC_062283.1 coordinate 104,652,307, forward strand.
CTTAATACCCACCACCAGGCTCACCCATCCCCCAACTGCCCTCCCTTCTAAAACCCTGTTTGTTTTTCAGAGTCCACAGTCTTTCATGGTTCTGGAGACATCAAAGATCTGAATATGTCTAAAACTTGGGTGATTCTCCCCAAGCACAGAATTACAATGATTATTGTAATGCATATTGTACCTTAGAGGTTTGTGTCTAGAGAAGCTGTGTGCTCTAAGACCTCAGTGATTTAGAGTGCTGGTTTGAATTTATATAACATACAGTAACTAATGATTATGTTGTGAAATTTTGACTAGGACTTTGTAATGTGTCCAATCTTTAACTTTCTAACCTTTGCCTCTTTTTTATGTAAGTCAATTTTCAGATTCTTTCTTTCCTGGTAGGTATTATATCATACCTATTGCTGAAATTCCAAATATTACTTTCTTTTGCTTTTATATTATTATTAATAAAGTTGCATAGATTATCGTAGGAAACCCAGGATGGGTGGTATTGCTAATAGCCTATAACTGGAGCCTGAAAGGATTGGTTATGTAAGTTTTTTTTTTTAAAGCTTTATGTATCTTTGACATATAGCGAACTATGAACATTTCATAAAATCTGATATGTTCTGTAATATGTGTACGTCTGTGAAGCCATCAGTACAATGAAGATGGTGAACATATTATTTGTCTTACCCAAAAGTGTCCTGTGCCAAAAGTGTCCTTATACCTCTTTCCTGGAATTCCCTGTCCTATCTCTTCATCTCCAGGGATTGCACTGAATCTATAGATCAAGTTGAGAATAACATCTTGGAATCTCTTTCCATTTATTTAAGGATTTAACCTCTTTCATCATAGTTTCATAGTTGTCCACATAGAGGTCTTGTACATATCTTATTAAATTTATACCTAAGTATTTCTCTTTTTTGGGATGCTAATATAAATCTGTATTTAAATGTAAACATTGTGTTTTAAATTTAAAATTCCACTTGTTCATTGCTGGTATTTGACTATGCTTGATATGGTCAGCCTTTTTAATTTTAACAAGCCTGATATGGTAGTTTTATTTTTATTTTTTTTTATTTTTATTTTTTTTAAAGATTTTATTTATCAATCTGACAGATCACAAGTAGGCAGAGAGGCAGGCAGAGAGGAGGAAGCAGGCTCCCCACTGAGCAGAGAGCCCGACACGGGGCTCGATCCCAGGACTCTGAGATCATGACCTGAGCCGAAGGCAGAGGCCTCAACCAACTGAGCCACCCAGGCGCCCCTGATATGGTAGTTTTAATTTGCACTTAATGAATGACAACATCGAACATCTTCTCCTTTGTTTATTTGTCATATATCTATCTTTTTTGGTGACGTGTTTATTAAACTCTTTTGCCTATTTAAAAATTTTCGTATATATAACTCAGGGGTCCCAAGATTGTCCACATGTTTGATGATTCACTAGAAATACTCACAGGACTCAGAGTCAGCAGTTCTCAGGATTGTATTTTATTGCTGTGATCAGCAATGAAAAAAGACACATCACAAATGGCTATCAGACACATGAAAAAATGTTCATCATCACTAGCCATCAGGGAGATTCAAATTAAAACCACATTGAGATATCACCTTACACCAGTTAGAATGGCCAAAATTAGCAAGACAGGAAACAACATGTGTTGGAGGGGATGTGGAGAAAGGGGAACCCTCTTACACTGTTGGTGGGAATGCAAGTTGGTGCAGCCTCTTTGGAGAACAGTGTGGAGATTCCTCAAGAAATTAAAAATAGAACTTCCCTATGACCCTGCAATTGCACTACTGAGTATTTACCCCAAAGATACAGATGTAGTGAAAAGAAGGGCCACCTGTACCCCAATGTTTATAGCAGCAATGGCCACGGTTGCCAAACTGTGGAAAGAACCAAGATGCCCTTCAACGGATGAATGGATAAGGAAGATGTGGTCCATATACACTATGGAGTATTATGCCTCCATCAGAAAGGATGAATACCCAACTTTTGTAACAACATGGATGGGACTGGAAGAGATTATGCTGAGTGAAATAAGTCAAGCAGGAGAGTCAATTATCATATGGTTTCACTTATTTGTGGAACATAACAAATAGCATGGAGGACATGGGGAGTTAGGAGAAGGGAGTTGGGGGAAATTGGAAGGGGAGGTGAACAATGAGAGACTATGGACTCTGAAAAACAATCTGAAGGGTTTGAAGAGGTGGGGGGGTGGGAGGTTGGGGGATCCAGGTGGTGGGTATTAGAGAGGGCACGAATTGCATGGAGCACTGGGTGTGGTACAAAAACAATGAATACTGTTATGCTGAAAATAAATAAAAAAATGATTAAAAAAAAAAAAAGACACATCACACAGGCTGGAGGAATCCCAGTGTAGACTTCCAACATTTTGCCTCCTAAGGTCACACCTAACATGCTTCTTCCTCCAATAGTAAATGCAGCAGTATGTTTGCAGTGTTTTGGTCCAGGGAAGCTTGCTTGAGACTCAGAGTCCAGAGTTTCTATCTGGGACTGGTCTTGTAAGTACTGTGTGCTGACATGGCCAGCCGTAAGGACCAAATTCCCAAAGGAAAGCAGGTATTCACCATTAATCACATTTTTTGTACAATCAGTCTGGGAAAGCTGGTACAGCAGGTTATAGAAGCCAAGGTAGGCAAAACAGCCTTATTAACATAGGGAACATCCCAAAAGCCAAGTCCCCAGAGGCCAGCCAAGGCCCAGTCCTGCAAGCAGACCATTCTAAAGATAGCAACCTCAAAAATACTATATTAATTCTTTCTCTCTCTCTCTCTCTCTCTCTCACACACACACACACACACACTTTTATTTTCATCAAACACTCTGATTATTATGGGATATCCAGGAAGAAGTAAGAATATGTAAACCAGAAAAAGGCATTGGATTGAGCAAAGTTACAAATATAAGATACAGAGCAGTGAAACTTCTGGGAATGTGGCATTTTCTGTAGAGCCATAAACATGGGGGGTTAAGGGGGTAGGAGAAGAGTAAATGAAACAAGATGGAATTGGGAGGGAGACAAACCATAAGTGACTCTTAATCTTACTTTCCTCTTTTTAATGGAAATAAAGATTATTCATTAAGGTCATTTAATTTCATGAAATAACTCATGAAATCAATTGTGGCAGAAGAAGACGAAAGGATGATGTTAGCAGCAACATTAGGACCATATTTAAGTGTCTACAAAGTTAGGTGAGGTTCTGGTAATCATATGATTAATTTTCTTAGAGTAAACGATGATGAAAACGGTGGTGGTGGTGATAGTGACAGTGACTGTTTATTGTGTGTTTCCCAGGTATCAGGCATTGTTCTAAGCATTATTCTTGCATTAACTCATTTGATCCTCAAAGAACTCTAACAAGTAAGTATTATTTTTACCCTCCCATCAACCCTCACTTTTACAGACAAACAAATTGAAATACAGGGAAGTTAATAACTTGTTTGAGGTCATACACTAGTAGTGGTAGAGGTGTGATTCAAGCCCAGGTAATTTAGCTCACATACTTTCCTCTAAACCACTACTTCTTATATGCACCATCAACAAATCTGATGTTCTTAGCTCTCTAACTACCTCAAATGATTATCATCAAAGACACATGTGGTAAACAGGAAGCACTTTGAAAACCTTACTATAGTAAGCAATATAAGGATGGATTATTTAACCAAAATATTTTATTTATACACATACATGCATATATATATGTATATATACATATATGTATATACATACATATACATACACACATATACATACATATACATATATATGTATATACATATATATGTATAAATATATATATATAGAGAAAATAATGACAGACTTGCTTGGTTTTATACCAAGAGCTAAGGATGTTGCCATCTGTTTTCTCAGGGAGCCTAGTGTGTAAATCAAGATGATAACCTACAGAGCATGTTTAAGATAAAAGGCTCTTTTTCTTCAAAGTATCCCTAACACACCTCTTCCAGTGCTGGGAGCTCCTCCATTGGAGGCAACGTAGTACAGGAAGGACTAATATAGTCAGCATTAACACCGTGGTTTGGTGTAGCATGCCAATGAGGTGGAGAGGGAGAGGGATGGACTTGGCTTTGGTTCTTTGTAAATAAATGCCTTTACCACCTCTAACAACCCTTTAGGTGAACGTAATTCTTCTCAAATTGCACAGCCTCTTAGGAGTGATGATAAAATTAATCAGTAACATCTACTGAGAATTAATCAGATTCTTACCCAGGTGAACATATTAGAGAAGGGCATATATTAGAATTAATGGTAGTTGGAAGATGGCAAGCAGAGTAGAGAATAGTTACTAGAAGTCCTTTGGTGTGGGAAAAAATGGCGAGAGGTCACTGTGAGTCTTCAAGTGGGTGCCATAGATGCTCAACAGCATGTTAAACAGGTCTTCAACAAGAGTCCTGTAGTGGAGAATAAGAAAGGAATGAGGTGAGAAAGCTATGATCAGAACAGTCCTTTTTTATTTCACATCATGACATTTGTCTGTCTTTATCATGGTTTCATTCTCGTCTGTCCCCCTGTTGTACTCCACAGTCTTTCCCTTATCTGAGAAAAGTTCTAAAGATTCCCTGACTCCCTCTCCCTTCTCCTTATTAATTCCCTTACCTCTCCATTTCATCATCTCCTGCCCATACGGATCTTGTACTCTACTTCCCACAGTGTGTTTGTGATCAGGCAAATTCACGAGTTATGGGAAGGAATTGAGTGGAAGAAAGAAAGGTATGTTAGAGACTATTGATCTTTTTACCTCACTGTTTACTCCTTCCTTAGTATAGAAGACTATCTTCTGGATCATGATATGAAAGTTCAGGAGTTGTAGCTTTAGGTTTTGCATTGGAAATAATGGATTCATAGTTTTAGACCTAAATGTGACTGTAGTTCAGATCTTTTTCTAAAGGAACAAGATAACGCAAACCCAAAGACTTGAGACTTTCCCAAGTTGTGGCAAGTCTTCTGGTTCCTGATACCATGACATTTTCATTCCACTATATTAAAATATTAGATGCCTACCTGTTTGCATATCAACCCCCCAGCATACCCATATACATTTACACATTCCCACTGGCTCTAAAACCAGTCCCTGTGTCTGAGCTTTCAGGAATGAAAACAGCTTTCCTATTATTTTTCCTTACAGTGGAGTAGAAGAAATACTTTAATCAGGCCTATGTTTTGTGAATGATTTAAAAAGGTGGTTACCATGTTGAATGTATCTAGTTTGTCCATGTATTCAAGTACTGATCTAAAGAGATTTATTACTCTTCATGATGTTGTGATTCCTAAGTGCCACCAGATGAAATTTCAGACTGGGAAGTGGTTACTCCGATTACGTTCTATTATGCATAGTGAGAAGGTAAGGAGAAAAGCATTTGGGTTTGTATTTTATAAAAATTAGAATTAACATCTCTTTAAGGACGGGGATTTTATCTGTCTTGTTTATTGGGTTATGTTGACACTGTGGGCTCTGAGTCAGTAACTGTTGACTGGAAACCATCAGCCTCACCGTATGTCTTGATCTTTGCAGTAGAATTAGACATTAAAAATATTGTGCCCCTTTTTTGTCTTTACCAACTGGTTCCTTTCATACTAACCTCCAACATATTTTTTACCATAACACTATTAGAATTCACCAAGATATAATTAAATCAGTATTATTTCATTGATTACTTAGAAAAAATCCATGTAACCACTTTTAATATCCAAGAAGTTCTGGTGGAAAACAAAATTAATATTGACACTGACTGCTTTAAATGATATCTGGACTTGAATAAAAAATATATGTTTTATAGTATCTGTGATCGGCATACTGACAGATGCTAATTTTGTCAATTTATTGGGCAGATAGGGAGTTATTTCCCAGAAAGCTCTGCTTCTATTTTATAATTTGGCTAACCAAAGGACAAAATAGATTTTCTCTTATTTTTGACTTCTTGAACTTCAGAACAGGGGATGAACAGAAGATGTCAGACTCATCTCTAACCCTCCATTAAGTTAAAAAAAATAAAACAAACAATTTAACCATCTGACTTTGAGTTTATAATCAGAAAGTATGGGATATACTGCTGTCCCAAACAATATTAGAAAATTGTTTGGAAATTGGCAATTGGCAAAATAATTGGTTTTCCTTGGGGATAAAAGGGACACTGCCTCCAGCTGCTCTTTTAGAGATAAACTAGACCAGTGATCCTAAAATGCTAGATTTGACCATTATTTCCTAACAGATGTTTTCTTGTTTTGAACTAATTTAGACTTGAAGTGAGCAGACTTATTATTGCAGTCCAATTTTATTTTAAAGGTGGGACATATCCTGAAAACTTGAAATTGCTGTTAATTTATACCTTATTATATTTTGGATATCTGATTATTCAGTGAGATTTTGACCTATATTGAGTCTAAATTTTATAATTTTAAAAATTTTTTTAATTTTAATTTTTTAAACCTTGTGAGTCTCCTGAGTCACGGGGCTCACTTCTTTAGATCAGAGGCTCCTCTATAGGTTTTTCCTAAATAATCCAGTCTGTTTTTGCCTTATGGCTTGCAGAATCTGTGAGTCACGTGCATAGTCCTTTAAAAGAGCTCTTTATGTTACTGACTACTCTGAATTTTTAATTTTTTATGAAATATTATCAAAACATTGGTTAGCCACATACTTTGTTGTTGGTGGTGGTGGTCTCCCCCACCCCTCCCATGCCCAGCATGGTTTCCTGACATTGAATCTCTTACTTTTTGTACCTTTTGAAATCTGGATAGGCTGAACATTCCCCAAATCATCATAACCTGGTTCCATTTTGTTTAACAGTTCTTTCTTCAACTTATCTCTTTCACATTTTACTGTAAGCAGCAAGAAGAAGCCAGACTGTACCTTCAACACTTTGCTTGGAAATCTCCTCAACAAATATCCAAGTTCATTGCAAGTTCTGCTTTTTACATAACAACACACATAATTCTGTTGAGTTTTCTGCCACTATATAGTAAGGATCTCTTTTCTTCCATTTTCCAGTAACAACCCTCTCATCCTTCTACGTCTAAAGTAGTACAATAATTAACATCCATACTCATTAAAAGTCTATTTGAGACACTCTGGCTTTTTATGAACCTCAAAATTCCTCCAGCCCCTGTTCACTGCCCAATTCCAAAGTCACTTTCATATCCTTGGTGTTTGATACAGCAGTATCCTACTCCCAGGTACCACCATCTGTATTAGTTCCTTTTGCTGATGAAGTGAATTACTACACTGAAAACAAAGTGAATTTATTATCTTACAGTTCTAGAGATTAAAGATCTGAAACAGGCTGATGGGGCTAAAGTTAGGGTGTTGGTAAGGTGGCATTTCTGTCTGGAGGCTCTATGAAAGAATTTGTTTCCTTTCTTTTTTCCAGTCTCTAGAAGCCACCTGCATTCTTTGGCTCCTATTCCCATTTCTCTGTCTTCAGAGCCAGCAACACTGAGCCATCTCTCTGGTTCTTTTTCTTCTGCCTTCTTCCTCAACTTACAAGGATCCTTGTGATTACATGGGGGCACACATAGATAACAATACAATATGGTCTTTCTATCTCAAAATCATTTAATTAGCAACATTAATTCCATGTGCAACCTTAATTCCCCTTTGCCATGTAACCTAACATGTTCATAGATTCTGGAAGATCAGGATTTGAACATCTTTGGCGGTTCTTTATTATTTCCACTACAATACTCCTATGGAAGGTGAAAAGCTTATTTCTTCAGGAGCTTGTATTCCTTCATAAGTAATGTTGAGATTCTTAAGGTTAAAACAAGCTTTCATTTGGAAAAGATTCTGCCTTCACCTTGTCTAAGTATTTAAAAAGGATTTCTAAAGTGTTTGAAATAACAAAAAAAATATTTTTGAGGTGGGGAAGAAATTTGAAGTCAATTTTTAGTTTGAAAATTGATCAGAAAATTTTACCTGTGGTTTTTTTTTTTTTTTTTTTTTGCTAGTGAAAGGATTTTTCTCAATAAAGTAGCTTATTTCAATCCTCATTTATAATAAGCTAGATTTGTAGACTAGAGTCTTATTCTTTAGACTTACTTGTAAACCAAAGAAATTATGTTTCAAAAATGAAAAATTTTTTCAGCCAAAAATAAAAGCCAAGAGTAATCATCACCATCAGACCTGCACTAAAAGAGGACAGTTCTTCAGGTAGAAGGAAAAATGATATCAGATAAAATTCATACTTACATTTTGTGTTTCTGTGTCACATTTTGACAATTCTCAGAATGAAACTTTTTCATGCTTATACTTGTTACGATGATCTCTGGTCAGTAATCTTTGATATTACCATTTTCATTGTTTTGGGGCTTCATGAACCACACTCATATGAGAGAGCAAACTTAATTGATAAATGTGTATGCGTTCTGACTTCTCTACCAGCAGGCTGTTCCGCTGCCTCTCTTCCTTTCCTAGGTAACCCTACAGTTGCATTTAAGTGTTCTTGAGGGAGAAAGGGTCACAGGTCTCTCACTTTAAAGATTTTATTTATTTATTTGACAGACAGAGATCACAGGTAGGCAGAGAGGCAGGCAGAGAGAGGAAGGGAAGCAGGCTCCCTGCTGAGCAGAGAGCCCAATGCGGGGCTCGATCCCAGGACACTGGGACCATGACCTGAGCCGAAGGCAGAGGCCTCAACCCACTGAGCCACCCAGGTGCCCCAGGTCTCTCACTTTAAATCAAAAGCTAGAAATGCTTAAGTTTAGTGAGAAGGCATGGTGAAATGTGAGATAGGCTGAAAGCTGGGCCTCTTGTGCCAAACAGCCAGGTCATGAAGGCAGAAGTTCTTGAAGGAAATTCAAAGTGCTAATTTAGTGAACACATGAATGATAAGAAAGTGAAACAACCTTATTGCCGATATGGTGAGAATTTTAATAGTCTGAGGAAGGATCAAACCAACTGCATAATTCTCTTAGCCAAAGCCTGAACCAGAGCAAGCTCCTAACTCTCTCTAGTTCTGTGAAGGCTGAGGGAGGTGAAGAAACTGCAGAAGAAAAGTCTGAAGCTAGCAGAGTGATGAGGTTTAAGAAAAGATTGACTGTAATACAGAAGTGCAAGATGCAGCAGTAGGTGCTAATGTAGAAACTGCAAAGCTATTCAGAAGATCTAGCTGAGATAATTAATGAAAGCAGCTACATTCAACAACAGATTTTTAATTGTAGATGCAATGGCCTTCTATTGGAAGAAGATGCCATCTCTGCTTTCATAGCTAGATAGAAGTCAATGTCTGGCCTCAAAGCTGACTCTCTTGTAGGGTGACTTTAAGTTGAAGCCAGTGCTCATTTACTACTCTGAAAATCCTGGGATCCTTAAGAATTAGGCTAACTCTACTTTGTCTGTGCCCCATAAATGGAGCAACAAAGCCTGAATGATAGATAGTACATCTGTTTACAACATGGTTTACTGAGAATTTTAAGGCCACCGTTGAAGTCTACTGCTCAGAAAAAGATTTTATTCAAAATATGGCTGCTTGTTAACAATGCACCTGGTCATCCAGGAGCTCTGACGGAGATGTACAGCGATCTTCATGCTGTTTTCATGCCTGTGGACACATCTTTTCTGCAACCCATTGATCAAGGAGTATTTTCAACTTTCAAGTTTTCTTATTTAAGAAATACATTTTGTGAGGTTATAACTGCCACAGGCAATGATTCATTCCTCTAATGGATCTGAGCAAAGTAGATTGAAAACCGTCTGGAAAGGATTTGTCATTTTAGATGCCATTTAGATGCCATTCATGATTGATGGGAAGGGGTCGAAATATCAACTTCAACAAGAATTTGGAAGAAGTTGATTCCAGACTTTATGGATGACTTTGAGAGGTTCAGGATTTCATTGGAGGAAGAAACTCAGATGTGGTGGAAATAGCATGGGAATTAGAATTAGAAGTGGAGCCTGAAGATGGACTGAATCGCTGCAGTCTCATGATCAGACTTCAGGGGATGAGAAGTTGCTTCTTAAGGCTGAGCAAAGAAAATAGTTTTGTGAGTTGGAATCTACTCCTGGTAAAGATGCCATGAAGACTGTTGAAATGATGACAAAGGATTTAAAATACAACATAAACTCAGCTGATAAAACAGCAACAGGGTTTGAGACAATTGACTCCAATATTGGAAGAAGTTCTACTGTGGGTAACACAACAAACACCATTGCATGCTGCAAGGCAATCATTCATGAAGGAAAGAGTCAGTTGATGTGGCAAACTTCATTGTTGTCTCACTTTAAGAAATTGCCACAGCCACCCACACCTTTATCAGTGACTACTCTGACCAGTCAGCAGCCATCAACATCAAAGTAAAACCCTCCACTGGCAAAGATTCCAACTTGCTGAAAGCTCAGGTGATGGTTAGCATTTTTTTAGCAATAAAATATATATTTTTAAAGATTTTATTTATTTATTTGACAGAGAGAAATCACAAGTAAGCAGAGAGGCAGGCAGAGAGAGAGGAGGAAGCAGGCTCCCTGCTGAGCAGAAAGCCTGATGCGGGGCTCAAACCCAGGACCTGGGATCATGACCTGAGCCGAAGGCAGCGGCTTAACCCACTGAGCCACCCAGGTGCCCAGCAATAAAATATTTTTAAAATTAAGATACATACATTGCTTTTTAGATAGAATGCTACTATGCAGTTAGTAGACTACAGTATAGTATAAGCAAAACTTTTATAGGTATTAGGAAACCAAAAAGTTCATTTGACACACTTGATTGCAATATTCATCTTATTGCAGTGGTCTGGAACCAAACTCACCACATCTCTGAGGTATGACAGTAAATTTTTTTTTTTAAGCTGACTCTAGTTTGAGTCTTAATATAAGTGGATAGTCATCCTCTGAATTAGCAGGAGGTTACAAAGAAAGGGAAAGCCATTGTTGATTAACTTTTGTCTTAGAGAACTACTAAAAGTAACCCCAGTTTAAAAAATTTTAAATCCAGTATAGTTAATATACAGTGTTATATTAGTTTTTGGTATGTAATATAGTGATTCAACAAGTCTGTATATAGTGCTCATCATGATAAGTGTACTCTGGGTCCCCTTCACCTATTTCACCCATTCCTCTATCCACTTCCCCTCTGGTGACCATCAGTTTGTTCTCTATGGTTAAGAGTCTGTTTCTTGGTTTGTTTCTATTTTTCTTTGTCCAATTGTTTTGTTTCTTAAGGTCCATATGTGAGTCAAATCATATGGTTATTTGTCTTTCTCTATTTCACTTAACATTATATTCTTTAGATCCCACCATGTTGTTGCAAATGGAAAATTTCATTATTTTTTATGGTTGAGTAATATTCCATTATATATATCTGTATGTCTCTATCTTTTTGTTTAGTTGATATAGATTGTCCAACACCATTTGTTGAAGAGACTGTCTTTTCCCATTGCATATTCTTGCCTCTTTTGTCAAAGATTAATTGACCATATAATCATGGGTTTGTTTCTGGGGCATTTTATCCTGTTCCATTGATTTCTGTGTCTATTTTTGTGCCAGTACCAAAGTGTTTAGATTACTACCACTTTGTAGTGTAACTTGAAATCTGGAATTGTGGTACCTCCAGTTTTTTTTTTTTCCCCCTCAGGATTGTTTTGGCTATTCAGAGTCTTTTGTGGTTCCATACAGATTTTAGGATTATTCATTCTAGTTCTGTGAAGAATAGTGTTGGTATTTTGATAGGGATTGCACTACATTTGTAGATCGCTTTCAGTAATATGGACATTTTAATAATACTTCTTCTTCCAATCCATGAGCATGGAATATCTTTCCATTTGTTTATGTAGTCTTTAATTTCTTTCATCAAAGTTTTACAGTTTTCAGAGTACAGGTCTTTCACCTTGTTTAAGTTTTATTCCTAGGTATTTTATTCTTTTTGGTGTAATTGTAAATGGGATTTTTCTCTTAATTTTTCTTTCTGCTGATTCATTGTTAGTGTATAGAAATGCAATGGATTTCTATACATTGATTTTGTATCCTGCATCCTTACTAAATTCATTTTTCAGTTCTAGTAGTATTTTGGTAGAGTTGAGTTTTCTGTCATTTGCAAATAGGGAAAACTTTACTTCTTCCTTAACAATTTGGATGCCTTTTAGTCTATTTTTCTTGTCTTATTGCTGTGGCTAGGACTTCCAATACTATGTTGAATAAAAGTGAGAGTAGACATCCTTGTCTTATTCCTCATCTTAGGAGAAAAGCTCTCAGTTTTTCACCATTAGGTATGATGTTAGCTGTGGGTTTTTTCATTAATGGTCTTCATTACTTTGAGGTATGTTCCTTCTATACCTACTTTGTTGAGGGTTTTTATCATGAATGTATATTGTACTTCATCAGTTTTTTTTCTGCTTCTATTGAAATGATCATGTGGTTTTCATCCTTGTTGATATGATTTATCATGATGATTGATTTATGAATATTGAACTACCCTTGTACCCTACTTGAATAAATCCCATTTGGTCATGGTAAATTATTTTTTTAATGTATTTTTGGATTTGGTTTGTAATTATTTTGATGAGGATTTTTGTATCTTTGTTCTTCAGAGACATTGGCTTGTAGTCATCTTTTTTTTGTTGTATCTTTATCTAGGTTTGATATCAGGGCAATGCTGGCCTCATAAGATGAATTTGGTTTTCTTTCCTCTTCTATTTTTTGTGAATAATTTGAAAAGAATAGGTATTAACTCTTATTTAAATGTGTGGTAGAATTCACCTGTGAAGCCATCTCATCCTGACTTTTGTTTGTTGGGACTTTTTTTATTATAGATTCAATTTCATTGCTGGTAATAGGTCTGTTCAAATTTTCTCTTTCATCTTGGTTCAGTTTCGGGAGATTATAAATTTCTAGGAATTTTTCCATTTTTTCTAGGTTGTCCAATCTGTTGACATATAATTTTTCATGATATTCTCTTACAATCCTTTGTGTTTATGTGGTGTCACTTGTTATTTCTCCTCTTTCATTTCTGATTTTGTTTATTTGAATCCTCTTTCTCTATCTGTCTCTCTGTCTCTCTCTCTTTTTTTTTTTTTTTTTTTTTTGAAGAGTCTGACTGAAGGTTTATCAATTTTGTTGGTCTTTTCCAAGAACTGGCTCCTTGGTTTCCTTGATCTATTCTATTTTTTTTTCAATTTCTGTTTTTTTTTTCCCCCTGCTTTAATCTTTATTATTTCCTTCTTTCTACTGTTTCTGTTTTTCATTTTTTTTTCTTTTTTCTTTTTAGTTTTTATAAGTGTAAGCCTCGGTTTATTGGAGATTTTTTTTTTTTTTTTTTTTGCTTCTTCAGGTAGGCCTATATTGTTATAAATTTCCTTCTTCCCTCTTAAAAGAAGAGCTTTTGGTGCAGCCTGTAGATTTTGGAGGGTTGTGTTTTTATTTTCATTTGTCTTCATGTATTTTTAAATTTTCTTTTTGATTTCTTGGTAAACTCATTCATTGTTTAGTAGCATGTTGTTTAACCTTCACGTATTTGTGTTCTTCCTATATTTTTCTTGTGGTTGATTTCAGTTTCTTAGCATTGTGGTTAGAAAAGATGCATGATATCACTTTAGTCTTTTTTAATTTGGTGACATTTGTTTTTGGCCTAATATGTGATCTATTCTGGAGAATGTTCCATGTGCACTTGAAAAGAATGCATATTCTGCTGTTTTAGGATGGAATGTTTTGAATATATTTGTTAAGTCCATCTGGTCCAATATCAGTCTAATGCCACTGTTTCTTTCTTCTATCTATTGATGATCTACCCTTTGATGTGAGTGGGGTATTAAAATCCCTTATTATTATTGCATTATTATTGATTACTTCCTTAATATTTGTTATTACTTCTTTATGAATTTGGGTGCTCCCACATTAGATGCATTAATATTTACAATTGTTGTATGTTCCTTTCCTTTATGGTAATATAGTGTCCTTCTTTGTTTCTTGTTAGTCTTTCTTTTAAAGTCTATTTTGTCCCATGTAAGTATTGTTACCCTAGCTTGTCACTTTTCCTTGCATGATAAATGTTTTTCTATCCTTTCACTTTCAATCTGCATGTGTCTTTGGATCTGAAATGAGTCTCTTATAGGCAGCATATAGATGGGTCTTGCTTTTTTATCCATACTGTCACCTTATATCTTTTGATTGGAGCACATAGTCCATTTACATTCAAAGTGATTAATGATAGGTACGTACTTATTGCCATTTTGTTACTTGTTTTATGTTTTTCTTTTTCCTTCTTTTTTTCTTTCTTCTCTTGCTATTTTCTCTCAAGGTGTGCTGACTTTCTTTAGTGATATACTTGTATTTCTTTCTTTTTATTTTTTACATGTCCATCACCAGTTTTTGATCTGTGCTTTCCATTAGATTTACATATAACATCTTCTGCATATAGCAGTCTATATTAAGCTGATGGTCGCTTAAGTTTGAACCCTTTCTAAAAGCACTAAATTCCCTGTGAGGGTCCCCCATGCCTGGGGTGTCTAGCTTGGGGAACTGCTCCTCTCCATTCTCTGTACTGACAACATCGCTCCCTCCCATGGACAGTCCTGCTTCTGAGTGTGTCTATGTTTCTCCTTCCCTCTGTTTGACTCCTGACTCTTTGGTTCTTGACTGTGTCTCTGCCTCTCCTTCCCTCTTTTTTGTGGCCTCTTCTCTACCTTTAGTTGTGGAGAGTCTGTCCCACCAGTTTTTGGTCATTTTATGGGTTATTTGCAATGATGTAGGTGTTAACTAGTCGTATGCATGGGACGAGGTGAGCTTAGCGTCCTCCTAGTCTGTCATCTTCCCCAGAAATCCAACCCCATTTATTTTTGTTGGGAACCTCATTCTAAAGGAGCTACAAATACTAACATAGTCTAAAGATGTATGAGAAACCATGGCAAAGTTTTAGTAATGCCTACTCTATAATTTCAAAAATCTATATTCAACACTGCTATATTAATATTTGTTGAGTAAATTAATGGATGCATAGTATTTCTGGAGTCAACTGATAATATTATGAGGTTTTAGAGTGATTAATTCACATTTGTAGAAAGCTTGTTGACTAAATTAATAGGATTTGTAGGAACTGTTAGTTTGTCTGAAATTGATTATATCTTTCTATTATAATATTTCCATGACCTCATTAATTAACCACATCTTAAAAACTTGTTTTAGTACAGTAAGTAGAAATGAATCAAAGAAATAAAGGAAGCACATTGGTTGAAAAAAAACAAGGTTGAAATAAAAGATGTATCTTTTGATTGCCATAATTTAAAAACCATTTTGAGGATCATCAAAACATTAATACCTATGACAGTCATCTTCATATTCATATCTCAGACATATTCACTCCCTAAATCTTATGGAACAGTGTTGGCACAATCAATGTGTTGCTAAGGAAACATATCAAGCACAAACATAGCACAAAATGTAACAGATTCAAAGAGTTCTGGGGAATTATTATAAAGCCATAAAACCTGCCAAATAATTGCAACAATAAAAGTGGAAAATTAATTTCAAGCAAGACTAAACATTTCAACCAACTGCTGAGAGACTTTTGAAGAATATATACATGCTAGGAAAAAAGGTGAGGACTTTTAAAGATCTAAGTGGTTAATTAATGGAGACTGAAGCCAAAAGCAAGCATTGGGAGCATAGAAGAAAAATTTGGTTTCTGGTTTCACAAAAGGGAATTTGCCTTAATCAAATTTATTATTAAGAAAGAGGAGGGTACAGAGAACAGGCTCCTTGAAGCAGTTGAAAAATGGACCAATATTCTAAGCTTTGAGATTTGATGTGTTTCTTAGTCCAAGTAAAATATAACCAGGGTGTTATAGGAAGTAGAGACAGAAATAAGAGACCCTTTTTATGAATAGTTTTATAAGTGCACTTAGCTCTGGAGAGACCCTCCCCTAGGATTAGCCAATATGATGGAATTATTTTTAAAAGGTCTGGGAATGTACCAAGTGGCTTTCATACCAGTTGACGTCACTCATAAGAAAAGTGTTAAAAGGTGTTTTGAAGGTCAAGTGAAGAAACACTTGGAAGCTTACTTGCTCAATGAAGGAACGCCAACTGATTTTTTAGATGGGAAAGAGATGCTTCATTAACTTGTCAAAATTTCAGAAAGATATTATTTCTGTGGAAGGAAAGAGGTGTTATAACACATCCTTAGCATTTCTATAGTGGGCAATTTATTGAAATGCTTTACTGGGGTTAAAGTGATCCTTTCTCTTAAAAGTGGCATAATGGGAAAATTGGTAGATTGAATTGAAACTTGCTAAATTGTAAGAAACAGAAGTCATTTGGCAATTGAACCATTGCTAGTTCAGGAAATCACCATCTTTAGAGGACTTCATTTTGGCAACCATGATCAAAGCTTTCCCCTTTTAGGCAACATCTGTATAAAAACCTCTTCTTAGGCAGTGTGTATACAAATTCATATGTACATGATGTATGACTGTAAGATGCAAAACTTACTTTTTAATACAATTTGAAAATTAAGGGATCGAAGACATCACCTTAGCAGGCTCCATATTCATTTCGGGGATGCTGCCTTTGGACAAATAATTCTCAGAATTTCTCTTGTGGAATTGCCCTATAAGACCATGGCAAACTCTAAAAATTATATTTAATAGTGAAAAATTTTATACTTTGAGTCAAAATATTATATTTGGGAAAGGTCCAGAGAAATCACAGTCTCATCTGGTAAAGAAAGTGAGTGATTAAACTATTACTAATTAAAAAAAAATGAGGTGTTACTATTAAGTTAAGAAAGTGATATTCTTTTGTGGCTTATTATTTGGTTTTCAAAATAATTCTCAAAGCATTTTAAACATATTTCAGTCAGTGAGGCATACTTGTAATAGGGTTAAAGATTCTCAAGCTGACTGCTTTGAAGAATAATTTTTTTTAAAGATTTAATTTATTTGATAGAGAGACATCACAAGTAGGCAGAGAGGCAGGCAGAGAGAGAGAGAAAGGAGGAAGCAGGCTCCCCTCTGGGCAGAGATCCCGAAGCGGGACTCGATCCTAGGACCCTGAGATCATGACCTGAGCCGAAGGCAGAGGCTCTAACCCACTGAACCACCCAGGTGCCCCTTTGAAGAATAATTTTAGAATGAGTTTGGGTATATTGGCTACAAAGCCAGTCTCATAGTGTTTATTGTTTTAGCTTATACAGAGGGAGAAGTAGAGAGATATTAGTGTCTAGTGAAAATCCATTGGTGATTTTAAGATATGTGAGCAACATATATTTACATTTTTATAGAAAAGGGAAGAGTTAAGGTTTTGTTGTGGTGTGCTTTACCAGAAGGCGAGGTTGAGGCTGTGTGAACTTGAATCAGTCACTTTAACATTTTTTAGTATCTGCTTTTTCTCTTAAAGATGAAGCTATGTTTACTTTGGAAGATGAGCCAAAATATTACTGTCCCATGTGAAAAACATGGATGTACACACATCATAGGGTGAATGTGAGGTTTGGATGAAGTACCATATTAAAAAGCACTTGAAAACTCTAATTGTCAACAAATATGTTGTAATTTTAGAGAAAATGTTTCATGAGAAAAAATTAGAAGCACTGAGATAGAATACAGCATTTAAAAGAATAAAGACACTGGACTTCATTCTTCCCCTTGACTTTCTTTAAACATTAACCTGTTTTTTTTTTTTTTTTTACATAAAAAAACAAACTTTGCCATAATTTTTCTATATGTAAATGAAATGGAAATAATACTGCCTTCCATTTATCACATGGAAATACAAATGGAAATAGTAGAAAAGTCCAGAGAGAAAGGCACTGTATAAAGTATAAGTTTACCCTTTTTTAAAAAAAGATTTATTTACTTTGGAGAGAGAGAGAAAAAAAGAGAGGGGGAGAGAATACATGTGGGACCAGGCGGAGGGACAAAGGAAGAGGGAGAGAAATCCTGACGCAGATTCCCCTCTGAGTGGGGAGCCCAAGGCAGGGCCCAATCCCAGGTCCCTGAGATCATGACCTGAGCCAAAATCAAAAGTTGGCTGCTTAACTAACTGAGCCATCCAGGTGCCCCAAAGCACAATTTAATCTTATGTGAAGTGGCCTAGCAAATCCCAGGCATATAGTCGGTTTACAAATACATTCTATTTATTATTGATGTCCTTAGTATTCACCTCCAATGGTTTGTCATTCAATCTGTACTTTCAAATTTATATATTTAGAACTCAGCTGTGAGCATGATTTCTCATAAAAATATTGATATTTTATTTCCTTAATACATTAATTGCAGTCCAAGAGAATCTAGAGAAGGGAAAAATAACCTGCCTTTATCAATAGAAAATCCACTAAGTAATGGCAAATATGACTTCGATACAAGAGTTCCTTTGAACACAAAAGAGTCAGGACAAAAGGCCCTTGCCTTAGTTTTAGATTTCCAAATTACATTTTGAAATTAAGGATATAGAAATGGAAACATTATACAAAATGCCCTGAACTTAGTGATACTTTGCATTGGCATGGAAAAATTCTCAGAATCTGAAAGGATGAAAATTTGTCATTACTCTTTCTTCTCTATTATTGGGCCAGGCTGGTGTGTGTTATAAATCAGCTCATTATACCCAGAGAAGGATATTGAATAGTCTCTATTCAGTTAGAAAAATGTCAGTAATATATCTTCAAAGACATCAGACCTCTTCTGGTTCTCTAATATTCCTCAACATGCACCCAGTGATTCTGTGTACTGGCCTTCACCATGTGAAAATTCAAGCTCCGAGATGCAGTGGGAAGGAAAGTGGGAGGACATTGGGGATATTGGCATACAGCATGATGCCACAGAAAAGCTAAGCAAGCTAGTTTCCTTTTATAAAACCTACAGACTACCTTTATGAAGGCTTCAGTGCACCGAGAAGGTAGACATACTCACTACAGGCTAGAACATCACATATTAACCGTTCTTCCTTTGTCACATGGAGTATTTCCAAAATATCTTGTCCACCTTCCCTGAATCCAGTGGTAGAGGACTGGAACTATATTTTTAGGGCCCGAGAGAAGTAGCTCAGACTTTACTTCATAGATATTTCATGAAGTAACCTGCTAATTATTATGAGACCTGATGTTTTGGGGCATATTATGAGGCCTATGTTTTGGTCCAGGTAGAGATATTCTGAATGGATATATGTAAGAGATATAACCTTACATATCTATCTATCTATCTATCTATCTATCGATATAGATATACATAAAATTTATTTATTTGAGAGACAGAGCGAGCTCTCTACCTGAGAAATAGGAAGAAATAGTAGAAAATTTCATGAGTAGAAATGAGAAAAAATTTCATTTCTACACATGAGAGAGAGCATGAGCGGGGGGAGGGGGGAGGGGAAGAGAGAGAGGGAGAAACAGACTCCCCACTGAGCAGGGAGTCTGATGCGGGACTCGATTCCAGGACCTTGGGGTCATGATCTGAGCTGAAGGCAGATGCTTAAGTGACTAAGCTACCTAGGCACCTGCCTTACTAATAAATTTTAAATATATATATAACATAAATATAAATTTATCATTTATATATTAATTTGGGTAGAGGTAAGATGTTTGGTACATTCAGCAAAATTTAAGTAGTCTCTGTTAAGTAGAATCCCGTCCATGTAAAGTGAGATAGTAAGCAGTGGTTCTTGAACTTGGGATTAGTTAAGGGATTTATTTAGTATGCTTAAATCTTCAAACTGAATAATAACTACATTAATTTTATTGTAAATGAACTTAAACATAAAATATTTTTTCTCATAAATTCTTCTCCATGGGCCAATGGTATTACTGGGGATTGGAGATAATCTTTAGCTACGGGGTCAAGAAGGAGAGTGTTCTAATCAGATAGGACTGTCATTTTCTTTGTGTTGTCCTGGTTCTACTGGCTTTATCTTGAGTCCCATGGGAAGCTACTTTGGGCTTCTTCCTTTTCAGTTTCGGTTTTCTTTTTTTTTTTTTTTTTTTTAAAGATTTTATTTATTTATTTGTCAGAGAGAGAGAGAGAGAGAGAGAGCGCGCCAGCGGGAGAACACAAGCAGGCAGAGTTGCAGGCAGAGCAGAGAGAGAAGCAGGCTCCCCACCGAGCAAGGAGCCCGATGCGGGACTCGATCCCATGACCCTGGGATCATGACCTGAGCTGAAGGCAGCGGCCCAACCAACTGAGCCTCCCAGGCGTCCCCAGTTTCGGTTTTCTTTATTCTGTTTTTATTTTTTATTTTTTGGTTATTGTTATAAACTTCATCAAATTATGGTCTTTGTCAATTGGTTTATATAAGCGCTTTGTTTCACTGAAATATACTCTGCAGAAAACCTGAGTGCTTAAACTTATGAATCATTTTTGTGTATTTACTTGACCTGGTACCTTTCTGAACAATTTTTGATTTATGTCTCTATGTCAATATACTTTTTGTTGTCTGCTTCCTCTAGGTTGCTATGTGAAGCTAGAGTTTATAATTCATTTTCTTTCGTGGTAAAAGTGATTCATGTCTGAGATGCTAGCTGAAGATGGGTGCCCAGTAAATCAGGGAGACTGCTTTTGACCACAGGGAACAGAAAGTCAGGGGTGTCTTAAACCATTAGGTTGTTTAATTTGGTGGGTAAGAAGCCCAGGGGTGAACAGTAAGGGGGTCGTTCACTAGCTAGGTGCTGCCTGCAAGGACCCAGGAACTTTAGTTTTTGCTCAAGATGCTGGCATTGTCCTTTGCCTCATTTATGTCACAGAGGGTTGCTGTAGCTTCTGACATCAGTCCATATGTGATAGCTTCTCAAGCAGAAGGAGAAGAGGGGCAAATGGATTACTTCATGGGCATGTCTCTGTTTTTGAGACCAAAATATTTCCTGATTCAGATTTCTTTTTTTTACATAGTATTTTTCAGAATTATGTCTCATGGATACCTTGAGCTCAAGAGTGGCTGGGAACAATTTCTGTCATTTCATAGGCTTTCTGAGTTGGGAGCAGGGATAGGCTATGGAACAGATAACTAAGGATTCATACCAATTACAATCATTGTGTTTGAATTTCCTGCATTACACAGAAACATTCACCTTTCAGCCATAGCTGAGAGGCATTTCTAATATCTATTAATCTCACAAGAGCCACATATACCCATGCTTTTATCTTTCACACATTTCTAAAGGGGAATATTAATGGGTCATAAAGAACAATAGCATGATTTAATAGCAGGATTATACGGATGAATACAGAAATTTTCATGCACCAGAAATGAGTATTTTGCTGTGTTCTACATATGAATAATGTATGCTCAATAAGTATATATTAAAGAAAATTGTGAGCAGAAATTGATCCAGCACTTGCATTTCTCTGAGACCCACTGGATAACTCTTCATTGCTGCAATTAAAGCAAACATTAAAACCCACGCTTGATTAATGTGAGAGCAAAAATGTTCTGTTAATAAAAGTAACTATTGAAGCCATTGATCACATGGATGTATAGATCACGGAGGGTGATTTCAGGACTGGAAGAGGTGGGTGTTATAAATATGAAGAAGGCTAAAGCTATTTTAAGAATTCCTTTGTCACACACGCACACACACACACACACACACACACACACACATACATACACACTTGCCACACTTGCACTGTTGGGTTTTGTGAGTAAGGGACCTAAGAATATAAAAGGGAGTTAAGGCGCCTGGGTGGCTCAGTTTGTTAAGGATCTGACTCTTGTTTTCTGCGTAGGTCAGAATCATGGATTTGAGCCCTGCTTTGGGCTCTGCCATCAGCAGGAAGTCTGCCTGAAGACTCTCTCCTTCTGCCCTTCTCCCCACTCTCTCTCCCTCTCTCTCTCTCAAATAAATAAATAAATCTTAAAAAAAAAAAAGTGAAATTCCAAGGGCAATGTAGCCCGAGAATGGCTGTATAGAAGAGTTGGAGATGTTGGCCAGGGAAAAGGCAAAACTGTTCTATAGATTAAGGGAATGTATATAATAAAACATATTCATTGGGCAGTTTCTTTACAGACATTTATTTGCATTGCTCAAATGGTTAGGGCTTTATATGGGGTGAAGAAGAGCTTAATGATTTTAAAGACAAAGCCATATTTTACTATTCTGTTTAAAATTTGAGGAATTTAGGGAGATTTGTGAGGCTAACTATATGTAATATTGGCAACTCTTTTTCAGTTAATTAACAGTGTATGCTTTGTGCAATTTTTAAAGAAAGAATAAAGGATAAATTTGTGATTTATAAGGGATAAATACCTATTTAATGTTTATAGGTTTAAAGTTTTAAGTTAAGGTTTTTTTTTTATTTTTAAAAGTATTTTATTTATTTATTTGACAGAGAGAGAGATCACAAGTAGGCAGAGAGGCAGGCAGAGAAAGAGGGGGAAGCAGGCTTCCTGCTGAGCAGAGAGCCCAGGACCCTGGGATCATGACCTGAGCTGAAGGCAGAGGCTTAACCCACTGAGCCACCCAGGCACCCCTAAGTTAAGGTTTTAAATTTTGTCTGGATTCTCTAGAACATTTTTAGAAAAAAGGCAACATAAGAATCATAATGGCAACTTTTAAAAATGGTATCTAGTGTTTACTTTTGTCCCTAGAAGACTAGTGAGAGGGGGTGAAAAGAAGATACTTACCTTCAAAGTGCTTATTCAGATATGTATAAGTACTTATTGTGGGTCAGATACTATTCAAGGGGATGAAGCCATAAGAATGT
Organism: Lutra lutra; assembly: GCF_902655055.1. Classification (NCBI taxonomy): domain Eukaryota; kingdom Metazoa; phylum Chordata; class Mammalia; order Carnivora; family Mustelidae; genus Lutra; species Lutra lutra. The sequence goes on from NC_062283.1 coordinate 104,674,956, forward strand.
AAAAAAATGACAAGGCCTCATAGACCTTATATTCTGAGAGGGGAAACAGATAAGCAAATAGCAAGTACATTTGTAGTAGGTCAATGGAGTTGGGTTCTTATAGAGAAGAACAGCAGAGATCGCTATTCTGGGTGGGTGGTGGTGATTGTTGCCATTTTACATAAGGGGATCATGGAAGACCCCATGGTTAGGTACCTTGCAAATGAGGGTTCTAAGAGAGCTGAGGAGACAAGCTTTATGCAGAGCTGGGAGAAGATATCCCATACATAAGGAAGTGAGGATGAAGAGTTTTTAAAAAATTTGATGCCGTTTATACATTTAATATGATTGTCATTGTAGCAATAATGGACACCTCTATCATGTTATATAATTAGCAATTCTTCTTAGGGCTTGGAATAATTAAATTCTAATCCCTTGGCAAGTTGCTGTCTATATTCTCAATACTGTGCATTAGATCTCTAGAACTTATTTACATGCTACTCATTGCAAATTGTACCCTTCAAGAACATCCATTCTATATCCCACCTCCTATACCCTGGTAACCAGATTTTATACCTTGTTTTTACAAGTTGGCTTTTTTTAGATTCCACATATAGGTAATATCATAAAGTATTTGTCTTTCTCTGATTTATCCCACTTAACATGATGTCCCTGGGGCCCATCCACGTTGTCACTAGAGTATGAAGATTGTAAGTCAAAATAAAACATGGCCTATTTAAGTAGCACGCACCAATAATATGTAAGTATGCCTGCTCACAGATATGTTGTTAAAGACCAATCCTTTATTCAGGCACTGGTGAAATGGGCTTTCTTAGAGAATTCTATTCTAATTCTGTCTAGGTCTTTTTTTTAATTCATGGAACCAATTCTTTGTTACCCACTGATTTTCTTATTGTAATTGTTACCATTTTGAGTACTTACTCTATGCTGAATCTGGTGTTAAATGATTTATACACATATGTTACTTAATGATTTTCTCAGTCTTCAAGACTAAGATTCATCAAAGTTAAGTTGTCCAATAACAAAGCCAATGAGTGGCTGAAGCAGAATGAGAACTTTGCTTCTCAAGTAGTTCCATACTCCAAACTAATTCACTAAAGCTCACGCTGAACTTGTAATTTTCTTGTATTTAGTATCATGGACAAATTGAAAAAAGTCTTTACATGTCTATAGTTGTTAAAAATTTAGTCTTTAGATAAACTTTATTAATTTCTGTAGTTACATATTTCCTAAATTATATTCATTGGAAAACTATTCCAAAAGATTTTAAGTAATTTTTATATGAAAATGTGATTTCATGGCCAGATAATTTTTAGAAACACTAGTTTATATAATAATGAACACGCTATTTGAAAGCAAGCCTCCCAGAGTCTTTGAAATGATAATATGCATTGAACATCTCCATGAAGTACATGTCTTCAGACTATTTGATCATGGAAGGGCTGTTTGTGAAATACCTATTACTATCGCAATGACCTAGCTTATACAGAACACAGTTTTCGAGATGATGCTTAAGCTATTTTCAGTTTCAGAATGGACTACCCAGGTCCATTTGATGAAGGTGATTTATTATGTTTCTAGGAGAAAACACTATGGTTATTGCTTACAGCAAAATACCTTTTTTCCTACACTGCTTCAGTTTGAAAGAACTCCTGTAATTTGGATTTAGGTGGCAAAATATAACATCCAGTATGACTGACATCTATAAACTTTCCCTTCAAAATTTAGAAATACCTTAGCATTGATGTGTACATTATGCTTTCAAATATCCATCTTTTTTACTCTTTCTTACTCACTTTTAGTAGCTGGGAATAAAGAAGGGGTAACGATCTGTCCATGTTCTTCTTTATTATTTGCTGTCTCACTATTATTTTGTCTATCTCTGTGCAGTTAAATTCTTCTCAACCTGGTTTGATAGTCCTTGACAAACTTCAGGTCGGGCTATTCTGGTCCCAATATATCCATCATAGTTTACTCTGAGAACAAACACTTTTATATTATTGTCTTGTAAATGAGCCTTCTGTTCTTTGGTGTTATCTGTTGGGGGTTTTGTGTAATTTAAGACTTGGAGAGAAGAAATACAGGAGAAATTTCCAAGATTTACTAAATCTTTTTCTTGACTTCTACTTTTTAGAGGTCCCAGTTAGCTTGGGAAGTCTTAGTTTCAAAAACATCTTTTCATTCTGCAGTTTCTCCGACCACAGGGTCAGCAAAACATAAGCAAAACACGGTGGCCTGAATCATCATTCCATTTTGTCTCTAGAGTTAGGAGTGCCTTAAGACTAATACTATTTGTTAGGGGGAAGTTGGCTCATTATTTCTGGGACAACTTCTACTTTCTTTTCTCTAGGTTCTTCTTTTGGAAGTGTGACAGTTTCCACCCTTGGTTTTTCTCTGTGCTACTGTGGCATAGTTGTTTCATGGTCCCACACTGTGAGCCACTTTACAAGATACACCTGGGTACAACATAGTAGGGTCCAAGGGCTTGGGGAGATTCTCACAGATCCATCTACTTTCTCTTGTACACATCTTCTGGGTATAAACCCCACATTGTTTATTGGTAGCAAACCTCTGTTTGTTCTACTCAATAAATACATGCAAAATCTGCCACTCTCTTTTCTCACTCGGATTTTAAGGAGTGATTCATACTAAGATGGCACCTTAGAGCCATAAGGTAACCACAAGCTCACACCTGTGTCTACAAATGTTAGCTGTTGGCAGGACCGCAGTCCTGGTCCAAAGCAGCAGTCCCCTATTGGCCTACTTTAGTCAGCAAGGATATGGCCCTGGACTGTGGCAACTGGTCTTGTTAACCAAAGCTCTCTTTATCAGCAGCTTTCAACAGATCAGCTGACAGCTGAGCGCTCTCACTAGGAGAAGGCTACAGAGTTAAAGAGCCCACAATTCTTTCAAAACATGTCCTCCATGTCCTCCAGGTTGTATCAGCAAAGCAGACCCATGCTGAACACTACACTCTTATCTTTCTGCTCAGTTCTCTTTCATTTGTAAAGATGTTGAGTTTTTGAGTTGGAGAAAAATGTCTCTAAGCTCAACTCCTTATTTTGTAGAGTGAAATATGGGCTTCAGAGAGTTGTTCTGAATACAGACATTACTCAGGAGATGGAGACACAGTGTATCCCCAGTTTACTGGTGGATAATGTAGGCAGGTTATACTCCAGCACTGAGTTATCTTGCTTTGCGACTTAGCCTGATGATCCCAAAGAAGCTGAAAAAATGCTATGACAAAAATGAATAACTCTAACCATCTGTGACTTCCAAAAGCCCAAACTAAGGGGAGCCTGGGTGGCTTAACCAATTAAGCCTCTGCCTTTGCTTGGGTCATGATCCCGGGGTCCTGAGATCCAGTTCGACATTGGGCTCCCTGCTCAGTGGGGAGTCTGCTTCTCCCTCTCCCTCTGCCCCTCCCCCTGCTCATGCTCTCTCTCTCTCTCTCTCTCTCTCTCTCTCAAATAAATAAAATCTTTAAAAAAAAGAGCAAAAAGTAGGGTAATGTTTTTTGGCCATTGTTAATGAATTGTTAACTGATCACCATTATTTTTTTTTTACTAAAAGTTAAACTCTTACTAAATGTTATATCAATTTAACCCTAAGATAATGTTTTAATGTTTAATTCTTTGTCTCAAAAAAAATTCAAAGGCGGGGGCTCCTGGGTGGCTCAATGGGTTAAGCCGCTGCCTTCGGCTCAGGTCATGATCTCAGGGTCCTGGGATTGAGCCCCACATCGGGCTCTCTGCTCAGCAGGGAGCCTGCTTCCCCTTCTCTCTCTCTGCCTGCCTCTCTGCCTACTTGTGATTTCTGTCTGTCAAATAAATAAATAAAATCTTTTTAAAAAATTCAAAGACAATTTAACATTTAAAGGAAACAAGATACCTGTCTAAAGAAGGGGAACTAGAGTGTTCTGCTTAGAAATTACTCAGCTACTCTGAGATGCTTCTCTTTGAAATATATTGCATAGATGGGGCAATAAATATTGACTATTTATTGAAACAAAATTTATTGAAACGAAATTCACATAACAGTCATCATTTTAACTGTATTTAAGTGTACACTTTCATGGCTTATAATATAATAGTGTGAGACTATCATCACAAATTTTAGAATTTTTCTTCCTTTCTTTGTATTTTTAAAGATTTATTTCATTTATTTTAGAGAGAGCTCAAGCAGGGTGGAGGGGTTGAGGGAGAGGAAGAGAGAGAGAGAGACAGAAGCAGACTCTGCTGAGCTTGGAACCTTGACCCAGGGCTTGATCTCATGACCCTGAGATTATGACCTGAGCTGAAATCAAGAGTTGGATGCTTAACCAACTGAGCTACCCAGGCACCCCTCTAGAACATTTCTGTCACTCAAGAAATAAACCCTATACCCAATTCCTCTCTCCCTCATCCTCTGGGAACTACAAATTTATTTTTGTTTCTATGGATTTGCCTTATTTGGGCATTCCATAAGTGGAATCATATAATATATAGCATTTTGTGTCTGGCTTCTACTTAACAGTATTATCAAATATCCATGTTGCAGCATGTGTCAGTACTTCATTACAAAGAGCTGAATAATACTCATTTTGTTTATTCATTCACCAATTGATGGACGCTTGAGTTGTTTATACTTTGCCTTTTCTTTTTTTTTTTACATTTTTTCTATTATGAATAATGTTGGCATGAATATTCAAGTACAAGTTTTTATGTGAACACATGTTTTTAGCTTTCTTGGGTATGTACCTAGGAGTAGAATTGCTAGGTCGTATGGTAACTAACTTTTTGAAGAACTGTCGAATTCCACAGTGACCAAATACCATTTTTCATTCCCACTAGAATGTATGAGGTTTCTAGTTTCTCCACAATCTCCCCAGCATTTGTTCTTCCCCCTTTTCTTTAAATTCTAACCATCCTGGACAGTATCTCATTGTGGTTTGGATTTGTACTTCCATAATAACTGAAACAATGATGAGCGTATACTAGTTTTTAAGCTATATCTTTATGTGAAATGAAGCAAAAATGTAATAGACCAGAAAATTCAAACAGTATATATAAATTAACATGATGATGATACCATCATGTCAACATACTGCAATTTAAAATCTGTGACATTCATGTGTGTATTTCCTTTAGATTTCCAATTATATGCATGTATAGCACATATGAAAATAGTCTCATGGAAAACTGAAGTGGGCCTTATTATCTGGGATTCTCAGCTGACTACGACACACACCTGAACTGTTTCTGAGGAGAAACAGATCTTTCAAGAATTGTTAGAAGCCATCTGAATATTAAATGCAAGAAGTGTCCCAGGTATAAAAAGTAAACTGGTTGATGCTTTCATGATCTCCAACCTCCCAATTATGAACCATTTTTTCTTCTCTAGTGCCCCATTTCTCCACCTTCTCATGAGATTTTTAAACATCTAGTGTCCCTGGTTTCTCCAGCTTTTTTCTTTCTGAACTTAGCTTTCTTAAAAGGATCTTACCGCTTTTATCTACATGTTAAAGTGTCATCCGATGTGTTACAATTGCAACAAGAACAAAGGAGTCAGGATTAGTAAAATCGTCTAGTTTTCTGCTAGAATTAAGTGGACTCCAATACCCATGCTTGTATTCTTAGTGTTCTTTATATTGTTTTTCTCTCTCCTGTTCCTGACTGGTGGTCAACAGTCACCTGACTTTTCTTTCTGTTCAGAATGTAACTGTCCACTTTCAAATACGGGCCCTTTAGTCTAAAAACCTGTTGAAAGGGTGTTTAAAAGAATAGCCAGTAGTTGTTGAGTGGTTTCTTTTATAAGATTACTTGAGGGCTTTAGAGGATGGATTCTGTGATGACTGTTTTGACTGCTTAGTTATTTCTCCCCTTCTGTTACTAGGTTATTTTTGGATACATGACACCTGGTATTTGATTGCAAATATTCCAATGGCCTCGGTTTCTAAAATCATCCCACTCTTGTAGACTTTCGACACCTCACACTTTTATGAAGCAGATATTTTGGATTATAAACCAGCAGAGTTTAACTAGGGAAATTTTCAGACAAAGCTAAGATGCTCTGATGTCCCAGCAAAACATGCACTGTACTGCTCCATGGCTGATCTTATGTCTATTTTGAGTTCCAGAGCATAATGTTAATTAACTCTTTTAGCAGATGTTTGCTGACAATTAATGTACTCTACTACCTGTCCTTTTCAAAAGCAATTATAGATTCTGGGTTGTGCTCTTAAATTAATAACACACTTGCCAGATCTAATAGAAGAGGTGTTCTTACTTTTTTTTTTTTTTTTAGATTTTATTTATTTATTTATTTGACAGAGATCACAAGTAGGCAGAGAGGCAGGCAGAGAGAGAGGAGGAAGCGGGCCCTCTAGTGAGCAGAGAGCCCGATGCGGGGCTTGATCCCAGGACCCTGGGATCATGACCTGAGCCGAAGGCAGAGGCCTTAACCTGCTGAGCCACCCAGGCGCCGTGTTCTTACTTTTTAACACACCCATCCCACAAGATGCATCTGAGTTGTGATAAGTGTTACTTTGGGGCTTAGATTAATACATTTTCCTATCTTTGTGCTTACCAATAATTGCCATTATAAAATAGAGTATGAATGCCTTTTATTGTTCCTTACTCAGATATAAACCATTTATTAATATAAGTACTACTGTTTATCTTGGTTACCTTGTTCTACTGTCTCTTTTCTATGAACAGTCTATGTAGCCAATTTTGGCTATAAATTGATATAGAAAAATCATTTTAAGTATTATTATTTATAGTAAAGCTATTTTGTTTTATCCTGGATAAATACTACCTGTTTTTTTTTTTTTTTTTTTTTTTTACAGCTTTATAAACATATATTTTTATCCCCAGGGGTACAGGTCTGTGAATCGCCAGGTTTACACACTTCACAACACTCACCATAGCACATACCCTCCCCAATATCCATAACCCCACCCCCTCTCCCAACCCCCTCCCCCCATCAACCCTCAGTTTGTTTTGTGAGATTAAGAGTCACTTATGGTTTGTCTCCCTCCCAATCCCATCTTGTTTCATTTACTCTTCTCCTACCCCCTCAACCCCCCATGTTGCATCTCCTCTCCCTCATATCAGGGAGATCATATGATAGTTGTCTTTCTCCGATTGACTTATTTCGCTAAGCATGATACCCTCTAGTTCCATCCACGTCGTCGCAAATGGCAAGATTTCATTTCTTTTGATGGCTGCATAGTATTCCATTTTGTATATATACCACATCTTCTTTATCCATTCGTCTGTAGATGGACATCTAGGTTCTTTCCATAGTTTGGCTATTGTAGACATTGCTGCTATAAACATTCGGGTGCACGTGCCCCTTCGGATCACTACGTTTGTATCTTTAGGGTAAATACCCAGCAGTGCAATTGCAGGGTCATAGGGTAGTTCTATTTTCAACATTTTGAGGAACCTCCATGCTGTTTTCCAGAGTGGTTGCACCAGCTTGCATTCCCACCAACAGTGTAGGAGGGTTCCCCTTTCTCCGCATCCTCGCCAGCATCTGTCATTTCCTGACTTGTTAATTTTAGCCATTCTGACTGGTGTGAGGTGATATCTCATTGTGGTTTTGATTTGTATTTCCCTGATGCCGAGTGATATGGAGCACTTTTTCATGTGTCTGTTGGCCATCTGGATGTCTTCTTTGCAGAAATGTCTGTTCATGTCCTCTGCCCATTTCTTGATTGGATTATTTGTTCTTTGGGTGTTGAGTTTGCTAAGTTCTTTATAGATTTTGGACACTAGCCCTTTATCTGATATGTCATTTGCAAATATCTTCTCCCATTCTGTCAGTTGTCTTTTGGTTTTGTTCACTGTTTCCTTTGCTGTGCAAAAGCTTTTGATCTTGATAAAATCCCAAAAGTTCATTTTTGCCCTTGCTTCCCTTGCCTTTGGTGATGTTCCTAGGAAGATGTTGCTGTGGCTGACGTCGAAGAGGTTGCTGCCTGTGTTCTCCTCGAGGATTTTGATGGATTCCTTTCTCACATTGAGATCCTTCATCCATTTTGAGTCTATTTTCGTGTGTGGTGTAAGGAAATGATCCAATTTCATTTTTCTGCATGTGGCTGTCCAATTTTCCCAACACCATTTATTGAAGAGGCTGTCTTTGTTCCATTGGACATTCTTTCCTGCTTTGTCGAAGATGAGTTGACCATAGAGTTGAGGGTCCATTTCTGGGCTCTCTATTCTGTTCCATTGATCTATGTGTCTGTTTTTGTGCCAGTACCATGCTGTCTTGATGATGACAGCTTTGTAATAGAGCTTGAAGTCCGGAATTGTGAAATACTACCTGTTTTTTTTTTTTTTCCTGTTCTCCATCCTCTTATTCAGGAAACTACCAGCTTTTACTTGATGGAAAGAAATAATAATGATGATTTGACTCATTAGTTTGTCATCTAATGAATTCAGATAAAAATTATGAGTAGCGTAAATCATGTCTGAACAATTTAGAAACTGTTATCTCCAAGACAAAGTAAAATCCTTTGACAATAATTTATAGGTTGTGTAGAGATGTTCCTATGAGTAACAGATTGGCACATGAAAATTTCACTTTCCCAAGGGTTACACTTCCTTCCATATTTCTACACATGTGTTTCTTTCTTCTCCCAATTCATCTGATTGCATGTGCAGGTTTCAAACTGTGTATGGTTACTAATTCATATTTAATGATTGAAAGTTACATAGTGCCAAGCACAGAGAGGCAGTGATGAACATTTAAAAGATGGAAGGTCTAAACAAAGAGTACGACTTGGAGGAGGCTTAGGAAACTGTAAAGTCATGCAAAGAATAATGAACTTGAAGTGAAAAATAGGTAAGGAAAGGTATCAGTCTAAACTGATTTTTATATATTAGAAATAGAAATATTATAGAAATATTATATATTTCTAAAGAAATATTTTTATTAGGCAGAGAGACAGGGAAGTTCGAGGAGGTTGAAATGCCAAGGACTTATCATGGATAAAGATGTATGTGATGGATGAGGAGAGAAAAAAGATATTCTCTTGCCTACGTTGCATGTCATTGACTTAAGCTGGTCACTGATATCATTAACAGTGAAAATTACTTCTTAAGGGACTTTTTCCCCCCAGATGTTTAGACTCAGAAATATATATATTTTCTGTTCTATTGTTTTCCTCCTCCGTTTGCATGTGAAATTTTATCTTCTAGGTTCTGTTTTCTTCACAAAGCTCTGAATCATTGGGAACAAGATTTTCTTTCTTTTCTTTTTTTTTTTTTTTAAAGATTTTATTTATTTGACAGAGAGAGATCACAAGTAGGCAGAGAGGCAAGCAGAGAGAGAGAGAGAGAGAGGAGGAAGCAGGCTCCCTGCCGAGCAGAGAGCCCGATGCGGGACTCGATCCCAGGACCCTGAGATCATGACCTGAGCTGAAGGCAGAGGCTTAACCCACCGAGCCACCCAGGTGCCCCTCACAAGATTTTCTTTTAAAAAAGTTTAGATATTAAGTAATACCTGGGAGGCTCAGTCAGTTAAGCATGTGCCTTTGGCTTGGGTCATGATCCCAGGATCCTGGGATCAAGTCCTGCATCAGGCTCCTTGCTCAGCAGGGAGCCTGCTCCTCCCTCTGTCTGCCAGTCCCCCTGCTTGTGTTCTCTCTCTCTTTCTGATGAATAAATAAATAAAATCTTTTAAAAAGTTTAGATATTAAGAAAAAATAAATAATGAAACAAACTTACTAAATCTTAGGATAGTATTTTTTCAAAATACAAAAATGTAATCTAATATTGTGAAACTGGTATAAATAGATGTACCAGATATCAGTTAGGATCTTCACTTTTACTGAAGTGACATCATCCTCTAAATCTATACCACTGATTGTAACTGGTAGAGCTAAGGATATCGATAAGTGCTCATGAAAGTTTTAGGAACACAGTACATTATAGTGGTGAAAACATATATTTGGCATTAGACAGGCTTCAGTTCAAATTGTGACTTGGTCAGTCTTTGTCTTTATAACACTGGGACTATTACTTAATTCCTTTGAGCCTCCATTTCCTACTCTGTAAAATAAATATATTTGTAAAGCATACACAGTTCCCTCTGTACAGTAACTATTCATCAAAGTGTGTATTATGATGACTGTTATCATCCTGTTTTTCCTCCTCTGTTATTTAAAAATCATTAGTAATTCTTTTCATTTGACACTTTCTTTTCATTCATGTACCATTTATCAGGACTTTTGATGAATGAGATTCATCAATTCTAGAACCATGGGACAGAAAAAGACCTTAAATGGCCACCACATGCATCCCTGTTTCAAAACAATGGAATATCTGGGTGATTTAAGACCGAAAGGAATTTGTTTCTTTGAATAATTTAAGAACAGAATAGTTATGATCTTTTGGTAATGCCATGTAAGATATTCTTTATGTGTAGTCTAGGTCTCTTTTTATTCAATCAATCCATTTAGAAGGAAAAGTGTCTATTCCTGTTTATATAAAAATTCCTGCCTAAGTTGTAAATCCTTTATAACTAACTGAGGCCTGGCTGAATGTCCTTTACATTTCTTACAGTTGGTTCTTATAGTTGACCCCCTTATGTAAGGGGGTCACAAAAGATCACTGTTCATGACATAACAATGAGGAGAAAACTAAATTGAGTAAACTAAAAAGAAATATATTTTCTTTAAAGCCATAAACAAGCTATGAATCCCATTGAATTTTCAATGATTATGAGTGTGATATCATGGCAGATTGGTATCCCATGGAGATAGAAACACAGAGCTTATCCACCCCACCCTCCAATACTCTTCTACAGGAATTCTGCTGAATAAACAGCAGCATGGAAACTTAGGAGCTAGGCTAGAAAACAGGAAATTTCATGAAGTGCTTAGGTCCCAAATCCCTGTAGAAGGGTACACTTAATTCTACCCTTAAGACACTTGAAAATAGAAGTGAACTAAAACCAGTTGAAGTAGAAAATCAGCACCAGCCCCTCTAGATGTCTGCCAAAGAAAAGGGGAGCTGTTTCTGTGGAAAACATCACCTATTTCAGTCTTGACTATTGTTTCTTACACAATGACAGATAAAAAAATAAAAACTAAGAAACATGAAAGGAAGCAGGAAATATGGCTCATAATAAATATAAAAAAATAAGCACACTCAGAGATTTTGGAATTAGTAGAAAAGGGCTTTGAAATAAAATATTTAATATGTTTAAAAAATAGGAAAAAAGGTGGCCAAAATGGATGAAAAGATGAAAGATGTCGACAGAGAAAAGGAAACTTTTAAAAAAGAACCAAATGTAAGTTTTGAACAGAAAACTACAATATTTGAAATGAAAAATATTCAATGGGATTAACAGCAGATTGGACAGAACAGAACAAAGAATTAGTGAGCTAGAAAATATGTCAGGAGAAATTATCCAAACTGAGGTAAAGAAAGAAAAAAATAATTTAAAAAACAACAGAAGAAAGTATCAGACCTCCAGGACAAAATCAAATGGTCATTCATGAAATTAGAGTTCCAGAATGAGAGGGGTGAGTGGGACACGTATTTGAGAAATAATGGCCAAGAATGCTCAAATTGATTAAACTACTACTTCACAGATTCAAAAAGCTCAGTGAGCCACAATCTGGTTAAATGCAAAGAATCCACACAGAGACATAGTGACCTTGCTGAAAACCAAAGATAAAGGGAAAAATTATGAGGTAACCAGAGGGAAAAGGCGCAATACATTCAGATGAACAAGATAAGAATAAAGACAACTTGTAATCAGAAACAACAGAAGACAGAAAATAATGGGAGAACATCTTTAAAGTGGTGAAAAAGAGAAAACCTCTTGTAACTTAGAATTCTATACCCAGCATTAACAGTCTTCAAAAATGAAGGTTAAGGGGGCGCCTGGGTGGCTCAGTGGGTTAAGCCGCTGCCTTCAGCTCAGGTCATGATCCCAGGTCCTGGGTTCGAACCCCACATCGGGCTTTCTGCTCAGCAGGAAGCCTGCTTCCTCCTCTCTCTTTCTGCCTGCCTCTCTGCCTACTTGTGATTTCTCTCTGTCAAATAAATAAATAAAATATAAAAAAAAATGAAGGTTAATTTAAGACTTTTTTCAGACATGCAAAAGCTGAGAGAACCTACCACCAGCAGTTTATAGTGTATATAGAGTTGACCCTTGAACAATATGGGGGTTAAGGGCACTGACCTCTTGCATAGTCAAAAATATCTGTGTAGGGTTGGTTGCCTGGCTCGCTTAGGGAGGTAAAGCCTCTGCCTTCAGCTCAGGTCATGATCCCAGGGTCCTGGGATTGAGCCCTGCATCAGGCTCTCTGCTCAGCGGGGAGCCTGCTTCCTTCTCTATCTGCCTGCTTCTCTGCCTACTTGTGATCTCTGTCTGTCAAATGAATAAATAAAATATTTAAAAAAAATCTGTGTAGAACCCTAAAATTTTAACTACTAATAGCCTACTGTTGATGGAAGCCTTACCAATAACATAAGCATTCAATTAACCTATCTTTTGTATGTTATATGTATTATATACTATATTCTAACAATAAAGTAAGCTAGAGAAAAGAAAATGTTATGAAGGAAATCACAAGGAAAAGTACATTTATAGTACTGTATAAAGTCTGCATATAAGTTGATCTAAGCAGTTCAAACCTGTGTTGTTCAAGGGTCAACTGTAATACTAAAGGAAGTTCTTTATGCCAGAAAAAAAAAAAAGTTCCCAGGTAGAAATCAGATATCTATAATAAGGAATAACATATACAGGAAAAATAAATATATGGTAAGTAAAGATTACCTAAAATATTTCTTTAAAAGACAATTGATTATCTAAAGCAAATACAATTACAAAGAATCATAAGATTTATAATTTATTTAGATGTAAAATATATGAGAATAATATCACAAAGGATGGAATAAGGCAAATGGAATCATACTGTTGTTCAGTAGGTTGTTACGTTATTTATGAAGTGATATAATATTAATTCAAGGTGTCCTGTGATAAATTAAGGATGCATACTGTAATCACTACAGAAACTACCTAAAGAATAATGCAAAGTCACATAGCTAAAAAAATTTAGAAAATACGAAGTGTAATACAAAACAAAAATATTGGAAACATTTCTCTCAAAGGAAATGATAACGAAAGGAAGGGATAACAAAAAAAATATGATAAGGCAAATAAGAAGCAAATAGAAAGATGATAGGTTTAAACCCAGTTATCTTAGTAATTATGTTAAATATAAATGGACTAAATGATCCAATTAAGTGGCAAAGAAAGTCAGATTATGGAGATAGTTTATCAAAATAAGTTCCAAATACATGTGATTTACTAGAGACATATCTTAAATATAAGGAGACAGCTAAACTGAAAATAAAGGGATAGAAAAAAATATATGATCTTAACATAAATCATAGAAAACTGTTGTGACCGTATTACTACCAAACTATATATATTTCAAAGTAAACAGATGAAGGCGAAGAGAGATCATGGATGAAACTGAATGTTTTATAGTCATGAAACCATCAATTCATCATGAAGACATCACAATTGTATTTTGAATATGCACTAATAGCGAACCTTCAAAGTTTCACAAACGTCCTTACTGTTCCTTCTTTCATAGGCTCCTTCTAGTAGTTCTGTCATCTTAGAGTGCTAATTTAACCATCACTGTCACCTGGGCTCATGCCTCTTTGGCGTACAATACTATTATCCACATAGGAAAAGGCTTATTTGATAGATACCTGTTTACCTTTTTGTTTATTCCCTCATGAAGGCATCTATTGCACTGATATAGAGTCTACCAGGAATTAGAGACCTGGTTTCAAGCTGTGGTACTGCTGGTAACATCAGACCAGTCACTCAAATCACTTTGAGCCTCAGTTTCCTCATGGGGAATGGGGGTGGAAATACTTGCTCTGCCTAATGTGTAGACTTATTAGGAAGCTTAAATGAGAAAACACATGCAGTGCTGGATGCATAAGAGACATTGTTGTGAACACAATAGTGGGCTTGCTTTTTAGCACCTGCCTAATCCTGGCTGATGTGCAGCTGCTGGCCCCCAGGTGCCTTTTCCTTATTTATCAGTTTAGTCTATTTTTATTCTGAGTCTTTTACAGACAGAACTGAAGGAGACTAGTAAACCTCTATGAGGAAGCTCAGAAGGTTCTGCCCTTAATTTTGCACCTCTTTGATTTACCCCAGAGGGTAATTTGAAGATTCTAAACAGGATAATTAAACCAGGAGGTAAGTCCTATTCTGAGCTCTGGTTAAAGACTTTACAAAGAGACAATCGAAAATGTTTAATGTAAAGATTAAAAATTTTGACTAAATTAAAAAAAATTTTTTTAACTTAAAAAGTGGTTTTCCCGGGCGCGTAGGTGGCTCAGTGGGTTAAGCCGCTGCCTTCGGCTCAGGTCATGATCTCAGGGTCCTGGGATCGAGCCCCGCATCGGGCTCTCTGCTCGGCAGGGAGCCTGCTTCCTCCTCTCTCTCTACCTGCCTCTCTGCCTGCTTGTGATCTCTCTCTGTCAAATAAATAAATAAAATCTTTAAAAAAAAAAAGTGGTTTTCCATTTGGTTTTGTTTTTGGAGTGAAACTGATTTCCATATGTAAAAGGAATAGGACTGTTTTTGTGTGGATTGTCTTTTATGGAAGTATATTTTTTAGTGATAAAATTTTCCTGGAATGAGATGAGGTTACCAGAATAGGTTTCCTTGGCATGTGAGAAAATTATAGGACTATGTGAAATTACAGTTTTAAGATTTGGGAAGTTTGAAATTAATTACTATGTCTGCATTATACATTAAGGGATTGCTAATTAAGGTAGACCTCTTAAAATAATTAACCAAATATAAATGTTATTTGAAAGTTATTTAGTTATCTAAAACTCACACAAACAATATATCTAAATCATGTCAAATTTTAAAAATAAATCTCTAATAGGAGTAATAGTACTTGAAAAGATCTCTTAGTCTTCAAGAATAGCACTAGTTGTAATATAATTGTTACAATAAGCATGAGAAAATTTTGGGGCACCTATGTGGGTCACTCGGTTAAGCATCTGCCTTGGGCTCAGGTTGTATCCCAGGACCCTGGGATTGAGCCCCACATCGGGCTCTCTGCTCATCAGGGAGCTTACTTCTTCCTCACCCACCTGCTTGTGCTCTCCCTTGCTATCTCTCTCTTTCTCTCAAATTAAAAAGTAAAATCTTTAAAAAAAGAAAACCATGAGAAAATTGTATCAATATCCTAGGTATTTATTGTATCCAAAACATTAATATTGTGTTTCATGATATTTTGTACATGAACACATATGCTATATACACAAGAGTTTTCTTCAGTATCTAAAGCAAAAAAGTTGCTTCCCACATACCTGTATGAATCGCTATATGCTTTATGTTCTGTTAAAAACAAACATGATGGGACGCCTGGGTAGCTCATTTGGTCAAGCGGCTGCCTTCGGCTCTGGTCATGATCCCAGCGTCCTGGGATTGAGTCCCACATTGGGCTCCTTGCTCAGTGGGGGGCCTGCTTCTCCCTCTGCCTCTGCCTGTGCTCACTCTCTCTAACAAATAAATAAATAAAATCTTTAAAAAACAAAACAAAACAAAAAAACAAACATGACTATGAAGAAGATTTCATTGTTTAAATCTTGATTATGACTCTGCAGTTGCTCATTTGTTTGTTATATTCTTTAATACAGTGTAGGCCAATTTGACGCTTACAAGATAACAGAATAGTTTCCTGTTATGAATGCATTTCTTAATAGTAACCTGAAAAAAAATAGGAAACTTTGCAAGAAGTTAATAAAGAAAAATGATAGACATTGAAGGAAATGCTCTTGGCACCAGGAGGCAGAGAGAGTGACAAGGTCAGCTTATAGTGTGGTAAAGAAGGATCAGAGTTCTATAGGTATGATTTCAGGAAAGTACATCTAACTTGGACCCTTAGTTTCCTCATCTGTAAAATGGGGATAATAATACCTGCCTGATAGTATTGTTATGATGATGATACCAGATTATGTTTGTAAATAATTTAATGCAATGCTAGGACAGGTACATAGCAAACATACACTAGATTCAATTAGTAAAGTGAAAATTAAGCTTTCTACTGAAATGGGGTTTAAGAAGGTCTGTCATTTCCATCTTGATTTACTTAATTTCTCTAAATAATTCAGTCTAATCAGCAGATTATCTTTGGAAAACCTTTATTGAGAAAGTCATTTCTCTGTCACATCATCCATTAACATAATGTTGCAGCTCTGGCTTATTCAGTGAGGCTTTGTTACATAAAAATGGAGCTATTGATATTATTGACTATTAATGTATGCTTATTCCATATTATAACTTACTGTTTCCACAAAGTATAATCTATTTTAATATCTGAGATGTACCACGATTTTTTAAAATAAGAAATGAGTTTCTATATTCAATTTCTTAAACTAACCGGGCACTCAGCATATAGCTTTAATTAAGTTATTTGCCTAGAGGCCAATCAATAATTAATTTCCCCATTCAAAGGCTATGACTTGGATGTTTCTCTTAAAGCATGTCAATTAAAATAGAAAAGCCAAACTATAAAACAGATATATGTTTATTGACAAGTTAGAAGGTGTTGCCAGCCTTTCTTAACAAGCTCTTTGAAAATATTGCTTTATTTGAAAAGAAACCTTAATTCCCCTTGATCATGGCACTTAAGTCTTAGCATTATATTCCTGCTCGGTAATACATACGCAGCTCATGGTGATTAATTCCCTCATAGCTTGTGGTGATTAGGGAGAATCATAATAGACGATAAACTTGCTATGAGCTGACCAAGATAGAAAGAATAGCTTTGAATTATTCTTATTAATTTAACCCATATATATTTTAGAAAACTAGTGATAAACTGGTTGCCCTGAAGTATTTACTATTATAAAATGATAAGTTTTAACACACTTTACTAACAACTTTGAAACGGAGTTTTGAGAGAAGGGAAACTATAAATTTATCTAAAATATAAGGCTAACAATTATAATCCCACTTGCTCACTGGGTTCTAGCACCACGGGCTTCCTGGCTGATCTTACACAAGCCTGAAGCTTTGCATTTGCTGTGGCCTCTGCCTGGCACGCTCTTCGCTTGGATATTTGCCTCACTTCTTCACTTTGCTCAATGTCATTTTCTCACAGTTGCTTAATCTGATCCCTCCCATGTAAAATTACACACTACAGTGCTCTTAATTTCCTTTTACCTGCTCTGTTTCTTTCTACCATGCTAAACTAGTCATCTTCCAATGTACTATATATCTTAACATTTGTTCATTGTAGACTCCATCAAATGTAGACTCCAGGAAGCCAGCGAGTTTTATTTGCTCTACTCGTGCTGTATTTCCAGTACCTAAAATATTGTCAGATAGCTAGTGAAAACTGGATAAATATTTGTTGAATGAATAGATGCATCAATAAATGTAGAAGTAAATAGAGAGGATTCAACATCCTAGCTTAAGCACCTAGAAACTCCTATCACTTTCTAGCTTGTGTTCTATATCATTTTTAAGTCCTCACATAACTCTGGCCCCTTGTTTATGAAATTTTCCCACTCTCTGAAGTCTACAACATGTAATTTAGCTTTTAATTGTAGTCTGCCTTATTCCTAAGTAATTTCATATATGTGTTTTTACCCTCTTTGAGGTCATAGTATTTTTAGACGAGGATGTCGTACATTCCCTTTTGTGTTATGCTCGATAACCTCTGGTCTCTTAATCTAATAGAACTGCCATATTCATGGTATCTCTTTCCACCTAATATTTCACACTCACTTATAATTGAACAAGCAAAAACTCAACAACACAGTCTCTTGATGCCCAAATTTTGAAAGTCTGATAAAATGAAAATGTATCATCATTTCTGGAAAGAGATCAAAGCACCTATTTTTTATTTTATGAAACCAACCAGCAGAGGGAGCAAGAGAGATATTTAAGTGTGTTCCTGTTTCTTCCTGCAGACCTTCTACTATGGTTGCTGTCTAGACCTTGGCTGTATTTTTAATATATATTCCCCCTAATCCCTAGGCAGAAATTCTGCTGGATAATCACCACATGCCTGTGAAGTCAGTTCTAAGAGATTCTAGTTGCACAATTTCTTTCTTCAATCTCGAGTCCCATGAAAACCTCAAAAGCTACCATGTGACAAACCAGGAATAAAATTTTAGGCCTTCAAAACTCTATCTAGGTAGAGCAGGAATTAGGGCAAAGGCATTTTGAATGAATAAAAAAATGAGCTTTCTAGCTATTACGATAAATGGTATTAGCGAATTTCTTCTGTGTTCTGACTTATCTAAAATATTTTGAGAGATTTTCACACATACTCTAACGGAGGTTTTACTACATTCATAGTAAAATTGTATTTTTGATATGATCAGGAAATAACAAAGAGGAGGTTCCTTTGAAAATAATTGTTTATATTCTTTTATATGTATGTGTGTGTGACTAGTGCATATATACTATATATGATATATTTCTATATTCCCATAAAAATATCTCTTAAAACATAATAGATCAAAAGAGTTTCTCATTATCCTGGATATTTTGGTTTAGATAATTTTGTTAAGTATAATCATGAAGATGGCCAAAGACTTGTGTGTGGTTTACAGTATCCACTGCAAAAGCTTTAAGAATGTCATACTTGCATTATTTTTTTTTTAAGATTTCATTTATTTGACAGAGAGAGATCACAAGTAGGCAGAGAGGCAGAGAGAGAGAGAGAGAGAGGGAGGAGGAAGCAGGCTCCCTGCCCAACAGAGAGCGCGATGCAGGACTCGATCCCAGGACCCTGAGATCATGACCTGAGCTGAAGGCAGAGGCTTAACCCACTGAGCCACTCAGGCAGCCCCCATACTTGCATTATTTGAATGAGTTCAATATGAAGACTCTTTGGATGTATAAGATCTTATTACCCAAACTGTGCCTTGAATTTAATGAAGATATACATATCTTCATTAAATATATATATTATATATTCATATAAATATATAATATATATTATATATATATATATATATATATATATATATATATATATATATTTAAATTTATTTTAGAGAGAGAGCACACATGAGCTGGGGGGAAGGGGTAGGGGAGAGGGAGAAGTAGAGAAGCTAGGCAGGGAGCCTGAAGTGTGAAGTGTAGCTGGATCCACAATCCTGAGATCATAACCTGAGCCAAAATCAAGAGCCCTACGCTGAAGCAACTCAGCCACTCAGGTGCCCCTTTGATGAAGTTATGTTAAAGTATAGCCACAAGGAGGAAGAATCAAAAAAGAAGAAAAACCTGTGATAATGCAAAGCTAATATGAATTTAATATGATCATTTTTATCCATCTCCTGAAGTATATCACAAGGGAAAAGAAGTATTATAGGGCATTTCGTTTTCTTTTAATTATTTTTATTAACATATAATGTATTATTTGCTCCAAGAGTACAGGTCTGTGAATCATCAGGCTTACACATTTCACAGCATTTTGTTTTTAAGAGAATGTCATTATAAATAATATCATTCATGTAGTTTCTTTTGTGTTGAGGATGTATAAACTCTTACAGCAACAAAATGTATCACAAACTTTGGGAATTTCCAGATATCATGGCATGGTGGACATTTTTTTTTTTAAGATTTTATTTATTTATTTGACAGACAGAGACCACAAGTAGGCAGAGAGGCAGGCAGAGAGAGAGAGGAGGAAGCAGGCTCCCCGATGAGCAGAGAGCCCGATGTGAGGCTCGATCCCAGGACTCCGGGATCATGACCTGAGCCGAAGGCAGAGGCTTTAACCCACTAAGCCACCCAGGCGCCCCCATGGTGGACATCTTTATCACTCCTGTAATTCTTGACTTTAGGTAGAATTACATCTGATTGAGTTATTTGAGCTGATCTCCAAACACAAGTCATATGAAGCTCTTTTTTCTCCCCCTTTTTTAAAGTTTTTATTTATTTGAGAGAGAGAGCATGGGAGGGTGAGGAGCAGAGGTAGAAGCAGACTCCCCACTGAGTAAGGAGCTCAATGCGGGACTCCATCCCAGGACTCCAGCATCATGACCTGAGCGGAAGACAGAGGCTTAACTGACTGAGCCACCCAGGTGCCCTCATGTGGATCTCTTTTACTGGGGAGGCATCGATATGGGCTACTTTTGCACCAAAACCATGAGGAAGGTGGTGTAGGTCATCACGGAGAAGTACTACAGTCGCCTGAGCAATGACTTCCACACCAACAACACTGTGTGTGGGGACATCGCCGTAATGCCCAGCAAGAAGCTCTGCAGCAAGATGGCAGGCTGGCTCCTGCATCTGATGGGCTGGAATCAGAGAGGTCTGGTGAGAGGTATCTGCATCAAACTGCAGGAGAGAGGAAGGAAAGATAATTATGTCCCTGAAGTCTCAGCCCTGGAGCAGGAGATCATCGCGGTGGATCCTGACGCGAAAGAACCATCGAAGCCCTTCTTTGGCATTCTGGGCAAACTGCAGGCCTCTCAGCCTGCAACTGGGATGAATTTCAAAACACCACGTGGAGTTGTTTGAATCATTTGGCTGTGCTGTAAAATCTTCCAGAAACCCTGGGGAAAAAAAAAATTCATATAGAGATTCCCCTACTAAGGTTAATGAGATTACTTTTATGAGGAGTAGATTGGATATGTGTTTGTGTGTCTGTGTGTATCTGTTTGACTGCTCAACAACAGAAATAACCTTAATATTTGCCTCCTCAAGGGAGGGACAAACATTCTAACTATTGTGAAAGTCTTTTTTTTTCCCTTGTTGTCTATTTCTGTCCTGTAGAGAATTAGTTTTTATTACAATGTGGTCATTCCTTGTGCTGGAGGCATAAACTGGGAGGGCCACTGGACCTCTGAGGGGGATACCTTGTCTGTCTCCTGGCTGGGTAGTTGGGTTGTGCAACTCATGGAAAGAACAGCATTACTGCTTGAGAAGAACACACCACTGAGTGTTTTGTAAGAACATCTAGGAGAGAAACAAATAAACTAGTGTTGGCATTCATTTCATTAAAGACACTAATTAAAGCAAAGTTTGAACACTCAAAGAAAAACAGCATCTTTTATTTTATTTTTATTGATTTATTTTAAAAAAGATTTTATTTATTTATTTGACAGAGAGATCACCAGTAGGCAGAGAGGCGGGCAGAGAGAGAGAGAGAGAAGCAGGCTCCCTGCTGAGCAGAGAGCCCGATGCAGGGCTGGATCCCAGGACCCTGAGATCATGACCTGAGCTAAAGGCAGAGGTTTAACCCAGTGAGACACCCGGGCACCCCTCATCTTTTACTTTAAAAGAATTTAAACCCCCAGATTTCTCTGTCTAATGCTTCTTGGTAATGCAGCTTAATGAAGCTCATTGTGTGATTTTTTGGCCCAGTGGGTATGGATGACATTTGAGCTTATTGAATTGACTCAAAGATTGGGAAAAGGTTCAGGAGAGGAAGTGGTCTGGTATGGTTCATTACCATACTGGGGAACTGGCTTGGACTCGCAGTCCAGAGATGTCAGTTCTCAACCCAGTTTTATCATTCAGTAATTGCTTGTCCTTGGCTAATTCAACAAATTTGTTTCCTTATCTGGTAAATGTCTTACCTCTTCTTATAGGATAATGCAATCACATGGAGCAACCTAGCATGCTATAAACATATGAGCTACCTTTATAAAAATTATTTGTTGTTATGAAAAAATAGTCAAGTGGATGATTGTTATGGCTATGATCAAGATGCATTTTTATTACACTCTAGAATATATAGCTTGGAAATGACAACACCCTACTAGGACTAAGCCAAAATACTCTGATCTTTGGGAGTAAGGTGAAAAAAAATGCGGTATTCATTAGGACATTTGTGGTGATTAGGGAGATGACCTTAATAGGTTATCAAATTCACAGCCTCTCACAATGGACCAAACTTAAGCCAATTCAATTAAATGAGATTTTTCCATTGTTTACAAAGACTGCCAGAGCCAGCCAGGACTCTTCCAATAAAGGAGTTCAAATATTATGCAATTGTTTCTTATGTAATTCTTAATTCTCAGGCTTCACCAGCATGGGGATAAAAATAGAATGTTATGATTGTTGCAAGTTGGTATTTCTCTAACCCAGCTCCTATTTTACTGTGGGAGAACTCTAGACCACCCTCACATATCTACTAAATAGTTACAACATTCTGTATATCACCTATGGTCAGCAAATTTATTCTTTTAAATACCAAATGGCATCCTATGTTCTATTCTTTTTTTCTCTTTTACCCTGACTCTAGACAGTCTGTCTACTGCCTTCTGGTATGAAAAGTAACAGCTTTGCTGCCGGTGCCACCCTATGGATATGATTATAGAAGTAACAGTGTGTGGTGCCCAGGCTGCCAATGCCTATTGCCGAGTGAGTTGTTGAACCTGTCATGGGATCAGCCATCAAGATCTCCTATTGTTGGGGGTAAGACTCGCCCCAGTTCTGCAGCTGGCCTGTGTACTCAGTATCTGTCTTGGGTGTTCTTGCTTTTACACGCTCTTTAGCGGATACTTCCATGTTCTGGCACTTAGCCGTGGGTCTGTGAGTTCTGAGACGAGGTGAATGAGTGACTGATATTGTGCTTTCCTCACAGTTATATCTTTCCTTCGATTCTGGCACAGCATCCTTGGAGCAAACATGTGTGCCTCATTCCTTTTTTCCTGTACATTTTACCCAGGAGGGCTTTGGTCTCCTATGTAATACTCCCTAGAAAGCTCACCTTAGGATCTGGTGTGTAACTCATATGCTCACTATCCCAGAATGCCTGAATAAAATCTCTTTATCATACGGACTTTCATCCTTTTCCTTCGGTTTAGAACTGAGAGAGGACTTTCTCTCTCTCTTTTAAGATTTTATTTATTTATTTGACAGAGATCACAAGTGGGCAGAGAGGCAGGCAGAGAGAGAGAGAGGGGGAAGCGGGCTCCCTGCTGAGCAGAAAGCCTAATTCCGGGCTCGATTCCAGGACTGGGAGATCATGACCTGAGCTGAAGGCAGAGGCTTAACCCACTGAGCCACCCAGGCGTCCTAGGACTTTCATTTTTACAGCAGTACTTTATACTCTTACGGATCATGCTCTCATACTCATACTCTCAACCATCCTTTCTGCAAAAAAAAAAAAAAAAAAAAAAATCAATCTCAATTTCTTTTTAAAGCAAGGTGTAGTTTTGTCGACTCTTATTTATCTTTGTGGTTGTAGGCTTGAAGTCTTCAACTTATTCACAAAGTAGGACACCTTATTCTAAAATGTAACTTCTCTCTTCCACAAGGTTTCTTTGTTTCTCAAACCTCAGTGACTAGATGAAGCATTATTTATGGGGTCCTAACATAACCCCCGTTCTCAGTATGCCTAGTGTTATTGGAATCACACGAAGTGTACATGCCTTTTAAATGATGCATAAGAATGAAGTGTTAGAGCAGGCTCCTGGTTTACCCTGGCTTGTAATTTCCCGAGAGATGCCAGAATTGGCCAAGGAACTTCTTTTTAAAAAAGATGGAAAAAATTCCATGGAAGACAAACATAGATCACTTTAAAAATCATTTTTCTCCTATTCCTATTTGGTTCTTCAGTCCCTAAATATCAAAGTCTGCTTTCTAAAGGTACACATAGCATATTTGTATTGGAATATGATGGCACGGATTTGAGAATCTTCTAGACATTTGATAAATGTCAGTTTGAAACAAATGACTTTATTCCTAGCTTAATAAAATCCCAAGTAGACATCAACTTTGGATGTGTCTCTTAAAGATCATATGTTAATTCATTAGTGAATATCAGAAAGCAGATTGACATGTTTTATCAATGTATTTTCCCTTATTTAACTTAATGAGTCTTATAGGGTCTGTCTTTCACATGATCTTATGAGATGTTCTGGGAAAAGGGGGTTCCATGGTTAGTGAGTTTGGGAAAAGATTAGAGCTCCTGTAGGAAAAAAAAAATCTACTTAACTCATTTAACCCATCAAGTCCCAAACTATTTGACCACAATAACCACTTCTCTTCTCTCTTTTTTAAAACAGGGGCATTTAACATCTTATGGAATACACTTGGGTAATTATTTCTCTGTTTTAACCTTTCCAACTAACTTTTTTGACTGCATAGGTCATTTATTTCAATTCTCCTTTCCTAAATACTTCCTAAACATTGCAGGTATTTTCCTGGTTTGACTGAGTCAGGTAGGAGTTTAGATATAGCCTGTATACCTAGCCTCATTTGACTCACATTTTTACATGTATTTTTTTCACATGCTCCTTTGGCCAAATAAGTGAAATAGGTTTTTGTCACAGATAAGACAATTACAGAAAGGATCTAAACTTGTGTTCCTTAGGGTGAGCCCTCGGGAGTTTCTTAGAACTAGAGTGGGGCTGAGCTGGCTGTCTTTTGCCTGGGAAAATACAAATGTGCAGGACCTTGAATGAATGGACAGGCAGCTCAGAGCAGCAATGAATTCAACAGCTGCAAGAGACTACAGACATCATTCAGTGTTAGGCCCTCATCTTGTGCCAGTAATCAGAGGCCCAGATTATCAAAACGACTGGCTTCAGGTTAGGTCCCAGCTGTAGCTGAGCTGGATTTAGGTTTGGCTCTCTGATTCTCAGTCTCTAAATTTTTTGCTAACGTTGGAGCCTGTTAGACCTCTGGTGGAGTAGGTGGATCCGGTCTCAAATTCACCTCTGCTATTTTCACTCCGTAACTGTTGTCCTTGGTTTTCCAAAGCCCGCTGTAGAGATGACAATGTATACCATGTGATGAAAAGTTCTTTCAAATACCAAAATACTTCCAGACAAAAAAATGTGTGTGTTGTGTGTGTGTGTGTGTAGGATGGTGGTGGTGGTGGTGGTGGCGACAGCCCTGGGGTAGGTAGGGAAGGGGAATGCACATTCTGATTGACTTAACTAGGCTAGAAATATTCTTGTTCTGGTTTCCAGGGACAAAGTAAAATTAAGTAAAACTGTCATCCTATTCAAATAATAGTTGAACATTTGTTCTTTCTCAATTTCTGTTCTGGAGAGCTCTTCAATAGGCTGTGAAATGGGTTGGTGGTGAAAGATGAGCTGGTAGCAATTATTTCCCCATATCCTTACTGACTTGGATAACACTCACTTTTCTTTGCTATGTACAACCTAACTGAAAATGCAGATCCAATGACTAATGTCTTGGGTGTGTCAAAATGGCAGGCCGGCAGTGCTTGCAACTCAGCTGTCTGTTTAGCATTTCCCTCTGTTTTTAGATTAATGTTATTTTTCTTATAACCCATCAAGCTAAGACTTTTCGCAGGGGAATACAGATTCTATTGCAATTACCTGGAGGAATATCCACTCAAGTACTCGCTGGAAGTCCTTTGGGTTGGAGAGAGGTTTTGACAGGGAACTAAGCACTGCAGAATTATGTCCAGCTGTGTACAAATATTTATGGGGATAGTCACAGTGACTGAAACAATTAATGCAAAGGGAAACTTACCAAACAAATATGCCATTGTTTGGATACAGCAGAATATTCCACGACTTCCCCCTCCATTCCTCTCTATTATGGCTATATTCATTGAATCTCAAGGAATCAGGATGATTTCTGAAATTAGAAAGTAGTTACCAAGAACTAGATATGCATATTTACCACTATTTTTAAGAACAAGGACCTTTTTTTTTTTTTTTAAAAACAAGGTCTGTTATTAAAATAAAAAAGAGATAATGATATTCTGGCCCATTTACCAAAATATGACATGATATTTGACAATTAAAAAATGATAAAAAAACCCCCAAAGTTGCAAGTTACATTTTATAAATATCTGTGTAAAGAAATTATAATTTATTAATCACTATAGCTTTGACATGAATGAGAAAAATAGTGATAAAGTATATGGAGGGAATAGTATTTATTTTATTTATAGTGGTAGTTTGGAGTTCATATAGCTTTATGTATATCCAGTTCCCAGGGATTCAGAGTCCAGAGGCTGGGAAAACTGGATTTAGGAATACGGACAATCTTTCATGTAACCTTCATGTAATTTTGCTGGCTTTATCACCTCTCGCTCTTCCAGAAGTCTGTGGAATATCCTTTTGGTGAAAGCCGCTTTAGACTTTCCTTTCTTAGTCATCCCTTCCCTGCATTTTACTACCTCACCACTCCACAGCTTCCCACCATGTGCCAGGAAACCATCGATTCTGTCCCCTCAATGTCTTAACAAATCTGTTTTTGAGACCAGATTAATTACAACACCCCCCTTGCTAGTTCTCTTTCCTCCATTTTGGATTTATTTAATCTGTCCTTAAAATTGCTACCGGAGTAATATGTCTATAATAATAAAATGAATTGAATGGTTACTATATGCCTGGCATTTGACATCCATCAGACCATTTAATTCTCATAGTAATGTCATTATGCCATTTTGTTAGATAAGGAAATTATGGCCAAGAGAAACCTAGTTCCCTAAGGGTCACACAATAAGAAGAGGCAGAGCCAGGAGTTGAATCCTCAAGGATCTGCAACTTATATTGCCTTTCTAACTATTACACCACACTACTTCTTTAAGCCAATCAGATCATGTTGTGAGTTGTGTTAGTTCTGATGTTGCTATCATTCATGAAATTGTCAATTTGGGAAGGCGATAGTTTTCTTAGCATACTCTTGTTCTGCGGAGTAGAATGGTAAGAAAAAACTATGTGATGGAATTTTTTAAATGGCTGTTTTAGGGTATTGACTGTTAATTAAGCCCATCCCTAAATGAAAGGTGTTTCAGTGGTGCCGAGAGACAATGAATGGATTCATTTGTAGGTTAGAGGTGTATGAGTGGTAGAGAGGTTTGGGTCTTTAATTAGCTGTGTGGTTGCTTAAGTCAGTTGATTAAAGCACCATATGAATGAAGTCACGTTTATGGATTCAGTTCCTGTGTGGGCTTGTTTATTTAGTCATCCTTGCACCATTAACCTCAGCCTATCTCCTTGCTAATGCGTACCATTAGCTGAAAAGGACAGTGTGAATGGAAAAGTGCAAATTTCTCCTCATACTTGGAAAAGTTGCCCAACATGCATGTTGTCTTGACATTGGCAGAGAAGCAGGGCACATTATTAAATCTTCAATTGTTTTCAGTTCTCCTGAAAAATT
This sequence comes from Lutra lutra, assembly GCF_902655055.1. Lineage (NCBI taxonomy): Eukaryota > Metazoa > Chordata > Mammalia > Carnivora > Mustelidae > Lutra > Lutra lutra. The sequence goes on from NC_062283.1 coordinate 104,702,067, forward strand.
CATTATGTGACAAAATGCCATAAATCGTATATAAATTAGAATCTCCTTTATAAAATAACTTTAACTGCATTTTAATAAATTGAAAATTGAGATAGTTACTAGGTTCATGTTCATTTACTTGAAATAAGGCTGTCATAATTGGAGAAAAATAAAGGAAACTCAGGTTAATATTTTTCAGACCCCATTTCTTCTTCTCCAGCCAAAGTAACGAATAGCCCATATAAACAGACCACCACCACCTTTGAGGTGTGATAACTTAAATCCTATTTAAGTTCTTCTTTCCATACTGTTACTTTTTTATTGTCATTCTGCTCAAATATCATGAAGGAATTATTCTCTTCTTTGTAATGTTCTCTGTAATAAGGGAATGAGCATACTTATTTAATACATTTTTATTGCATTTCTGTAAAATGAATGAATATTTACATGGAGATATAATTGTAAGCAAAAAGAAAACATGGTCCTTCCCTCATAGAGGCTTGGAATATAATGGAAATGATAGATATTGACCAAGTCAAAATTCATTAAATGTTTATCTAGTATGTCTATGTGCCAGGCAAATTTGCCAGCACTGAGGATACAGAGATAAAAAGGACCTACAAACCCTCCTTGCCTCAGTGAGCTTATCTTCTTATGAAAGAATCTACAAACAAATAAAAGTAAGTAAAAAAATAAAAGGTATCCTGTAGTAGTAAGTGCTATCAGGAAAGACAAAGCAGGAGGGTGATATGGAGAGGGTAGTGTTGGTAAATGTCACTAAAAATGTGACATTCGAAGAAAGAACAGAAGGACATAAGGGCAAAAGTCATGTTCTAGGGAAAGAGAGAAGGACAAGGGTGAAGTCCTGGGGCAGAAGAGTGCCTGGTATGTTCTCAGAACATCAAGAAGGCCAGAGAGGTTGAGGAAGAGCAAGCAAGGCAGCAACTAGCATCATATGAAGGCATAGATAAAACAGGAGCCATGGCAGGTAGGGCCTCAGTGGGACACGTACAGAGGGAGACAGGGAGGCACTATACGGTTTTCTGACCTGGTTTAGGTTTTAGTAAGATCATTCTGGCTGCTGAGTTGAGGATAGATGGCTGAGGGGCAAGAGGAAGAGGAAGGAACATTTCTGATCCAGACAAGAGGTGATGGTGAATTGGACCCAGGAGGATAATGGTGGAGAGGTGAGAATTGTTGGGTTCTCTATATATTTTGTTATTCCCAATATCTAGTACAGTATCACTGTTTATATTTTGGGGGCAAAAATGTTGAGTTCATATATCATGCCAAAATATTTTCTAGCATATTTTTAAATAATGTTTGACTGTTAGAAAAAAATTATCAGTTATCAACAGATAATTCACATTATATTATCCTTTCACTGAAAACCACCCAAAGGTTTCTCATTCTGTTTATACTAAATGCAAACCTTACAATGACTTAGAAGGCCAACTTGATCCAATATGTTATCTTCTAGCCACACGTTTAATGCTAGTCAATTTGATGAATCTATATCTATACCTATATCTATATCTATATCTATCTATATCTATCTATTTATCTATCTATATAAAATCTACAGGATTTAAATCTTAGTGAGGAAATAAGAATGTAAAAATGTTACTGATAATTTTCAAATAGTGGCTGTAGACTAAAAGGATAATGTCTTGGAATTATAGTAGAAATATCATACTAATATTTATTTTACCTGCTTCTTGTCACTTTTTAAAAATGTGATGACTAGGGGGCGCCTGGGTGGCTCAGTGGGTTAAGCTGCTGCCTTCAGCTCAGGTCATGATCCCAGGTCCTGGGTTCGAGCCCCACATCGGGCTTTCTGCTCAGCAGGGAGCCTGCTTCCTCCTCTCTCTCTGCCTGCCTCTCTGCTTACTTGTGATTTCTCTCTGTCAAATAAATAAATAAAATATTTTAAAAAAATGTGATGACTAGGACATTCAAAATTATAACTGCAGGTGAATTTTTTTGGCTCACATTATATTTCTGTTGAATGGTAGTGGTTTCCATTTTCTTTTTATGACTTTATATTAAACTATTTCCTTATTTACTGTGTTCCAGGTAACTGGGTTTCTTTGAGATCCTTGAATTTGCCAGGCTTTTACCTGTCTCGGGGTTTTGTATATTTTGTTCCCCTTCCCCGAAATGTTATTCCTTTAGAATTTCCCTTGTTTTTCTTTATTATTCATATCTCAGCTCAAATGTCCCTTCTTAGACAGCATGGAGCTGTCCATGATCCCAATATTGGTGCTGTCACCAATGGTACTTACTGCAGCCACTTCTGGATCCTGTTCCCAAGGGAAACTCACATTATGGCATAGGACTTTCAGTTCGTTCAGCACCAGGTATCACAAATAATGCAGATTGTGTCATGGCTGTGAGTCCCTTGCAACCAAATGAAGTCCCAAGTTTGAGGGTCTGATTTGTCAAGCTGAGGAGCTGAGAAAAGTTTGGTTTCTTTAGTCACTTTGGGATTCCCTCAGATACCAGGATACTGGGCAATCCAGAATGATAAATGTCAATAATAGCATATTTTTCCTGGCATCAATATTTAAAAAATTTTAAAAAGTTAAAATTATTATCTTTTCCTTATATTTTATGCCATTTTTTGCAAAATAAAATATTTTTGAATCTGTGAATCTATGAATTGAATTTGAATTTTTTTGTGTCTAAGTAATATTTGCTGTGATATTTGCCTAGCTATTTTCTCAATAGTAAGTACTTTTTAAAATAAGCATTTAAAACTTTATATGAAAAGATTGCTTTCAGTGTTTTGAGACAAAATTCTTTTTAGGTTATGCCATGATCACTTTCTTCCCAAAATCAAGTAGAGATTTTAAGTTCACATCGATTTTTCTAAAATGAGCCACTACCAATACATGGTTGTTTAATAATTATATAAGTGACTCAAACCAGCTTTTATTTAAAATAAGAGTAGGTGGCTTATTAAATTTTGGTGTGGCATCTGGATGTTTGAGTATAATAAAGGGTTGTCATAGCTCACAGTATATAATAATATATATTATATATGTGATAATATAATAATAATATCTGATTTTTAAAGAAAGCATTTTTTACCATAGCTGACATACATTTCACTCCTTATACCATCAAAAATGGTAGTGAACAAAGAAAATATAATTGACTGTTCAGTCGTTTTATCAGAACATCTTATGTATTGGTTCATTATAAGAATGTGATTGATATTTAATGTGAAAATATATTTTTAAATCCCAAGTTTTTTTTTAAGATTTTATTTATTTGAGAGAAAGAGAGAGTACGAGCTGGGTGAGGAGGAGAGGGAGAAGCAGACTCCTCACTGAGCAGGGAGCCCGATGAAGAGCTCGATTCTGGGACTTTAGGATCATGACTTGAGCTGAAGGCAGACACTTAATTGACTGAGCCACCCAGGCATCTCTAGTTCCAAGTTCTGTTTGTCTATTTATATTGTAACTATAGTACTACATAGTCATCAAATGGATTTTTAAATGTTTTTATTTACTTTTCTACTATAAATATAATATATATTTAGTGTAGAAGTTTAGAAAATATAGGAAAACAATGAGACAAATTAAAAAAATCAGTTATGATCCTGTCTTCCATAAATAACCACTATTGACATTTTGATGAATTGCTTTTCAGTTATTTTTCCTGTGTCTACATCTCTGTATGTGTGTATGGGCATGCATGTATCTGTGTGTTTTGTTGTGTACATTACTTAACCTGCTTTTTTCCCACAGGATATGTGTAATGATATAGTTGGGAAGAAAGAAAGGGGCTTTGGACCAAGGATGTATTCAAATGTTACTTTATAAATGCTGACCTTTTAAGTTTTAGAAGCAAATTTTCATTTGGCCTTGTCAGGTGTAAGGATATATAAGTGAAATTCATCACAGAGCCTTCCTGGCAAGACCCATCCCTGGGTCATTCAGAGGCTGTGCTCCTCAGTTACAGCTTTTCTGTTTCCTGGAAGTCCTCAGATCCTTCTCTGTGATGCCGAAATTTCTGCTTCTTGCAACGCTATACCTCACATTGCCAACACAATCTGTTGTAACGAACTTGTATTTTTGTGTGTGTGTGTTCTGCAGGATTTTAAATCTCACTTTCTGTTCCCCTCACCTTGAATTAAACACATTTGATTTTGGCTTCAAGTTAATTTTCCATCACTTTATCCCAATGATTTCTGAATATTCAGTGATGAAAGCACTGGATTGTTCTATTTCATTCTTGATCACACCATAGAAAGATAAATCATTTAACTCTTCTGTGCTTCAGGTTCTTCATGATTAAAATGAGGATTTTTGTTGTATGTTCCCTAAGGTTTTTTCCAGAGCTAACATGGAATGTCTGTGTGTCTATATAAGCAGTATGAAATAGTGGAAAGAGCATGGGCTATGCATCAAAGAAAGCTCGGTGCAAATGTTGGAGCTCTGTGACTTTGGATTTGCTTCTTACTGTTTCCAAACTTGTATTTTCTTGTTAATTTGTTTTTTTCTTTTGCTCCTTTGATTGAATGCATTGAACTGCTCTGTCTTAGAGTTTGCCAATCCTTTCTTTCCTTCATCTAGTCTGCTCTTGAATCCTTCTATTGAATTTTTTTAAATGCAGTTATTGTATTCTTCAGCTCTATGTATTCTTATTTGGTATTTTCTTGTATTTTTGTCTCTGTTGAAATTCCTTTTTTTCAATTTTTTATTTAAAAAAAATTTTAAAGATTTTATTTATTTATTTGAGAGAGTGAGATAGTGAGAGAGAGCACAATCGGTGGTAGGAGGGAAAGGCAGGGAGAAGCAGACTCCCCACTAAGCAGGGAGCCCAATGCGGGACTCAATCCCAGGACCCTGGGATCATGACCTGAGCCAAAGGCAGAAGTTTAACTGGCTGAGCCACCCAGGTGCTCTCTGTTGAAATTCTTGCTTTGTTCATGCATTGTTCTCCTGATCTTCGTGCACATCTTTATGGTCATTATTTTGAACACTTTTTAAGGTAAATTGCTTATCTTCATTTCATTAAGGTCTGTTTCTGGGGTTTTATGTTGTTCTCTTTGAACAGTTCCTCTGTTTATTTTCTTTGACTCCCTGTGTTGGTTTCTGTGCATTAGATAAAACAGCCACCCTTTTAGACTTGATGGAGTGGTCTTGTGTAGGAGAGGGAATTTATCATTTAGCTTGACCCAAGTTCTTGGTTGTTTCTTAAACCTTTGTGATTTCCAAGCTTCCTCCCTTGTTCTTAGTGGCTCTGAGTAGTTGAGAGTGCTCTAAGACCTGTCAGTATCCCAAAGGGGAGGATCTCAGTCATTACCTCTATGTAGGATGATTAGAAGCCAGACCTTTAGGCCACATAGCTTTAAAAGTATCCAAACAGACCTTTTTTAGGAAAGACTGGGTGCTGGATGTTTCTGCCTGCTCCTTCTGTGCTGAGTCCTGGAGAATAGTCATGATAAGTCTTCTGAAGTCTACTAAGAACTGTTTCATTTTTTGAGGGTCTTGTGGATACAAGCCCCACTGGCTTTCAGAGCTAGGTGTTTTGGGTACCTGTCCCTCAGGTGGAAATCTCAAAAGTTGGGGTGCTAGATGTACCATTCACTCCTCAGGGAGAAGCTGGGCATTGTAAATTTCCCCCCAATTAGTTGTTGCTGTGCTGGGGGTGAGGTTTATGGCAAGAGTGAGCCTCAGTCTTTCCCTACCCATTTTGATGTGGGCTTTTTCCTTGTTTACTCAGTATGCAAGAAGTCACTCAGCTCACTTCTGGATTTCTTTCAGAAGGAATTGTTCCATGTATAGCTGTAGAGTCATTGTTCCTGCTAGAGGAAATGAGTTTGGGAAGCCTAGGCCACCATCATGGACCAGAACTCCCCAAGGTTGTATTTTCTTATATGTAAAAAAGGGGTATAGAAATTATTATGTTGGCTGTATATAAGAGAACTGTGACTATAGTGGCTTGAACAAGAAAGGCTTTTGCTTTTCTCATTTATTGAGAAATCTGGAAATAGGTAGCTCAAAGCTGTTGTGTCTGCTCATTCATCTTATCATTATCTTCTTCTGCTTGTCTACTCCCCTATTCTTAGTGTATGGTTTTCTCTATGAGTATACCAGCAAGCATAGTATCCCTATTCTAGACAAGAAGAAAGGAAGGGGGGAGTTCAAAGAGACATGACAGATGAAGTTTCATGAGGAAAACAATCTAATTGATTTCCACTTCCACATTATTTGTTAGAGCTGTGACACAAAGTTATGCCCAACTCTGGGGCATAACTCTGGGGAATCTAAGATCCTGTATTTTTTTCTGAATGTGTTGATCTCCTGAATACAATTTAAATTTTGCCAATGAGGAAGAAGATGAGAATAAATAATTGGTTGGCAACATCAGTGTCCGCAACAGGAAAAACTTCACTTTCTTTAGTTTTTGGGAGGCCATCCAAGATGATACATATGAATATATAGGATATGTATGCTTAAATAGTGACTACTTCCTATTACTCTTTTATTCTGAAGTGACTATTTGCAACAATCATTAGAAAGGAGCTTTTTTAATTTAATTATTGGTACATTTAAAATATATACATCTAAAGAGTGTAAGAAGTATCTGTTTCCCAACTGTTTTGCATAAGTTCTGTTTTGCTTTCTTGTGTGGTTTAAACTTCTGATACCTCATTTTCATTGGACCTATTTGATATTAAAAAATAAAAAGAAGAAAGTAAATTTCAAAAATCTGTGTTTAACTCTTATACTTGTGAAAAATATAAATAAATGGTAAAACCAGATTAACTTGGGGAACTGTTTAATACTTTAGGAATCTTAATATGGGAGAAAAGCCTGTCAGGTAGAAAAAGTGACCTCTTATGGAGTGTGGTTCAAAAGGAAATTAGAAAACGAGTTTTCTTTTAAGTGCCTCCTTGCCCCAAGTGGTTCCTCTTGCCACATGCCTGAAATGCCCACGGTCAGAATCATTATGAGACTATATTCCACAAGTGTCTTTCTAAAATGTGTAATCTGGAAGGAAATTTTGACTGAGTCATTAGCAATCTATATACATTTTAAAATCTCATCCGCCCTTATAGTGAACAGGCAGCTTTGAAACTTGGTAGAGAAAGAGTCCATTTTGGGGGTTGTGGAAAGGAAGATTTGAAACATAGGTGGGAAAGAGCAGCACAAAGAGATTAAGAGGAATCAAAAGAGGGCAGGTTAGGGTTAGAAAGGTACAAGAAGAAGACATAGGTCGGTCTTTTCTTTTGATGCGTCAATGTGCAATACTAACGCTGAAGCACTTCACTGTCAGCACCTGGGGTTCACAGAGGAGAATGGACACTTGACTTCCATCCAACTCAAGGACTCCCTGATCATTGACAGGAGCTCTGCAGAGCTCCATACACTAGCCACAGTGACATTTCAGATGTGACTAGTAATACCTCAGAAGTCCTTAGAGCCTGAAACCATGCCCTCCCTCTACCTTTGCCTTTACATTAAACACTGCAGAGATGGGAACGTCTCCTGGTTCCATGAATGTCTTTGTGATAGTCAGAATGGTACCCTTTAGACTACCTGAATGTTCGCATTTCAGCCATTTCTCCAGGTTGGTTGAAGTAGAAACGAGGAGCTTCTTTTAAAGAGACTGTGAAAAGTTTCACTCAAAGTCCACTGTGCTGCCTTAGCATTAATTTGCAGGGTCAGGAGAGCAGGAGCGGTATTGTGTGGTTATGTAATTCATCAGCCTGAATTACACTTTTCTTCTATAAATCAGCTGGTTTGAAAGGTTTGGATTCGATCTCTCACCCATTTGTTTTTCTCAGACTTTAAAAATTCTCGGGGTGCCTGGGTGGCTCAGTGGGTTAAAGCCTCTGCCTTCGGCTCAGGTCATGATCCCAGGGTCCTGAGATGGAGCCCCACATCAGGCTCTCTGCTCAGCAGGGAGCCTGCTTCCCTTCCTCTCTCTCTGTCTGCCTCTCTGCCTACTTGTGATCTCTGTCAAATAAATAAATAAAATCTTTAAAAAAAAATTCTTCCTCGTATTTGTTTGGTAAACACCTATTTAGTAAATACTTCTGTGTTATTTATAAAATGCCTTTGTAGCCATTTTATATATTGTCGGATTTAGTCCTTATTATAACCTAGTGAGTTAAGTATTATTATAATCACCACTTGACAGGGGAGGAAACTGGCACAGAGAGGAGGAGTGACGGGCCCAGAGATATCATGTAGCTTGGAAGTGAGAGAGTGGACACGCAGATCAGTCAGTCTGGCTTTGGGGCCCAAGCTTTAACCTGAGGTTCTGGGCCTGGAGGGATATGCAGCCGGACAGATTCCAGGCTGTTCTTCTTAGTTGTCTTTTGTCTTAAAATCCTATGCATTCTCGAGTTTTGGCATAGAATATTTTGGTAGTACTTTATTCACAACTCATCTTGTTTTTTAATGCAAATAAACCCATGACTATGACATTGAATGGACTGTGATTGAATTGATTGGGTGGGAGATTTTATTCATTTAAGTAGCAATATTTTCACTTCACTTTCCAAAGGTGAATAAAGACATGGAATCTCTGCATAGACCCTGAATTATATCATCTCCTCTTATAACTTCCATAAAATTAATCATCTCTGAAAGCATTAAACATTTGGATGCAGAAACCATCTAATAAAGCCGGCACTGGCAGGTAGTGAGCTACTGCATATCGTTAGTGTGTCAGTGGTTTTGTATCACAATGCAAGAGCCTTACTGTGCAAAAAAAGTTTTTAAACCTTCTTAGTACCAGAGGAGGCCTCAGTGTTTATATTCAGTGAATTGACCATATCTGGGAACTTTCAAATATTATTCCCAGGACAACTAGAGGGACTCATTCTAAGAATGAGTCAGGAATGAGATTTTTAAACAAATGGAAACTCAAAAAAAATGACATAAATATATAAATATATGGCCGGCAGCCAAACAGAACCGGACTTTGATTTTTTGGGGAGGACCCTCTATTTGTGTTTAAAGGGCTGCTGGCGTTGGAGCTGCCACTTACTGGCTCACAAGAGCACTGAGTGTTTATATCCCTCCACCCCCCACCCTCTTTATTCAGTGACTCATGTTGTAGCTTGAAATTGGCCGTGGTGAGAGTATTTACACCATGGAAATTAGGAAACAGTGGAAATCAGGGCCTTTTCTTTTTCCCCAGAGACAGTTGCCAAACATTTACAAACATACCACTAGGTGCTTGGATACGTAACAAATGCATGGTATTTAAAAAGTCCCTCTAATTTTAAAAGAAACAAGTAGAGACATTAGGGATGAATATAACCCTTCTGGCTTAGCTTTACTCGTTTTTTTCTCATACTATTGTTTTGTGACCGAAAGCCTATCCTAGGAAGAAGATAATTGGTTCCGAGAACACGAAATTCACCAGTGGACCTTGACAGCAGACCTCACAAAACACAATCTCTGTCAGCCTTGGAAAGCTTTGTCAGGAACAGAGCCCTCTTTGGGTTTTCATTTCCATTTTTCTCCAGACATTTACAAAGAAAAATTACTTCCTACGGAGTATCCATTAGCCTCCAGCACTGATGCTAATGAGCAAACTGCCAGTGAGCTGGAGAGCAAATGGGGATGAGTCACCAGACACACAGCCAGCACTTCCTGCTCGACCTCCTGCGTCACTGCAGAGACACTTGTTCCTTACCAGCCCGGGGGGCGGGGGGGGGGGGGGGGGGGGGGGGGGGGGAGTCACGGTCTCACAGCTGTGCGTTGCTGGGAGAGCTGCTGAGCAGAGGAGCTCCCCGAAAAGGACACACTGATTTGTACTGAAATCATCTGTGCTCATACCTCCCCAGAGCTGGGTTTTGCATCTAGGTTGAAGTGTTCTTAAATGAAGAATATTAAGTGAAGGACAAAGACCCTTTTAAAATGCGTTGCTTTACCAAGAACAGAAAGCTAAATAGGACTGAGAGAAAGCCTGCTCTTTCTGTACAAATAGGAAGACAGGGTGCAAAGACGCAGGTGACACTGAGAGCCGCGCGCAGGGACGCGGTCAATGCGGCCCTTTAAGAGCCTTGCTCAGTGGTGGGATTTTGTATGTTAGTGTACTTTTGTTTTGTGCCTTCCTCATCGCTTATGCTGCAGATGGAAGAAATGAAGAAGTTTGTGACTCTAGGACTTTCCTAGGAATGGTCTGCAGCATTGAACAGTCAACAAACAGCAGATGGAAGGAAAAGATTTCTGATTAGCCTCTGGGCGGGCAGTGACACACTTTGTGTCCATAGGATACAAATAGTCATTTCAAGTTGGTGTTACTGAGCAAACGATGTTGGTGCCTTGGTGAGGGGCTAAGCATTCACTGAGGGACATTTTTATTTTTAAGAATGATTTTTGTCATCCAGGAGGAAGGGAACATGAAGATACAAAACTCTGTTTCACTGGGACCTCTTGCAATGCTTGAGTCTAATTTATTTGTTTATATTCTTTTGGTTCTGGAAATTACTTAAGCTACCCTGAAAGAATACATGATATAAACAAGTGAGCAAACTGAGCAAAAGAGAAAACAAAGGTGAAAAAATAGCAGACAACTGGGTGAGGTTAGTTCACAGTGTGCTTGACTGAGGCATCCTTTGCTAGAGGTGGGCCAGAGATTTGGATTTAAGTTTATAGGAAATCGAGGTAGAGAAAACAATATGATGAATTATTGACCAAGTGTCTATCGGGTGAAGCTGAACCAGGTGCTGAGGAAAAGCACTGCTATTCTATACTGGATAGTAAGAAAAATCTGACTGGAAAGGTCAGTGAACATTTTCAAGTTGGGAGGGACACTGATTAATAAGTATTCAGTTCTGATAGACATTACCTTTAATTTATTTTTTAAAAAGTTTATTTATTTATTTGAGAGAGAGAGAGAGAGAGAGAGAGAGCATGAGTGGGATAGGGGCAGAGGGATAGAATCTTCAAGCAGACTCCTTGCGGAGTGAAGAACCCAATGTGGGGCTATGACCCATGTGATCACGACCTGAGCTGAAACCAAGAGTCAGATGCTCAACTGAATGAGCCACCCAGGTGCCCACCTTTAATTAATTTCTTGAAGGACACCACACTTAAAATGTAATAATTATCATTTTAGTACTAAAGTACCTAAAAATTCTACTTAAAATGCCTACCACAAAAAACAGCCCAAAGCCAACCACCCCCAACCCCAAAATGTGAGGAAATCTAAATGGAAACATTTATTAAATGGTTAGCAAAATTAATGGAAAGGACACTTCTACTTTTATGCTTGTAAAATGAGCTATCAGTCTAAACTGAGTATGGTAAAAATGACTCAATACTGCAAAGATGGGTAGGCTTTCCCAATGGGTCTTCCATTATTACAGGCCCTCCCCAGCAGTTGTAACTGTGGGTACTCAGAAGAATCGAAGCAAGGTGACCCTGAACTGTACACGTCCTCACAGAACAATTTTCTTACCCAACTTCACATTGTAAACTGAAAGAGGCTGTCTGTTTGTGAGGCAGTCATCTTTATCTCCGCCAGTCCTTTTTCCTTTTCTCTTTTGTGTAAGGACCACTAGAGACTAAAGCTCATCTGGGACCCAGCTGTGCATATAAATATGGATATTTAAACATTGGTCTATTTTTTTCTTATTTTATAACACATTCAACTTTTATTTTACCCCGTTGTAATTTAAAATGACCTGAAAGATGGATTTCACCATACCTTCAGGCCCAGAAAAATATGACCCAGTGGTTCTTTATGTTGACTGATGGTGTGGACTAGGAGAGGAGAAGGGAGGTATTGATCATGAATGAGTAGGGGTTAAGAATACCTTGGCAAAGAGTGGGATATCTTTTCCTTTACACAGGAGAGGTGGAAAAACTTGTGTGGACTTAACAAATGGATGGTGCAACCAGAAGGAAAAAAAAATCAAGAGATTTTTGGCTAGATGGTTTCAACATACTCATAAAATTGAGAGCCACTCTGTTGGTTTTCAAACATTGTGAGGCCAAGTGTACCTGGGGAGCTTGTTGAAAGTGCTGATTTCTGAACCCTGGGAGTCAGAGATTCTAAATCAGAAAATTAGGGAGACAAGGATAGCGGTGGGTGGCAGGGAGAGGCCTGCAGAAATATAGTTTTGAGAGCTACCTCAGTTGATACAATGCAGGTGATCAGAGACTCTCTTTTATCTTCTATCCATTTCCCTTTTATTCCATGCCATTGTTCTCATCCTTATACCTGTGTGTGGCCACAGCAAGTTTTGCTTTTGATTCAAAACTCCATACATTCAGAACCAACCTATGCCATCTGCTCTTTTAAGCACCAATCTGATCTGTCTTCCTCCATCGATCTACTCACATCTGTCTGTATCTCTTTTACTTCCAAAAAAAGGGTACCTATATAATACATTTTACTATGGGTATTTTTCCTTTTTTGCTAACAAATTTGCAGTTCTTTCTACAATAGCATATATAAGATTCTACTCTATAGACATATTCTCGATATCATCCAGTAGAACCATGTTCATAGTATGGCTTCTTATCATTGGAAAAAAATAATCTCAGTTTATATCACTAAAGCAATGGTTAAATGTTTCATGCATCCAGTTATATAATCATATGTAGCCACTGAAAAATATGGTCCATATATGTATATGGTCTCTTTCATCTCCTCTGTAAAATTTTCATTTAATCAATAACCATGTGATAAATGGAGTATTGTTTTGGAGAAGATGCAAAGAAGAAAATCAAGGTTCCGTTGATGTATATATCACTGGTTTTCAGAAAATAGATGTACTGCTTTAATTAATAACAATGTCTTTCCCTAGAAATGTATAAACATCAACAGATACTTTAAAAACATTGACTTGGGAGGTCAATATATGAGGCTGTAAATTGTAAGCAATTTACAGTAATATAAATACAAAGCAACTAAAAGAAATTAGTTGATATGAGTAGTTGATAAAGGGATAAAGAAAGAAGGTAAAAATTAGGTCTTAGAGGTGTTAAAACTAAAGCACAGAAGATGTTGCCACAAGTAATAGTCCCATATTTTAAGCTGAGCCTAAGTTTCACAGTATTTTTTAAGCTTTTAGGAAAATTGTTATATTTAAGATATTTCCAGACTCTAAAGAGAAAATATATTTTGATTAATCAATGGTTTTTTAACTTTTATGTAAATATATTCCCAACTTATTTCTGTAAAATAATATATTCAAGCATAGCTATTTTTTCCTTTTTTTCTGAAAATCTTTGTTAAGAATAGATGTAAGAGATGTTTACTTCTGGATGGCCCATATTAGTTGATGACAGGCTGATGCCTCCACGCAGGTGAATGGAAAAGGCCAGAGAAATTATAAAATCATTTTGTGAAGGCATCACAGAGCTGTGAAAACAAGGACCAGATGATCCAAAATGACTGAGGTGAAAGAACTTTCTGAGGTGAGCTGATGGTGTCCAGTGGTTCTCTCCTAGGACTTGCTGGGGGTAAAGAGAAACTGGCACAAATTTCACTGATTGTGCAGGGCTGCTGTGACAAACTGGAAACAAGAGAGGCCAAGGAAGCACAGAGGACTTCTCTCACTGGACATGGGCTAAGGTCTAGTACTGTGAGAAGCTAGGCTGAAACTATTACAAGGTAGAGTGAAATCTTTGCAGTCTCACAAAGCTTCTTAGGAAACAGGACTTACTGCAGGTGGCATTCAGAATTAGGACATTGTTAATCTCCTTTTCAAGACACTTACTAGATTTTGAAAGTAGGTGGGGATTGGAAGGCAGAGTTAAGCTGTGAAATACTGAAGGGGTGATCTGGATCTTCCCAGAATCTCATGGCTGAGGAGGACATGCATTCAAAATCCTGGAAGGGTCCTATCTTAGGAACTGAGAGGGCTAGATACAGACAGAGATTTACTACGACTAAAACTAAGCCCTGGCGTAGCTCAGTCTCTGATTTGGATTGAGCTCATCAGTTCTTTATCCTGTCTGCCTAAAGGAATAGGGGAATTCTGTCTGATGGTAGATAATATTATCCAGAGCCCATAGAGTTCTTTGATTTACACTATATCCACTATGTAATAAATAATTACTAGACCTGTGATAAAGCAAGAATATGTGACGGACAATAAAGAAACAGACCACATGATAAAAAAAAGACTCATGAATTATCCAAATATTGAATTTAGGGGGGGAATGAACTATTAGGAGTTGTACACTTGGAATTGACTCAGGAGTGTAGAGAGCTAGAGAGAGTTTAGCCTCTACCCTTATAATAATAAAAAACCCAACAAATCAGAAGTTTAAAACTTTTTGGAGCCCAGCAGGGAGCTTGAAAGACACTTAATAAAAGAAGATATCCAAATAGCCAGTAAATATAATGAAGGGGATTGTATTTGTTATGTCCCTAAACATGCTGTGCAATAACGCTGTTATATACTTACTCAGTAACGTAGCAATAAATGTTTATTGATTTTATGTCTGATATCAGTTACCACTTTGCATATCTTACCTGGGCTCAGTCATGCATCTGAGGGTTTCTGGCTGTCAACTTAGGCTACCAGGGCACTAAACTCTATAGCTGAGTAGCCTGGACCTGTTTTTATAGCAGTGGCAGAGGCATGAATGTAAAACGGAAACACATGAAGCTTAGGAACTAGCTCTCGGTAACAACTTTATTCTATAGACTGTTGATTATTGGGTGCATAGTCAAGGTCAGATTTAAGGGATGAATGGGTAAATAGACTCTGGCCTCTCATGAAAACTGCAAAGTCACAAGGTAAAAGATACATATATTATCTATAGGAATGAGTAAGGAACAATGCTACTGATGTCATCTATCAAAGTGCTCTTCTTTCTGTGGCGAACTTCACCCTCTTCCACTGGAGACTGGCTTCCTCAAAGGATAAAGAATCTGTAGCTCTTGAACTCCATATCCTTTGTGCTCTGCGTCCGAGTTGGGCTAGCCACCATTTTTGTTGTTGTTGTTGTTCCTGTTAGAACAGTCTCTGGAGGATGATTTGGATGGGGCTGATTTGGCCAGCTGCCCATTCCTCATCCTTTCAATATTTTGTCCAGGGATTTTAGGTCATAGAATAAGTCATGACTTTGGGCCACCCATCTTTGTAGTTCTGGAACATTCTCAGTGCAAGGAAAATCATTGTAACTAAAGACATCCAATTAATTCTTATTTAAAATAATCCGTGTTTAAAGAATCCAAAATATTTAGCATCTGTATTCTGAACAGTGTCTGACATTTAGGCATTCAACAAATCTTGTTTGGTGAGTCTCACTTAACAAATATTTATTGAATGAGCCTTGTTTGCCAAGCACTGTATTAGATTGCGGGGATAAAGAGTTAAGCTAACAAACTCCTTTTTGTAGCTTCATATAAATGGTTGAATATGATGGGTCTTTATAGAGAACCCTAGAAATGCTAAGAAAATTTGATTTGTGAATAATTTAGGTTGTGTGTTGTGATAGAGCATCCAAAAGCATAATTGGCCTTTTTCCTAGATCACATAATGACTCTAGTATTACTGAAAATGTAGATCCTCCATGAGAGTCTTCTGTCCTACTGTTCACTCATTTCTACAGAGTGGTTATTTAGGTGGAATAAACCTTGTCATGCTAAAAGCATAGACATCAAATTACTTGAACTGAAATTGCTTTTCTTTTGAATATAAATATAACTTTTTAATTGAGTGTCTACAACTTAGAGGGATTATAAAATACTTTTTTCTCTAATCACTGGTTCCAACTATGTTCCAATAAATTATTTGCTTCAAATCCTTTAATAAAAAAGGGAAGATTTTCTAATTCTTTTGATGCGTACTATAATAAGTGTAGTCACCATCTGTCACTCTACAAAATTATTACAATATTATTGACTATATTCCCTATGTTGTACTTTTCATCCCTGTGACTTACTTATTCTATAACTGCAACTTTGTACCTCTTAAACCTCTTCACCTGTCTCACCTATTTTTTCACTTATATTTTCACCTATTAATTTTTAAAATTACTTTTGAATCTTAGGAATCTGCTCATTATGATGCAAACACCAATTTCAAATACCATTAAAGGTTTTTCTCTTCTTTGCTATTGGCTACATATATGCCTAGAGGCAATCTATTGGAACATTCCACAGAAACAAACTATTTTTTTACTCCCCACCCAAATTTAGTTCAGATACCCTGACCTATGATGCCACACATGCACCAGGAAGCTACTAAAGGTTACTCATGTGATAAGTCTTTATAGAGAGAGTATGGAAGCTTCCTAGCACATCCAAATAGAATTTGGGAAGTCTAAGAGTAGGGAAAAGGGTTTGAGAGTAGGGGAAGGAGACTGGTTTGGGTTTTTCTTGTGGTGAGGGAGTAGAGCTGGGATGAGGGTTCCTTTGAGGATAGGGGCTTAATTGGTTTGAACTTCTTCCTGGCACCAAAGAAGGAAGAACCCAGAACTATCCTATCAGCTCACCAATGGTGGGGCAGAAGGGTGAAGGAGTGGTGGGGATTGAAACTGTCAGTCGTCAAATATCAGAAGTGGGGTCAGACCCTTTATTACACAGTTTAAGTCAGTCCCTCTTCTCTCTTTTTTGTTTCTGGTTCTCCCTTTGGGAAGAAGAACAAAGAAAAAGATATTAAATAGAATAATAGAGTCTTTAAAATAATCCGAGTTCACTCTGATGACACTCTGATGACACAGACACAGTTATTTAAAAACTACAACACAACTCAGTAGCAAAAAACCAAACAATATGATTTGAAGAATGGGCAGAGAACATAAAAAGACTTTTCTCCAAAAAAGACATATAGATGGCTAGCAGGTACATGAAAAGGTGCTCAACATCACTGATAATCAGGGAAATGCAAATCGAAATCACCGTGAGACATCACCTCATACCTGTTAGACTGGCTATTATTAAAAAGACAAAAAAAAAGTGATGTCACTGAAGGTGTGGAGAAAAGAGAGCTGTTATGCACTGTTGGTGGGAATATAAATTGGTTCAGCCACTATGGAAAATAGTATGGAGGTTACAAAAAAAAAATTAAAAATCGAATTACCATATGATCCAGGAATCCCCCTTGTGGGTATGCATACGGTGGGAATTAAAACAAGATATTAAAGAGATACCTGCACTCCCATGTTCATTGCAGCATTATTTCACAGTAGCCAAGATATGGAAACATATTCGATACATGAAAGAAGTGGTGGGAGGTGAGGAGAAAACTACCTGGAGATGAGAAAACAGGAAGCCAAAATATTATCACAGCTACGCCACTTCCTAGCTCAGCCACTCTTCATCTCTGGCTCTTTTCCTAGTCCATAAAATGATCAGCTTGTATCTTCCATTTTGGTAGAGAACTTTCCATGAGAGTTTTTCCTATGGAGTTTCTCCTAACATCTGGTTGGGGTTATCACATCAATCATTCAAACCAAGTGACTTGCATTTCAGGCTGCTATGTATGTTTGTGTTGAATATATTGACTAGCGTATGAACAATCCAGTCAGACATACGGGTAGATGGCTTATCTGTGGTAGTATGTAGGAGATGTCTGAGATATAGGACCTTATTGGTATATCCAGGTTTCTATGGGAGGAGCTATGCAAATTACCTGTAGTGCAATAGTCTTGAAGTTCTTCGGTCAGAGTCAACAAATTTACCTACCTACATCCAATTAATTGTCTCCTTAGGAAATGGGCCTTCTATTGATTCTCTCTCTCACTGAGCCTGGTAGCCACTGACCAACCTCTGAGAAGCACAACATTTTGAATGCAAAGGAAGCACAGGCAGCTAGATGTCAACATTATTGATAGACCATAAGTACCTATGTCAAGATGCATTTCATCCTTGAAATTGGAATTGCAATTTTAATACGTATAGAAGCCAACATTTTCAAGCAAGCCATCTTTCTTTTAAATAGGACAGTAATAGTTTTCACACCAGAGGTTTATGCTAACAAATAGCGCTAGGATCTCACTTATCAATGTTTATGGGCTTGATGTGTGTTCAATATTTTATGACTGCTTTGCTGGTTTGTCCTGACTTTATAGAATTCTTATACTGCAGAATAGTATTAAAATAAGCTAATGTTTATTGAATACTTACTACCATTACATGCCAGATACAGAGCTTGGTGCTTGAAGGGCGCTATCACACTTGGTTTTCTCAACAGCTCCTTAAGGGTCATGCTCTGCTCTCTCACATTAAAATGTGAAGAGGCCAAGACAGGGAGCAGAGGAGAAGGAGGTAACCCAAGGGCGCACAACTGGTTACTAATTTGAACTAAAGAGTTTCAAATCTGTCTGATCCCAGAACTCATGTTCTTAACTGAGGTTATTTTACTGCTTTTCCCAACACTGCCTTATACTAATAACAGAGGTGATATTAAGTTGGGAGAAAAGAAAAATTTATATCATTCTGTAGATTTCATTCCTGCTTTCAACTGGGCTAGACATGGCCATTGGCAGAAATTTTCAAATCTCTTTCCAGGTTTTACTTTTTCCTAACCAGAAATACAGAGTAAGGAGAAATGAAAAATAATTCTTTAAAGCTGGATAAATATTTCAAAATAGGAAAATGGGTTTACTATTGGTTTGGAGTTGTGGCAAAAAGAAAAAAGTTTAATGCAAGGTATTTTTTTTGTTTTCATATCATGAAGGAATGATGGGGCCGAATGTGCTATGATCTTTTATGAAGCTGAAACTAGGCCAGACTGGGCACTGACTGGACTGTTTTCCCAGCAGAGAGGATTCCCTTCATCCCACTGTGGGACACTTGGTAGCCAAAAGCTGAAAGTGAAAAGGCAGTGGGATTGCAATCATGAAAAACTACAATCACACAAACTTTGTTTCTAAAATTTTATAGCAATAATACCTAAGCAGTAATAGACTGAGCTGCAGTGAAACTTGTCATGAAATTCATACTTTAAAGAGAACAAACACAAATTTCAACTTGTTCCTATCCTATTCATTACCTTACCTTTTTTTGTTTTGTTTTGTTTTTGTTTTTGTTTTTTCCTTTTGGCGGGTAGTATTCTTGGTAAACACAGTTTCTGGGCCATTAGAATGGATTAAGGCTAGATTTTAGCTTCATTAAATTTAGACTCCTCTAATTTTTTTGTAGTTTCAGGTTTTTGTTTAATTAGTTTCAGGTGTAGAATTTAGTGATCATAGTTACATATACATATATGTACTGACATAGAACACCCAGTGCTCATCACAAGTGCCCTCCTCAATACCCATCACCCATTTAAATCATCTTTCAACCCAAATACTCTCCAGCAACCCTCAGTTTATTCTCTATAGTTAAGAGTCTGCTTCTTGGTTTGCCTCTCTCTCATTTTTCCCACCATGTTCATTTGTTTTCTTTCTTAAATTCCACATATGAGTGAAATCATATGGTTTTTGTCTTCCTCTGACCTATTTCACTTAGCATAATACTCTCTAGCTCCATCTGTATCATTGTAAATGGCAAGATTTCATTTTATGGCTGAGTAATATTCCATTGTATATATACACCACATCTTATTTATTCATTTGTCAGTTATAGACATTTGGGGCCTTTCCATACTTTTACCGATAATGCTGCTATAAACATCGAGGTGCATGTATCCCTTGGGGTCAGTATTTTTGTATCTTTTGTGTAAATACCTAGTAGTGCAATAGCTGGATCATAAGGTAGTTCTATTTTTAATTTTTTGATCAACCTCCATACTGTCTTCCACAGTGACCACACCAGTTTGCATTCCCACAAACAGTGCAAGAATGTTTCCCTTTCTATACACCCTCACCAACATCTTTTGTTTCCTGTGTTGCTGATTTTAGCCATTCTGACTGGCATGAGTGATACCTCACTGTAGTTTTCATTTGCATTTCCCTGATGATGAGTGATGTTGAACATCTTTTCATGTGTCTGTTAGCCATCCCGATGTCTTCTTTGGAAAATGTCTATTCATGTCTTCTGCCCATTTTCTAACTGGGTTCTTTGTTTTTTGCATGTAAACATGACTGGAAAGAAAGAGCTATTTAGAAGTCTCCTTTTTTTCCCAAGTGGGAAGAGTAGTGTATTCTTCCCCTCTTAACGCTAACCGTGGCAAGTAGTAGATAGTACAGGAAGGATAGGCAAAACAGTAGCACTCAATATTAGATATGTGTGAATCTTGAATTCCATGATAAATTGAGTTCACTTTTGCCTGCTTTTGTACTTTTGCAAGTTAATTAAGTAACATTGGGAAAACTGAGCTGTAAGTCTGGCTCAGAGCAGTGTGCTGAGATATTCATGGAAAAACAGATTCTGGGTTATGTTTCAGTTTTCACTTTGTCTTGTAGAAATGTGAGAAGTTACTGATTTTCAGCCCTTGAAGGAACCTGAGCTGCCTCCATTGTCTGAGATATCGGAAGGACTGGATTTAAATATAATCTTAGAGAGAATGGCCTAAGGCCCTAAGGATGAAAGAAATATTAGTGGAGTGCAGACATGCATTATTAATTTTATTCCATTTTTTCATTCCATCAACGATTTAACAAGCATTTGGTGGTACCTCCTATACACCAAGTTGTGTTTTCTCTGCTGAGGAAAAAGTCACAAACAAGAAAGTTTTGCCATCATGGAGCTTCTGTTCTAGGAGACAGTAGTGAAATCTTTCACGGTATTTACTCTAGTACTTTCTGGAGGTTCAGCAGGTCAGTGGAATTGAACTGGATTGGGCCTGGAGGTACCTACCTGCACGGTGTATCTACTTTGCTTTTATCTTCTTAGGGGATTTCTCTGCTTCCCTCACACACTACAGTGTAGTAGAAATATTTTGAGGGAGGTGTACTTTGACAAGTATTCACCATTTGAATTTTATCACTGTGAAGCCTATCCATTTTGAAATATAAAACAACATGCAAAGTGAACATCAGTATAAAAGATTTAAAACCATGCCCCATGTTCTATAGCGTTGCTCTGCCAGGTGTGGTCCATGAACCAGCAGCATCAGCTCTACCTGAGAACCTGTTAGAAATGTGTAGTCTCAGCCCAATCCCAGACTTACTGAACTGGGCTCTGCATTTTATCAAGTTCCCCACAATAAGAACTATTCTTTGGAGGCACCTGGGTAGCTCAGTCTGTTAAGTGTCTGCCTTCAGCTCAAGTGATTATCCCATGGTCCTGGATCGAGCCCTGTATAGGGCTCCCTACTCAGTGGGAAGTCTGCTTCTCCCTCTCTCTCTGCTCCCCCCACCCTGCTTGTGCTCTCTCTCTCTCTCTCAAATAAATGAATAAATAAATGTTAAAAAAAAAAAGCTGTTCTTGGGGTGCCTGGGTGGCTCAGTGGGTTAAGCCTCTGCCTTCAGCTCAGGTCATGATCTCAGGGTCCTGGGATCAAGGCCCACATCAGGCTCTCTGCTCAGCAGGGAGCCTGCTTCCCTCTCTTTCTCTGCCTGCCTCTCTGCCTACTTGTGATCTCTCTCTCTCTCAAATAAATAAATAAAATCTTAAAAAAAAAAGCTGTTCTTTTGTCCTGATAGTAGTTGCACATGGAAAGAATTATCACATTCAGAAGCACCTGTTTGGTTAAGTTTAGGTTTAAGAATAAACCAAGTTCTGAATTGGTTCTGAATTCAGAAAAGCAACTGGGTTTTTACATTTTTTCTCTGCCTGCTGCCAAAATTTTGACTAAATTTTTTTCATTTTTCAACTTACTGTTTAATGTCATATAAACATGGCCAGTACATAGCAAGGCAGTAATATTTCTTCAGATGAAAATGTCCTGTTCTTCAAAGGCTTTTCGTTTTTGGTTTTTACTCTGTTTAGATAGTTAAGACATAATCTTTAACAAAATATATAAAACAAAAGTGTGTGTGTGTGTGTGTGTGTGTGTGTGTGCGCGCGCGCGCGTGTGTATTGGTTTAAGAGAGAAAGCACTCTCTTGATAAAGCAATAAAAGCAAATGGTATTAGATCCATATCTGATCCTAAAAAGGACATGATACCTTCTCTGGGGTCCAGGTGAGTATTTCCAGAGTTGGTTCTGGTTTAGGAACTATCCAATGCTTGTCTATGTGCTCTGGGGGTTTAGACAACCCTCAAGAAGGCATGAATTCAAGATTTTCAAGGCTTTATACCCCCAAAATATTGCTCCAGCTCTTTAGTGTCTGTGTGAGTTGAAGAAATGAAACTTCAGTAAAAAGCCACATTTTGTTAAGCAAGATAGTATCAAATCCACTAGCTTCTATTTTATTCTTATATGACTTAATTGTTTTCCATCTGCAATGCTTTCTGTATATATCCCATAATTCTCATGCTTCAAAGTTCAATTGTAGTCTCACCCCTTTTAGAAATCATTTCAATTCGCTATCTCATTCTGATCTCTTACTTTTCTAAGTCCTTTTGCACATGGGGCATGACTCACGTGGACATTTTATTGTCTATGATTTTTCCTCAATTGTTTCATATGTCTACCTTCTCCTCCAAACTGTTAAAGTCATTAAGGTAGATTTAAGGTCTTAACAATATTGTATTCCTAGTGCTCCCTATAGGGTCAGAACATATTAACTGCTTAGAAACAAGTTGTTGATTAAATCAATTTACCCTATTGCTTACAGAATGAAACCCAGGAGAGTTAGATTTTTCTTGGGTATGTAGAAGGCATATTAAAACTCTGTAGGGGATTATGGAAAATAGAAGTAAAAGATGATGATGGAAAAGAGTTGAGAGTATTTGCTTTCAAGCTTCATGGGCTTCACAGATTTGCCTAAAGCTAACTCTGAGTGCCAACTTCACTTACCCAAATTTGCCGAGGTGAAGGTTTGTGAAGGGTGGGTAAATGAAGTAAATGGAGATCAAACCAGCATCTGGAACCATTTTCTTGGCTTACGTTTCTGGCAGTAGCATACTCCCTGCTGTAGAGGTCATCACAGCACAATTACTAGAGACCACGGCAGATCTCTAGTTTTTAGATTAAAGGCTTGATCTCCCTTTGGCCTGCGTATCTCCAAAGGATCCCTAAATTAGTTCACTTCATCTGCTTTCGGATTATGAAGAAGAAAGTCGTTGACAACCAGAGATATCACCACTTTCTAGAACCTTGTTCAAATCCCTGGAATCCTGCTGTGTGGATTCACCACATTCAGATGTGGTACTGGCGTTGCACAATGTTCTTTCATCTGTAGGTGGTCTCTGGGCGTAGTGTGACCTGGAACACCATGGGAAATCTGCTGAAATCCTGGTTTGTGAACTCAAGGAGTTCTACTTTTTCATGTCTTTTCTCATGTACTTGTATACATATGTTGGGTTCTGGCCCATTAGTATTCATTGGCACTAGGAAGATTTTTTGTTGTTGTTGTTGTTGCTAGTTATCATAAAGGAGGGATAATTTTTTCCACTTCCTTAATGTCTCAAACTCACCCAGTAAAGCATATAGGCTTTAATTACTTCACGTATTTCCTTTATTAGAGGCCAGAGAAATGGCAAACGTATGTTCTGAAAGATGGTATTTATAGTTCACTGCATATCATGCTTCATTTGCTATATCCATGCTGACGCACATGTGTTGACAGTTACTCTTGCTGTGTCATGTGTAAAAGGGCACAGATGTCTTCTAGCATTTTTAATTACATTCTAACAAAACATGGATTTTTCCATTATAGTTCACATTCAAGATGTCACACTAAAATAACAGAGGTTGAGTGATTACTCTGTTTTTAAGATCTTTAATCAGTTTTGAAATCCGTGGTGGCTTAATATGATCCACAAATACACAAGTATCTTTCAGTTAGAGAGTATTTGCTCAGGCAAGAGACTCTTCCTTTATTGATTCTGTAACTGCCTGAATCATTTTGATTGCCAATACTATTAACTGCCTCAGTTTGCTTGTCATAATCTTACATTGCCTTCTCTTCCAGACCTCTGTCTTTTCACTTTCCACTTCTGCATCTTACCATGAGTCATCTTGGTCAGTAGAAAAAACATATTTACTCTTTCCTAAGGTTAAACTAATCATTTGAAATGAATGTCTCCCAATATAGAGGGAAGGCCATCATGAAAATAGGACAATATGCCATATGTTGTCAGTTAATGGCATTTATTTATTTTCAAACTCAGATATGAAGACTGGGCACTTTCTGAAAGTCTTCTGTGGGTCAGGTATTATTCTAGGGGCTTTACATACAGACCTGGCTTAAACTTCAATCCAAAGTAGGTGGTCTTTTCATCATTCTACAGATGAAAACAAAATAGGGTGTCAGAGAGAGAGAGAGAAGAGAGTCAATGCTTATGTCAATCACGTAATAAGAGCTGAAACTGGGCTTTAGACCTAAATATGTATAACACCTTCTTGCCTCCCTAGAGAGAAACCAAAAAGTAGAAGTCACCCTCCAATGTGACTATGACCCACTAATGTCTTTGGAAAATGTTTGGGCATCCCCGGTCCTGCTTCCATGGCTTTTGGACTCAGGATACCTGTGTGTGTGAAGGAGAGGCTGAAATAGCTCTGCCCTTTCTGCAGTAGAATTTTGGCTTATGACCCAATTTAGAGAAGACCAGCTGTTCACTTAGACTATTGTGGTACATGAATATCTACCATTTGACTGTCACCTGACTTGAGCAAGTTTTTAATGGGCCAAGGTGCTAGGAAAATAAGTTTTGTTGGAACTAGAACTCTAATAATAATCTGAGGAGACCACAGCTAAAAGAGTCACTGTGAGGGGCGCCTGGGTGGCTCAGTGGGTTAAAGCCTCTGCCTTCAGCTCAGGTCATGGTCCCAGAGTCCTGGGATCCAGCCCCGCATTGGGCTGTCTGCTCAGCAGGGAGCCTGCATCCTCCTCTCTCTGCCTGCCTCTCTGCCTACTTGTGATCTCTGTCTGTCAAATAAATAAATAAAATCTTTAAAAAAAAAAAAAAGAAGAGTCACTATGCTGATGATGTCAGTAGTCATCCGGAAGGAAAACGCAGGGTATGGGAGTGGTAATGGTAGTGGTTAAGGCCCTGCTAGAAGCAAGGGGGCCATTAAAGAAGAACTTCATCTACCATTTTGTGGAACTTATTCATTTTCACTTGCAGAGTACAAAACACTTAATATTTGAGGAAAAAAGTGTTAGCATGATGGCCAAAGGCACTCAGAAGAGCAGAGACCTTTTAAGCTGTAAGACTTATGTGTGAATTAGCTATTAATAATTGCCATTAATAATTTATAAGATCTCTAGAAAGATCTTCAATTCCGTTGAAATAGGGACACCCCATCTGTTAGGGTTGCAGATGTCTATTAATTTTATGAGCATCTGTATAATATGTGTTCAATAAATGTTTGTTCCATTTCCTTAACAGCATAGTAATGTTATAAGTCCTTGCTTTGTTCTCTAGAGTAAATTTTTTTACATTGCTTTTGAGTAACCAAGTTTTTATAAAGTGTCACAGTTAATTTCCAAATTTATTTTCTTCCTTTTTTTTTTTTTTAGGATTTTATTTATTTATTTGACAGAGAGATCACAAGTAGGCAGAGAGGCAGGCAGAGAGAGAGGGGGAAGCAGGCTCCCTGCTGAACAGAGAGCCTGATGCGGTACTTGATCCCAGGACCCTGAGATCATGACCTGAGCTGAAGGCAGCGGCTTAACCCACTGAGCCACCCAGTCACCCCTCTTCCCTTGATTTTTTTTTTATTTTAAAAAAATTTTAAATTATTTATTCCCTTGATTTTTATGTGAAGTTTTCCTGATGTCTTGGTGAGCAAGTTCAAGGGTGATATCTAAGTTCTTTAAGAAAATTTAGCTGTTTTTCTGCTATATGCATTCTTCTCAGGAACTAGGAGTCTTCAGAACAAATTTAGCAGACTTTGCTATAGACACTACAGGCATAGGGAAATAGCTCTCTAATCCATTCAAAAAGTTTGAATAGAATTTTCAAAATCATTCAAAAGTTTGAGCAGAATTTTTCAAAATCAAAAAGTTTGAACAGAATTTTTAAAATCAACATTAGTTATGGACATTAGCATATAGTAAAACATTATTACCATATTTAGGAGCTATTGAACTGCCATATTTTATTTTAGTTTTTTTTTTAACTAGGTATATTTTAAATAGAGATTCACCATTTGAAATTGAAACTGATTCTATGTCAATAAAAATCTCCCTGAGTGGGTCATTTTCTTCCGTCAAGGAAAGCTATTATGACATAGTAAAAGCAGCAGAGGGCTTTGGAATTAAAAAACAAACAAACAAACAAAAAAACCTGGGCTTGAATGGCCCGCTAGGAAATAATTGAGTGCCTTTAGTTTAGATACCTACCCGTCTATAAGCCTCAGTTCATCATCTGTAAAATGGTGATGATTAAAATCTCAACTGTGAGGCTAGAATAAAAGAATAAAGTACTTAAATAAAAAGTTCAATATTAACATGTTATCATTATAACCATTCCCAAAACTGAAGTGTCATGAATCTTGATGAATCAAGGAAATGGTGACATCAAGGTAAGCTGAAAGGGAAAAGTAAGACTTAATCCAAAATGGATTAAAAAAAAAAAGTAAAAGTCAATTCCATCATTGTAGGTTATCTAGCTTCATTCCTAGTGTGAGAACTTGACTGGGTAATAAAGTTGATTAGCACTGATTGACACTGATGGTGACAAGAACCAAGCCTTGGGGTTGGGCTGATGATGAGGGACATAGATGAAGACCTCATCTCTCCCTTCTTACATCCCTTTAACAAAAGCATCATCTAGAACAGCTAAGAACCTTTCAGGCTGCTTAGGTGTTGACAAGTAGTGCAAACTAGCCCCTGCTAATTACTAGGTCATGCTTGCAAGGTGAGTTCTCCCAAGTCCTTACCCTGGCTTATCTACTGATATTCAGAAACTGGTTAGTATGATTAAGTGTTTACTACCTCTTCCAAATGCAAAGCAGATCACAGTTTTTACAGAGGCTTGCTTGGATAAAAACACAGCTCAAATAACGGATATTACTTTTACATACAACTCATAAAGATAATTGGAAGTCTTGGTTTCCTTTGCCTGCCCACAGAGAATGTGCCCTGGGAGGATGAGTTTATAACTATAAAGACACAAGAACGTGGTGGAAGGGCTGGCATTGAGAGGTTCTACAGACTTCATCTCATTGTCAGTGAAAATTGCTGTACAAGGACAGCTATGAGGAAGAAATTTGTCAAAGGTTTTGAAAGGGCAATCACAAATTGCCGATGAAAGTAGATGAAGCTATGAAAGAGATTTATGAAGACTGATTTAAAATTGAATAATGTTATGAGACACTTTTGGAATTCCACAGTGTGGCTGGTGCCAGGAGAGAAGGGATGAGAAAGGGTAGAATACTGAATCCTGTTTGCCAGCAGACACATTAGGCCCTGCAGCTCAGATCTCAGCTGTAAAATTCGCTGCACTCTGTGTGTAGTGGTTGTGGGAAATGCCTGTGGTTTTCCCAGCCTGCCTCTCTCAGCAGGCTTTGAGTGCAAGTCATCTCAAAGGCTGTAAGAAACCAAAAGGAGTGGAAGCAGTAAAAGCTAATAATTGAAGCAAAAATAGAAATAGCAATGAACTGTTAATTGAAAAAGTTTCTAGCATGTTGTGAATCATCTTACCATGATAATCCTTCAGGGAAGTGGTATGATTTTTTTTTTTAATGTAAACATGATTTGTTTATCTCGTCCTCTGAGATAGAATACAAAGTTATCATTAAGTACAAATTTGGCAGGAATCCATCAATGAATATTTATCCTTTTATAAGTCATGAGAAATGTTTTAATGAGATTTAAGAATGAAGTTGCAGGAGGAATTGTAACTGGGATATCAGTCTCACAATGAGACATGACATTGTTCAACTTTTCAGGAATGTGGTATCTAAGCTACGACCTTCCTCTGATTCCTTCATTAATCCATCTATAAGAATTAGATTCTGAACATCTCATTTTATGCTTCATGAGGCATGTTGTGCAGAATGTTAATGATCAAAACTAGAAACAGAACAACCTTTAAAACTGATGTTTATTGCAACATTTAAAATCTAGGGAAACCTAATATAACAATGGAAAGGGATTTCGTTGTTGCAGTTTCTTGTTGGTTATAAAAAACAAAAGCACTAAAAAAGCTACAGGAAGGGAAATAATGTCGATGACTTATAGTCATTTTTCTGTTAGAACTTAGGAAACCAAACTGTTCATGCCACAGGTTAATATTGTTGCCTCCCATCCACTGTAGCTCATGCCCATTTAGATTTGGTTCTGACCCTTCCCTCTGTACTTTTTATTTATTTATTTATTTATTTGTTTGTTTGTTTATTTATATAGCCCTCTGTACTTCTAAGCCTCCACAGATCTTTCCTCAGTTGTCCTCACTGCTGCCACATGTGCTATGCATCTTCATGGAACAGAATAGCTCTTGGTGTCACTTTTGTTCTCTTGACTGCAAAGGTGATCACATTTCTGCTCTCCTCACTGTTGAACCTACCACTTCATAGTACCTCAGAGTGGAGGTGATATCTGGGATAGACCATTAAAAACTCCTTCCTATTTTATTCAACTTTTCTCTCTTTTGTATTTCCAAGCACAATATGCTCATCTGGATTAATTAAGCCTCATAAATAATGTAATGAGGAAGCAAATTCTAACCTCATAATGACTATTTTTAAATTTGTAGCTAAATTTTCTAAATTAAATTCATGCCTCAAGTGGATTGTAGTCATCTTAATATAACTGGAGACAAAGGTTACCAGAAATTCAGAATTTAAGGAATATTTAAAATTAATGTCTAAGCCACCCCTAGGGGACCTGGGTGGCTTAGTCAGTGGAGCTTGCGACTCTTGATCTCAGGGTCATGAGTTCAAGCCCCACATTGGGCATGGAGCTTACTTAAAAAAAAAAAATTGAGAAAATAAAATAGAATTAATGTCCAACCTCAAAAAGCTCTCTTTTGTATTAAAATAAATTTTTTAAAACTATAACTTTTTACTCTTATATTTCTATGACAGGTAAAATTATATCTTCCCCCCAAATTGTCTAAATGATCTACTATTTTGGTGGCTCTTTGGTGACAAATACAGTGCTTTAAAATAATGCATACACAAGGAAAAATTCAAAGTGCAAAATGATACTACACAACAAATAGTAAATCTTTATCCAGACCACCTGTGCCATAGTCTTCCTCCGCAGATGAATTCAATATTACCAGTTTTTATGTGTATCTAGAAATATATATATATACATACATATCTGTGATAGATAGAATAATGCCCCTCCCAAAGATAATCACATCTTAATCTCCAAAATCCAATGAATATATTACCTTATGTGGGAAAAGAGACTTTGTGGATGTGATTAATTTAAGGATTATGAGGTGGGATATTATTCTGGATTATCCAGGTCTGCCCAGTATGATCACAAGGGTCCTTATTTTATAAGAGGGAGATAAGGAGCGTCAGAGTCAGAGAAACATTTGAAGAAGATACGCTGCTAGCTTTAAAGATGGTGGAAGGGGCCATAAGCCAAGAAATGCAAAGTGGCTTCTGGAAGCAAAAAAAGTAAGGAAATGAGTTCCCCCTTAGCATGTACAAAGGGAATGTACCCCATCAAATGCCTTTATTTTATTTTTATTTTAATTTTTTAAAAGATTTTATTAATTTATTTGACAGAGACACAATGAGAGAGGGAACTCAAGCAGGGGTAGTGGGAGAGGGAGAAGCAGGCTTCTTGCTGAGCAGGGAGTCCGGATGCAGGGCTCCATTCCGGGACCCTGGGATCATGATCTGAGGTGAAGGCAGATGCTTAACTGACCGAGCCACCCAGGCGCCCCCAACATCTTGATTTTAGACTAGCAAAACCCATTCTGGTTTTCTGAACTTCAGAGTAAATTTTTGTTGCTTTAAGTCATTAAGTTTGGGACAATTTATTATAACAATATTAGAAAACTAGTAAATCTATTTATCTATTGATATAGATATATATTAGCATTTCTACTTTTTCCACAATAAGAACATATAATACTCACTTATGTACCTTCCATTCATTTATAGTCATATGAGCTCAATTGATATACTTTTTCTTTTAAGAGCTGTGTACTATTTTGATACTATAAGGTTGTAATACATTTTTAAGAACCAGTTCTCTGGGGTTGCCTTGTGTGGCTTAGTGGGTTAAGCCTCTGCCTTCGGCTCAGGTCATGATCTCAGTGTTCTGGGATCGAGCCCCGCATCAGGTTCCACCCAGCAGGGAGCCTGCTTCCCCCCCCACTCTCTGCCTACTTGAGGTCTCTATCTTTGTCAAATAAATGGATGAAATCTTAAAAAAAAAAAGAAAAAGAAAAAAAAGAACCAGTTCTCCATTCTACTGATGGCTACTTAGCTTGTTTACATTGTTTTTCTTCAACAAATAGTGCTGCATATACTATCTGCATAATATGTTTAAAAATTACCATATGGCATTGTAAATTGAGGCAGAGTAGTATAACATACCCACATGTGCCTATTATCTCACTTAAACATTTATTAACCATTGCTAATCTTGTTTCCTCTGTAAGCCACTCTAACCTTAACCACTGTCTCTGGAGTACTTTGAAGAAACTTTCAGGCAGCATGTCATTTCATTGGTAAATATTTTAGAATATGTCTTTAGAGTATAAGGTATCTTGTTTATAAGATTTTGTATACTTTTGAGCATATCCCTAGGATGTATTTGAGGAATAAAAATGAACTCTGAAAAGAACACTATTTTCAATTTCATAAATTATTTCCACATGGGATCTGCTAAATAATGCTCTACTGTCACCTCCTGCATTGTACCCCAAGAGACCAAACTTGTTTTGAGAGATTTATCGCACAATTAACATTTGAGTTCACAGAAAGTAAGTTCCAAAGCAATTTTATGATATATTCACCTTGGTATTTAAATCCCTATAAGTTTTAGGAAAACATGAACTGTTTATTAAGTTCATTTTTTTTGAGATTTTGTGTATCCATTTTATTGAGGAGAAATTTAAGACTATTTTTATGAAGACAGATACATGAATGTATTAAATGGGGATTACATATGAGTAGAAGAAAAAATAGATGTCAAATTATATTAACAATTTTCAGGCTTTAATTCTATTTTTATTTATTTATTTAATTTCTTTTCAGCATAACAGTATTCATTGTTTTTGCACCACACCCAGTGCTCCATGCAATCTGTGCCCTCTCCAATACCCACCACCTGGTTCCCCCAACCTCCCACCCGCTGCCCCTTCAAAACCCTCAGATTGTTTTTCAGAGTCCGTAGTCTCTCATGGTTCACATCCCCTTCCAATTTCCCTCAACTCCCTTCTCCTCTCCATCTCCCCTTGTCCTCCATGCTATTTGTTATGCTCCACAAATAAGTGAAACCATATGATAATTGACTCTCTCTGCTTGACTTATTTCACTCAGCATAATCTCTTACAATTTAAGTTTTGTGAGTGGCAGGCGAGGCAGGAGGTGGTCACTGCATATCTTCTAAATATTTTTTCTTATAAACAGAACTTGGTTTCTTTAAAGATGGTTTCCAGTACCAGCAGGCTCAAAATCATTTGAAAATTCAAAAGTGGAAAAGCTTCAGTGTATCTGATACTTGTATTTGATATAGAATGTATCAAATATTTGTATTTGATACAGAATGTCTTTTCCCCAGATCAGTATTGTGATTTTTAAAAAGTCTTATTTACCTAAATAGCAAAGGTTGTTAAAGAGCATTCTTCTTATGAAAAGGATTTTTCTATCCATCTGCTGAAATGAGAGTTGAAAGATCAAGTCTGTAAATGATATTAGAGCCTCACTGTATACCTCCCTTTCTCCACATCATTCTTCTCTGTGTCCAGAATTCATGAATTTCAGAAATTGTCTTTATTTTGCATGCTGGATAACCACATGTGATTGCTTTCAGATCTGAAGCATGCTAGCAGAGTTCACCAGTGGGTTCTCCAGAGTCTCATAAACATTTTTAAAAATGAGAAAGAATTTAAGAGTACATAATTTTATTAATAATGCCTTTAGCCAGAGGATTTCACTATATTTATGGCTTGGATTCAAGCAGAGGCACTAAAACCATTCAGTGTTCTGTAGGGACTGGGTTATTATTTTTGTTTTTGTATTGACCCCACCCACTCGTGAATTTCTGTGACACTTTCTGTAAAACATATCCACACCACGCACCTAGAGAAATGCCTCTGGAATATGTACAGACATATGTTCACATTTTATTTCTCTCAAAATATGGATCACACTATATTTATTTAACTCATAAGTATACATACATAGATGCCTTCCTGGCATGGCATAAACATTGTTTTGAGTCATCTACATGAACCCAGCCAAAAGTTTGAAGTTTTACTTGTTCTTTAAATCATGCATATGTTCACTGGATATTTTTTCTTATTTCCACATATGTGTGCATTTGGGAAGAGTTGTGTAGTTAAAAATTGCTTTCTTCTCTGAGTGTGTGTAGACAAAGGCCACAATGACTTACATCAGAAACAGCTCCTAGTTATTGCTCTCTTTGGTTTCCAGAGTCTTCAGGCTTTCTACATTATCCTGTCCCACAGGTGGGATCTTTGTGAAATGCATCTGTGAAAGAGCTGATCAGTTTCCAGAAACTTACACCATCCACCAAGCTTTGTGATTACGTAGTTTTTAAAAGTTTAATCTTACTTATTTTAATTGCTTGGTTAACTCAATTTCTCAGGAAGGGTGAAGATAAACTTTACCCAGAGTGATTTCTGCCATGTGTTGAGTAGTGTTAGAGGGAAGTCCTACACGACATTGAGACTTCTAGGGCACTTAAAAACCCCCTTTTTTCAAGAGTGAACATTTTTGTAAACCAAATAGAACTTCTGTTAATCCTAAAATAAAATCGTTAGAAATCAGTATGCTTTGATGTTAAGAGGCAACAACATTTGAATGTGTCTTGGAATTAATTTAAGGTGATTAAATGAAGTTACAAGTGTCGTATCACATTTACATTTATTGAGAGTAAGTTATTTTCCTAGGCAACACATAGGAAATTTGTATGATTAATTACTCAGAATCCCCATATCTCTTGGAGATCTGTATACATAAGATTATAATGTCTTCACTTTGGGTCAAATTCTACATATAAATACATTTCTCAAAATGAATGATTTACTCATTGGTATATTGATTCAACTAATATGTATTGAGTGACTGCTGGAGACAGACAGCTTCCCTAGAAAATGTAGATATATTATTTCTAACCATTTGTCATGATCTCCATTTTAAAGGTGAGGAATTTAAGCTCAGATAGTTAAAGTGCCAAGTCAGGGGCTCATAGCTAGGCAACAGTAAAGCTGTGTACAACCAGAGGTTTCCTGACTCTGTCCAGTGTTTTATTCACTATACCATAGAAACTTCTAATAATTCTGCAGAGTAAAATGAGTGCTATACTAGAATTACAGGTCAAGCACTTTAGAAATATGGGGAATTAATCATGTCTAGGGAGTGGGAAAGGCCAGATAGATATTAGGCTAAAAATGTTTGACCCAGTTACTCATATATTTTGCTAAGGAGTTTGCGTTTTGTTCATTAGGCCATGGGGAACCATTAACAGATTTTTAAAGAAGCAAAAGCATGATTCAAGTGTGTGTTAAGAGAATAACTTTAGCAGCAATGAGAATTAAAGACTAGAGCAGTGTTTATTATCCCAGCTTTTTTGATTGCTTGTGAACCCACGATGTATTCATTGTTAAATAATTATGTGATTCAAATATTCAAGTACTAAAATTATTTATCTTATAAAACTATACAAAATAGAAATGACATAAGATTCCATTCTTAATTCCTTTACATTTTATTATTAACAGTAAAATAGTTTTGTTTCCTAATATAAAATTAAGATAGTGATAAAATGTTACTACTACATGTAACTTATGTATTTTTTATTGAGAACAATGCGATTGAATATATTTCTTAAAAACTCCCCACCAACCCCAGAGTCTACACTTTGTGACAGAGCAATCTAAAGTGCTGGTTGAAGTTCAGTTTGTTTTGATGCTTTAATTCTATTGCTGCCATAGTTGATACAGTATTTATTCAATTTTCGTGGTTTTACTCTACTCAACTTTCATAATAATTGTTCATTTTTAAAACCTGTCCTCCAATTATTGAGAGTTTTGTACTAAAATTTGGCTGGGAAATTTATGTTCTCCCTGATATCAGACAGATGTTACAGACTAATTGGAAGTTGTAGGATTTTCAGTTTTTAGCAAATCAACTCTATACCCACTGAAACTGTTTGTAAAAATCCTACATAAGTGCGAAATGTATTCCTGAGCTTTTAAATGTGTGGGTAAGAGTTTTTATAGTCGCCAGTATTACCATTGGGAGAAAATTATATAACCACATTAGATTTGATTAGTTCATCATGTTTCTACCTCAGAATGTGGCTGCCTAAATACATCAGTGCAGCAATTTTCTTCTTCTCTGGGCTTGGGTTTGAATTTTTAGTGCTATTTTCAATTTACTGTTTTATTTCATTTTATTTATTTTTGATGCAGAAATCTTTCTATCACTAATCAATCAAGTTTGATTAAAACTGAATGTCAGCAAAATCTAACTCTAACAGCTTTTTGAGGCAGTATGCTGAAAGGATCATCACTGCAGAATGCCCTCTTCCTTTGGGATAATTGCCATAGAGGAGGAAACACCTGGCATATTGTAGCCGCACATGCCAGCATGGACTTACCTATTAGGAATTAGAACTAATCTTTATTCAGAACTTGTTCCCCCCACCCCCAGGCCCTGTTCTGCATTAACCAACCCTCATAGCTTTCCTCTAGGAAAAAAAGTACTAGTATTGTAAGCAGAAACAGTTAGTGATCCCCAGAAAAAGAAAAACGAGAAATAGTTTTCCTTTTTACTTTAAGATTTTATCTGTTTACTTGAGATTGAGAGAGAGAGAAGTGAACACAAGCAGGGAGGGGGAGCTGCAGAGAGAGCTGGACAAGCAGACTCCCCACTGAGCAGGGAGCCTGATGTGAATGAAGCTCCATCCCAGGACACTGAGATCATGACCTGAGTCAAAGGCAGATGCTTAACTGATTTAACTGCCCAGGCACCCCAAGAAATAGTTTTTTTTGACATAAGAAAAGTCATTTTAGGTCACTGGCTGTCTTGTGATCTCTGCCTGGCTGGCATTACATGCCCAAGGCACATTCTTGAATTACCTTTGCGGGCTTTAAATCCCTTTGAGCATTCAAATACTTGACCAGTTGTGGCCGGAAAATTGGTGATACTGACCCTTGTGGCCCTCCTGACTTTGATGGAATAAGACCTAGATTGTGTCACCTTAAGATGACTTTTGCTCCAATTCCATGCTGAATTGCCCATTGTACAAGCTCCTTCAAGAATATGTATGCACCCTTTGCTGAAAAGTTCCCCAGGTTTTGTTTTGGGAGACACTGCTTTGGGAATTATCCCCAGTGTTCTCCTCAGTTGTTGCAGGTAAAAACCTTCCTTGTCCTTTTCTTTGGTTTAGTTGTATCTTTTGGCTTGACACCCACCAATAGGTGAACCCAGTTTCAGGTAATATATATTAGCTTCCTATTTTTTTTTTTTAAAGATTTTATTTATTTATTTATCAGAGAGAGAGAGAGAGCGAGCACAGGCAGACAGAGTGGCAGGCAGAGGCAGAGGGAGAAGCAGGCTCCCCACAGAACAAGGAGCCCGATGTGGGACTCGATCCCAGGACACTGGGATCATGACCTGAGCCGAAGGCAGCTGCTTAACCAACTGAGCCACCCAGGCGTCCCTATTAGCTTCCTATTTTATATAAAGACATGTGTCATTACTTTATGTTCATTAATATTTAAACAAAAAGTATTAAATAGAAGATCTAACATTTCTTCCAATACTCAAGGAGATTGACCTCCCAGCCCCTGATGTGTGTGGGCCTCACTTTGGAGACCCCCTAGACTGGAGATGGGAGAGAAGGAGGTGGATCACAAGGTCATGGCAGTAGCCAAGTACAAAGCTGTGCTCCTGAATGAGGATGAGAGAAGTGGAGTTATACACAAGTTGAAAGTATAGAATTTATCCCTCTTTGATGCAAGCGTCAGCTAATACAGAAGATACTAAGAGTAGCTATAGCACAAAATGCCTATCTCCAATAGCTCCAGAATTGGTGAAATGTAACTTCCCAGCTCACTCCAAGCCGTGTGTTACTCTTTCATTCTTTCCCAGATGAAGCCATTAGATTTTTCACTTCTCAGTTTTTTGTTCAAGTTGGTAACTGAGTCAGCACCTCTCTTGGCCACTCCCAGCGGTAGCGGAGAATGGCTGAGAATAGCCACCATTTTGATTTTGGTGAAATGATATATGTGATCTTTTGAGGCACAGCAGGATGATGAGGAATGTCAGCTGTTTTGATTGTTGTGTTTCATATGGGAGTCTAGTAACACATGTGGTCAATGGTACTTGGACACATCTGGAACCTACAGATTAGCTTCTTCTCACATAATATCAGACAAATAATTTTCAAGTGAAAAATTGAGCCACATATCTATTTATTTGAGTGGGTTGAAGAGCTGGATTACTCACTTTAGTTTAATAACCAATTTAGGACTTTCTTAGTTAAATCAAGAGCACAGGAATCTATTCTTCTTCAGTGTTTACTTTATTGGAACAGAACCAGCATATATATGAATATATATGGATAAGAATAAATATATATATGAATAGTCTTACATATATCTATACATACATAGATGTATATTTATTATTAGGAATTGGCTCATGCAACTATGGAAGCTGAGAAATGTCACAATCTGGGATTTGCAAGCTTCAGACCCAGGAAAGCTGATAGTCTAGTGGTATGATTCAGTCTTAAGGCCGAAAATCTGAAAACCAGGAAAGCCATTGGTGTACATCCCAATCCAAGGCCCAGAAAAAAATGAATGATATGTCCCAGCTTAGTCAGTGAGGCAGAAAAAAAGAAAAAGATGAATTCTTTTTTCCCCCAACCTCTGTTCTATGCAGGCTCTCCATAGATTGGATCATTCCCACTCACATTGGGGAGGGCAATTTACTTTAAAAGATACCACTAATTCAAATGGCAACCTCATCAGCAAACACCCTCATATCCAGAGACAATGTTTAAACTGGGCATCTCACAGATTCAAGTTCAAGCTAGTTAAAAAATTAATTATTACAGGTGTCCTCACAATTTCAGTCTCTGGGTTTGTTAGTATTTCTGCCTAATTCTAAATGGAAAATGTTTTCAATGCAAAATATCTGAAAAAACAGTGTTAAGAATGAAACAAATTATTGATAATTTCATCATCCAGGGAATACCACAATTAACATTTGTTATATGTCTTTTCAGTCATATATCTATCTATTTAAGGAATTATTTTTGACATGTTCTTTTGTAACCTGTTTTTCTCACTTTAACTTAGCTCTATGCCATTTTCCCATGTCAAAAATATACTTCTACATCAGAATTTTTACTCTATAGTATAGTAATAATATGGCTTATAATAAGAAATGTATATTTGTTTCTTGTCTTTATTTCTGAGATCCTAAAATTCTTAGAATTTCCTAAGTGAGGAAAATCATAAAATGGTCTTCTGTTACAATTAAGGAGATGACTTTTGGAGCACTCCAAATAGTGGGGACTGATTGACTGTGAGGCCAACCATATGACTAGAGTATTGTAACTTTCAGGCCCACCCCCTCTGACCTCTGGGAAGGAAAATGGGGCGGGACGTTGAATCAGTTTCCAATGGCCAATGATTTAAACAGGCATGCCTGTGTAATGAAGCCTCTAGGAAAACCCAAAAGGACAAGGTTCAGAGAGCTTCCAGGTTGGTGAACACGTGGCAATTTGGGGAAATTGGTGCACCTGGAGAGAGCACGGAAGCTCCTTGTCCTTTTCCCATACTCTGTCCCATGAGTCTCTTCCATTAATAGCTGTTCCTGAATTATATTCTTTTATACTAAACCAGTAACTTAGTAAGTAAAATGTTTCTTTGACTTCTGTGAGCTGCTCTAGAAAATTAGTTGAACCTAAGGAGGGATCTATTGGAATCTCTGATCTACAGCTGATCAGTCAGAAGCACAGATGATAACCTGGATTTGTGATTGATGTTTGAAGTATAGTTGGGGGCAGGCTCTTAGGACTGAACCCTTAACATGTGGAATCTGAAACTATCCTCAGGTAAATAGTAGCAGAATTGAGTTGAATTGTAGGACACCCAACTGGTGTCCCAGAGCATTGCTTGGGTGTTCAGATTCCCTTTTAAGTATGAATGGGCATTGATATATCATAACAACCCCGTAACAATGAAGTTTGCCTCTTTTCATTTTTTGTTTTATTTTATAAATGTTTTCAATGATTTTTATAAATACCTACCATGTATAAAATTGTCTTTGCCAAATTAAAAAATTTATAACATCCCTGTTTAAATGTGTAGGATTTTGATTATTGCTTAGGCAAGTTTTTTTTTTTTTCTTACCTGATGGTCATTATTTAAAATTACATTTGGCCATTTTTCTTTTAAGGTGTTTCTATTTTTGTAAACAATTTGTATTTATCAGGAATATCATCCTGCCCACTTCCAGACATACATTTTATGGAATATTTTGTCCTTAGCTTATCATCTTCCCTTTAATATTTTTATTGTGTTTTTTATGCACAAAATTTAAATTTTTATAAAGTGAACGAACTGACCTTTTTATTTTTATTTTGTATTTAAAGTCTTTTCTCTTTCTAAATCATGTAACTATTTACCTATATTTTCTTTCTCTTTTGAAACATGGTTTTAATTTTGAAATTAGTTTTTTTTTTAAACCATTAAATTTTTGGTAAGAGTGTGAAGACTATGGTTTTACTATATGATAACCAGTTATTCTAGCATCATTTGTTGAAGAGTCTTATTGATCCCTAAGAATACGTGTCTTTTTGTAAAAAATATTTCTATTTACTTGAGAGAGAGAGAAAAAAGAGAGAGAGAGAGAGAACATGAGGGGTACAGGAGGTGGGGAAAAGGGCAGAGGGAGAGGGACAAACAGACTCTCTGGTGAGCACAGAGTTCAGACACAGGGCTCTAGGCAGGACTCCACCCAGGACTTGATCTCAGGACCCTGATATCATGACTGGAGCTGAAGTCAGATGCTTAACTGACAGAGCCACACAGGTGCCCCAGGATATGTGTCTTTATATTTAATTCTATTTTCAGCATCTCTTTCATTTCATTGTATATTATTAACCATAATAATGATATTTTAATTTCCTGCTATATTTTAAAATCAGAAAGTGCTTATTTATACCCCAACACTTCTTGTCTATTTATTTTTTTAAGAAAATTTAGAATCAATACAGATCAGAAAATTCTGTTTTGACTTTTATTGGGATTATTGTTGGATAGTTATAAAAATCATTATGTAGAGTATCAATACTTTTTACTATATTGTTCTAATATAGTAAATAGTTTCTACAGTAAAAGTTCTAATATATTGTTCTAAATAATGAACATAATTTGCTTCAATACCTATTCAAATATTTTTTACTTCCTTCAGTAAAATACAGACTTTTATTTTTTATAGAGTCCTTAAAATTCACATTTTTTGTTCCCAGGCATTTTATATTGTTGTTTTATACTTTCTTTGTATTTAAATTAGTGTTTTGGGTTTCTTTTTTCCTAAATAGTAATTGCTTACTTATGGGAAAATTATTTATTTTTGTTTATATCCTGGTACCCAGCCACTTAGTGAACTTTCTGTCTAGTAACTTTTATGTTGATTGTCTGGAATTTTTGATAAATTATTCTATCGTGCTAATAATATGTTTCTTTTTTTCTTTGTTTCCTAATTTCTAATAGTTAATACTGATTGTATTTCATTGCAGAAATGTAAAGGTTAAATATTCTTGAATCATTTTAGCTCTAGAGACTATATCGTATGCCAAATTCACAATAGAAAATGAGATTAAGCTTTAATGCCTAGAAAGAACTCTGTTTTTACATTGTGTATTACAAACTAATTTCACTTATAAATAAAACATCACCTTCTTAAGTGTTTCATTTGCACATAAAGCAAGGACTCAAATCAAATGTCATTATTTTTTAATACTAGGGACAGTCTGGGCTTGTTTATTTTGAAGGTACATCCCTGAGTGCCAACTCCAAGTCCTTTTTACCACTTCTATCTATGTTGACTTTAAAGATTCTGTTTCAGATTTTGCCCTCTTACGACTCCTTTTTGTGCCTAGGTCCATTAGGAGATGTATTGTGAGAATCTTTTTTTTTTTTTCCCCTTTAGATCACCAGTTTAATGACATAGCTTTAACCCTACACTAGCTATGTATATCAACCTGTGCTGTTAACCTCCTGGTACATATGATTTTAAAAGTTCCTGTTTCATAGTCTGAAGATAGAAGGAGAAGTAGATCTTACTTTCTGGAATATGTGTGAGCTGAAAATGTGGCATTAAACCTATTTCTGCAATATTATTCAGATTTCTCACCATTTCTCAGTAAAATTAGAAATAAGTTTCAAATGCAAATACACATACTTTAGAATGCTGTGGAGTTTAAATACATAACTAATGTAATTAAGTACAAACTTTTTGGAGCAAATCAGAAATTGGCTAACGGAGCCTTGGGAGGGAGCATTGTTTATTTTGGCCATGATGTCCGCTTGTATATAACCCACAGGATTGGTGAGCCTCATGAGAACCCTGTCTATGACACATTTACCTTTGTTTCTCTGAATGATCTAGCCCAAGAATTCAAGCAGGGAAGATTCATTCTAGTGATGACCAGCAAGCATCATGGGGAGCTGATAAAGAGGCCCTTTGGAGAGATGTCAATCTCGATGATGGCTTTAGAAAGAATTAGGAGGGGAGTATATATTACTTCCCCATAGGTTTCCGATGAGTGTTTTGAGGTTGCCTTGTGAACCATAAAAAGCCTTTACATACCTTTGGCCTTCTGTGACTCTGCTGTCCATATGGCCTGGGCTTCTTTGTTCTTTCTTCTCTTCACACTGGGGCTCATTTTGAGATGTCCATGATGTCACCACTTTATTCATCATCTTGAGCAATTTGCACTTGCTTCCAAAATAGCAATTGTCATATTGTGGTGTAGCTATTTGTCACAGTGGCTGTTTCCTCATGGCCCCAGGTATTGCCAAAAATAATATTGGAGTTCCACTGGAGCTGCATTTAGGAATGAAGAGTTAGACTCAAGTAGGACTATGATGAAAAACCCTAATTTAGGAGGCAATGGCAGGCATGCGTTAAAAAGACAGTTTGACAGGAGAAGAGAAGAGTCCCTTAGAAGGATATGTATTGGATGTTGAGGATAAGCCTGGGGATGATGTTATTTACCATGTTACTTTTTATCTCCCAGCATGATTTAAAGGGATAATAATGATACCTGAATTACCAGTTCAGCATAGGTATCTTAGTGAAAATAAGAAGAATAATTTACTCTTTGCTTTCTCAAATATACCTGATGATCATAATCCTCTAAAATGATTAAAGGTACAGATTATCAGGCCTCTTTCCTTGAAATTCTAGTTAGAAAGCCAGTGTTTGTTGCCCAGAAATTTGTATTTTAAATAAGCGTGTTTCTGGGGAGTCTGGTGCATGCCAATGTTGGAGAACTGATGATATAGGCCAGAATACTAAGAAAATAAATATTTCTTTTCTTCTTTCAGTATCTACTCTTTTTTTTTTTTATATATATCACTAGAACCCATGAGTGAAGACACAGTCATAAAGATTATATACATGAATAAATAGGGCCAATGTCATATGTGTGGGACTGTGGACATGGATGCCTCCCATCACAGAACATGCCTGTGAACACCACGCTTGAGGTTGGAGGGAGCAGCAAGATAGGGGGATCCTGAGTCCCTGAATGATCTTGTGGAGCAAAGCCCTTTCATATTTCATATTTCATATTTCATATTTCAAGGTATTTCAGCTCTCTGTTACATAGTATCGAACTTATATCTTAAATAATAGAACATATCATGAAATAGTTTTAAAAATGCAGCCTGGTAAAAATGGAAATTAACGTGTGAAGAAAAAATAGTTCAAATTATTTAACTTTAATTGAAATTTAAAGTAGAAACCAGAACCTTAAGTCATAAAGTTATTTACATAAACTGGTTATCTCTGAGACATGCATTTGGTTCCAAGTTTTTTTTTTTTTTATAATTTTTTATTTTTTTTCAGCATAACAATATTCATTATTTTTGCACCACACCCAGTGCTCCATGCAATCCGTGCCCTCTACAATACCCACCACCTGGTGCCCCCAACCTCCCACCCCCCACCCCTTCAAAATTCTCAGATCGTTTTTCAGAGTCCATAGTCTCTCATGGTTCACCTCCCCTTCCAATTTCCCTCAACTCCCTTCTCCTCTCCATCTCCCCTTGTCCTCCATGCTATTT
Organism: Lutra lutra; assembly: GCF_902655055.1. Lineage (NCBI taxonomy): Eukaryota > Metazoa > Chordata > Mammalia > Carnivora > Mustelidae > Lutra > Lutra lutra. Next base: position 104,744,408 of record NC_062283.1, read on the forward strand.
GTTATGCTCCGCAAATAAGTGAAACCATATGATAATTGACTCTCTCTGCTTGACTTATTTCACTCAGCATAATCTCTTCCAGTCCCGTCCATGTTGCTACAAAAGTTGGGTATTCATCCTTTCTTTTTTCTTTTTCTTTTTTTTTTTTTTTTTTTTTTTTACAGCTTTATAAACATATATTTTTATCCCCAGGGGTACAGGTCTGCGAATCGCCAGGTTTACACACTTCACAACACTCACCATAGCACATACCCTCCCCAATATCCATAACCCCACCCCCTCTCCCAACCCCCTCCCCCCATCAACCCTCAGTTTGTTTTGTGAGATTAAGAGTCACTTATGGTTTGTCTCCCTCCCAATCCCATCTTGTTTCATTTACTCTTCTCCTACCCCCTCAACCCCCCATGTTGCATCTCCTCTCCCTCATATCAGGGAGATCATATGATAGTTGTCTTTCTCCGATTGACTTATTTCGCTAAGCATGATACCCTCTAGTTCCATCCACGTCGTCGCAAATGGCAAGATTTCATTTCTTTTGATGGCTGCATAGTATTCCATTGTGTATATATACCACATCTTCTTTATCCATTCGTCTGTTGATGGACATCTAGGTTCTTTCCATAGTTTGGCTATTGTAGACATTGCTGCTATAAACATTCGGGTGCACGTGCCCCTTTGGATCACTACGTTTGTATCTTTAGGGTAAATACCCAGCAGTGCAATTGCAGGGTCATAGGGTAGTTCTATTTTCAACATTTTGAGGAACCTCCATGCTGTTTTCCAGAGTGGTTGCACCAGCTTGCATTCCCACCAACAGTGTAGGAGGGTTCCCCTTTCTCCACATCCTCGCCAGCATCTGTCATTTCCTGACTTGTTAATTTTAGCCATTCTGACTGGTGTGAGGTGATATCTCATGGTGGTTTTGATTTGTATTTCCCTGATGCCGAGTGATATGGAGCACTTTTTCATGTGTCTGTTGGCCATCTGGATGTCTTCTAGGAGGCAGAATTTAAATGGTGCATGTGATTAGATATACTTTCTTCAATATCATCAAGTTCTGCTTATTCCTTAACTCTAAAATAATTTTTCAAGTGTTGCTACATATGAGCAGCACTGAGATATGCAGTAGAAAGAGACCTCTCAGTGACTACTGTGCAATTGCTTTGAAGGTTTCATAGTACAGTTTCTTGGTGTGCTATTTAATAACAATGATCAGGGTCATTACTATCCTGGAATCAATATGGCATAGTGTAATAACAAAGATTTCTGTTTATGTATAAAATCTAGCATTATTACAGCACAGGTTCTTATGTATTTATCAGAATCCTTCCTTTCTTTTCAAATGAAGCCTTTGGCAGAGTCTCAATTTATAAAACCAAACTCCCTTGAGTTATGTGGGACTAAGACACTTTGAAATCTGCCACCTCAGCCTGCCCTTGCTCTGAAAACCCAACTGTAGAATTCTAGAACACAATGTGGAAGTCCTTGGTTTACAGAATGTGCCTACATATGCTTCTGACCATATGCCATAGACATCATTTCCCTTCAGATGGACTTTGATAAGATTTGGACAGCTGACCATTTGAGATTATATTCCCTGGCAAAATCCCATGCATTTATATAGATGATGAATAAGGGCAAGAGCAAATTCCAGAAAAATTATGAAATGTTTAGACAGTCTCTGGTGTATTTTGCTGATTTTTATAGGACTATGAACTTTGGTCGTTTGGTGATTTAATTTAAAGTGATAATTCACTGGCCAGAATAGATTGGTTTAATCCTATTCTTCTGAATTACTTTAAGAACTTGAATTTACTCATTAAAATTTTAAACACCTGCCAGCCTGGAAAAAACAGAGGCATATATGAAAAGAAGTGCTGGAACAGTGTAAAGGAAAATGGAAAATTAATTCAGAGGATTTGGAATTGTTCTAAAGTAAAACTCATTTTTTAGATGGAAACACTTAATGGAGCTAACAAGATTTTTAGGGAGTGATTTCTTGATTGATCCCAGATTTTGGAGATCTTCATTCCAAATCTCTGTCTGAGGTAGTTTTAAAACCATGGAAATAGAGTTGGTAGCTTAGTAACTAATACTGCTTTGGAGATTAACATTTTCAACCAGGGCACCTTTGTATTCACAAGGAATATAGAATCTACAAAAAAATGTAGCTTAAAATTCAAAGCAGACATTTGGCTTACTATATTGGGTTAATTAAGGATAACAGGGAATGAAGACATCAATAGAATTTTGTCACTTAAGAGGTTGTTTTGTTACGGTGAAGATAATATTGTTTCATATGACCATGATAGAGGCTGCATGAGCAGAATTTATTTGGAAGGTTCCTGAATAATTATTTTGCACACAATCCTCAAAATCTAATTGCTGAAATTTTGAGTCACAGAGAAGCAGAACTTGAAGACCTGTGGCTCACACTCTATTCCAGCATATAGACTTGTGTGTGTGTGTGTATATGTGTGTGCGTGTGCACATATGTGCATGTGTGTATGTGCATAGAGCAGGCACATGTTTTTAAAAATTTGACTTTGAATCCCTTTTTGCACTACTTATGCTGTCTCTTTGGCTAATCACTGGGCTCTGCCATTTTCTACTCTCTTAACACTTCTGCCTGCACCACAGAAATATTAATTGTCTGGCCTCTGATGCTATTTGTCTTTGCAAATTTATAACCCCTCAGGCTGATTACTACCTCTGAAGTCTTAAGGGAAGTTGAGTTGCTTACACTGAGTCTTTTGACTCTTCCTGGACATGAGTAGTTCCTCTATGTGGTGGGTCTGAGGGCAGTGGTATGCCATAGCAACTCCTGTCAGCCTCTTCTGCACATTTCTTCCCAAGCTGTGATCAGGGACCCCAAGGTTGGTAGGTTGATATCAGTTCTAGCAATATTTACACCATGGAAATCTGCAACTGTTAAAAATGGTTGGGGATGAGGAGGTGAGCTGGTTGATAAATATTTACCAGGACACCACTGGTTTGAGGGTGTCCTAGTTTGGATGCTACCAAGTCTGCTCTTAAAAATGGTATTTGACTGTTTGCTTTCAGAGTAAAGATTTAGTTGGTGACTTTAGCTTGCAAATAAAGAAGAATGATTTTCTTCTGGCAATAAATAGGTATTAGACTGCAAGGAATATAAGAAATGTAAGAAAAGAAAGAGGATGAAGATACTAACTGTAGAAATTAAGATCACAGGATCTGGAATAAGAAGACCTTCCAGGGGTTGAGCCCCAGCTCTGACATTTTTTAACTGTGTATCCATGGGTGAGTTATGCAAACCCAACTGAGCCTTAGTTTCTGTATAAGTAATAGGAGAATTAAAACAGAATGTTTCCAGATAGTTGCTTTGAACACAGTATCTAGCCCATAGGAGACCCTCAATAAATATTAATTTTTAAAATTATATTACCTAGCAAATGTTTTGTCTGAATGATGTTCTTAACTTCTGAGAGAGCATCATGATGTAGTAGAATAATTATCATATTTCAGATGAGGAAACAAAAGGCTCGGAGAGGTTGAATAGCATGTTAATGATTGAACAGATGTTATGTGACAGAGCTGGACATTATTATTATAATTATTACCACCACCAAGGTCTGCTAGATTCTATAGCATGAGTCCTTTTCAGAAAGCTTAAAATCTTCTCTCTTGTCGGTTATGGGATAATTCGCAGAGACAACAATATAGGTCTAAGACTGGTTACTGTAACATAGACAAAAAGTTACCACCTTTATCAATCAGTTTTTCCTACAAAACAAACTGCCCCAAAACTCAGTGTCGTGAAGCAGTCAAACATCTATTACCATGTTCACAGGTCAGGCAGAGTGGTTCCAACTAAGCCTGAAGTCTGGGTTAGCTGGGGTGGTTCTACCTCAACTGCTGATGTGAAGATGAGTTTCAAATCCAGCTCTATTCATTTGAGAGGCCCTAGCAAAGCTGAATGTTACTGCTATTGACAGTGACCTCTATGCTTCCCAACTCCTGCTTCCCCCAAAATCTGCATTTTAATTCTTTACTTGGGCTTTGCTTTCAAGCCTGAACTAAGCCCAAAAACTCAGTTGATTATCTCCCCTTTGCAATGATTGAAGAGAAGAGATTCTCATAGTTTCTGAATTTAAAACATAAGGACAAATGTACTTCTTTCAAATAAATATCCATTAGTATCATTTGCATATGGGTTCTCAAACTTTAACACTCATGAGACTCCCTGAAGGACCTATTAAAACAGATTGTTGGGCTACATTTCTAGACTTGTGATTCAGTAGGTCTGGGGTTGGCCTTCCAGGTGATACTTATTCTACTGGTCCAGGGAACCACTCTGAGATCCACTACATTGGTGTTTCATAACCAAGGTTTGGGCAATACCTTGAATGACAGTGAATGGTATCTTAGTCTGTTCAGGCTTTTATAACAAATACCACAGACTGGGTGGCTCATAAGTAGCATACTACTAACAGTTCTGGAAGACAGAAGTCCAAGATCCATATGCAGATTGGTTGTATAAGGACCCTTTACTAGGTTGCAGACTTCTCCTTGTATCCTTGTATGTATCCCTACATGGTGCGAAGGGCTAGAGAACTCTGTGGGATCTCTTTTATAAGAGTAGTAACCCTATTCATAAGGGCTCCATCCTCATGACCTAAGCATTTCCCAAAGCCCCAGCTTTCCAACGTTATCCCATTGGATGTTAAGATTTCAGTATGTGCATTTTGAGAGGACATACCATACAGACCATTGCAAATGGGAATGGGATAGAATACATAGGGATATATTGGGACATAGGTCAAAAAGCAACACTTAGAGGAGAATAATCTAAAGAGAAAACTAAAAAGAACCTGGAGTATTGGTCACTAAAGTCAAGATAGAGATCCAAAAATCAAAAAATCAATGTAAGCCCAAACAGGCAGGTCCATGACCAAATAATGGTATCTCTGGAAGCTCACATGGAGCCAGATGGCCTCAAGAAGGTCCAGGTGCAAGGGTCGTGTCTCCAAACATAGAAGATCCAAGAACTCAGAAGCAAGGAGCTGGAAAATCATTGGCAGACAACTGTAGGACAAGACATGCTCTCGTCTGCATAATAGCTGGAACCCTGAAAATTAATGAGAGTGATTTGAAGGACATGGACCATTGCTGTAACATTCAGATGTGGTTGCAATTAAATTATGGCAGGGGTTTCTCTTAGGTTCCTTCTCTTACCACCCCCCTTTTTCCTTTCTTCAAGAACATTTGACACACTTCCTGCTACTTGAGCCTCCTGTGGATACTCTTGAGAATTAACTGGCCCTGATCCTCATGTGTGTACTTCCTCACTTATCCCAATAGTTGGCATTCATCCCCTTATTTATCCATTCATGGATATTACTGAGTGCCCTTACTGAATGCTAGAAACTCTTAGTCCCAGAGTTCAGATGGGACTGAGTCTCTGGGGAAATTGTGTTACCTGCCCAGGTTATAGAGTATGAAATTGACAAACTCTTCATCATGACAAGTCCTGATTTGTCAGGTATCCCCCAAGACCTTTCCCCAATAGTGCTGTCTTATGTCATCTTCTTCAAGTAAAGCTGTATCCCATTGAACTAGTCACTTGTGCATGATTTCCTTTTCACACTGAGAAGGGAAAAATGAGCCAATTAATAAGTGTTAAAGTATAAACTGTCCCGTTTGAGACAGTTATGGTTTTGAACCCCAAGCCTGCCATTTATTATGGCAGGGGGATGGGAATGTGCCTCTTGATTTCCTTATCCATTGAAATAAGATGCAAACATCTCCTCACAGTGTTGTTTTAACTATAAAAAAGAAGTGATGCATATAAAGTGGCTAGCAGAGCATCTCGCACACAGGGCAGAACATTCAGGTAAATGTCACTTAGGGGTTTTACTTTGTCTCACTTCAGAAGTGTAGCAATGGGCAGCCCAGGCTTCTTCTGGTCTCATTCTTCACCAGGCTTGTGTATCACCTTTCATTCTTGGCAAGTTTTCTCATGGTTGCAAGGTGACTGTCACTGCCTGAAGATGATAGGTCCTACTGAAGGACACAAAGGAAGAAGGATGCTGGGTGAGAGAAATGTCCTCATGGGTCTTGCTCTTTTAATCAGGGAATAAAAACAGGTAGGCACTTAGAACCTCCCTGTGGAATCCCCTTTATGTCTCCTCTACTGGCAAGTGAATCTGGTAACTTGAATGGCTGGCATTTTCGGATATCATGAAAGGATGAGGATGACCAGTAGAACAGGGGGAGGGAAATGGCTGTGCTTGACAACCTTCAGTGTCTGGTACTTATGCTGATATAAAAATGGATTTTATCTTTCAGACTTTTTGAAGGTTTTTTTTTTTAAAGTTTTTATTTATTTATTTACAGGGAGCATGAGTGGAAGGTAATGGGTAGAGGGAGAGGGAGAAGCAGACTCCCTGATGAGAAGGGAGACTGATGAGGGGCTTGATCCCCAGACCCCTAGATCATGACCTGAGCCAAAGCAGATGCTTAACCAACTGAGCCACCCAGGCATCCTGAAGGGTAATTTTTATTTAAGCTATTCAAAGTGCTACTTTTCCTCTTTCTCATGTGTTTCAATACCCTTACACAAACATTGTCTAATCAGTGGAAAATTCAACTGAGTAGGCTTACTGTGCATGTGACATTATAGGAAATTGAGTAAAGGTACCTTGCTTTCTGATAGAGATACTGTTAAAATCAGGTATCCCTCTGAAAGCTTTATTGTGCTCCTTTGATACTATTTTAGAGTTTCCGTTTCATTAGTGCAAACTTTATAATTCTAGAAGCACTCACTAAGCACTTATGTACCAAGCATGGTAGTGGGCAACTTGGTGGAGATCCAGAGGAAAAAAAAAATTCATCATTATGCCCTCAAGAAGCTTACCATCTGGTGGAAATAAAACAAAGAGGAGTAAAGTGGAGAAAGTTGGAGTATCATGGACAAAGATGAGAAGTTTACAAAGGAAGGACGACAATCAAGTTAACACTCAAGTCTTGGCACAGGCATCTTTTTTTTTTTTTTTAATTTTAGTTCATTTCTTTTCAGTGTTCCAGAATTCATTGTTTATGCACCACACCCAGTGCTCCACGTAATAACGTGCCCTCCTTGATACCCACCACCACACCCTCCCAACCGCCCACCTCCCTCCCCTCCAAACCCTTAGTTAGTTTCTCAGAGTCCACAGTCTTTCATGGTTTGTCTCCTCCTCCAATTTCTCCCAACTCCCTTTTCCTCTCATTTATCCAGTGTCCTCCATGTTATTCCTTATGCTCCACAAATAAGTGAAACCGTATGATAATTGACTCTCTCTGCTTGACTTACTTCACTCAGCATAATCTCCTCCAGTCCCGTCCATGTTGATACAAAAGTTGGGTATTCATCCTTTCTGATAAAAGCATAATACTCTATTGTATATATGGACCCCATCTTCCTTATCCATTCGTCCATTGAAGGGCATTTTGGTTCTTCCACAGTTTGGTGACTCTGGCCATTGCTGCTATGAACATTGGGGTACATATAGCCCTTCTGTTTACTACATCTGTATCTTTGGGGTAAACACCCAGTGGTGCAATTGCAAGGTCATAGGGTAGCTCTATTTTTAATTTCTAAAGGAATCTCCACACTGTTTTCCAAAGTGGCTGCACCAACTTGCATTCCCACCAACAGTGTAAGAGGGTTGCCCTTTCTCCATATCCTCTCCAACACTTGTTGTCTACTGTCTTGTTAATTTTGGCCATTCTAACTGGTGAAAGGTGTATCTCAATGTGGTTTTGATTTGAATCTCCCTGATGGCCGGTGCTGATGAACATTTTTTCATGTGTCTGTTAGCCACTTGTACGTCTTCTTTGGAGAAATGTCTGCTCATATCTTCTCATTTTTTGACGTGATTATCTGTTTTGTGTGTGTTGAGTTTGAGCAGTTCTTTATAGATCTTGGATATCAGCCCTTTGTCTGTAGTGTCATTTGCGAATATATTCTCTTATTCTGTGGGTTATCTCTTTGTTTTGTTGACTATTTCCTTTGCTGTGCAGAAGCTTTTGATCTTGATGAAGTCCTAAAAGTTCATTTTTACTTTTGTTTCCTTTGCCTTTGGAGACGTAAGTTTTTTTTTTTTTTTTAAGATTTTATTTATTTATTTGACAGAGAGAAAGATCACAAGTAGGGAGAGAGGCAGGCAGAGAGAGAGGGGGAAGCAGGCTCGCCGCTGAGCAGAGAGCCCGATGCGGGGCTCGATCCCAGGACCCTGAGATCATGACCTGAACTGAAGGCAGAGGCTAAACCCACTGAGCCACCCAGGCACCCCTGGAGACATATCTTAAAAGAAGTTGCTGTGGCCAATGTCGAAGAGGTTACTGCCTATGTTCTCCTTTAGGATTTTGATAGATTCCTTTGGCACAGATATCCTTCTTATTCCTAGTATACCAGGGATAGTCAAAGGCAGATGATAGTGGCAATAGCTTGTGTACTGTTTCCTTGATTTCATTCCTTGCCACTGACCCAGCTCCTGAACAAACTGGGGTAGATAAAAATGCAGCAGAGTGGTCATGCCGTTGAAACAATTTGTGGACTAAAAAAGAGTTACGTATACTTTCAAGATCTTTGCCCGTTATGTTGTATATAACTCGAAGGTAGGAAAGGTGTTTAATTTGCCTTCTTGTTTTGTTCTGACACATGATAGGCGCTTTTATGTTATATGAGCAGTGAAAGACTGAATTTGATCCATGGTTACTGAATCTGATCTTATTATAAAATATTATTCATATTATAATGTTATTTTCAGGAGAACCTTGTGACACCTGGGATTGAAAAGAGAAAACACGTGAGAAAAAGAAAGAAAGAAAGGATATGGAGGCTAGTAACTTAGTGGTTAAAAAAAAAAAAAATCCTTGGAACTGAAAGATGCAAAATCAGAGATATCATCTCTTGATTTTTAAAATCTTCAATCCTCAACTCAGTCTACCAAGCTTTCTGCATATTAAATGGTGACTGCTCTGCACAGTGACTCCTTTCACAAACCGTATTGTTTAAAGCTCCACTTTAAGTTCACTCACAGTTTGCAGCTGAGATGAAGCAGAGTGTAACAGTCAGAGCTTGGGGGCTGCCACTTGTTCCATGAGCAAATAAAACACCACTAACATATTTACAATTTATTGGGGGGGTGGAGAGATGGTACAAAAATATTCTGTAACCCAACATTTGATTGAATTTGCTTCAAAAAAAATTAAAATGAAAGTCGAATAATCATTTCATACAAAGTTTTCATGAAAAAGAAATGTCTTTTTTAAAGCTACTCGACATTTGTTTGCATTTATCCATAAAATTATGTACAACCTTTTCCCTAAGCTACAATTAAGGGGTAGATCTAAGTCTCCTTTGTGTTTAGAAGCTTGCAGCAATTAGCAGTTATGCATAGCCTCATGTCTTCAGGCTATTTTTAATAAAGTGTGTCCGTGATTTTGAACTCTGGCACTTTCAGGATGAAAAGCATAGTTTCAAGGTCTATAGAAAATACTAGATTTTCACCATCATTTTCTTTTGGCAAGACTCTCAGTTTGGTCCTGTGGCATCACCAACACAGTGCCTGGTTCCTACAGTAGTCGAACACCAGTTTGTTTTCCTAAAATCTAGGTTATTTAGTCTTAAGTAAGACCATCTGTGGGACATCAGCTGTCTAGTTCACATGGGGCTACATCAAGTACAGTCCAGTTCATAATTAATCTTTTCTCAATTGAAAAAGAAATTTCACAGGGAACGAACTCAGCCAGGACTCCCTTGGTACACATGTAAATTCCCTGGCATGGAGTGGGTGCTCAGGAAATGGCCGATCTGCTAAGGAAATGAGGCCAAAGAGGGATTAGAATCCCAGTCCTTAGGATAAGTCCAGAATTAGTGTTCCTTTTGATGGAAAAAATTCATCTGAAAAATTTAATTGAGTACATTTTCTAGGCATTAACATGCTTTTATAAACAAATCCATCATTAGGAACCTTCCAAATGAATCAAACCATTCTCATAAATAATCCTTGAAATTCATATGGGCTTAATAAATAGTGGAAAAATTCACTTTAAGTTTTGCCAAATTCCAATTATTGGCCAAAAAAGTCACACAACTTTTGATCAACACAAAACAATCTAGATATATCCACATATAATAAGCTAAAAACATGATATAAATGTTTAATGACTATATTTAGAAATTATCTAATTATTTGTATGTGGTCTACTCATAGCATTTGTTTTCATTTCACAGACACTTTTTGGAGAAATATGGTTCATATATTTTGAATTTCTTTGTCTCTCATGTACAGTAGGCATAAAAATATTTGCTCGTGGTATGTCTCATTGCCTTGTACTTTTTAAAACTGTTTTCAGATGTCAATCTGTGTAATGTGATAACTTACCATAAGGATTTCATGAAATGTTTTTTGTTCTTTCAGAAGACCAGTGCAGATTTGTAAAATAAATATTTGTTGAAAATACTACCCTCCATGCAGGGCTAAATGGCTGAGGCAGGGGAGGGAAGGAGAAAGAGAGAGAGAGAGAGATAGAGATAGAGAGAGAGAGAGAAAGAGACTTAATCAATATATTGCCTCTCCTGAATGTTGAAATCCAACAAAAGAGTATATCCCAGACTTGAAAGTATTTTCAATGTCAGTCTCGTCCAACTATTATCTACTGTAGAAATCTCACACCAATGTCTCTTGAAAGCAATTTTCCAGACTTTATTTGGATATTCCCAGAGACAAAAAACAGAGTACTTTATCCTATTTCAGACAACTATAATTTTATAAAGTTCTTTCTTATAGTGTGAGCCAAAAACTGCCTCTCTGACTCCTCTTGCCATTGGTCACTCTTCTGTTCTCTAAATCATGTAGAATAAGGCTTTTGTTCTTATATAATAGTCCTTCAACTGACTTAATAAAGCTATGAAATTTTTAATGGATTTTCTTCTTTAAAATTAATTTTTTTTTCTTCTTCCCTCCCTCCCTTCTTTCCTGTCTTCCTTTCCTCTTTCCTTCCATTTCTACCCAGTTTTCATGGTGGATATGGGGATGGACATGATCCTCCTCCCCCAAGGAATCATGCTGAGTGCTTTCGTAGTTAGTTAAATGGACTGCTGTGAAAGTCCCCAAATTGAGAAGTTAGGTCAGGCTATGCAGAGGGGATGACACCAAGTTAGAGAGTGAATGATAGGAAGCACAGCTACGTGAGAGGTGTATTGGGGGATTCATGTTCTAAGCAGAGAAAACAAATATGTTCAACCTTAGAGGAACCTTTCTATTCCTCAGAAGACTTCATTTATGTTGTCCTACCCATCCTGGTGATTTCTTTGTCCTTTTCCCAATCTGGCTACACTTTCTGACTTTTGATGTGTAGATTAAAAAATAAAAATAAAAAGGGCTCCAGTGAGTACAGAAATAGTTGACCTCATTTCTACACCTCTTTTCTACCCCTATTGAGTGTACTAAAAACATTGAACTAGGGTTGGATTTTAATGGGTTGGTTGTTAGAAAGTGAGTTAGGACATTGGACATTAGGGAGCAAGAAAATGCAGCAAAGGGCAAGCAGATGAAGAAGATACTGAAAAGAAAGGGAGGGGGATAATGGTCATTAAAAGGATGAAAGATGTAGAAGAACATGAATAAGGGACCTCTTCTATGGGTGAACTTAAATGGTGTAATAATCATGGCTTTGAGTTTTCAACTATATAGAAAGGTAGAAATTCTGTGGCATTGTTTTGAGTTTTGTTACTTAAAAGTTATTCTGTACTACTGCATCTATGTAAATAAAAACCAAATGCATTTTCCCAATGATTTTCTCATATTAAAAGTGATTCACATTGGTACATTGCACATCTTCACGACCTTTTATCTTTTTCCTCAATCCTCTGTGATTGCCTTACTTAATCTATTTTTCTAGAATACATTCATGTAACTATTCAGTGGAATCTCTGCTAAAAAAAACCAGCAAAAATGACCAATCAACCCATTTTTTTTGGACAATTTTTTATTTTTATAAAACCCTAAATTGTTGTACTATTGTGAGGCAAAATTCAGAGCAAAAATATATTTTCTGTTACACAAGAATTTTTCCTCCTCTCTTTTGGGATATATTTCTTAAAAGTGTTTCCTCTTGTGATAAAAGCACATGAATAGGAACACATTGTGTCTTCTTAGTTATTGAGCATGACTCTAATGTCTCCCAATTTTGAATGAGTGACATAGTTCTTGGGAATATGGTCATCATCCCATATAATTCCAATGCCCATAATGCCTACAGCCTCCTCTCCAGATACACATTCCTGCCCTTTCTTCAAGGTCCAGCTTTCTGGATCTTTTGTAAAAACTTTACCTTTTGCTTGCAGCAGTTCCTTGTCTTACTTCCCTGGTTCTAATGATATCTATCCAGGTTTTGTTGGTTTGTTTTTACATTGGATTAGATTCTGTCACATTTAGGATTTCTGCTTGCATACCACTGTGTTTGTGTGACTTAGTAAAAGACACCTCTTCTCAGAAACCAAATTGCAAATAGGCCCTACTCATGAACAGGCAAATTAGACAAGGGGTTCTTTGTCCTGGGGAAGGATTTCAACCCCCACTGGTACTTTGGCCTAGTATCCACATCCATAACTGCACAACTATGTACAACAACCCTCCTAAAATCTAGCACTTATATAATTAGTAATAAGTGCTTAGGCAATAGTTGCATTTATTTTGATCTTTGTTTGAATTAGCAAGACACTTCTTACTCATAAAGAGAAAAATGCCATTAAGATCTTTCTCCCGCCGCCCCCCTACAAAACTACAAGAACATCCTGCCAGGATAGTGTCTCTGTTTCTGGCCAAATGAAAGCAGGAAAATGCAGAAGAGAGGAGGCAACAACTGGGTAATTTAGTGAGTAGGGCTGTCACTGAACTTATGGTCACAGTGGAACTGAATGTTAGACTATGTTTTTGGCCCAAGTAGGTTATGGAGTAAGAATTTAATTTTTTTCAAAAGCTGTTCTCATGCTTGCACAAGCTTGTTTTTATACATCTCATTTAATTTCATATTTTTTTTGGCTGCGATGTCAAAGTTGTAACATTTCACATGATGGTGTGGTGCCAAGAGGCGATTCTACACATTGGTCATGTGGTGTGTGCTGTTTGGAGCAGCTGTATGATCCTGTCATAGACACTGGAGAAAGACTACATCCTTTGGCTGGATTTCCTAAGCTCCTGGAATTTAAAATCTTAGCCAGTAGCCAGGGGCAAGTCATCCATGCTTATTATGTTACTTTTTAATATCTAGAGTTTTGCAAACACTGCCTCATTTTTTAAGTTGGGTCAATTCTCTAAATTATGCCTTCTGAAGTTTAGTATCCACAAAATGCATTGCAGGAAATCAGGTGCTGTTGCTTTACCATCTGTCATGTAGTTATTTTTCGTTCCCTCCTTCATTAATCACCATGACTGTGAAAGCAAAGAGACTGCAAGTGTTGCCTGACTGTGTTTTAAGTACCCACGACTTTTGAATCAGCTTTTCCTTTCCTCATTTGAGACATCATACTGGGTTGTGCCTGGAAACCTATTTCAGTGAAGGAGTTATTTAATGGATTGATGTTAGATGAACGAACTAGTGTATCATGACTCTGGGGAATAAACTGATAAGTTTGAGTATAGCTCAAAGGAATAAGAATAAGTTAATTTACTTGGATTTCCTTCTGTCATTTGCCATTTCTGGGAACATGGCAATTTCCCAGAAATAGTTCTCCTTTTGCTAAAAATCAAGTAGTAAAATAGTATTAGAAAATACGTGATACATAGTGACTATTTCGAATAGTAAAAATTACATGGGTATATCCTGAGGAGAAAACAAATTATCCTCAGAGTTCAAAAGAATAAACTATTTTATTAACCCTTTGTGAGACTCAAAAAACTTTTTTGGATCTTTTTGTGATATCATGGTATATTTATGGACACTTTTATTGAATAAAGGAAGGGACTGAATTAGGAAGGGAGGTTGTCAGTTTGTATGATCAGATCCATGATGATCAAATCTTCACAAAGTAATAAGTTATGGTCCCATCTAACTTCAATGCCTATAACTACACAACTATAGATAACAACCTTACTCATAAGATTTAGCACTTGTGAAACCAGTAATAAGCAACCAAGCAATAGTTACATTTATTTCAACCTTTGACTTGGCAAGATTTCTTTTTTCAACATAAAGAGGAAAATGTCAATAACCACACTTCCCCCACCACCCCAAAGTATAAGATCATCCTGAATTCTAATGTAATTACCCAGTACTCAAAGAACATCCTTTGTATAGTTTTAATCCTTTTGATGTTATTGAGATTTGTTTTAGACTATGAGTCCAGTTATAATATTCATTACAAGACCTGGTATGTAAGTCTTTCTTAATCCTCATGATAGTTTTTTTTTTGTTTTATGACATATTTTGCCACAAATATGACACATTGTTTTATGAAAAATATTTCATTTTGTTCTTTTGTTTTATGACGTATATTCCACCTTGGAGAATGTTTTCTATGCTCTTAAAAAACATTCATTCTGTTATTCTTGGGGGGAGTGTGATATAAGCATCAATTATGTCAAGATGTTTGGATAATATCATTCAAGTCTTTTATTCCTGCCAAATTCTTTGACTTCATGTTCCTGGAAATGTTGGTGTTGAAGTTTCAAATTATATCTAATATTTCTATTTCTCCTTTCAGTTCTCTCATTTCTTGCCCAGTGTGCTTTGAAACTATCTTATTAGTTGCATTCACATTCAGAATTTTTATATCTTCTTAATAAATTGATCTATGATTATAAAAATTCATATTTATCTATTAATTCACTTTGTCTGATATTAATATAACCAAATCAGTTTGTTATGCCTGATGAACATTTGCATGGTATATCTTTTCCCTTCCTTTTACTTTTGCATCTGGGGTATTTTTGTTGTAGATAGCATATAGTTGCATTTTGCTTTTTTATTCAGTCTCAAAAACTTTTACCTTTTATTATTTACTTATTTATTTATTTAATTATTTTTTGAGGTGGGTACAAGCAGGAGGAGAGAAAGAGGAAGAATCCGAGAGATTCTAAGTTCATGACCTCAGCTGAAATCAAGAGTCAGAAGCTTAACCGACTGAGCCACCTGAGGCACCCCAAAATTTGCCTTTTAATTAGAATGTTTAGACAAATTATCTATTTATTCTCTTTAATACTTTTTCTAAAATGAAAATTTAGTAAATTGATTTTTTTGGTGTACAGCTCTATAAATTTTAACACATTTACAGTATGTATAGCCAACATCAAAATCAGGATACAGACAGTTCCTTCAAACTCCCTGAAGCCCCCAAGCAATTCCTTTTGCATTTAATGCAATTCCATTTGCATTTAATGCTTTGATAAAAACAAAAATAAAAATAAAAAATATTTGTCTAACAATATCATCTAACATTTATTTGATGCTTGGTATGTGCTAAGCAGAGTTTTTGCAAAATATTTTATATGTATTTCCTGGTTTAATTTTACCACAATCTTATGAGATAGATAATATTATTTTCCCCATGTTACCTATAAGAAAACAGAGTTATGGGGAAGTTAAGGAACTAGGCCAAGGTTAATATACACCAAGTGTCACTTGCCTAGTCTGTAGTTTTAACTGTGTTGGAAGTACTGTGATAAAATTCAGAGAGTGGGGAGAAGTGGGGGGGGTGTTTCAAAATGTGATAGAACACATTAGGATATGGGAATTGTTTTGGAATTTGAATAATTCATTAGGAAAATAAACAAAACTCCTTTCCGATTTGGTATTTGTGTTTAGGAGCAATGGAGATCAAGAACTGAAGCAGACAATCTTAAATGCTTCAGTACTCAAACAGTTCAACAGGGACTTTTCGTTTGAATATCTTATTTTTCTCTTGCACAGTTTTAACCTTGTAAGCTCATTTCAGCAGATTAGCTCTTCGAAAGTTAATAATAGTATATAGTTATTAGTATCTTTAGTGAATGCCTTTGCTTATTTAACTGTAGTTTTCTCTGCATGATTACTCAGCCTACCAAACTATTTTGCTGTTCAGAATTTGTTTTTCAATTATAATTTACACAATTGTCTTTTGAATATGGACTACCTACTTATTGCCAAATAGTTTCGTTTTGTTTTTTACTACAGTGTCTAATGTCTTAACATGGGTATGCTTGAGAATATTTTGTCTGTTTTAAAACAGAGGTTTTTTTTTTTTTTTTTTTTTTTTTTTTAGTTTTGCTACTCAGAACACTATACTAATAAGTGAGTCCATGATATTTTAAGGCCTTTATGTTTCTTCAGAGTTAATGTTACTATAGTCTACTCAATGGTTATTGTCTAGAGAACCAAGTCTATCACTACTGCATACAGAAAAGGGAACATTAATGCTGAAAGAGGAGGAAAATAGGCCTAGGTCAATGTGTGTGTGTGTGTGTGTGTGTGTGCGTGTGTGTGTCTGAAAGAGAGAGAGAGAGAGAGAAGACTATTTGTATCACCTACTAGTTTAAGCTGAAACCAACCCCACTCAACCCCAGGGACTCTGCTTTCCACTTGCCTTCTTATTTCAGCAGCTTCTTTCTTTTCTCTCACATCTCACAGGAAAGTGTCAAGGATGGTGTTTTTCTGCTTCCTTTCACTGCTGTAAATTGTATCTTTGGCTCTTGTGCACCTGCTCTTTTGGGACTAGAATATTTTCTCTCCCTCCTTGGTGATGTCACCCCCTTTCCTCCTGTCATTCACTTTACTCAGTGCAGACTATTGATCTGGACCTGCACCTCCCTGATAACCTCTATTCTTTTTGCTTCTTTAATATCCTTGGGGATAAAATTCTAACATCCCAAATTACTTATTACTTGATCTTTCATTTACAATTATAATTTTCTCCATATGATTTTTCATTCCCCTCCCATGGTCACATGCTAGATTTTGTTTTCAAAGTGTCTTACACCATTTTTCCCCTCAATTTCTCCATTACTTTATTTTGTGTTTTATAGGTATTTTGTGCTATGTATCTTTAATTTCTTTGTCACATCTTTTACTATAGTTTTTGTTATTCTCTTTGTATTTTTTCTGGAGATTCCAGTTAGCATTTTAATTTATAATAATCTAGTTTAGGATTGATATCAAATTAATTTCAATACTATATAATATTTTTGTTTCTATATAATTTGTCCTTCAACTTTTATGTTGGTATTGCCACAGATTACATCTTTATACATTGTATGATTTATATATTGTGTGATTGTATAATCAACTTCAATGTAAAATTATTGCTTTATGTAGTTCTCTTTTAAATCAGATAAAAACTAAATTAAGATAAAAGATACATTTAAACTGTATTTTATCTTTACCTATGTAGTTACATTTTCTAGCATTCTTTATTTCTTCATGTGGAATTGAGTTACTGTTTTGTTGTCCTTTCATTTCAGCCTGATAATGCTAGTGACAACTTCTCTCAGTTTTTGTTTACCTGGGAATGTCTTCACTATTCTTTCATTATTGAAGGATAGTTTTGCTGGATATAGAATCCATATTTGACCTTTTTTTTTTTCTTTTATCCTTTTAGTATGTAACCCCATTGTTTTTTGGCCTCAATGATTCCTGATGAGAAATCAGATGTTACTCTTATTGGGCATCCCTTGTGTGTGACAAATAATTTTCTTGCTGTTTTCAATATTGTCTTCACCTTGGTTTTTTGACAGTTTAATTTTAATGTGCTTTGTGTGGATCTCTTGAGTTTTTCTACTTGGAATTTTTTGAACTTGGATATGTAGAAAAATGTTTTTCATCAAGTTTTGGAAGTTTTTAGTCATTATTTCTTCCAAAGTATTTCTTCTGCCTCTTTCTCTTTCTCCTCTCCTTCTAGGATACCCATGATATATGTATTGTTGCCCTGGATGGTATCCCACAAGTCTTTTAGGTTCTGTTCATTTTATTTATTTTTTTAATTTTTTACTTTTTATTCCTCAGACTGGATCATCTCAAATGTCAACCAATTTATTTTAAGTTTCTTAATACTTTCTTCTGTTGGCTCAAATTTGCTATTGAGTTCCTCTAGTGGATTTTTAAGTTTCAGTTGTTATATTTTCAGCCCCTTAAATTTTATTTAATTATTTTTATAATTTCTCTATTTAAATTGATATTCTCTATTTGGTAAGATATTATTCTCATACTTTCTTTAGTTCTTTAGACATGGTTTTCTGTAGCATACTGAACATAATTAGAATAGCTGATTGAAAGTCTTTGTGTAGTATCTGGGTTTCCCAGGCACTTTCTATTGACGGTTTTGTGTATATGTGTGTGTGAGTGTGTGTGTGTGCCATACTTTCTTATTTTTTTGCATATCTTTCAATTTTTTATTAAAAACAAGACATTTTGAATATTATAATGTGGCAACTGTGGAAATCAGATTCTTAATTCTCCCCAGATTTATTGTTGTTACTGCTTATTATAGTTGTTGTTTGGTGACTTTTGTAAACTAATTTTATAAATTCTATGTTCTTTGTTGCATGTGACCCTGAAAGTCTCTTCTAAAGTCTGTGTTCTGTTAGTTAGTTATTTTACAGAGCTTTCCTTAAATCGCTATAGCCAAAAGCAAATAAGCAAGCAAAAAATCTCCGTCTTTGCAATTTAACTGTATTGGGAAATTCCTTCTCACCTTCCATCCTTAACCAGACTGTTTGAACTCTGCCTTTGCCTTTATTTCCTACTTCTACAGAGCCTCAGGGTCAGCAGGAAGTGAGAGCTTAAGACCTTATGAGAGCTTTTCTGAGCATACCCATAGGTCTGAGCATGTGTGTGGACTTCTGTATTCCCAAGAGTATGTTGGAGCTTTTCAATGCCCCTGTGTACATTTTATTCCCCAGATTTTCCCTTCAAGCTCCTTGGTTAGCCCTTTATGGTCCTTGACAATCCCAACTGTCACCTACTACTTTGAGCAGCAGTGTCCAGTATACGGGCCTGCAAATTTTTTTGTTTTGTTTTGTTTTTAAATGTCCCCAGTAGCAATCTTAACACTGGTTCAGTTTCAAATTAGGCAAAGTAAAGACATATTTTTTTGAGATAGTTCTCCAGGGAGCCACCAGAAAGCTTAAGCAAATAATTATAATTCTTTGTGAATGAGACCCATTTTATTCCCTCTGTTATTGGGAATGCAGGCTGTTATTTGCATAGCTATCACATAACAGAGGAGAGGGAGATGAGAACGGAGCAAGTTAAAATGCCACAAATTTCACTATTTTTATTGAAAATGATCTGTTTTCTTTGGATAAATGCTATTCATGTTGCTACAGGTCTCAGTGTTCCAAATAATTTGAGTCTGACAGTGTTTGCCCCCCGCCCCTTTTTTAATGGAGTAGTAGAATTTGGAACTTTTTATTTTGCCCTTTTTCACTGTTATCATTCCACATTCTAGATTTTGTTGTTATCACTAACTGCCCATCTCTGAAAATTATGCTGTTGGGAAGGAAGCAAGTGAAATTACTGGAAACTCAACATACCAATGAACAGCTTAAGGAACTCACAAATTTGCCAACTTGTTCAAAATATTTTTCAAATGGGGCGCCTGGGTGGCTCAGTGGGTTAAGCCGCTGCCTTCGGCTCGGGTCATGATCTCAGGGTCCTGGGATCGAGCCCCGCGTCGGGCTCTCTGCTCAGCAGGGAGCCTGCTTCCCTTCCTCTCTCTCTCTGCCTGCCTCTCTGCCTGCTTGTGATCTCTGTCTGTCAAATAAATAAATAAATAAAATCTTTAAAAAAATTTTTTTTTCAAAGAATCATTTTATGAAAGATGATAAGTTATCTCAGGAGTATATTTGATGTATCCTTTCTTATCATTTTAAATACTGTTAAATGTTTTGTCTTTCATTAACATATAGTTTATTAATGTATTCATAGATGTTTATTTTTTAATATTTTCAATGACAGTGTAACCAAAATTAATCCATTCAGGAAATTTTTAGTTTACATTAATTTCTTTTTAATTTCTTTTAAAGTCATTTTAGTTTCACTTATTTCAAAATTTGGAGGATTCACAGAATGGCTCCAGGTTGACCAATTTGCCAAATTTATAAATTCATAATCACCAAAATTTTCTTTAACTCTTTCAAAAGTTTTACACATACTTAGCTCAGATAGAGTGGTTTTGACAGCTTTTTAATGTATTAGCAAAACATCAGTAAGTTTTCATTATGTATTCAAACATCTTTTAAGTATTATTTAATTTGGTCATATCTGTGTCCTAGCTCTCCCTGCTTCTGCACCTACAGGAATATGCAGCATAGACAGGGATTCTTTGAAGCAGTAAGTGTTTTAAGAAAGATAAGATAAAAGGGTTACAAGTCATATGGGTAAGTTGAAGAGAGCAAACAGAGAAGACACTCCAAGGAGATACATGTTAATGGAGGCTTAGAAGATATGAGGAAGAGGTGGTCATGCAGAACGTTTGCAGAACAACCTTCTACTGAGAAGGAATAGCATATTGTGTTTTCAAAGACCTAAAGCAGGAAAGATCCTGGTGTTTTTTGTAAACTGAGACCAGTGATTGCTAGAGAATGCTTTGCATATGCAAATACTAGATATGTCTATTTATGTGCAACTATGCATGCAATTACAGTTGATTCTTGTTATTTAAGGATCCTGTATTTGTTAATTTTTCCACTCACTGAAATTTATTTTTTAGGTCAAGTAATACTCATGGCACTTTCATGATCATTCACAGACATGCACAGAGTAGTGAAAAATTGAATTGCCAAGTGTAAATTTCCAGCTGAGGTCAAACAAAATGACACCCTTTCTTTTTATTTCATTTCTCCTATGGTTAACAAGTGTCCTTTTTGTGATCTATTTAGTGTTACATTTGAGGTGTTTTTTTTTTCTTTCACATTTTTTTTTTAATTTTATTTTTTATAAACATATATTTTTACCCCCAGGGGTACAGGTCTGTGAATCGCCAGGTTTACACACTTCACAGCACTCACCATAGCACATACCCTCCCCAATATCCATAACCCCACCCCCCCTCTCCCAACCCCCCTCCCCCCATCAACCCTCAGTTTGTTTTGTGAGATTAAGAGTCACTTATGGTTTGTCTCCCTCCCAATCCCATCTTGTTACATTTATTCTTCTCCTACCCCCTTAACCCCTCATGTTGCATCTCCTCTCCCTCATATCAGGGAGATCATATGATAGTTGTCTTTCTCCGATTGACTTATTTCGCTAAGCATGATACCCTCTAGTTCCATCCACATCATCGCAAATGGCAAGATTTCATTTCTTTTGATGGCTGCATAGTATTCCATTGTGTATATATACCACATCTTCTTTATCCATTCGTCTGTTGATGGACATTATGTGAAAGAATTTTGTTGAAAGACTTTGCTGTTTAAAATGATTCCCCAAGTGTAGATTTGAAGCACTGTCTAGTGTTCCTAAAAAGGCTGCTCTCTATATATCTTTCATAGAAAATATGTGTGTTAGATAACTTTCATTCAGGCATGAGTTATAGTGCTATTGACCATGAATTCAATTTTAACAAATCAATACATTGTAAATGTGGTGTCTTTAAACAGAAACACACATAAAACAAGGTTACACACTGATCAATTGATCAAAATGTGACCAGAGGCTTATAGGAACCTAATCCTATATTTCCCCTCTGAGCAATGGTTTAGTTTTTGCTAATTTGGTGTTCCTGGCAACTTTATAAAGTATGGCTATAGTAGAAGAGAAGATTTAATTGTACTATATCACATGTTGATTCTTATTATAACTATCTGGAAGGATAGGAGTTTTATTTGTCTATCTGCTCCCAGTCTCTAACATTGTACCTGCTCCAGAGGTAGTGTTTGATAAGTATTTTTTTTAGTGTACCACAGAATGGACCATCACTGCACATCACATTCAATCATTTGTACTATATTTGCTTTGTACACTGCTAATCCAAATCAGTCATTATCCTAGAACAATACTTCAGCAACCCTACAACATGGAAACTGATTTAGCTTTGTTGCCTCATTGAAATATGAGGGAATTGATGGATTTTTAAAATCAAGGCTATAACTAAAGTTTTGATGTGTGCTGCATAATCCAACATGCTTTTGATTATTATAAAAGTACCTTCTCTAAATAAAAACAAAGGTTTGAAACTTTACACTGGATACATGTTAATATGAGCGGAATGGAAAGAGCACTTCTGAAACTGGTAGCATGAAGGAATAAATCATAATCCTGATGTCTTTTTAGCCAATATATTCTCTCAATGTTCATCAGTCAATCAAAAGATTATGTATACCTCAGAGTGTTTTGCTAAATTGTTAGCAGGAAAGATTTATATGCATTTTAAACTGATGATAAGTTGAAGCTAATTAAATTGAGGATTCAACTGAAGTGACCCATTAGTGATTTTGTTTTTGTGGCTTTTGTTTTGCATTTGTGAAAATGCGCCATTGATCATATATCATGAACTGAGTAATCATTAATTAAGTATATATCTTTTACATTATTATTTTTGTCTCTATCTCAGAGAGTTTTATGTGGAACTTCCTTTTTCACTCATGGAATCACAAAGATAGATGAACTTTTTGGGCTCAGAATAGTGAGGGGGACAACAAGTGCCTTCAATTACTTTATCACAAGGGAATTGTAAGGCAATTTCCTTATGTTTAGGGGATCTCTAATATTCTTTTCAAGAAAGTGACTTTGACTTTGCCAGTTGAATCCAAATTTATGAGGAAAATGTAAGGTCTTATTTTAACATCTTGTCACAAGTGATTCATCAATTTGGTCGTATTTGAAGTGAAACAATTTGTAAAGCTGGTCTCTAAAGTCTGAAGAAAATTTAGTATAAGAAAATCTTTGAGTTCTTTAGAAAAGAGTAAATTTTTTCCTACAAAATATCTGAGGGGGCCAATATATATTAATTAGATTTTCCCTGAGTTTCATGCAAATATTGACAAAGCAGTATTCACATTGAGAATATGATATAAATATTAAGGTTGAACCATGTGAATTGCTAATATTTGAACATTTTTGATATACAAAATGGAAACTTGATATGATTCAACTTAATATGTTATACTTTCTAAACCATCAGATATTATTTTCATCCATTTTGGGTATTGACAACAGATTTTTGAAAATATTGGTGAGCTATCTAGAAGAGACTACCTGTTAATGTGTGGCTATTTAAAATATTGATTATTACTGAAATAAACACAATTTCTAACAAAGAGCTTAAGGTACTGCCTTCCTAAACATTTTGAGTGTTTACTATATTGCCAGACATCATATTAAGTAATTTATAAGCATGATATCATTGAATTCTCACAGTAATTTGTGAAACTGGTATTATTATTTTTCAGGTAAGAAAACTAAGGCTTATTTAATCCAAGTAATAGGCAAACAAGTAAGCTTTTACTCCTTTTGCTTCTGATCTCATCTTGGGAAATCTTCCCTAAACTCCTTCATTAGAGGAAAGGCCTCCCCGGACACCCTGTGCTCTTGTAGCATCAAGCATCTCTACTTGCTTAAGCAAGTAGATTACTAGTTAATTATTAGTTAATTACTAGTAATCAACTAGATTACTAGTTGATCCAGGAACATAACTGCAACTTTAACATGATACTGGGAATGTAATAAAAAAATCTCTTCCAAAAAACTCTTTGTGGGGCCCCTGGGTGGCTTAGTGGGTTAAGGCCTCTGCCTTCAGCTTGGATCATGATCCTGGGGTCCTGGGATTGAGCCCCGTGTTGGGCTCTCTGCCCGGCAGGGAGCCTGCTTCCTCCTCTCTCTCTCTCTGTCTACCTCTCTGCCTACTTGTAATCTCTGTCTGTCAAATAAATAAATAAAAATCTTAAAAAAAAAACACAACTCTTTGTGAAATGAGTGGGAAACTGAGGAAGCCACTGTTTGATATCACAAAGTCTGTTTTGGTAGGGTGCTCTTTACTACAATGCTATATCATGCTTATATTTGAGAATGACAACAAATCACATGGTTAAGTCTTGTTTATATGCATATGAATTATAGGCTTTATTTAGTTTGAATAATTGCTTCTGGACTATCATGCATATTAAGAGAAAGCAGACTAAAATTCACTTTCTCAGGTTATAGTCAAATGGAAAATACACTTCAGTATTCCAAAGTTCTAAGAACCTAAACTAGTCATCTTTAAGATAATCTGTTACTTTAATTATCCCTATCATATTTCTACCTGAGAAAATTAATTGTGATTTCACTATGCATGTTGTAAAAAATATATTGTAGAGATACCTGGCTAAAAGTGTAGTAGGAGACTAAATTTGTAATGGAAACTCCTGAATAGAAGGTACAGAAATTATTTCACAGTTTTTTTCTTTCTAAGTAAATTCCTTTGTAAGTGTGAACTTTGCAATCAGGCAGATTTCAAATTTAGCTACTTTAGGAATTATTGACTCTATTCCACTTTGTTAAAGTATGAGTTTATTACATACTTATAAGGGTATTTCCAATAATTTGATTTCATTGACTCATATTTTCATGTATTTACAAATCAAAATAGTTATAATCAACATAATTACCATATGTCTTATATAAAATGTATTTATAAGTGTTATGAGATAACTGTGTTTTATGTTTTTATATTCTACTTCATACTGGAAAATTTCATGTTCAAAGTATGTTCTTTTATGCACAGTAGGAAGCAAAACTACTTTTGTTCACCAATAAAACTTCCTCTGGAAAAGCAGTAAAGAAACATATTTTCAGAAACTTTCAAGGCATATATTCATGGTTTGTATTCAACAAATGGAAAATTATTTATAAATGATAATGTTACTTAATACCTTGCAGATGGAATCTTCCAACTTATAGAAATAAACCATCTGATTTAATACCCATAGTTTTGTTTTTAATTTTTTTTATTTTTTCAGCATAACAGTATTCATTATTTTTGCACCACACCCAGTGCTCCATGCAATAATACCCATAGTTTTTTAGTTGACAAAAAGCAAGACAAGTTATGATAAAAATATATAATCTTATATCTTTATTGTAATTACCTTACCGTTACAAGTCTCTGTCTTCCAGTGTTTCCTGTTTCATTACTATAATAATTAACTCCTAAGCAGAATTCAAGTCTCTAGAAATACCATTTTCTGGAATTCCACTGAGAAGCGAATTATTAACAAACAAGACCTATGGTAACCATATTAGAGACTCTAAATTCCATACACTCCAAATCCATGGACTTTGTACAGGGGATATTTCAGGCCTGCACGCAGACCTGATTGAGGTACATTTTAGCCTCAAGTTCAACAACTCAGTTATTTACTTTCCAAGACAACAACAATTAGAAATAATCTTGAAAGTGGAAACAAGAATCAGGCACACTGAAAGCCGTGATGGTGGATCTGAGAAATAGTATAGGGAAATGCAAATCAAAGCACAAACCGGGGTAATCCTCTCACAAAGCAGACCAAACAATAGCCACAACAGCAAAAGAAACAATACTGATGAAAAGAACCACAGAGATGTAATTTAGGATCATTTAGTTCAGTGGAAATCTTCTCTCCTTTAATCAATTTCTGCAAGTATCACACTATAATAACTAATGTTTATAATTATGATACAAGATGTTAAGCATGATTTAAATCAAGTTAAAATGAATTCATGTATTCCAACTGTTTTGCCAATTTATTATTAGAATAATACACCAGGAACTCTGGAATTCTTAATTAGCCAAAACCTATTTCATAAGAACTTCCTATAATCATGAAATCACCTTTTAGTGCTCATTAATGTGATACATGAAGGGGGCCAAAAATAGAAAAAGAATCATCATGTATTGAGTGTTTACTCTGGGCTGATACTCTGCTAAACTTACATATATTACTGTACTTAATAAAAATATTTTCTTCCCAATTTGTCCAGGAAATTTGCAAAAGAAAATTAGAAGGTAAACCGGAGACATGTATCATGAAATAAACTCTCAAAGGGTCTTAAAGAGTGATGCATTCCTGCAACTCTGTTCTGGGAGATGTAGTGAGCTGATTAGGTAAAACTCACCAGAATGTTGCATCTGAGCACCATGGCAAGCTCGTGTTGGGTCCAGCCTTGGATAATATTCCAGGAAAGGCTCAATCTCTGAAGGAAGGAAGCGGTCTTCAATGAAGCAGAAGTGTGCATTATACAGTTTGTTAACTAGACTGTCACTAAGTGTCCAACTAACTTACAGTCTCAAGTAAAGGGGATCTTCCAGTGCAGTTCTGTTGAATGTTAAATGTAATAAGAAGTGTAAGGTCTTCCCCCATAACTATAACAGCTATAACTATATATATGTATATGTAAGTGTGTGTGTGTATCTATATCTATCTATATCTATATCTATATCTATCTGTATATATACTGCTTTTTATTGTGTGTCTATGATGGAGATGAAAAGGGAATAGAAATCATAACTACTTATGTTTGGCCCTTTCTGTGTATCAAGCACTGTGCTAAGCACTTTAAATTCATGACTTGATTTACCCATAAAGTAAGGGGTAAAATTTTAATCTCTATTTTACAAATAAATAACCAACAGAATAGAGAGCTTACACAGCTTTTCCAAAGTCATGGAGTCAGATGGAGTAGAGTGGATAGTCTGACACTAGAGCCCATGCTCTTTGTTGTTTGTTTTTGAGATTTTATTTATTTATTTGATAGAGAGGGTGAAAGGGATAGATAGCACCCAGCAGGGAGAGCAGCAGGTAGAGGGAGAAGTGTCTCCCTGCTAAGCAAGGAGCCGGATGCAGGAATCGATCCCAGGACGCTGGGATCATGACTGAGCCCAAGGCAGCTGCTTAACTGAGTCACCCAGACGTCCCATCTAGAGCCCAAGCTCTTAAGCACCTCCTAACTTTATTTGGCCAGTGGCATTTTGTTCACATAAAAATCACTAACATTTCTAAGAGTAAGTGTGTGTGGAAAGACATTTAAGAACTGTTGGGCTAGATTGTGGCTTGTGAACAAGTCCAGAAGGAAACTGTCCTGCTCACCTTTCTGTTTCAAGCAACTTCAGTGGTAGTTATCACAAAATGGTTAATTAAAATCTAGCCAGAATCTGGTCACTAGACATACATCTTTTCAACATGCAATATAATGACATTTATTGCAAATACAAGATGATGTTAGCTCTTGACATTGAACTCAATGTGCTGTTGAAGGAGAAAAGGTACAAATTTTTTTTAAAATGAAGAAAAAATTAAAACACTTCAAAATGGTACTAAAGCTAATAAAAACATGTCCAAGATTTCCAGTGGTCACACCTAAGGCATGATTATTTTTAGTATTTTGAAACAGGATTTATAAAAGTCAAGGATAACAAGATTGATAAAATATATTGGCAGTATTCCAGTAATTACTACCATGTCACTGTTAGGCTAGGCTGGGCATATAAAGCAGGGATAAAGTTTCCCTGAAACTCCAGCGGCTTCAGATCATAAAGATTTTTTCTTGCTTTCACTCCGGACCATTGTTGGCAGTCAAGGCTTTGTGTCACATAGCCCCATAGGAATCAAATCTGATAGAGATTCTACCATCCTCTAGTTCCCTCATCTGGAACATATAATCTTCCAGTCACAACCAGAGAAGAAGACTGGATACTCACACATGGTCTTCTCACTGTCTCAGCTTGGAAGTGATGTGCATCAGTGTCACTGTCATTTTATTGGCTAGAAACAGTCACATGCTTCTATATAATTACGAGAAGACTGAGAATCTATATAATTACGGGAAGTGTGAGAATAATTGGTGGGCATTTTTTTTTGTTTTTTGTTTTTGTTTTTGTTTTTTTAATTTTTTATTTTTTATAAACATATATTTTTATCCCTAGGGGTACAGATCTGTGAATTGCCAGGTTTACACACTTCACAGCACTCTTGGTGGGCGTTTTTTGGTTAGCTAGTGTAACACCTTTTGCTACAGGCATGTGCCCATGTATTGATAAAATTTTCACTCACCTAAAAGATAAAGTGAGTCATATGCCTGGTTATAATTTAGAACCATATCCAAATGTTGTTACAGAATATGAAGTAATAGTTTTCTGGAGCCAAATACAACCAGAGAGTAGATAAGGAATATGTGCCTAACCCAAGTTAACATAGTCAGTCCTCCAGAATTTGAGCAGGAAATAGTCATCCATTTATCAACAAATGGAATTTTGAAAATACTCCTTAGTAAGACATTGTTCTGTTATTCCTGGGTCCACATCTATCTAATTATGCAAAAATATCTGATGGAGACACCAAGTGTTTTGTTGCTGTCTCACAGATATGAAATAGTTATTTACAGTAATTTTAAATTGGATGTTAGTTAATTTTTTCTAAATTGTTATGTAATTTTTCAGTCTGAGAACCAAAATCCACTAGGTGGATCACAGATGTAAAAATTTTGAGAAACAGTTCTAGAAACATTGTGGATAAACTCCAAAGGGTCCTTAAAACACTTTAATTAATTATATGTGAGATTTTCGCATGAATGGGCATGCTTTCTGGGAAGGGTCATTAATTTCTGAGAGAATTAAAGAATATCACTGAATTTAATCAATATTTATGTATTAAATGAATAAATGAATATACATAGGTATTATTAAGAATTGCATAAAATGTGAGTTACACAAGATTAAACAATATTTTGGAGCTATTCAACTTGCAAAGGACCACTTAGAGTGTCTTAGTACAGCAGTGGACTTGTACAAGAGGGTTTTCTCAGTGAGTTTTGTCCTCTGAAATGAAGAAGAAAAGCAGGATCCCACTGGATTTGAGTACTATGTGAAGAAACAAAGCAGGAGGAATTGACAAGGAGTAAAATGGTTAAGATATTTAAAAGTTTAAAAACATTGTAATGTCTCCAAGTGTGTTATTTGTACCCAGTATATAAGGAGAAAGTCCTAAAAAGACATTTGAAGCCCTGAGCACCAAATCAATGAGAAAGTAAGAAGCCTGCTCTTCTTACTTACATTTAGCATGGAGCAGGTCAGGAAAGGATTTCTTTGGCAGTATTTTAAAGAAATGATCAGAAGGCACTTAATGATGAATAGTTTTTTTTTTTTTTAAAGATTTTGTTTTTATTTATTTGACAGACAGATCACAAGTAGGCAGAGAGGCAGGCAGAGAGAGAGAGGCGGAGGAGGCAGGCTCCCTGCTGAGCAGAGAGCCCGATGCGGGACTCGATCCCAGGACCCTGAGATCATGACCTGAGCCGAAGGCAAAGGCCTTAACCACTGAGCCACCCAGGCGCCCCAATGATGAATAGTTTTAAAGACTTCGGGAAACCTTGGATAAAGGCATTAGATGGAGCTAGGGTGTAGAACACAGCTTTCCCATGGAATCAAGCACCTGGGCTTAAAATTTGCAACTTGAGTTCTAAGTCTAGTCAGTTGTCACAAGCTGAAGGAAAAGGGCTGGGCATTCAGGCAACCTTTTATTACCCCCCCACATGAATGTGGGTCTAAGATTCAGGTTATATATTAGTAGGAACAATGGTAATTTTCAAAGAACAGCCAACACATCAGGCCATGTTTACACTAAAAGAACCTTATTTATTCTACTTGTATTATGTGGGCATATTGTCCAGGTGGGTACTGGATATAGTTTAGGTTGATTAGTTCATGAGTATCGAAACACTTTGAAGATGAACTTTCAAGTGCTTGCAGTGTTAGTCAACTATTTTTCTCAGTGTATCCTTTTCTGTTGTTTCCCTCAGTAGAGGTTACTTAAGAACAATCTTGATAAATACTCAACTTGATAAATATTTATTCAGTATTCAGTGAAAGTGTTTCAAATGCTATGGTAAAGGGGTTTTGGAGAACATGGGGAAGGACGCAAATTCAGGAAAAAAAAAACAAAAGATTTTATAAAGGAAAGCTATCTGGAGTGTTTTGATAGATAAACAAGAGGTGGAAGGTAATGATAAATAATGAAAGCAAGGGCATTACAAATGGAATAGCAAAGTGTGAGAGAACAGCATGTGTTCAATGAGTGGTAGAAATTTCAGTAGGTATGTGTTCAGTGCATATTGGGTGGAGACACTGGAATGAAAACTGAGTTGCATCTACCAATTTCATCTGGCAGAGCCAGATCATAAAGTCAGTGTGCCCTGAACGGCCAGAGAGAATCATATCGAAGCCCTTGAGCTATTCTGCTGGGCTGGATGGAAAGGGTAGAAGGGATGGGAGTAGAAAGTGGGGAAGGGAAAGGCAAAGGAACTTTCCAGCAGCCCAAGGTTGAAGCTGATATAAGCCTGAGCAGTGAGGTTGGAGAAGAGAGGAGGGATTTAGAGTTACTAAGTGGGGAAAGAGGCAGGACTTCGTGATCTGTGTGAAGTGGACAATGAGAGAGAGGCAAGAAAATAGAATGGCTTCCAGACTTCTGTCTTAGGTGACTGGGTTTCATTAACTGAGAAAGAGAATATAATCTGAAAAATAACATGTTTTAGAAGCATCTGACAAATTCTCTTTCATTATGAATATAATATAGCACATGCCAGACTATAAATTCTACCAACATATTCTGTAACATGGAAATACTCTTAGGCTTTTTCTGGGTAAAAACATGAAATCTATAACTAAACATCCATGAACAAATTGTTTCAATATGGGAATCTTGACAAAGCCACCCTCTCAAAAGGCTCTGGTATAACAAAGTGCTGCTGTGTATTTCATAAAAGGAGTGAAGACCTCTGTTTCATTAAGAAACTTACAGGAAACAATTTTGAATTAAAAAGTGTCCCTTCAGCTCTTGTCAGTTGAAGGGTAGATTGAAGGGTAGAGCGCAAAGTGTTTTCTTTTTTTTTTGGCCTTTCTATTTTTTTATTTATTTTTTTTATTATGTTCAGTTAGCCACTGTATAGTATATCATTAGTTTTTGATGTAGTGTTCAATGATTCATTAGTTATGTAAAACACCCAGTGCTCATCACAACACGTGTGCGCCTTAATACCTATCGCCCTCTTGCCCCTTCTCTCTGAAACCCTAAATTTGTTTCCCAGGGTTTCACTCATATGTGAAACATACACAATAGCATGGAGGACCATAGGGGAAGAGAGGGAAATCTGAAGGGGAGAAATCAGAGAGGGAGATGAACCATGAGATACTATGGTCCCTGAGAAACAAAGTGTTTTTCTGCCTCTCTTATTGCTTAGAATTTTTCTAGCTATTCTCTGTGCCTATGGATCAATAGAAATCATCACTGGTGAATATATTTAGTCCTGTTAAGGTCACACATTTTTCAAGACAATATCAGTTTGACCTTCTTATTAATTCATTTGTTTTTTTCATCATTAAAGGTGGGATAACTGTTTGCTGTTTTGGCCCTCGAGAGATTTTGGGTGGTCCTTAGATAAAGTGATATTACGATAATGTTATCTCCATTTTAAATTGTTAGCAAGAAAGTGATGCAAAGCCTGGCAGTGTTGTGGGGTGACCGTAATCATCTGGCAGACAGATGCATCCTTTGCTGAGGATCTTGCTATGAGTTGATATATCCCTCGGGTCTTCCTCTTTGCTAAACTTGGTGTTTTCCAGGACTCTTCCTGCATGCCTGCTTCTGATCCTGCCGTAATTTCAAGAATTTGGCACTTGAAGTTAAAAGAGGTAGAGTTGTGAGGTAGGATCACAACAATTAGGCAATCAGGCAATTAACACTAAACACCAAATTTTGTTTTCCAACTCTGATCATGAGCCACTGGAATAGAAATAAAAATAGGATTTAGGGGAGAAAATCTACAGATGTTTGTCTTTTTTTTTTTTTTAAAGATTTTATTTATTTATCTGACAGAGAGAAATCACAAGTAGGCAGAGAGGCAGGCAGAGAGAGAGGAGGAAGCAGGCTCCCTGCTGAGCAGAGAGACGCGGGGCTCGATCCCAGGACCCTGAGATCATGACCTGAGCCGAAGGCAGCAGCTTAACCCACTGAGCCACCCACGTCCCCCCAGATGTTTGTCTTGATTCTAGCTACCCCTTCTTAGAGAGCCTCTGCTTTTGTTTTGTGTTTTTGCAAATATAAACAACCTTTCAAATTAATAACTTACTCATTATTTAAAATTAGCAGTAGTCTAACATGGCATATATAAGCTTTATTTTTTCAAATAATTCACAAGTCAGATGAGGAACTATGGTGATATATGACAGATGCCAGGATTTCTTTTCCATTGATAAAATTTCATCTGCAGAATTTTCTTATTAAAATCAACAATGGAATTATATGGCCATGGTTCATGTCTTTCAATTTAAATTTGCTAAGTGTGTAGGAATGCAGTTCAATTAAATAGTAAATTTTTTTATTGTCCCTTAATCTTCTTTACTTAAGTTTGATTATGACTTAACTGTGCAATGGTAAATTGTTCAAATGTAATGTATTTTGGAATTTTTTAGAAAAGTTCCAGAAGATCAAGGTAAAGTAATGAAAAGATTAAATCTGATCATATCACAAAGTGCCTTTAAAAAAATATATTCATTAGCATTTTTGCACTCTATATCTTAATCTTTATTCTGCGTATTGTAAACTTCACTGGCTCTCATTTTTGTTTTGTTGTTAACTTACACTGAAATTCCTTTTTTGGAACTAAAAGAGAAGCTATCTCCATAGTGTCTATTGAAGACTCCAGGATCAAGGCGTACCAATTAGTGTATGCTGATGGAGATGTGTCCCTCCCCCCGCCATAGTTCGCTTGAAAGGCTTTTGAACTAGGAGTCAGGAGACAAGTTCTACTCTTAGAAATATACTTTGCATTCTATGTCACTGAGAAAATCACTTCAGCTCTCATAGATTAGCTGATAGTTAGATCCTATCACCAATATCCATGACTGGTTCTAGTGACTGTGTACATTTCCTTACTGTGCAGGGAGGTCGTTGACTCTCTCCCTCTTCCGCCTGCTCATGATGCTTTCACACCTGATGGGTCTCCCTGCTAAAGAGAGAAGCACAGCCTAGTTGGTAGTCATGGGTCCTTGATGGTCATTATTCCCCCTGGGGTGGTCTTGGCAAGGCATAATGATGTCTTTTTTCCCTCTTTCCCTCTCTTTTTTTCTTTGTTTCTATAGCTTCAGAACCTACTGGTCTTTTTTGGCCAGCCTCCCATACCAGAATGCACCATGACTTTCCAGCTTCTGGCAAAATCTAATAAATGTCTTGCTTCTAGCCCTTTGGCGGTACTTCAATATGCATCCTTTAGTAATAAATCAATGATGGCTACTGGCTTGGTGCTCTACGGGTTCTGGGCAATGTATTTACATCTTGAGTTTTAGGAAATAAGAAACTCAAGAGAATGTCAGGCAAAGTTCAGACATTTGTCCCTGACAGGTGGGTATTAGTGAGTATACAAACCCCAGCAAAAAATAATATTCACTAAAGATAATTTAGATGAAGAAACACTATAGGAGCCTTAGGGATTCTTCCCATTTACCTGACTTTATTCTTAAGCTCCATGCCTGATTGAATCTATGAAGGCCATTAGGCTGTAACTGTATGTTTTGTCATTAGAATACCTATGAGAGTAGAAGGTAGTCAATTCAAATTGCTTTCTTTGGTTCACACAGAATTTGAAGTTTTAAAATAGCACTTTAAAACATTGTGATTTCAAGAACCCCTCTGAGTATGCTCTAGGGTTTTACTCACTGATAAGCTTTAAAAATTGATTTTTAATTTCTCTGTTTTTTAGTGTGTTAATTCCAACTTTCAGAACTTAAACTCCCGGAGGCTCCCTTAGAAACAGGACTCCTCTTAGGTCCTACATAGTCATGAATGTCCCTGTTGGAGAAGTAAAGTGCTGTAGGCCATAAACCATGCAGGCTTGCCTGGAATTTGGGGCTGGATAGGATTGGACTAACCTATGGCTACAGGCATGAACAAACTAAAAATAAGATTTGAGTTCCTTATAAGAGACAGAGGTAAGAGGGATGCCTGGGTGGCTCAGTCAGTTAAGCATCTGCCTTGGGATCAGGTCATGATTCCAGGGTCCTGGGATCGAATCCTGAATCAGGCTGCCTGCTCAGTGGAGAGCCTGCTTCTCCCTCTGCCTACTTCTTCCCCTGCTTGTGCTCTCTCTGTCTCTCTCTAACAAGTAAATAAATAAAATGGAATTTAAAAAAAGAGAGAGAGGTAGAAGTTTAGCATTAGAAAATCTGTTCAAAGCACTAATTCTGGAGCAAGAATTGGATCCATAGTGGAGGTTCACCATTAAGGTAAATGAGAAAAAATGAATAAGGTGAAATGTCAGCCATGGAATACAAAAAGAAGAGAACTTTTGAGGAGAATTTGTAGTGGAATCCCTAGCAAGGAGATGGCTGGTAAAGGCACTGAGCATAGTCAGAGACTTTCATGTTCAGCAGATACTTATTTATCTTTACTTTGATTTTTCCCATTAAATACCACCCATGTATTACTAAAGAAATAGACAATACAGAAAAATGGAAGGAAATTTAAAAATGTGACATGAGAATAAAGGAAATGGGTGTGAGCCTCAATATGGGAATGTTTGCAGAGACATGCAAGTTCAGATGTCTGAGCCCAGCCACTGTGCTTCTGGTGCAGTTGGAAGTTTCTCTAAAAGGAAGTCAGGAAAGGAAAGGAAAAGTATAGGGTTGGAGAAACTGTGGATATGAGAATGAGCAACCACTCTTGTGTGCCTTGTGTGTGT
Organism: Lutra lutra; assembly: GCF_902655055.1. Classification (NCBI taxonomy): domain Eukaryota; kingdom Metazoa; phylum Chordata; class Mammalia; order Carnivora; family Mustelidae; genus Lutra; species Lutra lutra. The sequence goes on from NC_062283.1 coordinate 104,779,094, forward strand.
TATTTTAAAATGTACTGTTTGGGAATTGAGAACAAGTAGAACTATCCATTATAGCAGGAGGACTCATTGTCTACAACACTGAGGTTTTCAAAATTTTGAAGAAACAACCTGGGTTAATATGACAGACTGTCTTTCCATAAAGAATACAACATGTGCTCTTGCAGTTGTTTTTGGACTGAGGTCCACAGAAGATAGATTTCCTTCAGGTTACCATGTGCTTTTGAGGGAGAGGTGTAGACCAGATGCCACTTCTGTCAGTTTTGGGTACAGTTTATACTGTTTTTTTTTTTTTTTTTTTTTTTTTAATTTCCTACACAGAGCTTTACTTCTTCTCTAAAACTCCACCCTGCTCTTCCTCCAGCCACAGGACTCTGTTGACCTGTTCATTTTTTATTCCCACGAAGTTCCAAATTACTCTTCTTCCATGAGCATTGCTGTAGTTTCCAGTGTCCTCAACCTCACCTTTCACATAGACAATTATAGATATTCAGAAATAAACGTTATTTGTGAATGTGAAATATTTAAAACAAAAACATAGCAAAGAGAACAAGAAGACCAGACAATTATGGCTAGGAGTGTTGAAGTGCTGTGACGTTGTCTCTCTCTCCCACTCTCCCACTCTCTCTCTCTCATATATATATATATATTTCTGTGGGTCTGGTCACCACTTCTAAGGACGAATGGGGCATCTCAGGTATACCATTGTTGTGTCCAATGCACTGAAGACCTCCCTTAAGCCACACCTTTTGTCCTCTGGCTATCCACCCATTTAACACCTCTGCTAGGTTCTAGAATGCAATGACACACATAGTCACTCCCTGTTCTCATAGGATCTTGTGGGAGTGGGTAATAAGATTTCATGAAATCACCATACAAATATAAAATTCAAGCCAGTCATCCATGCTGAATGATATGAGGAAAAAGTACAGTGAGCTATGATGTTTGTGTTGTGTTGATGTTGCGAAAGCAATTCCTCCACACATGACACCTAAGGCAAGAAGTGAATCGGCCCCACTTAACTTGGCTGGATTTGATATTCTGAATCATCAGAAACAAAAACAAAAACCTACAGTAAATAATAAGTTAAGATTAATTCACTTGTGATCCTTATATCTCTAGTCTGCTACCTAACAACTTTATAACTTTCTTTCAATTTCTATAAAAATCACTCTCTGCAAAAATAGGTGGAATTTTTATTACTAATCATCTGGTATTTACATGGGTTACTATATTCTCAGTTTACTTGCCTTGGGGAAATCTCACACATTACCTGAAAAATATCTTCTGGCATATAAATGAAGACCTTTTACGTTCAAAACCAAGAGACTGAATGTTCAGTCATAACCTCATAATCATGATAGGTACACAGTGTATTTGGTACATAGTAAAAGGAGTCATTGAACATTTCACTTTTGATAAATGTGTTTCTCAGTTCCTATGGTCTGGTCACGCTTGTGGTAGGACAACCCTGCAATGCAAGCCAAACCATGCCCTCAAATTACATACCGAAATTCTCTAAAATTCAACTGTAGCTATTTATATGTTGCCTGATCACTATTACTATAGCAAAATATCTTTTTAGTTAATGGAGTTTTTTTATAGGGTTGAGTTTGTCTGCAAAAGTTATTTTACATGTATATATTATATAGTATTTAATATATCACTACATATTATATGAACAAAATTTATATGAAAAACAAATATTTAAGAAAGCACATTTTGGATTATTAATTCTTATTACTTTCTTTATTGGCTGATATCTAGTATATAACTACTAGCTTTTATTAGCTATGTAATAGCTAAGTTTTACAGACAGAAAAAAAAAACAAGAAGCAGCAATTTAAAAGATAAAGAACACACTCAAGTTTGTTTTTAGAGCTAGGCAAAATATGGTATTTTCCTGGGCAACTTTTCTTTGTACCTTGTCAATGAACTCTATCTGTATTTCTATATGAGAGCATATATTTTTGCTCCTTTGTTATTAGAAAATACCCCATGTTTGGAATGTACTACCAATTTTAGTTCTATTGCCACTTTTGGTTTTCACCTTGGCTATTTCTCTAACTATGCTCTTAGAAGAATCCTATTCTCTCTGAATTTCAAACTTTTCATCTAAAAATGAGAATGATAATGCCTTCATAAAATACTTCAAATGGTTACTCTAAAGAGTAAATAAAATGACATTTGTAAAACAACTTTGTGATCTATGAAATCCAATGCAAATATATTATTTAAATAATCTCCTTTCTTCTATTCCAGTGAAAAAGCTGTCCTATGGTAGAAAACTACTTACAATAAGATGTTGTTCCTAAGATCAGTTATTCTCAGCTTTAGGCTGAGTTTAGATGGTATGAACCAGGGGTGGGAAGAGATTGAGGAAATGTTCTCAACATGAACTTTGCTAGAAAAAGTTGTTCTAATAAATCTCCAAATATCTATTAAGATACTCTTTCATGTCATGAATAAAAATTTTCTTTCTTTGCAAAATTGGTTCTAATTTTGATCTCTGGACACAACTCTCCATACTTTCTTGTTATTTCCCAAATGACAGCATTTTATTCTGTTACATATTGTCTTGCTAGATTTCCTTATCATTCTACACATCCTAAGAACTTTTTGTATCTTATTTTAGTCAGTTAGTAAAAATGATTGGTATTCTTGATTCTAGGTCATTTTTGAAATTGATAAGCATATGAACTATATTTTTATTGCATTTTCTTTTTTTTAAAGTTTTTTAAAAATTATTTGACACACAGAGAGAAAGCAGTAGCTGCAGAGGGAGAGGGAGAAGCAGCCTTTCTCACTGACCAGGGAGCCCAACATGGAACTTGATCCCAGGGACCCCAGGGCCATGACCAGAGCCGAAGGTAGAGCTTAACTGACTAGGCCACCCAGGTGCCTTTATTGCATTTTCATAAGATATTACATACATGCTAGTATATGATAGGCTTTGTGCTAGGTCTTGGGGAGAATGCAAAGATAAGTCAAAATCATGGCACTTGACCATTTAGACTTCTTACAATCTACTGGCAAGGGAGAAATAAAATATTGTGGTAGTTCAGGGAAAATAGTGATTTTATATGAAACAAGGCCAAAGTTATTTAACTGGCATGTAAGCCAACAAAAGCCAAGGATTTAAAGAAAGCCCTCTAAATGTAAATGATAGCAGGAAGCTGTACTAAAAATTTTGCTACTACTTTTTTTTACTTGTTTTTAACTAAATTTCTGTTTTATTCTAAGGAAGGTATTTGTATTCTTTAAAAATTAAAATGTTGATATTTTCCGAATATAAAAGTTGGCAAGTGCTGAGCTGCCTAAGAAATCTCATGGAGGCTGTTTGGTAAGCTTAAAGATGAGTCTGGGTGTTACATGAAACTGACAAATTGTTGAACGTTACATCTGAAACTAAAGATGTACTATAAGTTGGCCAATTGAACTTAAATTAAACAAATGAAAAAAAAAGAATAAACAAAGTGAGAAAATGAGAGAAATAAAAGAGGATTGGGGATTTCTATGAAGAAGAGGAAAGATGGGACGCCTGGGTGGCTCAGTTGGTTAAGCAGCTGCCTTCGGCTCAGGTCATGATCCCAGCGTCCTGGGATCGAGTCCCGCATCGGGCTCCTTGCTCAGCAGGGAGCCTGCTTCTCCCTCTGCCTCTGCCTGCCATTCTGTCTGCCTGTGCTCGCTCTCTCTCCCTCTCTCTCTGACAAATAAATAAAATCTTTAAAAAAAAAAAAAAAGAAGAGGAAAGATACTGTAAGAACACAGGGGCAATATAGAAGGTAAAGAGAGGGTGGAATAAATACAAGATTCTTGGTTCTGTGCTGAACTCACATTCATACTCAACCATTGTGCTAAAAACTTTATGTATACTTCATTAATTCTCATGAAAGTTGTGATAAAAGAACTCATAATTATTTATGGATAAGGAACAAGGCACAGGGAAGTTAAATATCTTGCCTCAAATCCCACAGCTGTTGAGTGATGGGGATGAGATTCTGACTCCGCATCTAACTCCCAGGAGTTAACCTTTTCCCTAGAGCTGCTCTGCTGGTGTTTACCTTTTCTGACATTTTTGAAGAGATTGCCTTAGGACAAAGCTGAGAGAGAGGGTGAGGGAGGGAATGAAAAAGTGAGAAAAACAAACCAGAAGTGAGAGATGGGAACAGACAGCCCTGATCATATTAGGTTAAGTTGTGTCTGAAGACTGACCTGTTTTGGAGTTTTGATTTCCTCTGTGGTTTTTCTTAGAATGACCTTAGAAGCTGTAAATGAAGGTTAAGACATGTGACAGAATCTAATCATGAGCAGTTTTTAAATTTTGAAGAGTCATATATCTAGCTAATAAGAAAAACATAAGTTAATGCAAAAGTTCTTCAGATTAAAAGAGTATTGAAGCCTCAGGCAATAACATTACTGTCTTTGTAGAGGTCCATCTAGGTTCACAATTTCAGAAGGCCTAGCTCACATTATGGTTATTATGCCTCCTAGAACTGTGTATGTGGAATATGGTATCTGGTCTTAGAGCTACAATAAATGACACACAAATATCTCTAGAAAGCTCAAGAAAGCAAAATCAACAGATGTTAAGGAATTTAGTTGAATGGGTGTGCATATGCATACGCATATATATAGCTACACATATATGCAGTATATGCCCTCGTATATATTATACTGTAATGTATCACATACACAGTTTTGTTCACTCAGGGATATAATAGTTTCTCTGAAAAACTTAAATTTCCTGAGATAATGTAGAAGAATTAGGAAATGATAGGATTTAACCCAAAATGTAGATTCTGTGGACTTCCAAGCAAGTCCCATGACACACTAATAATAAAAATAAGTTTAGCTTAGTTTTGAGTCATGACAAAAATAACCCTGGATATCTACAATTCCAGATTTTCCACCCAGTCAAAACCATAGTCTTCAAGTCAAATGGTCTTCAAACCATTTCTGCCTCATCAGATGATAAGGTGGTCCTCCTGGGGCTGTCTTTAACTCTAAGAATTATTAAAATCTAGCTTTAAGAATTGAGTATAGAGTGATGAAGCAAAACAAACCTACAGTATTACATTTTTTTTGTAGTGAAATATAACTTGTGCAGGTTTCCGCCTTTTAAGCTTTTTAAAAACTTATGGGAAATTTTATCCTATTAGAGTAACAAATGAGTAACTGGGAAACAAATCGAATAATTTGCTTAAATTTGCGATTTTTGGTTGAAATCTTATAAGATATATCATTCTCAAATTATATTAGAACATGTAGGAAATCTCAAGGTTTATAAGTATATCTTTATAAGTATTACAGAAGTACACAGGAACACTTCTTTAATCATCTGGGTGTACTTCAAGGGGAAATCAAATATATTCCATTTGTAACTACAGCTTAAAAATATTTAAGGGAATGTACATAATTATATTATAAAACCTCTATTACAAATTATCATTAAAATAGGCTCAATTGGTGAATAGAATAATAAAGTTTTTATGCTGAACTAAAAAATTAAGGAATAAGTCTTTTGAATTGGTAACTTTAAAAATGGAATATTAATATACCACGGTTCCCAGTAAATAATTGTTTTGGCTCAAAATTCACCCCCTAGGGCATCCAAAAACCTCCATTTGACAATATAGTTATGCTTAAAGTCAAAACCAGGCTTGGACTTTTTAGTTATACAGACTGATATTTTTTCTTTTTCTTTTTTTTAAAGGGTAAGTTAGTTTGAGTTGGTTATCTAAGACTAAGAACTGAAAGTATTTTGACCAATATGCTCAGATTTGAGGGGATTTTGGAGTGTGGAGGAAAACGAAATCCTTTGGATGGTTTAAATTATTTGGAAAATTAGGATTTTAGAGAAATTTCATGTTTATTTGGATAAAATTCCACACTGAGACCAAGCAATATTAGGAGTCTGCTTTTTGAGAGTTGTAGAGGAAATTTGGAAAATCCTAAAGCATCTAAAGTAATTCAGCCATGATTCCATCACTCAGAAGTAACCAGCCTTAATATTTTGATATCATTTCTTGTAGCCTTTCCCTCTTTGTATGTGTGTATATTTGTGTTTGTATGAATTATATAACAGCAGGGGTGCCTGGCTGGCTCAGTTGGTTGGGCACCTGACTCTTGGTTTTGACTCAGGTCATGATCTAGGGGTTGTGGGATGGAGCGTTGATAGGTTCTGCAGTCAGTAAGGAGCCTGCTTGTCCCTCTCCCTCCCCTTCTGCTCCTCCCTCCATTCACATATATACACTCTCAAACAAATAAATAAAATCTTTAAAAATATAATATCAATACATCTGTTCTCTTTATGTATGTATGATATATATATATATATTACATTATATAGATATATACAGTTTTGTATTATTCTCTTTCAATGAACTTAATGTTATAAAATATTTTCAAATCTGTATATCAAAACTTTTTTTGGTGGGGGTGAGCCTGCCCTGGTTTTAATAATAAAATAATAAATAATATTTTAATAATAATAAATTTTATATAATAATAAATTTTAATAATAATATTTTAATAATAAAATAATAATAAAATTGAATTTCTACCTATTTCTATTATGCAGATAAAGTGGTCAAGAATCTCTCTAGGCTTTAGAGCCTAGATTCAAACATTTGTCTATAAATAAATCCAGGCAGGTGTGAAAATGATCCCCTTGACTAGTGAAACAGTCCATGTATTGGAGTTGATAAAGGAGATAATGGTAACGCACTTTGAATCCTTGACTCAATTACTAGCACCACCTACCCCCCTTTATGCCACCCACAACTAAGATGCTCAGTTTAAGTTGATTTTCAGATAAACAATAGATTTTTTTTTCAGTATAAGTCTCCCAAACAATATTTGACCCATAGTCAAAAATTAGGTATTATTTTTGTGAAATTCAAATCAAACTGGGTGCCCTCTATTTTTTTTTTTTCTATTTTTATTTGCTCAATCCAGCAACCCTATCCACAACTCCACTAAGTGCATCAGGCTGAAGTAGAGATGGGTCTCAGAATACTGGTTAACGTGTCGCTCTCTAGTCCATTTCCAAAATTTCCTTGCGGGTTGTCAGTAATAGTTTAAAAGCCTGTGGTTAAAGTGACAGGCAATGAGCTCCTGATCTAAAGAGATTGTAGGAGGACAGCAAAATAAGAAACAGGAAGGAAATATTCTGGATGTAGAATTGAGAGCACAGGTTCAAAGGTGACTCCAGATGGGTATGCCATTAAGAGTGACAGGAAAATTAGGAGTCAAGATCAGTTTAAAATGCCATCAGAATATCAAGTTGGACATGATTAGCAGATAGCTTATGCAACACTGATTCCATTTCCAAGCTTTTGCCTTATAACAAATTATTGAGGATTTGATTGGAACCACTTTAAAAAAGAACCATTTCTTTCTTTCTTTTTTTTTTTTTAACACTTGGAAGAACAAAAGACACAAAAGCTGGGTTGATGTATTCTTTCCTGCTTATCCTCCACTCCTCACTGTCTCCTACATCAACTGAAATAAACAGGGGTTTTATTTATTTATTTATAGTTATTTTTAATGTATTTTAAGATTTTATTTATTTATTTGTCAGAGAGAGAGAGAGTGCACAAGCAGGGGGAGCAGCAGGCAGAGGGAGATGCAGGCTCCCTGCTGAGCAAGGAGCCCAATGTGGGACTAGATCCCAGGACCCTGGGATCATGGCTGGAGCCAAAGGCAGACTTTCAACTGATTGAATCACCCAGGTACTCCTAAACAGGAGTTTGAAGGATTTACGTATTTATTTGAGGAGGGAGAAGAGCCAAGGGAGATGGAGAGAGAAAATCTCAAGCAGACTGTGCCAAGTGGACATGGGGCTCAATTCCACCATCTGGAAGTCACGACCTGAACCAAAACCAAGAGTCAGACCCTCAAGTGACTGCACCACTTAGGTGTCCTTTTAAACAGGGGTTTTAAGTAGGAGTGTTTCTATATTGTATCTGAGTTCCGATAACCAAGATCCTTAATTTCAAAAAACATTAAAAATAGTCCTTGGAGCTCAATAAGGAATGTACTCACTATTAAGACAAAATGAGGTATTATAAGATTAGGCCCCAGCTAGTCTGTGTGGCTATAATCAGTTTCACTTAACAGATTTATGTAACCAGAAAGCAACTACTGTGACTCATGGAAAGAACAGTGTTCCATACAACTATCTATTCTTCACCCATTTTCCCTCCCCAACAAAACCTGGCAATTAAATAAAATGTTAATGCCTAATATAGGCATTATACATATAGTTAAGGACTGGGGAGAAGGAATAATGTCATTTATATATATAATCTTTCTAGAGGGCATTTTGGCAAAATTAATTAAGCATCTTAAAAGTACTTATGCCTATAACCTAGAAATTCCCATATAAAAATTGAATTAAGAACAAAATCAGATACAAAGATGTTTATATAAAAGTATTTACAGAATTGGTATTTAGGATAAATACTAGAAATACTTTCAGTGTTCATTAACATCAGATTAAGCACATTATATTTTTTCAAATAATAAAATTTTATCTAGCCATTAACATACAGAGTAGTAAATGAGTCAGGAAAATATTCACAATGAATTACTATACTAAATTAAAAAATTATAATATATTATGCTCACTGTATTTTACAATTTTCTTAAAAATAATACATGCATATTTTCCTTCCTTTAATGATGCTTCCAAGGCTGAGGAATGGGAGGGATTATTTAAGGAAGGAGAATTTTGAAAAGAGGGGCCAAGATATTGCCCTGAGAATGTTGAGATAAGTACCACAGTGGGCAAGAAATTAGTGAAAGAGACTGAGAAAGTGTGGTCTGAACAGGTTAGAGGAAAACGGCAAGGCACTAAATGAAAGGTGTTTCATGAAGAGGCTGGTAACAAATACTTTTAAGTTCTTCATAATTTTAGAAAGACTACAAAAGGGGTAATGAAATACCTCATAAAAGATCAGGTGAAATGATGAATAAGTAAGATAATTGACAATGTTTTGGGAAAGGACATTTTAAGTAGAGTGGTAGAGAGATACACTGGATAATAAACAAGATAGTAGAAAAGATTGAGTATCTATAAAATCAAAGAACCAAGTGATATTTAAATCTCTCTACTACATTGTTATTTTATAATGGGGAAAACTTCAGAATTTAGGATATTGAGAGATATTTATTAAAATATAAAAAGTTAAAATTAAAAAGTAATACATATATATTCATAGAAAAACTGGAGGATATGAAATAAAATGTTAATAGTATTATCTGTGTGGCAAGATTACAAATGATTCTTCTTTTCTTCCACCTACTTATATTTTCCAATTTACTACAAATACCATGTATTACCTTTAAAATTTAAAAAATGTTCTATTTAACAAAAAACTATTTAAATAAAATTAGAGATTAGTACTGCATGCCTTTAACTCTTAAGCATGGTAGTGGAGAGAAAATCCCATTAAAACCATTTGCTTATTGACTTAAAAAAACTGAAGTAGACTAGTAGGAAAGAATTCAGTTCTTCAAATCCAGGAGACCACCTAAAATTCTTGCATTTGGAGAGGTGGTCTAAGTTTGAGTTTACATAATTTTACCAAAAGATGACCTCCAGCTTGAAGAACAATATTTTAAAAGTTTCTCTAAACTGCTAAGAAGATTTTTTTTGGACATAAAAATTGCTCTTTAAATAACATTTGATGATTTACATGTAAAGGAACTAGAAGCATATTTCTGCCTTTAAGGTGGAATGCTTTGCAAAATAGCTTTTAGGTTATATTCTGACCATTTGAAAAAGAACTTTAAAAAGTGAAGCTAATCTAAGATGAAAGTCACTATAACTTGTAACTTGATGCAAACTATCTAAAGCAAAATTAACCATTTTTTACAAGATTGACATAAACCAAGTAGATTCCACATGAATCTACTCTGTCCCAAATCAAATGAAAATGCTTTTAAACCAAACTATAATGATGCTTAAAATAGAAAGTTTCTTGAGGTTATGGGGAACCACAACCTTCTAGCCACCCAAAAAGCATTCTATAAGTAGGAATAAGAGTCTATTTTGGGTGAGATATTTTGAGTTCAATTCTCAGCAATAATGCGGAAGTTATTCCTTTGGGCATTTTTGGGGTGGTGCTAGGAAGAACTAATACTGTGTGTGGTCTGCTTTCCTATAGTAATGACAAATGAATAAAAGAATCTCAGAAGGCAGGAAGATAATAAACCCAAATCCCATTTGTGGCAGTGTTCTCTGAGCAATGAAATCTTCAGTGGATGCCACAACAGAATTACTTGGACTTATTTTGTTAGTTTTAGTAGGTATCAATGTGATATCATGCCTCTGAAGTTTTTAGGAAGTACTAGTTATTCATTTACACAACTGATCATCATTTGGTTTGGAGACATTCTCAAGATGGCAGCATAGGGAAATCCTGAACATACATCCTCCCATGGACACACCAAATCTATGGATAATATAGATCACTTATCTCTGAAAAAGATTTGAAAACTAGATGCACTACTTCTCTGCAACTAAGGATAAAAAGACTGCATTAAGATGAGATAGAGGAGACAGAGATACAGTTTCACCAAAAATCTCACCCCCAGCATAGTGACACAATAAGGAGGGATCTCATCAGTCTGGTGCTTTTCTCTGAAGAGAACGGGGTTGGTGCTCCACATTAGGCACCCAACTCCTAGAATCTGTACGCAAGAGATGAGCCTCCAAAATGGCTGGTTTAGAAAACAAACAGGCTGATGTCTAATGGACCCCAAATACTATGAGAAACTGAGATTCCCATTTTGAAGAGCTGTGTGCAGTCTCACATGCTCAATATTCAATGAGAAAACAGCAATTTGAAAATCACCTAGACTATACGCGAAGGAGATTCTTTTGCCTTTTTTTTTTTTAACATTTGCTAATTGAAAAGCATCTACTAAAGGGGCAGGAGATACCTGACATTCTCTTTGGAGATGGAGACACTAGAAAATGTGACTTTGGCACTTTTAGCTACCCTGTTATCACGAGCAAATGAGCTCAGACATAGTACCCTCCCATCACCTTACTAAAACAGGTGGAGGTGACGGTCACTGACTTACTGGAGCTGGAGTGTCTGGGAAGTTGCAGTACTCCACTGCTTCCTGGTTGTGGCATTGCATTCTCCTGCTCTCTAGTAAAATTGGCAATTGTGGGCAGTTGTGACACTCCACCACTCACTGGCTGGGGATGGAGGGTATGAGTAGTTGAGGGATTTCCCCAATTCCAGCCTGAAGTCAGTGTGTGTGTGCAAAGGCAAAGCACTCTTCTGCTACCTTTTGGAAGCCAGTGAGTGTGCTGTGCCCCCTACACTCTCCAGATGCCTAGCTACAGCCAACAGGTGGAGAGATTCCTCACAGGTGCCTGGCCTTGGTGGGCATGGAAGCTGCCATCCTGAGCTCCATGGGGATGTGACAATTGGAAAGAGATCTTGGCTGACCACCACCATGATAGTACTGCACAGACAGGTGATTGAAATACAACCCCAGTATTCCTGTGAAAAATACCTGATTATAGCCTGGAACTATAGCCTTAAGGACAGAATCCAGGTTTCCCATACATGTAGAGGCTAAGGAGGCACTCTCAGAGAACATAAGTAGGGGGATGCCATCATTCTTGCACACACTTTATCCTTTTCGCAGCTCAACCTAACATCCCAGAAAGGAGCTTATAGACTAGCATGGAGACTCAGTTTTTGCATCTGTCACCTAGGGGACAGTTCCACATCCAATCTGGAGGCCAGGAGGGATTATGATACATTAGATCAGATGGATTTAATAGATATATACAGAATATCCAACCAAAAAGCAGAAGAATACACACTCTTCTCAAGTGCAAGTGCAATGAACATTCTTCAGGATAGATTACACATTATGCCACAAAAAAAACCTAAGTTCAAAAAGATTGAAAGAAAAATCAAGCATCTTTTTTTGACCACAATTTTATGAAAGTAGAAATCAGTTCCAAGAGGAAAACTGAAAAAACTATGAATATGTAGAGTAAACAGCGAGTTATCAAACAACTCCTGGGCCATATAATGAATAAAGGAGAAATTAAAAAAAAAATACCTAGAGGGGTGCCTGGGTGGCTCAGTCAGTTAAGCATCAAACTCTTGATTTCAGCTCAGGTCATGATCTCAGGCTCATTAGATTGAGCTTTGAATTGGGTTTCATGTTCAGTGGAGAGTCTGCTTAAGATTCTCTCCCTCTCCCTTTGCCCGTCCCCTTGCTCATGTGCACTCTCTCTCTTTCAAAAATATAAATAAATCTTTAAAAAATACCTAGAGACAAATGAAAAATGAAACAAAACATACAAAAATCTCTTGAGATACAGTAAAAGTGGTCTATGCAGGCCTACCTCAAGAAACAAGGAAACTCTCAAATAGGCAATTTGACTTTACACCTAAAGGAACAAGAAAAAGAAGAATAAGTTAAGTCAAAGTTAGTAGAAGATAGGAAATAGTAGAGACCAGAGTGAGAATAAATGGAATGGAGACTAAAGAGACAATAGAAATGGTCAGTAGAATTAAGGGCTGGTTCATTGAAAAGATAAACAAAATTAGCTGTTAGACTCATTAAGGAAAAAAGAGAGAAGGCTGAAATATAAAATTAGAAATGACAGAGCAGTTACAACTGACATCACAGAAACACAAAGGATCATAAAAGAATACTACAAAAAATTATACATCAAAAAAATTAGAAAACTTAAAATGAATGTATAAATTCCTAGAAGCTTACAATCTTCTAAGACTGAATTATGATGAATCAGAAAATCTGAGTAGATGGAGTACTAGAAAAAAGATTGAAACAGTGATCAAAAACTTCTCAACAAACAAAAGTCCAGGACCAGACAACTTCACTGGTAAATTTATCAAATATTCAAAGATGATTTGATCCTTAGCTTTATCAAACTCTTCCAAAATATTCAAGAGGAGGGAATGCTTCTAACTTCATTTGAGAAGGCCAGCATTTCTGATACCAAGACCAGGTTAGGACACATAGAAAAAAGAAAATTAAGGCCAATATGCCTGATGAAATTTGGTGAAAACATTTTCAACAAAATATTAAAAAAACCAAATTCAACAACATTAAAAGGATTTTACACCATGATCAAGTGGGAATTATTCCTAGGATGCAAGATGGTTTAATCTCTGCAACACCATACTAATAAGATGAAAGAAAAAAATTATGTGATCATCTCAATAGACTCAGAAAAAGCATTTGACAAAATTCAACATCCATTTATGATAAATACTTTTACCAAAGTGGATATAGAGGGAACATACCTCAATATAATGAAGGTCATATATGACAAATACACAGCTGATACTCAATGGTGAAAAACTTAAAAGATTTTCCTCAAAGATGAAGATGAAGACAAGGATACCCACTTTTATTCAACATGATCTTAGAAGTCCTAGTCGTAGCAATTAGGCAGGAAGAAAAAATACAAATTGGAAAGAAAAAAGAACAACTCTCACTGTTTGCAGATGACATAATACTATGCATAGAAAGCCTAAAGATGCCACTAAAAAACTGCAGAACTAACGAACAAATTCAATAAAGTTGCAGGATATAAACAATATTATACAAAAATCTGTTGCACTTCTACTCACTAATAACAAACTATTGGAAAGACTAAACAGGAAAACAGTCCTATTTACAGTCACATCAGAAAGAATAAAATTCTTAGAGATAAATTTAACCAAAGAGGTGAAAGACCTGTACACTGAAAACTAAAAGACATTAATGAAAGAATCTGAAGAAGACACAAATAAATGGAGAGGTATTCTATGCTCATGGATTGGAAGAATTATTATTGTGAAAATGTCCATAATACCTAAATAAATCTACAGATTCAGTGCAATTGCCATCAAATTTCAATGGCATTCATCATAGAACTAGAACAAATTATTCTAGAATTTAGATAGAACCACAAAAGACCTCTAATAGGCAAAAAAATCTTGAGATAGAAGAACAAAGTCAGAGTTATCATGCTTCCTGATTTCAAACTACACAACAAAGATACAATAATCAAAGCAGTATGGAGTTGTCATAAAAAGAGACACATAGATCAATGGAACAGAATAGAGACCCCAGAAATAGACCCACTCATGTGGCCAATTAACAACACAGAAGACAATATACAATGGGAAAGACAGTCTCTTCCATAAATGGTGTTGGGAAAACTGGACAGCTACATGCAAAGGAATGAAACTGGGTAACTATCTAAAGAAAACCAGGAAACTAATGCAATAGGATACATAAACCTGTATGTTTATTGCAGCATTATTTACAAAAGCTAAGACAGGGAAACAACCCAAGTGTCTATGGGTAGGTGAATGAATAAAGAAGGTATCGGTGTGTGTGTTTGTGTGTGTGCATGCATGCATAATAGAATACTACTCAGCATTTAAAGAAGAATGAAATTTTGCCATTTGTGACAGTGTGAAGGGACCTTGAGGGTATTATATTAAGTGAAATAAGTCAGACAGAGAAAGTAAAATACTGCATATTTTCATTTACACATGGAATCTAGAAAACAAAACAAAACAAAAGGAAAACCCAGACTCAGATATAGCGAACAGAGGGTGGGGATTAGGAGGGTATGAAATGGGTGAAATGGATAAGTATACATTTATAGTTTTAAAATAAATGAGTCATGGGGAATATAGTTAACAATATTGTATTAACTTTCTATGGTGACAGTAACTAGACTTATTGTGGTTATCATCTTGCAATGTATACAAATATTGGGTCACACTGTGTTGTACACCTGAAACTAATGGAATATATGCCAATTACATCTCAAAAATTTAAAAAATATTAAAAACAAACTAACAAAAACCACAACTGCTTTCCCAAGTAGGTTATTCTTAAACTTACTGCATTAATCACTATTTATCATTGCCTAGTTTTATGGTTGCATATGATACTGCTGATTAGGTGTTTCTGAGCTAGTCTTGCTGTTAACAGCAGGGCTTATGATTGAGCTGTTTCTAGAGGAGATAACTTGACACATGGCTTCAACTTCCTTTCTCTAGCAGCTTGTGAAGCCGGCCAGTTGGGAGATTCCAGGTCTAGAGTGGAAATACAAGGCTGCTATTCTTGCACTGAGCTGGCGTTCTGTTCTTATAACAGAAATGAGCTTCTCACAATAGGGAATATATTATCTTAGAAGAAAGAAAGAAGGCAGGGGTGGTAGAGGTGGAAGGTTTCATGGAGGAAAATGTAAGCTATGAAATATAGAAAAATAATACAAAGATGATACTATCCATTGCATATGGGCAGCTATTGGGTAAGAATGGGGAGAGCTCACTGATTGACTTGCACATGTAGTGTAGTGTCTCTTCAAAATCTCACATTGTGGGCCCCTGGGTGGCTCAGTTGGTTAAGCATCTGCCTTCAGCTCAGGTCATGATCCCAGAGTCCTGGGATGGAGCCCCACATCCTGCTCCCAGCTCAGTGGAGAACCTACTTTTCCCTCTTCCTCTCTGCTTGCTTGTGTTCCCTCTCGCTCACTCTCCTCTCAAATAACTAAATAAAATCTAAAACAAAACAAAACAAAGCAAACTGACATTGTTGCAATAGTTGATTCTCTCAAGCTTCAGTAATTTTTTTCCAAGATAAAAATAATCAAAAATACATTATTCCATTTCTGTGTTTCTTTGTAGGGATGAACAAATGACTGAACTGGAAAGAGTAAAAAATCTGGAGTTCTAATCTAGTTGTAGTGTCTGTTAGTTATATGATAGTAAGCAATTAGTTTACCCTCATTGAGCTTCAGTTTTTCTTATCTGTATAATAAAACATTTGGAGTAGATTATCTGTGTTGACTCTTGACGTTAACAATCTATTGTTTACAATTTTGGCTTCCCATCTGGAACACAGTGGTACTGTTCCCAACCCCATTACCCTAAAAGATTGACTGGAAATATTTGATCTTCTTTTAGTTAATTTCCCTTCTTGCAACTCAGGACCCTTCTCAGAGTTTTTGACTGAAGTCTCTTATTTCAAGTATATCTGGCATATATGAGTATAGGCTGAGAATAATAGTGATTTTCATATAATTAAGGAACCATTGGGTGAGAATTTATGACAGAAAAGACATAACTTAAATATTTTTATTAAATAATTGAGTGATTCAGGATAAGACATTTTACCTCTTAGGAAGCAAGTTTCATTTATTGAAAGAACATAACACATTCCCTACTTCCTTACAGAACTTGTAAATATTGAATGGGAGAGTATTTAAGGTATGAAAGTATTTTGAAAACATTAATTTTTATATATAAGGTGATATTCTGTAATATGTTTATTAAAGTAACAAAATATTTTGATGAATTGTTGAAAACCTGGGGTTAAAACTGTTATAGCCTGAAATCAATAGGGTCAGAATTTACTGAAGAAAGAAAATTAGATACTTTGTCATGGTTTGTCTTTAAGTTTAACAAATATTTATTGAGTACCTGTTATATAACAGGCAGTGTTCCCAATGTTTTGAATATGAGTGAAAAAAACAAAATGATCACTGCTCATGGAGCTTACATCCTGTTAGTTTTTAATAGCTGCTTAAGGAACACAAGTTATTTAAAAGTTTGAAATAATTGTTTTCAGAAGCAATAATTGATGAAGTGTAATTCTTAGCTACTTCTCCATTCTATTATGTCTGAAAAAAATACTATGCCTTTCCCCAACCATCTGTTAACTTGTTAAAATCACACATGTTCTCAAATAGCCTATGAAGGGGTTGTATTAAATAACGTGAAAGATAGTGGTGTTCTTCTCTGGCTGGATTTTAGTGGGTCTCAGTGTCACAGGAAGATTATGTTTGGACAGTTGGAGGGTAGACCTACAAATAATTCTTTTACACCATGACATGTCACAATAAAATAAAAATAAAGCAAATAAAGATATAGGTAAAAAGAAACTTTTTGTGGAATTACTAATTTGGTAATAGTTCCATCTTATTTAGGTAAATCATTTAAACACAGTGTTCAATTTGTCAATCCTTTAGATGGCATCAGACTATTAAGCATATTTTGTGTTATGCTTATTTGATTTCATTAGTTATGATAATTGTCATATTAGTAGAGGTCAATGGCATATAATTACCTCAGTTTCACAACATTTTAAAAAATACTTTATTAAGTGATTTTTTTAGCAGATAGAGAAGTGATAACTCATTTTACTGAATGTTATGGATAGATGTTTTTTTCCTCCTAAAATTCTGACACACGTTCTCATTTATCAATCTTTTTGCCAAGAGCTAAGCAGCTGTACATATTTGGAAAATAAAAAGTAGAGCAACTTCCTTTTAAAAATTTTTTGGAAGTTGAAATTTCCTTAGCAAGCTCTGTGGTTCATATTGAAAATAAAATTTGATGGCTCTTTTTAAACTCTCTTTTGCTTTGTCGGTGCTTTGGCAATGAATTGTGTTTATGTATTCCATTCTTGTTTTCTCTAGGGATTATATAAAAACTAGGCATCAATATTATTCTTGGTACTAATTACCTCAGAAGTGAATTCATTGATGGGTATTTGTTCATGGATTGATGTTCCAGAGTTAGCCCTGACATTCATGATCTAGTACTTCATGAAATATTGTGGAAATATTTGTAAAATCTTAGGTATATTTTTTTCTGCTTCAAAAAGATTCCATCATACAGTGACAAAAAGGATGGCTAAACTAGACCATGGAGGGATACCATTTTTCTAGCCTAAAGTCAATTAGAGATGAATCTGGCTTAATACACTGATAATAATGCCTCTTAAAATTTCAGTCCCAATTTTTAATGTAGCTTTTATAAGAAAAAAAAATGTGGAGTGATAATGGTAGATTATGCCTTTGCTTTTCTGATCAGTTATGAGGGCAGTGAATGTCCATTCATTATTTTCCCTTTTGTACTAAATTTTGATATAGTCAATAAAGATTCTATAACTTATGATTATTGTTATTACTGATTTCTCCTTTCACGGCAATCATGGGAAGTCAGTCATGCTTAGCCAAATTCTCTCTCTCCCCCTCTCTCTCTTTCTTTTTTTTTTTAACCTGGATCATATAATTGGAATATACTACAAGTCTCACTCTAACATTAGGGCACCATGATATATTTGAACATATGAATCCTGTGAATCTAGGAAGATCATTAAGGATCTGTTTTTTAAGATTTCTGTAATAATTTTTCTTCTCTTAAAAATTTTTATGCATTAAGGAACTATCATTTAGAAATGATCTCTGATTATCAGCTCATTTTGTGCTTGTAGTCCAATAATAATTATGACCTCCAGAGAGTATATAACTAATTAGAAAAATATCCAACTGATCAATCATCAACTTATTTTTTTTTATATCGAATACCTAAATATGTGATTTGACAGATTACTCTACCACTTTGGCCCTTTTGGTGTTATATTAACAAACTAAAACTGCAATTCCTCTATTGATATTTATGCTATGGGCCTATGTTTCTGGTTATTCATGATTTCTGTTAACTCTGTCTAAAGGACACACTTAGTTGCAGCTGATGGTAATTTCATATAAGATGATAAATGCCAGATCAAAATATCCACACAAGCTGTGATATTTGTGTCATATCTGTGAACCCTGGGCCCAACCTGACCTTGAGTTTACCATTCCAGGCCAGTCAGCTGTTGAATCCCCAGGCAGATAACGGTCAATGTCAGCAAGCTGTAGATAGCCAGGCTGGGCCCGTGTCAGTAGAACAGCCTTTCATGGAAAGGACTTTTATTTTTGTTCTTCTCTGATAAATCTTATAGGCTCTCTGCAGCTTTGTAACTGTCATAACCCGAATTGGAAGTCTTCTGTAAGAAAAAGACCTAGGGGGCAATTGAGTGATCACAGGTCTGGGTTGTAGCAATGGCAGATTCAGAAGTGGCAAGGTTGATACTTCGAAGAGAAAATCACAAGGTAGAAAAGACTCAGGCAAAGAACTAAGGGAAGAGATGCAGAAAAAATCAAGAAGCAGGAAGTGTGGAGGGAAGAAGGGCAAGCTTTGAGGTTAGCAGACCAGAGAGAGCAGGCACTAGAATTCTTCCACAGATAGGTCTTAGAGGAGGCAGTTTTCACTTGAAACGGAATCAGACACTTGTCCTGAAGTTGCATTTCAAAGCAAATGCATTCAGTTAGAGCAGTGGTTTTAAACTGGAGCATGCAGCAAAATCACTTGGAGGGATTCTTAAAACACAGATTGCTTACTGCCACCCCCAATCCCACCCAATTCTAATTAATTAATTAATTAATTAGAATTAATTAATTAATTCTAATCCCCCCAATTCTAATTCAGTAGGTTCCAATGGAGAGCTGAGAATTTGCATTTCTAGCAAGGTCTTTGGTAAGAATTCTCCTGCTGGTCTGAGAACTGCTAAAATAGAGAGCATGTTACGTGAGGGACTTGGAAAATTCTGTGGAGATTTTGAGGATACTAAATCCTGCCTGGCAAATGGCCAAATTTCTCCATGCTTTACTTCCCTCATTGACAAAGAGGGAATAATATCTACTTTGACTTTCTGAAGCAAAGATTAGAAATGACATCAGAATGGCTAGAATAACAAAGACAAGAAACAACAAGTGTGGGCAGGATGCGAAGTAAAAGAAATCCTTGTGTACTGTTAGTGGGAATGCAAGCTGGTACAGCCACTGTGGAAAACAGTATAGAGTTTCTACCAAAAATTAGAAATAGAATTGTTATATAGTTCAGTTATTCCACTACTGGATATTTACCCAAAAGAAAAGAAAACACTAATTTGAAAAGATATAGGCACCCCTATGTTTATTGCAGCATTATTTACATAGCCAGATATGGACACAAACCAAGTGTCCATTGATAGATGAATAGATAAGATGTGGGATCTCCTTCTCTCTCTCTCTCTCTCACATACACACACAATGGAATATCATTCAGTTATAAAAAGAGGGAAATCTTGTCGCAGCAATGTGGATGGATCTAGAGGGTGTAATGCTAAGTGAAATAAGTCAGACAGAGACAACTGCCATGTGATTTCACTTATATGTGGAATTTTAGAAACAAAACAAAGAAATAAAGAAAAAAGGAGATAAACAAAAAACCAGACTCTCAAATGCAGAGAATGAACTGGTGGTTGTCAGAAGGGAGGTAGGTGGAGGGATGAGTGAAATAGATAAAGGGGATTAAGAATACATTTATCATGATGAGCACTAAGTAATGTATAGCATTATTAAATCATTATATTAAACACCTGAAACAAATATAACACTGTATATTATACTTCAATTAAAAAAAGAAAAAAAATTAAAAACGAGAAATACCAAGTACCTAACATGGTACCAGATTCATATTAGCAATTCAAAATATAGTAGCTACAATGAGAATCCTAAATATGGTAGGTAAAATTAAAAGATGAAAATGAAGGGACCTAATTGCAACATTGAAATTTTCAGCACCTCTGGAATTTCTGAGACTTCATAAAACTACATCCTGATAGTCTTTTTTGACTTCGTTTATTTCTAGGAAGCTTCTAAGAACAGATTTATTTTGTTAAAATACATCTTGTATAGACTATTTCTTATGATACGTAAATCTCCCCACCCCATATCCAGTTATTTGAAAGCAGAATCTAAAGGGAAGAAAATGAATAGCTATTTTTCCTGTGAAACTAGTACAGGGTGGGGGCAGAATTTTTTTCAGGTAAAGTCAAGGTTAAGTAGGAAAAGACTAGATTTTTAATCGCAGTTGTTTTCTTTGTTTTACTGTGAACTCATCTTTTATTAAGTTTATCACTTATGGTCCTAATATTGTGATTGCTACATAACATTCTATTCCAAAATATAAGCACAGAAGGATGATTGCTTTTAATCCAAACACATGTTTTACTTTTTCAAAAAAATAAACTATTTACAAAGAATGATTACTTCTGCCTCCACACCCCTCCAAGTCTCAAACTTTGCTTTCAGATTTCGAGTTTGTTATCAACAACTCAGTTCAAAGAGATTCTTTTCATTGTTCAGAATGACAACTGAAACAATTTGGAGGTTTTTATGATTAAAGTACATGCACCCTTCAGCAATAGTGCTTACCAAATTAGTCTATTTTACTTTAGAAAGTGATTTCAAAGCCAGGGTTTTTGACTAACATTTTCTGAAATCATAGACCATGGTTGTATGAAGTTCCAGATGTTTTCTGGTTTTGTTATAATTGGGAAGAAGAATAAACAAGAACACCTGAAAGACACTGGGCTTTGAATGAGAAGCTATGACTGTCTGCACAAAACTAGTTCTAACATGTTCAGATTTGTTCTTTAGATATTGAGATATAAGTCTCAGTTTATCATGGATGTTTTAAGGTACCAAAGCAGCAAGACAAATAAGTTAATGTGGTACTCTGCCCATTCACTCAACACTTATTATTAAATACTTTCAAGGGTCTAGACACTGTTCTAAGATTGGATTTATGTATTTTATGGTATAAACATATTAATCAAAATTTTCATTATGTTCATTCATTTATTCCATACTTATGGACAATTTATCTTATACCAAGCACTCTTCTAATTTCTGGATTACAAAGATAAATAAAGCATGACATTGCTTTCCAGGAGTTTATGGTGTAACAAGGAGAGACACCTAAGCAATTAGTTAATTAATCAAATATTTAAGGAGCATTCATTATGGGTCAGACAGTGAGCTGGGGTTGAAGGATATCCTATAGCAGCACCCAGTCAGGCAAGAGTCTTCCCTCACGAAGCCCTTGTGTTCTAGGGAAGAGGACAGAAAATGAGCAAGTAAACAAATCAACACATAGTATGTCCTATATATGGCAGAATGGGATAATGTGATCTAGAGTAATCGAGGAGGGACTACTTTATGTAAGTATCAGGGACAATTCTATAGGTTATATTAAGCAGAGACCTGAGGAAGGACAATGAGAATGCCACATGGGAGCTAGGAGAAGTTATAGAGGAAGAATAAGGGCAATTTGTAGTGTCTGAGGAGTATAAGGATTCCAGCATTGTTGGAGAATGATGAGGTATTGGGTTTTGGGGGTAGTGATCTGAGATGAGGCTGGAGAGGCAGGACAAGCCAGATCCTACAGGGCCTTGCAGGTCACAGAAGGACTTTTAGGTTGGATTTCTAAAGCAACAGGAACAATTAAAGGACTTAAAGTGGGTTATTGATCTAATCTGATAGCATTTTTAAAAGATCACTGCCTTGAGTATGGCTTGGACAGGAAGAAGGGAAATAAGTTAGGAGAGTGTTGTCATCGACAGCTCCAGAAATGATGTTGGCATGGATTGAGATGAGTGGTTGTAAAAGAAATGAAAAGAAGTGGGTAATTTAAAATAACTTTTAGAAGTAGAACTAATGCTGTCTGCTGATGGATGGAATACAAATTGGTATATCCACTCAAGTGTTTATCTGTGTTATGCTAAATGGCCCAAATGATAGAACAGCAAATCCTTCTCAAGAGTGTTTGGAGCACCAGAAAAGTCTTGAAACAAGATAGTAACACTTGAGCTGAGTCTTTAGGATGAGTTTGTGACCACAGGCAGTAAGGGGATGTGTATAGAAGGGTAATTGGCATGAGTGAAGGGAGAAAAAGGATGGGAGGGCAGTGAGTGTGAGTAGACATGGAAGGGCAGAATCAGCTGCTGCAGGTCACACTGAGGAGGTTAAGTGTCATCTGGAAAGGATACAGGGACACTCACTACCTGGAAGAAGATGACATAACGGTAACAAGGGAAAAGAGTAGTAAATTTTCCTATCATTAGGGAATCTTTTAAACCTAGTATTAAGCTCAGTTGTTGATGAACTTTGAATACTATTAATTTAAATATTGTATTGTTAGATTTTTATAGTATGTAAATTTTAAGTTCCCTTAGTTACTAATGTTCTCCTAGCATACTGCCCTTTACCAATGAGTAACATTTACTCTGGCAAAAAAATCAACTTCATTATTTGTGGCAAGTAAATATAGTACAAGGACAGCATAGATCCTTTATATAAATTAAAATACCTTTCTTTTACAACTTACTCCCGAATTTCATTATACCAAGACAGATGCTAATTGAACATTAACATTGATGAGCTCAGAATGTATTTTGTATTTTCTTCCTGTGCTCTGTAGGTGTGGTTCTGATTGTTGAAATGACCACAGTAGTTTGAAATCTTCAAATTTTATAGCTAACTAATTTCTGATATCCTTAAGACTTTTTTTTGATAAGTGGTGTTTTTCCCACTTCTAAAATATAGAAGGTAAACTTAAGTCTGTTATGTTGTATGAAAGTTTCTCAATGGACAATTTTGAAAGGAATTGTAAGTGAAAATGGGATTATATCATAAGTTGCCGTGAGACTATAATGAGGTAAAAGTGTTTTGTACCACAAAAGCTACAATCATATTCATTTCAGCATGACCAGCATGTCAAGCACTTTCAAGGTAATGAATGCATTCCAGAAGATTGTATTTTTTCCACACTTTAAATAGCATGAAGATGGTTGAAACAATTTGCTGTGGCATCAAAGGCATTGTGATGGGCGTTTCCCTCATAATTCTGAGGCAGAATTTAGCTTTGGCAAAGAGTGGGTATTTTAATGAATACTAGCTTACATTTTTCTTGGCATTAGGTTTATATAGGGCCATATTTCTCCCCCTTTGGAAAAAGATACAAAAATGTAAAAAATGACTATAATGGTTAACCAAAATGAATGTCCATTGCTGCTAGGTATTTTAAAGAACATCAGGTAGCATTTTATGAAAGATTTAGTGACTTTTTACTACCATGTGGGTGTTGTTTAAGTGAGAGAAACAATTTTGAAAATGCCAGTAATTTTTTTGCAGAACTTTACTACATACAATATGGAAAATTTCTGAAGAGTATTATATCTACAAAAGTTATGGAAGTAGTCAGAAATTTTGACCTGCTGGTATTCTGATCTGCTGCATTTGGGCACAAAAAGAGCTACCGTTCTTTCAAGTGGTAAATACTTGAGTTTCCCCAAATGATAACCTAGGCAGCCTTGTTGACTCCATAATCCCACCTGGGACTACCTTTATATGATATTTAGGCCATTTAAGGAAACAGGTTTAATGTCAACCCAAGTAAAGATTTGATTATAAATTTGAGACTTTAGGTTGTCTCTAATTTTAGTCTTATGAAAAAATAGAAGAATATATTCTTATTTTTTCAGAGAAGCAAACATCTCTCAACACATGCCATATGGGTATGAGGGACAAAATTCTTTCCAAGATGATGCACTTATTGTACAAAAATCATTTTAGGGAATTCTTATGGCCTTTTTTGAAGTATCCTACTTCATAGTCTTTATATATTCAGTCCTATTGTATCCTGACATTTGATATTACTTTTCAAATTAGTTTAAGCTGTAATTTATTTATTTATTTATTTTTGAGAGAAAGAGAGAATTCATGATTGGGGCAAGGGGGTAGGGAGAGACAGAGGGAGAGGGGGAGAAAGAGAATCAAGCCAGATTCACACCCAGCATGGAATTCTATTGAGCATGGAAGCTCAGTCTTGCAACCCTGAGATCATGACCTGAACCGAAATCAAGAGTCAGAGCCTTAACCGAGTGAGCTACCCAGGCACCCCAGTTTAATCTGTGATTTTAATTATGGTCTTAATTGTTCATAACAATTTTACTTGAGAAATTTTGTGAGCCCAATGGTATTTTAGTTTATATAGAGCCCATATGAAGGTTAGAAGTATAATTTGAAGCATAAGCATTCACATTTTATCAGAGTTTGTAATGAGGTACATGGTGTAGCATTATTATGATATAACACCTTCCTCAGGTAGGATAAACAAACAAGCAAATCAAATAAACAAGTGCTCTTGCAGCATCTTCCATGTGTTGAGACTGTACTCAGTGCTATTGGAGAAGGAATTAGCACTAAGATGCTGTTCCCTCTGTCAAGGAGCTTCTAAGGAACTAGGGTCATATTTTCTTATATTAACTGAATATAATAAGGTGGGTATGGTAAGTGGCATCAGGATAATAAAATGTCAAGAGGTTTTAGAAATGAAAGGCATCACAGTGGTTGAAGGGGAGTTACGTGGGGTAGCATTTTAAATGGGACTTGAAAGATTGAAAAGATTTCGACTATATCAGAAAGAATACATTTCAGATGGATAAGCAAAGGTAGAAATGTCCAGGGCATAGTATAAAAGAATAAGTGGGTGGGTTTTGCTGAGACAGGTTCTGTAGAGGGTAGGATGAGGCTGGAGCAGAGGATTGGGTTTCCTGTGGAAGGCTTTGACTAGGACATGGATGGATCCTTAATTCCCTAATCAGTAGGGACATGAATGGTTTTTCAGTTGGGTAATGACTTGATCAGTTTTTTAGACAGATTAAAATCTCTGGTAGTATTCAGAAAAAACAACTTTCTCAAGGAAAACACTGGAAGCATTAAGACTGCATTGGAATCCATGTCTATCAGTTGGTTACCCTTGTGACATTGCACTAAAAATCTCCAGGTTCTTTCAAAATGCATAATTCATGAACTTCATCTTGTTTAGCATTGATCAGCACTATTGTCGAATAAACTGACATAAATAGTAATACTTTACTGAGTTTTTTTCTTTTTCTTTTTTTTCTGGATTCAATAAAGTGCTTCAGGCATTTCAAGTTCTTAAAACAGAAAGCCAATTTAGAAGACTGGGAGTTATGAATCTAACTACAATAATAGCAGAAGGTTGTGAAGTTCATCCTTAGCAACTGTTTGTATATTCCATTTAAACTCCCAAGATGGGTTCTAGTATAGATTTGTTCTCAGACTTCATGTCTTCTCTATTGTCAGATATGTCTCTCTTTGCATTTTCTTTTTTTTTAATTTTTTTATTTTTTCAGCATAACAATATTCATTATTTTTGCACCACACCCAGTGCTCCATGCAATCCGTGCCCTCTACAATACCCACCACCTGGTGCCCCCAACCTTCCACCCCCCACCCCTTCAAAATTCTCAGATCGTTTTTCAGAGTCCATAGTCTCTCATGGTTCACCTCCCCTTCCAATTTCCCTCAACTCCCTTCTCCTCTCCATCTCCCCTTGTCCTCCATGCTATTTGTTATGCAACACAAATAAGTGAAACCATATGATAATTGACTCTCTCTGCTTGACTTATTTCACTCAGCATAATCTCTTCCAGTCCCGTCCATGTTGCTACAAAACTTGGGTATTCATCCTTTCTTTTTTCTTTTTTTTTTTTTTTTTACAGCTTTATAAACATATATTTTTATCCCCAGGGGTACAGGTCTGCGAATCGCCAGGTTTACACACTTCACAACACTCACCATAGCACATACCCTCCCCAATATCCATAACCCCACCACCTCTCCCAACCCCTTCCCCGCATCAACACTCAGTTTGTTTTGTGAGATTAAGAGTCACTTATGGTTTGTCTCCCTCCCAATCCCATCTTGTTTCATTTACTCTTCTCCTACCCCCTCAACCCCCCATGTTGCATCTCCTCTCCCTCATATCAGGGAGATCATATGATAGTTGTCTTTCTCCGATTGACTTATTTCGCTAATCATGATACCCTCTAGTTCCATCCACGTCGTCGCAAATGGCAATTTTAGGTGCAGTGTTTACTATTCCAGTCAACTGAGGAAAGTAGCAAAAAAAGACCTTTATTTGAAAGATAGGATGAACTGCTTTTGTAATCCTCAACCTTCGACAATCATTATACTTGCAAGTTAAATAGTGCAAACAATTACCAGACCTCCATTTGTCTGGCAATATCATTTCTGATTGTTTTGTCTATTTCTTATCCATGTCTTGATAATTATTTATATCACAAAATCATAGTTTGCCCTGTTAATAAAAATGCATTAACAGTTAAAAAAAAAAAAAGACCGCATTGGAGTTTTTTGCAATAATCTTGGTGAGTAGCAAGGATCATATGGCATCAGGAAGATGGGAAACTGGATATTGATCCAAGCAGTCCTAAGAATTTGGCTATGGGAAGTTCTGATTCACAAATGCTGTGACCTCTTTTCCTTTTATGTTCAGAATTTGCTTTTACTTTAATAAACCTACTTCTATAAAAATTTCATGTCCAAGTAGAAATAAATTCCTTGTAAAACAAACTAAGTCCTCCAGTTTGTGCACAAAACTTAAAAAGGAAAATAGTGAAAAGATGCTATCATTTATCAATTTAATCTGTTCTTTGGTGGGTACTGAGCAAAAAATGATAAAAGTATCAGTAATGTGGATAATTAATCAAATCAATGCATTTATGTACTAGTATGCCTATTGGTTTAAATGTAAATGATTAAAACAAATTTGGCTTTTTTTTTTTAAAAAGATTTTATTTATTTGACACAGAGAGAGAGAGAGAGAGAGAGGAGATCACGAGCAGGGGAGAAGAGTAAAGAGAGAAGCAGATTCTCTCCTGAGCAGGAAGCCTTTCTTGGAACTTGATCCCAGGACCCAGGGATCATGACTCGAGCCAAAGGCAAACACTTAACTGACTGAGCCACCCAGGCACCCAACAAATTTGTCTGTTTTTGTAATAATTTTTCAAAAATTACAATTTTTCTCCTCACTGGGAAAATTTTAACTCATGTGCTCTCAATAAAGATTTCAAGTATAGATAAGAATGAGTAGCATATTTCAATATGTACTGAACACTTGAAAAATTATTTAAAAAAGTAAATAAAATAAAACCTTATCTTTGTATTATAGGAGCTTTCCCAACAAAGAAAAAAAAAAAACATTGACAAGGAAGTTCAGTTTTCTTTAACTTTTATGAATCAATAAGATGTAAATGTCATCCATATTAAATCCAAAGTACACATTTTATTTCCTTATAATTTTTTCTGTGAACTCTATTTATATCTTTTGGCTCATAAGTTATATATACATATTTGTATTTGTATTTAGTATTTGCTGTCTAAAATGGCAAGCCTTGTTTGTTAGCAAAATAACATCACTTCTCAAATTACACCTTGACATTTACTCTGAAGCACTTGCCCCTTGGTCAATCTATTTCATAGTAAAACCTTAGCCAAGGTAGCACAAATTGTTGTAAAGTTTTTAAAAAGTGCATTGCAATAAAAAGATACAAATTTGTTTTTCTTAGAATTCTCAAATTTCAGATAGATAATAAACTGTGTACATCAGAATAATATATATTTCTTTAATTTGATGAAAGCATAGTAAACACTTGAATGAATATGTAGAATGCACCTATAAAGGTACATGGTTCAGCAGGGAAGTCCGTTTCTCTCTCTCCCTCTGCGCCCTGCCCACATGTGTGTGCAAGTACTCTCTCTCTCTCTCATTCTCAAATAAAAAAGAACATATTAGCTATGTGGCATATTTTCCTTTGCACCAGTTTGCTCTCACTTTAATTTTGTAAACTGCTTCAGTGCAGGGGCATATTAGCAAGATGTTTGCCCACGGGACCTGTGTTGTAGCCTTCCTGCCCTGCCCCTGTGTGAATTAGGGGCAGAGTTTCCCTTCAGCACTAGGATGAGTTTCATAGTATACACAATACCTCTGAAACTAAGGCTTCTTGTACCACCTGAGTTTCAGTTTCTACATCTACAGGATCTACTGCTGCCTTTCTTAGCTCATTTCCCTGAGCTTGCTACCTTATGTACTCAGTGACAGTTGAAAGGTCATCCATGTTTATCTGGACTCTAATTCTTCTGTTCTCGACAAGCTCTGTTTCCTCACATGTCCTAGATGTAGTTGAGGAAAGCTGTGGACTGAAGTGCCATTTCCAGATGGTCTGTTTTTACTAAATCAGTCGAAATAATAAGAAATTTCCTAGACTCCAAGATACTATTGATTATAAAATATATCTTCAAGGGGAGTCGGGGATAGGAAGAGGGTGGTTGTGTTATGGACATTGGAGAAAGTATGTGCTGTGGTGAGTGCTGTGAAATGTATAAGCCTGATGAGTCACAGACCTGTACCCCTGGGGCAAATAATACAGTATATGTTAATTTTATATATATATATATATATATATATATATATATATATATATCTTCAGTGTAGGAACTTTATGTTAAATATAGTCAACAATGTTATTATAACTATACATTTATTTATTTATTATTTATTATTATTTATTTGTTCTCTTCTAGAAGGCCTCTTTGCTAGTGCTGTAGTTGATGACTTCTTTCATAATCCATGCCAGATTCATGATTTCTGAGGATTAACAATTATTTGGGAGATATAAAAGTATACTCTTAGCTTAATGTAAGAAGAATTGACTTGTGGCAGACTAGTACTTTGAGACATTTTAGAATATGTAAGGTGCTTTTGCAACAATCCTTCCCTCAATTCAGAGTGGAGACCTGAAGTTTTCCTTTGATGGGAGAGTCATCTGGAATCTAAATCTGCCAGACTGTTGAAATCTGAGAATAAATATGGTGGTGGAAGCTTTCAAAGTAATATTAAAATGAGGCAATCTGGGGCATCTGGGTAGCTCAGTTGGTTAAGCGCCTGCCTTTGTTCAGGTCATGATCTCATGGTCCTGGGATCGAGCGCCACATCGGGCTTTCTGCTCAGCAAGGAGTCTGCTTCTCCCTCTGCCTCTGTGATCCTTCTCTCTCTGTGATAGCTTATGTTCTGTATCAAATAAATAAATAAAATCTTAAAAAAAATATATGAGGCAGTCTGATAGGTTAGCTTGTTCCCCTCTCTAGTGTGGTCAAACACTCCAATTCACCGGGGACTAAGCTTTCAGTGCTGAAATTGAGGAAGTCCCAAACAAGTGGGAGAGTTGGTTATGCAACCTATCCCTATACTGCTTTTTATCTTTAGAGGGAGGCTAAAGGGTCAGAGAAGGGTAAAAAAGCTGAGGTAAAGACAATGAGGGTTTCTGCTACCAAAGTAATTTAGAGAAGAACAGGTAGAAATATAATTGGGTTACCCCCCCTTTTTTTTCAGGGGAATTGGAGAGTATAGATGTGTATCACACTCTATTTTGCCAAGATTTCTAATATATGAAAGCCCAGCAGTTGAGCATCACTCCATGAGGGGTTGGGGAGATATCAAGTGTGACCCATTGAAAGGGCAGTGGAAGAGAAGGAAAGCAAGCATCCTGCCTTGCATATAGATTAGAAATGTTGGAATGTTTTGTTCCTATAGGCTGATGTGGTAGAACACCAAGTATCTTAGGGGTATATTAGTCAGGGTTCTCCAGAGACACAAAACCAATAGGAGATTACATGCATGGAGAGATTTACTTTAAGGAATTAGCTCATGTCAGTGGGGGCTGACAAGTATAAAATCTGTAATGCAGTCCAGTAGGCTCAAAATTCAGGTAAGGGTTGATATTGTAGGCTTAGCTCAAAACCAGCAGGCCCAAAATCCAGGCAAAGTATCCACATTGCAGTCTGAAGGCAGAATTGCTGCTGCTTCTGGAAACCTTGGTCTTTGCTTTTAGGGCCTTCTTGGGATTGGATAAGGCCCACCCACATTATCAAAGGTAACCTGCTGTACTGAAAGTCTGATTTAAATGTTAACCCATCTAAAAAATACTTTCACAGGAACATCTAGACTGGCATTTGACTAAACAACTCTGCACTTTAGCCTAGTCTAGTTGAGATGTAAAATTAATCATCACAGGGAGAAATTCATTGACTCAGTGAAGGGAAAATTCACCCTTTGTGAGGGCTGAGCTATGCACTCTCAGCTAGTTCTCCCTGATGGAGAGTACACTTGGGCTTCAGGAAATTACTCATTCCAAAAAGCAGTTCAGAGGCCTAATGGACACCCACACAGTCCCCAGTGTGCCCCTGATCAAGCCAGCATTAGCTATTACTCCCACTGAGAAAACAGATGACAGAAGTTTCAGGAGCTAGACCTGTAGTAGATCTGAGCAAGGAAAACCACAATAACCTGTGATCTCCTTACAATGAACCATGCTCAATTTTTGAAGAGGTCCTTCCTCATCCCTCCCTCTCCTTGAGAATGAGCAGCAGGGCCAGGAATGGAGGAGGGAGAGAAAGATTATAAGGCGGTTGAGATAATAACCCTCAGCCAGCTTTTCAAACCATTGGCTGGAAGTGAATTTACTTGAAAGCATCTAGGTATTATTGATTATTTAATATAACATTTTTGCTACCAACAAAAATGGGGTCCTGAGAGTTAATTTCAGATACAGAGAATCTTAAAAGCAACAAATCTCTATATTTCTGAGTTTCTCTGATTTTCGATCATTATAACTGAAATAATCACACTTGTTATATTGAACACTTATTGCTGGACGTTAAACAGTTTATCTTGAAATTCATCCAGAAGTCTTCTTACCAACCTCTTCTGACTTTGGAAAGTATTCTGCCAACTGCTTTTCAAACCTGGATGCATATCAGAATTACCAGGGGGTATTTTTTTTTTTTTAAACTTTAAATGCTCAGCCACCTCCCAGCCTCTTCCACAAATCTGATTTAATTGGTCAAAGGCAGAATCTGGAGCATTGGTACTTAAAATATAAGGCCACGTGATTCTAATAGGTGGGAAAGCTTAAGACCACTGATAAAAATATGGTGATTTCTACAGCTTTTCATTGCATTGGCTAGTAAGTGGCAGACATCTTGTTATTTCAGTTAAAGGCTGAATATCTGTTATACTACAGTTAGGGGATCTGAATTTAAATTAAAATTCGACTGTGTAAGGTACCATTAATACAAGTAACTCAAGTGTGATATAAGTTGAATGAACATATAACTTTAAAAAATATATTTGTGTCTTCTTTGGAGAAGTGTCTGTTCACATCTTCTGCCCATTTTTTGATGTATTGCCTGTTTTTTGAGTGTTGAGTTCGATCTTTATAGATCTTGGATATCAGCCCTTTGTCTGTAGTGTCATTTGCAAATATCTTCTACCATTCCATGGATTGCCTTTGTTTTGTTGACCATTTCCTTTGCTGTGCAGAAGCTTTTGAGCTTGATGAAGTCCCAAAAGTTCATTTTTGCTTTTGTTTCCCTTGCCTTTGGAGACATGTCTTGAAAGAAGTTGCTGTGGCTGATGTCGAAGAGGTTATTGCCTATGTTCTCCCCTAGGATTTTGATAGATTCCTGCCTCATTATTTTCCCAACACCATTTATTGAAGAGACTGTCTTTTTTCCACTGGATATTTTTTTCCTGCTTTGTCAAAGATTATTTGACCATAGAGTTGAGATTCCATATCTGGACTCTCTACACTTGTCCTAACATTGGCTTATTGCTGCCATGGGAAAATATTTTATCCTTTGGAGGGATAAAATATATCAGAAACTCTTTTAAAGGCTTTCAATGAACTGAGTTCCACTGGTCTATGTGTCTGTTTTTGTGCCAGCACCATGTTGTCTTGGTGGTCACAGCTTTGTAGTAAAGCTTGAAATTAGGCAACATGATACCCCAGCTTTGTTTTTCTTTTTCAACATTTCCTTAGCAATTCAGGGTCTTTTCTGGCTCCATACAAATTTTAGGATTGTTTGTTCCAGCACTTTGAAAAATGCCGGTGGAATTTTGATGGGGATGGTATTGAAAGTATAGATTGCTCTGGGCAGTATAGACATTTTAACAATGTTTATTCTTCTTATCCATGAGCATGGAATAGTTTCTCATCTTTTTGTGTCTTCTCTCCACCTCCATTTCTCCCAATTCACTTTTCCTTTCCTTCTCCTAATGTTCTCCATGGTATTCCTTATGCTCCACAAGTAAGTGAAACCATA
Organism: Lutra lutra; assembly: GCF_902655055.1. Classification (NCBI taxonomy): domain Eukaryota; kingdom Metazoa; phylum Chordata; class Mammalia; order Carnivora; family Mustelidae; genus Lutra; species Lutra lutra. The sequence continues at coordinate 104,811,819 of NC_062283.1, forward strand.
TGATAATTTATTTTCTCTGCTTGACTTATTTCACTCAGCATAATCTCCTCCAGTCCTGTTCATGTTGATGCAAAAGCTGGGTATTCATCCTTTCTGATAGAGGCGTAATATTCCATTATATATATGGACCATAGCTTCTTTATCTATTTGTCTGTTGAAGGGCATCTTGCCTCTTCCATAGTTTGGTGATTGTGGCCATTGCTGCTATGAACATTGGGGAACATATGGCCCTTAAAATATTTATTTATTTGAGAGAGAGTGAGCATAAGAAGGGGGAGAGTCAGAGAGAGAAGCAGACTCTTTGTCAAACAGGGAGACTGATGCAAAGCTCTATCCTGGAACTCTGGGATCATGACCTGAGCTGAAGGCAGGTGCTTAACTGACTGAGCTACCCAGGTGCCCCTGAAAAGATAACTTTTAATGTTCTTGTTTTAAAGTCATATCTCAAACTGTCTTATTGACACATTTGTAGAATGCTTTATCTTCTGACTTATAAATATGTAATATTTATAATGTATAGGTATTATCTTTGAAATATAAGCAAAAGAAGAAAAATTCCATAATGTGTTAAGAAACTTCAAAATCCAGCTGCAAACTCAGAACTGACCCCTATCTTCTTGTTTCCTTCCTTTTTTTCTCCTTCCTTTTCTTTTCAATATGATATTATAAATGGCCCATTTTATGAAAACTACTACTCATACAAATACTTCAGGTTATAGAATTCTTCAGTTCAGAAATAAGTCATGAATTGGGGCATATCTTAACTTAAATCTATTTTGAATGTTTTCTATTACAATACTCATATTAAATGCAGAAATAAAAGTCAGTCCTAGAGTGTATTTTCTAGGTATGGTTGGGCCAAGCATCCTGATACAGGAAGAGTGAAAAATACATTTTCTTCGAGACAGGAGCCAATTCTTGATCTGAGTCACTTTTGATGTGGTTGACAGTATATAAAGTGTTCATATTTTTATTTTTAAGTATTTACCTCTGACCTCTGAGGATTTGATGGGATCAGAAGCAGAAATACAGATGTCTCAGATGAAAGTCATTTTGGAAAGATGTTCTGCCTAGCTCTTCAAATTCAAGATGTTTGGACTTTATATAAGCTAAAGAGAAGCATTTTAATGGAATCAATTCAACCCTAAATGTCATGGCATAGATGTCTCATCCAACTGAAAAAAGAGTATATCTATTTTTTTTATTTGAAGTGCAAAATACAAAGAGAAAAATCCAGAAATCATGAGTGTACAACTTGGTGAATTATCAGAAAATGAAAATGTATGCATTATTAGCACAGAAATTAAGAAATAAAACATATCTGTACCCCATTGTATCCCTCCTAGTCCTAATTCCCCAAGGAGAACACCTGTTAAAACTTCTAGCCCCATAGACTAGTTTTACTGAATGCTTGTTAAAGGAATTGTATATAACGTATTCTTTTGTGCTTGGCTTTCTAAATTAAATTTAAATTAAATTTAAATTAAAGTGTCAATGTTTTCATATTGATTCTTTGCTTTTAAATGTATACTATGTAAGGTAGTATAGTGAACAAAAGTGTTTAAATTGGACAAGCTGGAACACAGATCTGCAGTTCTGTCATTTGCTAACTAACAGGTATTTACCCTGTTCAAGCCTCAGTTTCTTCACCTGTAAAATGGAAGTGGTAATGCTACCCTAAATGACAGCTGAGAGGATTAAATGAGATGTTATGTATAAAGTACCCAGAAAATCATAGAAGCTTAATAATTGCTAGTCACCTCACCCCACATTCCTTCACCCTCCTACCTTTTCTCTTTAAATGTACTGGTAGGGAAAGAAAGTTATTATTCCAGTTGCAAGCTAAAAAGATTTTGTCATGGAGGATCCAAAGAACACAAAATTTTTTGCTAGAGTTTTTAAGGAACAACAGTTTTTTTTCCTTCCTTTAAATTCTGGCAAATTAAATACATTGCAGTTCTGTGATGTAACGCTGGAAAGACTTCATGTTTTAGCAAATGCCAAAGGAAATGTCAGGTGACCTTATGCGCCATGCTAATTGTAGGAAGTTGTAAAGTAAGGAGACCGAATGTAAAGCTCCACTTCCCAGAGGTGATTTCGTTCCTCTTTCCTTCTAAAGGCTAATGAGGGATTCTCAGACATTATTTTAGTCTTAAATTTAGTGAAATAAGTGTTTCTCTCTGAGGTATCATTGATTTCAAAATAGGGTATAATTATATGTAATGTGAACAGCTATATTTATTATTGTATTCACACTAAAAATTAGTGCTTGAAAATGATCAAATGAGAAAAACTTATCTAATTCAAAATATCAATGAAAAACTTATCTAATTCAAAATATCAATGAATATTTTTTTAAAAAAACTTTAGAGAAAATGTTTTTTAAAAAATTTTTTAGTTATAGCTTAATTGTAATAATTTTCAAAAAAGTCTAAAAGTTACTTCCTTTTAGAAATGAAAATGATAAATATAATATAATTTAATTGCTAGTAATATTATCTAATTATCCCCTTACAAGGAGGGCATCTTAGTATTTTTGCTGTTTTAATTTAAGATAAGTATACTTAGAGGTACTTTTGTTTTCTCACAAAGTAGGAAGTATATCAATTGGTGTTCTTCCTTACTTCTTATTGTTATTGCAAGCCTCAAAAGATAATGTATGTTAAATCTCTTTCCTATACAACATAAGATGAAAATATTTAGAAATATTTAGATTTTTCTTTATATGTGGGCATGATTTCCTAGTATTTTAGATAGAGAATGAATATCTGCCCATACCAAACAATATCTCCAAGTTTTATCCTTTATTCATAAAATGTTAGTATGGTGTAAGTCTTTTCAATGACTTGTCCTATCTGTCCAGGCTAACTCTCCATATCTCTAATCTAAACCACTGGCTTAGAAAATCGAAGTTAAACAAAAGAGAAGGGACCCTGCAGAAGCCTGGTGGCTCAGAATCTGAGCAGGAGACTGTGGCTGTTTCCCTTCTCTATCCCCCAAACAACCAGTCATTTCATTGAAAAACGTGTCTCAGAACATATGTTATTCCTCTCACACATAGATGGCGCTACTGACTCACCATCACAGAGACCTTCACTCACTTTCACTCGTGGCTTTGGATGAACATCAATCCATCTATGTCTGGTCCCTAGATAGTTTCTATTTCTGGAGAACTGGGCCTAGGGGTGGGCTGAGGTCCTTAACAAGGAGCTGTTATTATTGTGTGTAACCAACCGTGTTAATATTTAGAAACAGCAATGTATTGGTTGACTGAACTTTTCATGTTTTCACCTGATTAATTGGTTGATATTGTGAATGAAAACAAAGAAACCTGATCTGGACCCTTTTGCTTTAGTGAATTGTTTGTGAGATGCTGAGTACTTTACTGTATCTTCTTTGCATCTGTTTTGCAATGGGAGTGAAAGAACCCACATGTATCTATCATTTAGTACATACCAGTCACTGGGACTATCTATAAATATTTATTTAATCCCCTTATCCCTATGGGGAATGGTTTATTATCTCTATTATCCTGATTTCACACATAAAGATGAAGGTCAGGGATACTGTATGGTCTGAGATCTCCTAACAAATGAGTAACCATGATATTGTGGTTCAAGCCCAATTACATGACTTAAGATCTGACTTCAAATGTTTTTTCTATTTAAACCTATTCTGGGAATAATAATACTAATCTTATAAAATAAGCTTAATACAGACCTTGTCCTAACATTGGCTTATTGCTGCCATGGGGAAAGGTAAATAATAGCCCTTTGGAAGAATAAAATATATCAGAAGCTCTTTTAAAGGCCTTCACTGAACTGAGACACCAGATTAGCCAATGTTTTATTTTCTTCTTTATAAAATATACTTACTGACTTGAATGAGTGAAGATTTAGAAATATATAAAATATAACCCCCACTGCTTTATATTATCTAGTGCAAACTTACCGGCTAGGAATGTGATTTTTAAACTTTGTGAATAGACATTCACAATTTTATTAAGGATTCTGAGAAGTTGGACATTTCTAAGTTCATGAGAATCACACACACACATATATATATATACACATATATGCAGATATATGTAATACACATATATAACTTTCGTTTTGAGTTGAGAGAAAGCAGTGTATTAAAATTAGCTACTGTTAATGATGCTTTAAGATATTTTACTTTATAATTTATGATGACTGCTTCTAAAGATTATCAGGACCACTGTCTTTAGAGACAGAAGGATAAAAGATTTGCTGCCCATTATTTTGAAATTTGCCTAACTAGGTTCTCTCTCATATACCCTCTAACATGATTATATCAGATATACTTATTTCTCATTTCTAAGACCAGTTTAGTGAGATTTCATGAAACATAATGCTTTTCTTCTATTTTTTTTCTGAATAAGAAAGGTGTATTTGATTGTATTCTGTAATTGATTATATTTTTCCTAAGTCTCTATCATTTGGTTAGATTAAAAGGTCATCTCTTTGCATTTAAACTACTTGTTATAACAATTTAATAAAGAAATCCCAGGACAGAATCTATGGTGATCCTTAGGGAAAGATGTCCAACAGAATCACCAACATGGCCAGTGATTCTAGGCACAGAGACATGAAGAATTCAGGGTTAAGGAAAATTTAAAAGTGAGATATCCTTTTAAAGAGGTAAACAACAGACAGGGAATGATCACCATGAGTCAAAAGTTCAAAGTGACTCAAAGAGCTTTGATGTTCATTTATGCAGGTATAAGGTTGGTATTTGGTAGAAGGCTGTGGACTTTGCGATCTTGACAACTAGAAACGTAAAGATAGATAAAATGTAAGGTATCAGATAGAGAGATAAGGTGATGCAGGAATGGAATGCCCAACTGATTGGGGGAACAGGATCTTAGGAAACTTGATAATTGGATAGAATATTGAAAAAAAAACCCCTCAGAACTTAGATAACATAGCAGGGCTTTTGTTTGTTTGTTTGTTTAACCTGGAAAAGAAAATTTCCACATACAATCTATTTTATATTATCCTTCTCTGCTGGAGATGCCCTTCTACTGATATACTGGCTCTTACTAATTTTACTTTTACAAGCACTTTTCATCTATATTTATTTTTCTCTTTCCTCTACTTTATCACTTTCTCCCTCTTTCTTGGAATATTCTTAACAGCATTCTGGGATTCAAATATATCCAAGATCTTTCTGTATAACCAAAAAAGCTCAAAATTTTCTTCATCACAATCTTTCCAGATTCTACCACATTTCAATGTTTGCCTCAGTAGGATAAACAAACAGCAGAAACAACAAAAAACCAACTTCTCAAGAGTCCTTTATATTTCCAGTCATCAGTTCTAAACTTCTCATTCACTCTCCAGTGGTCTGGTTTCCATCTCTATTCCTCTCTAAAATTGTTATTTCATGGATACCAATGATTTCCATGTTATCAAATCCAAAGGATACTTCTCTGTCTTCATTTTCCTGTACTCAGCAGTATTCAACATGGTCATATGACCATACACTCCGTACTGAAACTAATTTTTTCATTGGCTTCCAGCCCACCATATTCCCTTGATTATCCATGCAAGGAATAATTTGACTTTGGAACAGTGGAAGAGATTTCTGGATATTCTTTTAAGACCATTCTGGAACTTCTGGGAATTGACTCGTTTCTATGGGACCTGTGAACCTGGCCTTTGAGCAATTTTATAACTGGGAATTACAGAGAGCTGAAAGCAATGGAAATAATTCTTTTCTATAGACATGAAAACCCTAACCCTAACCCTAACCCAGCGTATCAGTAGAAGGGCATCTCCAGCAGAGAAGGATAATATAAAATAGATTGTATGTGGAAATTTTCTTTCCCAGGTTAAACAAACAAACAAGTTTTTGTTTCTTGCTGCTTCTATTCTTGCTCTTCTATATTCTACTTACTACTACCTGAGCAAGCAGACTGATTATTTTATTTTATAGTATGTATGTATGCATGTATGTATGTATGTATGTATGTATTTGTCTATCTGAAAGAGAGAGAGACAGAATGCAAGTGGGGAGGGGCAGAGAGAGAGAGAGAGAGAGATTGAGAGCCCGACATGGGACTCCATCTCATGATCCTGAGATCATGATCCGAATCTTCAAAACCCAGAGTCAGATGCTTGACTGACTAAGCCACACAGGCACCCTAGTCTGGTCTTTTTAAACATAGATCAGATTACTTCACTTTAATACCTAAGAACTTTGATACCTCCCAGTTTCATTTGGAATAAAATTCAAAATTCCTTATATGAGGAATCCTACCTTAATCTCTGCTATAGAAGATAAAATTAGCTTATAAAGTAATTTTAGTCATTATTATACTCCTATGATGGGTATCATACCTGGTCCACAGTAAGTGCTCAGTAAATATTTTTTTAATAAATTAATGAATTAAGTAATATACTTTTTACATAAGGGGCTTACATAGTCCTTTGTCTATTTCCCCAAATCATTTCTCTTCTTAATCTCTACCTTGTTTACTATGCTACAACTATAGTAATATATAGCTATTATTTTTCTTGAATAGTCACAAATGTTCCTGTTTTTAGAAATTTACTCTTACTGTTTCCTGTATCTAGAATGTATTCTCTCTGGCTTTTCATAATTTGGCTCTTCCCCCTTTGAATCTGAAAAGAGCATCTTCAGATTTCAGATTTCAAATCACTCAAAGAGACTTCTCTTTACCCTACCTAAAGTAGCCTCAGCTTTTCTTTTCCATAGTAGTCTCAGTCTTTTCCCTTCACATTTACCACAAACCACAATATCTTTGAATTTTTAAATTTGATTTTATTTGGTTATGCCCAACTCTGCCTTCTCTCCCACCCCCTCCCTTGGCAGAAAGCAGAAATCTTACCTGCCCTTTTCCTCCTCCTAGTCTCAGAATCCAGGTTACACTGTGGATCATAAGGCACACCTAAAATTCTTTTTAAAAATGAATACATGGGGGCACCTGGGTGGCTCAGTCGTTAGGTGTCTGCTTTCAGCTCAAGTCATGATCCCGGGGTCCTGGGATTGAGCCCCACATTGGGCTCCCTGCTCTGCGAGAAGGCTGGTTCTCCCTCTCCAATTTCCCCTGCTTGTGTTCCCTCTCTCTCTCTGTCAAATAAATGAATAAAATCTTAAAAAAAATGAATACATTAAGGGTTAAGCTTATGCTTTTAGTGTAATAATTTGTCAATATCTACCTTGATCTCTGTGTTATAGATGATGAAAAGTTGTCTTGTAATTTTTACTCATTATTATATCCCAATGCCTGGTCCCAAGGTGCTCAATAAATATTTTTAAAATAAATGAATGAATGAATAAAGTGGTATAATCTCAAAGCCAGAAGAGATTCTTGGCTGCTACTTTACTACCATAGGCCAGTATATAGTTCTAGTCTTTGAGGCCAAATGATTGCCCATTCTGGGCAGGACCGAATCCAGAGATGAGGGATAGATTAGATGTGGGCCCTTGGTTAGAGGAGTAGGCAGAAAACAGGCAGACCATTGTACTACTTTTAGCCCATAGGTAATTTTTCTTTTTTTAATCACTAGTGTTTGATTCAAACAGAATCTCAAATTCTATTCACCTATGAAGTTAGAGTTCTTTTATATTATTCTCAATTAATAAATAAATTTATCCATTTAATAATGGTATACATTCTATTTTATACATACTTTCTCTCCAATCAGAAATTTTCCCAAATAGAGGAATAATTTTGTTGGTTATCAGATAACCACATTCATAAATTTTATTTGAGTTTATTTTAGTAGTTACAAGAGTTGAATTGCACTGTTTAAATCATGATAACTTTTTCTTAACTACAAACACTAAAAAATATCCAGTTAAAAATTCATTACAATCTTACATTTCTGGGAAACCTTAAGAGAAACTATCTTAAATGTAACAGAGATTTCAGATATATTTTAAATATTTTTTGGAAGTTATGTATAAAATATGAGTTATTGGTAGGAAAACCAGACAATGCTCATTTTTTATTGCATTTATATTTCTTAAAAATCACAAAAACTGAAATACCTGAAACAAACTCTAAATGGAGTAGAACTGAGAAGATGTAGCAAAGAATGTCTTTTGTTTAGAACAGAAATCTTGAATGGGGAACTTTCTTAAGGCAAGTTGATAATTAATTATTTTTAATGGAACATATAGGGCATAGACTTATACAAATCTATTATATATATGATGTCTTATCTTGATTCTGATTGTTATATTTTAGAACCAATCTGGCTGGGTAGGAAAATTTTAATTTGGATAATTTTTAAGTATAAGTACTGATCTTTTAAAAAGAGCTTATTTTACTTTAGAGCAAAAGAAAATTCAGCATTGTTGGTGATGGTTCATTAATGCGAGAGTAGAAGAATTAATATAAATTCAGAGAAGATGTAATTTCTTAAACCTATCCATAATTTAGGAATAATCCCTTAGTAGAAATTAACCTACACATAAATACATAAAGTAAAAGGATACAAATTAAGAATTTAATAAACTCAATGACTATCAGATCCAACTAAGGTAACTTTTACGATATCCCATTTGGGATAATGCAATGGATCTTAGAATACGAATGAGAATTCTGTATTCTAATTTTAGGACTCACCTTAACTTATTTTATTTTAGGACAGGTAAATTTATTCACATGAACTAGAAATCTTTACCTACAAAATAAGGGGATAAGACGTCTTAACTTTGTATGTTTATACTTAAAACTCAGTCCATTATTGGACAATAGGATATGAGTCATGAACAAGCCTTAATGTATCCACTACTGTACTTTAAGCTTATATTCATAGAGAGAAAAAAATCAAAGAAGCGAGTCGAAGGGTCTTTTTATACATCGTTATTTCTTGAGAATTCTCTAAATGATTACTTTTGGTTTTTTCCCCACTTTTGATTTCCTCATCCAAGTGGGTCTGATGGCTATGATCAGTTCTTGGATTCCATATTAAGGATAATAATGTCAAAGGAAAGAATTGTCTTGATTCTAGAAATTTTTTCCACTTACTATCCTTCTTGAAATTTTTTATTTAATATATTACTTCATCCACTCTGCTACTTACCTAGATTTCTTTATGAAATTTTTAAATTAATTATGTTTTTTCTTATTTATAAACTCTTTAAAGAACATATGTGACTATGAATATAGAAAATATAACTAAATACAGCATATAGTTATTGGACATTTAGAAAAAAATTATAACCTCATGGTAATATCATCCTTTTTTGGACAAAAAATTATTATAGCTGATTCAATAATCTTGTGAAGCATGTAAGAAATGTCTTCTATTGCCTGCATACATATGAAAATAAAATAACAAAATGTAAATAAATTATCTAAGATACTTAAGTGAGTCAATGGAAAACAAGGAAATAAAATTCATAGGTGGAATTAATATAAAAATACTAAGGCAGTGTATTATATTAGAGCTAAGCTAGTTTTAAATGATTGGAAGCTTGAACTCATTATGCATTGCACAGTATATAAAGTGATTTATATAGATAGATCAAGCAAATATATGTCCTATTATTCTAAATGAATCCAAACCATTACAGTTAATAATGAATTTTGGAAAGGAGAAGGATAAATATTACAGTTTAGAGCAGACACATCTTACTGCTAAGTTTTTTTGTGAAGGAGAATGAACTTGAAACATCATGATCCAGTGTGCTTGTAGTAAATTTATAATTTTAACAAAGGCATGTAGTTTTTCTGAATTTCTTTCAAAGAAACCATGCTCACTACCCTGGGAATTTTTTTTTTCCAATCTCATGTTCTATGAATGATGAATTTAATGGATTGAGTGGGTTTCTTCAAAGTTTATATTTTAAAAAATCCTAATCCCTGTGTAATGCTTTATTTATTAGGTGGTGAGGACTTTGGGAGGTAATTAGGTCATGTTGATGGAACCCTCATGAAGGGAATTAGTACTCTTTTAAGAAGGGACAGGAGAGAGGTTTCTCTTTCCTCCTCTCTCTCACTCTTTCTACCATATGAGAAGCCAGTCATCTGCAAACTAGGAAAATTATTCTTACCAGACAGTTGACCTAGCACCTTGATCTTGGACTTTCCAGCTTTCAGAACTGTGACAAACAAATGTTTGTTGGGATACCTGGGTGGCACAGTGTTAAACATCCCACTCTTGGTTTTAGCTTAGGTCATGATCTCAGGGTAGTGAGACTGAGCCCTGCTTGGGGCTTTGCTCTCAGCAGGGAATCTACTTGAGATTCTATTCCTCTCTTTTGCCCTCTCCCTTCCGCTCTACCCCTCTACTCTTGTATGCATGTGCTCTCCCTCTCTCAAATAAATAAATAAAATCTTTAAAAAATGTGAATGTTTATTGTTTAAGACCTCCAGGCCTTGGTATTCTTGTATAGCAACCTGAACTGACAGGATAACAACTTATTAAAGTTATTTCATAATGACTTTTATCACATCACAATAAATGGATTTATTTACCTTCTACATTGTGTTGGTTAGGTCAAGTAGACCAGCATGCAGTAGAGACCTCAGACCAACAGGAGCCAATGCACCCACAGTATAAGGAGATCTGGATAACTGAGTAACTACCAAACTGCAAAAAATGATTATTCTGTGATAATAGTCTAGTTGAACTGTCTAAGCTTGACTTTATTTGTAGTAGAATCACTTGAAAGGTAATTGTCATTCCAGGTATTTGATGGATAGTTTAGGCATTTAGCCATTTTGGATTTTCGTATTAAAATTTTATAGTTTTTATGAGTTGTGTTATGTAACTATCTTAATTTATTTTCCAATTGGATTGTTAAGGTGAATAATTTCATTTTGAATTTAACATGCCCAGAAAGCATATTTTTGGTGTGAAATGTCAAAGTATGTTTTTCTTCCCTATATGAAAATAGCTTGCAGATTTGGTTGACATTTGATATGAAGTGATTTCTATAGTTTGAGGCACAAGTGAACTTCAATTTTAACCTTGTAACGATTATACATGTTTATGGAAAATGAGTTGAAATGTAGAACTGCAATCATTGTCTGCATTTTTCAGGTTTTGCCAGGCCTAAATGCCTTTTTATTTAGAGAATTTTCCATGCCTTTGGGTTACTAAAAATCAAAATAATGTAAACTGGTACATTTTTATTTGGTTGAATCTCTAGCCAAATAAGCAGTGACCATGAGCTTTATTCATAATATCATATTTTGCATGGGCTTTGCCTATGGCTCTTGGAATGCACTGGTGGCTTATCAGGAAAAAGGGAATAATCCATTCTGGAGGAATGGCCTGGCTTAGGGCTGACACATAAGGAGGGAGGTTACATAAGGAGACACATAAGGAGTGAAGTTACAGTATTTAAGAGCATAATACAATCTCAGACTATTTGTGGTGGTGCTTATAGTTAAAAGGCAAGTCAATACATGGATATTTGTTCATATTTAAAACACTGTCTTGCTTTCAAAAAGATCAACTTCAATCTTTTTTAAAAATTATATTTTAGGGGGTGCCTGAGTGGCCCAGCCAGTTAAGCATCTGCCTTTGGCTTAGGTCATGATCCCGGAGTCCTGGGATCCAGCCCCACATAGGGCTCCTTGCTCAGCAGGGAGTCTGCTTCTCCCTCTGCCTCTGCCTGCTGCTCCCCATGCTTGTGCTCTCTCTCTCTCTCTCTCACTCTCATTCTATATCAAATAAATAAAATTTTAAAAAATTATGTTTCAGAACAAACTTCTTTTTAAGACAGTTTTAGATTTACAGAAAAATAATAGAATAGTACAGAGAGTTCTCACCTTACATGTAGTTTCTCCTATTATTAGTACCTTACAAGTGTGGTATACTTGTCACAATTAACAAACCAATACTGATACATTATTATTAACTAAAGTCTATAGCTTAATCAGATTTCCACAGATTTTAACTAAGGTCCTTTTTCTGTCCCATGATCTCATCCATCACACCACATTATATTTAGTCAACATGTTTTCTTAGGTTTCTCTTGGCTATGACATTTTCTCAGATTTTCCTTGACTTTATGACTTAGAGTTTTGAGGAGTACTGGTTGGGTACTTTGTAGAATGCCCTTTCATTGGGATTTTCTGATGTTTCCCTCTTTTTTTAATTAAAAAAGTTTTAATTGTGGTAAAGAACAAATAACATAAAAAATATGTTGACCTTTTTTTTCCCCCAATGTGAACATATCCCTTACATCCTATAGTTACTTTTTTTTTTTTTTTTGGTGAGACCATTTAAGATATAGTCTCTTAGCAAATTTTAAGTATACAACACAGTATTATGAGCTATAATCACCATGATGTGATTAGATCATCAGAACTTATTTATTTCATAACTGACAGTTTGTACCTATTTGACCAACATTCCTATTTTTCCCATCTTCTGATGCCTGGAAACCACTGTTCTACTCTCTGGTTCTATGAGTTTAACTTTTTTTAGATTCTATATATAAGTGAGATCATATATTTGTCTTTCTATGTCTACCTTGTCATAAAGACCCTCTAGTTTCATCTATGTTGTCACAAGGGGCAAGATTTCCTTCTTTTTTAGAGCTGATTAATATTCTATTCTATATACATATTTTATATATATCCATATTGCCATATGGATATATATTCCATTGTGCATATATAACATTATCTCTTTTTTTTTTAAGATTTATTTATTTATTTGAGAGAGAGGGAGAGTGCGAGAAGGGGGAGGGGCAGAGTGAAAGGGAGAGACAGAATCTCCAGCAGACTCCAAGCTGAGCACGGAGCCCAATGTGGATTCGATTTCAAGACCCTGGGATCATGACCTGAGCCAAAACCAAGAGTCAGAGGATGAACTGACTGAGCCACACAGGTGCCCCTATGTCTCATTTTCTTTAAGTAGTCACCCATCAACACTTAGGTTATTTCCATATTTTGGCTATTATGAATAATGTTACATTGAACATGGGAGTGCAAATATCTTGTTGAGATAGTGATTTCTTTCTTTCTTTCTTTCTTTCTTTCTTTCTTTCTTTCTTTCTTTCTTTCTCTTCTTTTTTGAGGGAAATATCAAAAGTGGAGTTGCTGGATTGTATGGTAGTTCTATTTTTATGTTTTGGAAGAGGCTCCACCTCCATACTGTTTCCCATAGTGGCTTCATCAATTTATGTTTTACCATCAGTACACAAGAGTTCCTTTTCCCCCATACTTTTACCAAAACTTTTTGTCTCTTGTCTTTTTGATACCAATCATCCTAACAGGTGAAAAATGATATCTCACTGTGGTTTCAGTTTGCATTTCTCTCATTGGTAGTGATATTGAGCATCTTTTCATATACCTATATAGCCATTTCATATATACCATATAGCCATTTCTATGTCTTCTCTCAAAAAAATGTCTATTTAGTTTTTTTGCCCATTTGGGTTATGTGAGAGTTATGCGAGCACTTCATATATTTTGGGTATTAACCACTTATCAGATAGATCTATTTTTTCCCATTTTGTAAGTTGCCTTTTGATTTCATTGATTGTTCTCTCTGCCATACAGAAGCTTTTTAGTTTTATGTACTCCCACTTACTTCTGCTTTTGTTACCCGTGCTTTTGGTATCAGATTAAAAAAAAAATAATAATTGCTAAGACCAATATTGAAGAGATTTTTCCCTATATTTTCTTCTGAGAGTTTTATGACTTCAAGTCTTACATTTAACTCTTTAATCTATTTTGGGCCACCTGAGTGGCTCAGTCAGTTGAGCATCCGCCTTCAGCTCAGATCATGATCCCAGGCTCCTGGGATCGGGCATCAGTTTCATTGCTTTGTAGAGAGCCTGTTTCTCCCTCTCTCTCTGCCTGCTGTTGCTTGTGCTCATGCTTGCTCTGTCAAATCAATCAATCAATCAATCAATCTTTTTACAAAAGTCTTTAATCTATTTTGAGTAAATTTTTGTGTATGGCATAAGTGTCCAGTGTCATTCTTTTGTATAGTGTTTTTCCAAGACCACTTATTGAAGGAAGGGACAATCCTTTTCTTACTGTGTATTCTTGGTATTCTAGTCAAAGAATAAAAATATTAAAAATTAACCATTTATGTGTGGGGTTATTTCTGGGCTCTCTCTTGAGTTCCATTGGTCTAAATGTCTGTTTTTATGTCAGTGCATTACTGTTTTGATTACGATAGCTTTGTAATATAGTTTGAAATCAGGAACTGTGATACCTCCAGCTTTGTTCTTTATCAAGATTGTTTTGGCTATTTAGAACCTCTGTGATCACATACAGATTTTAGGATTTTTTTTTTAATTCTGTGAAAAATGCCATTAGTATTTTGATAGTTTGCACTAAATCTGTAGATTGCTTTGGGTAGTATGAATATATAACAGTGTTAATTTTTCAAATTCATGAACATAGGATATCTTCCCATTTATTTGTGTCTTCCTTGATGTCTTTCATCAATGTTTTGTACTTTTTAGTATCAGATCTTTTACCTCCTTGGTTAAATTTATTCCTATGTATTTTATTTTTCTGGTATCATTATAAATGGGAGTTTTTCCCAATTTCACTTTTTGGATAATATGTTATTAATATATAGAAATAGAATTACTTTTATATCTTGATTTTGATTCCTGAAACTTTACTGAATTTTTCATTAGTTCTAAGAGCATTTTGGTGGAGATTTTAGTGTTTTATATACATCAGAGTATGCCATCTGCAACACAGAAATACTGTTCTTCCTTTCCTGCTTGGATACCTCTTATTTCTGTTTCTTGCCTGATTGCTCTGGTCAGGACTTCTATTACTATGTTGAATAGAAGTGTTGAGACTGAGCACCCTTGTTTTGTTCCTGATCTTGGAGGAAAAATTTTCAGGTATTCACTGTTTAATATGATATTAGCTATGGTCTTGTCATATATGGCATTCATTATGTTGAGGTACATTCCTTCTATATTTAATTTGTTGAGAATTTTTTTCATGAAAGGATATTCAATTTTGCCAAGTGCTTTTCCTGCTTTTATTGAGATGATCTTATGGTTGTTAATCTCTCATTCTGGTGTATGTGGTATATCATATGGATTGATTTGCATATTTTGAACCATTCTTGTACCCAGGGATAGATCTAACTTGATCATGGTGTATGTTCTTTTAATGTGCTCTTGAATTTTGTTTGCTCATATTTTATTTTGAGGATTTTTGCATGTGTGTTCAGCAAATATATTGGTCTATAGTTTTTTGGTAGTGTCCTTGTCAAGCTTTGGTATGAGGGTAATCCTGGCCTTATAAATGGGTTTGGTAGTGTTTCCTCCTATTCAGTTTTATGGAAGAGTTTGAGAAGAATTGACATTAATTATTCTTCAAATGTTTGATAGAATTTACCCATGAAGCCATCTTGTCCTGGGCTTTCCTTTGTTGGGAGTTTTGTTTTTTGGTTTTCCGTTACTGCTTAAATCTCCTCACTTGCTTTTGGTCTGTTCAGTTTCTATTTCTTTGTTATTTAGTCTTGGTAGGTTGACTGTTTCTAGGAACTCATCCATGTCTTCTAGGTTATCCAAGTTGTCAGCATTTAGTTGTTGATAGTGGTCTCTTATTAGCCTTTGTATTTCTGTGGTGTCAGTTGTAAATTTCCTCTTGCGTATATAACTTTATTTATTTGAGTCTTTTTGTTTCTCGGTTAGTCTTGTTAAAGCTTTGCCAAATTTGTTTATCTTTAAAAAAATAACTCACTTTTGTTGAACTTTTTTGTTGTTTGTCTAGCTTCTATTTTATTCATTTTTACTCAAGTCCTTATCATTTCCTTCTGCTTACTTTGGGCTTAGTTCTTCTTTTGTCAATTCTATGAAGTATAGTTAGTTTATGTGAAACTTTTTTTTTTCTTAAGGTAGGCACTTACCACTACAAAAATTCTTAATAGAACTGTTTTTCCTGTGTTCCATAAGTTTTGGTATGTTGCTTTTTCATATTTGCCTATTTCAAGGTTTTTAAAAACTTTTTATTTTTATTTATTTATTTTTTAAATTAATTTTTATTTTTTATTTTATTTATTTATTTATTTATTTTTAAGATTTTATTTATTTGTCAGAGAGAGAGAGGGAGAGAGAGCACAGGCAGACAGAATGGCAAGCAGAGGCAGAGGGAGAAGCAGGCTCCCTGACGAGCAAGGAGCCTGATGTGGGACTTGATCCCAGGATGCTGGGATCATGACCTGAGCTGAAGGCAGCTGCTTAACCAACTGAGCCACCCAGGCGTCCCATTTTTTTAAAAAAATTTTTTATAAACATATATTTTTATCCCCAGGGGTACAGGTCTGTGAATCGCCAGATTTACACACTTCACAGCACTCACCATAGAACATACCCTTCCCAATGTCCATAACCCTCCCCCGCAACCCCCTCCCCCCCAGCAACCCTCAGTTTGTTTTGTGAGATTAAGAGTCACTTATGGTTTGTCTCCCTCCCAATCCCATCTTGTTTCATTTACTCTTCTCCTACCCCCTCAACCCCCCATGTTGCATCTCCTCTCCCTCATATCAGGGAGATCATATGATAGTTGTCTTTCTCCGATTGACTTATTTCGCTAAGCATGATACCCTCTAGTTCCATCCACGTCGTCGCAAATGGCAAGATTTCATTTCTTTTGATGGCTGCATAGTATTCCATTGTGTATATATACCACATCTTCTTTATCCATTCATCTGTGGATGGACATCTAGGTTCTTTCCATAGTTTGGCTATTGTAGACATTGCTGCTATAAACATTCGGGTGCATGAGCCCCTTCGGATCACTACGTTTGTATCTTTAGGATAAATACCCAGTAGTGCAATTGCTGGGTCATAGGGTAGTTCTATTTTCAACATTTTGAGGAACCTCCATGCTGTTTTCCAGAGTGGTTGCACCAGCTTGCATTCCCACCAACAGTGTAGGAGGGTTCCCCTTTCTCCGCATCCTCGCCAGCATCTATCATTTCCTGACTTGTTAATTTTAGCCATTCTGACTGGTGTGAGGTGATATCTCATTGTAGTTTTTTTTTTTAAATATTTTATTTATTTGACAGAGAGAGATCACAAGTAGAGAGAGAGAGAGAGAGGGAGGAGGAAGCAGGCTCCCTGCCTAGCAGAGAGCCCAATGTGGGACTCGATCCCAGGACCCCGAGATCATGACCTGAGCTGAAGGCAGAGGCTTAACCCACTGAGCCACCCAGGCAGCCCCCTCATTGTAGTTTTGATTTGAATTTCCCTGATGCCTAGTGATATGGAGCACTTTTTCATGTGTCTGTTGGCCATCTGGATGTCTTCTTTGCAGAAATGTCTGTTCATGTCCTCTGCCCATTTCTTGATTGGATTATTTGTTCTTTGGGTGTTGAGTTTGCTAAGTTCTTTATAGATTTTGGACACTAGCCCTTTATCTGATATGTCATTTGCAAATATCTTCTCCCATTCTGTCAGTTGTCTTTTGGTTTTGTTAACTGTTTCCTTTGCTGTGCAAAAGCTTTTGATCTTGATAAAATCCCAAAAGTTCATTTTTGCCCTTGCTTCCCTTGCCTTTGGTGATGTTCCTAGGAAGATGTTGCTGCGGCTGAGGTCGAAGAGGTTGCTGCCTGTGTTCTCCTCAAGGATTTTGATGGATTCATTTCTCACATTGAGGTCTTTCATCCATTTTGAGTCTATTTTCATGTGTGGTGTAAGGAAATAATCCAATTTCATTTTTCTGCATGTGGCTGTCCAATTTTCCCAACACCATTTATTGAAGAGGCTGTCTTTTTTCCATTGGACATTCTTTCCTGCTTTGTCGAAGATGAGTTGACCATAGAGTTGAGGGTCTATTTCTGGGCTCTCTATTCTGTTCCATTGATCTATGTGTCTGTTTTTGTGCCAGTACCATGCTGTCTTGATGATGACAGCTTTGTAATAGAGCTTGAAGTCCGGAATTGTGATGCCACCAACTTTGGCTTTCTTTTTCAATATTGCTTTGGCTATTCGAGGTCTTTTCTGGTTCCATCTAAATTTTAGGATTATTTGTTCCATTTCTTTGAAAAAAATGGATGGTACTTTGATAGGAATTGCATTAAATGTGTAGATTGCTTCAGGTAGCATAGACATTTTCACAATATTTATTCTTCCAATCCAGGAGCATGGAACATTTTTCCATTTCTTTGTGTCTTTCTCAATTTCTTTCATGAGTACTTTATAGTTTTCTGAGTATAGATTCTTAGTCTCTTTGGTTAGGTTTATTCCTAGGTATCTTATAGTTTTGGGTGCAATTGTAAATGGGATGGACTCCTTAATTTCTCTTTCTTCTGTCTTGTTGTTGGTGTAGAGAAATGCAACTGATTTCTGTGCATTGATTTTATATCCTGACACTTTACTGAATTCTTGTACAAGTTCAAGCAGTTTTGGAGTGGAGTCTTTTGGGTTTTCCACATATAGTATCATATCATCTGCGAAGAGTGATAGTTTGACTTCTTCTTTGCCGATTTGGATGCCTTTAATTTCCTTTTGTTGTCTGATTGCTGGGGCTAGGACTTCTAGTACTATGTTGAATAGCAGTGGTGATAACGGACATCCCTGCCGTGTTCCTGACCTTAGCGGAAAAGCTTTCAGTTTTTCTCCATTGAGAATGATATTGCGGTGGGTTTTTCATAGATGGCTGTGATAATATTGAGGTATGTGCCCTCTATCCCTACACTTTGAAGAGTTTTGATCAGGAAGGGATGCTGTACTTTGTCAAATGCTTTTTCAGCATCTATGGAGAGTATCATATGGTTCTTGTTCTTTCTTTTATTAATGTGTTGTATCACATTGATTGATTTGCAGATGTTGAACCAACCTTGCAGCCCTGGAATAAATCCCACTTGGGCGTGGTGAATAATCCTTTTAATGTACTGTTGAATCCTACTGGCTAGTATTTTGGCGAGAATTTTTGCATCTGTGTTCATCAAGGATATTGGTCTGTAGTTCTCTTTTTTGATGGGATCCTTGTCTGGTTTTGGGATCAAGGTGATGCTGGCCTCATAAAATGAGTTTGGAAGTTTTCCTTCCATTTCTATTTTTTGGAACAGTTTCAGGAGAATAGGAATTAGTTCTTCTTTAAATGTTTGGTAGAATTCCCAAGGGAAGCTGTCTGGCCCTGGGCTTTTGTTTGTTTGGAGATTTTTGATGACTGTTTCAATCTCCTTACTGGTTAGGGGTCTGTTCAGGCTTTCTATTTCTTCCTGGTTCAGTTGTGGTAGTTTATATGTCTCTAGGAATGCATCTATTTCTTCCAGATTGTCAAATTTGTTGGTGTAGAGTTGCTCATAGTATGTTCTTATAATTGTCTGTATTTCTTTGGTGTTCGTTGTGATCTCTCCTCTTTCATTCATGATTTTATTTATTTGGGTCCTTTCTCTTTTCTTTTTGATAAGTCTGGCCAGGGGTTTATCAATCTTATTAATTCTTTCAAAGAACCAGCTCCTAGTTTCGTTGATTTGTTCTATTGTTTTTTGGTTTCTATTTCATTGATTTCTGCTCTGATCTTTATGATTTCTCTTCTCCTGCTGGGTTTAGGGTTTCTTTCTTGTTCTTTCTCCAGCTCCTTTAGGTGTAGGGTTAGGTTGTGTACCTGAGACCTTTCTTGTTTCTTGAGAAAGGCTTGTACTGCTATATATTTTCCTCTCAGGACTGCCTTTGTTGTGTCCGACAGATTTTGAACCATTGTATTTTCATTATCATTTGTTTCCATGAATTTTTTCAATTCTTCTTTAATTTCCTGGTTGACCCATTCATTCTTTAGAAGGATGTTGTTTAGTCTCCATGTATTTGGGTTCTTTCCAAATTTCCTCTTGTTATTGAGTTCTAGCTTCAGAGCATTGTGGTCTGAAATATGCAGGGAATGATCCCAATCTTTTGATACCAGTTGAGACTTGATTTAGGACCAAGAATGTGATCTATTCTGGAGAATGTTCCATGTGCACTAGAGAAGAATGTGTATTCTGTTGCTTTGGGATGAAATGTTCTGAATATATCTGTGATGTCCATCTGGTCCAGTGTGTCATTTAAGGCCTTGATTTCCTTGTTGATCTTTTGCTTGGATGATCTGTCCATTTCAGTGAGGGGAGTGTTAAAGTCCCCTATGATTATTGTATTATTGTTGATGTGTTTCTTTGATTTTGTTATTAACTGGTTTATATAGTTGTCTGCTCCCACGTTAGGGGCATAGATATTTAAAATTGTTAGATCTTCTTGTTGGACAGATCCTTTGAGTATGATATAGTGTCCTTCCTCATCTCTTATTATAGTCTTTGGCTTAAAATCTAATTGATCTGATATAAGGATTGCCACTCCTGCTTTCTTCTGATGTCCATTAGCATGGTAAATTCTTTTCCACCCCTTTACTTTAAATCTCGAGGTGTCTTCGGGTTTAAGATGAGTTTCTTGTAGGCAACATATAGCTGGGTTTTGTTTTTTTATCCATTCTGATACCCTATGTCTTTTGATTGGGGCATTTAGCCCATTAACCTTCAGGGTAACTATTGAGAGATATGAATTTAGTGCCATTGTATTGCCTGTAAGGTGACTGTTATTGTATATTGTCTCTGTTTCTCTCTGATCTACTACTTTTAGGGTCTCTCTTTGCTTAGAGGACCCCTTTCAATATTTCCGTAGAGCTGGTTTGGCATTTGCAAATTCTTTCAGTTTTTGTTTGTCCTGGAAGCTTTTAATCTCTCCTTCTATTTTCAATGATAGCCTAGCTGGATATAGTATTCTTGGCTGTATGTTTTTCTCGTTTAGTGCTCTGAATATATCATGCCAGCTCTTTCTGGCCTGCCAGGTCTCTGTGGATAAGTCTGCTGCCAATCTAATATTTTTACCATTGTATGTTACAGACTTCTTTTCCCGGGCTGCTTTCTGGATTTTCTCTTTGTCACTAAGACTTGTAAATTTTACTATTAGGTGACAGGGTGTGGACCTATTCTTATTGATTTTGAGGGGGGTTCTCTGAGCCTCCTGGATTTTGATGCTTGTTCCCTTTGCCATATTGGGGAAATTCTCTCCAAAAATTCTCTACAATATACCTTCTGCTCCCCTCTCTGTTTTCTCTTCTTCTGGAATCACAATTATTCTAATGTTGTTTAGTCTTATGGTGTCACTTATCTCTCGAATTCTCCCCTTGTGGTCCAGTAGCTGTTTGTCCTTCTTTTGCTCAGCTTCTTCATTCTCTGTCATTTGGTCTTCTATATCGCTAATTCTTTCTTCTGCCTCATTTATCCTAGCAGTGAGAGCCTCCATTTTTGATTGCACCTCATTAATAGCTTTTTTGATTTCAACTTGGTTAGATTTTAGTTCTTTTATTTCTCCAGAAAGGGCTTTTATGTTTCCTGAGAGGGTTTCTCTAATATCTTCCATGCCTTTTTTGAACCCGGCTAGAACCTTGAGAATCGTCATTCTGAACTCTAGATCTGACATATTACCAGTGTCTATATTGGTTAGGTCCCTAGCCTTCGGTACTGCCTCTTGTTCTTTTTTTTGTGGTGAATTTTTCCGCCTTGTCATTTTGTCCAGATAAGAGTATATGATGGAGCAAGTAAAATACTAAAAGGGTGAAAACAACGCCAGGAAAATATGCTTTAACCAAATCAGAAGCGATCCCTAATTGTGAGGGGCGAGAAAGGGGATAAAAAGAGGTTCAGAAAGAGAAAAAAAAAAACAATACAAAAAAGAAAATGAATCAAGAAAAAATATAAAAAAGAAAAAATATATATATATTAGATAAACTAGTTAAAAAACGTTAAAAAAGAAAAGGGTAAAAGTTAAAAAAAATTTAGCAGAAGAAGAGAAAAAGAATTGAAAAAGAAAAAAAAATTAAATTAACTGTAAGACTAAAGAATCATGGGGAGAAAGCCATGAGTTCCGTGCTTTGCTTTCTCCTCCTCTGGAATTCCGCCGCTCTCCTTGGTATTGAAACTGCACTCCTTGGTAGGTGAACTTGGTCCTGGCTGGATTTCTTGTTGATCTTCTGGGGGAGGGGCCTGTTGTAGTGATTCTCAAGTGTCTTTGCCCCAGGCGGAATTGCATCACCCTTACCTTGGGCCGGGCTTAGTAATCCACTTGGGTTTGCTTTCGGGAGCTTTTGTTCCCTGAGCACTTTCCGTAGAGTTCCGGAGGATGGGAATGAAAATGGCGCCCTCCCAGTCTCCGGCCCGGAGGAGCCAAGAGCCCGGGGCCCCACTCCTCAGTGTGCCCTCAGAGAACAGCACCCATTTACTCCTTGTCTGCTTGGCCTCCGGCCGCGCTCCGAGCTCACGGAGCCTGCGAGCGGTTCAAGGTAACCCTGAGCTGAGAGCTCACTCCTTGGCTCCGTCTCTGTAGCCGGCTTCCCCGTTCTAATACCTGTAAGCCCTGTGACCCTCAGATACCCCCGATCCTTCTGTGACCCTGCGGGACCTGAGGCCACGCTGACCCCGCGTGGACTTCACCCTGGTTTAGCCTCTGGAGTGATGCCCCTCAGAGGAACAGACTTTTAAAAATCCTGATTTTGTGCTCCGTTGCTCCGCCGCTCACCGGGAGCCAGCCCCTCCCCCCGCGGTCTTTCTTCCCATCGCTTTGGATTCACTTCTCCGCCAGTCCTACTTTTCAGAAAGTAGTTGATTTTCTGTTTCTAGAATTGCTGTTCTTCTTCTCTTGGATCTCCCGTTGGATTTGTAGGTATTTGCAATCTTTAGATAAGCTATCTAGCTGATCTCCTGCTACCTGCTACCTAGTCTCAGCCTGCTACTTCTCCGCCATGTTGACTCCTCTCCTAAATTTTATTTTTGATTCTTTCCTTGATACATTGGTTATTCAGTATCTTCATATTTGTGAATTTTCCAATTTTACTTCTGTTATTGATCTCTAGTTTCATACCATTGTGGTCATAAAAATGTACTCAATATGATTTTAGTCTTCTTAAATTGTTAGGACTAGTGTGGTGACTGATGATCTATATGCTCTATCCTGGCTAATTTCCATGTGCACCTAAGAAAAATATATATTATGTTGCTATTGGATGGAATTTTCTATATATGTCTATTGGGTTCATTTAGTGTTATGAAAGTCTGCTTTTACCATATTGATTTTCTCTCTGAATAAACAGTCCATTGTTGAAAGTAGGGTTTTAAAATCCCCTATTACTGCACTGCATTTTTTTCTTCCCTCAGTTCTGTGAATATTTGCTTTAAATATGTAGGTCCTCCAATGTTAGGTGCATATATATTTATTACAGTTATTTTCTCTTGATGAATTAATCTTTTTGTTTTTATATAATGACCTTTGTCTTTTGTGACCAATTTTGACTAAAAATCTATTTTGTCTGCACTCTTTTGTTTACTATTTGCAGGGAATTTCTTGTTCTATCTTTTTACTTTCAGCCTATTTGTGTCTTTAAATATAAAGTGCGCCCCTTGTAGACACATATAGTTAGATTTTATTTTTTACTGAGTTATCTGCCATGTCTTCTGATTGGGGAATTTAGTCCATTTTCATTTAAAGTGATTATTCATAGTGAAGGACTTACTATTGCCATTTTTCTTGTTTTCTGTCTGTTTTGTGGTTCTTTCCCTCTTTTGTTTTCTTCATGATTTGTTGATTTTTTTGTATATATATATATATATATATATATATATATATATATATATATATAATGGTATGCTTTGATTTCTTACTCTCTTTTTGTATCCTTTAGAGGTTTTTTCTTTTTTGTGAATGAATTTTGTATAAAACATCTTATAACAGTCTGCTTTAAGCTGAGTTAAAAGAAATTTATGTACTATCGTTATAGAACTTAGAATATTCTGAGTTGACTATATACTTACATTTAACAATGAGTTTTATATTTTCATGTTACTGAGTGCCTTTCCATTTCAACATAAAGAACTATCTCTAAAATTTTTGTAAGGCATGTTTAGTGGTGATAACTCCCTCTGCTTTTGTTTATATGGAAATATCTTTATTTCTCCTTTGTCTCTAGAGTATGATGATCTTGTTTTGCTTTTTTGCTTGTTTGTTTGAGCACTTTGACTATATTCCACTCCCTCCTGGCTGGCAAAGTTTCTTCTGAGAAGTACACTGATAGCCTTATGTGATGAGTGTCTTCTCTTGCTACTTTTATAATTCTCATTTTGTCTTTGACTTTTGAGAATTTATTTATAAATTCAGGGTAATGTTCTTTATATTTTTCTTGCTTGGGGTCCTCTGAACTTCATGTGTCTTGGTGTTCCATATCCATCCCATGACTTACGAAGTTTACAGCCATTTTTATAAAAATAAGCTTTCTGTTCCTTTCTCTGTCCCTTCTTCCCAGACTCCTAAACTGCTTGATGGTGTCCTATAGGTCCCATATGCTTTCTTCACTCTTTTTTATTTTCCTTAAAAATTTTTTGCTCTTCTAAATGGCTAATTTCAAATGATTTGTCTTCAAGTTAGCTGATGATTTCTCTAATGTGATTGAAACTGCTGTTGAGTACTCTACTGAATTTTTCAGTGCAGTTTTTATATTCTTCACCTCCAAGATTCCTGTTTGGTTATTTTTTTTTTATGGTTTCTATTTCTTTATTAAGCTTCTTATTTGTTATGTATATTTTCTTGCTTTCATTTTGTTGTCTATTTGTGTTCTTTGGCATCTCACTGATCTTTAAGATGATTATTTTGAATTCTTTGTCAGGCTATATGTAGATCTCCATTTCTTTGAGGTTGGTTATTGGAGCTTTATTGGTTCCTTTGGTGGTGCCATGTTTATGTGACTCTTTGTGGTCTGTGTAGCTTTGTATTGGTATCTGCATTTGAAGGAACAAACACTTCTTCTAGTCCTTGCAGATTTGGTTTCAACAGGTAAATCTTTGTTAGAACTCTAGGCTAATCTCCAGGATTATATTTAAGTGGGGTTGGAGCTGGGTTATATGACTGCTGCTGGGACCAGAGCCAACAAGTCTACTACCTAGGCACAGACTACCTTCTCCCTGGTCTTAGATTCTACCAGTGTTTCAAAATCTCCTACCTGGATCCCAAAGCTCCCTCAAAGATGGTTTTGCCCATGGATAGCTATCAACTTATTGCTGTTGAGGGGGAATATGAGCAACGGGTCTCCTATTCCAATGTCTTACTGATGTCACCTTCCATTCTAACCATTTTGAATGTATAGTTCAGTACTATTATTTGCATTAACATTATTTTATAATAGATATCTAGAGCTTTTTGATCATGCAAAAATGAAACTATACCTGTTGAACAACAACTCATTTCCACCCCCCATCCCAAGGTTCTCTTAGTTGTTAAGTTTGGCTGGGAGACTTAAAATATAATTCTGACTTTATATGAGATAGGAAAGAATATTTATTGAAAACTACTGTATTCCAGACACTTTTGTCAGCTGCTTTTAAATATGTTTTCTTATTTAGTTCTTAAAAAGTAGATTGAAGCTGTACTTACTGTCCTCATTTTTCAGATTTGGTAACTTTGGCTTTGTTGAGTAACCTGCAAAAGTCTACATAACAATGAAGCAGATATCGATCCCAAACTGGGCTTGTAGAAATGCAAATGAGTAGAGTGATTACAATCTTTGAGGAAATGAAGAGAGAATCTGATAATTTAATTCTTATTTTATTACTTCAGTGAAATACATAGAGGTTGTACTTTAAGCATTCAGCATTTTGGAGCTGGAAAGCCCTCTGCTTCAGGGTCTGCCGCTCTCTGGACCATTTCACATTCCATTCTCGTGACTGACTGATGTGCATGACTATGACAAACGCTTGGCAGCCTCACTGGGCGGGGCCTGTGAGTGTGAGGACTCAGACTGTCATTAAACTACGGCCTGGTGCCAAGGACTGAGTGCATGCTGAAGACACTGCTCCAAGCTCCACCACCCTATTGGCCAAAGCACAAGTGCAGACTGTGCTTGTGAAATTATTGTAAATTATTTTTTTAATGGAACATTTTAAATCAGACAAAGAAAATGCTTTCCCTCTGGAATGGAATCCCACCCTATTGCAATCTGAGTATGACTTGATAAATAATGGGACAGGCTACTGAGGGAGATTACAAATTGTATCTCTCAAAGGGATTTAAAAAGAGAATAACCATCTGTCCATGATGAGTCCAAGGTAGAGTTGTGTCTGTGAATCTGAAAAACCCATGGTATTGTAAAATGAGTATTTTACTAATCGGAAAAAAACAAAACAAAACAAAAAACAAACCCTCAGCTTTAGTACTGATCTTTCCAGTAACTCTTCTTGTGACCTTAAGCAAGTAGCCTGAATTCTGTCACCATATAGTGACATCTCCAGAGAGCAGGTCCTCTGATTTATATGCTTTTGACACTTAAATATCAAGAAACAACTCTAAATAAATTACAATGAGAGGTTGGGCTAAAATATGTTCTATGAAAACCAGCTCCGTGGGAGGTAAGTAAGTACTCTATTATAGAGAAGTTTTGTGGTAAGATGGGGGAAAGTGAGTAGAATAAAATTAAGCTTTTTCTTTTTTAATGCTAAGATTTCTCAGAGCCTTTCATGTGCTAAAGGGTAATGTGATTTTCCAAGAATTAACTGGCATTAAGTGTTTCACAAACATACTTGACATGAAACCCGTTTTGTTCAACATATCATAGATTTCATGTTCTATGACTAATTTTTTGATAATCACGGATTTCCAACTCAGTACTATAACTTCCAGCTTTGAAAATTCAGTATGTCCATGTTTTCTAAATATCCCTGCTTATTTTAATACCTATCAGAAGTATAAAAATTTATTCATCAGTAATTTATTCAATAAGGATTTATTAGCACCCATTACATGTTAGGGTAGGGCCAAGTGTTGAAAATAGGTCACTGAATAAACAAAAATAAAATTTCTGCCCTCATGAAGCCTATATTTCAGTGAGTGAGACAGATAATAAACACGTAATAATATAAAAATGTGCTATGGAGAAAAATAAAGAGAATTCTGGGATAACCTTAGTAACTTACAATAAGTTAACTTAATAATAAAATTAAGTATAAGTGAAACTTCAGGATTTCTGAAGGTAAGTCAGAAAAGGCCATGCTGTATTTGATTCTCTTGGAATGGCCACTTTTCAAATGCTTTTTCATAGGTGGTTGTTTCTGGGAACACATGGCCTGGAAATCCCAAGCCATGGGAGAGATCCTATGCAGGTGCTCTCGTCAACATTCCCAATAGCCCCTATTCTTGGAATCATTTCAACCCAAGTGCCCAACATCTCAGTGAAGATGCCTCCATGTAACTTCAGTAGTCAAGTATGGGAGTTACTCCCAGCCATTTGAGCCTTCCCAGCTGCTCCTGTAGAAAAACAAGATATCTCTCTGTGCCCTCTCAATTCCTGACCTACAGAAGCCTTGACATAACATATTTGTTGTTCTATGCCATGAAGAATGGTTTGTGATTTAGCACAGTAGACTTTGTAACAAGGGTCATACCTCTTTCCTTTCAGGTCACATCTGAGAGAATGGCTATGACTTGCTTCAATAGTCTCTTTTTTGTCACTTCCTGTTTCAGAATCTAGGTAGCAATTATGAGTTGGACAGCACCTGAGAAAAGCCTGGTTATCCTATGCCTTGGTGAGGTCAACTCAAAAACTGTGCCTTGCTTTTATGTCAACTATCAATGGCTCGGAAAACCTCAAACTTGATTAATTCAGTACCATGAATATGTCTTTAAGGGGCTCATCATAATGAACATCATAAAAGAATGATATATTAAGCAGGTTTCCAACTTAGTAACTCATAGTGATTTATAACATACTATGAACTAAGGTACTCATGATGCTGCTCTATCATCTCTGTTCAGAAATCTCTATTCAGGAAGTCAGATTGTTTAGACACCATGAAATTGAAAGAAGAATCATTTGATTGATTTAAATTGCTAATAAAATTAAGCTGTGATAAACTAATAATTCATTCTCATAAGAGGCATGAACCTCTCACAGTACAAGAAATTGAACTTAATTGACAGCTTCCCTTCTCTACATAGTACTAAGTAACCACTGTAAATTTTGTTTCATTATATATATGTTTTCTGTTCTATGCTGATACCCAAATTTTGAGATATACAGGAATTCTTTATAATATCTTGATACCATTAATTGTATTATCATAACATCTTTCTTTAAGCCTAAAAGCCATTTAATCTCTATAAGATGATTTTAAATATATCTCATTTCCTAGTTCATATAATTGATTCAACATTCAAATTCTCAATACTCTAAAAGCCAATTAATTTTGCCTTGTTTATTGAGAAAGATGGAATATCTCTAATTACATGGGATTTTAAGATGGCACATTTTTGAAGTGCCCCATGAAACCAACAAGTAAGATAAAGTTTTTCAAAGAAATCTATGAAATAACATATTTATTTTTATATTTATTTTCTTTGAAATAGGCATAAAAGCAGAGGCAATTCACAGAACATAAATGTGATCTATGATAACATTAGTCTTTATGACTGATTTTTTATTTGAATGAACACTTTGCAAATTCTTAATGGCTTCGATGACAGGGATAGCAACCACACTTCTCTTCCTACTGATCCCTACCAGCGTCCAATCAGCTTTTAAAAACTTAAGAACTTAAATTCATTTTCTAGGACTGAAAATTTCCATGCCACTAAAATGCAAATCAACATAGCTATGCATTATTTTATGTATAAGGAAAATTCGTTAGCCTCTCAGTTCTAGTCCTGTGTTGTCACTGTCATTAGTAAGAAAGTAGATGGTCTCTGCAAGACTTCAGAATAAATTAGCCTGCAATTATGACTGTGTATACATTTATTTGCAGGTAGTCTTCATCTTTGATTATCATAAATGAGCTATTGTCTCTTTTTCCTAATGTCCTTCCAAGAAGGAAAATATAAGTGGTATGACAATGAAAGAGAAAAATCAAACATTTATGCAGCCTATAGAATCTCACACAATCATAGAACTGTAAGGACACAAACCTGGTAGAAGTACATCCTGCTCATCATTCCAAAAGTATTGCATTATTCTATATTCAGTGTACTTAATTGTACGATAGTTCTTTCTTACTACTTCATTGGGGGATTCATTCCACAGAATAAGAAACATTTTGATTAGGAAAAAATACAGTTTTTCAGTGTGAATTTTATTGTAAAATACCACATCTTAAAGTGTGGATTTTGAATACAATGAGACTGATTATAACTGTACAAAGTTAAGGAAGCTTTTAAGAAGTACATAAAACCAGACTTGAAAAATTCCATTCCACCAAACTTTTTTTGTTGCTTTGGTATTTGGTGAGGTTGGAATGATTATGGGTCAACCTACCTGTCTACTATACTTCTTATAGACACACGTTTTTCAGAGTTTCATTGATGTCACATTGAATGCGAGTCAGATAGTTAACTTGTATCTGAATCCACAGTGTTGAGACCTTTTCCAAGCAACACTGGTTACTTGATGTGTGTATTCAGGTTGGCTTAAAAAGGAATAGCAGGACAAAAAAGAAATTATAGTCATAAAAACTAAGAGAGTTTGGAGCTCAGGAAGCATGATGGGTCTCTGTTGTATACTGTCAGGAAGCATAATCTACTGGAAGATGATTATTGAGGTCAGAATACAGGATAATCTAGGGGCAGATTTGGATCCCAAATTCAAAATAGTTTACAGCAGAAAGTTAGGATGGAGACTATAAACATTAGAAGGTCACAAGTGGCTTGTTTTTACACTATGCTGCCTATGGTTGTGGGGTAAAGTCTGTAAACTTAGAGGACCTTATAGGGTCCTTAAGGTAAAGCTGGAAAATACCTTCGTTCCAAAGCATTTTGTTGTGAAAATTGGCTCAGGTATTTATAATATTGTATTATTTCATACTTCAAGAAAACCCCAAAAGAATTTCTAATAGGTGGAAACAAATGCAGGCTTTTTGTTGTTATTGTTGTTATTCCTTGGCTCCATTTTTTTCCTAAGCTGGGATACTTTGCACATTTTCCCTTCTTTCAAATAGTCTTGGGGATGCAACCTGCTCTCTCTCCTTCGTGGTTACTCTATTACTTCTTTCCTTCATTTATTAATTTTCAGCACATGTGCATTGATAACCTGTTTTGGAGCAAGTACTGGGAAAGTAATGGATAAAAGCAGACATACCTTCTGTCCCTGTGGGTATAAAATTCTAGTAGAAGAGATAAGCATTAAATCTAGGGCCGATGTAACAAAATGTAACATTTGGCAGTTCTGGGAATAGATATGTGGGTACTCATTGTATTATATTTTTAATGTATGAGTAACATTTACAAAATACCTATTTTATATGCCAGGCATTGTGTTAAATTCTTTACATGTGTTAACCAATTTAATCCTTATAACCCCTTATGATCCCATGAGGTAGACAGTGTTATTACATCCATTTCCAGGTTAAAAAATTAAGATTTAGGGAAATTAAATAGCTTTCCCAGGTATGCATAACTTGAAACTGTCAAAGTCTAGACTTGAACTTACAGTAGGTAGAAAAACATTTTTCTGTTCTCATTAGCTTTTTTAAAAATTTATTTTATGTATTTTATTTTTTTAATAATCCCTGCACCCAACATGGGGCTTAAACTCACAATCCCAAGATCAAGAGTCACAGGCTCTTCCCACCGAGTCAGCCGGGCACTCCTCTCTCCTTTGTATCTCCCCTGCTTCCCAAGGACAAACTAATCAAAATTAGAACTAAGTTTAAACTATGGTTGGTTAGTACCTTGGATAGCTCCCAGGGCACAGTTCCCAGATGAAGTTCAAGACCTCATTGGGTCTTTTATTCTCAGAGCGTCTTAGCTATTAGAGTTTGTCTTTCCTATTTCCCCATCTCAGTGGGTCTCTGGACATTAAAGAGGCTCAGCCAGCTTCATTTAATAACTCAGTCATCAACACTTTTTAAAATATTATCTGGAAAATGCTATAATGGAAAGTTGGAAGGAGGATATATGGAGGCAAATATGCCAGTATATAGAGTCTGTGATGAGTGTTTTCTCATTCTCCAATACTTTTCCTTCCCCAACCCACACATTATCCATTAGAAGAGAAAGAGAGCTTTTTAGCTAGTAAGGTATTCTACAGAAATTTAATGACCCCAGGAGCTCTGACATACTTGTAATAACACATTTTGAGCAGTTAATCATGAGTTTAACCAACAAGGATTAAAAAGTAGAAAATTAAAGTAATTTCACAACATGGGGTATAATTGGTTTCTTTTGTGCTTTGCTTTGTTCAGCCAAAGATATCATGCAATCACACATTTGCTCTAAAATAAATTTTGCTTTTCCTCACGGAAGTGCAGTGAATAATCTAGCTACATATATTTTATAATACATTTATTTACTTATTTATTTATACATATATATATTTTTCTGTTTATAAATATACCTGCCTCTAACCTTCTGATTATTTATGGGGAAAAAGAAGACCCTTCTCTCATTGTTTTACTCATGAGCAGGAATAATGAGGAAAAATATGCCTGGCCTATCTTCCTCTGCCCCAACCCCCCACCCCCAGGTGAAAAAATGTCACCAATTTTACTTTTTTCATGTACACATAGTAGTTATTCTGCCTCAAAATTTCCTCTTAATTGTTTAGATTTCTTTGCTCTGTCCTTTGCAGACCCAGAAATAAGGAGAATTATTAAAGAATATAAAAAGTTAATAATGGGGGCGCCTGGGTGGCTCAGTGGGTTAAGGCTTCTGCCTTCGGCTCAGGTCATGTTCCCAGGGTCCTGGGATCGAGCCCCGCATCGGGCTTTCTGCTCAGCAGGGAGCCTGCTTCCTCCTCTCTCTCTGCCTGCCTCTCTGCCTACTTGTGATCTCTATCTGTCAAATAAATAAATAAATAAATCTTTAGAAAAAAAAAAGAAAAAGTTAATAATGTATGGGCTTCAGAAGCTCTTTGCTTTAAGGCCACTGCTAAGCCAGATGTTTAGGATCCATTGGAGGCTTTGCACAGTTCTATAATCTCATTGGCAAAATTTTGTATCTGTTTCTTATCATATCCTGGAAGGAATTCCATGAAATAACTTTGAAATGGGAAAGAAGAATAAAGACAGATCAAGAATCTAATGAGACTACATTTTAAGGAAAAAAATAAAGTGCAAATCCCACATATTTTGAGTAATTCTGAAATATCTTTATTTTAGTTTGGGACTTTTACTGTAATTGGGTAATAGTTCTAATAAAATCAATCTGCTTTACTTCATTTGATCCTTGCAATAGAGAGAATTATTGACCTAATTTATAGATGCATTAACTATGCTCACAGAATATTAAATGTTTTATTCAAAGCAGGTAAAATGTTCTTTCTAAATTATCTCTACTTCACTAATCTGTTCATGCATAATAAAACTAAATTATCTTTTTTAAGCATGAAGGAGAATATTATGAGTCAAATTATGAGGCAAAACCAACAACTAAACCAAAATTCAGTGCTAAGTATTTGAGTATCTGTGGTTGATTGAATTTCATGACCATTAAACATGCTCAGAGTCAAACATAATGTGCCACCTACTATAACACTTTTGAATTTAGGTTGGTGTGGAGAGAGTATCCTGCTGAATCATAGAAAGAAATGATATATTACATTTATATCAATGTGAGCAAAGTTAAAAACGTACTATTGATTAAAAGATGCTTTTC
This sequence comes from Lutra lutra, assembly GCF_902655055.1. Classification (NCBI taxonomy): domain Eukaryota; kingdom Metazoa; phylum Chordata; class Mammalia; order Carnivora; family Mustelidae; genus Lutra; species Lutra lutra. The sequence continues at coordinate 104,844,417 of NC_062283.1, forward strand.
TATAATAAATACTATGGATAATTTATAGTCAATTGTTATTAAATGTATCCACATCTCTAACATTCCTGAGGGCCAGATGTTCTTTTAAATAAGTTGAGTGTTTTATGCCATGAGTTTGTTTTAGCATACATACCCGTGTAAATATTGCAAAAGTATTTGTATCTATGACCAAATTATAAAGAAAGCCTAAATTAATTGATAAAAGCCAATGAAATACACCTCCATGTTATTATAGTTTAAGGTTATTGCTGAAAATATTCATTACTACTAGTCAACGATGAATATGTAGAAAAAAGGTAGCAGTAGCTATATCTATTTCAAAACAAGGACTATAGTGGTTTTCTCACTCATTTGGTTGGAACAGGAGCAATGGTTTTTGTCAGGCTAACTGATGTAGGAGTTTTCTTTGCTACAAAATAGAGGTTTTAAAATTTTGTCTCCTGTCTAATTTTCCATTAAATATTAAGTAATATTATGTCCTGTGCCAATAACTTTGTCAAACCTCAAAAGCAAACACTTCAGAATAATCATTTTAAAAAACTGATAGTTGCATTTTGAAAGATTTGAACTATTCATCAAAGTCCAAAAAGGGAAAATACACTCAGAATTTCATTACCAGATACAATATATAATTAATAGTACATCATACTACATACTTATGTGTGTAAACTTATAGTTTTACATGGATGCATAGTGTATCAATTAAGATTGCTTTCAACTGCAAATTACTGAAAACTAAATCAATAGTGGTTTAGGTAAATAAAGGTTATTTTTTCCCATATAACAAGAAGTTAGAGATGATATAGAAATTCAGTGATGGAAAAAAAATCTGTATCTTTTAATCGTTATTATTATTTTGTCCCCTCACCTCCTTTTTATTTTATTTTATTTATTTATTTTTTGCCTCATGGTGGTAAAATAGCTACTTTATAGCAAGGCATCTATATTCAAGATATGAACAAAAAGGAAGTACTGGCCAGAGATTTGCTTCTCCTTTATTGTCAGGAAATAAAACAAAATTTCTAGGCAGTTCTTATCGGAAGTAGATTTCTGTTTATAGCTCATAGGCTAAAACCATATTACAATTTTACTCCTCACTGGAAATGGATCTGAAAAAGTGAGAAATTAGCTTTTGCAACCTTTATAAAAGGTGGTAAGGTAGGAATGTATTTTTTTATTAAAATGCATAAAATGCAGTCATATTTAATTTTGATATTTTAAAATAAGATTTTTCATATTTAAGTTCACAGAAGAAAAAAGCTAAAATTCAAGGAAATATTGAACTTCTCATAATATTTTCCACTAAAATATATTAGTGCTTTAAAGATATTTGTAAGATTAGAAAAAGTCAATGAAAACTTTTAACAATTTTAAATCATGTTTTTTAAAACACGTTTATATTTTTTACTAACTAATTAACTTATGATATAAAAGAAGATTAGTATGTTTATGTTCTTTGTAGCTTGATTTTTAAATTCATACTGACAGTTGAGCATTGGTGAGATACCAAATATTTACAATCCCCTGTGACTGTAATTCCCATAATTGTTCATATGCATCTTCAAACTGATCAATGATTTATGTAGTCATTGTAAGACAGCTTTTCCCTCACATTTATTTGTCTTTGACTCTGAATTAACTTGATTATTTGATTGACATTTTTTTCTTTTTCTTTCTTCCAAAGATTTATTTATTTATATGAGAGAGAGAGACAGACAGGGATAGCTGGAGAAGAGAGCATGAGTGGGATGGAGACGGAGAAGCAGGCTCCCAGTGAGCAGGGAACCCAATGCAGGACTCGATTCCAGGACCCTGGGATCATGACACAAGCTGAAGGCAGATGTTTAACCTACTGAGCCACCCAGGTGCCCCTGATAGACATTTTTTAAAAGACATGTTCTTACATGATGAGTTCTCTGATTTACTTAGTCTTTGAAAATATCTATTCATTGCTTTTATGACAAATGGCCATAGTGACCAGTTATATCTTGAGTCATAATTTCTTTCACTCATAGCCATTCCTACTTGCCTTTTGGCATTGTATGTTGCTACGGAGAATCTTATTATATTTTTCCCTATTTGATGAATAAGTTTTTTTGCTTGGGTTTCTGGAATAAAGTAACTACTTTTGAGTTATTAACAGAATATAAGATCCAAATTATAGCTTACTTAAATGGTATTTATTTTCAAATTGCTTTCATTTTATTTAATCTCCATAAGTCTGAAGTCTACAAGTGTGGACACTTATCTTACCTCTCTAATGTGGTCCTTCTTAGTCTCGGTTATCTAGTGGGTGCTTCAGCAACACTCCAAGGTTCTGAGATTTTCACCTGGTATTTTGTCTATGGATAGTTGCTAATTCATCCTCAACTGGTGTAACTGAAGTTAGGAGCAACCTGTACCACCATCTTGATGTTGTCACTCCTATGTTGCCTATTTTAAAAAGAAACCATTGTAGTTAATGAGAAATGAAAAAGTCTTTCAATTAGAATGGATGGTGTTAAAATGTGAATAATAATTTTCAAATTAATAAAAATGATTTTATGCACATTTCTAGAGAAACTATCCTTATATTTGTATATAAAAATTAATATAGGGTTAGTAACATCTTTTTAATGTAAGGAAATAACATCAAAGGGCTCTTCATAGAGGGTAAGGTAGCAGGTGAAAAGTATGTTTTTATAACTGCAACTATCCAGGTAGTTTTATAGTTTTTAATAATAACTATTTTCATCAACTAAGTTACATGTCTTCATAGACAGTTTATTAGGTTTTCAATTATTGCTAAATTCCATTCTGGGAATTCCTGTATTATTCAAAAGGTAATGCATCTTTTTGCAGGGCTAATATTTGCCTGTACATTACATTGTCAAAATATAAAATGCAGGAACTCAGAAAATAAAAGTAAATTATCTTTTAGAAGTAGAAGCTATATTATTTTTCACTTACCTCATTATTTACTTGTTCTTTGGTACTGAGGGAAATCTGTGCTTCACTCTCATGGAACTTTCCTTATTTGGTAAGGTAGAGTTTTAATTTTTATTTTTATTAAAAGCTATTAAGGAGGGAGAGAGAAAGCAATTCAAATAATTTACAGAATAATCCAAAGTGTTGTGTATTTTAAATTTGTTCTCATGCTTTTTCTGAAATAACCTCTCATAGAAAATTGGAACTGGAAGGGAACTGAAGGATCAGTTAATAAGCCTCCCCACTTCCTTATTTAAGAAGCAAAGTTTAGTTACTGCATGGTTAAGAAAATGATTTCGATCTCATTTTTATTCAAATATCAGTTAGGACTGAGACACCATGGGCTGATGGGAGAAGGAACAGTTACTACAGCTGGTCCAGGCTACAATAAACATCTAGAAGTGCTTGGAAGGTTGCAAAGTCTGTATTCCTGCAAGAAAAGTAAACCAGAAAACAGGATGGATGAGAAAGACAGATGCAAGGTGGTGAAAAACTTTATGCCAGCTCATTCTCCATCACCATACCCTTTCAATTCATTCAAATAAATGGTGGCTACAGGTAGTGGTGTAACTTTTGAGTCTAATCTTTATTACCTTTTGTGTTGCCCTGATTAAATGTAGATCTTACCATTTTAGGCCAGAAGAAAATCTGGTGACTTTAGGTGTGGTATTTTAGTACAATATTATTATTGTATTGGATTGCCTTTACCTAGAAAGTCCTACTCATCTTCCAGACCATGTCATATACTGGGTTAGGAGTAAAGACTCGTACATTACTAGATGGTAATTTTATAATATGATTTTAAAGATTAATATGAATCTAGATACTTAGATTTTATTGTTGGACCTACATAATAGAAAAATCACACTTGTAGATAGGTATTTAACATAGAGAAATGATGGATACTCTTCATAATATTTTTAAAATTGAGCTGTGATTGAAATAACCTTTAACATTATATTAGCTTAACTAATGTACATCATTATGATTCAATGTATGTATATATTGCAAAATGTTCACAATAAGCCTAGTTAATATACAATACAGTATTATTAACTATAATCACCATGCTGTACATTACATCCTCAGGACTTATTTATTTTATAACTAGAAGTTTATATCTTTTGACTACCTTCACTTATTTTGCCACTTCCAACCCGTGCCTCAGTCCCTGATGACCAACAATCTGTTACTTGTATCTGTGAGTTTGTTTTTGTGTTGTTTAGATTCCACATATCAGTGAGATAATACAGGATTTGTCATTCTTTGACTTACTTTACTCAGCATAATGCCCTCAAATTCCATTCATGTTGTTGCAAATATAACATTTTTTTAAAGGTTTTATTTATTTATTTGAGAGAGAGAGCAGAGAGAGAGCAAGCATAACCAAGGGGAGGGGCAGAAGGAGAAGCAGACTCTCCACAGAGCAGGGAACCCTATGCTACATGGGGCTCCCTCCTAGGACCCTGGGATCATGACCTGAGCCTAAGGCAGACACTTAACCAACGGAGCCACCCAGGCTATAAAATAATATTTGAAGGATATACTATCATATGTATATATACTATTATAAGTTAGTATAAATTCACAAAAGATTAAAATATAAAATAACTAACATTTATTTTAGTGATAATTATAATGTAAACGTGTTATAACATCTCTGTCAAGCCTCACAGCTTTTCTTTCATGAAGCATCTCTTGAAGCTAAGAAATGGAAGAAGAAGATGAGACAGACTAAATAGTTAGAACTGGACCTCAGACAGACAAGCATGTGGTATTGAAGCCCAGTGCATTTGGATTCACTGCTTTAAATTGATAGATACTTGATAAGCACAGATAGAGAAGGTTGATTTTACACATTATCAGTTCTTCTGTTATACCTTTAATAGATAATATTAGCTTATATAATTTTGCAGCATGAGATAAAAATTAATATGACTTCCACCTCCACCCAATAAAATAGGTCATATTCTCCCTTGGTGTCTAGTTGTTGTTGTTTCTGATTTATTAGACCAGATAATTTATGGCCCTAACTAAGGAATTGATCGATTTGGCGTTACTTTAGTCGCTCCCTGCTTTCCAGTTATTTGCTATCATTTTGTAGTTATGGGATCAAAAGCTGGCCAAGCAATCTGCCTCTTAACCTAGTCACTTTTGTTCCTGGGCTGAATCCAGTCCCACACATGGATGAAAACAAATCTCATTTGAATTCTCAATCAAGGGGAAATGCCTTTTTGGTGTGATCCAGAAGAGATCTAAATAGCAAAACTGTGTTATGAGTAAGGTTTGCTAATATCCAAAGAGTTTGGCAGAATTTTACCCCTCAGGACCCCAGGAGGGTGCTTGTGAGTGTAAAGTAGGATCTTACGCAAGAGTCGAAAGTTTATTAGTCATATTTACATACCTTACAAAACAAAAATTGTATCTTTCAATTGCTTTGGAGACAACTGCAGCTAACATATCTATCCCTCTGGGTACTCTCAGACTTGGGTTATATTTTCTCAATTCTTTGGAACAGTTGGGACCCTGGCTTACCACAGTGCTATACTGCAGCGAACAGATTATTTCGAGCATAGTACTATTATGATTCACTATGGAGAGGGAGCTTCGGATTTAGGAAATTTCCAATGTCGTATGGATTGGAAAACCTTGAAACGCTGACATAAACATCTCGGATTTTACTGGGAAGACAATTGTTTAGAATGGAGAGTTAAACTTAAGATACAGATTAGTTTTATTATGATTTTTATTTAAATTCAATTAATTATCACAGTGTGTATTGTTAGTTTCAGAGGTAAAATTTAGTGATTCTTCAGTCGCATATAACATGAGTGCTCTTTATATCATGTGCCCTCTTTAATGTCCATCACCCAGTTACACCATCTCCCCGCACCCCCCTCCTTCAGCAACCCTCAGTTTGTGTCCTATGATTAAGAGTGGTCATGGTTTGTCTGCCTCTCTGATTTTGTCTTGTTTTATTTCCCTTCCCTTCCCCTCTGCTTCTCTCTTTTGTTTCTTAAATTTCACATATGAGTGAAAGCATATGATAATTGTTTTCTCTGATTGACTTATTTAACTTAGCATAATACCCTCTAGTCCTATCCAGGTCATTTTTGAATCAAAAAGTTGATTCTTTGAGAAGAACAGTGTGGATGGGATCTGCAATTATAAAAAAGGGGACCCAACCTGCATCTGGATTCAGAGACTCTAGTTTCCTTGTACCCCAGGACTCAAATATTGCTTTGGTAGTTCATACATGTGTCAGGGATGTCCAATACTTATAGTATAATATTAACAAATTGTAAAGTAATATATCACTTCATTTTTTAAGTCATTGTAGTATTTATTTATTTATTTTTAAAGATTGAATTTGTTAGTTTAGACCAGGGGTCATCAAACACTTTTTGTAAAGAACCAGATAGTAAATATTTTAGGCTTTTGGGGACACGCAATCTCTGTTGCAACTATTCAACTTTGCTATGATAACTTGAAAGCAGCCAAAGACAGTTTGTAAGATGAATCTTTCTTATTTTCCCAAATTCTCAAAACACATGGATTAGGATGAATTATCTAAACATAAGGGTTGTTTGAAGAAGACTTAATATTTCAAGATTAATTCAGCCAATAATCACTAAAACCATTTAAACACAATCTGTTGAATTTCCTCCTAGTAAATGTAAGAATATAGTATTACCTTTGTTTATATTTATTTAAATACTACATAGTATTTTTCACATTAAGGATCACCTTTTTCTCCAGTGTTTATCTTCTTTTCTTCCTTTTTTTCTTCTATTAACACAATAGAGATGTTATGGTACACAGACAACTTGAACTCTATAATAGAAATCATAGTCTGTGGGCTGTTAATTAAATATACAAATTTAGTGAGCAAATTCTACCAAAAGAATATATTCTCCATAACTTAAGGTTAAATTCTGACTTTATTACTGATTTATAGTTGTTTTTAGTACTGGAAAACATATGTTACACTGAAGTTTTGTTAATTACTATACAAAACTTTTGCTCTTGCATACCTCAAAAATAGCTTCACAACATACTAACTTCTTCCTTTCCCTCTTTCTCTTTCTTTCTTTCCCTTCTTCCTCCCTCCCTCCCTCCCTTTCTCTCTCTTTCTCTCTCTCTTTCTTTCTTTCTTTCCCTCTCTTCCTTTTCTTCCCCTTTTTTCTCTGTTTCTCTTTCTTTTCTTCTTCTTTCCTTCTGCCTCCCTGCTTTCCCTGTCCTCCTTCCTTTTCCTAAGGAGTCCATAACTATAGTCATGTGGACATAACATAATATTGAGTGACAGTTGCAAGAACTAGTGTTAATGTGCCAGTAACCTTTTATGAATTTCTGATGAGGTTGTAAAAGTTGCTGGGCTGGTTTTCTGAGTTTAACTTGTAATTCCTATGTAAGCAGATGAGAAGACATCACTAAGAATAGACAAAGATCGGATGCCTGGGTGGCTTAGCCAGTTAAGTATCTGCCTTCAGTCAGGTCATGATCCCAGGGTCCTGGGATGGAGCCCCACATCGGGCTCCCTACTCAGCAAGGAGCCTGTTTATCCCTCTCCCTCTGCTTGTGCTCTCTTGATCTCTGTCAAACAAATAAATAAAATCTTTAAAAAAAAAAAGAAAAAGAATAGACAAAGTTCCAGGCATTGTTCCTCCATTTCTGATCTCTGAAAAATTGTAGCATGTCTTCAGCGTCTTATAAGACTTATCTGTTGGTTATCTGACTTTTGCTGTAAAGATCACTGCTCTCCCAGATTCTTGATCTTGTTCTTTGATTTCCTCAAGGATCCTGCTAAATTCTGATCTCTAAATTCAGAGTACAGCTTAGTAACCTAGTCCTTATTCCTGACTGCATACTTTAATGATTTGAAATTTTTTACTATAAACCAGATATTCCAAATGGGTTTTCTGTTTTGATGCTCATTAAGGAAGTTATTTTCTTTTTTTTTTTTATATGATTGTCTGTTTTGTGTGTGTTGAGTTTGAGGAGTTCTTTATAGATCCTGGATATCAACTGTGGTGTGGTGCAAAAACAATGAATACGGTTACACTGAAAATAAATAAAAAAAATTAAAAAAAGAAGTTATTTTCATATGTAACACAAACCCATGGATATATCTAGATTTTTGAAATAATGTCCCAATTTCCTCAAATCTTATGAGTGTAAAACAATTAGTACCATTGATTCTTTTTCTAGCATTGCAACTATAATGCACTTAAGGAGAACATGAGTAATGAAACTATGGCACAAGAGGCTATATAGGGATAAATTTGAATTCTTGCTAGCTTATTTTAAAATAAAATATAGCAAATTTTGCTTTCTTAACTTTTATTCACAACACATCTATTGTAAACTGGTTTTGACAAACCAGTTTATTGAGATTCAGTGGGTGTTAGCCAAAGACCAATATTCTAAAAGAGCTCTATATTTTCATAGTAAGTGAAATGAGGCAAGATACGCTTGGACTTCTTCCTGTGTAAAGTGAAATACTTATAGCCATGTGCAAGCCAGATCCTTTAAAGGAAAAAGTGAGAGTTGAGCTAATTATTTATGTTTCACCTGGTTATCATCAGAAGAAAGCACCTTACTCAAAGCAAATGGGGTAAGCATGTTCCATATTGTCACCTGAGGAGAGGGGTCAATTTCTAGCATTAATCAACTTTGAAACATAGACTAGATGAGACTATGCTAACTAGAAAGCCAGGACAAAAATGCAAAGCATTTTGGAAAGGGGTGTTAAAAAGGAGAAACTTAGGAAGGGTGTTCATAGTCCTTACCTGAAAGCAAAATTTAAAACCAAAATGTTAAGACTTGTAACAATTTTTAGAATTTTAAGAAATCAAGAAACATGCTTGAGTTGAGTCCATGTCACTCCCTTGACACTAATTGTACAAAGACCAGTCTTAGGAAAATTAGTTGAAGGACATACATTTTTAAGAACAAAATTGTCATTTACTTTAGCTACAGGTTATATAAATTTGGAATTAAGTTTATGGCCTAAATGATGTGCTTATATGAGTATATCAGGAAGTATTGAGGATTTTTCCACTACATATCCTCCAGTGGAAGAAACAATGCTCTGAATCACAAACAGGTTCTTTCCCCAAAATATACTATGGAAGTAGGATAACTGGAAGGAAATTCTAAACTGTTTCATAGATATGTTTAACCTGAAATTTCTTCCTTCTTCCAGTGGGTGAAAAGGATAGAATGTTACCTTTTTTTTTTTAGTGAGTAAGATTCACAGAGAATTTAATGGTGAATATATTAGGAATTGCCTCTTATAATCATGTTGAAAATTATTTGTGAAATTCATTTACCATGCTTTTCCTATAGCTAATAGTTATTCTGTGAGGTCTTTTTTTTTTTTTTTTTTTTTTTAAGAGTAGTCTTAGCTCAAATACATAGACCTAAGTCTTGCATATTTTGATTTTTAGTCAAAGTCTGTGAATCTGATTCAAGTTATTGTTGTTATTGTTCCAGGTAGTAAGTGGATGCTCGCTGGATCATTGCTTTCTTGTCTTGTTGAGAAGAGAGTTCTCTTGCTCAGAAATGCAGAGTTCCCATAGTGGGGAACCATTTGTTTCTTGTACAATGATGTGTTCTATGGAACCCTGACCCAAAACGATGATCAATGCAGGTTAGTTTACTTCTTCATAATCATCCTAGCTCAAAAAATTAAAAAGAATTTATCCCCATCTTTCAATGTCTTTCTCTTGGTTTCTTGTCCTCAAGACTATAATGTTCTTTGACTTAACCAGTCCAATAGGAAGGTTATGTTTGCTTCTAGATGAATAGGTTAATAGTTCACTTTAGGCATTATTCATTTAGTGAAACTGCAACAACTGCTTCATTATAAATACATTTATGTTACTTAATATAACCTCACTGAATAGAAGGATTTTTTCCATTTGATTATGTTCAGTGAGTACTATGAATATTCTATACACACCACTTCTATCAAAACTGTTTTTAAGGAAAATTTTAAGGAAATATCTTCTAAAAAATTTCTGAAATCTACCATTGTACTCTTTTCTCTGAGTTGTATTTGATTCTTTTTTTTTTTAAATTTTCAGCATAACAGTATTCCTTGTTTTTGCACCACACCCAGTGCTCCATGCAATCCATGCCCTCTCTAATACCCACCACCTGGTTCCCCCAACCTCCCACCCCCCTTTTGAGTTGTAGTTTTTTTTTTTTTTTTTTTTTTTTTTAAAGATTTTATTTATCTATTTGACAGACAGAGATCACAAGTAGGCAGAGAGGCAGGCAAAGAGAGGAGGGAAAGCAGGCTCCCTGCTGAGCAAAGAGCCCGACGTGGGGCTCGATTCCAGGACCCTGGGATCATGACCTGAGCCACAGGCAGAGGCTTAACCCACTGAGCCACCCAGGCGCCCCTTGAGTTGTAGTTTTTAATCCTCTTTTTGATTTCTTTTTTTTGAGCAACTTTGGCATTTCCATTAAATGCTTGCTCTGATTATTAAGATTATAATATGTAGAATATATACATATATCCTATATATGTAATATATTGGATATATATATTGAATATAATATATTGAATATATATAATATATATAATACACTAAACTGGAATTCAGTGAAGTAAACTGGATCAAAAGATGCTCAAGGCCTTGATTTTATCATTAACTGATGAACAATAACTTTTAGAATTATCGATGAACTATCTTCACCATTAGAGTTATAGTTGTCCTAAACTGAGTGTTAAATCTGGAATGAAATCAATACTCCACTATAAAAAGAGTTTTTAGAGATTTTAAAATCCTATGTGAATAAACTTCAGGAGCCAACCCATTTTTAGAATTTCTGTATTTTGAATGTAAATTATAACTATATAAATGGTTTCAGAGCAACAGATAGTTGCTACTTCTGGCAACCTTATCCTATAAATGGTATCATACACTTCTGTTTATTTAGTTCTTTTTTTTTAAATGACAATTTAGACAATGAATTTAATGTGAATTTATTTCCCAATATGTATTTAGTCCCAGAAGGTGTACAAACAAATATGAGGGAAACTGTCCAAAGTTTTCATCTTTGTACCTTCATGGGTGACAAATTAAACTCATTATTTATTTATTTCTTTTGTTTTAGTTTTTTATCTGTCTATTACTAACACAAGTATTCTAATCAAGCACCTGAACAAAACAAAACAAAACAAAACAAAACAAAAGAAATTATTTTAGTCTGAGTTTGTTTTTATGAATACTTACAGAATCCTGGTCATTTCTTCATGTTAAAAAAACCTTTTTGAGTAGTTTTAGCTTTACAGAATAATTGAGTTCAAAAGCAGAGTTCTCACATATCCCCTCACTCTCATCCCCCAATTTCCTCTAATATTAATACCACAATAGTGTGATATATTTGTCATAATTGGTGAACTGATTGGCACATTATTATGAACTAAATTCTATAGTTTATATTAGGATTCATTCTTTGTGTTGTATATTCTATGGGATTTGATACATATCTAATACAATGTATCTACCATTGCAGTGTCATACAAAATAGTTTTACTGCCCTACAAAATCCTCTGTGCTTTGCTTATTCATCCCTTCCTTCCTCCCTCTGCTCGTATCCCTAGGGACCACTAATCTTTTAACTGTCTCCATAGTTTTGCCTTTTCCAGAATATTATATAATTTGGTATCATACAGCACATAGCCTTCTTAGATTGGCATTTTTTCTTTCTTTCTTTTTTTCTTTCTTTCTTTCTTCCTTTCTTTCTTTCTTTTCTTTTTTTTTTTTTTTTTGAAGATCTATTTATTTATTTGACAGAGAGAGACACAGTGAGAGAGGGAACACAAGCAGGGGGAGTGGGAGAGGGAGAAGCAGGTTCTCCACTGAGTGGGGAACCCAATGCAGAACTTGATCCCAGGAACCAGGGATCATGACCTGAGCCAAAGGTAGACACGCACTCAGGTGCCCCATGCTTTTTTTCACTTAAATATGCATTTAGGATTTCACCATATTTTTCATGGTTTGACAAATTATTTTTATACTGAATAATGTTCTAGTGTCTAGATGTACCACAGTTTGTTCATTCATTCACCTACAGAAGGGCATCTTGGTTCCTTTCAAGTTATGGCAATTATGAATAAAGCTGCTCTAAAAATTTGTGTGCAGATGTTTGAGTGGCAGTTTTCAATACCAAAGAGCACAACTGATAGGGTGTATGGTAAGAATATGTTTAGTTCTGAAAGAAACTGCCAAACTGTCTTCCAAAGTCGCTGTACCATTTGCATTTCTACCAACAGTGATGACAGTTCCTATTTTTCGACAACTTCATCAGCATTTGATGTTGTTGCTATTTTGGAATTTGGGCATTCTAATAGGCATATAGTAGTATTACGTTATTTTAATTTGCAATTCTCTAATGACATAGGATGTTGAACATCTTTTTATATGTTTCTTTGCTATCTGTATACCTTCTTCAGTGAGTTGCCTGTTCAGCTCTTATCATCCATTTTTAATTTTTTTTTTATTTTGAACCTTAAGAGTTCTTTGTGTGGTTTGCATATTAGTCATTCAGCAGATATGTTTTGCAAAGATTTCTCTCAGTCTGTGACCTGCCTTTTCATTATCTCTCCAGTGTCTTTCACAAAGAGTTTTTAACTTTAATGAAGTCCAACTTATTAATTCTTATCTTGGCATTTCACTTTTTGAATGCTCACTATCTTTGATAACTTATTTAACCATTGACCAAGCATTTCAGGTGGTACTGATGTCTTCTTCTTATCTATTCTGTTGTATGCTTCTGAAATTTCATTGTTTCTAAGTATTCCTATTAAGTTGAAGGAAGGCAGAGAATTATTCCATTTTATTACCTATCACTAAATTGATAAATATAAGAGAAGAAAGTTGAAACTGGAAGAAGTTTAATATTTTTGAGTGTCGTTTTAGTCTTAGAACTCAGCCCTCAATAAAGTAGATACTAATGGGTTGATTGGATTTTATATATATATACACATACACATATATCTATGTGTATGTGTATATTTATATGTGTGTGTGTGTGTATGTGTATGTGTGTGTGTGTGTGTGTATCTCCTAGGTGATACAACCTGATTCTTGGTTCTAGTAATATCCTAGGTCATTGTTTCTTAATGTGTGTCCTTGAATTCTAGTTAATTCTTATCATGTAGCCATGAAAGGTGTTGTCAGCCACACTGCTGTTGACTCTGGCAAACTAAGAACACATGGCTCCTGGTTGGGCTTCCAGTCCTGATGTTCCTTATCTGCACCCTAGCTGCTCGGGTTCCATCCCTGTGTGAGCCTGCCATAGCTTTCTGTGGAGCACATGAGTCACTTACTTAAGTATGATACGTTGTGAGGCAGTGTTATAGATGTTGTACTTAGAAACTTTTAAAATAGAATAATGGATTGGCAAGCAAAATGGGCTAAAGTTCAGAAAAATTTCTTCAGATTTTTTTTAGATAAAGGAGTTTTGAGTGAAACAGAATGCTAGTTACTTAACCATTGGAAAGGTTGACTCTGGTCTGGAAGAAAAAATTTCACTGAGGATGAACTTTTCTGAACTGGCCTGGGGATAACCCAGAGGACCTGGAATCTTTCTATCTTATCTCCTCAAATATTGCTTAACTATTATTTGAGAGGAGAGATTTGCTTACTATATGAATTTTTTAATACTTTAATGAGTGATTGTTAGTTTTAAAGAAACTAAATAATTCTTTGAACAATATGAAGTTAATGAGAAATGTCTGAGTTGCAGCTACTGAGTGAATTCTTAGAGACCCCCAGAACAATTATAGAAACTGGGAAGCTTGCCTCTATAATTATATTTCTGGGTTAAATTACCCATGGCAAGCAAAGATCTGTTTTTAATAAACTGTATTTAAATATGTGGCTTGATAATAATGAAGTGAATAAGAGGATCAGTCTAGGACAATGTTTTGCACACAGTTGGCATTCTTTAAATTGTGTTAAGTTTTCACAAACATAATTGATGCAAAAATGTAAGTTCACTAAATATTATTGAACAGTGCGAAGATAGCCTATTGATTTTTTTCAATCCAATATATGGATTTCTTATTCTGTTCCAGAGGTTTTAATGATAGCAGGATGGTGATTACCATAATAAAGTTAAAATTTTTGATTCTTTGAGAAGACTCCAAAGTCAAATAAAATTTCCTGATGTTTTCCTTAGAGTTATTTAGAAAAAGTGTATATTTTAATGATTTTTACAAAAACTATATTATACCCTTTCTATCACTTTGTATATGGAGTTCATGATCTTATATGGAGACATGAAGAAAATATCACATAGGAAACATTTCAACATGGGGCTTAACAAAAATATTTTAATCCACAGCATGAAATTTTCAGTGCTTAAAATGCACATTTTTTTAAATGCACATTTTTTTAAATGCACAGTTAATTATAAACACTATTTTGGGACTTACCTTCTAGTATAACATCTCTTTTATGGGTCTAGTAAAGGAGGCTCAGAGAGACCAGGTGATTTGCTGGAGGTCAGCCCTCTGAGCAACAGCCTGATCTCAGTTTCTTTATTCACATTTCAGCATCCTTTAAACAAAGCTGCATGCGTCACGTTTTTAATATGCCACCCAGACTTGTTGATTTGGAGCAGGAACATGGGCATTTCCTCTTCTTAGCTCAGTAGTTATACATAAACATTGAGTACTGTTGGAAAAGAATATAAATTAGTAAACATTCTTTGTAAGCTCTTAGTGATTGATTACGATGTTTGGGTACAAAGTGTTATAAATAGCAAAAATGTATGACGGATGTTCTTTTGCTGTTAATTCCATTCTCTTTTAAACCTTTTCTCCTAAGGTTCAGTTGCCATTTTGTAGCAGTGAAGAAACTGCAGTCTAGAGTCAAATGGCCTGGGTTTAAATTTTGACTTTTCTGTTCTTTGTGTTGACCTTGGGAAAATGAATGAATGAATGATTTATTTTTTAAAATTATTTATTTAATTTTTAAAGATATAAGATGTTCTTTTTAAAAAATATTTTCTTTATTTATTTGTCAGAAAGAGAAAGTACGTGAGCACAAGCAGGGGGATTGGCAGGTAGAGGGAGAAGGTGAAGCAGGCTCCCTGTAAAGCAAGGAGCCAGATGTGGGACTCTATCGCAGGACCCGGGATCATGACTGGAGCCAAAGGCAGATGCTTAACCAACTGAGCCACCCAGGCGTCCCAAACTTGGGAAAATTATTTAACTGCTATGTAGATTATGATAGTATCTCCTTCATAGGGTTTAGTTGGAATAATCCATAAATAATACCTATACATTTGACTAATGCTGATGATGATGTTGTTGATGCAGATAACAATGACATATCCTCTTCTGGTTTCCCACTCATCCCACTGATCACTTGTTTTCAGTTCCTTTGGCTGATACATAATCAGCTTGACCACTTAACCTTGTTGTTCCTTAGAGATGACATTCTCTACTTGCATTCCCTTCTCTGGTGAACTCATTTAATCCCATGGCTTTTAATACTGTATTATCCAGGTTTGTCCAGAGAAACAGAACCAATATATATGAGTATATATCACATATTATGTGAAGAGCTTTGTTATATGAATTGGCTCGTGGGATTTTGGAGGCTGAGAAGTCACATGATCTGATGTCTACAAACTGGAGAGCCCGGAAAGCTGATGGCATAGTTCAGTTCAAGTCCAAAGGCCAGAGAACTAGGAGAGCTGATGGTGGAATTCCCACTCCAAGGCTGAAGGGCTGAGAAATGGAGTGGGGCACTGGTGTAAATGTTGGAATGATTTTTTCCCCTAGTTTTCTTTTAATCCCCATATCTAATCCATCAGCAAACCCTGTCAGAATTTACTCAAAATGTATTCAGAAAGTGACTGTCTCACCTCTCTACTACGCCCACCATTTGCCCCTAGATCATTGAGGCAGTCTCCTCACAGGCTTTCATTAATGTTTCCTTTCAGTCTTTTCTTGGCATGTCAGCCAGAATGATCCTTTAGAAGTTTAACACATGGGCCAGATCATGTAATGCTCCTGTTCAGATCTCTTGCACATTTCCCTGATTCAACCAAAGTAAGCCCAGACTTTTCTCCAGGTACCTTTCAGCTCTGACATTTGCTCCCTCCACCTCTACTGACTCTGCTGTAGCCACGCTCCTCACCTTAGTGTTCTTCAAACACTCAAGGCAAACTCCAGCCCCACTGTTCTTGCTTTGGCTGTTTCTCTGCTTGGAACCATCTCACCTGAGGAGACTCACCATCTCACTTCTCTGAGGAGTCACTTTTTCAGTGAGGTTCTCTTTAACAAATGGGGAATGAATGAATGATGTTCACTTTTATAAGTTACATCTACTAAAAGAGTAAAAAATAATGTTTTCTTGTAATGGGCAGTCATAAAGTTTCAGAGAAATTGACATCTCATCAAGCTCTTAAAAATAGTAATAGTAGTGATGGATTGTTCTGCATTCAGACTGCCACCCCATACTTTGTTTCTATCAGAAGTACCACGACTTAAGAAATTAAAATGAAAGAAGAAGATACTCAACTGTCAACTGTCAAAAACCAAGAAAATTATGTTTTCCATTTTTCAGCTGCTGTAAAGCGTTTGATTCTATGTAATCACTAACATTTATTTTATGTTTCACTAGCATTTATTTTATGTTTCAGTTTGGAAACAATGCATAGGAAGGCCTCTGTTATTTTAACTCCCTATGTCATGACTAGTTTATCATGTGTTAAAGTTAATATTTTTGGTAAAGTACAGCATCAAATGAAGCATGAGTCACTTAATTGTATTTAAGAGTCAATGTTCCAGGAGAATACATGCTCCAAAATGTAGTTGATAAATGACAGTTCTTCATATGTAATATAAGTGGTCTCCATGTGTTGTTTTACTGTAGGATAAAAAATTATGTTTTTCACTTGGGAGCATAGAAGATCTTCAGGACATTTCACTAAATACAATAGTGATGAACAATTTTGGTTTTATGTAAAAGCATATTTTGCATGCTTTCAAGATAAATATATTCATTAAGCATTTCACTCTGAATAACAATATTGGATAAGTCTTCAAATGGTATCATAAAACAGATTTAAAGGAAAACTGTTGTAGAAATATTTAGCAGTGTTATTACATATTAAATGACAATTCAAATGCTACTTTTATTTATATACTTATAATTTTGATCTTTTTGACCTTTCCAACTCAGCTATGTGATTTTAGGGAAATTACAAAGGCAAGCATTATTTTGGCAAAACAGAGTATTTGAGGAGAATAGTCCATATGGTTAAAGAAAATACTTTTTCTTCATAATATCTAACTACTTGTTTTATTTTGGGAATAAAAAACCTTGGAGATGCATCCTAATTCTAGGAGATGAGGGTAGGGAGATCTACAAGAATGAAGAATGAGGCAGAAATTTAGTTATCCAATAGGACATGGAAAGATTAGTCCTCTATATAGAGTAGAAGCCCAATTATTCCATCAAGGTGACAGATGGCAGGATCTTATGGTTTGGGGCTGGATCTGTTTAAGTAATACCAGGAGTATTCTAAATTGATCCTAGAAAAATGGACTGGGAGAAGGCTGACACGGAGTCTGGTGAGGATGAGGAGAGTCTGGAGAATCATAACCATCTGCCTCACAAAACAACTTAGAATCTGGAATTACTTAAAAGCTCTTGAAAGATATGAAACCTCAAATTCAGTAATGAACAGTTTGTTCTCTTATCCATAAAGTTTATGTATGATTAGCAAGTTGTTATTGTAATTTTTAATTGCCTTAATTATATGAGAATACATTTTTATTATCAAAAAATTAGCAAATGAAGAGAAAGAAAATAGAACTTTCCCTTGTTTATCATTGTTACAGTTTCATTGCCTATAATTTCAGTTCTTTTCTCTGCATGTGTATTTATATACCCAACCTTTTAACAGTGGAGTCCAGGTTTTAATCTTTGGATCTCTTTTATTTTCTATCTGCAGTTGCTTCCTTGATCACCTTATTCGATCACAAAAGCTTTACATACCTTCCATATGCAAACAATTTTCAAATGTATATCTTTACCTAGGTCTTTACTATAAACTCTAGGTATCTATGTGTATCTATGTAACCCACATTTATCTATATATGCACACACATGTGCATATGTAGGTATGTGTGTATGAAAGTATGTATTTACTGCCTTTTGTATATCTCCACTGAGCTTCTGTTCTACAGTCTTACCCATCACTCTTAATGACAATTGTTGTTCTTCAAGTTGCTTTTTCCCTGAAGCTAAGAGTTATCCTTGACTCCTCTTGTTCTCTCATGCTCTTCTTCTAGCCCATCAGCACAATTTCCTGGCTCAGATTTCAAAAGATGTCTATCATCTGTTAATTTCTCATCTCCTTCACTGGTATCCTCTTCAGTCAACCACAATTATGTCTCCCCTAGTTTATTAGAATTGCCTCCTGATTCTGCTATCTGCTTTCACACTAGTTTCTTTTTCACAGTGCACCTATATCACATCTCTCCCTGTCATCATTTTTACTGTCTATTGAATTTGTCTAATTTAGAGAATCTGTCTCTATTTCTAGATGGTAAGGATCCTGAGGGCAGGAACTCATGTCTAATTCAGTTTGTGTCTCTCTAGAGCTGGCTTATAGTTGGTGCTCCAGAAGTGCAATGGAAAAAAAAAAGTTCAAATGGAATTAAAAATAGACATGTAATGAAAAAGATTGAATAAGAAGTGTGGGCTTGGACTTAGAATGATAAGGGAAGAAACAAAGATAGACATTATTTAATGAACGTCTAACACATAGGCATGAAACTAAATATTTGTATCTCATTAAATCCTCCAACAACTCTTAAGGTAGGTATGGTTGAGAAAAATGAGGCTCAGAAGAGTAAAATGCCTTGCCCAGTGTCCATAGAGAATAAAATTTATTATCCTAGTGAACTTTATGAAAAGTTCTTTTTATCTGAATTGAAAACTTGAGTTGTTTCCACTCTGTGTTACTGTGCCCCCAGGGAAGAACTGAAGCCAGGTGATAAAATATTATATCAAATAGGAGGTGGAACTCAGGTAAGATTTGCTTGAAAGATTGAGCACTTAAGTAAAAAGAACTAATTCGGGGCGCCTGGGTGGCTCAGGGGTTAAAGCCTCTGCCTTCGGCTCAGGTCATGATCCCAGAGTCCTGGGATCGAGCCCCACATCGGGCTCTCTGCTCGGCAGGGAGCCTGCTTCCTCCTCTCTCTCTCTGCCTGCCTCTCTGCCTACTTGTGATCTCTGTCTGTCAAATAAATAAAATAAAATCTTTAAAAAAAAAAAAGAACTAATTCTGCTGCATAAACAGAGAACTTTTAATTCCAACAACTTTAAAAATACATTTGACTCTCCTAACAGACTAGCTCAGAGACCAGCTAGCTTGGGGATGTCTTTCTTCAAGGCTTAAATTATGTGAGCAGAAAGTGGTTTCTCTTGCTATTTCCTGGCTCTGCTTCCTCCTCCATTCCACTCTCAGGGATGTTGTCCTGTTTTCACCACAAAATGGTAACTAACAGTTCTTGAGGTTGTGGTCGTTTTTCTGTGATCATGTGTATCAACATAGAATGACTCTGTTTAATAGTTTCTGCAAAAGGAAAGGGAATCCCCTCCCCCTCAAAATGCTGCAAATTCTTCACCAGCTCGATTAGATCACATGCAGACCCCCAAAGCAGTTCTTCTGATTAGAGGTAGAATACACATGGATTTAACTCTTTCCTTGAAGGGGCAGTGGATCATTTCACACAAATCCACATGGCTGAAAATGTAGGAAGGGTTAATTCTCTGTTGGCATGAGGAAAGTTGCTGAATAAATGATGGATAGTCAACCAGAAATGAATACTTCATCTGGAGTAAATAATTCCTGCATCAATTTACTTATGCAGCAAAAATTTATTGACCATCAAATGTGTTAGATACTGTGTTAGAGGTTGATTATATAGGTCAAATAGCACTTATCCTCAAGGAGCTCATGATCTATTATAGGACACTGATGAACTAGCAACTAAAGTGCAGTACAATCCCCTGAGAGCAACGAGGAGTCATCTACTAGGAGTGACCAGAGTGAAGAGCAGGCAAGGAAAGTTTTCTGAGAAAGATGATTCTGAGCTGAGGGTTTAAGGCTCAGTGGAAATTAACCAGGTGAATAGGTGTTCCAGTTAAAAAGAACAGCATGTACAAAGTCACAACAGGTAAAAGGCAAGTGCATGAGCTAACTTCAAGTAACAAGTTTATGAAGAATCTCCTCAAGAGATTTTAGGCTTTTGTAAAATGTTCTTATGAATGTGAGAGTAAAATTAGATGAGTCAGTAGCTGGTTGTTCAAGTAGCGAATTGTGGTTGGCAATGAATTACATTTTGAGTAGTAATTTTCTACCCTTTACAGTTTGTGAGTGTGTTACTGTTTTCTTAGGCATAGAGCCTAGTTACTTTGCAGGAAAAGTCAGATGAAGAAAAAAGGACAGAATGGGATGGGATCGCTTTTTCCTAATTTCACTGCAGTTATTTTGGAAGTAAAAATTCCAAATATACTTTTATGGAGAACAATCATGTTCAGATCCAAACAGGTAATGTTTAGGAAGACATAACCACTATTGATTCTCCTTTCCCCGGTGTCCCCTAATAAACTCATTTACTTTTCAACAAGTGAGGGAAACAAGTAGGTATAAGGTCACATAAGAGTTTTTCAAGAGAATTGAGGCACCCATACCCCAAACAATATTTTATTTTTGATAAAAAATAACCAAGTCAGTAGGTTTATTCACTGACAGTACCATACTTGGGCCTAAACATGAACAGGGATAAAAATAAAACTTTGGAAATCTTAAAATTTAAAAAAAAGTAATTTGATAATTCACAATAGAGAATATTCTGCATTCAAAAATAATTGCTTTCCTTCCTGGGGTTGACATGGGGACTATTAGTTTAAGAAATCCTCTGGGATAATAGGCCTTGCCAAACGATTTCATGGACAAACAGTTTCCTGCTTAAGAAAATAAAGAAAAAAGCAAGGCAAACAGTATTTGCTGGGATGATCTCATCCTCACAGACCCTCTGTTAGGAACTTCTGGGAGGAAGGAGTCCACTTTGTACATAAGATGCCACTTTGATGTGACCGTCCGTCTAGCCATTGTCTGGCCTGATTCTGAGAATCACAGCTGGAGACATTTGGAAAATGTTTAGGAGAAACCTGTTGAATTTTGCATCAGCAAATCCCTAAGTGTTCTGATAATAATGACAATTGGGGGTTTTCCCTAAATGTTATTTTTATCATGAAGAAAAACTTTCAGTTTAATTTTCCTTAAATGGAATTGAATAAGTGAGGAGGGTAACCTACTATGTGGAATTCAGAGAGAAAAAGAAGTCAGGATTTTATGCAGTAAAATCATCAAGAATTATTGTAAGTTGAGTTGAATGTGATTTTTATAATTGGTACTCCTTGGAATATTTTTCATTTTGAATCCAATGTCAATAGTTTGAGGGAAACTGAATCATTCTTGAAGGTGGGGAAATTTAGGTACAAAGCAGCAAAGTTCCCAATCACACACTAAATTCAAACTTTCATAAAAACAAAATGGTATTTTAAAAGAATGTTTGTAGTCAGACAGACCTCATATCATTGCTCCCTGAGTTTTTAACTGCGTGATATTAGGCAGGATTCTTAAACTTTAAGCTGTATTTTTCTTCTCTATAAAAGGAAACAATAATGCCCACCTCCCAGAATGGTTAAGGAAATTAAAAAAAGAATTGTAAACATCAATGTATAGTCAGTGCTAACTTGGAATTGTAGTATTTTTTTTTCTTAAAAATCAGATAGATATAATAATAAAAGAGACTAGATGCAGATATATCTATTTGTTTATTATATTTACTGAAATGTAACATTAATTCAACACATCTGTCTCAGAGGATGAGGCCGTTAGCAAGCAACATGGACTTTATATTCTAGAGGAGAAACCAAAAATAAAGGTAAGGAAAATGTAGATTTTAAGTAGTGATAGATGTTACAGAGATCAGATCATCCAGGGATATGGTCATTAGTCCAAATCTAATGGGACTTTCTTGAAAAGTTGAAAATATGTCATTTTCCTATAGGACTTAAATGACAGTTACAAGACATAACCAATACCCCCAAATAACTTGAAAATTTTTTATAAGCTCTAACCTTCTTAGATAACTTGAATCCCAAGTCACCTGATGCAAAGCTTCGTGATGGTGAAGTAAATGCATGCATTGTACTGACACTTCCAGTTAAAAATACTCATATAGGAAAATTCATTAGAATTGGAGACTACAAATAGAATAAAATAAGGACAAAATAAGAACAATCTCACTAGACAAAAATATGCATAGGAACTATACAACACAAAGTTAGGATGCAATGATAAAGAATCTAGTGGAAATTCAAAATATGGATGGTTGAGATAAATAACTCAAACAATGAAATAAGAGGATAGGTCAACTGAGGAACAAACTGAGGAACTGAGGAACAAATCATCCATGTACAAATCAGGTTGAGATATCAAAAAATAGAGAAAAAAAGAAAACAACCTGAAAAAGAATAAAGTGATAGAAAATAGAATTGTGAGTAGAGATGAAAAAGTGAAAGTATTAAAAATCCATATAAAAGCAGTTTCAGATGGAGATAAAAAATAAACTGAGACTGCACATACAGGTAAGATCATACAGTATTTGTCTTTCTGTGTTTGGCTTATTTCATTTAGTATAATGTCTTCAAGTCCATTCCTGTTTTTGCAAAGGCAGGATTTCTTCCTCCATTCAGCTGAATAATACTCCACTGTATGTAGTTGCCACAGTTTTGGAGGGAAAAGGAAATGGGGAGGTGATGGTCAAAGGGTACAAAGTTCAGTTATATAAGCTAAGTATGTTCTAGAGATCTATTACACAGCAGAGTGCCTACAGCTAACAGCTTTGTACTATATTCTTAAAATTTGCTAAGAGGGTAGATCTCATGTTACAGATACACACATACACCCCCCACATACACAAAACAATAATAAATTGGTGGGAAGAAGTTTTGGAATGTGATGGATATGTTTATGATCTGGATAGTGGTAATGGTTTCACAGATAAATACCCTCAAACTCACTGGGTTGTATAAATTAACTATGTATAGGTTTTTACATGTTAGTTATATCCCAATAAAGTGTTTTAAAAAATAAATGTTAAAGAAATAGTTAAAAAAATAATAATTGAGAATTCCTATAAATTAAAGAAATACAGAAAACTTTGGATTTACAGTTCTTTGGGAAAGCCAAATTCATCAGTTAGCCTTTGCTATGTAACAAACCACCCCAAAACAGTGGTTTGAAGCAGAAAGATCATTTATTAGTTCAAAATTCTGAGAGCTGGCAATTTGAGTTCATCTGGGTGGTTTTATTGCTGATCTCTCCTGGGCTTGGACATGGGTCTGGTCAGATGGAATTGGTTTGTCTTGGATGCCTTCACTCCCATAACTGGCAGGTTACGAACTGAGACCTCTTAGTTGTCTTCCATGAGGTCTCTCTCATAAGCTATCTCAGCTTCATTCACATTTTCACACAATGGTCTCAGAATTCTAAGAGCTACAAAAGAGGGCAAGACCTAATGTGCAAGTAGGGTCAAGTCTTTGCTTACATCATATTGGCTAAATAGTCTATTAAAAAAATTAGTCATATGGCCACGCCTAGATTTAGGGATGGAAACATAGACTGTTCCTCTTGCAAAGAGGAACATTAGAGTCACATTGCAAAAGTAGTGAAAGGAGACATGTGTGAAAGGACAAATGTGAAAGTAGAAATTATTGGGGTAATCTTTACAAACAACCCTAAGAATAAAAAATACACCTGGATGGACTATAGTTAATTTCAAGACCAATGAAGACAAAAAGAAAAGTATAAAAGCTTTTAGAGGGAAAGAGCAAATGACTCACAAAGATTAAGAATTGACTGCATATCACATTTTTCAATGGCGAGAAAAGAGAGCTGGAACATTGAAATAAACGTGTGTGCAATAAGGATATTCTGATGTCCTACAAGGGTTTGGAAGTTTAACACACAAAGACCTCTTGAAAAATGCTTTTGAATAATGTCTTTCAATGAGAAAAAAATAAAAATCAATGCATATGGGAATAAGACTGCAAATAATTAAATAAAAATATTTGTGGCTTTAAAAATAGATACTTCTTCCTATTATCTTCAAAAGAACCTGTATTATCAACAATACCAAGATCTGATTAGGAGGAATGAGTCAAATAATTTTCCCATTTTTAATGTAACATTGCTTTCTTTAATTAAATCAAAAGGTAAAATATCACATGAACTTCAATATGTGTGTGTGTGTGTGTGTGTGTGTGGGTGGGTGGGTGGGTGTGTGTATGTACTTCTAAAAATGAAATAGGGTTCCATTCTCACCCAGAGCCACTTCTTTAGTCTTTCCCTAGGTTCATTCTGCTAACTTGGATGGGTATCATTAAAGCGTCTCTATAGTTTATC
Source organism: Lutra lutra (assembly GCF_902655055.1). Taxonomy (NCBI): domain Eukaryota; kingdom Metazoa; phylum Chordata; class Mammalia; order Carnivora; family Mustelidae; genus Lutra; species Lutra lutra. Next base: position 104,868,909 of record NC_062283.1, read on the forward strand.
ATGTGGATGTGGCTACTATATGAGATTTACAACCAAGGCAACTCAAGACCAGAAAATGTTTCAGATAATAAGAGTTTGCTATCTTTGCCCAGTGAAAGCCATAGACCCAATAGCTAGAATCCTGACATTAACTGTACTCTGTGATAGCTCTTCGTCGGGCTCCCACTAAGAAAACAAGGTATAATAGCTGCTGTTTTATTAAACTGGACTCGTAAATATTCAGTCTTATTGAGTGTTATAGGTACTCCCCATTCTTATTAATATGTGCTTATGTTAATTTTTATATGTATAACCAGTTCATTGCCAGGAAAAAATTCTTTATGTAAATAAATATAATCATTTATGTTTGATATCAGTGTATTTTTTTGCTTCATCATTAACTTTTCTCACAGCTGTTTTCTGACTGATATTGCCCCCTGGGAAGAGTTGCTGTAGCTACTACTCTTAAAGGGTTCCAAAAGGATCTTAAATTCTATGGACTATGCAAACAATTTTAAATATACAGAGTATTTCATTCTAAATGAAAGTTAAATAAACTGAATTTGTTTTAACAATAAATATGGAGCTACAAAAAATTTAAAAATGTTATGTATGAAGGGAATGGTCTTTAGTTTTATGTGTTAATTTCACACCAAATTATTGAATGTATTCATTTAATATTCAATATTAATTGAATATTCAATACTAATTTAATAAATATTAAACCATAAAATGTATTTCACTTTTATTTTTTTATCTAAAAAGAGAAAATTAAATTTCTTGTTTTTTTTTTAAAGATTATTTATTTATTTATTTGACAGACAGATCACAAGTAGGCAGAGAGGCAGGCAGAGAGAGAGAAAGGGAAGCAGGCTCCCCGCCAAGTAGAGAGCCCAACGCGGGGCATGATCCCAGGATCCCAGGACTCTGGGATCATGACCTGAGCCAAAGGCTCAGGCTTTAACCCACTGAGCCACCCAGGCGCCCTGAATTTCTTGTTTTTAATTTAGGTAACTGTTAACACCATCATTGAATGTCACTGCAGAGGGATATTGGTTAAACTTGACCATTGTAAATATAATTGTCTTAAGCAGTGAAAAATTTATTTTGTAGAACTTCATGCCACTTTTTACAATACCTGTAGAAAAACTTAAACCATTTGTTATAAAAATTTAGCACAAACAAAAGATAATCTTTCTAATTGACAGGAATAGATTATAAACACCATGATGAATAGTGTTGTGTGCAAGCTTGTAGCATAATTATCATAGGTCTGGAAAAGTTACCCTTGATTAGGAGCCAAACTCTAGTGTTAAAGAGAAAGTGGTAACTAAGTAGTGGGTAGATAGCATTAGCTCTGTCACCTGCTGTGATACATAATAAATGTTTGAAACCCCAAAACAGAAAGATTTCTTGTTTTAGTTTCTTCTGTTTGTCTCTGATAAAACAAAACAAAACAGAATAAAATTGCGCCCAAGAAAGATTTAGTAGTGAGCTTGTAATAGCAGTGCTAATAAAATCAGGTTCTCTGCTGGAATTTAGAATTCCTAGGGAATTAGTCTATAGTTTAATCATCAGTCATGTTACCTCCAGAGATAACAGAGTTCTGTATGTGACCTCTCTTACACAGGTAAGTATTTGTTGTGTTGAATTGAAATCAATTAGCAATCATTTATTGGGAGCCTACTTTGTATCCAGATGTATGTCTGATACCATGAGACTCCCATCTATTTACATAAATCGATGTCATATACTTTTATTCAAAATCTTTTTATATTACATTTTAGATTTACAGAAAAATAATAGAGTTTTAATATACTCTGCATCCAGTTTTCTCTATTATTAACATTGAAATCAGTATAGTATATTTGTCACAATTAATGAACAAATATCAATATATTATTATTAATAAAATCCTTAGTTTATTCAGATTTCCTTAGTCTTACCTTATGTTCTTTCTCTATTCCTGGATCCCATTCAGGATACACACATTTCATCATCTGGTTTCCTTAGGCCCCTCTCATCTTTGACAGTTTCTCACACTTCCTTTGCTTTGATGATGTTGGCAATTTTAAGGAGTAATGGTTATGTAGTTTGCAGAATTTCTTTCTATTGCAATTTGTCTGGTGTTTTCCCCATGATTAGCCTGGGGTTATGAAATATTGGGAAGAAGAGGTAAAGTGTCATTTTCATCCTATCACTTCAAGGGTATGTGTTGTCAACAAGAGTTATCACTATTGATGTTAGCCTTGATTATCTGAGGTCATGTTTGTCAGATTCCTCTACTTTAAAAAGGTTATTTTTCTCCTTAATCATACTATATTTATATATCATACTTTTTTGAAGGATGTCACTATATGCAGCTCCCGGGGATTTAAGATGCAGGAAACAAAGCTCCACCTCTTTGAGGTGAATTATATACGTAGATTCTTTGCATATATGTCATATACCTTTTAGCAGTGTCTTCCAGTTTCTCTCTCATCTATAAAGAAAAAAAATGAATGAAGAAAATATGGATTCCATATTTTTCCTTGAAAAATTTTGAAAGTAGAAATTGCAGTAGTCCTTTAAAAAAGAAAATTAATGTTTAATTGTAGAGGGAAAAAATGATAAGCTAGAAATAGCATCCAAAAAATGAGGTTATGCAGAAAACCTGGGTGGCTCAGTTGGTTAAGTGTTTGATTCCTGATTTTACTTAGATCATCACCTCAGGGTTGAGAGACTGAGCTCTGTGTTGAGCTTTGTGCTGGGTATGGAGCCTGCTTAGGATTCTTGCCCTCTCCCTCTCCCCCACCTCTCTTCCTCTCTGGGGAAAAAAAAAATGCCTAAATACAATGTGACCTTTAAATTCAGCTGAATGCTGACTACTAGATATGTGACTAAAGCTGAATGAAATAGGAAATGTGAGACCATAATAAAAATAAGTAAACAATAAAGTAAAGGAAAAAACATTTGATGTTTAAAAATGAGAAGAAATCATTTATGAAGATTTTGCTTTAAAATGAGTGTTGCCAAGTAACCCCTGATGGTGGTTCTTTTAAGCTCTTAGTAAAATACTTATAAAGAATCAAAACTGTACAAGATAGACATTTTATTTGCAAAAAACAATAGTTATTTCCAGAATCTACATGTTAATCCTCCTACACAGAGATGTATATGATAGAGCTGGCTTTAGAAAACTTTACTGGAGCATTGCTTCATACAACAGATGATGCCTGAGAAACTTCAGAAAACTCTTTAAACCTTTCAGACATTGTTTAGACTCAGAAACATAAAGTGTGAGCAGCTATCCTTCTACCCTGATCTTTCCCAATTTTAAGGCAGCTAGAACTTGGTTCCTCACATCACTTCATCTTCCTCATGTAACCCTTCACAGATAGTAATATCCAGAAAACAACTGAGTATTAAGTAGTCCATGTGTGAGGAAGACTGAGCACTTGCATGTTACTATTTAGTAAGTAAACAATATTGGTGGGGCTTTTAACTAGAAAAGTCTCTGAAGGAGTGCTAAATGAGAATTACAGCTTTCACAGACTGCACTGAGTTAGGTTTATCAGTAACCAGGCATTTGGGTCAGGAAATGATGTTACCTCAGTGGGGCAGAACTTCAAGGGAAAGGGGAATTTGACTAGAACGTATGGACCTTTACTTACCTCTCAACTGATAATATATCTGGGTTAGGTAAAAATGAACATGTACACACTTATAAGGTATGCAAAAATCTCATAATGGCCGAACATACTATATGTTGACAAATTAAGATTGAAAAGTCAAAAATAGTCTGATTTCACCAAATTTAAACAGAGAAAAACATAACTATGTGAAACCTGGTAACTTGATGCTGAAGGCATGAACAAAGATAAAGAATTAGTGAAGGAACTATTTCTGAAAGCTACACTTTGGTATAAAAAAAGAAAATTCAAGAAAACTTTCGAAATCCTCAAAGAATTTAAAGCATTATGCACCAGGAACAGCTCTAAAGAAAGGATAAACTTGGATGAAAATAAAAGATTAGATGAAAGACAACAGAATCGTTGGAAAGTCCTAATAAATGAAATGGACCAAGGAGCCACATAACATGGCCCTAGGAACAGATAGTCTGGATTTTAAATGTGGCCCTTTGACTTATTTAAAGTACCCATGCTTTACATACCTCTTCTATAAAATGAGGATACAAATAATATTTAATTCACTTGGATTGTTTTGATATTTAAATAAGATAATTTACTTATAAATGCCTGGTACATTAAAAATATCTGATAAGTATTTGATACACTAGATCTAACTATTGGAAAGGATTGCACAGAAATCTAAAAATGAAATATAAGGAATATATGCATAAAATTAAGTATTTTATGTGAAAATGAAAGTAACCAAAAAATGTAGAAGAAAACCTTTATAGCCTTGACTGGAAAATAATTTCTTAGGACAAAAAAAGCACTAGCTGTAGAACAATCTGATAACTTGGATTTCACAAAAACTAAAAATTTATGCTCATTAAAAGACTCCATTAAAGAAAATGAAAGGGTAAAGCAAAGATAGAGAAAATATGTGCAATCTGTATATTTAAAAATAATTTCTACCTACACTTCACACCAGTCAGAATGGCTAAAATTAACAAGTCAGGAAATGCCAGATGCTGGCAAGGATGTGGAGAAAGGGGAACCCTCCTACACTGTTGGTGGGAATGCAAGCTGGTGCAACCACTCTGGAAAACAGCATGGAGGTTCCTCAAAATGTTGAAAATAGAACTACCCTATGACCCAGCAATTGCACTACTGGGTATTTATCCTAAAGATACAAACGTAGTGATCCGAAGGGGTACGTGCACCTGAATGTTTATAGCAGCAATGTCTACAATAGCCAAACTATGGAAAGAACCTAGATGTCCATCCACAGATGAATGGATAAAGAAGATGTGGTATATACACACAATGGAATACTATGCAGCCATCAAAAGAAATGAAATCTTGCCATTTGTGATGATGTGGAGGGAACTAGAGGGTATCATGCTTAGCGAAGTAAGTCAATCAGAGAAAGACAACTATCATATGATCTCCCTGATATGAGGAAGTGGAGATGCAACATGGGGGGGCTAAGGGGGTAGGAGAAGAATAAATGAAACAAGATGGCATTGGGAGGGAGACAAACCATAAGTGACTCGTAGTCTCACAAAACAAACTGAGGGTTGCTGGAGGGAGTGGGGTTGGAAGAGGGGGGTGGGGTTATGGACATTGGGGAGGGTATGTGCTGGGGTGAGTGCTGTGAAGTGTGTAAACCTGGCAATTCACAGACCTGTACCCCTGGGGATAAAAATATATGTTTATAAAAAAAAATAAAAAATAAATTAAAAAAAAAAAAGATTTAGAGATGGAAGGGCCTGGGGAAAAAAAAATATTTTTACCTAGAATATGTTAAGAACCCTTGAAATTATAAGAACCAGAAGAGCCCAATAAAAATGGATAAAAGATTTGAATAGACACTTCACAAAAGAATATACGAGAATGGCCAATAAACACATGAAAAGTTGCTTAATGTAACTAATTACCAGGAAATTCCAATTAAATCATAATGAGACACCATTATATATTTACTAGAAAGACTGAAGTATAAAAGCGTTACATAACACAAACTATTGTGTTGAATGAATGGAACAAATAGAACACTTGCATGCTGCTGGCAGCGGTGTAATATGGTATAGCCCTTTTTCGAAACCCTTTGCAAGTTTCTCATAAAGTCAACCATTCAGTTACCATATAACCCAGTAATTGCACTTTAATGTATTTTCCCCAAAGAAATGAAACCATACATCAATACAAAATCTTGAACGTGAATGTTTAATGGTTTTATTTATAATCACTTCAAAATGGAAAGAATGCTTCTCCTCAGGGGAATTGTTAAACAAATTGTGGTATATTCATATAACAGGATGTTACTCAGCTGAAAAGAGGAGCAAACTTCTAATGTAGACAACTAAATGGATTTCAGAGACATGCTGAATGAAAGGAGCCAGGAAGAAAGGAGTTCCTACTACTGTGTTATTCCATTTCTGTGAAATTCTGGAAGAGGTCAAACTAACCTGTAGTGATCCAAAGTGGAAGAGTGGTTGACTGGGACCAAAGGAGGGTCAAGGTTGACTGCAGACCTTTTGGAGTAATATCCTGATTGTGATGGTGGCAGTGTTTTGATCATTGTCAAAACTCATCTATTTAAGATGAATGCTATTATTTTATGTAAATGTTACCTCAGTAAAAAAGGTTGGAAATGTTTTTAAAATGTCACTTGTGTACAGCCTGGGTATAAAGTTAAATATTTCATAAGGAGTTTCCCTAATATGCCAAGACTTAACAAAAATATAGCACACACTTTATTTTCCTTAAAATAAAAAGTTATTTGAAGAAAAACTCTTATTACTGAAAACGAAAGGAAAATTGAAATTTTGCGGTCTCCCAAATGTATCCTGCAGTTTCTAGGTCTGTGCAAAGAGGCATTTGATGAGGGAGCTCAGAAGTGACTGGAGGCTGTGGGAGTTAGCAACCCACACATAAGCAATCATTAAGCTCACTTCTCATGATCATAATGAGTAAGTGGGTCCTGGGGGTGGTATTTCTGATTTGGAACACCCTGACACTTAAAAAAAAAAAAAAAAAATTGAGATCTCTGAGTGTCAAGAGCTGGACTCTTAGCTTGAGATACTCTATGGCCAGATGCATTGCACTTGATATCTGTTAGATACAGGTTAGTTACTTCCCTGTAAAATACCTGCTCTACAAGGTGGTTGAGAGACTAAAATAAAATGAAAAACTAGATAAAATGTAGTCTATAGTGTGTAAACCTGGTGATTCACAGACCTGTACCCCTGGGGATAAAAATATGTTTATAAAAATAAAAATTAAAAAAAAAATAAATAAAAAAATGTAGTCTCTACATGATTTTGATCACTAATATCAATCACCTATACAAAAGTACATACAAATGTCAAAAATGAGAATGGCATATTAGGTAAAACCAATAATTCAATAAGAATTTAAAATTAAGCCACACTACATATATATGAAAGAAAACCAAAAAGGGGATGAATGTATGGGTGGAAATTATTGTAGAGTACAAGTGGCTTAAATTTTCATCTTAAATAGAAAGGACACTAATTTATCAGATCATGACTTTGACATGGTCTAAAAATCTTTATGCTCTTTAAAAAATAACTGTTTGTTAGTATTTATTTATTTATTTATTTATTTGACAGGCAGAGATCACAAAGAGGCAGAGAGGCAGGCAGAGAGAGAGAGAGGAGGAAGCTGGCTCCCTGCTGAGCAGAGAGCCAGAAGTGGGGCTCTATCCCAGAACACTGGGATCATGACCTGAGCCAAAGGCAGAGGCTTTAACCCACTGAGCCACCCAGGTGCCCCTAGTTGTTAGGTTTTAAATCTGAAATCTAGTAGATCTAGAAATGGGACATATATATAATCCAAAATGCTGTAGAAAAAATAAAAGCTAACATAATCCATACAGAAAAAGGCAGGTAAATAGAAAATACAGAAGCACATAGAACAGAAAGAGCAAAATAAGATGAAAATTTTAAGAGCTGATATATTAGATGAAGCAGCAGAAGTTCAATTCTCCAATCAATCCCCATGTAAATATGTGCAATATACCCAGAGAAGTGCTTTGAAATGAGAAATAACTAATTTGCTTATTCTTTACTATTCCATCTTAGAAAATGCAGATTAATAAAATAGATATATCCTGAAGATAAAAGCAAATGGGAAAGAGAGGGAGAGAAGAGAGAAGAAGAAGGTATGCAGTGTATCTACAAACTGTAAGAATGTCTGTGATGGGTTGGGTCCAACTTTCTTGAGGCATATCCCCCAGTAGCCTTTCCTTCCACAAGAGGAAAGATACAAGCAGAGTGAGTCATGCCTCATCAACCACCTCCTTGTCCTTCTGTTCATACCCGGAAGTGTGGATTTCAGTGTGTACCTTTTTATGATGGGGCAGTTTTGTCTACCTGGGAAGAAGAAGGTATTGCTTGGGGCAACTGGGTGGCTCAGTTGGTTAAGCAACCACCTTCAGCACAGGTCATGATCCTGGAGTCCCAGGATTGGGTCACATGACAGGCTCCCAGCTCCATGGGGAGTCTGCTTCTCCCTCTGACCTTCTTCCCTCTGGTGCACTCTCTCTCTCTCTCTCAAGTAAATAAATGAAATCTTTTTTTAAAAAAATTCAAAAGAAAAAAAAAGCAGAGGGTATAAAATTAAAAAAAAAAAAAAAAGCAGAGGGTATGGCTTGCAAAAACCAAAAAAGGGCCATCACTGGCCCTGCAGCAGATAAGGCAGTTTCTAACTGTAGAAATACACCACAGACCTCCTACTGTTCACTGAGGAAAGTAATAAAGGAAGTATGGGGTCTCATCCTGCCCTCTAACAGAATACAAACTTTGTGGATGAGATAGTATTATCTACAGATATAAAACAAACAAGTGATTAGGGAAAAGCATAAAATAATGAAATATATAATAATACATGTTTAGAAAGGGAGAAATTAGTATAGGCCACCCTCCTTAGAATGTCTTCATAGAAACAGAACACTCTGAAAGTGATTATGGAGGATAAATGGACTCTGGGGAGTGGATCAGTGAGGAGAGTCCAGGAAGCCGTGAGGGTGAATGTGATGTGGACAAGCCTAGAAGGAAGACTGTGTCGCAAACCCAGGTGAACCTTAGCTTGCATGGCTTCACTGCAGCGCCACAAGGCTCATGTGGTATGGGGGAGAGGGTGTGTGTGAACATATGTAAAATGTGAATCTTGAAATTAGTAGTTTATGAACAAGTTGTATCCACTGGCTATCACTATCTCTGTGACTATGGCTCTTACCTAAGAAAAGAAAGAAATTTGATACACAAATGTGGAGCTTTGAGTGATTCTCATGGCTGTTTCACCAGTACTAGCCAGTTTGCGTTGTGCAGGAAGAATGGAGTTCTGTGGATGTAAGAGACTCCAAATGAAATATCCATGCTGTAAGCTGATGATCTAGGAACGATGGAAACATTTTTATGAATTTAATAAATCATAAGTAGAGAGCTACATACAGGTTTGGCATGGATCACTCAGAGGTAGTTTTTTTTTTTTAAACTGTTTTAGTTGTAACAAGTATTTCTTAGATCTTGATTCTTCTTGCATGAGTTCTGAAGTCTCCCAGAGGCTCTTCACAATTGGAGGACCCATAAAAAGAAATGGGTGGATGCTCTGTCAGACCACAGGAATTCTGCCTTGAAATAAAATGCCATTCTTTCAGCACATGTCTGAGAAACAAGTGAACCTGGCCACATTCTTAATGTTCCAATCATCTTAAATTAATTTTCTACTGTGCCAGGCTAAGAAAAACCTGATACGTAGTTCACATAACTTTGCATATTTTAAGGAAATTTTCACCCATGTGCTTTTAATTCATTTACATTCATATCATCAAATATTAGTTTTGTGAGCTTTTTGAACTACCACCAACTTTAGCTGCCTTCTCAAAAACGTATGTTTCAGTACTTTTTCCTTTGAAAGGCAGGAAGACTTGTTTTGCCAAAGACAAATGAATTCAAATATACAAAGATTTAAATTTGATCTATAACTGAAAGTTCATAATTTGCAAATCTAGAATTATGTCCTCCTTTCCTAGTATCCACGTAACTGAAATAACTAGATTCTCAAGATATTCCTACCAAAGGGCTTTGGCCATGACCATTGAATAAAACCTCTAGAAAAAAAATGTGGAACTCTCCAAAATTACTGACAAAATCTTGACTGAAAATGGAGTTTCCCTCCAGTGTTTACTATGTCTTAGCAAGATGATGCCTAGGCAAATTATAGAAACTAACCTCATCTTGTCTGAACTGTTAAAGAATTTTCATTAAGGATAAACATCAGCCAATTCTAGATTTCCTCAGAATGGGATCTTCCTGGGAAATGTCTGGTCTGTATACTTATTTAGGACCATCATGCTCTATTTCTTTGAAGTAGCATATTTATTCCATTTATTGCTGTTGAGTAAAGTGATTTATTTTTTGAATCTAAAAAATTCATTCGATAGAATTCAAGAGAAATTTTCCAAATCTTCTGGTGTCTCCTGGGATTGGATCAACAAATCTAAGTTTATCTTCATTATGTTTGTGGTTTCATTCACTTTAATCTTAACCCTGTATTGGTTTGGTCCGTTTCTGTATAGTGAACAAATTCAGGAGTAATTGAGCATGTGAACATATGGAAAGAAAGAGAAACAACAGGATGCTATTTCAGTTTTGAAAAAAAAAAAGAGATTTTGAACAAGTTTCTTTGCCAAAGTTTTGTGGCCAAATGTTATTTAAAGTTATGTATTAAGGGACTGGGGGAAATCTTTAGTGATGACTGGAGGAAACATCTTAGTGATTAAAAAAAAAAAATGTAGAGGTGAAATGTAGCTTTCCTGATGGCAAACTACATGAATACCTCTATGGAAAGAATGTATTGAGTTCCTTTTTTCTAATTGGGAACAGCAAGATCTCATGTTTGAAAAGACATGCCTCTCTTCTGTGTGAACAAGCTCAGAGCAGAAGTTTATGTAGCATTGGTAAGGGTAAGACTCAGAATTTAGGAAGAAATCATTGTATATTAGTTATTCAGCACAAAATGACCTAGGAATGTGGTCTATTTTGTGAAGGTGCAGGCTGTGTACTAAGGGAGCAGTGTGGATAACTGAAAAACATCAGAAACCAGAGAGAAAACATTAACCCCTTGCTCCCTCCCTTTCTGCCTTACGCTCTACATCTGCAAATTACTAATAGCAAATACATGTTAAATGCTTACTATGTGCCAGTCTTTTAACATTTTATGGGTGTTGTTGCAAATTTTTGAGGAAACACTATCATTCCTGTTTCATAAGGAAACCAAGACACAGAGGGGTTAATTAACTTGTTCATGGTGACACAGCAAGTAAGTGATAAAGGCAGGATCTGAACTGGGATGGTCAGACTCTAGAACATGTCTTTTAGACATTTGTCAGTATTGCCCCAGAATGGTCCATGCCCATAACAGGGGTTAATAGAAGACATTTTCCTCCAAATCACAGAGATATTAACCAAGCTAGGTGTGTTTTTGAGAAGAAACATCTAAGAGATAAAACATTTCAAATAGGAATAAGTACATTCATCCAAGAAGAATTCCAGAGAACAGAACAGAATAAAGTACAGAAACTAGAGAGGCCAGACTCTTTATAAACTCAGTAGCTCCACTGGAATGTTATCTCTCTTTCTCTCTCTCTTTCTTTCCTTTTCCTCTTTCTTTCTTTCTTTCTCTCTCTCTTTCTTTCTCTTATATTATGTTAGTTACCATATAGTACATCATTAGTTTTTGATGTAGTGTTCCATGATTCATTGTTGGTGTATAACACCCAGTGCTCCATGCAATCCATGCTGTCCATATTACCCACCACCAGGTTCACCCATCTCCTCACCCCCCTCCCTTCTAAAACCCTCAGTTTGTTTCCCTGAGTCCATAGTCTTACAAGACTGGCATATAGTGGGTTAAGTCAGGCTGGGCCCAGGCCAAATCCCACCTGTTTGTTCTATGGAATAGCTGCTAATATATAGGAAATGAGACATTTATGTGAATATTTATTAGGGATTTTCACCATTATTTTACCAACTATAATAAGCAGTTTAAAGGATATAAAAAAAAGATAATCTAACCATAATTTTTTAGTTAGCTCAGTAGTTAAATGAGTAATAAATTACTACTGTTTTGCATTCTACATATTGTGAAGAAGATTCAGTTGGGGATATAAATTTCCCTCTGAAGTTAAATCAATCCACTGTTGTTTTTCATGTTAGTATTCACCTATAGCAACTGGGGCCATTGATGCAAGGTCACTTTGAGACAAAAGTTTCAGGGGAAAATGTGTCTTTTATTACGGCTAGCATGGTGTTTTTGATTGTCATTCAGGAGTTTTTTCTCTGCCTTTCCCCTTCTCCTTATAAATCTTTAGTAAACCCCAAAAGCAAAATGTATTTGAGCCCTCACTTATTTTATTATGCACAAAAGTGCAATAATTCCACACACATGCAGCTCCTACTCTATATGTTTTGTCCCATCTCTTTCCTTCTTCTGAGAGTCTACGTTGTATTTTTCCAAGTAAATAAAATTATCATAGGAAAATTTATATATTGAAAATCTCAATTACATTCTAGTGCTTTGGTAATTTGGAGTTAAATACCATTTCAAAAACTATTATTCATGTTCTTGTTGATATAAGATAATCCTATTCTATGTTGAATAACTGTGTTAAACTCTTAGGTACGAACACAGTACTTATGACACTGTGGTACTATTGCCTCACATTACTAATGTACACAGACTAGTTCACATTGCACATGGTTTTGTTATATATCAGTGGCCTATGGCAGTGTGCATTGCTTTGCCCCCAATCCTCCCAGTCAACTTCCAGTTGCCTTAATTACCTTTTTGGCACTTAGCTATATTTACACCCAAGCACATACATCTTCAGAGTCCTTGACAACTCTGCCCTCCCCTCCCCTCCTAATCTGACTCTTTTAATCAAAGAGAAAATCTTACTACTACTACTACTACTACTACTACACACACGCACACACACACACACACGCAGTGGTCATTTTTGTACATTGTTCAAAATGGTATAATTTTTTTTTTTTTTTTAGATTTTAATTTTATTTCAGAGACAGAGACAGACAGAGACAATGAGAGAGAGCACAAGCAGGGAGGAGAGGGAGAAACAGGCTTCCTACTGGGCACGGAACCCTGGGATTCGATGTGAGACTTGATCCCAGGACCCTGTGATCATGACCCAAGCCAAGTCAGACGCTTAACCAACTGAGCCACCCAGGCGCCTATTTTTTTTTGCTTGTATATATCAATTATATTGTCAGTAGCAGCCAAATTAAACTTCCATGCTGAAAAGAAAGCTGCACAATTTACTCTGTGTGTGAGATTGAACGGATACTGAGGCTCAAAGGACCAGCTTATTTCTTCTTGTTTGCACTTCAGGACGCTGTAACTAGAGGAGAGAAAGGCACTCCCACTTCCATCTTAAACCAAGCCCCACCTCTTAGAGAAAAATAAAGTCAAAAAACAGGATCAGGGCCAGGTAATCTTTCTGTTCTTGTCTTGAGCTCGAGTCAGTTTCGGTTTAAAACACTGGGTGCTTCTGTTTCACTCTAGCTAAAAGCAGACATATAATTTGGTTCTAACCAAAAACATATATGACCCCTAAAGAAGGAAACTAATATTTAACTGGGACACACCACATGGCAGGTACTGTACTTAGGCAATTTCACCACCCAAGAAGGTAGCTTATGCTCAAGTCAGAGGGGATGGTTGCTTTATTCAGAGTCCTCATAGCTAGCAATGATCAAAAGTTTATTCCTCTAGTCTGGGTGTAGTCTTAGAGATATTAAGTTTCGCCAAGTAGAGGGACCCGAGATGTACTATGACAAGACAAAGGAGAGAATGTATTAAGAGAACTCAGGCAAGGATCTATGTGCTGTCAACTATATTAGATAGATACCATGAATTTATTCAGAGTCTAGAAAGCATAACAAAATTGTTTATCATGGACTTAAAAGAGACTTTTGTGGTCAGATCATTGTCAAGCATAATTTTATGGGTAAGGAAAGGTAGTCTAGAGAAGTTAAACAACTTTCTAAACACCTACATCATGGAAGACACAGGAATTGTGTCAAACTCCAGTCTACTGGCTCTCATTTCAGTGTTTTCTCTCTTTATCCTCTTAAAATGTGTTAGTTACTACAATCGAAATATTCTTTTCTTCATCCATACCTTGCCTCAGCCATCCACTTGATCAGCTCATTTGGGTTATGTGTCACAAGGCTACTTATCCTTCTCTCCTGAGTGAATTTTCAGGTTGAAGCTGAAGGACAAAAAGCACTGAATTATTGGCTTTCTAAAACACTGATTCAGGATTCAGGTTAAAAAAAAAAAAGAAAAGAAAAGAAAAGGAAGTTGTAAAAGAAACTTAATAGTCTGGTTGAAAGTTATTAGGAAAAGTAGGTGAACTCTTTTGACCTGAACTTTGGACCTGTATCCTGAAGATGAAGAAGAGCATAATGGAGTTGCATACTTGAGTTTAGAATGTCAGAGTAGAGAAGATCTATGCCTTGTCTTTGCTTTGTCTTTCTCAAACAGGATTCATAAGATTGATAGGCCTGCATGGTGGAAGGAGTGTTTGAGGTCAGCAAGAATATATCATTTGAAAATCAGTTTTTATTTTTCTAGAAAAAATTCAGCATTTGTTTATAGATTAAAAAAAAAAAAAGGTATTTAGAGGGGCACCTGGGTGGCTCAGTCAGTTATGTGGCTGCCCTCAGCTCAGGTCATGATCCTGGAATCCTGGGATCCAGCCCCTTATTGGGCTCCCTGCTCAGTTGAGAGCCTGCTTCTCCCCCTCCCTCCGCCGTCCGCTCTGCCTACTTGGGTGCTCTCTCTCTATCTTTCTGTCAAATAAATAAATAAAATTTTAAAAATAAAGGTATTTAGAGAACATCTCCTATGTTACATAAGATGATAAATTTATGTCTCTACCCTCAAGGTATAGAAAGATGTCCAATAATAAACAACACATCATTCAGACAGTGCTGTACTCAGCAGACTAGGGGCTACGTCCTCTGCTTACTTCATCTTTTTCTTTCCCACTGCCTCCATGGTTTTGTTCAGGATATTTCTCTCTTCCTGCATGTAAAATTTCAGCTGTTCTGAGGATAATTATAATTATATAATTACAATCTACTCATCTTGTCATTAAATTCTATAAACTCCCTGATTATTCTCCTAATTTTCAAAGTCTTTGGTACCTATTCCTAACTTGTTTACATTCCAAGTGCTAACATTGCCTCTCCAGCTACCTTCTCTGCTCCTTCATTTGCTATCATCCACATAACCACATCCTTAAATTACCTTTGACTTTATAATTCAGAGAACCATCTGAGTCTCCCTGAGATGTGGACTCAATGATAAGCCACACATGTGTCCTGTCACCACTTTGGGAGGCAAGAATTCTAATACTGAGCCACAAGTGACTTGCTCTTCCACTATTTTGGAACTTTTGTTTATTCTACTTCTGTCTACTTCATTTCTCCCAACTGAGATTGGACTGTTCTAGACTATTCTCTCCTGTTCATATTCTAAACTTTGTGCATTCATGGAGGAATCCTAATAACAGCTTTTTCCTTGCCTGGAGAAAACTCCACAAGTGGATATATTGGCCTTTTTATATAATCATGGCAATAAAACAAAGGAGATCTTAATGCTACTTGACTATGCCATTATGTTCTCTTACTTTCTTTTTAAGTGAAGTCTCATCAGTAATGATAACTGTTTTGAAAATCTGTAATTTCAAAGTTTTGACCCTCACATTCTCTCTTTATCTCCCTCTTTTTGGCAAAATACTTTCCCTTTTTCTGGAAGACACTCCCTTTTTAACAGAGACTCTGTCTTTTAGGATGCCAGAAATAGAACACCTTTGAAAGAAATTAATGAGTTCTGAATCAAAATCACACATCTGTTTGTGTCCTAATTGATTGTGTTTCTCTTTTGACAAAAGCCAGTTTTACCACCACTGTTTTTGAGTTCCGTTCTTTTCTACCTTAGACGGTTAGTGTTTCAAATTATCCTTTCATTTTTCTTAATTTTCAATATTTCTTTCATTTTATTCCATCAGTATTTAAAAGTTCTTTAATCTTTATGATCTTGAAAAGATCTTGCTCCCAATTTGATATCCTCATTTATCTACCTCTTACCTTTTTCTTTCCATTTACTTATGAGCCTCCAAACTATAGCTACTCCTATCCATTCTTGGTTGCAACTGCCCCCCATTGCCAAAACCAGTGGATATTGTCCCTGTCCTTACCTTGCTTGTTCTCTTGGTAGCGTTGCACATGGTTGACCATTGAGTCATATGTTTTTGAAGAACAGGGATTCAGATTTGAATCATCAGTACCCATCTGACACAAAGGAATGTCCAAGACCAGATGGTTTCCAGGGAGAGTTTTGCCAAGCATTTAAAGAATTAAAGCCAATCTTTCTCAAACTCTTCTAAAATGTACAAGAGGAGAGAACAGTTCCAGACTCATTTTACAAAGCTGGTATTACCTCAATACCAAAAACCAGAAGAAGACACTGCAAGAAAAGAAGACTACAGGCCAAAATCTTTGGTGGATATAGATTCAAAAATCCTCAGTAAAATATTAGCAAACTGAATTCAATGGTTCGTTAAAAGGATCATACAGTTTATCAATTTTTTTAATTTTATGAATCATGCTTTTGATGTTGTGTATAAGAAATCTTTGTCTAAATCAGTGTCTCAAAAGCCTTCTCCTATGTGTTCTTTGAGAAGTTATGTAATTGTAAGTTTTATCTTTAGATCTTCGATCATCCTTAAAGGATCCTGAAAGGATCATCCTGTGGATCATCCTTAAAGGACTCATAGTCACATGAATGTCCTAAGTTTTTGTTTATGGTGCAAGGTATGGACTGGAGTTTTGTTGTTATTGTTGTTCACATATGGATGAAACAACTTTATAAAAAGAGAACCAGCTTGTAAAATTATACTAATTGACTAAAAAGTACAATAAATAAGACTGTGGTGTTGGCATAAAGATAGAAAAGTAGATCAAGTGAACAGGATATAGAACCCAGAAATCTATCAAAAATTTACTAATTTCAGAATTATAAATGATATTAAGGAGTATTTCAGGGTAGCAAAAAACCAGAATACTTTGAATTTAAATTATCAAAGGGTGGGGCCACAAAAAGAAATGTCTTTTAATATGGATGATTTCTATTTATCTATTATCTGTTTTTTTGATGATTTGGCAAGTTTATACATTATGCTGTGTTCACCACATGTGTGGCTACCATCTGTCCAGTTACATCTCTATTACAGTATCATTGACTGTATTCCTTATGCTATGACTTTTATCCCTGTGACTTACTCATTCCATAACTGGAGGTCTATATCTCTCACTCCCCTTCACCCGTTTTGCCCAACCTTCCATTCTCCTTCCCTTTGGCAACTATCAGTTTGTTCTGCTTTTTGTTTATTATTTCGTTTTAGATTCCATTTATGAGTGGAATCATATGGTATATGTCTTTCTCAGTCTGACTTATTACACTTAGCATGACGCCCTCTAGGTCCATTCATGTTGCTGCAAATCGCACTATCTCATCCTTTTTTTTTTTAATTACAATTTAAATATTTTTATTAACATATAATGTATTATTTGCTTTGGGAATACAGGTCTATGAATCATCAGTCTTATACAATTCACAGCACTCACCATAGCACATACCCTTTCCAATGTCCATAACCCAGCCACCCTATCCCTCTCCCCCCACCCCCCAGCAACCCTCAGTTTGTATCCTGAGATTAAGAGTCTCTTATGCTTTGTCTCCCTCCTCAGTCCCATCTTGTTTAATTTTTTCCCTCCCCACTCCCCAACCCCCTTCCCTGCCTCTCAAATACCTCATATCAGAAAGATCATATGATAGTTGTTTTTTTCTGACTGACTTATTTCACTTAGCATAATACCCTGTGGTTCCATGTCATTGCAAATGGCAAGATTTCATGTTTTATGGCTGCATAGTAATCCATTGTATATATAGACCACATCTTCTTTATCCATTCATCTTTTGGTGGACACCTATGTTCTTTCCATAGTTTGGCTATTGTGGACATCATTGCTATAAATATTCAGGTGCACGTGCCCCTTCAGATCACTACATTTGTATTTTATGGCTGAGAAACTTTCCATTATATAGAGATTGTACGTGTGCACACACATTTTCCTTATTCATTCATTTATCGATGGACACTGAGGTTGCTTCCATGTCTTGGCTATTGCTGCAAAAAAAATGATTTAAAAATATCTTTCTAAATTAATATTTTTTTTCCTTAGTATAAATACCCAATAGAATTATTGGATCATATGGTATTTCTATTTTCAAGTTTTTTGAGGAACTTCCGTATTCTTTCCTACAGTGGCTTTACCAACTTAAATTCCTTCCCACAGTGCATAATAGTTCCTTTTTTCCACATTCTTACCAACACTCATTGTTTCTTGTTTGTTTTTAGCCATTCTGACAGGTATAATGTGATATCTCATTGTGATATTCATTTGGATTTCCCTGATGACAGGTGATGCTGAGCGTATTTTCACGCGTCTGTTGGCCATCTATATGTCTTCTTTGGAAAAATGTCTTTTCAGGTCTTCTTCCAATTTTTTAATCAGATTGTTTTTTGGTGATGCGTTGTATAAGTTCTTTATAATATTTTGGATATTTATTCCCTTATCAGATATATTGTTTGAAAATATCTTCTCCCCCTCAGTAGGTTGTCTTTTTGTTTTGTTGATGGTTTCCTTTGATGTGCAGAAGCTTTTTATTTTGGCAGTCTCAGTAGTTTATTTTTGCTTTTGTTTCCCTTGCCTTAGGAAACCTACCCAGAAAAATGTTATTATGGCCAATGTAAGAAAAATTACTGCTTGTATGCTCTTCTAGGATTTTTATGGCTTCAGGTTTCACATTAAGTTCTTTAATCCATTTTTAGTTTATTTTTATGTATGGTGGTAGAAAGTATTTCAGTTTCATTCTGTTACATGTAGCTATCCTGTTTTCCCAGCAACATTTATTGAAAAGACTCCTTTCTCCATTGTATAGTCTTGCTTCCTTTGCTATAGATTCATCGACATATAATCATGTTTTTGTTTTTGTTTTTTTTTTTCCCCCTTGGAGAGTCTATTTTGTTCCATTGATCTATGTGTCTGTTTTTGTGTAAGCATCATGTTGTTTTGATTATTATAGCTTTTTAGTATATTTTGAAATCTGGTATTGTGGTACCTCCAGCTTTGTTCTTCTTTCTCAGGATTTTGGTTATTCAGGGTCTTCTGTGGTTTCATACAAATTTTAGGAATATTTGTTCTAGTTTTGTGAAAAATGCTGTTGGTATTTTGATAGGGATTGCATTGAATCTGTGGGTTACTTTGGGTAATATGGGCATTATAAGAATATTAATTCTTCCAATCCATGAGCATGGAATTTTTTTCCATTTATTTGTGTCATCTTCAATTTTTCACCAGTGTTTTATAGTTTTCAGAGTACAGGTCTTTTATCTTTTTGGTTAAGTTTATTCCTAGGTATTTTATTCTTCTTGGTGTAATTGTAAATGGTGTTGTTTTTTACATTTCTTTCTGTGACTTCGTTATTAGTATATAGAAATGTTACCAATTTCTGGGTGTTAATTTTGTATCTCATCACTTTATTGAATTTGTTTATTACTTCTAGTAGTGTTTTGGTGTGGAAGACTTCTTAAAGTTAACATAGAATAAACTAGGAAAATTATTTTTATATTAGGCCAGAAAACAGTTGGAAATGTGACACAAGTTACTTCATAGCTGTACACACATTTATCACGGTACACACATATTATCACTCTATTTATAAAAACTACATCATTAAAAATGAAAGTTATTATATATTGTTTACAAAGTGCTCATCTCTGTGTTAAGGGCCTATAATGTATTATATCAGTTAACTCTCGGAAAATCTATGTAAAATAGGCATTATTTTCCTGATATTGTAGTTGAAGAAACTGAACCTTAACAAGACTTAGTTATTTGCCTTAAATTACATAGGTTATAGATGATAGGGCAGGATTCCAACCAAATCGTCTGACTCCAGGGTTATTTCTTAGCCTTCTCTCCATCCAACCTGTTCTAAAGTGTAGAACTTGCAAATAAGATCTAAACTCTATATAGTATTACCTAAATATTTGGGGGAATGAATGAGTAAATGTTTGGGATTCTCATCCTTAAAGGGCTCACAGTCGCATGAATGTCCTAAGAAACTAAACCAAAAAAAAGCTAATAATTTTTATCACTGAAGCACAGAGTGTTAAGTATAATTATTTGGTTTAGAATCATAAAAAAAACTGTCACTCAATACTGGCAGAGGTATTCTTAAAGGAAAATTAGAGGTGGCTTCAGAGAGGTGGTAATTTTTATGTGTTGATTCAAAAAAGAGTATGAGATACAAATATCAGAGGCTAAGTCTATGCTAAGGAAGAAAACAGGATGCACACAGGAGAGTCTAAAAGATCTTTATAGCTGGACAATGAGAAAGGAGAAATAATGAGAAGTGAGCAAGTAAACTATCTCAAAATGATATGCCTCTTAGTGTATGGTGAGAAGTTTGAATTTTGACCTTGAGAGTGACAAAAGGTCACTTAAGGATGTTAGGTTTAAAGGTGATACAGGTGTCCCCTGCTTTTTGAAAGTCTGCATGATGCCATTTTACTTTTATGAAAGAGTTATATTAGTACTTGTTTTTGTTAACCAGAAGAAATCTGGAGAGGATTTTTGCTTTTAGGAAAAAAGATGAAAAACAAAAATAGCATTCAGTGTTTGTTTTGCAGCAAGCTTGTATGGGAGCCCAGGAGGCCTAGAGCAGTGAGAGTGGCCCTGCCAAGCTTGTTCCCAGGAACTACACTCAGCAGCTCAGCAACAAGCCGCCACAGCTTCGAACTGTGTCTGTGAGTATCTGTGCTTTATCTTGATTTATTTTGTGCATCTGTGACCACAAAAAGATGTGTCCTAAGGTATCAAAAGCCTAAAAAGTGTTATTTTATGGGGTCTGGGAACACTTAGAGATTTTTCTGTATAAATGAATGATGATTGCTTCTTCACTTATACCATTTCAGCTTATAAAAGTTTTCATAGAAAGACTCCACTTTCGAATAACGGGGGAAACTATTGTCATATTGTGTCTTATGATCATTCTACAGGTAGTATAGAAAACAAATTGGAAAAAAACAAAATGGAGGTTAGGAAGATGATTAAAGATACTGGAATAATCAGACAGGAACTCAGGGCCTGAGGCAATAGCAGTGGATAATAGCAAGGAGGATACATTTGAGTAATAGATAAGATATATAATTGGGAGGACATATGATTCAGATGGGTTAGGATAAAGAAATTTTAAGGAAAGACTTGCAGGTTTCTGATGTAGGTGAATAATTTTTTAAGGCAGGGAATAGAGTTGAGATATGGGTGCGAGAAGGAGATAAAGGATGAGGTATTCTACTTATGAAATAGTAGATTCCAGGTGTCAGGAAACTTTCCAAAATGGAGATTTGTAGTGGGCAGCTAATTATTACAGGGGGAAGTTACATAAGATTATCAGGTTAGAAATCAATAACATGGAAAGTTGTCAAGCAATGGGACTAACAAAGATCATCCAAAGAGTGTTACAAAGAAGGAGAAAAATGGAACAAGAGTATCTGATTATGGGATTCAGAAAGGAATGGTCAAAAACAGAAGGAGAATGAAGAAATATTGGCTTCAGACAAAAAAGTGAAGAGTTCTGAAAAGAAAGGAGTGGTCAACGCATCAGAGATGATTAGTCAAATAAAGAATGAGTTATATTTATTGCATTTGTCAAGTAGACCATCATTGGTGACATTATAGGAAAAATTTGTGGAGTGGTGAACATGGAAGCCAAATTCTAGCCAGCAGAGACATTAAAGTCTAGATAAAAATCCAAGATAAGAGGGGTACCTGGGTGACTCAACTGTTTAAGTAGCCAATTTTTTATTTTGGCTCAGGTCATGATCTCAGGGCCATGAAATTGAATCCCATGTCACCTCTCCCACCATGAGCAGGGAGTCTGCTGAGATTCTCTCCTTCTCTCTCTCTGCCCCTCCCCCCCAAATAAATAAATAAAATCTTTAAAAAAAATCTACGATAAGATAATTTGACTTCATAAGCACACAAAAATGTTCACAAGGCACAATAAACAAGGTGAAAAAAAGTACATATGGCAAAAACATTAATATATTAAAAAATTAGCCAATGGATAAGAAATTAAATGCATTAATAACAAAATATACAAAGGCTATGAACAGACAGTTCTTTGTGGAGACAATGCAAATTACCAGTAAACATATGAAAAGGTTCTCAAGCTAACTAGAGGTGAGGGAAATGTAAATTAAATACTGACAAAGAGTCTTTTTCAAAAAAACTAATAGGTTAAAAACAACTAAAAAGAAGAGTGTTGCCTAGAGTTTAGAGAGCATCAGAGTCCTCTGACATACTCCTGGCAGAAGGATCATTGCAATGGAATTTTGAGAACATCAAACCCACAATATCTCTTGACATTTAAAATGTCTGAACCATGAGAGACTATGGACTCTGAAAAACAATCTGAGGGGTTTGAAGCGACGGGGGGTGGAAGGTTGGGGGAACCAGATGGTGGGTATTAGAGAGGGCACAGATTTCATGGAGCACTGGGTGTGGTGCAAAAACAAGGAATACTGTTATGCTGAAAATAAAAAAAAATTAAAAAAAATTAAACAACCCTCAAAAAAAAATGTCTGTACTTTTTCTTGATCCAGCAGTCCCATTTTGGGATTCTACCCAATAGAAATCAAGCAATACATATGGCATTATGATCAAGAATGTATATTTAACATTGTTCATTTGGAGCAGTACAGGATACAATCTGCTAATTAATAGGTGGTTGAATGAATTATTGTATTCATATAATAGATTAGCTCAGACCAATAGAACTTTTTTCAGTGATGGAAATGTTCTGTAAGTGAACTATCCAATATGACATATACTAGATATTTTGGGATATTTTGAGCAATTGAAATGTGGCTAGTATGACTAAGGGGCTCCATTTTAAGTTTTGTTTAATTTTAATTAATAAAAATTTAAGTATAAATAGCTGTTTGCAGCTTGTAGCTTTGGGATGGCACAACTATAGTATATTACTTGGTTTCAAAAAGTAAGTTACATCTACATAATTTTACTTAGAGATTTATCTAGTTTAAAAATATAGCTCCTAAGATGTGGTAATTTGATCTCATTTTGTTGTTTTTGTAAAAGTCAAGTGAAAATTCCCAACTGATATTTGTGTGTATTTATGAGATCTAGAAAAAATGTAAAAAGATGAATTCAAACTTCTAACAACTTTGGCCTGTGAGTTTTGAGCGAAGGTGTTAAGTGTTACCTAGAGGCCACTGCATTTAATTACTAGTCTGAAGCTTGCCAATCTCCTTCCATTGGTGTGTCAATTCGTGAGTTTCCAGATACTGACGTTTCCATAATTCTGGAACCCGAAGTGAGAAAATGTATGAGAAGTTGTGATGTGGGTGAGACATAAAGCTTGTTATCTTTCAGCTATTTGGACTGTACATTTGTTTGTTATGGCAGTTACTAAAATGGATACATGTTAAGTTATAGAGGCTATATATGCTCAAAATTGGTAAAAAGACATAGCAGTTTAAAATTGTTACAATATATAAAAAGTAGGCCAATAGAAGATTAAAATAACAGAACTTAAACAGGAAGGTGGGTAAGAATATCATAAGCAAAAGTCCTCATTTTTCACAGTGAAAAAGACATGTATTCCAGGGCTTGTAAATCAACAAATCAAGACAAAACTGAATTATTGGAATTTGGATACAGTGACCATCACAAGATGTAATCTCAGAGGTGACTGAAAGAGGTTACCTATTAGATGTGGGGCAGGGTAGAGCAAGGATGAAATCTTGCTTTCTACTTGCTCTTTTCTAAAGTGTACATGCATTGTTTTTGTAAATAAAAAGAATATAAGCATGGCCAGATATGTTTCTTCAGCCTCTCCTTCCTTCTCCAGTCACTTTTGGATCTGTCTATGAGGTTTTCCATCTATACACTCCAGTCCTGATCCCTGTCTTACTATTAATGGGGCAAAGAACACATGACCCACTTCAACCTATGAAGGACTGGCCTGGGGTTAAAGCCATACCTCTGAACTTGCTCCCCAGGTCATCTTGCTTTAGTGACATCTGTTACTTGAGTAACTTGGGGACAATTCCAGGCTGCCTGGGTCATCTGTAGATACCAATATGTTCTTCCTGAATAACCAGTGAGGTTCTAATCGGTAGGACCAGGGATCAGTCTTTTTCTCCAGTTTTGCTAGTAGCCCTTACCGAACATATAGTTCTCCTGTCTTTAGCCTCGGGATCTCTGCTATTCTGCCTTCATATGGCTTCTCTTCCTCCACTGACTTGAATCCCTCTCCCAACTCCCAGACAATCTCTACAGCTTCATAGAGATTCATGGAGGGCAGTCTTCCCAACTGACTCCTAGGTGTTGACTGACACTTTGAATTTCCACCGTAGCACTCTTCATCCTAATGAATGCTGTCTCAACCTGTTGCTGAGTAAATCCAGAATGAAGATGAAGCTGGCAACATCCTTGGACACTGTACCAAGGTCCCTGGCTGGCTGCTATGGTTTTGTCAACTTTTTGTATTCCTTATGCATGGGTCTCTCTTGGTTCCAAGTTGCTGTGACTGGCATGTATATATTATTACTAAGAACTGAGTTATATATGTTATTATAATGTATGAATCTTTTTGCATGTTTCTTTGTCAATTTTTAATGGAATTCTTTTTTTTTTTTAAAGATTTTATTTATTTATTTATTTGTCAGAGAGAGAGAGGGAGAGAGAGTGAGCACAGGCAGACAGAATGGCAAGTAGAGGCAGAGGGAGAAGCAGGCTCCCTGCCGAGCAAGGAGCCCGATGTGGGACTCGATCCCAGGATGCTGGGATCATGACCTGAGCCAAAGGCAGCTGCTTAACTAACTGAGCCACCCAGGCGTCCCTTTGTGTCAATTTTTAATCAAACAAGTACTATAAGAGAATGTCTTCCTAAAATAGATTGAAGCAAAAAGGAAGAACAAAGTTAACACACTGCATACAAGTCCCAAGTCTGCTTTGATTAAATCTCTTCTGTCTCTGTCTCACCTCTTAAAGTCAAGTATGGTAATGAGTTTAAAGTGTATGCCTCTAAATGGTTTGTCTAGAAATCATTATAGTATTACTAAGCGTGCATATATGAGTTTATGATGTGTTGATTTCTGTCTCCTCAGGAGCATTAATCATTCAATTTTTAATATTTGACTTCCTGAATAGATGAAGAGGAATATCTTATTCGCACATTGATTTTTTTCTATCTTTGAAAGTGAGAATGAATTTTATTTACTTAATAACCAGTTTCCCATTCTCACCACTCTTGTTCAACATAGTATTAGAAGTCCTAGCAACAGCAATCAGGCAGCAAAGAGAAATAAAATGTATTCAAATTGACAATGAAGTCAAACTCCTTCTCTTCACAGATGACATGATACTTTATATAGAAAACCCAAAAGACTCCATCCCCCAAACTACTAGAACTCATACAGCAATTCAGTAATGTGGCAGTATACAAAATCAATGTACAGAAATCAGTTGCTTTCTTACACACTAACAATGAAAAAATAGAATCGATTCCATTTACTATAGCACCAAGAACCAGAAGATACCTGGGAATAAACCCAACCAAAGAGGTAAAAGATCTGTACTTGAGGAACTAGAGAACACTCATGAAAGAAACTGAAGAAGACAAAAGGATGGAAGACCATTCCATGCTCGTGGATCGGAAAAATAAGCATTATTAAAATGTCTATACTGCCTAGAGCAATCTATACTTTCAATGCCATTCTGATCAAAATTCCACTGGCATTTTTCAAAGAGCTGGAACAAACAATCCTAAAATTTGTATGGAATCAGAAGAGACCCCAAATTGCTAAGGAAATGTTGAAAAAGAGAAACAAAACTGGGGGCATCACATTGCCTGATTTCAAGCTTTACTACAAAGCTGTGATCACCAAGGCAGCATGGTACTGGCACAAAAACAGACATATAGACCAGTGGAACAGAGTAGAGAGCCCAGATATGGACCCTCAACTCTATGGTCAAATAATCTTCGACAAAGCAGGAAAAAATATACAGTGGAAAAAAGACAGTCTCTTACATAAATGGTGCTGGGAAAATTGGACAGCAATATGTAGAAGAATGAAACTCAACCATTCTCTTACACCATACACAAAGATAAACTCAAAATGGATAAAAGACCTCAATGTGAGGCAGGTATCCATCAGAATCCTAGAGGAGAACATAGGCAGTAACCTCTTCGACATCAGCCACAGCAACTTCTTTCAAAATATGTCTCCGAAGGCAAAGGAAACAAAAGCGAAAATGAACTTTTGGGACTTCATCAAGATCAAAAGCTTCTGCACAGCAAAGGAAATAGGCAACAAAACAAAGAGGCAACCCACGGAATGGGAGAAGATATTCACAAATGACGCTATAGACAAAGGACTGATATCCAGGATCTATAAAGAACTCCTCAAACTCAACACACACAAAACTGGTAATCATGTCAAAAAATGGGCAGAAGACATGAACAGACACTTCTCCAATGAAGACATACAAATAGCTAACAGACACATGAAAAAATGTTCATCAGCATTAGCCATCAGGGAGATTCAAATCAAAACCACATTGAGATTCCACGTTACACCAGTTAGAATGGCCAAAATCAACAAGACAGTAAGCAACAAGTGTTGGAGAGGATGTGGAGAAAGGGGAACCCTCTTACACTGTTGGTGGGAATGCAAGTTGGTGCAGCCACTTTAGAAAACACTGTTTTCTAAACATTAGAAAATATTAAATTAATATTTAATTTATAATTTATTAATTCAATTAATAAATTTATTAATTCAATTAATTAATAAATATAATTTATTGATTGAATTAATATTCTATTAAAAATAGAGCTTCCCTATGGCCCTGCAATTGCACTACTGGGTATTTACCCCAAAGATACAGATGTAGTGAACAGAAGGGCCATCTGTACCCCAATGTTCATAGCAGCAATAGCCCCAGTCGCCAAACTGTGGAAAGGAACAAGATGCCCTTCAATGGACGAATGGATAAGGAAGATGTGGTCCATATACACTATGGAGTATTATGCCTCCATCAGAAAGGATGAATACCCAACTTTTGTATCAACCTGAATGGGACTGAAAGAGATTATGCTGAGTGAAGTAAGTCCAGCAGAGAGAGTCAATTACCACATGGTTTCACTTATTTGTGGAGCATAAGGAATAACACGGAGGACATGGGGAGAAGGGAGTTGGGGGAAATTGGAGGGGGAGACGAACCATGAGAGACTGTGGACTCTAAGAAATAAACTGAGGGTTTGGAGGGGAGGGGTGGTGGGAGGTCGGGTGAGCCTCGTGGTGGGTATTATAGAGGGCACATATTGCCTGGAGCACTGGGTGTGGTGTATAAACAACGAATTCTGGAATGCTGAAAAGAAATTTTTTAAAAAATTTAAAAAAATGAACACGATAAGTTAAAAAATAACCAGTTTATATCTTTGTCATTTTTCTAGTGGTACGTTTGTGTTTTTATTCAATTTTAAAAGCTCTTTATTTTAAAATTTTGATTAACTTTAGCTTGTCATATAGAGGCAGATAGTTTTTCCAGGGTAAACTTCAACTTCTACTTTTATATATTTTGAAAATTCAAAATGCATCCCTGTCAATCACCCTCTCTTTAAAAAAATTTTCCTTTCAAGTTTGAAAAGGCTTTTCTTAGTTTCAAGAGTAGATACGGTACAATATTATAGGCAAGTTTATCACACTGTTGTATAAAATAAAATAGGCATGTGTTAAAGTGGAATTAAAATCCTCAAATTCTCTGAAGTGGGATGGTGAAAAGAAAAGAAAATTAAAATTCTCTCATGCATTAAATTTTAATAATATATGTAGCTCAACTTCTCTTTCATGCTCAAACGTACATTTTGTAAGGCAAAAACAAAAACAAAAACAAAAACAAAAACAAAACTCAAAAGAGTAGGAATAAACATTTGCCTCTTTAATCAGAGATCACCAGGCAGCAGACTCTATAGAAGACTGAAGAAGGATTATAGTTCCATGTTTCGAATTACCTTTTGGCCAGATGTAGACCTTTCCATTTCACATTAAAGGACTCAATGATCTTATTACTCTCTCCTTCCTTGAGCTGTTGGCTTGTAAAATCCTTGTCCTGTAGGATTGCCCCAGCAGAAGGGCAGGGCAGGAGCCCAGAGGCAGAGGCAAGCCCTGTGGCTTCAGGCGGGAGCCAGTCGTCAGGGAATAAAATTCGCCTTTCTTGCTGGGGATTGAGGGCAGTGGATTCTTCCTGAGGAAGTGCGTTTTGAGGCAGGAGAGGCATAGAAGCAGTCTCAGTAAGAGAGTAAGGGAGGTGTTACTTGAATTGATTGCTCTGAACTCTAATAAGGGACTCAGGCCTGAGGGAATCTGATGAAATGCATTTGTTTACAAATTTCGAACAGCTCTCCAGAAGCTTTTTTTCCACCCTGATAAATACGATTTCAAGAAATAGTCTCCTGGAAGTCTCAATTTTGAAAACTTCCTCTGCGAATGCGAACAAGAGAAAGGTATTGCCTCTACACTACATTCTGTTACTTCTTTTCTACCTGCCTTCTCTCGCCTCTTCCCCTCTTCTGTGCAGTGTAGTGTTAGGAAGTCTCGCATGTTAAAAATCTTTTCTGTATCCACAATTCAGAGGAAAATGATTATGAAATAAAATCACTCCCTGTTAGTTTCACAACAATCATCCACCTTTGCGGGCTTACCCCAAATCACCTTTCAGTTTCTGGGGTTAAATATTGACCAGGTGTTGTTAGGTGTGGCTTTTTAGCTGCCTGTTTTTGTGGATTTGGAGACGCTGCAATTTCTTATGCTCACTTGACCTTGATAAGAGATGGAGGGGATTAGCTTCAAGAGCCAATTGTGAATTCTTCTTTTACACTTAGTTCTTTCTACCCACATTACCAGTTTTAGGAGATTAGTTACCTTGTTTTGTAAAATTAACCACTGCTAGTATTAGATTAGGAACGGTTGTTTTTTGTTTTTTGTTTTTAAGCGAGTTTATTTTGCAAGTCACAATACAATGTGTCTCTTATAACTGTTTTTCAGATTAAATTCTCTCTCTGTTTCAAAGAACCATATATTTATCTGGCATATTCTTGGCCTAACGATAGAAGAAATAAGTTTATTGCTTACATAACCAAGTGAATCAGACATGGGACATATTAAATTATCTAATTCATCCTTCTTCCAGTTCTGGATTATTCCCTAAAGTTCATTGGTCTATTTTTTTAGACTCGTTACATGATTCATTAATGTAATTTAACCAGCATTTCTTATTTTCTTTAGTTATGTGTGATTTGACACACATACCATTTTCCAGTAAGTTCAGCCTTCATTAATATTTGCTGATTATAAAAAGAAAACGTTAATATTGCCTTTCACTTTTCTAGTTATTCTCCATGTATATACATAATTTTTAAAAATCTGTACAGTCAGCCACACAGTGTTATATCTATTATGAGATGAGAAGATTCGGTTCAGGTAACTTACATCTTCACAATGATATAGCTAGTAACTTACCCAGTGTGGAATAAGGTCTATGGTTTTAAAATTCAAATTGACCACTGCCTGATGAAAAAAAATGTAAATTGAGAAAACAATTAAAAAACAAAAGATATTAAACCCTACTTTGATTTGCAATCCATCAAACATACTGAAAGTTTGGAAGAATATAAAACTCCTATCATTTTTTCTTTATATATCATTTTTATTCTTTTTGAGTTTTGGTAAACACATAGAATTATGTAACCACAACTACCATCAAAACACAGAATAGTTCCATCATTCCTCATATTTTCCTCATGCTATGTCTTATGCCATTCCTAACTGCTAGAAAACACTGACCCTGTCCCATGTGGCTATACTTCTGTATAATATAATGTCACATAAATGGAGCCATGTATATGTAGCTTTTTGAGTCTGGCTTCTTTAACTGGGCATAATGCATTTGAAACTCATGCTTCTGTGGAATGTCCTTTTTATTGTCTTGTTTGTTCCTTTTTATTGCAAAGTAGAATTCCACTGTGTGTGTGTGTGTGTGTGTGTGTGTGTGTGTGTGTGTGTGTATGGTCATGCATTTCCCAGTTGAGGGACCTTTGAGTTGGTCTCAGTTTTTGGTGATTACAAGTCAGATTGGTATAATGTTCATGTACGTGTTCTTATATGAATCTAGGTTTTTATTTCAAGCACGTAAGTACCTAAGGGTGGGATTGCTGGGTTGGATGGTCAGTATGTTTAGCTTCATAAGAAACTGCCAAACTAATTTCCAAACTGACTTTATTATTTTGCATTCCTAGCAGTAATATGTGAAATTTCAAGCTGTTCTGAATCCTTCAGTTCATTCTTTCTTTTTCTTTCTTTCTTCCTTTTTCTTTCTTTCTTTCTTCTTTCTTTTTCTTTCTTTCTTTCTCTTCCTTCCTCCCTCCTTCCCTTCCTTCCATCCTTCTTTCTTCTTTCCTTCTTTCTTTCTTCCTTCCTTCCTTCCTTCCTTCCTTCCTTCCTTCCTTCCTTCCTTCCTTCCCTCCTTTCTTTTTGCTTGCTTGCTTTCTTTCTTGCTTTTGATCTATCTTTCTGGCATTTTAATAGATATATAGTGGTATCAAACTATGGTTTTAATTTGTATTTCTTCAATAGATAATGTTAAGCACCTTTTCATGTGCTTATCTGCATCAGTATAATTTCTTTGGTCAAGTGTCTTCCAAATTTTTTGTACATTTCATTGATTGACTTATCATAGTTTATTTTCTTACTACTGAATTTGAGAGTTCTTTATGAGGTCTAGATACAAAAACTTAGATGTCTGATTTGCAAATGTTTTCTCCAAGCTTGTGTCTTTTTTCCCCCCATTCTCTTAACTATGTATTGCAGAACAAGAGATTTCACTTTTATGAAGTTAAATTTAGCACTTTTCAAAATTTTACTGTTCATGATTTTGGTGTTCTGTACAAGAACTCCACCTAACTCAAGGCCACAAAAGGTACTCTCCTCTTTCCTCCTTAAAGTTTTAAAGCTGTATGCTTTACATGTAGGCTCAAGATCCATTTTGAGTATATTTTTCTATGAGGCATAAAGTGTAAACCATTTGTTGAAGGTTTTATTTTTTGGTTTTGTTTTTTTTTTTTTTTTACATATGGATGTCCAACATTTTCAGCATAATTTCTTGAAAAGACTATCTTTTCTTCACTTAATTGCCTTTGCACATTTCTTTCTTTCTTTCTTTCTTTTTTTTTTTAAGATTTTATTTATTTATTTGTCAGAGAGAGTGAGCACAGGCAGACAGAGTGGCAGGCAGAGGCAGAGAGAGAAGCAGGCTCCCTGCTGAGCAAGGAGCCCAATGTGGCACTCAATCCTGAGACACTGAGATCATGACCTGAGCCCAAGGCAGCCGCTTAACCAACTGAACCCACCCAGGCGTCCCTGCCTTTGCACATTTCTTAAGAAGCAATTGGTGATGTATTGTGAGGTTTTGGCACAGGCATGTGGCAAAATTATAGCCAACATAAGAGAAGAGGTTACTGTGCGTTTTTCAACGAAATCTATTCGTTGATAGAAAGAATCAAATAAATTGGAACATTGTTACTATACTGAATGCTGTTTTCTTCACCTGGAATATCTGGAAACACACCAGTCAGAATTTATGAATACATGGCAAGCTAGACAATTTCTGTCAGTTCTGAAAATTTATATAATTTGCTGAAGATCAAGATTCTAGTTCAGATTTGTCTGACTACTTGAAGCCCTTAAACATTATGCTAAATTGGAAATGAGTAGATTTTTTCTTTTATTTCTATGACTCACATTATGTTGGAACAAAATCTTTGTTTATTTTTTTTCTTACTTGTTATGTTTCTTGAGGTGGCAAAGCAAAAATGTTTCAGGATTCTGGATACAAGTTGCCATTTTTCTAAATAAATTGTAGCAATTTATGCTGGAATTATAAGGTTTGGGTTTCCTCATAACATTACCAAATATTATTATTAATATATATTAAATGGTATATAGTTATTACATATAGAATAATTACTATATTTTAAAATGCACTCTCTGGTTTGAGCTTGAATTTTTATTTGCATTCATTATTTTTTCCTTTTTAGAAAAAAAATCACCTTTTCATTTGTAGTAAACATTTTAAATAGGTTTTAATTATTTATTTGCCTGATATTTACATTTATTAAAAACATGACTATTTGTTTATAGCAGCAATGTCCACAATAGCCAAACTATGTAAAGAACCTAGATGTCCATCAACAGATGGATGGATAAAGAAGATGTGGTATATATACACAATGGAATACTATGCAGTCATCAAAAGAAATGAAATCTTGCCATTTGTGACAACATGGATGGAACTAGAGGGTAGTATGCTTAGCGAAATAAGTCAACCAGAGAAAGACGGCTACCATATGATCTCCCTGATATGAGGAAATGGAGATGCAACATGGGGGGCTTGGGGGGTAGGAACAGAACAAATGAAACAAAATGGGATCGGGAGGGAGACAAACTATAAGAGACTCTTAATCTCACAAAGCAAACTGAGGGTTGCTGAGGGGGAGGGGGGTTGGGAGAGGGGGGTGGTGTTATGGACATCAGGGAGGGTATGTGCTGGGGTGAGTGCTGTGAAGTGTGTAAACCTGGCGATTCACAGACCTGTACCCCTGGGGCTAAAAATACATTTTATGTTTATAAAAAAAATAAAATAAATTAAAATTAAAAAAAAAACATGACTATTTGATCTCTCGTATATCTATAAACAGTTTTCTTAGTTTTTCACTTTTCATTTCTCTTTCTGCCATCTCATGCTCTTCAGAGGATTACAGAATTAATGTTCATTCTTTAGCTTCTCTGTGGCTTATCTAGGACTTCATTTTTGATAGCTAATTTAATATTCCACTTATTATTGGAAGGCATGAAGAATCTCAGTTTTATAACTGATCAATGGTTTACAAATTATTAATAAAGACTCAATGAATTTATGCATAGTTTTTGTTTATCATATTTATATGATAGACTAGCTAGATAGTTTTATGGCAACATATAAACTAGAATTGGCCGACTTTGTGTTTCTTCTTCTTGATGCATTGATAAAATGTATTTCTTTATTGCCTTTTACCAAACTATAAGCTCCATGAAGTCAGGACTTGCATCTTTACTATCTTCTGATATCAAACATAGGTTTTAAATCAGAGTGGTACTCGAGGTAAATATGTTTGAAGTTATGGGTATGTATATGTATGTGTGTGAATACACACCTATATGTGTATATATCCCTCTAGGCATCTAGAAGTATGTAGATATCCATAAGTATACATACATACATGCAAACACATATGTGTGTATGTTCACACACATACTCATATTCTTTAGACTGGCTGATAAAAGGAGATAATGTAAAAAATGTACAAAGTGTTCTTAAAGGATCTCTATGCAACATCATTCTGAGTTTGAATCCATAATAAAAAAAGGAAAATGAATGAAAATACACTTCATGGGTTTTGCTATCTATCCTCTTCTTCCATCCCTCCCAAATGGAAAATATTCTCCTTTCTCCCCCATGTCCCTGCACGGCACATTGCACCTTCTGTAACATCATCTATACTGTTAGGAAGTGAGGATAATGACCTAAGCACTTGTTTTCTGTACATCAGAGATAGATTCAGACATTCCTAGTATATAGAGCCTCCAAGTATCAGCGTTTGTTTAGCATGACCACCCTGATCTTTGGCTCTTTGAGGACATTTAGAATCCATTTTAGTGTCTGTTGTTACAGCACAGTTCCCTTAATTTCTGAGATTCCCTGTTGAACCGTTTTGAAGGACAGCTGCCTCCTTGTCATCCTCTCAGCCCATTACAGCTTCCTAGATCTTTGCATTTGTGTGAGATAATTCTTAAAATGCCCATGCTTTTGCAATGGTGTTCATTCATTTTGACTTCAGTTGTATTATTCCCACTTTGGAAGAGGATTTGGGAATTCATATCACTGAAGTTACCTACTGAGCATCAGCACAGAACTGCATAAAGAGCTTTCTTGATGTTAATTAATTTCAGAGAGATGTGGGAAAAAGGGACAGGCAACATGAGAGAGGCAGCAGATGGAAAGATCAAGATTTGTGGGGCTAACACTTGCCATTAATTGAATCTGTGGGCTTAGGAAAGTGATTTGGTTTCCCTATGTGACAAAATTTTTTCAAACTCAAATAGTAATAATGGCACTAAATAAAATTTTCTTCTGGTCACCAGCATGTTATCAGTTTAGTTATCACAAAACTAAAGATTTGCATAACATTAATAGTTAACAAGGAGAGAGCAATTTAAAATGTGGGCATCCATTTAATTGGTGCTGCTAGTTCTCAAGTTTCAAATGAAAGTAGTGAGTTAGGAAACTTCAAAATCATGGAGACATGTATCATGTTAGTGGGTACATCTATCATCTCCGCATCACTGTCTTCCACCCCTTGACAAATAATATGGTTCTGTACAACCCAATTGTAGACATTCTCTTCACTTCATTCTATGTGGATATTTACTCTGTGGAAGGGAAAGTAGAGAAAGTTGTCCTTAGAGTTTCAACAGTCAGGAAATCATAAACTGGTACATCATCTTACCAAGTAGACCAAAATGACAGTGGGGACCAGGCTCATTAGAAGACAATGAAACAGGATTTCTCTCTCCCTCCCAAACTTCCTTTCCTGTTTTACTTAATTGAACCCACCCACAATATGAATGGAACATGAATTTTCCATGGCCCTCTAACTTCCTTTTAGTCACATATTTTTTTTGTAGGTGGGAAAAAAAAAAATGGACTGAGAGGAAGAATGAGAATTTTAAATCCATTCATGTCTTTAATATACCTGAAAAGATAGGTAGTCTACCCATGAGGAGAGAATCTACAAAGCTTTATACAGATTTCTGTCTGGAAGGACAATGTGGGTGCATATGGAAGGATGCTGGAGAAGAAAATCTGGGAAACCTGAGAAAACTCTAAAATCTAGAAACATTAATTCATCAAACAATGGTCTTTTTCTTTTTTCTTAAGATTTTATTAATTTATTTGACAGACAGAGATCACAAGAAGGCAGAGAAGTAGGCAGGCGATGGGGGTGGGAGGGAGCAGGCTCCCCGGTGAGCAGAGAGTCCAATACAGGGGTCAATCCCAGGACCCTGAGATCATGACCTGAGCTGAAGACAGAAGCTTAACCTACTGAGCCACCCAGGCACCCCAAGCAATGATCTTTAAATAAACCACTGAGATCACTGAGATGCCATAGAGTCCCAGGGGGGTTGTCAGCATATTTTTATCTCTTCAAGGAAATTCAAGTTATCATAAATTGCTGTCAAAATCACTTATAAAGATGCATATACATTGATATAGTATAGGAACACTGTAAATATTATCAGTCTGAATACTGTCACTGGTCAACAAAGCAGTGCCAGTGCTCTGTAAAGCCATGTGTATAGGACAGAGGTCCTTGTTAAAGGAAGAGTAGCCAGCACACCTTGAGACACATGCACCAGGGCTATCAATTCATCACTTGTTGATCACAGCCATTTCCGAAGCCAGAAGCCAGACAGCAGTGGTCCAGAAAGCCTATCTTGGATTCTAGTGGTATAATGATTTCCTTCATCAATGCAATTTTGAAATTTACAAAACTTGCCTTCTTGCCTTTCTTCTTTCCTCCTCCCCTGCCTAACTCCAGTGCTAGGCTCTGATGGGCCAAAGCCCCACTCTTGCTAATGCCCTATTATCTGTGCTTTGCCAAAATTTTCCATGCCTCATTCCTCTTACAGTAAAATTCTTATTATCAAATATTTGAGGCCATTTGGTATTTGTAGTATCAAGCCAATATAGTGTATAGTCTTTAGGTAATAGGCAATAACCTAAAAGCTTACACTTCTTATCCCATTTGATCCTCACAGCAACCCTGCAAGTGGGCCTGGCTTTCTCTCTGTAGATGGGGAAAGGGAGTGTTAGAGAGACTGAGTACTTTGCCCAAGACAACAAAGGTAGAGGTGCACTGGTTGAATTCAAACTCAGGTCTGTATGAGTTCAAAGCTAATACTGTCAACCATTTCCTTTAAATATTATATTGATTGTTATTAGATAGTTGTTAATTATTAGACATCTGAATGAGTGAAC
The DNA here is from genome assembly GCF_902655055.1 of Lutra lutra. Lineage (NCBI taxonomy): Eukaryota > Metazoa > Chordata > Mammalia > Carnivora > Mustelidae > Lutra > Lutra lutra. The sequence continues at coordinate 104,904,904 of NC_062283.1, forward strand.
ATGAGAAGATATCTTAAAACAATTACAGACAGTATGTTGAGAAATATCCATCTCTGCTTATAATCATGGAGGAGACGTAGACCATAAACAGTAGGCACAAATTCTCTGAAATCAGACTTCGGGTCTCAGTCTTCTCTACACTATTCTCTGACTGCATACCCTCAGAAAAATTAACTTCTTTGCTCTCTCATTTCTCTGCAAAATGGGAATCTACCTATGTATCTATCCAATCTCACAAAGGTATTCTGAAGATTATTTAATATAAATTTATTTAATGTAATTAAATTTTTAAATTACTTAATGTAAATGAAGCACTGATAGTTTTTGGTCTAAACATATGTATGTGTTTTCTCAAAAGCAAATCAAAATAAAAGGTACATTGGTGTAGAATTCAGAATCAAGAATATCAGTTCTTTTAAGAATCTAAGTAAGGATGAAAGTGGTAAGTTTTTGTGTCTCTTGATATCTGGCTTCTCTGAATTTAGAGCCAGCCACAAAGTAGTCCTGAGAAAACATTGTTAACTAAAATAGTGAATGATTTTACACTGAGTATTCAAAAAAAGGAAAAAAAAAAAAAACAATGCTAAAAAATGTAAAAAAAAATCCAAAGTAGTGCCAGTTTAAGTTACTATAGTTTTAAAATGCAATTTAGCAAAATAATTTCAAAAGTTACAAAAATTTTGTCTTTTTCACACAATATTAAATTACTGAGATTTTTTTGTAAAGGAAAGAAATTTTAAAAAGGAAAAACTGAAGAAACAATGTGTTCATTTATATGTTATTTATAATAGAAACAAATTTTAAAAAAATGAAGTCAGGATTTCTGAAAAAAACAGAATCATAGTATAACTTTCTAGATTATTGCTTGACCACTAGGTATAGTATAAAACTGCAACTACTTAACAGTGAGCATGGAAGGACATATTTTTACAAATGTTGAGTCTGCTGAGATATAAGTATAGCTCAACTTGAAATATTTGATTTAATTTGGGTCTGCTAAAGTGTACATATTGAGATGCTGCATTTTTATGCATTTATATCCTAATTTCCCTGTGGTCAAATCTTAATATTAAGCAGAATGTTAGATTCCATATTAAATGTTATTTTCCCCAAATTAACAATGTTTTTCAACCAATGTCAGGGTCAAGAATAAAGGGAAAGAGGAGACGAAGAATCTCCTGCAGATTTCAAACTTTTTGAGACATTTTATATCAATTTTAGAGATCCATTTAGCTTATGAAATATTATACTTTTTTTCCACTCTTAGTTATATCATTTCTAAGAAATATTAACTGACCAGAAGAACAAAATCTTCCCTTAAAGTTTAGATGGAGTATTGATCGGCTTACTTTTTAAAGCCATGTTTCTTGGTATGAGGTCAGAAATACTCTTGTTTAGCCAAAGCCTTTAAGAAAACAAGGGCTAATAAGTCACTGGAAAAGTCTGGGGTGAAATTGGATTCCATTTCCAGTGGTTCGTTTGCATTTCTTTGATTCTACAGAATGTGTTTACAACCAGAATTCACTTTTCAAATTGTGTGAGGGCATAATGGGGCAAGTGCAGAACGATTGTTCAACTGTAGATACACTCCTGTTATAGAGGACTCTTATTTATCATGACTTTGGTAGACCATATGATTCTCAAAATTTAAAAACACTGGCAAAAACATCTGACAGCTGCCAAGTTCCTAGACCACCTAGTCATCATAATTTTAGTTTCTGATCATCAGCTCAAAGAATTTTAATGGGAAGAAATAAGAAATGGAAGCAGTGAGGTTTTCTCTTCTCCACTTGTTCTGTGTCATTGGAACATGTGCAAATATTTTCTGTCTAATGAAGTGTTAGTGATTGAAGTGGGCATTACACACTGTTTCCTATTGTTCTAAGATTACATACAGGGTCATTAAAACATGATCTAGGGATCAAATGGAAGCCACAGTGACTCCTGACATACTTCTCACAAGAATAGTTCTTATAATGAGATCAATAAAAATCATTGCAATAAAAGCTTGTAAAAATGTTAAAAAATTGTGATTTTTTTAATTGATGCAAAAAGAGGGATGATCTAACAAATTAATAACTTTGGCTGGTTACAAGTTTAGAGAGTAATTTCAGAATTTTGAACTAAAAATGTATAAAATAAATTATATTAAATAATACCAATAATTATTATGAATATAAACTAATAACCATTTTTCCTATAAATGTGAACATTTCCCTCATTATCAATTTCTCAAATTGCTTAATTTTTTCAAGTATTTTTATCAAGTTCAGGGGTCAGCAAACTATGGATTATGGGCCATATCTGACCTACCAGTTACTTTTTTTTTTTTTAAAGATTTTATTTATTTATTTGACAGAGAGAGATCACAAGCAGGCAGAGGCAGGCAGAGAGAGAGGAGGAAGCAGGCTCCCTGCTGAGCAGAGAGCCCGATGTGGGGCTCGATCCCAGGACTCTGAGATCATGACCTGAGCCGAAGGCAGTGGCTTAACCCACTGAGCCACCCAGGCGCCCCTACCAGTTACTTTTGTAAGAAAAGTTTTACTAGAAGGCAAATAAAATTCTAAAATGTGAATTCTTGTATATATCATCAGTGGTTGTTTCCATGCTACAACATCAGAGTTGAGTAGTTGTAAGAGCACATACTTGTAAAGTTTCAAATATTTATTTTTAATTTTTTTTGTATGCTTTGACATTCTTTGCATTTTTCAAATATTTATTTATTTATTTAATTTAAAAAATTATTTTGTTATGTTAGTCACCATACAGTACATCATTAGTTTTTGATGTAGTGCTCCAAGATTCATTGTTTATGTGTAACCCCCTGAGCTGCATGCAATATATGCCCTCCTTAATACCCACCTCCATACTCACCCATTCCCCCATCCCCCTCCCCTCTAAAACCCACAGTTTGTTTCTTGGAGTCCACATTCTCCAATGGTTCATCTCCCCCTCTGATATCCTCCCCTCTACTTTCCCCTTCCTTCTTCTAATGTCCTCCATGCTATTCCTTATGTTCCACAAGTAAGTGAAACCGTATGATAATTGACTTTCTCTGCTTGATTTATTTCACTCAGCATAATCTCCTCCAGTCCCATCCATGTTGATGCAAAAGTTGGGTATTCATCCTTTCTGATGGCTGAGGTAATATCCCATTGTATATATGGACCAATCTTCAAATATTTGTTATCTGTCCCTTTACATAAAAAGTTTCCATTCCCTGATCTAGTTGTTAAAAATGCAATAAGTTTCACACCCACATTTCTGTCTTGTCTGAAATAGCAGATTCTAATACTTCACTATACTAACTAAGATTTTGTTTTTGCCTAAAATGAGAAAAAAAAAAACATATGGTGGAAAATAATACCAGGGAAATTAGATAGATTAACGCATTCTCTGGCTAAAATAAAAATATGTGGCCAAAATGTCTTTCCTTGGGAAAGATAATATTTATTCTTTTCCAGAATGAATGTTCTCCTGCTTCCTTTTTTTCTTTACTCTTCTTTTTATTTTAAAGTAACTAGAATAGCTCTTCTTGGGCTAGAACATTATAAGGGAGACTTTAGCTTATGAATCAAAGAGAAGGAATCCATTCTCATGCCTGAAAGTTTTCTGGGGATCCTCTGAAGAATCTGTAAACTTGTAAGCAGAAGAAAAGACATTTTACATATTCAAGTCAAGGGAAACAAATTCCAGTTGCATTCAAGAAGGCATGCTAGATATCAAACTATTTCAAAGGGTAAAATCTTTAAAGCAGAGAGGACTGATTTAATATTCCTTTTTCTCATACAATTTATTTATTGGAATACAAATCATACACTGTAAAATTTATACTCTTAAAAGTACACAATTCAATGATTTTTAGTACATTCACTATGTGGTGTAACTGTCACTATCTAATTCCAGATGATTTTCACACACACACACACACACACACACACACACACACACACCCAAAATCTCATATACCATAATGATCACCCTCCATTCCTTCCTCCCCAGACCCCTGACAACCACGAGTGTAATTTCTGTTTCTATGGACTTCCCTATCCTGGACATTTCATATAAGTGGAATTACACAATGTAACTTTTTGTGTCTATCTTATTTCACATAGCAAAATGTTTATGAAATTTATCCTTAGTATAACATGTGTCAATATTTTATTCTTCTTAATTGTTAAATCATATTCCATTGCATGATACATATAAACATGTATATGATATCTATATACACCACATTGTGTTATTCCATTCATCATTTGGTGGGCATCAGCATTTGGCTGATATACATAATGCTGCTACAAATATTCATATTAAGGTTTTTGTGTGGGCATGTATTACCAATTTTCTTGGGTACATACCTAGTAGTGAAATTTCTGGGTCATATGTTAACTCTGTGTTTAATTTATTGAGGAACTGATGGAGTATTTTCAAATTGGCTACACTATTTTGCATTCCTACTGGCAACATAACCCATGACAAAGCTGCTCAGCGGCTTCTCCCTGAATGAAGTCATGTTTAAGGCATGTATGTGAGTGTATGCATCTTTGTGTGTGTGTGTGTGTGTTTGAGAGAGAGCAAGAGAGAGAAAGAGCAAGAGATAGAGATAAACAGAAACAGTCTAAGAAAAGGAAACTTGGTGTTGGTTAGAGGGAGATCTTCTAAAGATAAGGTGTGAGGAATATTATATAGTAATGAGTTTTTACTATTCCTTTATCATCCAAAATTACTCTATCATTCTAGTGTTCAAATGCTTCTGAATTTTAAATCTTAGTTGCCAATAATTTTAACTTTCGTTTTTTGAAAAAAATTGATTTTTTAATTTAAAGGTAGTATATGCACACAATCTTTTAAAAACAGATTAAACAACCCATAAAAGTTAAATATCTCTTGGAGAAAAATGTTTTCACCATCTTCCTTCCTTAAAAGTCACTTCAAGAGAAGATGGGCAATGAGAATAGGAATATGATTATATTTTACTGAAATAAAGATGAATCTATAACTTCAAAACATTTATATGAAGAAAAAAAGGGGATGGAAGAGTGATAACTGATTTAAAAATTATCGGGAGGATAGAAAAGTAACATCTCCAGACATTAAAACGAAGAAATAAAAAAATGTATGTAAATGGAAAGAAATATATTTTATATCATTGTTAAAATATCATTGATATTTTATATCATTGCTTACATATTTTATATAAATAAACTTAATTATTTACCAATAGACTATGGGTAATTGGGCACTGACAAATCTCAAAACCTGGATTGAACACTGATACCCTCATTTCCTAGGGCACATTGAGTTTCCCACAATTCTTGATTTTTTATCACAGCAACCTTGCAAAACATGGGCTTACAAAAATGTGTCAGTGAAGGAATGTAGATAGGACATAATCAGAAAAAATATGGCTCCATTTCATATCGACACTGTGATCTAACTTGAGCTAATATTTTGCTCAGTAGCTGGAAGATGTTGGTTATTGCTGGTTTCCTCAAGAGTGTAAATATCTTGCAGCACCCTTGTGTTTCATGTACTGCATCCAGATGCTTTGGCACAATCTGCAGGATGTGGTGTTTGATATAATAATTTGTGGCCATAGGTGTTTATGTAAACAAATAATGAAACCAACCTAGCAAATAAAAAAGGCAATTATTTATTCTAGGAAAAATGAAACAAAACCATAACAAGAAATACTGAGTATCATCTAACATTTATTTATTCTCCATTATAAAATATGAAAAATGTAGAACCCACACTAGCCCTCAATTCACCCTCGCACTCCCCCAGTTATTATTAAAGATATCATTTTTTCATATCTTTTCAGTGGTTGCCTTTATAACTTTAAATAATTTAATGCTTTTATTTACTCACCCTTCTGTTCCTCCTTTTATTTGGGATACTCTCTTCTATTCTATGGTTGTCTAGTGAGCTATACATCTGCGTTTCTATTTCCTACCTAAACCTGGTTTACCTCTTAATTAGTTCCATTGTGTCTTGGACTCCATTTTTTCTAACTTCGATTGATTTTTACTTTTTACTGCACAACTCAAATTTACTGAACAATTTGAAGGAAGATCATGTTTATTGATACACACACACAAACACACAATCTGGATAAGGACACAAAATATGTAATATAAAATAGCTCGCATTTGTTGCACTTATTCTGCTGTGTGTTTTAGTAAATTATACATCACTTTGGAATATGCAAAAGTTTTGTATGTTATAATGCTGTATTGATCTCCATTCAATCTTGCTTAAATAAGGGTGTCTGGCTTGCTTAGTGGGAAGAGCATGTGATCCCAGGATCGTGAGTTCAAGCCCCACATCCGGTGTAGAGATTACCTTAAAAAAATTCCTTAAATAATTAAAATTGTTATACTTATGAGAGGTTGTCTTATTGTGAGTTGCTTCTTAAATAGATCTATCAAAAAACAACAACTTCTATCTCTGAGAATGATATCAATAGGCATACCTTATAATAACTTAGCTTATGGCAAAATAGAATAATTATATTCATGCATCCCATTGGAAAGAGTTAAAACAGCTGTTGTGGGAAGATGTTATGAGGTGAGTAGTTTAGAGCTAAGTTTAGGAAGTGTGACTGTCACTGTCAGAACTGAGTGTTACGATAGTCTTGCTTACCCCTTTCCAGGTAAGCAGGATCTAGCTAACTCTGAGGAAAAAAGAATGGACTTTTGCAGGATCTAAGAACCTAGCCTTGTTGTAAACACTTGCCTAATTGTGCTCTTCTAAGAAAATGCCTCTTCTGTGCTGTAATGATAAACTTTCCCAAAGGACTCTCTTTTCTGTTTGTTATTTATGGAGTCTCTTACCAGTAAGAATCAAAATGTGCATTTCCCTAAACTGATCTCTACGACTAGTTCCTCAAGTAAAACCAAGGGACATTTATTGCTTCCTGAGAATTCATTTCTGTCTAATTTAACAGTGAATACTAACTAGGGAAAATGAACTGTAGGAGGCAAATGGATCACCTCTGTTAGACTGAAAAAATTGTAAGAGCTTTTATTGCCAGAGATAAATGTTAAGTGCCTATGCCTTCTTTTCTAAATATTTCCTCTTCTCTCTCTTCTGGTCTTTACACCTACTTTAATGAATATGTCCCCAAACTCTGCTCTGAATGTGCTTTGCTCCAATGTTCAAAAGTTGGCAGGAGGATATTAAGAAATGGCATTTCAGTGTGTTCTTTCCTGGTTACCACTGCCAAGTGGAATAGGTGGTCTCGTGAACTGACTGGAAATGCCATATGCTCAGCCCTGTGCAAAAAAATCTGAGAATATGAGTATTCAAACAAACATAAGAGGCTGTCTAGCTGAGGGAGAAAATGATCTATTTAGAGTGGAGGTTAGAGTCACAGTACATTGAGGGAGAAGCCAGGATATGCAGAGCCTACAAGTTTAGCTGGTCCCATCTCCATTTGTTAATGGAACTAGATTTATTCAATGACCAAGGTTGTGCATTGACCCTGTTAAATGTCAGCCATATCCATGTGAGAAAATCATACTTTTTTATACTGGAGTTATAACCTACATATAGTTAATGTCAGATGATAATAGAATATTTGTATTGACATTATTTTTTATATATATATGAAAATCTAGACATCTCTCTTGAATTATTTTGACTGCTGCAATTTTAAAACTGGGCAGTTTGAGGAGAGTGATTCTCTAAACTAACATCAGCACTCCAAGAAATTGAACTGTTTTCTTCAGCTAACTGTTCACAAATAAAGAAGCAACCCAAAGTTAGTAAGTACAAGTGAGTTACATGTATGGCTAGATTGGTGATGGCAGTAGATAACAGAATGACAAGGAAGAGGGGATAGACATTTCAAACCCATTCTTTTCTTTCTACTTTCTGTTTCTGCTCTTTAGAATCTACCATCAACAAACTCTATTAATACAATTAAAGAACCCCCTGAATGTTTTCCATATCCCTCAAGAGAGTTAGCACAGCAGGAAAAAGGAGCATAAAGTTTCTATTGGAAATGTTTTAGAGCTTTTATTTAGGAAAATGAACCACTGACTCAAAATTAATCATGTATTAAGTATTATACAATTTTTAATCTTGTTGTATACAAGAGACTTAGCTTGCAGTCAATTCTTTCATGTGCAATTTGAGAACAAGTGATATTGAGGCTCACCTGGAGTATGATGTTTAGAGGGTATTATTCATATACGGTATGGTTGAGCTCAACTTAACAAACATTAAAGTCTTCCCATGAGCTGGAATGTATTATTTTTAATAATAAAAATGACTAACAGAATATTACTCCACTTAAGAGCCAAATGTGCGTGAATAATATGCAGGATCAAAAAAATGTTTTTACTATTAATGAAGTCCAAATTAACAAGCATTTATTGATTCTCTTAACAATTATCTTGAGGACCTACTAATCATAAAAGTGTATGTAAAAGAATATAAACACATAGGTTGAACTAAGAACTTTATGTTTTAGTTATGTAAGGATAGAGCTTATTAAGCAAAACAGAAAACATAATTACCCTGAAATCATAATAGTAGCTCAAGGAATAAGGGCAAACACTATTGGTGTTTTGGCATCTGTATGGCCAGGTATGGATTAAAATTCAGCCATAATATGACCTTCTGTGGGCCTTTGCTGTTTGAGCAATTTCTTCCAGCATGACAGCTTTTCTCAAATTGGTCACTGCTATTTGAATAGATGCATACCAGCTTTATGTGTCATTGTATAGATATTTATAGCAATATTGTAAAGAAATTACTTGTAGTGGTGCCTGGGTGGCTTAGTCAGTTGGGTGTCTGCCTTCTGCTCAGGTCATGATCCTAGAGTCCTAAGTTGAGCCCAGCATTGGCTCTCTGGTCGGGGGGAGTCTGGTTCTTCCTCTGCCTCCCACCCAACTCTCGTGTTCTCTCTCACTCTCTCTCAAATAAATAAAATCTTAAGGAAAAAAGAAATGACTTGTAAATACACACATGTACCATAAATACACAAAATTACAAAAGCTTTAGAGAATGGGTTGTGGAGTCATTTTTCCTTTAGCCATGTGAACTTGGGAAGATTAAATAATATTATTTATTCTAAGTTTACTCATGTGTAAAATAGAACTTATTGTAATTTAACCTATAGCTAATATAAAGTAGTTGGCTTCAAGACATGTCCCCAAAGGCAAAAGAAACAAAAGTGAAAATGAACTTTTGGGACTTCATCAAGATCAAAAGCTTCTGCACAGCAAAGGAAATAGGCAACAAAACAAAGAGGCAACCCATGGAATGGGAGAAGATATTCACAAATGACACTACAGACAAAGGGCTGATACCCAAGATCTATAAAGAACTCCTCAAACTCAACACACACAAAACTGGTAATCATGTCAAAAAATGGGCAGAAGACATGAACAGACACTTCTCCAAAGAAGACATACAAATAGCTAACAGACACATGAAAAAATGTTCATCAGCATTAGCCATCAGGGAGATTCAAATCAAAACCACATTGAGATTCCACGTTACACCAGTTAGAATGGCCAAAATCAACAAGACAGTAAGCAACAAGTGTTGGAGAGGATGTGGAGAAAGGAGAACCCTCTTACACTGTTGGTGGGAATGCAAGATGGTGCAGCCGCTTTGGAAAACAGTGTGGTGATTCCTTAAAATTAAAAATAGAGCTTCCCTAAGACCCTGCAATTTCACTGTTGGGTATTTACCCCAAAGATACAGATGTAGTGAACAGAAGGGCCATCTGTACCCCAATGTTCACAGCAATGGCCACAGTTGCCAAACTGGAAAGAACCAAGATGCCCTTCAATGGACAAATGGATAAAGAAGATATGGTCCATAAATACAATGGAGTATTATGCCTCCATCAGAAAGGATGAATACCCAACTTTTATATCAACATGAATGGGACTGGAAGAGATTGTGCTGAGTGAAATAAATCAAGCAGAGAGAGTCAATTATCATATGGTTTCACTTACTTGTGGAGCATAAGGAATAACACGGAGGACATTGGGTAAAGGAGAGGAGAAGTGAGTTGGGGGGAATTGGAGGGGAAGACAAACCATGAGAGACTGTGGACTCTGAGAAACAAACTGAGGGTTTTGGCGTTGGGGGGGCATTGGGTGAGCTTGGTGGTGGGTATTATGGAGGGCATGTATTGCATGGAGCACTGGGTTGTGGTGCATAAACAATGAATTTTGGAACACTGAAAAAAATTAAATTAAATTAAATTAATAAAAAGAAACACCTTTAAAATAAAATAGGTTTATATATTTGAAGCAGTATCAGAAACTTTTTGCACAAAGGGGATAATTTCAATTTTAATTTCAATTGGTAATGATGTAACCTCTCATGTTTAGACAGTAGTTGTTGGTGATGAATTGATGAGTTTATATGGAGAGTTTATACTTATTTCTTCTATCCAATTTTAATATAAGAGTTTAAGGCATAGTTGGAATTCAGTGCTGAAGACTTGAGCCAATATTTCAGATGAAAAGTATTATCTTTGAAGGTAAAATGAATTAACCAACATCATTTGAGTGTTTTAATGTTTTCAACATTCACTGGTTAGCTCTTGGAAAAAAGACCACTGAATTTATATTTCTCAAGAGGATGTTTATGTATCTGTTGGTTTAACATGTCTATAAATAAGATTCCATGAATATACATAAATATTATCATTACTTTATAAAATATACAAAGACAGACATAATGTTTCTCCCATTTCCTGCAGTTTCAGTACCACAGCTTTATGATGAATTGACCATCAAGTTGTCCTGTATATAATCACCTGTTACATAGGTTTTAAAAGGTATTCTTTTGTGAAAGAAATCACTACAGAATTATTGTTTTTTTTTTTTAGTTTAGAAATGTTGTGGGAGAATATTTAGATTTTATATTTAAACATATGATCTATATCATTTTTACTCAAAGTAAATGGAAAAGTGAAATATGGAAGAATATCAAAGATTTAGAGGAGGTGAAAATTCAAAACAACATGAAATTATTAATAATTAGAGAGTTGATTGCATTTATTAACATATACTTTCTAAAAATAATGACATTTTGTAGTACTTTTAGGTTGGTATTACTATAATTTTTTGTTTACATAATTCAGTGAATAGCCTCTAATATCAAAATGTATGAATCTGTCATGATGATTTCTTTTGTTTTATTTTTAGATTCTCTTAATGTCCAATTTTGAATCACTCTCTTCTTTCTTCATCCACCCTGTTGAATGTATTGATTGAAATATCTCACTATTAGATATATTGAGTAGGTGGTTGGGTATATGAGTATGAAATTTGTACTAAAAGTCTCAATTGGAACTATATTTCAGAGTCATCCAAAAAAGATTACTTTGAAGCCATAAGACTCTATGAAATCAGTAAGGAACTAAGTGATAATAGAAGGCCAAGACCTGGGCCCTGCAGCATTATGAAATCAGAGATCTGGGATAAGAGGAAGAGCATGCAGAAGAGACTGAGAAATGAACAGTGAAAAAGGACATGGTGTTCTGGAAGTTCAGATGTAAAGAACAATCAACTTTGTCAAAAGCTACTGACAGATCAGCAATGTGCTGTAGACTAAGAATTAATCATTTTGTGTCATAGAATTCATTTGTAATCTTCACAAAAAACAGATTTGGTGAATAGTTGGAGCAAAATCAAGAATGGAGTAGGGACTGAGGTAGAATTGGGGATGAATGGAAAAGGAAATATAAACAACACTTTTGAAGAGTTTTGCTTCAAAATAGATGAAGGAAATGAAACAATAAATATTGGGGAACTGGTGGGGTCATGAAAAGGTATTGTAAAATGATAGAGCTATCAGTATAATTTCATATTGGTGAAGATAAAGAGAGGAAGAGAAAGGAAAGGGAGAAGAGGAGAGGCAATGGGGGGAAAAGAGAAAGAGAGAGAATGGATTATGTATAATACAGAAAAGTAAACAAAAACAAAAATAAAAAATTGCCATACTGATATGCTTAGGAAAGTAAGTAGGGGTAGGATCTAGAATGAGGAATGGGATTTGGGAAGGTGAATGGATAGTTTATATCTACAGTGCCAGTTGGGGAAGGTAAGGGAGATATGTGGATGTAGGTGGTGTTAGACATCTATGGAGGTTCTCTTTTGATGCTTAAATTTTGTCAAAGAAGTGTGAAAAAGTGTCATTGGCTCAGAATGAATTGTGAGGTAAGACTCTTGGAGATTTGAGGACAGAAAAAAAAAGTGTGATAGAGTCATCTGGGGAGAGGAAGATAAAATAGACTAGTGAAGTAGAAAGTGATCACTTCACTTTTATTTTTATTTATTCATTCATTCATCATAAATCATTTTTATTTATTCATTTATTTTTAATATTTTATTTATTTATTTGAGAGACAGTGAGAGAGAGGGCATGAGTAGGGAGAAGGAGCAGGTGTAGAGGGAGAAGCAGGCTCCAGGATCCGGGGATCATGACCTGAGCTGAAATCAGATGCTTACCTGACTGAGCCACCCAGGTGCCCAAAAGTTATCACTTCAGTTGGTTAAGGACATATTGTGAATGTGTAGTGATAAATGTGCACTTGATATTCAGTCATTAAATTAAAATGAGAACAATCAGCACAATTGAGAGATTTTCTCTTAAGCATGGATGGAGGGCCAGAAGAGGTATAGAACTGGATCCAACAAGGGTTGTGCTTTTGCCAAGAAAGTACAATAAAGTGTGACAAGGGAAGGAAGTCAAGGGTCTAAGAAAGGTGATGATTATGTTAAACCATGTAATTCCAGCTAAATAAAAAAGAGAAAATATCAAGATAAGGGATGGTAAAAAGTAACAAAATCAATGGGTTGGAGATCCAAGTATGTTCTCAGTATTTTAGAGCCAGTATATTATCATAAGAAATGAGATAGAATGATAGAAATTGGTGGTCAGTGAATGGAAGTTGTAAAATTGAGATGACAAAGAAATTGCAGTTATTGGCATCGACAAAAATGACACATGGAGTGTGATCATGTTAGGTGATAATGTGGAAGTGTAGAGGACTGGATCACTGTAGGAGAGGAATGGATGGAAATGAGAGACTAAGGTGGAGAGGGAGAAACAACATAAATCTTGAACCCACAAGAATATACACAGAAGTGTTAGAGATGGATAATAAGCTGCAAATGAGGTTATGGAAAAATATAAGAGAGATACTGGGGAAAATGTGAGGGAATCATGTGCAGCAAAAGTGACAGTTTGTGGGGATATAAGTGGATAATATGAGAGAAGGCTTATTTTTTAGGGAGAAGGAAGGAAGAATGGCCTAAGAGCAGCAATGAACATCAAAGATGTCTACTTCACTTCCAGGCCTCACTGGACAAACACAGTGGTAATAACAACAGACACCACTGGTGAAAGTTGTTGGGGAGCTAGGACCCCAAGAAAGGGTTAGGTTTTTTAGAGACAGATTGAGGAGAGAATATTCTGGAAAGGTGTGGAAGATAAAGGGGATTTTTCTAATGCCAGACCATGTGTTCTAGAGGACACAGGAGAAAGCATTTAAGAGAGCCAAGGGATGGGAAAAGTGGGTGAAGAGGCTAGCATACAGAGACTGAGAGTTGTCCCCTGCCCCTGGAGTTTCTCGAGGTGACTGAATTAGAAAAAAAAGCCTAAAATTTATTAATATTCAGAATATTAATAATAGGATAATAATAGAATATTAGAATTCTAATAATAGAATAATAATAGAATATTAATCTTCTGGCTGGATTGTAATTTGGGTGCAGTTGGGCAAGGAGGGATAAGTTATGTCCTTGTCCTGGTGATAGAGTTGAGGAGTTTGGGGAAAATGGGTTTGGAGTCCCAGTGTGGGTAGACCCTCTCCTGACGTAGGTTAACAGTCATGAATATGCAGGTGTTATAAGTGGGATGTTTACAGAGGAGTTCCTGGTTTTACTTTTGGCCTCCATTGGGCAGGCAACATGTTTACTGACAGTGTCCTAACTCCCACTCAAACCCTGGAGGTGCAGCTATGAAACTCTGGGAACATCAGTTGTTATTCTGAGTATGTGAGCCCTGAAAAATAAGTACAGAAAGCCAAAGGGGCTTGATGTTAGACCCAACATGCATGTTTCTTCTTGGCCCATAACTGTTGAATAATTAAACTATGGAGTGGCTTTTTAAAAATTCATTAATTTTCTTGGTAGCCACAATTAAAAAACAACGACAACAACAACAACAACAAACACCCAAAACTACTACTATATTTAGGATGCATGGAGAGAGCTCCTTTTGGGAAGATACTTATGAGCCTTGTCCCCTGGTACTGGGGCCATGTGGAGATGCTCAACAGAGTTCATGGATAAAGTAAGCGACATGTTCATGAACTTTCTTCTGAAATGAAGGCAGGAGAGGTGGCATGTACATATTTTCCTGGGTACTGAAAGAGTATTTCCCTACTAAAAAGATTGGTAGTGTAGTAGAAATGTGATTTCCTGGCTTTTTTCTCTACTTTAACAGTACCCTGCCTAGCTAAAGAAAAAAATCATGGAAAATTACATCTGCTACTGCTCTGCATTCCCAGCTCTATTGGGAAAACGACTTTTCCAAATAACATATAGTTAGTTTCAATTGTATGCGTATTCTCAACATCATCCTGTAACTCTCTGAAATGCTGAACTATAAGCAGAGATGTTCTTAATTGTTTTGTTTCTTACAGTATATTCAGTAAAGACTTTATTGTGAACAGATTTCACTACATCCAATTATAATCCATGAAAAATATTTCAGCTGTTAGATATAAAGTATTAAGCTCCTTCCCTTTTTTAAGTAATCTCTCCACCCAATGATCCACCCATGATCAATAGTCTGTGCTCTACTGACTAGGCCAGCCAGGTGCCCATCAACATCCTTTTTATATTTCATCTTTAAGTGTTTCTCAAAACATATAGTAATTTCCCATAATATTTCTAAATACTGATGTTTTGAGTATTGGCTTCATATATTATCAAATGCTGGACCTTCATTATCAGTGGAATAAGTAAAGCACAATGATAAAATAAACATTTTTGTTTCTAGATTTAATATGTTCTAAATAACAATGATGTATATACAACATCCCCTTTAGACTTTTGGAAATAGAAATGTTGTGATAAAAGGACATTTTGTGATTTTTCACATTTATTCCTCACATTCCTCTAAGTTGGGCAATATTTTTAAATCTCAGTTTACAGAGGGAGAAACTAAAAAATTGGGGAACTAAATAATTCATCTAAGTTCACTCAATTATTCATCCAATGTAGAAGAAGTTGTAAAACAGATTTGAGCTCAATAGACAAACCCAAAAGTCTCAGCTATTCATGAATGCAGAATACTTGCCTGTGTTCAAGTTAAAGATTTACAAGTAGTTTGTTATTTATATTTTTAATTCTGTTCATGTAATATTAATTAAATGTATTGTGTAATGTTAATTAAAAGGTGTTGTGTACATTTTATGTGTCAGTCCCTGTCGTAGATGGATTATCATATATAAGACTCCTATAAGACTCATTGACTATAAAGTGGGAATAATCCCCATTTTATAAGGAACCAAACAATTTATTTGTCTAAAGTCACATTCCTGTTAAGTGGAATAGCTGGGACTCAAACATAGTCAGACTCCAAGACCCCACAATATTAGTTGAGAGTTCAAATACTTCAGTGACTATCCAGGTTGTAACAGATACATTTTTTCCAGGTCTAATGTCTGAAATTTTATAGTCTCTATCGACACAATAGCTTTAGATCAATCAAATTGGTCAACTGTTAGTTTCTTGAATTCAAAAGAATTTTTTTGGTGGTTTTGTGCAAAATTCTAAAGTTAAAAAAAATGCCTAATTTGCACAAAGGCACCAGAACATTCCCTGTTTTCTCCATTAGTTTTATCCCAGTGAACATTGTACTATTCCTAACAATTTGATGAAGGCGATGAAGTGAATTAGTCCTCCAGATTGTGAAGGCTTGCGGAGTTATGCCCTTTTGGAAGCATTATTTGTTCCAGGAATGTCAGAACTGGCAACTTTTTGATGACAGTTTGTTTCTCCATCTGCCCCATACATTTAGAGCAGTTATGAAGTGAAGAATGGATTTTATACCATGCAAGTAGGCCTTTCTTTTCTTGTGTTGCCAACCTGATTTCTCGAGGGAGAAGTCACCTGTGTGTTGGGCTTCTTTGACCAGCCAGGTGAAATTGTTACATTTTTTGACAAATCTTAAGGAAGCTTAAAAGTGACAGAAATACTGGTGTTTCTGTTATTAGATTAGGCTATGCTCTGGTGACAAATACACTTAGTGACTTGATAGACAAAGTGCCACAGTGTAAGGTATAAGGTGTGTAAGGTGCCACAGTGAAGCGATTTCCTTAAAGACTGAACCTTGGGGATCCAAAATGACAGAGCACCAAACTGCCAGGGCTTGTGAGTGCAGAGGGTTAGGCAGAAGCTTTTCATGTCTTAGACTAGAAGTGATATAGGCCACTTCTCCTCACAGTCCCCTGTGAGGTCACAAGGTCCTGTCTAGTATATGAAAACAGGAAATAGGGAATAAAAGATGATAACATCCCTCTTTGCTCAAAAATGTATCTTTCAGTTTATCTTTCAGTATTCTAGCCTTTTTGATGATGCAGATTATACAATCTGATATATCACCCAGATGAGTCATGTAAGCTTTGGGTTGTTTACTAATTTACTTTGAAAGAGAAATCAAATCTACCACTTTCTGGGAATTAATTTACCCCAACTTTTGTCTTTAATGTTTGGAAAGATTGTTTATGTAATATTGTGATCTCAAAAATTAATGTTGCATAATTTCCTCAATCAAAAGATAACTAGAAGAAGATGTAAACATTCCTATTTTTCTCTAAAACATTGTCTTCTCTAACTTCTGAAGCATTTCAGGAGTTTTAAGGATCTCTGAAAAACTTACGTGTCTCTGGCCGAGTGACTTACCCTCCCAAAGACATATGTCCTTAAATGGATACAAGGAAAGTGGCAACATCCCTCACAGAGTTGTATTAATTGAGAAAATCCATGTAAATACCTACATGTGAGACAGGAAATCATCTAAGTCCTAGAGGAGAACACAAGCAGCAAACTCTTTGACTTCAGCCTCAGCAACTTTTTGCCAGGCACGTCTCCAGAGGCAAGGGAAATAAAAGCAAAAATCAACTACTGGGATTTCATTAAAATAAAAAGCTTCTGCACAATAAAGGAAACAATCAACAAAACTAAAAGACACCCTTCAGAATGGGAGAAGATACCTGCAAATGATGTCTCTGATAAAGGATTAGTATCCAAAATCTATAAAGAACTTATCAAACTCAACACCCCCCAAAACAAATAATCCAATTAAGAAATGGGCAGAAGACATGAATAGACATTTTTCCAAAGAAGACATACAGATGGCTAACAGACACATGGAAATATGTTCAACATCACTTCTCTTTGGGGAAATACAAATCAAAACTACAATGAGTTATCACCTCACACCTGTCAGAATGGCTAAAGTTAACAACACAGGAAACAACAGATGTTGGCAAGGATGCAGAGAAAGGGGAACCCTCTTACACTGTTGGTGGGAATGCAACTGGTATAGCCACTCTGGAGAACAATATGGAGGTTCCTCAAAAAGTTAGAAATCTATCTTATAATTCAGTAATGGCACTAATAAGCATTTGCCCTAAGGATACAAAAATACTGATTTAAAGAAAAACACCAGTGTTCACCCAGTGAACACCCCAGTGTTCATAGCAGCATTATCAACAACAGAAAAATTATGGGAAGAGCCCAAATGTCTATTGCCCTAATGAATGGATAAAGAAGTATTTATATTCAACGGAATATTAGCCGTCAAAAAGAATGAAGTCTTGCCATTTGCAATGGTGTGGATGGAGCTAGAGAGTATTATGGTAAGCAAAATAAGTCAGAGAAAGACAAATACCGTATGATTTCACTGATATGTAGAACTTTAGAAACAAAACATATGGGTATGGGGGGAAAAGGAGAAAGGCAAACCATTAAAACAGACTCTTAACTATAGAGAATAAACCAAGGATTGTGGGAGAGGTAGTGGGGGGGGGATGTCCTAAATGGGTGACGACTATTAAGAAGAACAGTTATTGTCATGATCACTAGGTGCCATATGTAAGTGATGAACCACTAAATTCTACTCCTGAAATGATTATTACCCTACATGTTAATTCACTGGAATTTCAATAAAAACTTGAAATTACAAATAAGATAAATAAATAAATAAAAATAAAATGGGATTGGGGCACCCGGATGGTTCATTTGGTTGAGCATCTACCTTCAGCTCAGGTCATGATCCCAGGGTCCTGGGATGGAGCCCCACATCAGACTCCCTGCAAAGCAGGGACCCTGCTTCTCCCTCTCCCTTTGCCTGCCAGTCACCTTGCTTGTGCACTCATGCTCCCTCACAAATGCTCTCTCTCACTCTCTGTCAAATAAGTAAATAAAATCTTTGAAATAAATAAATAAAATAAAATAAAATAAAATGGGATAATGCTAAAAAAGAAAAGTATAATAGTTCTTGGGGTTACTAAACTTCAGTGAAGTTAACTAGTGCTATACAGAGCTGAAAAAGTGATAATTGTATCTATGTCAGGTTTGAGCCAAACACAGGTATATATACCCACTTGTTATTTATATATTTCCCAAATGCTAAAATGCTATTAAAGTCTTTCCATAAATAATTGTTCACAAATCTTTGAAAGTCATTAAATGAAAACATTCTAACACATCTTATCCTGATAGTTTGTTTTTAATGCCTTCAATGATTTCTTCTGCACTTGTTCCGTGATTTTTAACATTAAAACTCTTTCTGCAGTGTTTGGGTGGCTCATTGGGTTAAAGCCTCTGCCTTCAGCTCAGGTCGTGATCCTAGGGTCCTGGGATAGAGCCCCGTGTCGGGCTCTCTGCTTGGAGGGGAGCCTGCTTCTACCTCTCTCTCTGCCTGCCTCTCTGCCTACTTATGATCTCTGTCTGTCAAATAAAGAAATAAAATCTTTTAAAAAAATCTCTTTCTGTGGACTTAATTTCCACAAACAACATATAAATCCCAGAAAGTATAATTTAAGCATAATTGTTGTAGACATGTAAAAATTATAGAATAAGAAATGTTATATAATTTTCAATTTTCAGTACTCTTTTAACTTAATGTTTAGGGTTGTATTATTACAGGTTGCATTGTGTCCTTTACAAAGCTTACATACTGGAGTCTTAATCCCCAATACCTCAGAATGTGATCTTATTTGGAAGTAGAGACACTGCAGATGTAATTAGTTAAGAAGAGGTCATACTGGAATAGGGTGGGCTCCTAGTCCAGTATGAATTGGTGTCCTTACAAAAGAGGAAATTTTGACACAGGGACAACATACAGAGTGAAGATGATGTGAAGACACAGGGGAATACTATCTACAGGCCAAGGGATGTCTGAGGTCACCACTCTCAGAAAGAATCAATCCTGCCAACAGCTCAGTCTTAGACTTCTAGGCTCCAGAATTGTGAAACAATAAATTTCTGTCATTTAAGACATCCAGTTTGTGGTATTTTGTCATGATAGCTTTAGAAAACATAAGCAAGGTGTCATGCATTTCAATCTTATATGTATCTTAAACTCCACTAGAAATGATTAATATTAAAAAAAAGAAATTATGAATTATGATTTACATTTCCAGCACTTTATGAGGAAATCTTGCAGGACAGGCATAATCTGAGATCCCTTACCTCAGCTACATAACTTGCCCAGATATTGAATTGTAAAACTCTTAAGCAACCATGTGACTAGATTAGTAAAAATGTATTTTTTTTTTAAATAGAGGGAATTTCTTATCTCCAACTGTCTGGGGCATTATGTTTTGCAAACTAATCTGTGTAACTCTGCTCCTGAAGTTTATATTCAGGAAAGAGGTGCACATCTTTGCACTCCGTCACATGGGTGGTCAGCAAAGATTAATTGCTCATCCTCAAACTAGCTGGAGATATAAATGCCTTTTGTTGGCAGTGGGAGGTTTTGTCATGTCAATGGATCTTTCCTTGGATCAAGTTTATATAAACTAAATTTATCTCTAGGCTTTGGACATCAGAAGGCAGAAGACAGAAGAACTTGTGGTACCATAAATAGATATCTCTTTTGGGCTATATAGTAATATCTTAGCTGTTTGGAATTTAGTGTCTATGTGTACTTCATATAGCAACACTCTCTTGGGTCTTTATTACAGTGATTCCTGATTTTTTCAAATGATTTTTTTGTTTGTATATAGATAGTTGAAGCTCACAATAGATAATTTGTAAAGTACTTTAGCTGTGCTTCTAATAAGAGCACCAAGGATTTGTTTTCAGAGCTACAACTGTTTATACTGTGGCTCTAAATCTGAACTTTGAATACAAATAAAATTTCTCTTTTCAGTTTGCTCCTTCCTCTTCTCTTCCACTTTTCTCCCATTTATATTGTGGCAATGAACACTTGATGTCATAAAATATCCCCCTAGGAGCAATTGAATGTGTGTCTAACTGGGAAGAGGATGTGTAGACTCTAAATCAAGTTTATTTTACCCAGGAAGTGCTACTGTAATGTTTGTGAGACCAGAGTACACAAGACAGAGATCAAACTTGGGAGCTAACCTCTCATCATTACCTTTGTGATTGCCAATTTGAATCTTTCTTTCTCTCTTTTTTTTTTTTTTAATGGGAGACTTTTATTTTCCCATTTTTGTGTCCTCAAGTGGAATCTTACAAACATAAAATTTCTTTTTATAAAATTGACAGTTGTAAAAAGAAAATCCTAAGGATACTCATTGTCCCTGATGAGTAGAATTTGATTCTGTTCTTCACCTGCCAACCCTAGCTTAAGTCTCCAGTGCTATGTTGTCAAATTGTTATATATTCATTTTTACCTTATGAATATCAACTGTGTCTTATTTATTTGGATATTGTTTTTATCTCCCAGAATGGAAATCATTCTTTCATGTCACTTGAATGTACTTTAGCTTTGATGACAAAACCTCCAGGGTATGTGTTGAATAACATCGTGTATCTTCTCTAAGTTCAAAGACTTGTGAGAAGCATTTATATGTGAAGATTATGACTTATGTTTTTGATCGCCTGCTGTTCTGGTCTATGTAACATGATTTACCTGTGGTTGTTTTTAAGCTTTAAGATATAATTCATTTCTGTATTCCATTATGTAAAGTTATTCAATGTCATGATCATAAAAAATAACATATTATAGACACCTTCTATCATAGGTTCCTTATTTTTTATAAGAATAGACTGAATCTCAGGGAACTGTTCATGGCAGTCTATTATCAGTAGTAGAGAGTGACTTTGAACTCTGATCTATCTTTCCATACACATTTCACACACATCACCATATCACTCTGCATCAAAACTCTACTAGTGAGGTGTGATGGCTCTGCTGCTTCAATTCACTGTTTTCAATTCACCTAACAACTTGGAAGAAATATTGTTGACCGTAGCGATAGGGTTTTGAAAATTTTGCAACTGTAATGAAAATTGGCTCTTCTAACTTGAGCCAATTTTCCCATTAGTATCTCTTCTGAGTCATTTATAAGATGGTTCTGTTGCCCCTGGGATTATTCTTGGAAGAAACATTCTCTAATTAATATTCAGTTCTCTAGTTCTGTCACACAAGGTCCAGCACATATGTATATCAGCACATAATAGGCTCTCAGTAAATATTATTTCCTTCTCTGCTTTCTCTTCAGTAACTTAAAACATTCTTATTTATATTTTTTGCCTCTCTTTTTCCCTTTGCTTTAAAATTCTGATTCCTAACATTGTGAAGACAAAGAATACAATTCCTATCCTCCTTCCCATTTTCATTTTGAAAGTCTATCTTCCTAGACCTTCTTAAATATACATATAAACATATATGTATGTCATATATATCTATAACATACATATATGTTTATATGAAAATCATACATATATGATTATATATATATATGTGTATATATATATATAATGCAATGGCTATTTCTCTGGCTTTTGCTTCTCTGTATTCTTGCTATTTCTCTCATGTGGAAAATATGTTAGTGTTTAGTCTAAGCCTCTTATCTTTTTTCTCATTTTTTATTCTTTGAAAATACTTCTTTTGTTAAATGTCAAATCTACAGACCTGATCCTGGGCTTCAGTTCTATATTCTTCCAACTCTTTGCTAATTCTTATTATCTTGAAATCACGTTAAATTCTCTATGCTTAAACACTTCCTTCATAACTGTCTTTACTTTCGAGTAACTGTCCTACTTCTGTTTTTGATATATCTGTTCTTTATCTGATTCAACATTTCCTTTGCAGACTCAGCCCCCACCGACTAGAGTTGACTGATTTGTCGAGGTCTTTTATTCATTTCTTTTTCTTTCCCACTGCGGCCATTATTTCAATCGCCAAACTTTAAATAGCCCCTTGGACTGTTCTTGCCTTAAGTCTCCCTCCTTATTTGAATTCTCCTGATTTACTGCTGATATTTTAACCCCAAACTTCAAGCGTGTACCTTCTTTATTCAGATATACTTAATGGTTTTTCATTGTCACACTGTAAAATACAAAATCCTTAGATTTTCAGTGAAGGTTTTGCAGTGTGTCCTTAAAATCCATTTGTACCTCATCTTCTACTATTTCACTTTGCAGATTCCTCAAGCTGATCAAAATCCCATAATCTGAACTTTGAAAATCTGATTCTATCTGTATTAGGAGAGTCAAAACATATATGTATCATATGTTTACTTATAAGACTCTCTTTTATATATTCATTGAGATTTGATGTTGAGAAAATTCAAATTGCTATGGAGGCTAGTGTAAGTGATAAATGACAATAAATTTGGTTGTATTATATTTTTTCCTGATAAAGCTGAGCTTATTTGCTAATGTACTAAGTGTCTGAAAATTGTTCTATGCTTTTCTGTGATCTTGTGATCAAACTGAAATTTCCTTTGGTTAATTTTGGCAACGTTAAAAATTTATAATTATTTTTAGGTTACAACTTTAATTCAACAAGATGTTTGCTTTAATTGCTAAAAATTATTGTTTCAAAGATACCTGAAAACAGTTGTTAACTAATATGGACTATAAAGTCATAATCATGGTGATAAGGAAGCAGCCTTATACAGAACACGCAAATTCCTAATGTAACTTACAGGACTGAATTGCATTTTTCCCTTGTTAAAAAAAAAAAAACACTAGGATAAAGAAGACAGTTGAGAAAACTGAGTTTAAGTAAACTGTTTGAAATTACATAAATATTTTTTGATAAGTAGTGTTCAAGTCAAGATGTGATTCTCAGAACTAGGTGCTTAAGCAATCTCAACCCCAGGCATAACAACGCTTGACAGCATTCCACAGCAGGAACATATGGACTCTGGCAACAGACAATTGAGTTCAAAGCCCACACATGATATTTACAAGTTGTATGTCTTTGGGCAAATTAGCTAATATCTTTAAGCCTCAGCTTTCTCATCTACAAATGAGAATATAATAATGACTCTGTAGCATTGATTTTTTGTGTGGATGAGTAGAATAACAAAAATTAAGTATCTAGTACCAGGTCTAACTCATAGTAGGTACTCAGTAAATAACCTATCATTAGGAAGATTGGTAGTAATAGTCATCAATAAAAATATTTTTGTTTGCCCTCTTTCCTTAGTTGGAGAAAATTTTTTACACGTCAGGTGAGAAAGCAGGGAGGATAATTTATAACAAACTTGAAGAGAAGTTCTAATGGCCACCTCTTTTTAATGCTTTAATCCTTCAGATTTTTAGAGTGGCAAAGAGAGAGTTTGGTCTCATATTCTCATACATATAATCATCATGACACTATGAATATCTACAATCTTGTCTAAGGGGTACATTTTGGAAAAAAAAACTTATATATGCCCCCAAAATCTCTTCTTCAGCAACTTTTCACTTATTCCCAGTTGACCTCCTTCCCATCAATATAACAACTCACTGCTCAAGTATATGTGGTGGTGTCATCCAAGATGGATCCAATTTCCCCTCAGGAGGTTCACAGGATTTGTGAGGTCTCTGACACCAATGACACACAAAACATCTATAGCCTTTGGACAGTTTTAGATGGATCCAGGATATATACAATGACTGGATAACAGTAACAACAAGAATATGTGTGAACTCTATTCAGATCCTGTGCTAAGTAATTACACTTCTTTTAATCTATATAACAGTCTTATTAGGTAGGTGTATAATTATAATTCATATTTTACAAAAGAAGAAACTGAAATACAGAGACATGAAATAACTTGCCCAAAGTCACACACCTGAAGTAGTAGTCAAATTGTACATGTCAGACTATAAAGCTTTCTTTTTTTTTTTTTTTTAAGTCTGCTGTTATTCTGCTAAGTAGAGTACAGCTTTGGTTTTAGCGTGGGTTCTCCAATGTGTTGGGCTTTACGCAATCTGAGAAAAGTATTAGACATGCATAAATCTTACATAAAGACTTGAAAAGAGGTGAAGCTAATCTATCCTAAACAACAAAGGTGTACAGCTTATCGTCAGGTGGCTCTATTTAACAGAAAAAATACATATATATGAACTATTACTGGGTGAGCATTGTTAGCACTTTATGATCTGGGATAACAAAAGGAAATCTGTATTAACAAAGTTTAGTTGGTCCTGGATCTCTGCTAAGGAAGGTAAATGAAATGGTACAGGATTTCCCCCCCCTTCATTGTGGTTGAGGAATCCACTCAAGGAGTTCTTGGAATCTTAGAGTCTTGGGAAATTCATACCAGAATTATGAAATTAGACCAACCACCAAATTAGCTTGAATTTGAAAAAAATAAATAAAACTAGATTCTGCTCACTCTGTGAGCACATCTTAGGAAATACATGCTGTAGGAAGGGTTTGACTCTATACTTAATTCTGTCATAAATAATAATAACAAGGGGATTTATATTCATGAAGAAATGATGAAACCTCCTCAGTTTAAACTACTTAAACTCTAAATGTCTCAACATTAAATGTGCTAGCTAAAAAAACAGCCAAGTAAAATTCCAGTGTTATTTACACAAGTACAATAGATATAAAGCTGTTTTTTCCACAACAGTGGCAAGAAAGTTTTGGTTACCATTCTTGCAAAAAGTCCTTCAGGTCTCCACATCTATTGTTAGTACACCTTCCAAACAATACAGCAAGCAGTCAAAATAATTTTTCTAATAACTGATCCAACCACATTTAACCTGAGCTCTCTGTTGGTTCTCCAATGCATATAAACAATTTAGCCTGGCATTCAAGGTTCTGCATGTATCTTAGTAATCCAGTTCTTCAGCTTTCCTCTTACCTAAGTAAACAACAGTCAGCACATTTAAAAAAATTTTTATATATATTCTCATCTTTGCATCCTCATTCATGTTTTTATTTCCTTAGGGACTTAACTGCTGTCTGTATATCTAAACCCTATTATTTACTCAAGGAACAGTCCACAAATCCCATCTTTTTAAAATTTCTTTTGTGCTCAATGCAAATTTTTCTCTTCCCCTCAGAATTAATGAACTTTATTTTTTATATTGCTTAGTATTTTTCAGTCTAATGCTATTGTATATCTTAAAATATATTCAATTCTTCTATATTTTATCACTTCAAGTTTATATTATCACTTCAAGACAATGGTGACTATGTATGGTTAATTATAATTACTTCATAAACAATAGATTATAGAATAATTTATTTTCAGTCTCTAAACAAGGCTTCTTGAGGAGTTTTTAATTTTGATGCAATCTGAGTAACTAATTTTTTTAAACAAATCATAGTTTTGATGTCTTAGCTAAGAAATTTGTACTTCACCAAGGCCACAAAATTTCCTCTGATGTTTTCTTCAAGAGGTTTGGATTTTACTTTTATGTGTGAGAGGAGTCAAGATGGCAGAGATATGTGTTATGATCTGTTTTAAGGTAATTTTTGTATTAAGATTGAAACTCATTTTTTGCATGTAAATATCTAGTTGTTCCAATGTGATTTTTTGGTAGGAGTTTCCTTTCTTCACTGAATTGCTTTGCATTTTTTTCAAAATCAGAGTCCCATAAAAGTGTGAATCTATTTTTGTATTCTATATTCTGTTTCATTAATCTGTTTGTCTATCTTGTTGAACACTACACTACCTAAAGAGCAGTAGCTTAAATAACTATAGAAATCAGCTCATTTTAGTCCTTCAACTTTGTTCATTTTTCCAAGGTTGTTTTGACTTTATCCTTTTTATTTCCATATGGATTTTGGAAGGCTTGGCAATTTATATTTAAAAAATGGATTTTGATTGAGATTTTATTAACTCTATAGTTCAATTTGGGGAGAATTGACATCCTGAAAATATTGTACATGAGCCTAGTATATTGCTCTATTTATTTATGATATGATTAATTTCTGTTGGCAATGTTTTGTAATTTTCACTGCATAAATATTTCATGACTTTTGTCAAAATCACCCCTACTTTCATATTTTTGATGCTATTGTAAGTGATATTAGTGACTATTTTTTAATTTGTGATTGTTTATTGCTAGTATAAAAATACAATTGATTTTTGCCTATTGATCTTGTGCCTCATTTAATAAATTTTGATAAACTTACTATTTCTGGTAGCACTTTTCTTGATTGCTTTGTATATTCTGCATACACATTCCCGTCATGTATGAAAAGTGACAGTTGTACTTCTTCCTTTCCAATTTGGGTGAATTTTATTACTTTTCTTGCTTTCTTTCACTTGCTAGTCCCTTTGGTACAACATTAAATAGGAGAGAATTGATATCCCTGTCTTGTTCCTGAACTTAGGGGGAAAGCATTCAGTTTGTCACCATTAAGTATAATGTTAAGTATAAAGTTTCCTCATAGGTGTCCCTTTTAGGTTAAAAAGTTTCTTCCTATTCCTACTTTGCTGTGAGTTTTTATCTGGAATAGGTATTGGATTTTGTTAAATACTTTATCTGTACTTACTTAGATGATTATATCTTGGATTTGTTTGTTTTAGTTTGTTAATATAGTAAATTACATTGATTGATCTCAAATCTTTTTTTTTAAGATTTTATTTATTTATTTGACAGAGAGAGAGAGAGATCACAAGTAGGTAGAGAGGCAGGCAGAGAGAAAGGGGAAAGCAAGCTCCCTGCCAAGCAGAGAGCCTGATGCAGATTTCAATCCCAGGACCCTGAGATTATGTCCTGAGCTGAAGGCAGAGACTTAACCCACTGAGCCACCCAGGAGCCCCAGATTAATTTTCAAATCTTAAATCAACTTTGCATTCCTGGGATAAATCCCATCTGGTCATTAAGTATTTTTTTTGTTTTGTTTTGTAAACATATAATGTATTATTGAAGTATTAGTTTTTTTTAAATTGTATTCGATTCACTAAGATTTTATTTAGAAATTTTCTTCTATATTCATGAGGAATATTGGTCTGTGGTTTTCTGATTTGGGTATCAGGGTAATCCTGGCCTCAAAGAATCAATTAGGAAGTACTACTTCCTCTTCAATTTTCTGGAAGAGTTTTTTTGGAATTGATATTCATTTTTTCTTGTGTTTTTTTTTTTTTTTTTTTTTAATAGACTGTACTGGGCAAAACATGTACTCTTGGGGTTTCTTTGTGCAAAGTTTTTTGTTGTTAAACTCAGTTTCAGTTGCTCTAAGAGATATAATTCAGATTATCTATTTCTTCTTGAGTTAGCTTGAGCAAGGTAAAATAGCTTGAATCTTTCAAGGAATATGTCTATTTTATTTAAGCTATTGTAGTTATTAGCATAAAATTGTTCATAATCTCTTATTATCTTTTAATATTTGTAGTACCTGTATTGATATCACTTTTCTTAGTCCTGGTATTGCTCATTTGTGTCTTCTCTCTTTTTTCCTGATAGCTCAGTCTAGAAGTTTATTAATTTCATTGCATTTCTCAAAGAACTAGATTTCAGCTTTATTTAGTTTCTCTATTGTTTTAATTTTTAATAAAAAAAAATCCATTGATTTGCCTCTGGTTCTGGATGGCAATTTTTGTCTCTCACTATTTTAAAAAAATTTTGTTTTGCTGTCTTCTCATTTCTATCATCTACAATAGGATCTACACTTTCATCCTTATCTTTATTCTTCTGTATATAATATATATAGAAGAATATATTCTATTCTCTCACTGAATTTAAGGTTTTCTGTTATCACTGGCTTTGAGAATTTAATTGTGATGGCTGTGGTATAGTTTTCTGCATGTTTCTTGTACTTTGGGATTCTTGGATTTGTGTACTTATAGATTATTTTTCAAATAAATTTAAAAAAATGTCCATTAGTTTTCTTTTCTTTTTTTTTTTTCTTTTAGCCTCCCTCCTTCTTCCATGGTGCAAATTATACACATACCAATGCATTTGAATTTTTCCCACATTTCATTAATGCTGTCTTCATCTCTGAATTTCATCTTGGATAGTTCTATCACTATATCATCAAGCTCATCTATCTTTTCTTCTGTGATATCTAATGTCTACTCTGGCATTAATTCCATCAGTGTATTTTTTAAAATCTCAGTTGTAATTTTCATCTCTAGAAGTTTTTTTTTTAATATCTCTCATATCTGTATTTAACTTTAGTATATACAATATATTTATAATTCATGCTTAATATTCTTACCTGTTATTTAACATTTGTGTCAGTTCTGGCTTGGTTTTGATTGATCAACCCTCATTCTGGGTCATATTTTACTGCTTTGTTGCTACCTAGTAATTCTTATTAGGTGCTAAATGAGAATTTTATTCTGTTTGGTACTGAATATTTTTGCATTACCACAAGTGTTGTTGAGCTTTGTTTTAGGATGAAGGGAAATTACATGAAAAAAAGTTGTCTTTAAAAAAAAAAGTTGTCTTTTTTGTTTTGCTTTTAATATTTGTTAGGCAAGACTAGGACAGTTATTCTTCTATAGCTAATTATTCCCCACTATTGAGGCAAGACCATCTTGTGCATTTTACCTGGTGACCCATGAATATTGAGGTTTTCCTGTCTGGTTAGTGAGAACAGGTATGATTCCTTTTCCTGAGAGATGTTATCTCTACCTTTTTTGGTAATTTTTTTCCCCCTGGCTTGGGTAGTTTCCTCACACAGATTTGTTGATCACGTCTCAACTGGATACTCAAGATGGATCCTCTTCAAAATCAGATCTCTCTCTGTGACTCTCCTCTTTCCTCTCTGATACCTCTTCCTGGGAACTCTAGATGCCTTGTTCTCCCCAGAATTTCAGCTCTGTTTTCTCACCTAAAAGAGTTTCCAGTCTCTATCTGTATTCCTTCCTGCATTGTGACCTAAAAAGTCCCCCAAATTAACATATGGGGCAATTGTAGGTCTCATTTGTTTCTTTCCCCTTTTCTAGAGATCAGTGGTTTTCCTTGGGTGATGTGTGTAGTATCTTATAAACCCTTTCTCATATGTTTTGTCCATTTTTGGTTGTTTCTGGCAACAAGATAAATTTAGATTCTTTTACTACTTGGTCAGAATTGGGAATCCAAAATAGCTTTTAGACTAAGTATCCTGTAAGAAAATGAAATACATGTTATCATTTTGTCTGAAATTTACTCATACATAAAAAATACCAGGGTTCTTGCTTGTTATAAGAATGATGGTAAACAATTTTTTCTTAAGAAACCTTGAAAATAATTGCAGTCTCATACACATAGCCTAAAAGAAATCAGGGTGGAGCAAACGAGAATCAGGCAACAGGCTAATGATGAAAATCTTAATATATTTAGTCTGTTTCTTTTTTCTTTTTTTTTCTTTTGTCTGGTTTTCATGCTAATCTGAGTTTGTGCAAGATTCTAAATCTAGTTGGGATAGAGAGATTCTTCTGTTCTTTTAACTCTTCATATGGATAGGATCTAAGGTAGGGAAATGTAGTATAGATGAACTGAAATGATAAATGACATAGGTCAAATAGACTATTTGAGACCATGATCCATTTTTGAGAATTATTTGTGATCTTACATTAAAATAATTTTATACTACAGAATGTTTCAATTATTAATGAAATCAACATAGTCCCACATTCTAGAAACGTCAGTTCTTTTACTGTCTTGGTAGAAGTGTAGGTGATGTGGCTGACATTTGAAAGCAGAAAGTCATGGAAAGGCCAGTAATGGTGCCACAGATAAGAAACACCATAGATATGAGGAAGGAACCAAAATGGTAACACACTCTGAACCTAAATCCATCTCTTTCTAAACTAAGAGCCCTTGTTCTGTGGCCATAAGATAAATGTGATTGAAGGTGTGATGGAGTATTGATATCAATATCTTATTTTGTAGAGTGTGTTTCGCCATATGGTTTCCGTTCTGATAATCTATTCTTGTTCTCCTCTGAGAAACTATCATTGTGGATAAATATTTAAATTTTTCCTTTGTCCAGTTCATTACTTAGGTCTGAACGGTCCTGGTTACATTTGCCTGTTTAAGTTAAAAGGGTTGAACTTGGGATATGAAAATTTCAGCCTCAGAGTTTTTCAGAACCATAGAAAAGTGTCACCCTTTCAGGGATGAGGGGGAGGAAGAAAAATGAATGTGTTGAAATGTCAACCCAGGCTTTGGACTGTGTAAGGGTAGCCTGCCATATGTGCTGCTTTCCAAGTTTGTCCCTCCTACTGAATCTGTGTTTTGAATTATTTTCCCCACGATGTGTTAGTTCTTTTTTTCCAAATTGAACCTTATTTTATTTCCCTCGCTAGGGCCCATTTTATTATTCCAACATTTCCCATTTTAGTATCATCTGCAGAATTCATTTAGACCCTGTTTACTTCCTTGCTGAAGTCTCTGAGACAGAGTGGGACCAGCCCTGGGTCAGGCCATGCATTCCCTCTCTTCCATGCAGCCCTCATCATCCACACTGGCCCACATAAAGGAGAATTTAATATGCTACAAGTTTTCCCTCTGGAAGGTGATTTCTTAGTCTTCCCTATAACATAAAACTGAAGTGGAAAATGGGAAGAATAATAACAACAATATGTTTGCCTTTGCAACTTGGGAATAGAATAATCAATAAACATTTATTAATCTTCACTCAACACATGTCCAGACCTTGGCTAAGTAGTATGGGTGATATAAAAGGGGGCAAACCTTGTCCCCTTCTTTGAAAAAAATGTAATCTAATTTAGCAAAGAAAGCATAAATGCATACAAATATATAAATGCAGTTCTGGAGCAATGAGAAGATACTGTGCATGGATTCACTGATGAGAGATGCAAAATGGAATTGCCCAAAAAGTGGAAAATACCCACATGGATCATAAAGCTCTGGAAAGACTTTGCTGGGGTGGAAGAGCTTATAGGCCAAGTATTTATCCATAAATTCATACTGTTCTATTCCAGGTATTTATTGAGCATCTACTGTATGATTGGAATTCTCCCCCTGGAGAGAGAGTAACAGGCACAGCCTAGGCTATCACTAAGCTTTCAGCTGACAAGAAACAATCATAATATAGTGTGATAGGAGCTACCAAATCTTTTTATTCTGGGATGCTTTCCTGATACGAATAGCCAGGAAGGCAAGATATGATATGCTTGGGATGTTGAATTCGTAACTTCTTGACTCATTTATTCACTTACTCACCTTGAGTGTTTACTCTGTGTAAAAAATTAGACTAGACATTATTCAAACATGAAGAAGAATTGGACTTGGACCCTGACATCAAGATTTTGGTATAATATAGGCAAATATGCTGAAAATACGTAGTGCAAAGTAGAAAATGATTGCTTTGTTTTTACTTGGCTTAAATCTCAGTAGGCAACATAAACCTATGATAACAATTCAAAAACATTTGTGTTATATGGGAAGGAGGTTTTAGTCAGGAGGAGGAGCCATAGTGAGTGTTTGGTGAAAATCTTGCCTCACCTTGTGAGCCACCAACCATGCTATCTCTCCATCTGAACTATTTGAATAGCATGGTTAGTAATCTGAAAAGTATGAGAGCAGCAGCAGTAGCTGGAGTAACTGTATATATTCAGGAATTACTCTATGCCAAGCCCTTAGTTAATAATTGTAAACTGCAGAATCTCATTTAATCTTTCTCACAATCCCATGAGATAGCTGCTATTATTTTCCATAATTCACGTGAAGTAATCTGAGCCTTAGAAACTAACAAGGCCCCTCCCAGCTAGTAGGGGCTGAGCATGAGCTCAAACTTAAGCATGTCTAAGTCTATGATCAAAACTCAAGAAGTAGTCATTGTCATGAGACCAAAAAGTTCTGGCTTTGTACAGTGGCCAAAGGCAATTGTTCTGAACCTCAGGTGCACGTTAGAAACACCCAGGAAGCTTAAAAATACCATTGTTTGAATCCAATATAATCAGAATCTCTAGGGGTAGATTTCAGGCATCAGAATTTCTAAAAGCTCTCCCGGTGATCCAAACAGCAGCCAGGCTTGAAAATAAATGTCTTTAGATCTCCCCCAGAGCAAAGGAGTAAAACAAGAATCCTAAAAACAAACAATAAAAAATATATTAATTGTACTATATATAATTTCTATGGTTATGCTCAGAATTCATATGTACATCCATAAGTAAATTCTGA
Organism: Lutra lutra; assembly: GCF_902655055.1. NCBI lineage: Eukaryota > Metazoa > Chordata > Mammalia > Carnivora > Mustelidae > Lutra > Lutra lutra. Next base: position 104,937,474 of record NC_062283.1, read on the forward strand.
GAGCTAAAACCTACCCCAGGAAAAATCAAATACCCTGTTGCTGTGAATTGTCCTGCTGTAGGCAAAATCCACACCCTTTAGAGAGATTATGACTTTCCACCAAGTGCCCCAAGAAATCAAAATGTCTATGTCTTCCTTGCCCCACTGGGTCTAACATATTTTTGTATATCAGCACTCCATGGAGTATCTACAAATTATTGAAAATACTTTTCTCTAAGTAGAAAAAATGACCACTTCTTTCAGTATATGGGAGGTCTAGAAGACCCAACATCAGAGGAAGTTCCTTCAAATAAATATTGAGCTCCCTGTTAGAGCCATCCTATGGTTTCCCCTTGCCTTTCCTTGGCACACACCTCAGATACACATATGATATAAGTTCAAGAAAAAAGTTCAAACACATATATAAGAGGTTGTATATGAAAAATAATCTGTTCTGAATGTTACTGATGATCCATAGACAAATAGTATTTTCCTATATCCAATGGCTGTCTTAACTTAGAATTTTAAAACACATCCTGATTTATTCATTTGACAGGTAAAGTGAAAGGGTTAAGCTATACATATTCAGGGATATACTGGAAATGAGAAAGCAGGTGGGAACATCTCTACATTGGGGTTATCAAATATTAAAGTTTCAACAATTCCCTTCATGAAAACTTTGCTTGGTAGATCAAAAATTAAAACCTTATTCCTTGATGAAGTTAAGAGATCAGGGATAATTGCCGGTAAATATATCAAATTTATCAAATTATATAAAATATAAAATTTCTTTTAAAAGTTAATGTCAGGAACACCTGGTGGCTCAGTTGGTTAAATGTCCAACTCTTGATTTTGGCTCAAGTCATGATCTCATGGTGGTGAGATCCAACCCCATGTCGGACTCCTTGCTGAGCGTGGAGTCTGCTTGGGATTCTCTCTCTCTTCCTTCCACACTCCCCCATCGTGTGTGTGTGTGTGTGTGTGTGTGTGTGGTCTCTCGTAAATAAATAAATCTTTAAAAGTTTTTAAAAAATTAAATTCAATGTCAGGCTTAATAGAATACCTTTCTCTTTAAACATCCCTATATTCACATTTTGTACATTTTCCTAAATGTTACAAATAAATTTTATGTTTTAAAGATGTCAATTAATTCATTCCAGTGAATTACAGGTTTTTAGATCTCGAGCCAATGCTTTTATTTGACAATTGAAATTGGTTCCTGGAGTATTATTATTTTAGGCCAACTAAAGCTAATGACCTTTCTGCTCTCCAAGTTTCAAGCCACAGATTTCAGAAACAGAGACCAATGAAGTGTGTATCCTACATTCCAGCAGGCAAAAGTAGCAAGGAGTTTTTCCTGTGGCTAGTAAAGAGCATGTTTCTTAATAAGAAAATGACTGAGCACTGTAAGACATCAAGTCATTTCCTGGCCTGTGTTTTACATGTGGCTTTCTATTATTATCTGATACCCTGACTTTGCACCCTTGATATGTCTGGCCTTCATCTCCTCCTGCATTCTAAATCTGCACTTCAACCTTTTTCCTCTACCAGTGAATTAATCTCCTTGCTTCCCATTTCTGACAAATATTGAAAGGGAATGGAGGATGTAGGAAATGGGAGCACTAATCCAAAAGGAAATTTCTTCAAAGGAGACTGAAATACATTGTTAATACTTTAGTTTTTAAGCAGGGTTCTGGCATCAGTCTCTGTGCCACCAAGTTGTCAATTGGCATTGCTTTTTGTTTATAGTCCCACAGTGAGCCTACTCCTTCCTTTCCTGCCATCAGTCGTTTATAGTTTGGCCCACAACTTCTCTATATAATCTCCAGCAGTGCTTTCCTTTTTTCTTTTCTTTTTTTAAATATTGTTTTCTTTTTTTTTTTTAAGATTTTATTTATTTATTTGACAGACAGAGATCACAAGTAGGCAGAGAGGCAGACAGAGAGAGAGGAGGAAGCAGGCTTCCAGCGGAGCAGAGAGCCCTTTGCGAGGTTCGATCCCAGGACCCCAGGATCATGATCTGAGCTGAAGGCAGAGGCTTTAACCCACTGAGTCACCCGGGCACCCTTCCAGCAGTGCTTCTCTGTGAAATAAAGGAACTCAGAAACTGAATAAAAGAGAAGGGAATGGCTGAAGCAGAGATGGTACATGCATATATACCTTCTTTCCCCCCTCCTTTCTTAACTAGCTCCATTTTTTATATTTGACTTCTTCTTCTTAAACATTTTGGCTTTATTCTTCCTAAAAGATCACTGGTTTTTAATCTATTTCCAATTTATAAGATGGGTCCCTGGCAGTAAAGATAGATAGGAAGGGCCATTTATAACTAATAGAAATGATGAGTGACATTGAAATGGATGGATATAAATTATTTTTCATATATCTTTTAATTAATCATCAACTTACTGGGTGCTATGGTAATGGCTGTGAGGTGTAAATAGAAATAAAATCATCTTACACCAAGATCTTACAGTTTTCTGGAGTTTGTAATACATTCCCATTCAAATATCAAAGAGAAGTAGTATAATGTAGTGGAAAGAGTACTGGAGTAAGTGACAGAGTGAGTCAGAGCTACCCCAACATCATAGTTTCCCAGTAGAGACCTGTCTTAACAGAACTATGCCCCTCACAAATTCATATGTGGAAACTCTAATCCCCAAAGTAACTGTAGTTGAAAGTAGGGTCTTTTAAGAGCTAATTAAGGGTAAATGAAGCTGTAAGGATGGGGTCTTAATCCGAAATGATTTATATCCTTCTAAGAAGAGGAAGAGACACCAGGGATACACAGAAGAAAGACCATGTAAAGACAGCGAGGAGGCAGCCACATACAAGCCAAGGAGAAAGGTTTCAGGAGAAAAAAACCTGCTTCCTGAAATACTGTCCTTGTTTTCTCTGACAGTTCTTGGTTGTTTATTCTTGACCTCTTTTCCAAGCAATGTTGTTGGAGTATGTTGGAATCTGCTTCAGGTCTTCTTCTCCCAATCTTCTGAGAGTTCTGGATCACCTTGCACACTCCTATGGCATCAGTAACCACTGATTTATAGCTGGTGGATCACTATACCCAGATTTCTGGTGCAGATCTTTCTTTTTTCTTTTTTCTTTAATTCCAGCTTTATGGATGAATAATTGACATAGAAAATTGTAAAGTATTTACAGTGTATATCATGGTAACTTGATATATGTATACACTGTGAAAGAATTCTTCCCACCTAGTTAATTAACACATTACCTCACATATTTGTCTCTCTTCTTTTGATAAACACATTTAAGTATTTAAGGAGTAAAGAACTTAAGAGAGTACTTAGCAAATTTCAATTATACAGTGCAATGTTATCAACTACAGTCATTGTCTTATACATGGATCCTAAGACATTATTCATCTTATACCTAGAAGTTTGTATCCTTTTACCAACCTATTTCCCCTAGCCTTTAGTCTGCCACAACCACTTTTCTATCCTGTTTCTGAGTTTGACTTTTTTTTTAGACTCAACAGATAAGTGATACCATGCAGTATTTATCTTTCTCTATCTGGCTCATTTCACTTAGCATAATGCTTCAAGATCCATCCATGTTATCACAAATGACAGAATTTCTTACTTTCTCATGGTTGAATATTTCATGGTAAATATACACCACAACTTCTTTATTCATTCTTCTGTCAGGGGACACTTAACTTTGTTTCCATACTGTGACTATTGAGAATATTGCTGTAATTAACTGGGAATATAGATATCTATTTGATATCCTATTTTCATTTCCCTTGGATGTATACCTAAAAGTGGGATTGCTGGATCATATGGTGGTCCTACTTTTAATTTTTTGAGGAACCTTCATACTGTCTTCCATAGTGGCTGTACCAATTTACATTCCCACCAATAGTGCACAAGGGTTCCTCTTTTTCCATGTCCTCACAACACTTATTTCTTGTCTTTTTGATAATAGCCATTATAACAGGTGTGAGGTTAGAGTTCACTCTAGTTTTGCATTTTCCTGATGATTAGTGAAGTTGGACACCTTTTATATACCTACTGGCCATTTTATGTCTTTTTTGGAAAGATGTCTGTCCAGGTCCTCTGCCTACATTTAAATTGGATTGTTTTCTGATTTTTTTTTTTTTTTTTTTTGCTATTGAGTGGATGAGTTCTTTATATTTTTGGAAAATAACTTCTTATCAGATAAAAGATTTGCAGATATTTCTCTGTAGGTTGAGCCTTAGTTGTGTAGTTTCTTCCTTGATATCTCTACTGTTTTTCAGTTGCCTAAAATTGAAAATATTCAGAAACAAACTAAACTTATGTTTATTTGTTTAATGTCTCCTATTTCCTTGGAACTTCCATCTACTCATATTCTTTAAGAAGACCCCCTGGGGATTATCTCTGATTCCCTTTTCTCCCTCAATCCCCATAAGCAACCTATAACAAAGTTTTGTGGATTCATCCTTAAAACATATGTCTTGGGGCGCCTGGGTGGCTCAGTGGGTTAAAGCCTCTGCCTTCGGCTCAGGTCATGATCCCAGAGTCCTGGGATCGAGCCCCGCATCGGGCTCTCTGCTCAGCGGGGAGCCTGCTTCCTCCTCTCTCTCTCTCTCTCTCTCTCTCTGCTTGCCTCTCTGCCTACTTGTGATCTCTGTCTGTCAAATAAATAAATAAAATCTTTAAAAAAAAAAACAAACATATGTCTTGAGGGACGCCTGGGTGGCTCAGTTGGTTAAGCGGCTGCCTTCGGCTCAGGTCATGATCCCAGAGTCCTGGGATCGAGTCCCACATCGGGCTCCTTGCTCAGCAGGGAGCCTGCTTCTCCCTCTGCCTCTGCCTGCCACTCTATATGCCTGTGCTCACTCTCTCTCTCTCTCTCTCTCTGACAAATAAATAAATAAAATCTTTAAAAAAAAAACAACAAAAAAAACATATGTCTTGAGACTATATTTATCTTTATCCTGAGGATCATCATACTTATATGTATGGGCAAATATGCATTATCTGTTTTATGTATATTGTATGATATTCAGAGTGATATTATATATGAACATTTTAAATGTATTAGTGATTTGGAAATTTCAACCCATAAATCTACAGTTACATTGGGAAATCACTAAAATTGGAATTTTACTTTCTTTTCAAATCATTTTTATTTTTCAAGCTTCCAGTGTTTTTCTTGCAAAATTCACTTAGTATCTATTGATTCTTGCATTCCTGAAAAATCTTTCCACGGTCATGATTTCCAGATTCTACTCTAATGTTACCCTCTGCAAATTTTACTAGATCTTTTTATATTTGGATGTTTCTGTATTCCTGACCTTTTCTCCACATAGACTTGCCTGACTTAATAGAAAAATGAATTATATTTGGGAAAGGTTGTGTGGGTTATCTTACAACAATCCCATCTCCAGTTACATGGTTTTCTAGCCTTAACTTGAGCACTTTCAGGAACTTGGCACTCTTTATTGCTAAAAGAATTCTTCTTAGACTTTAAAAGGTTTTGCTCTTATTACTCTTTGTTACTAACATCTATCTGCTTGTCCTAGATATTTTCTCATATGGCAAAACTGGTTGTCCATAAGGCAATACTTCTAATTTTTTTTAAATTAATTCGAACAGTTGAAAATGGACTTGAAATATTTGTTGCTTACATTTTTTCTAATTTATGACATATTCTCTAAATATTCAATTAATAAACATATTAGATAATAAATAGTTATAATAAATAATTAGAATTTTGTATTTCTTAATCTATGTTTCCCCCCACACACATGCCCTTTTAATATCAATGTAATGTTGTTTTATGTAGATGATATTCCCTACCCAGAGTTCTGTTTTTTTTTTTAATATTTTATTTATTTATTTGACAGAGAGATCACAAGTAGATAGAGAGGCAGGCAGAGAGAGAGGGGAAAGCAGGCTCTCCGCTGAGCAGAGAGCCCGGCGCGAGGCTCGATCCCATGATGCTGGGATCGTGACCTGAGCGGAATGCAGAGGCTTTAACCCACTGAGCCACCCAGGCGCCCCCAGTGTTCTGTTTTTTAGACTAAAAGTCTTCAGTTCTCAAATGGGTCCCATTACTCGGGTTTTGGATTCTGCTATGTTCTGGCTGTTTTCAAGACACTCTTTTGTTTGCCAATGTCTCTCCCAAAGTAAACCTTCTAGAAGTAGATACAACGTTGTAAAGCTGGAATCATAATAACAGAGAACAGTTCTGAAATTCTCCTGAATTTGATATCATGCATAGAATGAGAAAGTCACATGATTAGGCAATTGTCTGGATTCCTCCACATCTCTCAGCTATGGAGCTATAATGCTGGTACCAAAACATATTGCATACTGATTTAGCTCAAAGTCTAACTTTCATGACAAATATTGGGTTCTAATTTCAAAGATAGGTTCGAATTAAACTGCTATTAATTCAGGGTTACCCAATTTGTTAAGTAGCATTCTGAATCCAAGTGAGAACTTAACAATTGCACTTAATATTCATTCTAGTTTGGTTGACCTAGCTGAGGTCATTTTGAATCATAATTCTGTTGTTCAGAAGAGTACATTATGCCTTTTAACCAAGTCTGATTAAAATGTAAAACAGGGTTATGGACATTGGGGAGGGTATGTGCTATGGTGAGTGCTGTGAAATGTGTAAACCTGATGATTCACAGACCTGTACCTCTGGGGCAAATAATACATTATATGTTAATAAAAAATTAAAAAAAAATGTAAAACAGGATCAAATCTTATGGCAGTCCAGTGATGAACATTCTCCTGATCTACAGGACACTCTTAATCATTAATGCAATGCAGTTATCTCTGACATATACTCATTCAATAACTTTTAAAAAATCCTACAGAGGTATTATATTTAACTGTCAAAATGATTTCTCTAAATAAACTCCATAATATATGATTTATTACCTTAACCAAATAGTGAAAGAATTTGTTTATTTGTTTTAGTGCAGAATAAAACCACATTATTTTCCTTATTGAAAGACTCTCTTTCAGTCTTTTCCTGACATAGGCCCTTCCCCTTCATTGCTCATCTTCTTGATTAAGGAATATCTACAAATCTGTTTATAGCGTTCCTATTATTCTTCACTGTCTCTGTTTTTTCTGAGCTTTATTCTCATGGGCGCTATTTTTAGAGGTGGATGCCACTCTTGTATGTTTATTTCTCTTTTGGTGGTTTTTCCATCCATCTGTGGTACATATCTTTGAAAGGATTACCTTTGATAAACTGATACTTTTTTTTTTAAACTGATACATTTTTAATACTATCTTATTTATACTATCTTGAAAACAAAGATCAGGGCTCTGTATTAGGGACAGCGTATTATCTCTTGTAGCAATTATGTTAACTCACTGTGTCCTAATCTTTCTCCTTTGGGGTGATACAGTTAGGGCCAGATGGACCATATATGTGCAAAGGAATCTTTTGCCCTATAGGATAGGAAGCCCAAAATTGTGAATGTGGGAATTTACATAGGCTACAGAGTTCTTCTCTCTTCCTGAAGAAGGGAGAGAAATCTTTGCTCCCTAATGGTTTAGAATTCTTTGAAATGTAAAAAATAACTCTGGGTTTCATCCTTTGAAGTGTAAACAAATATCAAGGAGGTAAATCCTTTAAATCTTCCTGAGATCTTTCATTATCTATTCACTCATCTTTTAACTAACTAGTCTTTTCCTTTATTCCAGCTTCCAGTTTTCTTTTCTCTGAAAATCCTAACCATACAGAAACATGAAAATACTCATTTCTCTACACTGTCCATGAGATCACTAATCCTTGTGTAGGGACATTCCAATTAAGTATACTTTTCATCATAAAATGTTTAAATAATTAGCAAGCAGATTTTTAATGTGAAGAAATAAATGATAATCAAAGGGAAGAAATATATTGGGTACAGATGGAAAGGGAAAAATAACACAAATTATATTCTTTGTCCAAATGAGATCCTTGCCTTCAAGTTTTCCATTTAAGTTGATAAGCATCTTGTGTTTTTAGACAGTAGTTTCTTGCATCTCACAAAGATATAACAATCCAGTGATCCATGTTAGGCCTAATTAATGGCCTGATGATACATATGAGATGGAATCCTTCTCTACTTCTCTTCTGCACATTCTTTAGTATCTTATCAGGATTATTATGATTATCTCTTCCTTCTAACCATTATATCTACCACTGTTCTCCATACAGCAAACAGAATTTTTAAAAAACTCCAATATAGCCTTTAAAATATCTAACAGTTTCTCAATATGCTTTAGCCACAGTGGTCTTCTCTGAGATATTTATAACAACAATAAGACAGGATATTTCCACTTCAAGGTTTCTTATATCATTTTTTTCTGACTGAAGTGTCGAATGATAGCTGGCCCCACCAAACCACCCAAGTGTTTTCCAGTTCTTCTCCTCTATCAAGTCAGTAAGTTGTAGCAGATTTAACTAATTGTCCATCAACAACAACAACAAAAAAATGTGTTACCTTTTCTGAAACATATAGTTGTCAATGGGAAGTAGTGCATTTCCCATCTTTCTTGCAGGTAGGTAGAGCTATATAACTAGTTCTGGCCAAGGGGATATGAACGGACATGTCATGTTACACTTCAAGGTTTAGCTGCTAAAGTCCTCCCCCATGCTTCCTCATTCGTTCTGCACTTTCTGTATGGTTAGAATTCAGGCACCTTTGAAAGCAACATGTTGAAAATGTCAGTGGCTCCATCAGAATGAGTTCTTGAATATTTGTGTGAACAAGGATGATCCCACTAAACTGTGTAACTATCCACTGCTTCTATATGAATAGAAATAACCTACTGTACTTAAAACAGTATATATTTTAGGTTCTGCTTTTTATGGCAATTAGTCTAACCTTACTATTTAAAAAGAAGCATTGCCTTCAACTACTAAGAAGGCCGAATAAATACCTACAAAATTCGAAACTCTGAAGGGTTTGGACAACAGAATGTGAGTAACATGGGTCATTTGTTATTTACTGCAATTAGGAAGATATTCTACACAAACAATAAGCTTAAGTAAAACTTGACTCATGAACAGAAATAAAAGAGTAAAGAGTCTAGAAGCTTAAACATTAGGAAACAAGATTTTAAAAGGACATAAGTAACAAAGGTTCATCCAGGGTTCTCATTAACAGAGGAACTCAGCTCTGAAAGATTTAAATTAAAAATTCTTCCTTTCCACTCAAGTGTGTTACTTCATGTGGCCTGAAGGAAGCTGCCATTGTGATAGACATAGGGGCATGGAAGCAAGGAAATAAATCAGTCTTGAGAATTATGTCTAGGAGAAATTATAAATTGTGGTTACTGGCACCTGGTACTAACTGGAGACAAGTAAATCAGAACCCTACTGTTTTTGAAAGACTTGTGTTTCCAAAGAAATGTGACCCTGGACCAAAGAAATCTTTGACTATTCAAACCTTATAGCAACTCCTTAGCTAACAAATTTGTATGTGTAACAAGTAGCCAGTTGTGAAATCTGTGCAGCCCTCAAGGACATACTCTTCAACAAACCCTTTTAGATGTGGCTCTGAAGGATAATAGATGAATAACAGAGTTCCTTCCAGATAATAGTATTTAGGTAAATGAAGGACTTTCCATTACTGCTATGGTAGAGACCTCCACAATAACTTCCAACTAGGATGTTTTGTTGCTATGAATGAGTGATTGATGTATATCTCATATTCTTCAACATTTTGAATTTTAATTCTTATTGCTATCTTTGTTCCACTTTATAAAATAGGTATGTAGGTTTAGAAGATGCAAATAATTGTCCTTTTAGTGGTCAGCTCAGGTATTAAATTATGAGAAGTCATATCTGGAACTGATGGAAAAAAACAGTGAATCTTTTATACAGAGTAGGACTATAGTGAACACAGCAAATGGAATGGATTTTGAATTGCCTCCTTGGGGATGGGGTACAAAGTAATATTTTGTGGGGAAAGAGATAGATTATTTAAGAAATGGCTGTCTTTTAAAAGACATGTTTCTTCTTCCATATTATGGAGTTTTCATGGAAAGCAACAAACAACATTTCCCACACCCTCTTGCATTTAGCTGACCAGTTCTATCCACAAGGTGAGTGAATAACCCTTGTGTTGCTTCCATCCTTAGACCATTAAATGTCCCTGGATTTCTCCTGCACCCTTCATCTCCATCACCCTTCATCATTTTTCTCCATTTCAGCTAGCTAGAATGGAGACAATTTCCAGGGTGATCTTAGAAGCCATATATCAAAATGGCGGGGCTTCATTCAATTTAGTTGAATGAAAAGATGACATGGAAGAGGGTTGTTCTGCTGACAAACTCACCTAACCCAGGTGTTATAAGAACAAGAACTAGGTTTCTGTTGTGTTGGAGTGCTTATACATCCCTGAGGCTATTTGTTAAATGTTACTTCCTCAGATAACATTCCATCTGTATATTACCCATCTTAACCTGGGCACATAGAAGATGGACATTAACTATTTTTTGAATGAGTATATATATATATATATATATATATATATATATATATATAATTTGAAGAAACTCCTCATTTGAGTTTTTACTTTCAACATATTTTCTTTCCTAAAATTTTACCCATTAAAGATGATTTACAATTTAAATGTATTCTTACTCATCCAAACATTTTCTATTTGTTATGCATACTCAGTGAAGTTTCTGTCATTTTCTTAACTCCCAGATAATAAATCTGTTATGACCTTTTTCTAATTTTATTGCCTCTGGATAGTTTCTCAAAACTGTTACACACACACACACACACATACACACACACACCCCATAGAGAAGTAGAATTCCTGGAGTTAGTAGGGGAAAAAAAAACCCTGGAATTACCAGTTCATTCTTTTATCCTCTGAAGAAAGTTAATGTAGTCTTAAGCCATGATGATGTGATAGTTTTTCTTTTAATATGATAAACATTGAAGGTTGTTGACATTTGACTATGAGAATTTATTTGGTTCTTTACCAAAATATCTAGGCTCTTTTTCTTTCACTCTTTTGGCTCAAGTTAACAATGAATTGGCCACAGGTATTGGAAAAGGGCTTTCCTTTTTGTCCCTAGTTCTGTGTTGGTTCAGTGCATTTCTAGAGTATAACTCCTTCACCATATGGGCTCAGAACTCTCCTAAGAACTAAAAATATGGGAAATGAACAATACAATATTATTACATAAAGTACTGACTCATTTTAACTTGGAAACTTGTGAGATTTATTTTTCATTGCAGCAGAAAGACTCCTTTCAACAGATCTCTGTTTCAAGCCACATACAGATTATCATGTCCTTATCACCAGAGTTTAAGGGATCAAAGTTGACCATAAGGCCACATTCTTGTAATTCACTTTTTCAAAAGAAGCAAATCTCAAGTCTTAAGATTTTCTCAGTATCTGAAATAATGGTGAGGTTTGAGATGAGGAAGTGGAATGTGTAACGATAAACTAGAGCCTTTTATGGGATGTGGAGGATTTTTATTGCACAGCAGAAACATCATGGAACACAGATTCATTCATTAAATGCTTTGTGCATGTGTGATTTGTTTAAAGGTTTTTACTGTTCAGTAAAAAACAAAACAAAAAAAACCCCTTCATTTTAGTACAACCAACAAAAGCTCCAAAAATAAGTGTTTCTAAAAATGAATTCATGGAAACAAAAATCATTCTTTTATTTTGAAGTAGATATCTTTAAAAAAAAAAAGTTATTTTCTCAGTAGGCCTACAAAGCTCATCAAGTCAAAGATTTACATGAAAATTTACTAAATGTGAATATCCCAAATTTTAGCTATAGAGAATTTTCAGCGAAGTTCTGCACAACACATAACATCCAGTAGATGACCAATTTTCCCAGTTTGTTTGGGACTGATCATAATGATCTTAACATTCTCCTCAGTTTGACTAAACTGCAGACAGGATTTTTACTGACTCTAGGCCAAGGCCTCCTTTTTTTAAAGCATTAACTTTAGGAAACTTTCCATTGTAAATTTTCTCTGCCTCTTTGAGATAATAAATCTTCTCACAGCCACTTGACAGTTTCACATCCCAGGAATATCTTTCTGAGGGACCCAAGAGTCATCTCTGACAAGTAACCATCAGGAAAGCATGTTATCTCTTAGTTTTTGTGTGGCGGTAGCCTAACTTCAGTAAACAACAACTAGCAAACACAGATGGACTAATTCCATTGACCAATTTCTCATCTGATATCCTCCAATACTTTCCCACTAGCTTACTTCAGAGCTTAAAAACCTTTCACCTTTGTTTCAGTACAGATGAATTCATTCTCTCTCCCCTATTGCAGTAGTCTTGAATAATGTCTTCCTTGCTTTAGCTCCATCTGATGCTTTTTTCCTTTGACAGACTTTCTCTGAGTTAGGATTAAAAATGTTAAGTCCCAGGAACCTTTTCACTCTCTAGAACAGTTAGGTTTGTTCTTAGCATAACCCTTTAGTTCATTTATTGATAGTTCTGAAGTCTGTTGTTCTCTCAGAAGAGCAGGAGTCGTCAAAGACCATGCTGCTTGTGTGATAGTTTGCACATCATTATTCTGCTGGATATTATTTTTAGGTGTTCAATCAATATTTGTAAAGTAGAGATTGTTCAACAAGAATATAGACATATTAGAGAGGGCATGGATTGCATGGAGCACTGGGTGCAGTGCAAAAACAATGAATACTGTTATGCTGAAAAGAAATAAAAAATTTATTTAAAAAAAAGAATATAGACATGCTAAAGTCATTGCATCATTCTCCTTCATTGTTAGATCCATGTAGAATACAGGATGACCCTGTTCACTTATTTATTCATTCATTAATTTATTCATCTGTACATTCAACAAATAGTTATTGAGAGCCTCACATTTGTCAGCCTAATAGACTTTGTCCCTGATCTTAAATATTTTATAAACTAGAAGAAGAAATAGTAACGATTCAAAAAACAACAAAAGTAAGAACAATCCTTTCTCTCTCTAGATTTCTGTCTCTGTTTCTCTCTCTCTCTCAAACACACACACACACACACACACACACACACACACACACACACACACTTTAAAATGTGGAAAGTCCTCTGGATAAACTTAGAAAGTAATATGAGAGAATGCAAAGTAAGTTTTGGCCATAATTTCCTACTTTAACCCTTTATAATCTGTTAAAAGTTCTAAAACTCATTAGAAGACTTGAGATTTGCTTTTTAACATGATTATTCAAATACTGTCCTGGATGCAATGAGGTGGTCCAATATATTTCGATGAATATACCAAATTGTTAAGAAGGAAAAAAAAAGTGTACTGAGGTTCTTACATTAGCTACGATTAAAATAATTTGGCATGTGTTAGAAACCATTTTGGTATTCTGATTTTCTAAGATTTATTTATAATATTAAATAATGAATTTTAAATTCATGTTTTAGAATATGAATGTGAGTCCTTTGAGAGAGGTTATCTTGTGGGTTAAAAGACCTCACATGGCCAAATAGATGGAATTTTGCTATGGACATCATTTTTTCCCATCATTCTGGGAAAGAAAAAATGATTACTATACCAAGCAATACAGGAGAAAGAATGATATGGCCATGACTGACTAAGATTTGTGGTTGGAAATACAGGCCACTTCTATGCCTTTCTTTTGGCTCAGTAGAATGATGTGTTCATTATATGTGTATTCATAGTTCAGTGTGTGTGTGTATTTGACCTATTGAGTGTTATCTTTAGATCTTTAGATATAGACCTATTATATTCTTGCTATGACTGTGAGATTAGAATTTAGGATGCTGACAAATGACTGAAAAAAAATGTTTTTCAGTTCTTTATCCCAGTGTTGGTTAATCAAGCATGCTTTATTCAACCTCGCAGAGATTCTTGTGGGGTCATCAGATAGGCTTTGATTAAAAATTTGTGGCATACTTTAGCAAAGGAATCAGCTAACAGGATGTGTGGTTCACAGTCAGCAAAATTACTATATGCCTGAACATTTGTTAGTCAAGTGAAAGCCTAGGATATGGATGTATTCTAATGGATGTGAAATTACTATTTGTATTTGTTGGAATATTTTAATTGCAAATAACAGAAAACTCAACAGAAATGAATTTATTGACTTCTTTAACTCAGCAGTCCAGATCGATGCTTCTGTGACTTGGCACAGTGAATAAGTCATCTCATTCTCTCTCTCTCTGCTCTATCTTCCATGGCACTAGTGTTCTTTCTTCAGTTCTACATGGTGGTTTGTTGATCTTTTATGATGATTGCAGTCCTGCACCTCATATTATCTGTTCAATTCATGTAGTGGAAGAAAAATTCTGCTTCTGCCTGGTCTTCCTGGCTTGAACTGGGTTAGGGTTCTTTCTTAAAAAGCAACCAATTGTGAGGAGATGATTTGATTGGATTAAGTCTGCCAGGCCCATCTCAACAGCATTGCTAATACATTGTGGAGAAAGTGAACTCCCTTTCCAAGGAAAATCACTACTTTTGATAGAAAAAGGAGGAAATCAACCCTTTGTATACTAATGTTTAGAGGCAACCACTAACAGTTCCTATGTAATTTATACAAAGACTGATTAGCTGTGAAATAGACTCTTTCCAACATGGCTTACAGACACCAAACTAATATACTTTTAATGTTCTTTCTTTTGCCCATTCACTGGGTGCTTTCCAGAAAGGACTCTAGGATTATTCTGTAGATTTGCTGTCTCCTTCTCTGTAATCTGTTACTTCTCTTATCACCCAAAGCTCTCCAATCTCCCTGCCTCTACTCATTGATGCACATTGAACCTGCAGTCTTTTTTTTACTCACACAATAGCATTTGGTGGTCTATCAGGCAAAATCTCAGTGACCCATTATAACTGGACTATACTTCATTATTTAAAAACTACTTTTCCTTTTCTTGAAGATACATTTTCATAAACTATAACTATCTAATTTTTCCTCTTGGAAGGGAGGAAATTTATTTTTTACCCAGTCCTAGTAAAATAGTCCCGTTTTATAAAAATGTGTAGAATGATTTTTTAAAATGCTAGAAGAGAAAGGTAAAATTAATTTGAGTTTAATTTTCTACCTTATTAAAATATTACTAAGCTATATCTTTGGTAAGAAAAGATGCAAAGAGAACAGAAGGCTATGAGTTACAAATTTATACTAACCCTACTCAGTTTTTCTATTTTCAGAGATGTGAGTTAAAACTTAAGATGATAGTGGTTAATAGCAAACACACATATTACATCTATTATGTGTCAAGCAATGTTCAAACATATAATTATTTAATTCTCACAATAACTCTATAAAGTAGGTAATATTATTATCCATATTTTAAATAGAACTCTATCACAGAGTAGCCAAGCAACTTGCCCAAGGAACATAACTAACAAGTGGCAGAACTGAGGTGGGGACCTGGACAGTTTGAATTCAGAATCTATGTTTTCATTCTGAACACTATATTACTATAAAAGATTAAATTTTTTGAGTTGGTAGTAAGCCAAAAAGTAACTTAGATGAAATGGTAGAATATATGGGCAGAAAGATGTTTTTATTTATTATATTCTTTTTATAATAGATTAAGACCCAGGATGAGCCTAATCAGGGAGAATATGAGGCTTTTGTTGACTTTTATAATAATTCTAGAGAATACCAACTACTTTTGTGCCCTACTTGATATTGAGTTTGAGGATGTGATTGACTTTAAGATCTTTTAGTCTAATCTCTTATCATTTTTATATCATTTCCATGAATCATCCCCGAGGTTCTCTTTATTTTGTTGTGATAAAAATCTAAGTCTTGGTTAAGAATCTCAGGAAACATGTAGAAAATAAACAGAATTGGTCTTTTAATAATTCTTAGAACTTAACTGATATGGAGTCCATGGAAAAAGTAGAAATTAGCCTACATTATATGCTATATAGGTTGGTCCATTCTCCCTAAATATGTGTATATATATATATATATAATAATTTTCTGCTACTAAACTTTAAAATAAACTTGAATAAATGTATTTGAGTTTAGAAAGAATAAATGTACATAAGAAAGCATCAAGCTTCATGATTTTAATAAAAAATAGCCATTTCTGTTAGACATAGGAAATACTTGAGGAATACATAAAATTTGCTATTTGTATTTTTTCCAATAATTCAGAAACTAGTTTTCAGCATATGACAAAATAAGGTATGTGTTTTTAAGTGTAATTGTTTAAATGATGATTTCTGACTTCCAGTTATAAATGCCTACTTTATCTAACAGGCATACTTCCTAAAGTTTTGAAGTTTCATGTTTATGTCTGGGAATAAATCTTTAAGTTGCATGTTGATAATGAAAAACTTGAATTGCATCACTAATGTTGCCAGATGGTTGGATTTACTCCAGACTTAATAACTTCTAAAACCCATGAAGTTAAAAGTTCCTGTCATATTTTATGTTAATTTTAAATTTGTGTGAGTCTTAGAAATACCCATGGGACCAAATCAACTGAAATTTCTCCTCATTTATATAATTCAAAGAATATATGTAATCTAACTTATTGATGGCATTAATACATTCACAAACATAAAATAAACTACTTTGTCCCTTGAGCTCACCTGCCACTCCTTAGAAATGTTTCTCTGCTCTACAACTATTGTGCTATCAGTCAATAAACACTTCTTTATCTGAGGACTGAAAATAATCTTTGAGATTTGTTTATATGTTGGCCTCTTACTAGTGCACGTATAATTAAATCAGCCCTTCACAGAGCTGACCCAAGCCAAAATTGTGATGTGAATGAAGTTGGTCTTTGGTCCTCCTCCTTTATTTTTATTTGGGGCTTGAATGCTTTAGTGCCTAATTCCCACACCCAAGGTTTTGACGTTACCAAAGTTCTCTCTTGGTCATCTCAACTGGATTACTCACCACCCTAGAAGCAGTCCTACCTCTTCTGTCTTCACCTTGCATCCAGCAGACCCACTGGTATTTCTCCTTGGGCCTGGCTGAGATTTTTTGGCCAGATAAATCTCCTGAATCTCTTTACTTAAAATTATTGTCAGGTTGGGTCTACCCCATGTCATCCTTACACATTTGGTTTCTTTTGCTCCCAGATCAAGACCTTACCCTTTTCCTCATTCAGTTGTGGTGTTTGAACCCATCATTAGTCAGAGTACTCTTGAATCTCAGTCTTGTCCTTTGATATTTTAGCTATTTCCTTTACCTTTATGCTTTATGCAGTTTTAATCTTCATGGCTTCTGTGATCTCATACAAAATTGTTTATGGGAAATAATGAACAACAAAGCCCTACGTGGAATACTCAGAAACACTGTGTTCTAGGTTGACTTCTGTCCATTTTTAATACCATTTTTGGATTTGGAATATCAGCCTGTTGAATATAGGCTCAGCAAATCCATATTACTTAAGCTTCTACAAAGTAATATCACAACTTACAGAATTTAAGACTCACTGTATGGGCAGTATTTTCTGAATTGCCAGCTTGTATAATGTTACAATCCCTGCTAGAGGCAGAAACAAGGCTTTACATTTAATAAGTGCTCAGAGAATATTTACTGAATGAGTGAAAATGGGTATTAGTTTGAATGTCATGAGTTATTATTAATGATGCTTTGTTAAAGGTTCACAAAACACCTCTATTTGCCAGTTTCCAGAATTCTAGGGTCCTCTGCAAGTCTATAATTTTTGAAAATTACCATTTACAGTCACATTCCTAATATTTTTTAATGAGGATGAAATGAACCTAGGCCTAAACAACTGGACTTCTTAAAATGGCTGTTACTTTTTCTCATTTCAAATTCCTCTTCATTCTTTTAGCCTATCTCTTCTTGTCAAGGATGACGGAAGCTAAATAGAAATTAAAGACAGCTTTCCCATGTGAAGACTACAATGAGCTCTTCAGATACTGATGCTGGTTCTTGTTTGCTGTTTCTTTGCTATTTTTTTATGAGTTTTATGAGGTTTTATGGACATCCTAATTTGCTTATGAAATGCAGCTTATCCTAAGCCTAACTTCTCCAAAACTCTTCCTAAGTAAGTGTGTGTGTGTGTGTGTGTGTGATTCTTTTCTTTCTTTCTTTTTTTTTTTTTAAAGATTTTTATTTATTCATTTGACAGAGAGAGATCACAAGTAGGCAGAGAGACAGGTAGAGAGAGAGGGGGGAAGCAGGCTCCCCACTGAGCAGAGAGCCCGATGCGGGACTCGACCCCAGGACCCTGAGATCACAACCCAAGCTGAAGGCAGAGGCCCAACACACTAAGCCACCCAGGCATCCCTGTGTGTATCATTCTTGATGAGGGCAATTTTACCTCTCTTATTCTAAAATGTGCCCATCTGCAGGGCCGATGTGAAACTGCTGCGTGATGCTCAGCTGCATTATTTGGTTCCTGCTTCTGTCCCAATCGATAAGTGTGTATGACATGCTGATTATTTAATATATTTTTTAAAAAATTTTATTTATTTATTTGACACAGGGAGACAGAGGGATCACAAATAGACAGAGAGGCAGGCAGATAGAGAGAGGAGGAAGCAGGCTCCCTGTTAAGCAGAGAGCCCAATGACCTGAGCCAAAGGCAGAGGCTTTAACCCACTGAGCCCCCAGGCGCCCCTATTTAATATTTTGAATATCATCTCATCTTTTTATTTTTTAAAATATTTTTATTATGTTATGTTAGTCACCATACAGTACATCAATAGTTTTTGATGTAGTGTTCCATGATTCGTTGTTTGCGTATAATACCCAGTGCTCCATGCAATCCGTGTCTGTCTTAATACCCATCACTGGGCCAACCCATCCCCCCACCCCCTTCCCCTCTAAAACCCTCAGTTTGTTTCCCAGAGTCCACAGTCTCTTGTAGTTCATCTCCCTCTGTGATTTCCCCCACTTCACTTTTCCCTTCCTTCTCCTAATGTCCTCAATGCTATGCCAGAGCTCATAAAACCCATCCCTCAACAGCCATGTTATTTTTTATAGTTGGTGCATCTCTTTATGGCTTCCCCTTTGGTAGCCAGAATTTTGTTTCTTAAAAGCTCACATTTCTCTAAGGCCACATGACGTAATATTAGAAACTTCTTATATACAAAATATTGTGTTAGAAATTACGGAAGAATCTTAAGAACACTTTTTTTTTTTCTTATAGTCCCTGTGGTTTAGGTCATATTTCTAGTTACATCTCAATTTTCAAAATTTAAAATGTAAATATAAATTTACAGCTGTATTTTTAGAATTTAGACTTTATGTTTGATATGTCAACTTTTTATTCAGTATTATGAAAGGTAACATAACAGGATTTTTTTTGTATATTTATTTTTGGTCCTCTTCACTAAGTTTTATGTTAGTTATGTATAAAGTAGCAAACTATAACCTTTCCTTCTACAAATTTCTGAGATACTTCTTTTATTATAGCCAAATGTTTTCTACTATAACTACTTTATTCACCAAGTACTGACAGAATACCTATAACAAATATCAGACATAATACTAAGACAATTAGTTTAAAAAATAAACAAGAGAACAACCTTATCCTTGTAATTCCACCATTTATTATTTATTCTGTGTCTTTTCCAATGAGATAAACATAATTTTGTCTTCCTTCCTCTTTTACTTGTATGTTCTTTTTGAACTAAGAAAGCACCATTTGTAAATCCCCTATTACAAAGTATGATAGAATATTAAAAATATTTACCACCTGTGATTAAGATTGTATGATCATTTTGTTTGTTGGGGTTCTCAACTGCTGAATACCCATCAAAATCTTTTGAGGTTTGTTTCTTTGCTTGACTGTTTTTAAATTATAGACTCAAGGGGCACCTGGGTGGCTCAGTCAGTTAAATGTCTGCCTTTGGCTCAGGTCATGATTACAGAGTTCTGGGATCAAGTCCTGCATCGGGCTCCCTGCTTAGGGGGGAGCCTGCTTCTCCCTCTGCCTCTGCCTGCCACTTCTACTTCTTGTGCGCTCTCTCTCTCTCTCCCTGTCCAATTAAAAAGCAAACAAACAAACAAACAAACAAATAATTAAATAAATAAAATTTTTTTTAAAAAGTTAAAAAATAAAATTAAATAAATTATAGACTCAAGAGTTCTACTTCAAATCCACTCCCTGAGTTGGAGTATCACTGAGTTTGATGTGCAGCAATAGATGATCTTTTAAAAGCTCTGCAATTAAGTCTTATAAGGACGCTGGGTTAAGAACCATTGCATGTACCCATTATGAAGAATTTCAAACTTTATGCATTAATAGATTTTCTTCTCAGTTATTTTCTTCTAGGAATGACTTCATACATTATTAACACTCTATTTCCTAGCTGTTGTCTTTTAGAATATCTGGTTTTAGAGTTTTATTTGACATGTTTCCTTTCTATTCTTAAGATTTCTGACTCTGCATGAAAGCCTTTTTTGTTACTTTTAAATATTTTAATAGTCTAATGTTACTTTTACTCTCTTTAGGATGGTTTCTATAGATAATGGTTGTCTTCATGAATATTTAACCAAAGAAAAATAATAAACCGAGGTGATCGGCCTAGTTTAATATCTATTTTGTATGGTGATTCATATGGGATCTTTTTTGGTAAATATTATGTCTATTAAAATAAAATAAAAATTTAAAAAATCTGTTAAACTCTTTCAAAGAGGCTAGAATTCTCTTAAAAATAAAATATATGCTTTTATTGTGATTATAAATAACATACCTGTTTAGAATGTAAATTACAAATTTCAAATGCTTCATTGTGTTGCTAGTAGAGTATTTTGGACCACACGTAAGATATTGATAATAATAAATGGTTTCTTTGTCTTAAATTCAGTTTCATATTCATTATTAGACTTGAAATCTAAGATTTTAGAATAAAGCCTTAACCTCAGTGGAGGAAATGTTGACCTGAAGAATGAAATTTGAAACTTGGTTCTGTTAATTCATTACATGAACTGAACACTCAAAACTTTGTCTTTAAGAATAATAAGGCAATAATGATAATAATAATAATAATACCAATCTCACTGTTATTTTTAGGAGTTTCAATGGGACAACATAAGTTAAATTATCATGGTTATTGCTTGGCAAATGGCAGGGAACTCTTAAAAAATCTACTTCACTATTTACTACTGTACTTCTATTATTGCTATTAGTTTGAATGAGTAAGTTCTCATAACCTTATTAGGAGACTAGGGTAGATAAATGGTCTATGAATTTTATGAGTAAGGAGAAAGCTCATAAAATATTTTTTGTTAATATTTCAATATGGGTGATTTGCAACCATCAAACATTGCACTCTTGCACAAAATGACCTTCACAGGTCATTTCATAAATAGTGCTTGAAGTATGCTTTGGTTGCAAGGAGTAAAATGGGTCACATTAGTCCGGCACGACATATCCTGTGGAATCAGAGTGTAACTTTTATTTTCTCATTTAGCTTTCATTGAGTGAAGAATGCAATTTCAATTGAGCACTGAATTGGAGATTCAGAGAACGGGGGTTTTATTACCAGCTCCATCACTGACATACAGTGGGCCATTAGGAAAAAATTACTTTTCTGGTCTGAACATCAGAATTCCCTTCTTTAAAATAGAAATAAATTTAGTGGCTTGGAAAATAATGTTGGATTTGGCAAATATAGATACACTCAATATTCTGGAGTGTTTGATTTAATGAAATTCATGCTGTGTTCATAATGCAAAGAAATAACAAGTAAGCATATATATGATGATGATGCAAGTAAGCACTTACCTAAATGATGATGATGATAAATAAATAAATAAATAAATAAACCACATAGGAAATTACACCAGTCAATGTAGCCATAGTTTTGAAATGTGCTGTATGGTGTTATGAATATGGAAGAACAAATTATCTGTCCCCTTCAAGAGCATGGCCATCCATTCAGATTAACCCTTTCCAGTGTGATTAAAACTGGAAAGAAGTTGACTTGAATGCTCATGTTTGATCTTGGTACTTGTAGGCAGTGGTATTATTCAGCATTTGTATGAATGAATGTGCACTGGTGTATGTTAGTATATTTGTAGATCTCCAAACTAGGGGCTGAGGGGGTATATATAAAACAAGACATAAATGGGTTTAACTGCAGAAAGAGTGGGATAAAACAAGGCAAGGGGAGGAACAATTTCCATCAACAATGAAGCGATTCTAAACCAGTCTTTAAACCCTTCAGGAGATTTGGGTAAGACTAGGGCCAGGAAGACATCCAGAAGGTTAGCCCGACACAACAGGGAGTAGATTAATTGTTCTCTGACACTTCCGTGGACATGCTGGGGAGAAGGCTATGCATGTAAAGACAAGTATAATTGCAAACCAGGAGGAGACTTTTTCCAAGTCTTTAACCAAAGGGGGAGATTTCAATCAGGTTCAAGCTGACTCAGGACAAATCAGGGTGAGGCTGGAACTTAGTCTCCTGAGCAGAAAGGAACAAGAAGACAAGGGCCACCAGAGAAAGTCAGTGAATAACCAGTATAGTTACATTTCTGGTTGTTAATCTTTTTAAGTTTTTTATGCAACACGGATTTACATGTTTCACATTTTACATTTTAACCCACTAGATAGAGCTATATTTAAAAAATACATATTTATTATTAAATAAGTCTGGAAGACTAAATAGACAAAAATATTAAGGTTCAATCTAAAGAGAAGAAGCAGTGATATATCACTAATTTAATGCAATAAATCACAACTCAGAAAAGAGGATTAAAAAGCAGAAAAAGTGTTATAAGATATCTGTTTTCCAAAGAAAGGAAATTCTATTTGTTTGTTTTTCAAGTAATTTCAGACATATTTGGGTATACTTTTTGTTGTTGTGATTGTTAATAAGGATAATTCATTTGAAGCACAGCTCACAAAAAATATAAGAATTCAGACAAGTTAAGTTGAACATAAAAATCATTCATTTTACATTTATTTGTTGAGTACCTACTACATACTTGTCATTATTCTAAGCACCAGAATAACAAATAGAGCAGAGACATTGGCCCCATCCTCATAAGCCTTACATTATAGTGGGAGAAAGATAACAATAAATAAAATTAATAAAAATCAGTAAAACAATAATATACAAACAAAAAAACAGAAAGTCTGCAAGCTTAGAACTATACTTACAGAGAAGAATAATGAGTTCCCATTTGAAAATTATTTTTAAAATTAGCCTTCCAAGAAAAGATTAATGGATTTAGTTATTCATATTTTTACAAGCTAACTTGTGGGAAGATAGCAGCATTTTGCTCATCCCTAAACCCTTCTCCCTCACAACCTCTATATGTTATAGAATAATGTAACAAAAGGAGGCATAAAAACCACCGTTAAGTGAAATCTCTCAAGCCTCCCCTGACTGTTCCAGGGAAGAAAACAGGTACCAAACTTCATTTTCCTTG
This sequence comes from Lutra lutra, assembly GCF_902655055.1. Taxonomy (NCBI): domain Eukaryota; kingdom Metazoa; phylum Chordata; class Mammalia; order Carnivora; family Mustelidae; genus Lutra; species Lutra lutra. Next base: position 104,960,766 of record NC_062283.1, read on the forward strand.
GTGCTCAGGGAGATCCAAACAACCAGATATTCCTAAGTAAAACTGGCTGTTTTTTGTTTTGTTTTGCTTAACTGGCAAGTGCCAATCAATGAAGAATACAATAACCAGTCATACATTTGGGTACCACTACCTTAATTTATGGTAAGGCACCACCAGTTTTACCCATCACTGTTTTGTCCCATCATTGAAAAAGTAAACAAAGTTCTTCCAGGAGGTTCAAAAAAATTATGAAATTCAAAAACATTACTCAATAATTTGAATATTTTTTAACACTTTGAATATTTCAGTGCCACTTGTGCTTGATGCCAAACATTCATATAAAACAAAATCTTCCTGGCTGCTTAGTTGGTGCCCATACCTGGTAAGTACAAACAAATGAGCAAGTCCAACCATATTCATAGATCTCCTCTCTATGCTTGCAAGTACAATTTTAGTTTGACAAGATGTGTTTACATTGAAAATTGGTACTGATGTGAATGCTTTCAGTGATTTTTTCATCAGGAGGCATTGAACAATGCCAATAGTCCCAAGCTTTAACCAACTGAACCACCCAGGGGTCCCAATAGTCCCAAGTTTTATTAAGCCCCAGCTATTGTGCGCTCTCTTCCAGCCAGTGCAATATGATAATATAATCTGTAATATATTTCAGAGGCTTTGAAACTCTAGTTTGATAGGCTATTATAAATAGTTGTAGCCATTAAAAACTTCAACCCAATATGTTTTAAATATTTAAGTATTTTTTCTTCTAAATGTTTGGTCTCAAAATGACATTGAAACTTAATTGTCACTATAAAATCATTTGGAAATATTCTGTTTCAAAAGACACAATAAAGAAAATTATTAGCATATATAATAATGAGGTTGAAATAGCATTTTGTCATAGTTTTATTTCTCATTTATAGTTTCACCTACATTCTTTGGAATGGATTTTTCTCTTCCATGAGTCAAAATTTAATACAAAAGTTTTGTTTTTATAGTTCTCATCATCTTCAGCTATAAATGGTGTATATGTAGGTTGAGAAAATGGATCTTCCTATTTCTTTTTAGTCAATAATCATTCCTAAATATAAGAAAAGTGTATTTCCTTGATTTAAAAATAGACTATTATTACATTTTAAGATAATAAGCTTTAGATAATACTTAAAAGTTTAGAACATTTTTCAAAACATTAAAAATATACAAATCCAGACAACTTCACTTCTTTTTGTATTTCCATGTAAGTACAAGGAGAATTTCAGGATTTCAACATAAGATTTACTGAATGATAATGACTTTACAAAGACTACAAGAAGCATTAACAGTGATAGTAATAATTAAAAATTACATACTAATTGAAAATTAGGTTCATATGTGAAAACACGCATATTTATATGGTAATATTAAGAATGTCACCATATAAACAAGAATACGCAAGCACATATTCCATTAGCAAAAAACAAAGGATGTCCTACATGGCTTGTGATTTCTGAAAAAGCTGATTGTATACTTATACAAGAATAAAAGTAAAAAAGACAAATAATGTCTTTATATTATTATGAAGATAGTTTTGGCCTTGAAGAACTCCTAAAATGGTCTTGGAAACTTCCAGGGCTCCCTCAGACATATTCTGAGAACTATCATCCTGCTAGAAAAAAAGGGAGTAGCCTGTGAGTACAGTAAGTTGAATAACTAAAAATTACAATTTTCACATTTTCTCTTTGGCTAAAACTTTTAAATTCAAACTACATTCATATTAATAAATTCAAAGGAATATTTTCCAAAGAAAACATTGTCCCACATATCTACATTTGTAAATACATATGTGTATCTGTGTGTGTTTGATTTATAAGGAGAAAGTTATGCTGTTTTATATAACAACTGACTTTATAATAAGAATATATATTTAGTTAAAATTTTTTGCAAAGAAGAATAAATAATAACTTTATGAAAGTGGTTTCTCATATGAAATTCATGTCTGCTATTGACAGGGATTCTAAAATATTTTCTTAGGCAGCATCAAAAAAACTACAAGCACCACACGCCAAGAATACTAATCCCACAATTGTCCAAATCATTTCTTCAACACATAAGCCCAATTATGTCATCAAGATGATAGCATCAGAATGAAAGAATGACACTTTTAGAAGAAATGTAATAGTCATTGAGTTGTCAAATCAAAGATGCTCTGGTCTGGAAGGATACTTCACAACTATCTAGTTCAGTGACCCATCAATGCCTTAATATATTCCACAGCTTTCCTAACAAATTCAGTCTCTGCTTAAATGCCTCTAAATTAATGGAGAATGTACAATTCTCTAGTGTGTCATTTTGATATGGCAATTTTGCTAAAAGTCCTTCCTTCTATGTAACTGATATCGGCCTTTTTATTCCCATGTATGCCCTTCCATAATATTTTGATCCTTGAGACAGAGTAGGACAGTTACTAGTTATGCAAGCCTTGAAAGTCACCGAAGTGATTTAACTCCACTCTCTTATGATAAATGCTTGGATTTAATTATCCTTAAGTTTTCTTTAGGTTGTTCCTGCGCTAAAAACTTACGGTTTCCTCTCTGTACACATGCACATGGGGGTGCACACACACACACACACACACACACACACACACAAATGCATATACACCTGGTGTGTGATCTTATGTTATCATTTAATCTTTAGGATCCTAATTTCCTTTTCTTGAAACTGTTAAAAATTATATCTACTTTATTTTTTCCACAGTGTTATTTTGAAACAGTAAACATGGTACAAGGAAATACTTGACAAGTTGTGAGAACTCTACATAATAGCAATAAAAACAACTGGTTTAAAATAAAAATTAACATTATGGAGAAATGAGTAAGTGGAAGAAATAAGTAGTATATGCAAGTAGCATTTAGTTAATCAAAAATATACACAAATGTATTGATATATAAAGTAGCAGAATTTGGGAGATTTCTGCCTTTACTATGATAGAATAAGATTATAATAGATAGACTCTTCAGCAAATAACAACTATATGCATTGGAGAAAACACACACCCACACACACATTCTACTTGATAGTCCTGGAGAATGAATAAAAGCAGATGGGTATTGGAGGTGAGTTGGAATTTGGAAGAAAAGATTGTCATGGGTTGAACTTCCTGTTTTTGTGACCTGAGCCTGAGGTTATCCTCAATCACAGGTGTAAGATGGTAAAGGACAACTAAGGAGCCAGAAGACAGTTCAGAGTGTCCATGACCTTTATAGTGTGGGAAGAAGTCCCAAAGAGGAAAAAGGCCAAAAAAAAAAAAAAAAAAAAGGAACCCTAAATTGTAGATTCTACCCTAATTTCTGATTGACCCTGAGACCATGTTTACAAGGCAAAATCAAAACAACTTCCCCTAAAGATAGAAGGACAGAACTGGGAGATCGGCAACACAACCTACTAATCAATTTAACTATCTGCTAAAATAAACATATCAAGGATAATGGCCAAAAACATACCAAATTGGTGACTTAATTTTACAACATCAAGAAGTTTGGTGAGCCATTAGTAGACTAAATATAAACATAATGCCTAGCCACAACAGAACAAATTCGCCTGAAAGCCAAAGAAAGAGTATCTTGAAAGCAGTGAGGGGAAAAAAAAATGATTTCAAAGATTTGTAGCAGAAGACTAGGGATCAAATATTTGAAACACAGAAAAAAAAAAAAGAATCTGTTAAGCCAGAATTCTAGTCCAGCAAAATATATGCATCAAGAAAGAAGGTGAAATAAAGATATTTCAGGTTAACCAAAAAACAAAGACAAAAACCAATAACAAGAGAAATCACCAGCAGGTCTGTACTTCAAGTAGGGCCATTCTTTAAGCTGAAAGAAAATATGATACCAGAGGGGAACACAAAGCTTGAGAAATGAATAAAGAGTATCAGAAATGGCAAATATTTAGGTATGTATAAAAGATGTTTTTCTTTTAATTTCCTTAAAAATAAACAAAATGGTTTAAAGCAAAAATTACAACATTGTCTTATGAAGTATAGAATGCATGACATTGGAATGCACTTGGCAATTATAAAATAAAGATTGGCAGTGGTGGTAAATAGACTTTTGATTGATTGGAATGACAAATAGAGAAGCATAGCTAGACAGAGTAATAAATACAAATTTCTTTGTGTTACTATACATACAAGTATCTCCTGGTTTTGTCCACTGAGAAGAGATAGACTCAGCGATATCCCACTCACTCACATCAAATTAGCATATGTAATACCCAGAGTGTGGTTCTAAAAGTCATTTTCAATAAATGGAACCAAGGAGATTTAGTTGATTCCAGGTCTGGGACAGAAAAAATACAAGATGAACAAAAAGCACATTTTAATGCCAGAAAATAAGAAAGTGCTCTGAAAAGGATGGGACCATGTTAAAAGTTCACAGGAAGCAACCTGAAAGAGCTCCCAATGGCCAAATCCAAAATAATCTGATAACAAAAGAAATAATGATAGCATTATTATATAATCCACACAACAAAAATATTCAATGAATAGACATGAATATAAATAAGTAATACCAAGGGAGAAGGAAAAGTTCTTTCTTATAGAACAATTCCAATTAATAAATGTGTAAGAAATGGAAGAAATAGACAATCTTTATTAGAACTTTTGCGGGAAAGATCAGGGATGTAAGTTGAAATTGGTGGATGAAAGTTTGAGGAGAAACTGGGTATCTGCAGAGTCACAAAGTATCTGCCCCAAGGTACTTATTAGCTACAAAAGGAAAGATAATAACTTTACAATGGAGAAATCCAACATACATCACCATAACCAAATGACTGTAGTTACCACAAATAATAAGACATGTTGACATTATGTGGCCCTTGGTAAACTGCACTGAGAAGGGTAATTTCTTCAGTGTTATTTTTGCCAAGAGTATATAACTTCAATCTAATCATGAAATAACATTAGGAAAACACAAATAACCAAGGAGCCATCTTCAAAATGGCCAAGGTTCCAAAACATAAGGAAGACTGGGAAACCATCACTCCTTGGAAAAGACAAAAGTGAGAGACTGAATATACAAATGGACCAAGGCCAGATCATGTATAAAGTAGAAATCAGAACTCTGACCCACAATTGGCAGCAGCCAGTGTAAGAAGTAGACTACACATAATGGATGGTAACCAGTCTAGGAAATCAAACTACTGTCAGTAACAATCTGTCCAGAAAGCCAAACAATACCCCTGTAGCAAAGCAACTGTCCCCCTAACCAGCATTTGTTTAATATCTGACAGCATCTGTAGTTTTTTCCCCAGCTTCTAAACGAGGACCAACCTGGAAAAGCCAAATATTAACCCTTAAGGAATCACATGTGATGCCCAACTGCAGCTTCCCTATGCCAATATCTTCCATAAGGGCATACTTAAAGTCCATTTTTTTCTCCCTCCTTAAGCTTTCTCATTCCTCTGCCCACCTTTGAGTCTCTGACAAATGCATGGGATGGTGGTTGACTGCCTTGCTATAGCAAGAACTATAGCTTTTCCTTGTTCTTGTATGGGTGGTCTTCATTTTTTCCACAAAGGATACCTGACAACTGAATGCAATATGGGATAGATAGAACATTAGTTTAAGTGACATTACAGGTTAGTTAATAGTTATTTTTAGCAATCTTATCATCTTAGTTTTGATAATTGTAATATGATTACAAAAGATGATAAAATTAAGGAAACTCTGTGAGGGATCTTTGGGAATTCTCAGTACCGGGAAAATTTTCTGTGTGCCTACTGTTCTCCTAAAATAAAAAGTTAAATTATAAACCTCCAGGAAAAGGAAAAAAAAGTGAGGGGGAGAGGGAGAGAGAAAGTCTTTGTAATTTTGGGAAGCGAAAAACATAAGCCATAAAGAATATATATTCGATATATTCAGTCTTATCATCAAATTTTGTTTTTCTCTTCCAAAAGCATGATTAAGAAAACAAAAACATGGGGTGCCTTGGTGGCTCAGTTGTTAAGGGCCTGCCTTTGGCTCAGGTCATGATCCCAGGGCCCTGGGATGGAGCCCTGCCTCGGGATCCCTGGTCTGTGGGAAGCTTGCTTCTCCCTCTTCCACTCTCTCTGCTTGTGTTTCTTCTCTCGCTGTCTCTCTCTCTGTCAAATAAGTAGATAATCTTAAAACAAACAAACAAACAAACAAAAATGCCAAAGATAAAGAATGACTATCTGCAATATGTGTATTTGTCAAAAGACTTCTAACCAAAAGACATAACTAACTTTTATGACTCAACAATGAAAATAAAAACAACCTTATGAAAAATGATAAAAAAATACCTTTACTGCCACTTCACAAAATAATATAAAGTAATGGCTGTAAGAGCATGAGAAGATGTCTACTTAACACCATTAGTCATCAGGAAAATGCAGATAGAAATGAGATAGAGCTACACACACATTAGAGTGGATGAAATTGAAAAAAACTAATAATACCAAACATTGGTGAAGATTAATAAGAATCTCTTATTACTGATGGTGGAATGTAAAATTCGATGACTACCTCAGAAAACAATTTTGCGCTCTCTTAAAATTTTAAATGTACAATTAACATATGGTCTAGTCATCCCACTCTTAAATATTTACCCAGGAGAAACACACAAGACTGTGTGTTGTCTGTGCATGTCTAATGCAGCTTTATTCAGAATAGCTCCTAACTAGAAATAACCCAAATGTCCATCAGCAGATGCATGGTTAGAAAAGCAAACAAAACAAAACAACTAGAATAAAGAAATTACTGATGCATGCAATCACATGGATGAATCTCAGAAATAATTTTGCTGAGTGAACAAAGCCAGACATAAAAGAGTACATACTATATAATTTCACTTACATAAATACAAAATCTTTATAGTGACAGAAAACAGAACAGTGTTTGGCTGGGTTGGAGATACAGGAATGGCTTAAGTACAAATGGGCACCAGAAATTGTTTGGGGGCCATGGAAATATTCTGCCTTTTGATTGTGTTGGTGGTTTCATGGGTGTGTACATCTGTCAAAATCTATTTCATTGCACACTTGAAATGCATGCAATTTGTTGTACCTAAAACATATTTCAATCAAGTTGATAAAAATAAAATGAAATAACAATGTAATTTAGAATTTGAAGAAGCTTCAGAAATCATTTAGTGACCTTCTTTGAGGAGGGGAGCTTTGGTTAGAATTCAGATCTTTTGCTTCCCAGTTGGTGATGTACAACATAAATTCATGTATGTCTACATACGCGCACGACAATTCAGAAGAGTATAGGATAATCTATAAGACTTTATCACCTCTTGTTTAAATTCTGAAAGCAACTAATTCTCAGGTATGTACCGCCTGGACTGTCTACTGTGTCTTTCTTGCTAGGAGGGAAGAGGGAAGGCTCTGGGTTCTCAGAACATATTGGTTTGTCTGGCTTTTCCAGAAATGATAGGAATTCCTATTAGGATATATTTCCAAGAGCTGGAAATGTTTTCAATAAGTCATGAGAAGTTTTGGCCCAAACCTTCTGTTCAGTTCATGCCTTTTGGGCTTCACAGAACATTCAATCTACAACATGTGCTGGAAACCTGGATAAGGCTATGATTGAAAACTTCTGCTGCCTATCAGCAGCCACTTTGCTTTTTCCTTCATTCAGTGGTCCACTTCCACCTGCTTGGGAAAGTAAACCTCAGAGCAGCAGCAGAGATGGAAGGCAGAGGTTAACCCTTCCCTGGTGTTGGAGCTGGCCCTCACAGCCTCTCCTGGACACAGGGTATCTGAGCTATTTTCCAAAACTTCATCTTGTCATCTGCAACACTGCTCAAAAGGAGAAGCGTTTGAACATCATTTTACATTCACACCCCAGCATTTATCTGGAACAAAAAAATTCAGTTCACCTCAACATATGACGAGAGCTGTGGAACATCCAGAGGGTTATGAAGCACTGAAGGCACTCTGAGCCTTCTAAAGGAGGCAGATGCAGTAGCCTCTATGCACTTTCAGCGCATGCGTGGAGATACATGTTGGCTATTCGTGCTGGATGTTCTTTCCCCCTGTCAGCCTTAATAAAACACAGCAGAAGGCATTTTGTCAAAGAAAGGTCTAAACTTTATCTTGAAAAGTCAGAAAAGGACAAAGTACAAGGATGAACTTTTTTGGTTGTGAGTTTCCTTAGTTGGGAGGTGAATGTTTGGATAGCTGAATAACCAATTCTACTGTTCTGTCCTTTGATGATGATGGCAGTCTGTCTTGTTCAATCGGATAATGGGATGGGTCACCTCTATCACCCAATTCTTAGAAAAGACTCGGTGTTCCCAAAGTCTTAGATACTGCCAGTTTTCTTGCAGGTCTCTGGGACTCTAATTAGGAGAGTTGGTTCCCCTAATGATTCTCCCTTCCTGCATGTGGCTGTATCTGTTCTCCAACTTTTGGCTCATCCTGCTAGGTCTTTACAAAGATGCAGATGTTTCTTAAAAGTGGCAAAAAGATCAAAGAGACTTTTTTGTGCCTGATGTGCTGGAATGGGTCTGAGTTCTGTTAAATCTAATTTGGACATATTAAATAAAACCAGAAACTAGTGGCTTGCAAAGGTTGCTGGTGAAAGTATGCAGTTTCGAAGGTCAAAATTGCAAAATTCACAAGTTGAAAATGCCAGATTTAACTACATTTTTCTTTTTAATTGTATCTAGAGAAAAAAAATGGATGCTGCCACACATTATGGCTGATGTATTTTATAATATTAGTGTTTCTGTGATTAATTAGCCCAAGTCCATGGACTATTGTTTGTTCCTTTTTTATTCTAAATGTGACCAAAGAGTGTATTTACCAAATGTAATGATGGCTCAAAGCAAAACTTAATATACAAACATAAAATGAACATTTGTTTCATGCAAAGCACTGAATAGGAACTGAGGAAACAAATAGAAGCATTACCCAGTTCCTACTCACGCGGAGGACACATGCTAAAGGGGATAATAAAATACTCGTGTAACTGCAATACACATAAGTCCCATAAAGTTGTACAAAAGGTTTATTGAGTCTGAAGAGAAGGAGTTCAGATCCATTCAGTTTAGATAGATTTTATCTTTGATATACTTAAACTAATTCTAATTCTGTTTTCTCCTTCCCACAGTTAGGTACCTGCTTTGAGCCTCAGGCTTGATGTCAAGGGATAAGGTTTTAAGTGATAATTAAGGTGTTGGCAGATATGACCTGTCTCAAGTGTGTCTATATTTTGAAGCTATAAAAACCCATAGGAATGAAGCCATTGGTATAACAGGTATAAGAGCTGATGTCCTTGACTGTCGTCCTACCATCCTTCAATTCAATCATTACATTTATTTTATTTTTTAAAAGATTTTATTTATTTATTTGACTGTCAGAGATCACAAGTAGGCAGAGAGGCAGGCAGAGAGAGAGGAGGAAGCAGGCTCTCTGAGGAGCAGAGAACCTGATGCAGGGCTCGATTTCAGGACCCTGGGATCATGACCTGAGCCAAAGGCAGAGGCTTTAACCCACTGAGCCACCCAGGCTCCCCAATCATTATATTTAAAGATAAAAATAGTGTATCTTTGAATTAAGTGAGATCTCTGGATGTGTCCTATCATTCTCTATTTTATTTTATTATTTTTTTCAAGTTACTTTTTTTTATTAACCCATAATGTATTATTTGTTTCAGGGGTATAGGTCTGTGATTCCCTAGTCTTACATAATTCATAGTGCTCACCATAGCACGTACCCTCCCCAAAGTCCATCACCCCCTATTTTAAAAGCTCTAGAATGTTAGTTGCTAACTGTGATTTGAATGTTTCTCTTTGAAATTTGCATTGTTCTGTTGTGACTGAGCCATAATTTTACCTAATTGAGATACACTAACTTTTTAATTTAAGTGGAAAGGAAGGAATAGAAAAGGGCCTGATAAAGAGATGACACTTAACACATGGAGTTTTGACCAGGCTAGTACAAGGCATCTGGTAAGCAGACTGTACAGAGTTATTCCAATATGAGTGGAAAGGAAACTTTGGATTTTAAAATATCAGAAAAAAACTGCACATAACTAAGGAAAAAGCAACAACTTGAGAACTGGATTCAGATTCTCTTGATGTGTACTTTTCTCCAATAATCTAAAATTATCCTGGGCACCAAGAAAGAAACCTTATGAGAATTTCACTTCTGAAATTCTATGATCCTATGATGTCACTTTCTACCTGGGTAAAATTTACATGCTTTATCACTATATTAAATGAAGCTCTGTATTGGAAGGCAAAAGATACTATCATTCACTAATTTTAGTAAATATTGACTGAGCAACTCTGCTTCAGACTTTGTCTTCTATGCTTAAGGTATAGAAGAGCAGATGGTCAGGCTCTCAGTTGGATTACTCTCTAGTGAGGATCTAAATGGTCATTAAACAGTTAAACCTACCAAAAAACCCCAAAACATTTGTAGGCTGTAGATAGAGAGGTAGGCATTCCACTTTCATTTTAAATATTTGTCTTCATTTTTTCTCATAGTTTTCACTACTTTTCATCATCTGGAGTGAACATGTTTATCATGTAAGAAATTGATCCTTTTAAGAGAAATAAATATTTTATTTTATTTTATTTTGTTATTTTATTTTATTTTTACTTGTCAGAGAGAGAGAGAGATCACAAATAGGCAGAGAGGCAGGCAGAGAGATGGGGGGAAGCAAGCTCCCTGCTGGGCAGAGAGCCTGATATGGGGCTCGATCCCAAGACCCTGGGATTGTGACCTGAGCTGAAGACAGAGGCTTAACTCACTGAGCCACCCAGGTGCCCCAAGAAATAAACTTTTTAAAATTGTGAGAAACTGGGGTGCCTGGGTGCTCAGTCAGTTAAGCATCTGCCTTCAGCTCAGGGCATGATCCTGGGGTCCTGGGATCGAGCCCCACATCAGGCTCCCTGCTAAGTGAGGAAACTGCTTCTCTCTCTGCTCCCTGCTCTTGCTTTGTATCTCAAATAAATAAATAAAATCTTAAAAAAAAACTGTCAGAAATTACTCAGGTATTACCAGAATATTTCTAAAAAAGTATGTTATTTGTAAATCTTGGGCAAGAATGAGATGCAATGAATGTTTTCAGCATAGTTAAGCAGGCAGCATGTGATAAAGCAGCCAAGGGAGTTGACTTCCTGGGGTAACAAAAAAAAAAAACAAAACATTTCACTGTAAAATTAAGACTGCTACATATTCTGGAAATGAATTAATCAACCATAATAAAAAAAGCACAATAAGAATATCTTTACATTTTATAAGGGACAGTAGAAAGGCCAGCCAGCTCAGAGAAAGGTTTGCATTGGAGGATACTTAAGAGAAAGTTCTAGCTCTGCAAGACTCCTGTCATTAACAACCTACACATCCTTTTTAAGAAGTTTTCCTTTTTACTAAAAGATGACACCCATCCTGTGATTGCTGCCCTCACCCTATTGTACCTATTTTGACTCCCAAAATTCCCTTGATCAGTGAAAGTTATTTCAGCTGCTAAGCAGGTGGCCTCCAGGCATAGCCGTTTGCTGAGCCATGGCCCAGATGGTGTTGTTAAGTCTAATTCATGATATGGTGACATGAATGACTTGGAAACCTGGATGTTCTTAATTTTTTGTTTCACCTTGTCTTAAAACAATAAGAAACGTATTATGCATCTGAATTTGAATTAAAAAAACTTGCATCTGCACCTTATCTTATATCTGTGTATTACTGAATTTTACAAGAACTATCTGGAGTAAGGACAGAATGCCTGAATCAAATCCTGGTTTTGATGCTCACCAGCTATATGTCCTCGAGCAACTTAACCACCTTAGGTGCATAAGATAGGAGTAAGCACTGTACCTAACTCTTGTGGTGATTCTTATTTTAAGTGAGGAAAAAAAAACAACCCTTAAGATACCATACTTTTAATACACTCTCATACATGTAACCCATTATCGTGCCTAAAATTTCCCACTTCCCAGTGCCCAAAATCTGTCTTTGATCAAAAGAAGACAGGCCCAAATACTTCTTCACCTCTTTCTTTTCCTTTTAGTTTTTCCTAATTCCATATCATAACTAGTACAATGTTTTGACATTGGAGCAAACTCATCATATTCTATTTGTTGGCATAAGTTATATAGCAGTATTTGCAATATCATGAAGTTCTCCAGAAAATTCTGTAAATTTTAACAAATGGGTGAGCAAGAAAAACAACAATATTTAAAGATAATGGGGGACCTGGGTGGTTCAGTCGGTTGAGCATCTGCCTTTGGCTTAGGTCATGATCCCAGCGTCCTGAGATTGAGCCCGGAATCAGGATCCCTGCTTGGAAGGGAGTCTGCTTCTCCCTCTCCATTTGCCTGCCACTCCCCCGGTTGTTTTTTTCTCTATCTCTCTCACTCTCTGTCAAATAAATAAAATCTTAAAAAAAAAATTAGAGATAAGAACTTTTGGTACCGTCCTTTGACATTTGAATCAAACTTAACCTTATTCTTTGTCATTGTTTAAATCACATAAGCAGCACTTACATTTCACAGATATTTTCCAGGACACTATATTGCTCATACATTTAAATTTTAGTCAATATGTTAACAGAAACAGTCACATTTTGAGCATATCAGAATCAATCTGAATAATATATTTTTTTACCTGTGATGATAAAGGATTTTAGTGAAAAGCAAGTTTTGTTTTGCTGAGTAACTTCTGGAAGTAGTTATGCTTTGATATTGGATTAGAAAGTTTTATAGCCAGAAGCAAACTCAGACCTGAGAATAAACATCTTTCTCTTCCTCAGGAATGAAAACAAAACAGAACAACGAAAACATCCCAAAGGTAGTACCAAGGCCAGTGTCCCAGGAGAAAGCAGAAATGTTTCTTTGGAACCTGTACATTTCAGACAATTTAATTTAGGTAAAAACCAGAAGAGATGACAAACTTCAATATGAAAATGGTAATTATTTTTGTAATGAGAAAAGATATAGCTTATTTTTTACTTCTTAAAACAATAAGAAAGTTAAATACGTTTTATGGGACTATCCAGACACTTTCAGCTTTATACTTGTTAAATGTTCATGAAGCAAATATTAATGATATATACTGGAAACAACTAACAAAGCTTTTCTAAGAAAAATGAAGCTGTTGGATTCTTAAATGATTGTTACTGTCTCAATTTACTTGTTAACAATTGAGCAATTTATTCCTGTCCATTGAAAGAGGTGAGGTATATATTATTATATAGTAATCCTGTGTTGATATTTATAATATCAAAGAATGCTAAAACAGAAAGTAGTTTAGAACACTTCTAAGTTTGGCCACCTTTCTGAATTTAGATTTTATAGATTGGATCTCAAAATTGGGATGGGGTACAGAGATAAGGTACCAGAACAAACCTTTTAATTTTGCTATTTTTTCTTTCATGATACATTAGTGATGTCTTATAGAAATCTGACATTGCCCAGAAAGTGGTACCAAACCTGAGAATATTAGAAAATTATGATACTATGATTTGTTTCTTCACTCTTAATTAAAGAACTCAATTAACCAGTGTAGTTATCAGGGAAAGAGAGAGATAGAAAGAGAGAGAATGTTATATTTTAGGGAATTGGTTCCTGTGATTCTGATAGAATCTGGCAAGTACAAACTTTGCGGGGTAGGCCAGTAGACTGGACATCCAGGGAAGAGATGATGTTGCACCTAGAATCTGAAGGCAGTCTGGAGAAGAAATTTTCTTTCTCAGGAAACCTCAGCTTTTTTCTAGTTAAGGCCTTCAACTGATGGGAGGTAATCTGCTTTATTCAGAATCTATTGATTTAAATGTTAATTTCATCTTAAAAAATACCTTCAGGGTAACAAGTATTTGACCAATTTCTGGATCGTGTGGCTCAGCCAAATTGACACATAAAATTAACCATCATGGGCACCAACGGTGAAACCAAATGGCCTATGCAGAAGAGCCAAATGCAGAGTACCCGATAAAGGATGAGTATGTGTGCTAAAAGAAAAAGAAAGTGTAAAATTCATGTGTGTGTGTATGCATGTGTGTTTATTCACACATATTAAAAATATGCCTGACATTAGAACAATGATCTGCAAAGTTGAGATAACTACTTAATCAATATCTGGCCATTTTACTGTTACATATAAAGAAAATTATTTCAAAACAGTAAGACTTCAAATTGCATTTCTATTTTTTTCTTACCTGTTCCCTGAGTAGTGTACTATTTAGGGTACTGTGGGTAATTGATTGTAATTACTAATGTTTCTAATAATTCCTGATTACTCATAGGATGCTTGATCACATATTAATTGGCTACTCCTTTCTCAGACGTCGTTTGAGTTTCAATAACTGGGCACTGACAGTGTGAGCTGATATTCATGTTAGTAGCCTAGAGTCGACATTTTGTAGTCATTATCACAGGTGGCAAGTGTTGGAATTCTAAGAAAGTTAGGACATATTAAGGGAAGAATATAAACATAAAGATCCTATTCTTTTTTGTTGTTGTTGTTGTCTGTCATCAAGTTTAAATTATAGGGAAATTACCTAAATATTTTTAGTCTAAATGGGGAATTTAAAAGGATCACTGTTGAGTGGGAGTTTCTACATGAATACTCCAGAGAAGAAGCATTCACTTAGGGTGTGGAAAATGTAGTGCTCCTGTGTGTCTCTCACACTACTACCACACTCACAGAACTTCTGATGCCAGATGTAGAGTTTTTCCCACCATCAAGCAACTCTCTGACACCAGCGGTGTGTCCTCCAATTTAACTCAATTCTGACATTATCTACTTGGAGATACATTGGATCCTGCGGGAGGACTTTGGCTACCTCCATTTTGACCTCAGTTTGTACTTTTTGAATTGGTTACATTCTTTTCAGCTCATCTCTTTGTAAGGGCCTATTTAGCCAGAGCAGCTCCACCTTGATTGAACAGCCATTTTGTTGTTTATGCAGTAAAACTTAAATTGACCCTGCCCCCCACACCCCCCAGGGGAACTTATTTAAAAGCAAGACCTGGAAACCAGTCCCAGGTAACAAAGCCCAAATACAAGGGTGGGTCAGGTCAGGTGGAGATAACACCCCGAATGCAGGGATGAGTCAGGCCAGGTGGAGACATCCAATCAGTGGGGCGTGGATACTGTCTCCCTAGCTACCAAGGAGTGTGGGCCCCACCTTTTGGGTGCCAATTCTGACCAAGGTGATAGGCTAGTTCAAATAGCTACTATGAGGTGAATTATAATTCAATTGGCCACCTGTGTGTGACCTAGCATGACTGTGCAGCTTTTTCTGTGTGTTGAAATCTCATTGGCCACCTGTGTGTGGCCAGGCCCAATCACATAGCCTTTGCTCTATAAAAGTTAGTTTGTAAGGCAGGGAGGGGTCACCCTCTCTGTAAGAGGTGATCCTGACCAGTCGCTTTGATTCTCGATGCTTGGTGTGAAATAAAGCTTTGTTTGACCTTCCCTTTGTATCAGTCTCACTCCTTTGATTACAGACCTAACACTCTCTCCCTCCCTCTCTCTTTCTCTCTCTCTTATTTTCTTTTTCTTTCTCTTTCTTTTTATTTCTTCTTTTTTTAGATGATTTTTAAAAAAGGATTTTATTATTTATTTGACAGAGAGAGAGAGAGATCACAAGTAGGCAGAGAGATAGGCAGAGAGATGGGGGGAAGCAGGCTCCCTGCTGAGAAGAGAGCCAGATGTGGGGCTTGATCCCAGGACCCTGAGATCATGACCTGAGCTGAAGGCAGAGGTTTAACCCACTGAGCCATCCAGGCACCCCTCTTTCTTCTTTTTGTTCAATAATTCATCAGTTGCATATAACACATAGTGCTCATCCCCACTAGTTTTAATGTATGTGAAAAATAAGGACCAATCCAACTTTCTGGCTCATAAGTGTTTATAATTTATAGAAATTTTCTAATTATCTAGACAGAGTAAATGACCTCCCATATTATTTTGCTTTGAACATTTCTTCTGATTTTCCTGAGGAATCTTATACTTACTGCCCCACTGATCTTCACAGTCATTTGGAGGTCATATTAATTCCTATTGCTGCTGTGCAAATCACCAAATACTTAGTGCCTTAAAGCAACATAAGTTTATTTTCTCAGAGTTCTGGAGATCAGAGGTCTAAAATCAAGATGTCAACAGGTCTGTGTTACATGTGGAAGTGACGGGAGCATTCATCTACTTACTTCTTTTTCAATTTCTAGAGGCTTCCTGCATTCTTTTGGCTATGATCTCTTCAATCTCTTGCTTTGATGGTCTCATCTGCTTCTCACTCTGATCCTTCTGATAGAGTTTGGAATATAGGTGTGAGGTTTGGTGGGGTGAGGTCTGGAGCTGACCGCCAAGAAAGAATTCTTGAGACGTCTCTAGTGCAAAATGGTGGTTTAATTAAAACATGGGGACAGGACCTGTGGGCAGAAAGAGCTGCTGCACCGGGTTGTGAGGGGTGACTAATTATATACTTCGGAGTTGGGGAGGTAAGGAAAAGGGAGGCTTTCAAAAGAACTGTTGTATGCTAAAGAGGACCATAAAGGTATGGGAGGTCTTGCCACTGTCGAGTTAAGGTGGTTTTTCCCTCTAGCAAATCATTAACATTAAGACAGTTGGGAGTTTTCTGGAGAAATGTTATATCCAGCCTATCACAAGTCCTTACCAATGCACTACGAGTTATAAGGAAATTTTATTTTATTTACATTCCCTCTACCTTTGTTTTCCATACCACAGTGGATGGGTTGGTGATGTTGGGCCCAGGAAATTGAATCTATGAGTCTCTGGAAGTTAGGCTATTGATAAGAATGCTTTTTTCTTTTCTTTTCTTTTCTTTTATTAAAGATGTTTATTTATTTATTTGACACACAGAGATCACAGGCAGAGAGGCAAGCAGAGAAAGAGAGGGGGAAGCAGGCTCCCTGCCGAGCAGAGAGCCTGATGTAGAGCTCGATCCTAGGACCCTGGGATCATGACCTGAGCTGAAGGCAGAGGCTTTAACCCACTGAGCCAACCAGGAACCCCAAGAATGCTTTTTTCTTGTAAATCACTAAGACATTTGTAAACTGAGGGATTCATGCCCTGTAGTACTATGATCTCTATTAGTTAACCATTTGTTTTTCCCTTCCTTTAGCTTTAGGGCAGCCAGGAGTGCCTGAGATGATACAAAGGTCCAAACTGGAAGTATGGGGGGAGGGTTGCTGGTTGTCAGCATGTGCCTTGTCCTTAGCTTGCCTTCTGCTCCTTCATCACTCCTGCCTACTGATTATAAGAATCCATGTGATTACACCAGACCCATTTGGAAAACCCAGGATAATCTCCCCATCCCAAGACCCTTAACTTAATCACATTGGCAGCATTCATTTTAACATGTAAAGTAACATACTCACAGGTTTTTTGGATCTAAGACACAGTCATCTTCAGGGGTAATTATTCAGTTTATCACAGGGATTAAGAGGGCATGGATCATTATCCAATTTAACAGAGAAAGAAACTGAAATAACAGGGGGTCACAGAGTTTTATGAAGTTCCACTCCAAGTTAGTGGAAGAGAAGGGACTAACATCTGGAGTTCTGGATTCTTAGATCATGGGAGTTCTTTTTGATCCATGTGGATGGAGTTCCTTGGACCATGACCCAAGCCAGCACTTTCACTCTGATTATATTTCTGTGCAGGATAATCCAAGAAGTCAGTAACAAAGCCTAAAGTGCACTATTTTGTATATAGTTGCCCCTCAGGGTCATGAAGTTTGGACAGGCCACTGTTATCATTGAGACAAGTCCAATACTGCCCATAAATTGCATGTCTAGGATCAGAATTGTGAGGGTCACTAAAGGGCATGATAATTTCTCACTTCTGATTTAACATCTTAATAAATATTTGAGTAACCAAGTAATTTTTGTTTTTGTGAGGTTACATGTAGACATTTCCTTAGACCAATCATGGACAAAAAATTGGGTTGGCAATTACCAACAACAACACAAAGATAATACAAGGGTCCACATAATCTAAATGTTTATTGACTATGTCCTACCACTTAGAAAAGTTATAATTAGTAAGGTAAATGGCATTATAATAGGAACAGATTTACAAACGAATTGACCGTTTACAAAGTTAATTATCCAATGGAGAACTAAGTACTACTCTGCCCTACTTATTATCTTACTGATTTTTGGATATTATAAATACTAAATAATACAATGCAAATCAGTGAAAATCAGTTACAAATGACAATGCTGATTTTGCAATCCTGTATTGGAGAGCTGATCAAACCATAGGCAAGATCATTGACAAATTAGAATTGGAATAGTGAGACTGCTTAATATTGGTGAAGAGAAAAGTATAAGGATAATGACAAGATACAGGCTTCTACAGAGAAAGATTTGATTATCAAATGATTAATGGAGGTCTTTGGGGAAATTGATGACTATCTCAAATATTTTTGTACTTTTTATGATCCTGTTATAAAGACCAAATACAAAAATGAAGTATGTTGTTATTCAAAAAGTTCATAGATGATGCAATTGAATTCTTTTTAAATTTTGTCCAACCTAAGAATTAGGTAGAATTTCAATTATATTTTGAATGTTACTGAATGTAAAAATACATACCATCTTAATTTAGTTTCATTTTAAGGTAAGATTTATTATTTTTTAATTAATTATTTTCATCTTTATCTTAAATATTTATTTTACATAGTATTTCCCCTACAAATGACCCTAAGATAATAAGGACTTTCTGTATTTCAGAGTCTGTAGCCCACTTTTATTGGGCAGGAAAGCATTTGAAGATTTCTAATTTCATCCATCAGCGTATGGTTGCAATGCACAACTTAAGGCTGTCAGTTTTGGGCAGTGTGTAGGAAGTTTTAAATAGGTAAGCAGGACCAGTGATATTTAATTGAGCTTCCTGGGAAGACAGTTTTCTAACAGACCTTCTTGGGTATTTTTGGAAAAAAGTCCTTCCTTCAGAGAATAGACAAATAGACCCCCTAGAGTATTTACAGGAGCCAGAGAAAACCCTTAGAGGTCTCTGAAGTGAGATAAAATGTGTGGCCACTTCTGACTGTCAGCCATAATGCCAGCATCATCAACATGATTTGAGAGAAAGGTGAGCCAGTAAAGTCCTTCAATCATGGTGAGACCTCCTCGTGGCCCATATAGATGGAGATGCAGTGCTACAGCACTGATTCTAGAGGGATTTGATTAGACAAAATCGATTAGAGATGCTGAAAAGGCAGTTAACAAGAACAAGCTTGTTGTACAAAACATGGGCTACTAAGTTGTACCTACTACTAAGTACCTATGTGAATTGTTTAGTAAATCTGTGTGCACTTAACCCAGAATATTTTTGGATTCTTTCAACTATTTTCTTTCATAGTTCACTGAATTCCTCAGTAAGAATAATTTTAGGGGTGCCAGTGAAGCATTTGCCTTTGGCTCAGTTTATGATCCCAGGGTTTGACATCAGGCTCCGTGCTCAGTGGGAAGCCTAGGTCTCACTCTCCCTCTGCCTGCAGCTCCCTCAGCTTGTACTCTCTCCCTCTCCCTGTGTCAAATAAATAAATGAAATCTCTTTTAAAAGTTCATTTTCACTTTTGTTTCCTTTGCCTTTGGAGACATATCTTGAAAGAAGTTGCTGTGGCTGATATCGGAGAGATTACTGCCTATGTACTCCTCTAGGATTCTGATGGATTCCTGTCTCACGTTGAGGTCTTTTATCAATTTTGAGTTTATCTTTGTGTACAGTGTAAGAGAATGGTCGAGTTTCATTCTTCTACATATAGCAGTCCAATTTCCCAGCACCATTTATTGATGAGACTGTCTTTTTTCCACTGTATATTTTTTCCTGCTTTGTCAAAGATTAATTTGACCATAGAGTTGAGGGTCCATATCTGGGCTCTCTACTCTGTTCCACTGGTCTATGTGTCTGTTCTTAAGCAAGTACCATGCTGTCTTGGTGATCACAGCTTTGTAGTAAAGCTTGAACTCAGGTAACATGGTGCCGCCAGTTTTATTTTTGTTTTTCAACATTTCCTTAGAA
Organism: Lutra lutra; assembly: GCF_902655055.1. Lineage (NCBI taxonomy): Eukaryota > Metazoa > Chordata > Mammalia > Carnivora > Mustelidae > Lutra > Lutra lutra. Next base: position 104,980,749 of record NC_062283.1, read on the forward strand.
ATTCAGGGTCTCTTCTGATTCCATACAAATTTTAGGATTATTTACTCCAGCTCTTTGAAAAACACTGGTGGAATTTTGATCGGAATGGCATTAAAAGTATATCAAAAGCTTCTGCACAGCAAAGGAAACAGTCAATAAAACAAAGAGGCAACCCACGGAATGGGAGAAAATATTTGCAAATGACAGTACAGACAAAAGTTTGGTATCCAGGATCTATAAAGAACTTCTCAAACTCAACACACACAAAACAGACAATCATATCAAAAAATGGGCAGAAGATATGAGCATACACTTCTCCAATGAAGACATACAAATGGCTATCAGACATGTGAAAAAATGTTCTTCATCACTAGCCATCAGGGAGATTCAAATTAAAACCTCATTGAGATACCACCTTACACCAGTTAGAATGGCCAAAATTAGCAAGACAGGAAACAACATGTGTTGGAGAGGATGTGGAGAAAGGGGAACCCTCTTACACTGTTGGTGAGAATGCAAGTTGGTGCAGCCACTTTAGAAAACAGTGTGGAGATTCCTCAAGAAATTAAAAATAGAGCTTCCCTATGACCCTGCAATTGCACTACTGGGTATTTACCCTAAAGATACAGATGTAGTGAAAAGAAGGGCCATCTGTACCCCAATGTTTATAGCAGCAATGGCCACGGTCGCCAAACTGTGGAAAGAACCAAGATGCCCTTCAACGGACAAATGGATAAGGAGGATGTGGTCCATATAAACTATGGAGTATTATGCCTCCATCAGAAAGGATGAATACTGAACTTTTGTAGCAATATGGATAAGACTGGAAGATATTATGCTGAGTGAAATAAGTCAAGCAGAGAGAATCAATTATCATATGGTTTCACTTATTTGTGGAGTATAACAAATAATATGGAGGACATATGGAGACGGAGTGGAGAAGAGAGTTGAGGGAAATTGGAAGGGGAGGTGAACCATGAGAGACTATCGACTCTGAAAAACAATCTGAGGGTTTTGAAGGGGTGGGGAGTGGGAGGTTGGGGGATCCAGGTGGTGGGTATTAAGGAGGGCACTTATTGCATGGAGCACTGGGTGTGGTGCAAAAACAATGAATTCTGTTACACTGAAAAGAAATTAAAAAAAACCTTTAAAAAAGAATAATTTTAGGTTCATAAAACAGAAACAGTTGAATTGGGGTGAACACTTGATTATTTGGAACTTTCTATAGTAATGTTCTAGCAAGAAAAGTTTTTATTTATTTTTATTTTTTTTAAAGATTTTATTTATTTATTTGAGAGAGAGAGAGAGCACAAGCAGGGTGGGAGAGGATCAGAGGGAGAGAGAAGCTGAATCTCTGCTGAGCAGAGAACCCAACTCAGGGTTCTATCCCAGGAGCCTTGGACCATGACCTGAGCTGAAGGAGGATGCTTAACCAACTGAAATGAATCTGTGATTTTGTTTTTTTGTTTTTTTTTTTATTTTTTTAAAGATTTTATTTATTTATTTGACAGACAGAGAGAGATCACAGTAGGCAGAGAGGCAGGCAGAGAGAGAGAGGAGGAAGCAGGCTCCCCGTTGAGCAGGGAGCCCGATGCGGGGCTCGATCCCAGGACCCTGGGATCATGACCTGAGCCGAAGGCAGAGGCTTAACCCACTGAGCCACCCAGGCGCCCGAATCTGTGATTTTGAATAATTTAGTGTTAGAGTTTCACAGGTGGCTTACTTTTTCTTTCTCAGTATCTGGACACATTCACCTTCTTTCAAATTATAAAGCAACAACTTGTACATAGGAACCTAAATCTAATTCCAATAATTTAGCAATGTTTACCTCCTGAAGAGAAGGAAATAAAATCAGATGGTGTTCTATTATCATTTCCAGATTAACAAGTTATTCTAATTGATTATATGTAGATTATATGAAAGGAAGACCAAATAACAGTTGAGAACCTAGGGGCCCATGCTGCAGTAAAATTCTGAGTGAAAAACCTGCTGTAATTTACTACAATTTCCTGAGTATCTATGATATATTAGGTTTTTGCTAGATATTTTACATGTAATCTTTATACCAAATATGTGAGACTTTTTTTTCTTTTTACTGAAGAGTAAATTAAGCTTAGTAATTTTCCCTCTATCACAGAAAGAAAAGCCCATAAATGGCAGAAACCCTGAAGTTAAACTCATGTTTAACGCAGTGAGACTCTGAAATAATCTGGTATGTCCTGGGGCTTTCATAGTTCTGCAAAAGGCACACCCAGCTTGGGATTTGGGAGAGTGAGTCAAAAGGGATCATTCTTTGGCTGGTAGAACCTGTGTTGGCATTTGTACATAGAGTCCTCTTTCAACAGACTCATCTGTAGACATGGTGGACCACAAAATCTTACAGACTCAGCTGTAGTGATGTAGTAGGTTTGCACTTTCATAAAGTACAGAATGTCTCTAGGCACAGATGACTGAATTATCCGCCCCCCTCAATTAGGCCTTTTACATGTGGTGCTCTGTCAGCCTGTCTGCCTCTCTGTTCAAAGTAGAGAGGATGTTACCCATGTACTATGTTTAGTTTGGATCTGGCAGAGTAAAAAAAGCCAAATAATCCTGGCAAATACACAGACCACTATGTTTGCATTAGGCCCAACTGTTGTTTGAGCCCATATAAACAGACTTTTCTTTGTTGGATATAATTTGAATTCATATGCTATAGTGTTCTGTTCTTACCTGTACCTCATGTAACTGTTGCTGTGGGTCCTTTGGAGAACAATGATATCTGTTTCTGATTGGTGTGGACTTGATACTGATGGTGGCTGTCTCCCTGATTTTGTTAATGAATGCTTTGAGGAGCAATTCAAGGGACCATTAAATCATACCTACCTCATGTACACAGTGTGTGGGTGAAAGCTAAGTATCATTCTTAAATCTAACACCTAGGTGTCAGCACCCTGGCATTGTATGTACTGGGACTTTCTCCATTGGTATCATCCTTCCAGACACTGCTTCTGTCCCCCTCTTCACAGGCCCCTTGATAAATCCAGAAGCAGACTGAAGCAAGGAACATACAGATCAATAAGAGCACTCAATTGGCAAGGCTGGAGACTCATATTTCCATTACAGAATTAGCAATAATTAGTTACGTGAACTTGAATGAGTTGCTTAATTTCTCTGAACCTTAGTGTCTTCATCTAAAAATGAGAGACTCCTCTAATTAACACAGAAGGCTCCTTCCAGCTCTGACATCCACTAGTTCTACTGACAAATGGCTAGGAAACATCAATGATTTCTCAATAAAACTTAGATCCTTAAGAGATATTTTAGGCTTTCCTTTGGTAAAGCAGAGAGGGCAAACTACCAAAACAGGGACATCCTGAGACTGGGCATTCTAAGGAATGGGGTGAACAGGGCATTTCTTCATGCCCCATACCTGTCTTGTAGTCTCTGCCCTTACTATGTTTTTCCTTCCCTTGCCTGCACAGAGCATCCAGCCTGCTACCCAGTATTGCTTTACTAGGCCCTCTTCCTTCCCAATGCCTCTACTGTTTTCTTAATCACTCCCCCCAGACTATGGCAGTAACCATCCAACTAGGCTCTAACTTTTAGGCTCTTAAAACTCCAGTGAATTTTAGAACTTTCTTCTAGGTTAGATTTTTTTTTTTTTTGACATTGAGAGAAAGTGTGTGAATGCCCATGAGTGTGGGCAGAGGGAAGGGCAGAGGGAGAGGGAGAGAGAATCTTAGGTAAGCTTCACTCCCAGTGTGGAGCCTGATGCAGGGGTCAGTCTCATGACCTGAACTGAGATCAAGAGTCAGATGCTTAACTGACTGAGCCACCCAGATTAAGATTCTTGAAGCAAAATCTGTTCATGTCCCTGTCCTATAACAAAATTGAACTAAATAAAATCACCACGACTGAATTCACTCTGACAACAGAATTGAAGCAAACTGTATTTACCTTCATAATTTGGCTCAAGTATTATTTTCCAAAAATAATTTTCATTACTCTTCACACAATATATGTTCCAGCAAACTGCCTTCATGGAGTTTCCTACTGATGGAACTTGATGTAATGGATGCTTCTGTTCTTTCTGAGAAAGTTTCTAGAACTTTTCAATTAAGTCTTTCCAAATCTCTGGACACCAAGTCATATCCATCCTTCAAGATTTGTGTCAAATATCACCGCATCCTGAAAGTTCTTCATAATACTCCATTTGGAAATACTATCTTCATCTAATGTTCCATAGTATACTTATCATATTAATATCTCTCTATTTCTCTTTTATACTTATATGGCCTTAAAATTATAATTGTTCAGGGACGCCTGGGTGGCTCAGTTGGTTAAGCGGCTGCCTTCGGCTCAGGTCATGATCCCAGCATCCTGGGATCGAGTACCACATCGGGCTCCTTGCTCAGCGGGGAGCCTGCTTCTCCCTCTGCCTCTGCCTACCACTCTGTCTGCCTGTGCTCATGCTCTCTCTCTAACAAATAAAAATAAATAAAATCTTTAAAAAAATTATAATTGTTCAATAAACATTTGATAGGTTCATAGTCTACCCATAAGTAGTCACAGACAAGTCATTATCCACTCCAGTATCATATTAAGATTCTAAATGGGAAGGAGTAGAACAGAGAAACAGAAACCAGAAGGGGTATATTAGAATCCTGGGAAAAGGGGATTTTATTTATTTATTTTTCATTATATTTTTATTTTATTTTTTTAATTTTTTTTATTTTTTCAGCATAACAGTATTCATTATTTTTGCACCACACCCAGTGCTCCATGCAATCCGTGCCCTCTACAATACCCACCACCTGGTGCCCCCAACCTCCCACCCCCCACCCCTTCAAAATTCTCAGATCGTTTTTCAGAGTCCATAGTCTCTCATGGTTCACCTCCCCTTCCAATTTCCCTCAACTCCCTTCTCCTCTCCATCTCCCCTTGTCCTCCATGCTATTTGTTATGCTCCACAAATAAGTGAAACCATATGATAATTGACTCTCTCTGCTTGACTTATTTCACTCAGCATAATCTCTTCCAGTCCCGTCCATGTTGCTACAAAACTTGGGGATTCATCCTTTCTTTTTTCTTTTTTTTTTTTTCAGCTTTATAAACATATATTTTTATCCCCAGGGGTACAGGTCTGTGAATCGCCAGGTTTACACACTTCACAGCACTCACCATAGCACATACCCTCCCCAATATCCATAACCCACCCCCCTCTCCCAACCCCCTCCCCCCACCAACCCTCAGTTTGTTTTGTGAGATTGAGAGTCACTTATGGTTTGTCTCCCTCCCAATCCCATCTTGTTTCATTTACTCTTCTCCTACCCCCTCAACCCCCCATGTTGCATCTCCACTCCCTCATATCAGGGAGATCATACGATAGTTGTCTTTCTCCGATTGACTTATTTCGCTAAGCATGATACCCTCTAGTTCCATCCACGTCGTCGCAAATGGCAAGATTTCATTTCTTTTGATGGCTGCATAGTATTCCATTATGTATATATACCACATCTTCTTTATCCATTCGTCTGTAGATGGACATCTAGGTTCTTTCCATAGTTTGGCTATTGTAGACATTGCTGCTATAAACATTCGGGTGCACGTGCCCCTTCGGATCACTACGTTTGTATCTTTAGGGTAAATACCCAGCAGTGCAATTGCAGGGTCATAGGGTAGTTCTATTTTCAACATTTTGAGAAACCTCCATGCTGTTTTCCAGAGTGGTTGCACCAGCTTGCATTCCCACCAACAGTGTAGGAGGGTTCCCGGAAAAGGGGATTTTAAATGTATACTTGTTTTGATTTTCTTTGTGGACACAATATACAAATAATTTTGAAATTACAACTAACTATAAAAGAATACTTGATATTTTAATTTATATTTATTTATTTTATGAAAGATTTATTTATTTATTTTAGAAAGTGGGGAGAAGGAGAGGAGAGAGAATCTCAAGCAGATTCCCTGCTGAGCATGGAGCTCTACACAGGGCTTGATTTTATGTCTCTGAGATCACGACCTGAACTGAGAACAAGAGTCAGATGCTTAACTGACTGAGCCACCCAGGTGCCCCAATATTTTGATTTTTATTAAAATAACTTATAACTTCAAAAATTAAGGATTGTTATGTTTATTTATTATTCATGTATTTTGCTGTTAATTCTGGATTTAAAATTTCACTGGTTTCAAGTTACCTTTCTGTATAGTAATATCAACAAGGCTTATGCTGACCACAAATGCCATTTTCAGTAAGAAGCCTTTCCTGACCCCAAGCAAGGTATGTTTTTACTCTGCCTTGGAATCCTTTGTCTTTCTTTAATTGTACTAGCCACATTCAGCTACAGACTGGAAGAGGTTATGTTCTCGTCTTCTCCATTATATTTTGTCCTTATTCACCTTTTTTTTTTTCCAGCCATGAACTAAAATTATTCTTTGCACGGAGTAAGAAACAATAACAATAATCAATAATAAGTGGTACATTGAACTGTAGTTCTTAAAAGGAAGTTTGTTTTTCTGTTTTTATAAAACGTTCAGGTCCTAAATAGTTGCTAAAATCTGAGAACTTCTCTTTGTTGCTCATCGGATCATTTTATCATTTGTTTCATTTCTTAGCTGAATGGTCATTTTCCTTCATCTTCAAAAAGCTTCTCTGTTTCATAGCACATGGAATATGTATTAAGTTGTCTACTTTTGTTTGTGTTTGGCTTGGCACATTGATTTTCTAATTCATATAGCTAATATTATCTCATCCAGGTTCATCCAATACATGTGTGGTCTATTCTGATGTTGCTTTGGAAGTAAACAATACATTTGCACTATTCCTGGTGAGAGTTTCAAAAAAAAAAAAAAGAAAATACTGATTTTAAAATTGCTAACTTGTGTTTTCAAAATTTATGATTATATTTTTTGGTGGGAAAGATTGTGATTTATGTGGATTGAGACAAAGGGAGTATATATCAGAGGGAGTTTGTTTGAGCACACCAGTAACTACATTTCCTTAAAGGGTGATTCATTTTTTCCTGAGACAATTTATTTTACTTCTCTGCAATTAAAATTTTCTTTTCATGAGAACAATGGAAATGTGTACCAGGAAAAAATTAAAACTACTACCAGTATAAGTACTGTTTGGGGATTAACCTTGAAATTTAAAGTTTTATTACATAATTTAATCTTAATTGAGTAAAACCTTTGAGCACTTGCATGCTTTTATCCTAAGAAAGAGCTTTTTCTTCAAATTGAGGAATTAGGGTGATATTTTTTCTTGTTTTTTCCTATGAGATGGAAGAAATGAGTCATAAATGAAAATTAGATTGAAAAATTACCAATAAGATGTTAATTGCTTTTTTTTTTTAACAGATTTTATTTATTTATTTATTTGAGAGAGAGAGTGTGCATGGTGAGGGGTGGGGGATAGGACAGAGGGAAAGGGAGAGAGAGAATATCAAGCAGACTCCATGCTGAGCATGGAGTCTAACATGGGACTTGATCTCACAACCCTGAGATCATGACCTAAGTCAAAATCAAGAGTTGGACTCTCAACTGATTGAGCCACCCAGGCACCCCAAGATATTAGTTTCTTTAATGTTGCTTGTCAGAAAAGAAGAATATATAATCTCCTGGGTAATAATACAAAAGGGCTCAAACCATATGCCTAAAATGGTATATTTCTGCATCCACAGCATCTGTAGCAGATGTAGTAGTAACTACTTAGCAGAATTAGTAGCAGAATGTAGTAACATTCTTACTTCATTCCCCAGCTAAATGGTGGAGTTCCTAAGGGCTCTTCACACTACAGTTTCTAAACTGTAGTCACTATGCAGTATCTAACCTCTTTGGGTCCTAGTGACTGGAGAAGGCCACCTATAAATCAATTTAGAAGTAAATCTGCCTGCTGTCATTGTTGATGATGTTTATCATGAGAACAACAATGTCCCAGCCAAAGTTACATTCTTTATATTTGTTTTCAAAACCTTAGACCTTTTGGAATGTAGACCAGGAAGGAAGAACACCCTCACTTATTGCCTGGTCTGTAAAGCAGTTATTGATTTATGCCCAGATATTCATAAAATCTCCAGTGTAGTTGTATCTTTTTCTGTCTCTCAACCCTCTTGCAGAATTGCAAAGTCTCTTGTGGAAACATTTCTTTCAATGTTTGTGTTTGTCAGTATTTACTCTGTATCTTTTGTACATGGGTGTGTGCCTGCAGGTATTTTGCTGTGTTGGTGGTAGATTATGCTTCAAACATCCTTCTACTCATGACCTTTAGGGTGTGACTTATCCTTATTGATCATCAATAATGTGTTAGTCACTGTGGAGCAGATGAGTCATACTGTGCTTAGCTAGGGGGCTCTGCTTCTTGCTGCAGATTTATGGGTTTAAGTGGGTCAAGGGCTCTGTTTTCTGTTTCTATTATCATTTTTTGGACCAGTGCACTCACCTAGGTATATTTTTCTAATGACAATGATAAAAATACAAAAGACAGGCAAGATTTCTGCCCCATTCCATTGCTGAAGTAAATCGCATGCCAAGACCATAGTCAAATGATGGAAATATATGCTTTGTCAATTGGATTTCATCTTTTACAAAACAGCTATTCAAAATTTCCCCCTCCTTTCTACTGGAGTGTCTGTCTCTTTTTCTGCCTGAATTTTAGGAATATTTTGTATTTTTGCCCAGAATCTATTCTTACACTTTCACCAACGTTTAACCCCTAGACAATTTTATGTTTCTAACTAAACAAAAGCTATCTTTTGTTTACATTAAGGTGCTCCTATCCATCCCTTAAAACAAAAACTCAAAGTCACCATTATCACTAGTTTTCTGTCTCCAAGTGACATCCTTTTCCTCATTTTTTTCACATTGCTGGATTTATTTTGCTGTGAAATGAGGAACTCCTTGATCAAATCAGTGATGTTTGGATTATAGTGATGATGCAAAAGGCATTCCATGAGTCCATGAATGATTAATTTAGCACAGTCTAATCCATATGGAAGACAAATACATATCCAATACAAGTGTGAGTACTGGCAAAGACAAAATACTGCCCTCTCTTTAATGGAAATGAGTCCATGTAAACAACTTATCCCCAGGTTGTTGGCTGATTCTCACAGTGACTGAACCCATACTAGGTGTTCACATTGACCTCTTTATTAATCTGGTTGGTCATTCATCAGTGACAATACCTAGATCAGCCTGGTGAGAGGATATCCATTATTTCAGACTGTTCATCAAATACATCCCAACTACCATGACTAATTTTTACATGGACCCATTAAATAAGTATGGTAAGTGAAGATAAAAAGAAAAGAATGAGAACCATAGGACAAGCCGTATTTTCCACCTGGTATTTTTTATACAGTTTGGTAGACTTTCACATTGGACTTTAAATTCTATATTCATTCTGAGAGGTCCATTCACAGAGAGAAAACATTATCTTCAAATTCTATTTCTATTCTGAGAGGTCTGTTTCAAGATCTCTTTATCACCATCTTCCTATTTTGTTCTTTCCACATCCCAGACCAACCTGACAACCCATTAGCAGTGCCTGTGAATTGGTGTAGGGCTTTAAATTCTGTTATCTATTTTTCTGGTAAGAATGGACAGCCCATGTATTGCCCAAAATTTGCCTGCTGTAAGGATTTTCCCTCACCACTCTTTGTCAAGTCACCTGAATGGGCTGTAATGCAGCAGTATTTCATTAGTTCCTGTGCTATTATATTATGGAGACCTGCCTGTAGAGCAAGTTTGACTTTTTCTTCCTTCGTCACCTGATTGTAGGTAACCACATGAAGCTGTAAGTCGGGGCTGAGAAAGGGTTAGGAACGCAACAGGAGGGAGCATGATGAGAATCTGATCTACCTGCTCAAAAAACATACTTGTATCTTCTGATCTGTTAAAACGATATCATATAGCTCCTTCCATTTAATGATACTGATGCTGTGTTCACTTATCTTATGGTTCGTTGTTCATTTATCTCATGGCTACTTTATTATAAACATCTAGTTCATTCTAAGAAGACAAATATAGAATCATCATTTTGATTTCATGCCAGATTTTTACTTCTTTGATCTTTAGTCTCTACCAGAGTTTGCTATCAATCAAGTAACTTCTTCTCCAAAGGGAATTGTTATCCACATGAGAAGAAATAATTTTCCCCCAAACCTTTGAGGTTTACTCTGATTCTTCTATTCGGGTCAACTACAGCTGCCAAGAAAACATCTTGATTTACTACAGATACTTTGATTATCATTGGTTCTACTGGGTTACAGGACTTATGTGGAAAAACTAATCATATCACAGCTTGAATCTATGGGAGAGCAGTCTCTTGCTCTGGGATTTGCTCACAACTTACTGATTTATGTGTTAAGTTATATGTAAAAATGCCACAGACTAGTGTGGTTTATGTTGCTTTCTAAATCTAAACAAGTCTACTTTATGTTGTACTTTCAACAACTCGTAGATATTAATGAGTACAGCTGCTGGCTTTTTTCTTAGAGCAGATATCCACAGATATCACAGACCACTGAATCTCTAGAAATTTCACTGATATACCAGTGGCTTAATTTTCAGGGAGGTTTATCTTCCAATTTCTGACATTCTTGACATAAGGCATCTTGACATCTAGGGTATCAGGTACTTCCCATTCATAGGTGCAATCATAATGTCATCAGTGTGATGGATCAACATGATGTTCTTTGGAACATTATAGAGTTGATGTCTCTGTGGACTACATTATGACATAAAGCAGGAGAACTAACTTAGCCCTGAGGGAAGACAATAAGTGTGTCCCTACCAGGTAAAAATCAAATTACTTCAGATATACCTTGCTAATGGAGAAAAGTTTATTTGCCAGCACCATGCCACAAGCTATGTTGATTTGCTCCAGTAAAGATACACATCTGGAGGAAAGCTGCAGTTAGATTCAGTCTTTTGATTACATTAATAATAACCTACAGTCATAGATACATCCAACTTTTGCATTGGCCAAACTGGCCAATTTAAACAAGGATGAGCTATAGATCATCACCTCTGCATCTTTCAAATCATTGATGATTAAAGTAATCTCTGTAATTTATTCAGAAATGAAGTACTGGATTTGATTTAGTATTTTTGTACGGAGGAATAAATTTAGGAACTTCCACTTGGTATTTCAACCATATTAGCCCTTAGTCCATGATGAGTCAGGAAGCCAGTTTGTGGATCCCCCCCCCCATTTGCTGAGTCCAGCTATTTCGACTATAAATATAGGAATTGACATGTGGGAATGCTACAGGATGTGTTCATTGATTAACTGGGCCCCATGTAAGAGACTCAGGTTAAAGTTCCTTTTATCAATGGCCTAACTTTCATATGGACTACAAGTACTATTTTGTTTCCCCAAATTAACATTAGTTCAGAGCCAGAGTCCCTAAAGTCTGGTTGTTACTCTTTTCCAAGTTCACAGTCAACATATGTAAATAGCTTCAGAGAACTTTGAAAACATCTTGGAGAAATATTTATAGTATATATGTATATTAGTTTGCTCTTGTTGATGTAACAAATTACCACAAACTTAGTGGCTTAAACCAACACATACATATTATCTTACATTTCTGTAGGTGAGAAGGCTGATACAGGTTTCACTAGGCAGAAATCAAGGTAGGGCTATGTTCCTTTCTAACAGCTTTAGGGGAAAAATCTTTCCTTGCCTTTTGCAACTCTAGAGGCTGTCCACATTCTTGGCTCCTGGGTCCCTTCCTCCATCTTCAAAGCCAGCAGCATTACAACTATCTGGCCGTTCTTCCTAGCTACATCTCCCTCTGACTCTTGACTCTCTGTCTGCCTCCTCACTCTATCTCCTTCTTCCACTTCAAGACTGTTGTAACTATATTGGATTCATCTGGATAAAGCAGAAAAATCTCCCTGTTTTAAGGTCAGCTGATTAACAGTCTTAACTCCATTTTGTCATGTAATCTAACAGGTTTCATGGAACTTTGGGGGAATCATTATTCTGGCTACCACAATGCTATGACCTTATTGCAGAGGACATTACCAAGATCAGACTCTCCTTTTAAAAAGGACTGCTAACGGGGTGAGAAAGCCATGCCTTTCTATGTAAGCCATGACTTTCTATGTTGATAGTTCAAATTAAGTGCCTTCTCATTGTGCCTAGGGACTTTTTGGTTATACAGATGAAGTAATACTTTAGTAAACTATGTTATTCCTTGGCTCACCATAGATAATAAATCACTCTGATAAATTCCTTTATGTCAAAATACTCTGATTTCCACTCTATCCATGATGCCTATTGCAATGTCAGTGCCCAGATTAACTCTGATGATTAGTCACTATTACCTGGACTACTCTGCTTCAGAATTCTATCATCTCTATTAAATTCAGGTACCAATTTTAGGGGCAGAATCCCTCATCATAATTCCTAGCCTATAAAGGACAGCCATCATGGGGATTTCATGGATGTTATTTCTCTTACTATTTAAATTCTTAATGTCTTAGGTAATCGAGTGTTTGCTGGGTCCTCTGGTCGATGAGAGGGTATTCATTCTACTGATACAAAATAACTTCAATCCACAATTCCCATCACTCTTAGCCTTGATTGCTTCTTACAGATTATGCCAGGGAAATTCTGTTATATAAAAATTTCACTGAATGAAAGCCACTGTTAAAACCAGGATTCTGGCAACCAAACTAATAATCTGTTGAAGTCACTTCCAGTTGCTTACAGTGACACATTAAATAAAGAATCTTGATTAAAGGCACCTATATTAATAAATTTATTCCTCTTCTCTGATGTAACATTCTTCGAATCCCATCCCAGACATGTTCCCTAGGTTCCAGCTGAAATGAATTAACAAAATATTATAATCCTTCAGTTTGTAAGCTATCTCTTTATAGAGAAGATTCTATAATGGTCCTCCTGGGGCATACCGTTATTTAACTACTTTGGATTGAGATTAATGAGTGGTGTTCGGGTGGATTATGAAGAGAATAGGACACGCTTTGTGAAGTAACCCCAACAGATGAAGTCATCACAGGAGTTTTAAGAATGGAAGGGCTAATCTATTTAGATAGGAAAAGAGGGGATACTTCTGTTGATAAAGGGAGTTTAAGAATATCAGAGCCTACCTAAAACACCCATCACAAAGATCAGAATTTTACTCTGAGTAATGTACTAAATTAAACAACAAATGACTTTTTTGAAGCTGTGTTTTAAACTTGTTTTGAGATTTAATATTTTGAACCCAATTCTAAATCATGTATTCTCTGAGGCTGCTAAAACAGGGATCTGAAAACTGAAAACTATATTTCCCATGGCCCATGCAGAGAATGACTTAGACAATTTTCAAAGAGTCATAGGAAGAAAAAGGAAACATAGACTGTATGTGGCCCCATGAATCCTGAAGCCTTTACTATCTGACCCTTTACAGAAAAAAACAAAAACAAAAACGTGCTGAACCTCAAACTAGGGAAAAAAAGGAATTATTTTAAGGTTATAGAGAAAGTCTAGGCTTTCAGCTGACAGTGTCTTAATCTAAGAGTTGAAAATTCAGTGCTTTTTCTACAAACTCTAGGACAGTCATAAGTGGTCATCCCACCTCCCAGCCTTTGTAGTCATTATTATATCCCTACTATTGAGCGAACAGCTACTTAACCTCCTAAAGCCTTACAATCAACCAACACTTCAACCCAAGCATTTATAAATCATAATTTCAAGCAGCTATATATTGTTAATATAACATTTTTACCAGAAAAATTATCATCAAAGTATTTTAACCTTGGGGCGCCTGGGTGGCTCAGTCGGTTATGTCTGTCCTCTGCACAGGTCATGCATGATTCTGGAGTCCTGGGATTGAGCCCTGCATCAGGTTCCCCACCCAGTCGAGAGTCTGTTTCTCCTACTGCCTCTCACCCTACTTGTCCTCTCTCTTTCTCTCTCTCTCTCTCTCTCACTGTCTCTATCTCAAATAAATAAACAAAATCTTTAAAAAATATATTTTAAGCTTAAAGAATGAGATACTTCAAGATATACTCGCGTATTTGAGAGTCTTGGTACCAAGAACTCTGCCAGTCAGAATCTGGTCAGAAAACAGAATCCACTACATGCATTTCAAACAAAGGTAATTTAATATAAGAAATTGATTACATGGATAATGAAGGAATGGAGAAGCAAGCCAGAAATTAGCAACCCTAAAATAAGCAATAGCAGGGATTCCCTAACCCTCTAGGACTGTAAAGGCAAAGGGAAGAGAAGGTGTTATTAGAGCCTAGGAGCAGATCCATCACACAAAAGCTGCAGTTTCAGTGGGCCTGTCTACCAAGAATGGGGACTGTGGAACACAGGGGTTTCCAGCAAATGGTGGACCAATGGTGGTGAATTGGGCAGGGATACAACCCCTTTAGTTAGTGTTGCTTAAAGCAGGTGAGTGGGGATAACCACCCTGTGCTTTCCCTTTCTTCTGTCGGGCAGTCTTCTGCTCTGCCTTTGTAGACTATAGCTATTTGGAAACAGGAACCAAGGCAACCTGGGATATGCAATCCTTTTCCAGAGCAAGGCAGAGAAACATAGAGATTGAACGCACAACCCAAATAACTGTCGTGTTTGTATTTAGCAATATGCTAAAAATCTCTCAGTAATTCTATTAATTTATCTGTGTATTCTGCTTCATGATGTATGTGAAGTATATATTCATAATTGGTAATTATTTCCAACTCATACACAATTACTTTTTTTTTTAAATTTTATTTATTTGTTTGACAGACAGAGATCACAAGTAGGCAGAGAGACAGGCAGAGAGAGGGGGGAAGCAGGCTTCTTGCTGAGCAGAGAGCCCAATGTGGGGCTCGATCCCAGGACCCTGGGATCATGACCTGAGCCAAAGGCAGAGGCTTTAACCCACTGAGCCACCCAGGTGTCCCCAATTACTTTTTTATTGACTTACTGTACTCACTAGGATTTCCAATAAAATATGCAAAAGTACAAGCAGTGTGCTTTCTTATATTTTCACTATTGCAAAGTTTTCAACATTTCACCATTAAGCATGATGTATGCTATGGGTTATAGGGTCTCTGTATTTCTTTTATTTCAATTTTATTGAAGCATAATTTATACACAAAACCAGAACATATTTGATACAATTTGATGTGTTAGGACACATACATATATACTTGTGATATCATTATCACAATCAACATAATAAACATATCAATCACCTCTGAAAGTTTCCTTTTGTCCCTTTGCTCTGTGTGTGTGTTAATGGCAAAAACACTTACCAAGAGTTCTATCCTCTTTATGAATTCTAAAGTACACAAAACTGTATTGTTAACTCTAGGTACTGTATTTTGCAGCAGGTTTCTAAAAATCATCTTGTATAACTTTATACATACTGAACAACTCCCTCATCTCCCCCTCCTCCCAGCCCCTGGGAACCACTATTCTATTTTCTTATAAGTTTGTTTGCTTTAGATTCCTCACATAAGTGGAATCATGCAGTGATGGTCCTTCTGTGATTGACTTATTTCCCATAGCATGTCTTCTCGGTCCATCTGTGGTGTTGCAAATGGTACATTTTCCTCCATTTTAAAGGCTGAATGATATCCTGTTGTATGTACATACCGCATTTTCTTTATCCATTCATCTTTTTATAGATATTTGTGGTTTTCTATATTTTGGCTATCATGAATAATGCTACCATGAACATGGGAGACCAGGATCTCTTTGAGATTCATATTTTAAAAGTTTTAATACTTTCAGATATATACCCAAGAGTGAGAATGCAGCATCATATGATGGTTCCATTTTTAATTTTTTTTTTAAAGATTTTATTTATTTGTCAGAGAGAGAGGGAGAGAGAGCAAGCACAGGCAGACAGAATGGCAGGCAGAGGCAGAGGGAGAAGCAGGCTCCTGCTGAGCAAGGAGCCCGATGCGGGACTCGATCCCAGGACGCTGGAATCATGACCTGAGCCGAAGGCAGCTGCTTAACCAACTGAGCCACCCAGGCGTCCCCCATTTTTAATTTTTGAGGAGCCTCCATACTGTTATCCACATAGGCCGCACCATTTTACATTCCCATGAACAGTGCACAGCTGCTCCAATTGTTCCACTTTGTTGCCAACAATTGTTATCTTTTGTTTATGTTTTGTTTTTGATAATTGCCATCATAACGGGTATGAGATGATGTCTTGTTGTGGTTTTGATTTGTGTTTTCCTAATGATTAGTGATGTTCTACATCTTTTCATATACTTGTTGGTCATTTGTGTGTCTTCTTTGAAGAGACGTGGGAAAACTGGCTATTCACATATAAAAGGATAAAACTCGACTCCTATTTCACACCAATATACAATGAATGAAAGACTTAAACATAAGACCCGAAACTATAAAACTCCCAGAAGAAAACAACTTTTATACACTGTATTTTTCACCTCAAGAATTACTTCATATACATCTTTGGTAATCATTGCTATTTCAGTTGGTCTTTTTAAAATAATTCTTTTTAGCCTCTCCATTCCCTGTTCTCTAAATTATTACATCTCACATTATTACATTTATAAGTGCCATACAAAATGTGAATTTCTCTCTTGTATTTCTTATCATATTTATTATATTTAAGCTTTCAGGTAAAGTTTGAAAATTGGTTTATCATTTGATTTTTTCAGTCTTCTTTTTTCACCTTTTCTTATTCATCTCATATTATTGCCTTTTTATTTCATCTTATTTTTACCTTTCTCAAACTTGATTTCTTTTTGTATAAGCCATGTCATGCTTTTTCCCACTGAGCATGCAAAATAATTTTCTTAACTATTTGTGTTCTGTAGTGAAATACTTTACATATGTTATTTTTCTCTGGATCTTCCAGAAATGTTTTCTTTTATTTTAAAGAACTTTTTCATAGCTACTACTCTGGGGTTTTAATATTTATAAATTCTTGATCAAAGGAAGGTATAACCAAATACTTTGCCAATGACTTGAATATATATAAACCCTAGTCCAAATTCTTTGTCAATCTCAGTGCAGGTGGAATCCTCTTATCATTTTAGAATTGCTGGGTACGTTGTTGTGGACAGTTTATTCCTCTATCCTCAGTATCTGACAGGGTTTATTTAACTCAATGCTGCTATAATAACTCACACTTCCAGTATCTGACTCTTTGAAAAGCTTAGCATATCAAGTAATTTAAAATCTGTGTATATAAATATATATTTATATTATGATATAAATATAATTTATATTAGGATACTAATGTCTCTTCTCAACAACCATGGTATGTTTCATATGAGAAACACATTCTTAGTAACACCAGCAATAGTATCCAACTCTTTAATAATATGTAAGGGGGAAATTGAGAAAAACCAAACATGCTTGTTTAGAACACAATTATATAGTAAATCAGTTTTTTGTATTAATTTAAAATATACACATACTCACAAATGTACATTATAAACTATTGCAATAAAAAAACGTAGTGAAAATGTTCCCCAAAGATAGTTATCCATTTTTATTTCCAGAACTTTCCCTTAATTCTGCTAATACACCATCCTGTTCAATTGTATTATGGGAGAGGATATAAAAAAATATGTAGCAACAATACAAATATTATTTAATTTATAGAGACCTATCCAACTTCATTCCACAAATTTACAATTTTTGTGCTGAATTTTACCCTCATTTTAGTCATGAGTTCCTTGGAGAATGTTACAAACTAAAGACTTCTCAGCACCATCTGGTGTAGATTACCGCAGACATTGCTTGTACAGAGACAAAGTTCTGTGGTACTGATCCTCTGTAGATCATCCTATCCTGTTCTGCAGAATCCAAACTGTATCTGTGTTCTGTATAAAACACAAGAATGCTGAAAGTCAGCCAGAGCAGAACAAAGCTTTAATCAATTCACTGTTTCTTGTTGAGGATGGTTTTGCTTCAGTGGGCAGAAATCTGATTATCCATAAAAGGCTAATAGTAAAGTTGTCTATACCCTCTGATAATGGTTTACTGACTACAGTGCTTTTCTTATTTCAGTTTCCTCACTGAAATATGACCTCCTCTCCTATTCTACTGAATTTAAAAAAAGGGGGTGCATTTAACTGGAATGAGTATCAGGATGAAATGAAAAGACAGAATATTCATTCCTTCAGCAAAAACTATGATTGCATATGATGTGTCAGACACTGTAATAGGTATTGAAGTATCCAAGGATGTGTACATACCTCCTTAACCTCAAGATATTCCCAGTCCAATAGGGAAGGAAAACCAAGATAAGATAATCATTAACACTGTTGCAGGGATATAAACCACATTTCTTCTATTTTCTTATCAGTGAGATGATAAATGAAAGTACTAGAAAATGACTTAAAATCACAACATGGTTTTCCATGTTTGAAATTATACATATGTATATATGTGAATCTATATGTATACACACACATACATGCTCCTTTTCCCTGTTATTTTCCTCTCTTCTTTCCTTTTTCTCTATTTTATTAAACTTTCAACTAAGAAACAAAAGGAAAACTGATTAATTGATTATACTTTGTACACCTTGATAAAGCAACTGTGTCACATAATATAAGGCATTGAATAATCATTGAAACTCTTTGAGGTTCTATCACACTTCATAAAGTAAAAAGAGGAATTACACTTTAAACTGCAGTGACTTTTTTTTTAAATTAGGGATCAAATGTTACCAGAGGACAATAAAATATTGGAAACCTCAAACAGAAAAAAAGAAAATTGTATTTAATCTAAATCATACTGGTAAAATAAAAGAAATTAGGAGATGTGAGGTGTTTCATGTTTCTTTTCCTTAATCTTTCTTGCCTGTTTTAAAGTGGATTTCCAGTATTCTTCAAAGTATGATGAATTTCTTCAAGAGTTATTTTAAAATCATGAAACAGAAAGATGTGTTTTATCCAGTGAACCATGAAATGAGTCTTGGAAGAATAAACTTCCTCTGAACATTTTGGACTTCTACTAGAACCTTTTCAGAATCACATCTGTTTTGGTTCAATATAAATTTATCCCGTTTAAGAAAAGTCACAGACAGGGGGCACCTGGGTGGCTCAGTGGGTTAAAGCCTCTGCCTTCAGCTCAGGTCATGATCCCAGGGTCCTGGGATCGAGCCCCGCATCTGGCTCTCTGCTCAGCGGGGAGCCTGCTTCCTCCTCTCTCTCTCTCTGCCTGCTTCTCTGCCTACTTGTGATCTCCATCTGTCAAATAAATAAAATCTTAAAAAAAAAAAAGAAAAGTCACAGACAGAAGATTTTGAATATACAAGCACTGATTTTAAAGATTCACATTTATTGATATGCTTTCATTACATAAGGCTTTTTTATAATAAGAATTTTTTTAAAATATTTTATTTATTTATTTCTCAGAGAGTGAGGGAAAGAGAGCACAAGCAGGGGGGTGGCAGGCAGAGGAGAAGCAAACTCCTCACTGAACAGGGAGCCAGACACAGAACTTGATTCGAGGGCCCTGGGACCATGACTGGAGCCAAAGGCAGAAGATTAATGGACTGAGCCACCCAGACATTTAAATTTAGATAAATCATATGCCTTTGAACTTGAACTTACCAACTGCAGTGTCTTCTCTAAAATATTTTAGTGAATGATTTTACAGTTAACTTAAACACAAAATACTTCTAATGAAAATACACATCGCGGGGTCTTCCAGTAATGGCTGTATAAAGAAGTCAGTGATTCCACCCATAGATGACAATTTCGCATTTTTAAAAACTAGAACAAAATATTTTAAAACAGCTGTTTGTAGGCATTTGAAAAAAGAAGGAATCAGTCAGAATTGTATAGTGTTTACTCCTGAGCAACTGCTACATTGGACAAGCACTCAAATGTGTGACTTTCTTGTGTGAGGAGCTCTTTAACCCTGATGCACCCAGTTAAGGCAGCGGCAATTGGCAGTATCTCTGGCTCAAGATGCATAGAAGAGTCCCGAAGGGCAGACAAACTGCATAACACTTCAAACACATGGGAGACCCAAGAGAGTCTGGTGCAGAAGGGTACAGAAATCAGAGACTACCTAATCTGAAGAGAGAGAACTGCTCCTGGTGAGATTTGCATGTTTGCTCTTCTGGTAGTGTGTTGCTAAACCCATGTACATTTGGGAGGCTTCTGAGCAGAACTGAGTCTCATGGTAAGATTGGAAGCAAACCCCAGAAGCAAAGAAACATCCAAGAGAGTAAGTTTCAAAATCTGAATATAAATTCTGCCTGATCTTTGAATCAATACTAAGCTATACAAGCTCATGGAGACTCCCACGGGACCAAACTGAGAAAGTAACATCTGGCAGAAGGAAAAACAGTAAATTTAAGATTTCTCAGTCTGAGTCTTGGCAAGTTAAATGCCTACTATAACAAAATAAGGGCAACAATTTTCAGTAGGAAAAAAAAAGAAGTCTGGATCCCAAAGTCTTCAAAACATATTATTCACAATGACTGATGGAGCATGAACATGGGAACCACAATCAGGAAAGAAAGCAGTCATTAGAAATTGACTCTGAATGGACCCAATTGTGGGATGTAGCAGATAAAGACTTCAGGGCAACTATTTCAAATTTGTTCAAAGGACTAGAGTAAGGTATGAATTAAGATTTAGAGGTAAATTTAGTATTAATGACAAAAAGATAGGAAATCACAATATAGAACTGGAAATTACACAAATGAAATTAATATTTTCCAGTTAAACAACAGAGAGAAGAAAAGATATAAAAACAAAACAGAACAAAAGATGAATAAGGTAATAGAGACTTGTGGGACCATATTAAATGGACACTATAATTAGTGGAGTCCGGGAGGAAAAAGAGAAGAGAGAAAACGAAAAAAAAAATTGTTTTTGAGGAAACAATGGTTAAAAAACTTCTGAAATTCAGTGAAAAATATTAACTTATAAATACAAAACAATGTAAATCCAAAGAAAATTTCACATAGCCACATTATAGTTAAATCAATAAAAGCCAAACATAAAAAGAAAATACTGCAAGCAACAAGAAAAAATGGCATAATATATATAGGAAACACTAACAATTAATTACTGACTTCTCATCAGAAATAATATAACCCAGAAGACATTGAAATGGTACATTAAAAGTACAGAAAAGAGACTATTCATAGAGAGTTCTGTAACTTACCAGACTAATCCTCAAACCTGAATGCCAAATAAATATTGAAACCAGAGAGAATTTTTTGTGAGCAGAACTCCACTTTAGGAAATGCTAAAAAAAATCGTAGTGACAGGAAATGGTATCCGTGGGTAAACTGAATTATGCAAAAAAAAAAAAAAAGGAAGAAAGAAGGACACCAGAAATTATAAATATATGGGTCAATATAAAAGACTGCACACATACATATGTATAAGTTTATATATACATGTATGAATACATATGCACAATTTTTCTCTAAATTTCTTTGAGACATATCACTGAAACAAAAACGTCTCATACTTTCAGATTAAGAAGAATTACTAGAGACACAGTGAGATGTTATGGTGATAAGATCAATGCAGCAAAAAATATATAACAATTATAAATGTATGGTAAATTTTTTCATGCATCCAATGAATAAATACTTCTAAACCAATTCTCAGAAAATAGAGGAAATATTTTCTTTCTTGTTCAGTGTGTCCTAATACTAAATCAGGGAATTATCTGAAGTTAAGATTTCTAAGCACAAATATATTCTATGAATATAGGTTCAACTATCTTAAAAAAACTTTAGAAAATCATGTCCAGGGGCGCCTGGGTGGCTCAGTGGGTTAAAGCCTCTGCCTTCGGTTCAGGTCATGATCCCAGGGTCCTGGGATCGAGCCCCGCATCTGGCTCTCTGCTCAGCAGGGAGCCTGCTTCCTCCTCTCTCTCTCTTTCTGCCTGCCTTTCTGCCTACTTGTAATCTCTGTCTGTCAAATAAATAAATAAAATCTTTAAAAAAAAAGTAAATCATGTCCAGCAACATGTAAAAAGAATGATTATTTAGTAGGCAGCTAAAAATACTATTATCTCTTTTTCTAAATCAACACATTCTTTTCAGTTGTTTTTATCACACTCTGTACTTTTTTCCCCCCCACTCTTCTGAGGCTCTAGGAAAGGTCTGCTTTATGCCCCTGGCAGCAACCTTCCACTACACCCTCCTTTCCATCCTGTATGCAGCTGGTTTCCTGATCTTCCTTTTACTGATTATGCAGCACATCATTCTTCTCTTCAAAAACTTTAACCCCCTATTGTCTACTTAATAAAATCTGTGCTTCTTAGTCTTTCAACAATTTTATATTAGCCTTATTTTTCATATTTCAGTGAAGGGATTGTATTTATTGACTTGATAATTCTGAGTTCCACCTTCCACTTTTTTTCTCAATGAGTAAACTTTGGTTGATGCTGTTCCCTTTATCCAGTAATACTCTCCTTGACTTTAAGCCATTACGTTTTATGTATTACGATTGAGGTAAGGGGCACCTGGCTAGCTCAGTTGGAGAGCATGAGACTCTTCATGTTGGGGTCATTAAGTTTGAGCCCCAAGTTAGGGATAGAGTTTACTTAAAAAAAAGATTAAAATTCAGCTACTTCAGTGAATTTTCTTCTATGATTCTCAGATCATAATGAACACTCTTTCCTTTGAAATTTTATAGCTCTTATCCTTTGGGCCTTTGAAAGGAGCAAGGTAAGGTAAAAAAGCATAGAAATTTAAATCTGAGATTAATTTTCTGAGTTTTTTAAAGACCTAGCTATGAAATCATGAGGAAATCATTTGATGCTTTTGAGGATCAAATTTAGAATGTATGTGGTAATCCACAGAGCATTGTGTAATTATTAATTATAGTTATTACTAGTAGAAGACTTTTTATATACTCTCATGTAGTATAGTTTTTTGATATTGAAATTCTAATGTTGAATCAGGATGTCTCAGGAATTAACACGCCATCATTTATCACCATGCTGCAGCTAGAATACAACCAACATCATTCAATAAATATGCATTCGATAAGCACTTTGAAAACTATTCAAAGTAAAGATGGTTGGTATAAATACAGTGTACATGCAGACACACACACACACACACACACACATATATATACACACATAAGACATGTAGATGTATATTATATACACACATAAGACATGTAGATGTATATTATATACACAAGTTAGAAATGGAAGAACAATGATAATACTTTTCATTATAAAATTAATGTGCAATACGTAGGTGAAAAATTCTTTTCAATTCACCTTAGACTAGAAATTCCATTGATTCTAATAATAATATATTCCAAAATGTGACCATTAGATTTTCTTTGGTGGCTTCCATAAACCCTTTTAAATAATTTGTGAATAGTATTTGGTTTCTTTCAAAAATGTTAACTTTGAAATTTCAGTTATGGTTTTTATCTGCTGCTGAGTTAAGGATAGAAGTTGGAAATCACTGGGGACTGCCACACGACTCCTGCTATATTCAATGTCTTCCATGTTCTCTTTAGTGTAGTAGAGTCATGGAATCACATTCCCTTTTGCACCTGATAGCCATGTTTGTCATCATTGATTAAAAAATACACTTCCATGCAAGTCCATTTAAGAACAACAACAGCATAATAATAATAAAAATAATATCCTTTAGTAATGTGCTAGGTATTATTGCATGCATTTTACAAGTGTGATTTATTTTAATCCTCACATTCAGTTTATGAAATAACTATTATTTCCATTTATAAGTGAGAAAGTTATGGTACAGAGAACTTAAATAAACTTAAATAAACATAAAAAAACACATAGTATATGGAGGAGCCAATTTTTGAGGCCAAGCAGTTTGAATCTAGACCCCAAAGTCTATGATTAAAATCTTGAGGAAAACCAACTCATTTTGTAGAATTTAATTGGTCACATATGTGTGGCAAATATTAAACCAAAGAATCTTATTTTGGCCAATTCTATGACAAAAAGAGAGTGGCAATTCAGAAATAATCAGTATGGGGTTCCTGGGTGGTGCAGTCAGTTAAGCTTCCAACTCTTGGTTTTGGCTTAGGTCCTGATCTTAGGGTTGTGAGTTCAAACCCCATGTTGGGCTCCTCACTCAGCGTGGA
Source organism: Lutra lutra (assembly GCF_902655055.1). NCBI lineage: Eukaryota > Metazoa > Chordata > Mammalia > Carnivora > Mustelidae > Lutra > Lutra lutra. Next base: position 105,004,785 of record NC_062283.1, read on the forward strand.
GTGTGCATGAGATTCTCTTTCCTTCTCCCTCTGCCCCTCACACTTGTGCTCTTTACTCTCTCTCTTTCTCTCTCAAATAAATAAACAGGGGTGCTGGGTTGTCCTGGTTGGTTAAGTAGCTGCCTTTGGCTCAGGTCATGTTCTCAGGGTCCTGGGATGGAATCCTGTGTTAGGCTCCCTGCCCAGCAGGGAATATGCTTCTCCCTCTTCCTTCTCCACCCCACTGCTTGTGCTCCCCACCCCTCTCTCAAATAAATAAAATCTTAAAAAAATAAATCTTAAAAAAAGAAATAATATGACTAGGAGGGTAAGATGCTGTGATAGGCTGAAAAAATGTTCCCCCAAATACCCAGGTACTAATCCCTAGAATCTGGAAATGTTTAAAGAGATGTTGGATGTGGTCAGGTTAAGGATCTTGATATTGGAGGGTTGTTCTAGATCATCTGAGTGAACACTTTTATAAAGTTATCAAAAGTATGTTTGTAAAAGGGAGATGGAGGAAGATTTCACACAGAAGAGGAGAGAGTCCTGTAACCATAGAGACAGATGTTGGAGTAACACAGCCACAAAACAGGGAATGCTGACAACTGCCAGATTAGATTGAAAGGTCAAGGAATGGACTCTCCCCTAGAGGTTCTGGAGGGAATGCAGCCCCTCCAACATCTTGAGTTGGTCTTAGTGAATCTGACTTTGGATTTCTGACCTCCATAACTATAAGAGAATAAATGATGTAACCCACCAACTTGGCAGTAATTATTATAACAGACATAGAAAACTAATATACTACCAAGTGAAGCTGCAAACAACTAAGATGTAGTCTTTACTCCCCGCTCAGATGCTGCACAATGTGTAAAATAGTGTGTTCCATACTCCTCTTTCTTTTTTTTTTTTTTTAAAGACTTATTTATTTATTTTAGAGAGAGGGAGTCTGGGGAGGGGAAGGAGACTCTGGAGCAGACCCTGTGCTGAGTACGGAGCACAATGTGGGGCTTGATCTCAGGACAATAAGATAATGACCTGAACCAAAACCAAGAGTCAAACACTTCACCAGTTGAGCCCCCTGGTGCCCCCAGACTCCTCCTTCTTGAGTACTAAAAGTTAAAGAAGGATATATTCCCCAGGAGGCAGAGAAGAATAATACCAGCTAATTTATATTCAGCTTGTATGTTGTACCTGTGCCTGTGCTAAACACTACACAGTTTGTCTTATTTAATACCCATACCAACTCTATGGGGATTCTCAACAAATGACACAACCAAGGCACTCAGAGAGATTAAATAATTCCTCAGGTTTACCCATCTGAGACTGGAACTTACTTCTGTCTTTAAACTATGTTTGGTTTAATCATTACATTTTAATGACTCTTAATCAGACACATTGTTTCCTAACAACCCAACCATGGGGAAAAAATTGTTCTAGGAAAAATCTGGGTACAATCAGAAAAGCAATGATGAAATATTGTTTAAAAGTCCCTGACTCTTCACCTTGTTTGTACTTTGACATTTGAATAGTTTCTAATGAGGGATATAGGAAAATAGAAGATGGAATAGTCTTACTATCTCTTCCCTCCTAGCTAACACTTAAAAGGAGATACAGATATGAGTCTGAAATTCCTTACCCAGTAAATTCCATAAAAGATAAGGCTTTCAGGAATTTAGATAGATAAAAATATAGGTGATAGTTGGTAGAAATAGAAAGCTAGTTTACTAGCCAAATTCCTTAATTAGATAAGTAGGTATGATTCCTTATTATTTGCATTCTGTATTTTTTATTAACTTTCAATAAAAACATACTTCATTTTCTTGAGGAGATGAATTCAATATATTGGGGGATTTCGCTTTTCAGTCCAAAATTCTTTAGACTATGTTCAAAAAACTATACTTTTAAACTCCACTGATGTGCTCTTTCTTCCATAGGATTTGACCTAGCACAATGATATCACACATAAGATGGTTGTGAATTATACCACAAATCTGAGCAAGAATGATATAATAAACTGTGAGTTTTTTAGTATTCTAACTTGCAAGCAAGAGCAAAAGAAAAATGTTATACTCTATTATGAAAGGAATACTAGGAGGATAGTTCTGTTTTCTTTAATCTATGTGGGTTAGTCTGAAAACTAAGAATGTTCTAATAAATTGGTAGAAATAAAAACCAATTTTTGACACGTCTTAAAGTAAATGTACACATATGTTATATGTTATAGTCTTTTAATTAAAAAGTATTGCTTCTGAATTACTTTTGAATTAAAAAGAAGTAACTCAATTGTTTAATAAAAGTAAAAATCTCTCATACTGGGTAGGCTACTGTTATATTTGTGTCTCAGTAATTTATTAGCATATTAAGTAATATTTTATAATTAAAAAATGGGGACTGAGACAATTGAATTAGTTTTAACTTTAATTGACATATAAAATTGTAAGATATGTAAAGTGTACATCATGATGATTTTTCTTTTTTTTGAAGATTTTATTTATTTATTCCACAGAGAGAGACAGTGAGAAAGGGAACACAGGAAGGAGAGTGGGGGAGGGAGAAGCAGACTTCCTGCAGAGTGGGGAACTGGATGTGGGACTTGATTCCAGGACCCTGGGATCATGACCTGAGGCGAAGGCAGACGCTTAATGACTGAACCATCCAGGCTCCCTCATGATGATTTATCTATGTATCCTTATGAAACAGTTCTTACCATCTAGTTAATTAACACATCATCACCTCACATATTTATCTTTTTTGCATGAGAATGTTAGGTTCTACTCTGTTACCCACCACCAGGCTCACACAACCTCCCATCACCCTCCCCTCCAAAACCCTCAGTTTGTTTCTCAGAGTCCGCAGTCTCTCATGGTTTGTCTCCCCCTCTGATTTCTCCAAACTCACTTCTCCTCTCTATCTCCCAATGTCCTCCGTGTTATTCCTTATGCTCCACAAGTAAGTGAAACCATATGATAATTGACTCTCTCTGCTTGACTTATTTTACTCAGCAAAATCTCTTCCAGTCCCATTCATGTTGATACAAAAGTTGGGTATTCATCCTTTCTGATGGAGGCATAATACTCTATTATATATATGGACCATATCTTCTTTATCCATTCATCCATTGAAGGGCATCTTGTTTCTTTCCACAGTTTGGCGACTGTGGCCATTGCTGTTATGAACATTGGGGTACAGGTGGCTCTTCTTTTAACTACATCTGTATCTTTGGGGTAAATACCCAGCAGTGCAATTGCAGAGTCATATGGTAGCTCTATTTTTAATTTCTTAAGGAATCTCCCCACTGTTTTCCAAAGTGGCTACACCAACTTGCATTCCATCCAACAATATAAGAGGGTTCCCCTTTCTCCATATCCTCTCCAACACTTGCTGTTTACTATCTTATCAATTTTGGCTATTCTAACTGGTGTAAGGTGGTATCTCAATGTAGTTTGTATTTGAATCTCCCTGATTGCTAATGATGATGAATATTTTTTCATGTTTCTGTTAGTCACTTGTATGTCTTCCTTGGAGAAGTGTCTGTTCTTGTCTTCTGCCCATTTTCGACATGATTATCTGTTTTGTTTGTATTGAGTTTGAGGAGTTCTTTATAGATCTTGGATAGCAACCCTTTGTCTGTCGTGTCATTTGAGAGTATCTTCTCCCATTCTGTGGGTTGCCTCTTTGTTTTGTTGGCTGTTTCCTTTGCTGTGCAGAAGTTTCTGATCTTGATGAAGTCCCAAAAGTTCATTTTTGCTGTTGTTTCCTTTGCCTTTGGAGACATATCTTGAAAGAAGTTACTGTGGCCGATGTGGAAGAGGTTACTGCAATAGAAAAAATCATCAGAAATTATTGTCAACAGTTATATGCTAATAAGTTAAGCAACCTAGATGAAATGGTTGCATTCCTGGAAATCTATAAGCTTCCAAAACTGAATCAGGAAGAAGTTGACAACCTCAATAGATCAATATCTAGAAACAAGATTGAAGCAGTGATAAAAAAAAAAAAAAAAACCTCCCAAAAAAATAGAGCCCAGGACCTGAGAGATTCCCTGGAGAATTCTACCCAACATTCAAGAAGAAATAATACCAATTCTCTTGAAGCTGTTTAAAAAAATAGAAACAGAAGGAAAACTTCCAAACTTTTTATGAAGCCAGCATTACCCTGATCCCCAAACCAGGCAAAGACCCCACCAAAAAGGAGAATTTCAGACCAATATCCCTGATGAATATGGATGCCAAGATTCTCCACAAGATCCTAGCTAATAGCATCCAAGAGTACATTAAAAAGATTATCCACCATGACCAGGTGGGATTTATCCCTGGGATGCAAGGGTAGTTCAACATTCACAAATCAATCAATGTGATTGAACAAATCAAGAGAAGAGAGAAGAACCACATGGCCCTCTCAGACAATGCAGAAAAAACATTTGACAAGATACAGCATCCATTGCTGATGAAAACAATTCAAAGTACAGGGATATAGGGAACATTCCTCAGCTTCATAAAATCTGTCTATGAAAAACCCACAGCGAATATCATCCTCAATGGGGAAAAGCTGACAGCCTTCCCTTTGAAATCAGGAATATGACTCTCACCATACTTGTTCAACATAGTACTAGAAGTCCTAGCAACAGCAATTAAACAACAAAAAGAAATAAAAGATATTCAAATTGGCAAAGAAGTCAAACTCTCTCTCTTCATAGATGATATGATACTTTATGTGGAAAGCCAAAAAGACTCCACCCCCAAACTACTAGAACTCATACAGGAATTCAGTAATGTGGCAGGATACAAAATCAATGTACAGAAATCAGTTGCTTTCTTAAATACTAACAATGAAAATACAGGAAGGGAAATTAGAGAATTGATTCCATTTACTATAGCACCAAGAACCATAAGATATCTGGGAATAAACCTAACCGAAGAGGTAAAAGATCTGTACTCGAGGAACTACAGAACACTCATGAAAGAAATTGAAGAAGACACAAAAAGATGGAAGAGCATTCCATGCTCATGGATTGGAAGAATAAACATTGTTAAAATGTCTATACTGCCAAGAGCAATCTATACTTTCAATGCCATTTTGATCAAAATTACACGGCCATTTTTCAAAGAGCTGGAATAAACAATCCTAAAATTTGTATGGAACCAGGAGAGACCCCAAATTGCTAAGGAAATATTGAAAAAGAAAAACAAAACAGGGGCCATCACTCTGCCTGATTTCAAGCTTTACTACAAAGCTGTGATCACCAAGACAGCATGGTACTGGCACAAAACAGACACATAGACCAGTGGAACAGAGTAGAGGGCCCAGATATGGACCCTCAACTCTATGGTCAAGTAATCTTCAACAAAGCAGGAAAAAACATACCTTGGAAAAAGACAGTCTCTTCAATAAATGGTGCTGGGAAAATTGGACAGCTATGTGTAGAAGAATGAAACTTGACCATTCTCTTACACCATACACAAAGATAAACTCAAAATGGATAAAAGGCCTCAATGTGAGGCAGGAATCTATCAAAATGCAGTGTTATTGACTATAGCAACCATGCTGTACATTAGATTCTTAAAACTTACTCATCTTAAACTGAATGTTTGTACCCTTTTACCATCCTCTCCTATTTCTATCCCTTCTTTAGCCCCTGGCAACTACTTTTCTGTTGTTACTATGAGAGTGACTCTTTTTTTTTTTTTTTTTTTTTTTTTTACCATGAGCTCATTATCAGGAGGATTTCTTTGCTACATATTTATGGTCTCATTATTAAAGGTGTGTACCTTAAAAATCTTATCTACTTCCTCTTTATTTTTTCATTTTAACTATTATGTTGTATATTCAGAAAGGTATAAAGATTAACATAAGCACCCATTTAAAAATAATCATACAAGCGAAATAAAGTACTTATGCTTCTTTCCTAAGACTATTTGTCTCACTCAGTAATATCATACTAGAGACAATAATTATCAGCATTTAGTTGCATATTACTGTGTACTTTTTATTCTTTTCCTATAAATGTATATTTTTATCAATGTACAAAGATTTTTATCCTTTAAAACATTTTTATTACACCTTGTTATGTAGATCCTTTTCTTATTTGTGTTTTCTCTTAATAGAATACCTTCTAGTCTTCTCTTCAATTTATTGAGATATAAATGACATTTAACACTTAATGTGTACCACATAATCATTTGAACCATGTATAAATATTACAAAATGATTACCATAGTAAGTTTAATTAATATCTATCTCTTTTTGTAGCTACAACTTTTTTTTCTTGTGATGAGAAGTTTTAAGATCTATCCTCTTAGCAACTTTCAAGTATATGATACAATACTATTAACTGTAGTCACCATGCTGTATATTGTATCCCTAGAACTCAATTGTCTTATAACTGGAAGTTTGTACTTTTGACAATCTTTACCCATTTCCCTCATCCCTAGCTCCTTCCTCTAGCAACTGCTAATTCATTCTCTGTATTTATGAGTTCAGTTTTTTTTTTTTTTTAGATTTCCCATATTAGTGAGATCATAGGCTATTTGTCTTTCTCTGTCTAACTTATCTTACTTAGCAAATGCCTTCAAGTTTCATCCATGTTTAGTCTTCATGATTATTGAGACTGTAGCATTAGTTTATCCTTTCTAACTGATGAATAGTAAGCCATTGTGTAAATGTATCACAGTTGATTTTTTCCTTCTGTTAGGCAAATTAATGTGTTTTCAGATTTTCTATTACAATCAGTGCTGCTATGAACATCATTGTGCATTTTTCCAGGAACACATGCACAGAATTTTCTCTAGTGTTTATAGTTTGTAATGAAAGGTTATAGTCAACTTTATTAGACAGTATTAAATTATTATACTTTCCAAAAGGGTCATATGAATTTATAAGCTCTCAGCAACATAGAAGAATTCTCATTGCTCTCCTCTATCATGCCATTGTAAGATATTTTCCCCAGCTATGGCTAGAGGGGTTACCTTTACTTCTATTGTCTCTGGCTTTTCTTTGTTTTTGTCATCCTAATGATGCAATACTTGTTAATTTTTGTTTGCTTTCTGGCTTAAGATTCTCTGTCTCCCTCTCTTTCTCTGTTACACCCACCCCCCAAAAAATAAGAATAAATTAAAAGTAATATTTAAGAAAGATAAAATATTTTTAATAAAACAGAACAGGCTAGAAAGGTAGAAAAAACAGCCTTTAAAATTAGATTGTCTGGAGGGGTGCCTGGGTGGCTCAGTGCATTGAGTGCCAACTCTTGATTTCAGCTCAGGTCATGATCTCAGAGTCATGAGAACCAGTCCTGCCCCCACCACCCCATGTTAGGCTTGATGCTCAGCAAGGAGTCTGCTCCTTGAAGGTTCTCTCCCTCTGCCCCTACCCCACTCTCTCTCTCTCTCTCTCAAATAAATAAATAAATAAATCTTTAAAAATAAATTATCTGGGTTTCAGTTCTAGGTACTAGATAAAATTTATCTCTAAGCACTTACTAGGTTGGTAACCTTGAACGAGTTGCCTAACCTCTTTGTACTTCATTAATTTTGTATAACAGGGGAAATTATAGATCATATCTTACATGACCACTGTGATTATTCACTGAGATATGTGTAAATATGTAGTAAAGCTCCTGGCATATAACTGACACAGAATGTTAACAACTATACTGTGCTTATTTCAAAAGTGTTTATTTTAAATATTCTTAAAAGAATACCAAACTTTTTTTTTTTTTTAAATACCAAACTGTTAAAAAAAAAAATAGTTCACTTAGGAGATGGGTTGGTGAATAATTTTAATTATATTGTTTTTAATACATCCTATTTTTCTATAATAAGCACCTATTTTTACTTCTAGCAGCTCTAAAGACATTTATTAATTGTTAATCATTTAATTCATTAGCAAGTAGGCACAAACCAGTTCATTCAACCTATGGATTAAGTTCTGTGGAGTCCTAGTTGAGTCTCTTTAGGTGTCTGCAGATCAGTATACTTTGGATTTGACAACCAATGATTGGACAGAGGACACTCAGGGATCATTTATGAATATAAGCTAAAGTCCTCTCTAGATTCTTAAACTATATTCAGGCAAAAATGGAGATTGTCATCCAGTGGGGTTTTTTTTTTTTTTTTTTTGAGTAAAAATTAACAACTGGCTCTCCAGAAATAAAAAGTTCTAATTTTTATCATTTGTTTATTCTGTGGTATACCTACTATTTCTGATCTCAAGCTATCCACATCATGTCACTGAATAGATTTGGAGAAAAATGTGGAGAGATACCTGATTGTTTAGAATTTCTATCAAATAGTCACAATAGATGTAAATAATCTCAAAAGTGTAGGTAATAATAAAGTATAGAAAAATAACTAAGAAGTGATGAAGTTTGGGTAGGTGTTACTTTTGTTTTTAATATAGTTTATTTAATTGACAATTTATATAATTTAGTTTTTAATTTTGGCTCTGATTAACAAAATTCCCCAAAATTTAACATCCATTTTGTAAGCTGATATAAGTCAACCCTAGTATACCACTAAGAGTATCTCTAAAATATATTAGCCCATGCATATACTTGGAATATTTTTACTTTTAACAATGAAAGCCTATTTATAAAAATGTATTCTCCTAGTTAAGAAACTATTTTCACACAAATAAGACTCACTGTGCTACTTAACAAAATGAGATTTGCTGGTTGACCTACAGATTGAAGTACTTACCATTTCTTCTGAATTAATTATTGTTCTTTTGGATAAAATGCTAACTAACCATTCTGAATTGTGCATTTTTAAGAGTTTGACTCATAAATACTTCAGAATTCATCTCAAGAAGTTTATGACTATTTTTATTTTTTATTTATTTTTTTAATAAAAACTTGTATTTCTAGATAATTATAGATTTATACATCAGTGTGAAAAAAAAAAAAGAATACAGAGAAATCAGATAGACTTTACCCAGTTTGCACCTAGGATATCATCTTACAATATTGTAGAACAATACCATGACTAGGATGTTGACATTTATGCATTCAAGAGACATATTTCTATTACCACAAGATTCTCTTCTATTCCCCTTTATAGTCACAAACACATCTATGTTACCCTGATTCCCCAACCCCTAGCAACTACTGATCTGTTCTCTATTTCTATAGTTTTGTCCTTTTAACAGTGTTATATAAATGGAACAATACAATGTGTAACTTTTTATGTTGCTTTTCTTTTTCATGCAGTATAATTCTCTGGAGTTCCCTCTAATTTTCTGCATGCGTCAATGGTTCATTCTTTCTTATGACTGAGTTGTAGTCTATGGTGTGAATGTACCAGTTTGTTTTTACATTCATCCTTTGAAGGATGCCTGGGTTGTTACCAATTCTTGGCTATTATGAATAAAAGTGCTATGAATATTCATGTGCAGGGTTTTAATGAACATAAGTTTTCATTTTTCTGGGAAAAAAGCCCAGGGGTGAGATTACTGGGTCATATGTCTGTGCATGCATTGTTTTTAAAGAAATTGCCAAACTGTTTCCAGAGTGACTATACTATTTTACATTCTCACCAGTCATGATGAGTGATCCAGTTTCTTCACACCCTTGTCAAGAGTTTGATGTTCTCACTACAGTTTATTTTAGACACTGTGATTTTAATTTGTATTTTCCTAAAGGCTAATGACGTTGAAGCTCTTTTTATATGCTCATTTGCTATCTGTGTATCTTCTCTGGTGAAATATATTTTCGTGTCTTGTGTCCTAATTTTTAACTGGATTGTTTGATTGTTTTACTATCTGTATTTTGAGAATACTTTTTCATATGGAGAGATACTAATTCTTTGTCAGGTATATGGCTTGAAAATATTTTATTCCAGTGTGTAGCTTTTTATTTTTAACAGGGATTTTCAGGGGCACCTGGGTGGCTCAGTAGGTTGGGGCCTCTGCCTTTGGCTCAGGTCATGATTCCAGGGTCCTGGGATCGAGCCCCGCATCGGGCTCTCTGCTCGGTGGGGAGCCTGCTTTCTCCTCTCTCTGACTGCCTCTCTGCCTACTTGTAATCTCTGTCTGTCAAAAAAAAAAATTTAACAGGGATTTTCACAGAGCAAATATTTTAAAATTTTGATCAAGTCCAATTTCTCAGTTTTTCCTATTATGGGTTGTGTTTTGGAAGAAAGTTTGAGATTTATTTCTATAACTCTAGATCAGAGGATTTTCTCTTATGTTCTCTAAGAGTTTTATACTTTTCAATTTTGCATTTAAGTCCAAGATCTATTTTGAGTTAAACTTTGTAAAAGGTCAATACATACCTCCTTGGTTAAATTTATTCCTAAGTATTTTATTCTTTTCAATGCTCCTGAAAGTTAGATTTTTTTTTGTTTATTCATTTTATTTATTTACTTACTTATTTATTTTAAGTTTTAAGTTTTTATTTATATCCCAGTAAGCTAACATACAGTGTAATATTTGTTTTAGGTATAAAATTTAGTGATTCATCACTTACATACAATACACAGTGCTCATATTCATCACCTATTTAATCAATCCCCCCCGCCACCCACTTCCCCTCTAGCAACCTTCTATACTTAAGAGTCTGTTTTTTGGTTTGCCTTTCTCTTTTTTCCCCTCTATGTTCATTTGTTTTAAAACATTTCCAGAATTCCACATATGAGTGAAATCATATGGTATTTGTCTTTCTCTGACTTATTTCACTTAGCATAATAATCTCTAGCTCCATCCGCATCATTGTAAATGGCAAGATTTCATTCTTTTTTATGGCTGAGTGATATTCCATTTTACACACACACACACACATGCACCACATTTTCTTTATCCATTCATCAGTTGATGGACATTTAGGCTCTTTCCATAATTTGGTTATTGTTGATAATGCTGCTATAAACATTGGGTTACATGTGTCCCTTCAGATCAGTATTTTTGTATCCTTTGGGCAAATACTTAGTAGTGCAATTCCTGGGTTGTGGGTGGTTCCATTTTTAACTTTTCAAGGATTCCTCCATCCTATTCTCCAAAGTGGCTGTACCAGTTTGCATTCTCACCAACAGTGTAAAAGGGTTCCCCTTTCTCCACATTCTCACCAACATCTGTTGTTTTCTGTGTTGTTAATTTAGCCATTCTGACAAGTGTGTAATGGTATCTCATTGTGGTTTTGATTTGTAAATTCCTTTTTTTTTTAAAGATTTTATTTATTTTACAGAGAGATAGAGAGAGATCACAAGTAGGCAGAGAGGCAGGCAGAGAGAGAGAGGGGAGGAAGCAGGCTCCCTGCTGAGCAGAGAGCCCGATGCGGGGCTCGATCCCAGGACCTGGGATCATGACCTGAGCTGAAGGCAGAGGCCTTAACCCACTGAGCCACCCAGGCACCCCTGTAATTCCTTTTTAAATAGTTAATTGTTGGGGGGAGGAGTCAAGATGGCGGAGAAGTAGCAGGCTGAGACTCCTTCGGGTTCCGGGAGATCAGCTAAATAGCTTATCTAAAGATTGCAAACACCTACAAATCCAACGGGAGATCGAAGAGAAGAAGAACAGCAATTCTAGAAACAGAAAATCAACCACTATCTGAAAGGTAGGATTGGCAGAGAAGTGAATCCAAAGCGACAGGAAGATAGACCGTGGGGGGAGGGGCCGGCTCCCAGCGAGCAGCGGAGCAACGGAGCAAAATCAGGACTTTTAAAAGTCTGTTCCGCTGAGGGACATCGCTCCAGAGGCTTAACTGGGGTGAAGCCCAACGGGTTCAGCGTGGCCTCAGGTCCCGCAGGGTTGCAGAAGGATCGGGGGTGTCTGCGTGTCGCAGAGCTTACCGGTATTAGAACGGAGAAGCCGGCTACAGAGACAGAGCCTAGGAGTGACTCTCAGCTCAGGGTTACCTTGAACTGGTCGCAGGCTCGGTCAGCTCGGAGCGCGGACGGAGGCCAGGGTGACAGGAGTCACTGGCCGCTGTTCTCTGAGGGCGCACTGAGGAGTGGGGCCCCGGGCTCTCGGCTCCTCCGGGCCGGAGACCGGGAGGCCACCATCTTCACTCCCGTCCTCTGGAACTCTACGGAAAGCGCTCAGGGAACAAAAGCTCCCGAAAGCAAACCCGAGCGGATTACTCAGCCCGGCTCCCGGTAAGGGCGGTGCAACTCTGCCTGGGGCAAAGACGCTTGAGAATCACTACAACAGGCCCCTCCCCCAGAAGATCAACGGGAAACCCAGCCAGGACCAAGTTCACCTACCAAGGAGTACAGTTTCAATACCAAGGAGAGCGGCGGAATTCCGAGGAGAAGAAAGCAAAGCACGCGGAACTCATGGCTTTCTCCCCATGATTTTTTAGCCTTGCAGTTAACTGAATTTTTTTTTCTTTTTCTCTTTTTCTGCTAAATTTTTTTTACCTTTTACCGTTTTCTTTTTTAACGTTTTTTAAATAGTTTATCTAATATATATATATATATATATATTTCCTCTTTTTATATTTTTTCTTTATCGGCTTTCTTCTTTTTAATAGTTTCTTTTCTTTTTTTTTTTTCTTTCTGAACCCCTTTTTATCCCCTTTCTCCCCCCTCACGATTCGGTATCTCTTCTGATTTGGCTAAAGCATATTTTCCTGGGGTTGTTGCCACCCTTTTAGTATTTTACTTGCTCCTTCATAAACTCTTATCTGGACAAAATGACAAGGCGGAAAAATTCACCACAAAAAAAAGAACAAGAGGCAGTACCAAAGGCTAGGGACCTAATCAATACAGACATTGGTAATATGTCAGATATAGAGTTCAGAATGACGATTCTCAAGGTTCTAGCCGGGCTTGAAAAAGGCATGGAAGATATTAAAGCAACCCTCTCGGGAGATATAAAAGCCCTTTCTGGAGAAAAAAGAGAACTAAAATCTAACCAAGTTGAAATCAAAAAAGCTATTAATGAGGTGCAATCAAAAATGGAGGCTCTCACTGCTAGGATAAATGAGGCAGAAGAAAGAATTAGCGATATAGAAGACCAAATGACAGAGAATAAAGAAGCTGAGCAAAAGAGGGACAAACAGCTACTGGACCATGAGGGGAGAATTCGAGAGATAAGTGACACCATAAGACGAAACAACATTAGAATAATTGGGATTCCAGAAGAAGAGGAAACAGAGAGGGGAGCAGAAGGTATATTGGAGAGAATTATTGGAGAGAATTTCCCCAATATGGCAAAGGGAACAAGCATCAAAATCCAGGAGGTTCAGAGAACCCCCCTCAAAATCAATAAGAATAGGTCCACACCCCATCACCTAATAGTAAAATTTACAAGTCTTAGTGACAAAGAAAAGATCCTGAAAGCAGCCCGGGAAAAGAAGTCTGTAACGTACAATGGTAAAAATATTATATTGGCAGCAGACTTATCCACAGAGACCTGGCAGGCCAGAAAGAGCTGGCATGATATATTCAGAGTACTAAATGAGAAAAACATGCAGCCAAGAATACTATATCCAGCTAGGCTATCATTGAAAATAGAAGGAGAGATTAAAACCTTCCAGGACAAACAAAAACTGAAAGAATTTGCAAATACCAAACCAGCTCTACAGGAAATATTGAAAGGGGTCCTCTAAGCAAAGAGATACCCTAAAAGAAGTAGAACAGAAAGAAACAGAGACAATATACAATAACAGTCACCTTCCAGGCAATACAATGGCACTAAATTCATATCTCTCAATACTTACCCTGAATGTTAATGGGCTAAATGCCCCAATCAAAAGACACAGGGTATCAGAATGGATAAAAAACCAAAACCCATCTATATGTTGCCTACAAGAAACTCATCTTAAACCCGAAGACACCTCCAGGTTTAAAGTGAGGGGGTGGAAGAGAATTTACCATGCTAATGGACATCAGAAGAAAGCAGGAGTGGCAATCCTTATATCAGATCAATTAGTTTTTAAGCCAAAGACTATAATAAGAGATGAGGAAGGACACTATATCATACTCAAAGGAACTGTCCAACAAGAAGATCTAACAATTTTAAATATCTATGCCCCTAACGTGGGAGCAGCCAACTATATAAACCAATTAATAACAAAATCAAAGAAACACATCGACAAGAATACAATAATAGTAGGGGATTTTAACACTCCCCTCACTGAAATGGACAGATCATCCAAGCAAAAGATCAACAAGGAAATCAAGGCCTTAAATGACACACTGGACCAGATGGACATCACAGATATATTCAGAACTATTCATCCCAAAGCAACAGAATACACATTCTTCTCTAGTGCACATGGAACATTCTCCAGAATAGATCACATTCTTGGTCCTAAATCAAGTCTCAACCAGTATCAAAAGATTGGGATCATTCCCTGCATATTTTCAGACCACAATGCTCTGAAGCTAGAACTCAATCACAAGAGGAAATTTGGAAAGAACCCAAATACATGGAGACTAAACAGCATCCTTCTAAAGAATGAATGGGTCAACCAGGAAATTAAAGAAGAATTGAAAAAATTCATGGAAACAAATGATAATGAAAACACAATGGTTCAGACTCTGTGGGATACAACAAAGGCAGTCCTGAGAGGAAAATATATAGCGCTACAAGCCTTTCTCAAGAAAAAAGAAAGGTCTCAGGTACACAACCTAACCCTACACCTAAAGGAGCTGGAGAAAGAACAAGAAAGAAACCCTAAACCCAGCAGGAGAAGAGAAATCATAAAGATCAGAGCAGAAATCAATGAACTAGAAACCAAAAAATCAATAGAACAAATCAACGAAACTAGGAGCTGGTTCTTTTGAAAGAATTAATAAGATTGATAAACCCCTGGCCAGACTTATCACAAAGAAAAGAGAAAGGACCCAAATAAATAAAATCATGAATGAAAGAGGAGAGATCACAACGAACACCAAAGAAATACAGACAATTATAAGAACATACTATGAGCAACTCTACGCCAAGAAATTTGACAATCTGGAAGAAATGGATGCATTCCTAGAGACATATAAACTACCAAAACTGAAGCAGGAAGAAATAGAAAGCCTGAACAGACCCATAACCAGTAAGGAGATTGAAACAGTCATCAAAAATCTCCAAACAAACAAAAGCCCAGGGCCAGACGGCTTCCCGGGGGAATTCTACCAAACATTTAAAGAAGAACTAATTCCTATTCTCCTGAAACTGTTCCAAAAAATAGCAATAGAAGGAAAACTTCCAAACTCATTTTATGAGGCCAGCATCACCTTGATCCCAAAACCAGACAAGGATCCCAACAAAAAAGAGAACTACAGACCAATATCCTTGATGAACACAGATGCAAAAATTCTCGCCAAAATACTAGCCAGTAGGATTCAACAGTACATTAAAAGGATTATTCACCACGACCAAGTGGGATTTAATCCAGGGCTGCAAGGTTGGTTTAACATCCGCAAATCAATCAATGTGATACAACACATTAATAAAAGAAAGAACAAGAACCATATGATACTCTCCATAGATGCTGAAAAAGCATTTGACAAAGTACAGCATCCCTTCCTGATCAAAACTCTTCAAAGTGTAGGGATAGAGGGCACATACCTCAATATTATCACAGCCATCTATGAAAAACCCACCGCAAATATCATTCTCAATGGAGAAAAACTGAAAGCTTTTCCGCTAAGGTCAGGAACATAACAGGGATGTCCGTTATCACCACTGCTATTCAACATAGTACTAGAAGTCCTAGCCTCAGCAATCAGACAACAAAAGGAAATTAAAGGCATCCAAATCGGCAAAGAAGTCAAACTATCACTCTTTGCAGATGATATGATACTATATGTGGAAAACCCAAAAGACTCCACTCCAAAACTGCTTGAACTTGTACAAGAATTCAGTAAAGTGTCAGGATATAAAATCAATGCACAGAAATCAGTTGCATTTCTCTACACCAACAACAAGACAGAAGAAAGAGAAATTAAGGAGTCCATCCCATTTACAATTGCACCCAAAACTATGAGATACCTAGGAATAAACCTAACCAAAGAGACTAAGAATCTATACTCAGAAAACTATAAAATACTCATGAAAGAAATTGAGGAGGACACAAAGAAATAGAAAAATGTTCCATGCTCCTGGATTGGAAGAATAAATATTGTGAAAATGTCTATGCTACCTAAAGCAATCTACACATTTAATGCAATTCCTATCAAAGTACCATCCATTTTTTTCAAAGAAATGGAACAAATAATCCTAAAATTTATATGGAACCAGAAAAGACCTCGAATAGCCAAAGGAATATTAAAAAAGAAAGCCAAAGTTGGTGGCATCACAATTCCGGACTTCAAGCTCTATTACAAAGCTGTCATCATCAAGACAGCATGGTACTGGCACAAAAACAGACACATAGATCAATGGAACAGAATAGAGAGCCCAGAAATGGACCCTCAACTCTATGGTCAACTCATCTTCAACAAAGCAGGAAAGAATGTCCAATGGAAAAAAGACAGCCTCTTCGATAAATGGTGTTGGGAAAATTGGACAGCCACATGCAGAAAAATGAAATTGGATCATTTCCTTACACCACACACGAAAATAGACTCAAAATGGATGAAGGATCTCAATGTGAGAAAGGAATCCATCAAAATCCTCGAGGAGAACACAGGCAGCAACCTCTTCGACGTCAGCCGCAGCAACATCTTCCTAGGAACATCACCAAAGGCAAGGGAAGCAAGGGCAAAAATGAACTTTTGGGATTTTATCAAGATCAAAAGCTTTTGCACAGCAAAGGAAACAGTGAACAAAACCAAAAGACAACTGACAGAATGGGAGAAGATATTTGCAAATGACATATCAGATAAAGGGCTAGTGTCCAAAATCTATAAAGAACTTAGCAAACTCAACACCCAAAGAACAAATAATCCAATCAAGAAATGGGCAGAGGATATGAACAGACATTTCTGCAAAGAAGACATCCAGATGGCCAACAGACACATGAAAAAGTGCTCCATATCACTCGGCATCAGGGAAATACAAATCAAAACCACCATGAGATATCACCTCACACCAGTCAGAATGGCTAAAATGAACAAGTCAGGAAATGACAGATGCTGGCAAGGATGCGGAGAAAGGGGAACCCTCCTACACTGTTGGTGGGAATGCAAGCTGGTGCAACCACTCTGGAAAACAGCATGGAGGTTCCTCAAAATGTTGAAAATAGAACTGCCCTATGACCCTGCAATTGCACTGCTGGGTATTTACCCTAAAGATACAAACGTAGTGATCCGAAGGGGCACGTGCACCCGAATGTTTATAGCAGCAATGTCTACAATAGCCAAACTATGGAAAGAACCTAGATGTCCATCTACAGACGAATGGTTAAAGAAGATGTGGTATATATACACAATGGAATACTATGCAGCCATCAAAAGAAATGAAATCTTGCCATTTGCGACGACGTGGATGAAACTAGAGGGTATCATGCTTAGCGAAATAAGTCAATCGGAGAAAGACAACTATCATATGATCTCCCTGATATGAGGGAGAGGAGATGCAACATGGGGGGTTGAGGGGGTAGGAGAAGAGTAAATGAAACATGATGGGATTGGGAGGGAGACAGACCATAAGTGACTCTTAATCTCACAAAACAAACAGGGTTGATGGGGGGAGGTGGTTGGGAGAGGGGGGTGGGGTTATGGATATTGGGGAGGGTATGTGCTATGGTGAGTGCTGTGAAGTGTGTAAACCTGGCGATTCGCAGACCTGTACCCCTGGGGATAAAAATATATGTTTATAAAGCTGTAAAAAAAAAAAAAAAAAGAAAAAAGAAAGGATGAATACCCAAGTTTTGTAGCAACATGGACGGGACTGGAAGAGATTATGCTGAGTGAAATAAGTCAAGCAGAGAGAGTCAATTATCATATGGTTTCACTTATTTGTGGAGCATAACAAATAGCATGGAGGACAAGGGGAGATGGAGAGGAGAAGGGAGTTGAGGGAAATTGGAAAGGGAGGTGAACCATGAGAGACTATGGACTCTGAAAAACGATCTGAGAATTTTGAAGGGGTGGGGGGTGGGAGGTTGGGGGCACCAGGTGGTGGGTATTGTAGAGGGCACGGATTGCATAGAGCACTGGGTGTGGTGCAAAAATAATGAATACTGTTATGCTGAAAAAATTAAAAAAAAACTAAAAAAAATAGTTAATTGTTAGTGTATAAAAACAATTGATTTTTTAATTTTCATTTTGTAATCTACAATTTAACTGAATTTGTCATTTCTAATTTTTGTGTGTGTGTGTGTGGAATATTTAGAGTTTGCTATATGTAAGATCATATACTCCAAGCAGAGATAATTTTACCTCTAACTTGCTGATTTCAATGCCTTTTATTTATCTTTCTTGCCTCCTTGCTTTGACAGGATGTCCAGTCCTGTGTTGAATAGAAGTGGTGACATCCTTGTCTCATTCCTCATCTTAGAAGATAAGCTTTCCTGTGTTGAATAGAAGTGGTGACATCCTTGTCTCATTCCTCATCTTAGAAGATAAGCTTTCAGATTTTTTACCATGGAGCATGATGTTAACTGTGGGCTTGTCATATATGACCTTGATTATCTTGAGGTTCATTCCTTCTATAACTAATTTGTCGAGAAGTTTTATTATGAAAGGCTATTGAATTTTGTCAAAAGCTCTGTCTGCATATATTTTTTAAAATATTCATTTTATTATTTACTTTGAGAGCGAGAGAGACAGAGTGGGGGGGTAGGGGACAGAGGGAGAGAGAATCTCAAGCAGGCTCCCATCTGAGCTCAGAGGTCAACATGGAGCTCAGTCCCATGGCCATGAGATCATAACCTGAGCTGAAATCAAGAGTTGAATGCTTAACCAACTGAGCCACCCAGGAATCCCACCATCTGGATCTACTGAAATAATCATATAATTTTCTCATTCTTTCTGTTAAGATAGTGTATCATGTTGATAGATTTGTGTAGGTCGAGTTATTTTTGCATCCCAGGGATAAATTCCATTTGGTCATGATCTTTTAAATATGCTACTGAATTCAATTTTATAATATTTTGTTGAGGTTTTTTGCATCTATGTTCATAAGAGGTGTTGGACTTTAACTTTCTTTTTTTGTAGTACCCTTGTCAGGCTTTGGTATTTGGCATTATAAGGTAATGCTTATAAAAAGAGTTTGGGAGTTTTCCTCTTCAGGTTTTTGGAAGAGTTTGAGAAGGATTGATGTTAATTCTCCTTTAAATATTTGGTGAAATTCATTAGTGAAGTTATCAGATTGTGGGTTTTCCTTTGTTGGGAGGTTTGGATTACTGACTCAATCGCCTTTTTTGTTATTGGTCTGTTCAACTTTTCTATTTCTTCATTATTCAGCCTTGGTAGAGTGTATGTTTCTAGGAATTTCTACATTTCTTGTAGATTATCCTATTTTGACTATTCATAATATCCTATTATGACTATTTATAATAGTCTCATAACTTATTGAAATTTCTATGGCATCAGTTATAATGTTTCCCTTTTCATTTCTGGTCTTATTTATTTGAGTCTTCTCTCTTTTTATCTTAGTCTGACTAAGAGTTTGTCAATTTTGGTTATCTTTCCAGAAAGCCAACTCTTGGTTTTATTGGTTTACTTTCTTGTTCTCTTTTCTTTTCTTTTCTTTCCTTCCTTCCTTCCTCCCTTCCTTCCTTCTTTCTCTTTCCCTGTATTTTGTTTATTTCTACTCTAATACTTATTATTCTTTTTTCTGCTAAATTTGGCCTTAATTTTTTCTTCCCTTTTCTTGACATGTAATATTAGGTTGTTTATTTGAGACCTTTTTTCTTCTTTGATATAAGCATTTATCATTTTCCTCTTAATATTATTCTGTTGCATCCCATAAGTTATTATACTTTGTTTTCATTTTCATTTATCTCAAGATATTTTCTGATTTTTCTTTAGATTTCTTCTTTGACCCATTGGTTGTTCAGGAGTGTGTCATTTAATCCTCACATATTTTTGAATTTTCTAATTTTCTTTATGTTGTCAATTTCTAGTTCCAGACCATTGTGATTAGGAAAGATACTTGATATGATTTGAATCTCCTTAAATTTACTATAACTTGTTTTGTGGTCTAACATGTGATCTGTCTTAGAAAATGTTCCATAAGCACTTGAGGAGAATCTGTATTGTGTTGCTATTGTATGGAAAGTTCTATGCATGTCTGTTAGACCTTTCTGATCTATAGTCTGCTATTTCTTTATAGAATTTCCCTCTGAATGTTCTCTCCATGTTGAAAGTGTCATATGAATTCCCCTATGATTGCATTGCTATTTATTTCTCCCTTCAGTTCTACTAATACTTGCTTTATATATTTAGATACTCTGTTGTGGGGTACATATATATTCATAATTTTTATATTTTCCTGATGAGTTGACCTTTTTATCATTATATAATGTACTTCTTTGTCTCTTGTGACCAATTTTTATTTAAAGTTTGTTTTGTCTGATGTAAATATCATCACTCCTGATCTCTTTTGCTTACTCTTTCCATGGAATACATTTTTCCATCCTTCACTTTCATTCTGTGTCCTTAGTCTAAAATAAATCTCTTGTAGACAGTATATGGTTGGGTCTTATGTTTTTGTTCATTTAGCCATTCTGTAACTTTTGATTAGGGAGTTTAATCCACTTATATTTAAAGTAGTTATGGATAAGGAAAGCATGCTATGGTCATTTTTAAAATTATTTTGTCAATTTTTATTTCATTTTTTCCTGTTTTTGCTATTTACCTTTGTATTTTATTAATATTTGTGGTGATATTCTGTGATTCTTTTCTCTATTTCTCATGTGTAGCAATTATATGAACTGTATCAAACACACAGATATATATCAAATACCATATATATCACACATATATATGCATATATTTGTGGTTATAATGAGGCTTACAAAAAAGTCCTTAAACTCTTTGAATTTTTTTCTTACAAGCACTTTGAATATATCATCCTCTTCTCTTCTGAACTGCGAATTTTATGTTGAGAAATTTACTAATAGTTTTATAGTGGCTCCATGATATGTGATGACCATTTTTTCTCTTGTTATTTTCAAAGTGTTTTGTCTTTGACAATTTTATTATGTGTCTTGGTGTAAACTGCTTCAAATTTCTCATATTTGTAGTTTCTTGGGCTTTCTGAACCCAGATACCATTTCCTTCTCCAGATTTGGGAAGTTTTGGGCCACTATTTCTTTAAATAAGCTTCTGCCCCTTTATCTCTTTCTTCTTCTGAGATTCCTATAATGCCTATATTGTATTAGTTCCCTTGATGGTTTCCAATAAGTCATTTAGGTTTTTGCATTCTTTTTATTTTTTCCTATTTTTTCTCTGACTGGATCACTTCAAATTTCTACCTTCAAGTTAATGGATTCCTTTGCTTTATCAAGTCTTCTTTGAAACTCTATTGAATTAAAAATTCTGGCTCAGTTATTGTATTCTTCAGCTTCATAATTTCTGCTTTGTTCTTCTGTATGGTTTCTACCTTTTTGTTGATATTCACATTTTGTATGTAATATACTCTTCTCCTTATTTCATTAATTTTCTGTCTTTGTATTCTTGTAGCTCACTAAGCTCCTTTAAGACAGTTATTTTGAGTTCTTTGCCACATACATCATAGATCTCCATTTCTTTTGGTTTGTTACTGAGGCTTCACTTGTTAATATTGATTCTCTGTTTTTCTTATCATTTCATGTTCATGTTTGCACATTTGAAGAAGCAGCCACCTCTTCCAGTTTTCCAGTTTCCACCTCTTCTACCTTTTCCAGCAAGGAACGATCTTAACCAATCAGCCTGGCTAGATTCTGGGAGTTTTATAAGACTTTTTATGGGATGTGAATATTTTGTTCCTCTCCTTCCTGGGTGAGAAGTCTCAGGATTATACATCTTCTCCTAGTCAAACTGAGCCTTGCTGGATACTGAGAGCCATCCTTCTGTTTTCCTGGGGCAGTACACTGAGATGCTTGAACATTGGGCACAAGTTCTGCTTCTGTCCCCCTTGCCTGAAAAAATCTCTTGGTTATGCTCTTCATTCCAGTTTGACAGATCTGATCCAGCTGCTGGGAACTGCACTGTCTTCTGAGATCCATGCTTTCTGTTGAGAAATGCGTCATCTGCTGAGATTTACAGAGGCTGCTGAGATCTGCACTCTGCTGATTTCCTTGCCAGCTGCTAGGGGTTGCACTGACTGCTGGGTGCTGAGCTGGCTGCTGGGGACCACACCAGCTTCTGAGAGCTACCCATGCCCCTTCTTTGTTTTTAGCTGTTCTGAGGCATTCCATGCCAAATTCCTCAGCACTCTGTGCGAAGCAAGACAGGAGAAAATTTCTCAGTCAGCATTCCAAAAGGCTGGGTATGTTGGATACACCCTTCACTCTCTCTTTTGCCTGCAAGAGTAATCATTGGCAAATGGGATCTTTCTTGATGCTTACCTCTGCCAACTTGGAGGAGAGGGAAACACAGGTAAAGGTAAATTGCTCTTCTTACTTATTTCAATGCAGTTATTCTCAGTCTTGTGCTTTTCTGGGGTACTGCGACTTCTTAACTAGTTCCTAGGGTTTTTGTAAAGGTATTCTGGTACACACATGACTATTAAATCTTTGTTTCTTTGTGCAAGGGCCAGGACTTCCTTTTCTACCATCTTGTTGATGTCAGTTCCCTTCCTCAAAACTTCCTGAGATATGTTTTTGCCAGAGCCCCTCTCCCACTTGTATCTGAAATTTCATTCTTCTTTACTCCGGAATTCCCAGTCAAATAAATGTAAGTTCTGTTCCCAGCAGTATGTTCTCACAGTGTTCTTTACTGTAACTTAGTATTTTGGGGGCCCTCTGGGCCCAGGATATCCAGCACACTCTGATTCTCTCACAGTCTTCTTTTCATTTGCCTACAAGTTGGAGCCTTTGGAGCCTCTCCGGAATTTGTCAGTGGACTCTTTTACTCAGAGTGGGGAAGCCTTTCTTGCAGAAATGAGGACTTGTTGGGAATTTCTGTTTCTTAGCTCTTAAATCTGTTAGAATCCTCCTTTGTCTTTCTTCTGCTTTTCCCCCAAAGCTTCTCTTCCTATGTAGCTTTTTATCTACATCTGGGTTGGCCTTGATTGTTCATTCTCTGAGGCCCATAGAAATATCTTGTCAGCAACTTTTGTGATAGATGTTATTTTTTGTTCCTAGTTGTCCTATCTCTTTTTAAGAAATGATTGGGAAGGTTCACAGTCAGTGCTACTGCTACCATCATTCCTGCCTTCCATATATTGCTTTTAGAAATAACAATATTAAATATTTAAAAGTAGCATAAAACATATACAACACAATTAAATAGTGCAATACAAAAGTGTAATTTGTTCCATTAAATACTTCTCTGGAAAAGAGCTGCACAGATCAGACTAGAAGTTGTGAAATTATATACAAAAAAAAGCAAAGTAATATCATGATTTGGAAGATGGATGATGTCAAAGTCCAGAAATTTATTAATTCCAGAGGAAAGACTGTGAGGTGCTACCTAACACAGAAGATTTATAATTGAACTATGTGTCGGAAGCAATAGGGCAGTAATCTGATATGAGTTTGATGAATTAAGGACAGCCAGAAATAATGTGGGCACAATAGTCAGAGCCCTAAAATAGTGGATCCTTGTAGACTGAAATTCAGGATACTGAAAATAATCTATTAAGTGTCAAAATGGACTGCCCAAATGACCTTGCCTAAGCAAGTCACCAATGTGTTAATTCTCCTTAGTCTTGAATATTTGTCACATTGTTCAGGTTATTGGACTACTTCATTGTGAAGTGTTCACATTGACTGGCTGCCCCCTATTTCATAGCCTTTTAAATCCAGTAATATTACATTGAAATTATTTAGTCCAAAAGACAAACAACAAACAAACAAAACAAAACAAAAAGCCAAACTACTTCATTTTTCAAGAAGGTAAAATAGGTAGTAATCAAATATTAGGATGTGTCAACACAAAAATATGGAAGAAAAATAATATATAGTAATGTGTGGAAGTTAAAAGCAATGCTTCACATCAACCTTGCAGGTGGAAATTACTATTTGTTTAATTGTTTTAGTGGGGAGGGAAATGAGCAATTCATTATGCAACAACATTTGAGCAACAAATAATCCATGTTTAAAAACCATAACATTTAAAATCACAGGGATAAATTTGGAGAAATGTTTTAAATAAAAGTTAGGATTTTTAAGGTAGATAGACAATATGGGAAGGTAACATTAAGAAGGCAATATTCCAGTGTATAGTTGTTCTGTCCTGTCTCCTACATTTATTCTTTCCAAAATAGCAGAGCAATTAGAAAGTAATTTCTGGTATTAAAATTTAAAATCATTGTAAGCATTGTGATTTTGGAGTTTCAAAATCAGTTTGGACCTGGCTTTATTTCAGTTTTAAGAAGTGTTATATAAATGATTCCTATTTATTTTACTTAGCAAAATTACTAGATAAAATTTTCACTATGATAATGTTTCTCAATATTAAGATACCTCCATATGAATGTAAAAATTGGTTCCCTAACCTTATCATTATATATGTCTAAAATGTAAGCACCCACAGGGAGACAGCATTAACAGCATTACAACTTATTATAACAAAATTTTGATTCATTGTGCCAAATGATGTATTGATTCTTTATTCTTCATTGTGTCCTTATTCCCCAGTAATTTATATCAAAATTGGAAAAACCCATGAGATTATTTATGTTGATTGTGTATATATGGTGGAAATACTATATACTGCATCTTTTCCCAACTGTGTTTTCAGTGACATCACATTGGTAATCTGAAGTCAGCCATAGAGGTAGTATTTACACCACAAAAATCAGCAACTGCCTCAGACAGGGGTTACTTCCTTCTGTCCCTCCCTTTCTTCCTTTCCTTTCCTTCCTCCCTTCCTTCTTTCCTCCATCTTCCTTCTTCCTTTCTTTCTTTCTTTCTTTCTTTCTTTCTTTCTTTCTTTCTTCTTTCTTTCTTTCTTTCCTCTCTCTTCCTTTCTTTCCCTCCTTTTTTTTTTCTTTCTTTTCTTTCCTTTCCTTTCCTTTCCTCTTCCTTCCTTCCTTCCTTCTTGTGCTGGCAATCTAGTTGGTAAGTATTTACCAACAAACCACTAGTGGGGACCAAGAGTATTAAAAATGATTGCAATTAATTGCCAAAAATAAGGTTGACATATTTGTCAAAAAGGAGAAAAGGGATATATCAATAATAAGAATTTCTTGGTTTTCAGGGATTTTTGACAGTGATTAATTGATCGTGGTGTCCCTAGAAACAAAATAGATGGTCATTTAACTAGAGCATTGCATGGCCTGTATAGTAGGAAAAAACCAACCAAACAACTTGATACTATATCAAGTATTCAAGAACCTGACTTGAACTTAACAATGGAAACTCATAGCCATATAAGTTTTTAGACCCAGATCTCCTTCATTGAAGGGGAAATTGAGTTCCTTTGAGGAAAGACCCAGCACCACTGTTGCCAGTACATATAGAAAATATTCCAGGCCTTCTCCAAAGGGACCTGAGGCCACAACAGAGTGACTATGAACTAAGAAAAAGGAAATACCCAGATCTTTTAGGTATTACTACATACTGGTTCTGACTCTTTCAGAGGCCACAACATTTTACACTAGTTCTTTTCTTGAACTGCATTATGCTGGTTGGGTCCTATCAATAGGAAGTGCAAATACTTCAGAGGCCTTAATAAAATATATTCAAACTAGACATTGAAAGATAAACCCCACAAAAGTTGCCTTTCCAACTCAATAACATTTCTAGTATTGTAAATGTCTGGAATATGTTGTGATATCCCTCAAATTGATGTACTTCACACAATCTACCTTGAAAAAAGAGATATAGTGCTTGAAATTCTTTTCTGGATTTTCAGAAAACCTACCACATTAAACAGTACTACTTTAATGAATCAAGAGTTATCCATAAGACTACCATTTCCACAAGGAGTAGAATAAAAGAAAGCTTTGCAGGAAGTTAAGCCTTCAGTAAAAATTTCTCTGATGCTTGGATTTTTAATCCAGTAAAAACAAGGATACTCAGAATGTTCACAGCAATAGGTATGCTAAATGAAATCTCTGTTGTCACCAAAAAGAGAATCATAGCACAAACCACTAGAATTTTGGAGCAATTCAGTGCCTCTCCCTGCAGATAACTAACCTCATTTTGGGGAACAGTTTCTGGTTTGCTATTGGAACTTGGAAAAGACTCAGGTCACCATGGGTTGTGAGATTACCATTACTAACAGTGCAGTCTGCCCCATTTAGCATAGTTTGGGTGTATGCAGCAGTAATCCATCATCAAATGGAAGTGATATATTAGAGACTAAGCTCAGGAAGGTCCAAGAAGTAGAAGTAAGTTGTATCAGTGGGAAACTCAGATTCTTTTGACCCTGATTCATCTTATATCATCACCTCCTCTACCTCAGACTGTACCTATGATCTGTTGCTGTATTCCTTATAACTGTTTAACAGAAGAAAAAAAGCCCCTAAACATGAGTCCAGTGAACAATTGAGTCAGTGCAATATACTATTATTATCTAAAAGGGGACACCATAGCAATACAGCCCCACTCAAAGGTGACCCTTAAGTACAGTGATGAAGGAAAATCCTACAAGTGGAAATAACTTAAAGCAGAAAATTTGGTTGTCCACTTTATCAGGAGTGAGAGACGGTCAAAAATACGGAACTACAGAGATCAATCACCAGTTGTTAATGACTTGACTGGATGATTGGTGACTCAGAAGAAACAAGGCTAGAAGACTGGTTATAAGGAATTCTGGGTAAGAGGTATGTGAATGGACTTTTCAGAATGAGTACAGATTATAAATACATTTGTGTCTAATGTGAATGTCAGTCAAAAGGATCCACAACAGAGGAGAATCTTTATTATGAGGTGGACAAACTGAGACTCTGTGGATATGTCATTTTCTCTTCAGTTCTTGGTTAAAGAGTCCATGGAGGGAAAAATAATAGCCATGGAGATAGGAGTGAAGGCTATGCATGAGTTTGGCAACATAGGATTCTCCTTACCAAGCCTGACCTGGTTAACATTGTTGCTCAGTGCCCAACCTATTAATAGCAGGGACCAACATGGAGCCTCTCTTATGCCAACATTCCTCAGAGTGATCAGCCAGTTGCTTAGTTAATTACATAATGGGTATGGATTTACCATTCTTGCCTCTAATACTTCTGTAGGCCCAGCCATCCCTAGACTCACAGAACACCCTAATCACTCTTGTGGAAGTCTCTCCAGAAGTCTCTTTGTTCTGATCAACAAACATTGCACAATAAAAAAAGTTCATCAGTAGGTTCACGGCTATGAAACTAAGTGGTCTTATCACATACCTCATTATCCAGTAGTTGCTGGAGTAACAAAGGTGGACTAGCTTACTGTCCTTGCTGACTTAGTCAGGATCCCTTTCAACTCTTAACAGTTTTTAAATTTCCCTGAATAATGGAGACCAAGTAGAGTTGAATTTTGTTATGTCACTTGAAGTCAGGTAATCATCTCTTCAGTATAAGTTTTGTATCCTCTTCCTCAACATATTTTAGTTCTATTTGTAAACTCCTGTCCTCTTTTGCTCCCAAACATTCAGAACTGGTTTTAATTTTTTTGCATGTGTTTTAGCTTCATCCTTTTGGCTATCTCTCCTGAAATCTGTAGCAATACAATAGTGCCACAGATCAGTTGACAGCTTTATGTAGAAATTTCTTGTTTGGCAGGCTTTAATCTAGAAAAGCCTAGAGGACATTTGTCATCTGCCAAGTGAGGCCCTCACAGCTTCTCTTCTCCCACGTTCAGAAATGACACACTGTGACCTTACACACTCCTACACTCTATGATTTCAATAAGATGCTCACCCTACTTCCCCAAGGGTTGTTGCTAATCTTAAAACTGTATTAACATTTTTCACATTTAATTTTTTCTGTCTGTTACTCAAGTTATTTTTAAATATTTGTTTATACCCTGTATCCACATCTCTAAGGACTTGCATGGGAACATCTGTGATTCATGTATTTGAATGGATTTTGGGGAAAACTGAGCCAAGCAAAGGGAATCATACTTATCTGTCATGTTAAGAATGAAGGTACTTATGTATTATTATTTTTACTAATTTTTGTATTTTTAAAGTGGAGCTTATTGATTATCACATATTAAAACAAAACAACACTAAGCACTTTATTGAAGAATGATGGATTAGGTTGCAAAAGACTTATGATCTTTTGATGTAAAAATATTTTTTAAAGATTTTATTTATTTGATGCAGAGAGAGAGAGAGATCACAATTAGGCAGAGCAGCAGGCAGAGAGAAAGGGGGAAGCAGGCTCCCTGCTGAGCAGAGAGCCCGATGTGGGGCTCAATCCCAGGACCCTGAGATCATGACCTGAGCCGGAGGCCGAGACTTAATCCACTGAGCCACCCAGGCACCCCTTGATGTAAAAATTTTTAAGTCAAGACTTTTCTTTTTCATTTGAATGTATTAGCATATTCTTCTGAAGATCAAAATCTAGTGGCCTAGTATTTCTTTCATATGAAAATAAAATGCAGCCATGATAAATTTTTATTGTAAAGGCAATATGCTTCCTATATTTAATATTCTAAACATTTATTTCCTTTTTGTTAATCTTTTAAAGGGCAAGTTTAGCTTATGGGAGGAGCATAAATAAGTGTCACAGATTTATTGCTGTGCTAATTTTATTTAACTTTTACATGTAAATTAAACCTGTACTCTGGATTTGTATCTGGTTTCAAATGATAAATGCTGTAGGAAATATTAGTGTTAAATTGGCCTGTGTTGCCAGATCTTGGTGACTGGTTAAATATATTTATTATTTAAACCAGAACACTTTTTTAGAGCAAAGGGAAGTATTGACCTGAGAAGGACAGAATAACAGGTCTAGGAAAAGCCCAGACCAGCTGGGACATAGGTTTACTATAGAAGTGAGGGATAAGTTACCCATAAATGTTAAGGATGGAGTATGGAATTATTAATGCTAGTAGACCTATATATTTATCCCAATACTCTGATTTTTTGGGTAGAGATAGAATACTTTTCTTTCAGCTACCCAGTTGAGTTTCCATAATGTTTCTGTCATTTCACTGATACACAGTAAAGAAAGTGCAGCAACAAATTCACAACCAGGGGTTATTTGAACTATTTTCCATAGTGCCTCAATAGGGTAATTTAGAGCCTTTGGCAAGAAAAGCACTTCTCTAAGAGAACACATTTGCACCATGATTGGTTCAGACCTTCTACTCTAGAAGCATTGCTGCTTCATCTATAACTTATCTTTTTAAAATGGTGTGGAACAAGTCAGGAAGAATAATTTCGTGGTAAATCCTCACTTCCCTTGCCTCTTCCTTCTTGACATATGTGGTGAGTAAATGCATGATCAACTGAATTTGTCTTTCTACCTGTTCTCCACCTAAAAAGTGAACAGGAATACAGAAAATGACACAAACCAAGCTGCTTTTTAATTCATGGCCACAAACCTCAAAGTTGTTCACAGAACTAACTGCCCAGAAATCATTATTGTCCTAGTCTATTCATTCTCCAATTCTTTTCAATCTCATACACCTTTCTCATTAAAATTCTAGTGTGTTCTCCCTCTTATGCAGTATTTGCTAATGATCTTGCTTCTAAACCACTGCACCATCAGAAGCAATCAGAAAAGGACTCCCACAAACTTCTGCCATTACATGTACCCATCTAACATATTCTGTACCCCCCATTTTTGCCTTCCTTCCTCAAAGTGTAGAGATAGTGTCTATGTCCTCCCCTTGGATCCCCTCTCTTATTACATATTCAAGATATTATTGTTGAAAACCAACCTCTGTGCTCCAGAACTTATATATGTAACTTGAAGACAGAGTCTGGGTATAAAGAAGGAAGATGGTTTATTATTTTGCCAGGTGAAGGAGGCTGGCTGCAGGCTAAGGTCTCAAAAAACTGTGAGCCCCTAGGAAGGGGCTGGAGGGTTTTGGAGGGCAATACAGGATCTAGTCAGTTTTGTCAAGAATTGTGTACATGTTACCAACTTCCCTTTTCAAATCTTAAGGGTGGTACTCGGTTTCTGAAACAAAAGGGAGAAGGGGAGTTTAACAGGCAAGAGGAAAAAGGCTACTTAAAATTGAGCTTCGCTAAAACATTAGGACAGGCATTTTGATTTTTGTTCAACTTTATGCTTTTAAGTTGTTTCAATACCTCTCTAGCAATTCTTATCAACATTATTCATTTTTCTCTCTACAAGGAGCTATTCCTCCAACTGTGCTATTATTTCTTCTATCTCAAAAACCTTCTCTTGACTTCATTTACCCCTCCAGTGACTGTCTAATTTCTATGTAATCTATATAGAATTTTATTGTAGTATATATAATTAACATATACTTAGACAAAATCTGGAAAATTATCTGACCACACTTTCGAAAGAGCTAAGAGTAATTGAATTATCAGATCATTCATTTTTTAGTCATACATGTCTATAAATTTTAATGCTTTTCATGTATGTTTTCATGTGTGTGTACACATGATAGTTATATAACCATGAGATTGAAAATGTATATTCCATAAAGCCTTGAAATATAAACTTAAGAAATGTAATTTACAAATGCTGAGATGAGACTTCTTTCAATTCAACAGTTTCATAAATTTATACCTCTTCAGGTTATTGTACCTAAAATAACATAGGCAAGAAGGGTCATTTTTATGTAACTAAGATGACCAAAAGTAATAGGGTGTCAGTACCTCCAAGAATAAGAACTATTTTGAAGGGCAATAGAATTTTTTTTTAAAGATTTTTTTATTTATTTGATAGAGAGACCACAAGTAGGCAGAGAGGCAGGCAGAGAGGGGGGAAGCAGGCTCCCTGCTGAGCAGAGAGCCTGATGCAGGGCTTGATCCTAAGACCCCGGGATCATGACCTGAGCCAAAGGCAGAGGCTTAACCCATTGAGCGACCCAGGCACCCAGGGCAACAGAATTTATCATCCCAAAATATGCTTCTTGACACAAGGATTATTTTAGGCTAATTATTTTTAAGAAACTGCAGACACAGAAGTTCTGAAAACTAGGCAGAACTTAGCCTTTTGTAAGAGATGTTTACATTTGTAAGGAAAATCTCTATTTGTGAAGGTGTCTTCTTCCCATTCCCAGAAGGGAATGACTATATCTCCAGAAAATGTGATCATTGGAGAAGGCAGAAACTTAAATCCACATAACAGCCATACCCAGGTTTACACTGAATTGCCTGAAAAATGTCCCAGAACTGGCTCTTCCATCCCCCAACGTCTTTTTTTGGCTTTAGCTGAAGATAGTATTTAAGGTGGTAGCTTGGGCCATTCTGGAGAGTTACTCAGCTTTTCTGGGTATCTCCCACATATACAGGAGTGAAGGGATGCAGGAGGAGACATCCCAAAAAGTGCCTTTGGCAGAAAGATTATTTTGATTTAAAACTAATAAAAACTCAGCAGCTGCAAGAAAAGTGGCCTGCATCCCTCATCACTGCCTAAATTTACATTGGAAAGGAGAGCCTGCAAGAGGAAGAGAAGTATTAACAGAGACCCCCAAGGAACTCATCTGTGTAATGGAACAATCTCATTTTTTTTTTTTTTGAAAGTCTCCTTTTAAACTTCTTGCTGTTGAATTTTCTCCTCTTAGTGTCTTCAAGCCCCTCCTCCTCTCCTTGAATCATATAAACTTCATGTTGCCTCATTTTCTTCAGAATTTCATGTCTGTGTGGATTCCCCTTACATATGCCTATAAAATTTGATTTTCTCCTATTAACCTGCTTCGTGTCAGTTTGAGTCTATGTCCAGCTAGAAGAACATACTTCCTCCCCAACAGGAAGTATACATGTTACTAAATTTCTGTTTGTTTTTCTCGTATTAATCCATCTTTTATTACATGGAGGTTTCAGCCAAACACTTAGAAAGCTAGAGGAATAATTATTTTTCTTTCCCCGTAATTCTGTGGAAGAATAAGACAGCTTCTCTTTTGAAGGGTTAACATGGAAATTTTGTCTTTATTATTACAATATTATCATCAAAGGAAATGCCTCCTTTGTTTTGTGATAAAGACCAATTATTTGTGATACACTCTAGTACTATTTAACTTAAACTAGGCTTATGTTACAAAAAAGTAACTTCCAGGTTTTACCAGCACCTGTCCCCATTTAAACATTTGTTAATACTATTTATTTTTAAATGCTGAAAAAGGTTAAGGATTAAGTTGTCTTCTTAAATTTCATAGCCTTATTTATTTTTGAATGTTTGTACCAATTCTTAATTATCACTACAAGTTCAAATAATGGATGAAGGCCAAATAGGCTTTATTAAACACACATTTGAGATTTTCCTTTTCTAAACACACTAGGAACACTTATATTATGACTTTGAATAGTAATGTTGGATTTATGTCACCTTAACACTTTTCAGTGTTTATTTGATTTTTTATTTCTTATAGATTAGAGCCAGATGACAGCTGTCTACACATAATTTAAGTAACCAAAACATAAAAATAATTAGCTTTGTTCAGAGCAAAAGAGAATCTTTATAGAGGCCTGTCTTGAGAAAAATGTGATGACTGAAATCTACACAAGCAGTGATGTGAGAAACAAAGGCAAATTAAAAAAATTAAATTTCATTATTATTTACAGTCCACTGACAAGTCCTTGAAACTGGCAGAGTGACCTTCCTCTAGGAACTCAGCTGCTTCAATGTTAATACTTTGCCAAGGGCAGAAGGCAATCTTAGGTTAACATTATCCTGACCTTCAGGATCTAAAAGTCTACTAGAACATAAAAAATTCATTTGGAAACTTCCTTTATCTCTATTGCCCGAAATATACATTAGCAATTATCCTCAAAGTATATGACCCACTAATATACATCTGAAGGGTCTCATGACTGAAGATTTACCAAATAGTAATAAATGACATTTTTCCTAACAATAGCTAGACCCCTCAAGATCCTGGAAACCTTGCTTCCAAAACTCCTTAGGGACCTAGGCTATCCCTAACCCCCTCCTAACTTGAACGTATACATATATAATCAGCAACTCCTCATGACCTCAGTGCAGTTCTTTCTGCCCAAGTGTCCTTCCTGTCTTTATGCCTTAATGAAACCTCCTTTTTGCACTGAAGATATCTCAAGAATTCTTTCTTGGCATCGGCTCTGAACCCCAACATTTCCTACATCACTGTGACCTGCATATTTTGAACAGTGAAACTCGGGTGAGAATGGGGAAAATACGTTTTCATACTATCATGTTCTCAAGGCTGCATGTAAATTTAGTATATTTTAATTAACTGAAAAATAAACTAAAATATATTAAGAAGATATATGATCTTGTACTATCGGAGACTATTTGGAATATTATTTCACAAAAGAAATGAAAACTTATATTTTGACCATTTTTATGCTTCAAATATTATCTACTAATAAAATGATGTCTACTTTCTAGAAATATTACTACTAAATAATTGCTAAATTGCATAATCTTAAGAAATCTCATTTTAAAAATGTTTAGTGAAGAGATTGTATTCCTGTGTGACCTATTTATTTCTTCTGAGTAATCCCATGCTAGTAAGAAGGATTATTATAAATGCAAACATAATTAGCATGTTGAACATGTGTGCGTCAATTAAACCAATGATAATGGATCTGAACATTTGATTTCACTAGAAACAAGTGGAAAATTAATTTTTATAGTAAACCTCTAAATGCTGTAGTAAGGTTTTATTAATTCCAAGCTATATTTTTGTCATCATTTTTGCTGTTTTTTAAAATTTATTGCTTTCATAATGTAAATAGAGCATTCCAAAGCAAGCAACATTGGAAGTCAGTTCACTAAGAAACATTTTTAATGTGTTCTCTTGAGGAGGATTCTTATATCCTTTATTGTACTGGCCAATGATAATTAAAATTTAGAACTAAATGCTCAGAATTAGACATAAGTATAAACAGGAAAGAAATAGAAAAAGAATCACTCAATCCTCTGTGGAAGAATATGCTTGCTTTACTTATGCTTGCTAATGTTAGTGGAATCCATTCTCCTCTGATAGTACCCAGTTCAGATATGTGGTAGAGCAAACAAGAATGAGTGAAAAACCCATTCAACCTTCAGTAAGTATGTTCCTTTCAGCTCTAATCCTGAACAGCCTACATCCTAGAGCAGTCCTCAATCTTGGCAGTGCATCTGAATCATTTACAAAATGCTGCCAAGATTGACTGTCTTTTTTTTTTTTAAGATTTTATTTATTTATTTGACAGAGAGAGATCACAAGCAGGCAGAGAGGCAGGTAGAGAGAGAGGAGGAAGCAGGCTCCCTGCTGAGCAGAGAGCCCGATGCGGGGCTCGATCCCAGGACCCTGAGATCACAACCTGAGCCGAAGGCAGCAGCTTAACCCACTGAGCCACCCAGGCGCCCCAAGATTGACTGTCTTAAGTCAGTCCTGAAGCTTCTGATGTGGGCACCTGGAGAATATCTTTAGTTAGAAAATAACTTTTATCTCTACTCTACTTTATCCATGTGTGATGGTTGTAGGGAAAAATAGTCCAACATTTCTACCAAGTTGGAAGCAGAGGGCCCAGTGTTTGTTTCCACTTCAGGTAGTATTAAAGGAAAAAAGCGATCCCAGTAAATTCTCATTCATCACTCTTAAATAGTATTTGTGTAATGACCATGAGAGTAACTGTCGCATCAGGAAATTATTATGTCATCAAATTAATCCACCTAGATGAACAACTTTCTGAGTTCTGTTGCATATTTTGCACCATTCCAGAAGGCATTAAGAAGAACAACTTAGGAACACATTTTAAAGGAGATAATTCTTTAATGTGTCTTGAAATCTTTCAATCTAATGAGAACAGTTTCAGTGTCAGCTTTTACCTTTTGGCAATCATCATTTAAGTAAAAGAATATTTAAATCAACTCTGCTGTTGTGTAGTATCTATGAAGTCACCTTTTGAGCTTTAATTTGATCATATTTGCTTTGGAAATCAGCAAGAGAAGACATTTTTACTTTTGCAGAAAGATTCACTAAAGGATGTACCACGTGGGGAGACAAACACTAAGCATTGTTGATATATCAGTACATGCAATCTAAATAGATTTCAAGCAGACTTACAAAATGTTTTACTTGCTTTTCCAAACTCTAGGCTACTGGTCCACCTCTCCCTTCTGACATTTAAAGAACCCAATTTGAGAATACCATTGCATTGGGAAAAAAAAAATACCTTGGAAGGTATTGAACAAAGCCCAGAGCATTCAACCTTTGTAAGGCATAGGCTATATCTGCCCATTTGGGTATATTCTTTACCACTGTTTACCACTCCATTATTTTCTTCTGGTTCAGCAGGGAGGCTTAAGAATATCCTACCCTGTATTACAGCTCAAATAAAGCACAGTCTCTGAAAGAAATGCTGCACTCAATTGCCTTGTAAATGCCGGTGATTCATAATTGTGCTTCTGTAACAACAAAGTAAATTAAATAACAAAAAATTTAAAATAAAAGTAAACATGCCAATGTATTTTTGAGGAAATATTCCATACTATGAGTTTGTGAAAAATAGATCACACTTTTTTGATGGGTGAGGGCAAAATGTTTAGAATGATAACTTTTTCAAGATTATTATCCAAATTCATTGT
Organism: Lutra lutra; assembly: GCF_902655055.1. NCBI lineage: Eukaryota > Metazoa > Chordata > Mammalia > Carnivora > Mustelidae > Lutra > Lutra lutra. Next base: position 105,040,359 of record NC_062283.1, read on the forward strand.
GTGGGAATCTGTGTTGTTTGCAAACTTATATGTTTTCTCCTATGCAATAGAAATCATTTCTTTACCTATTTTTCAGTTATGTTCAAAGGAATGAGAGTATATAGATACCAATTCTACCATATTTAAAAGAACACAAAATACAGGCACCTGTGTGGCTCTGTGGATTAAGCATTGGACTCTTGATTTTGGCTCAAGTCTTGATCTCAGGGTCCTGAGATCAGCTCCATGTTCCGAGCTTAGTGGGGAGTCTGCTGGAGATTCTCTCTCCTTCTTCCACTGTCCCTCCTCCAACCCCCAACTCATGAGGGTGTGCATGCATGCTCTCTCTCTCTCTCTCAAATAAATAAATCTTAAAAATAAATGAAGCATCATTGGGTTTTGTTATAGAAGGGGGTGTTCATCTAGGTGAATAATATTCTAAATGAGCTTCCTTCTATTTTAATAGAAATATTTAAACTGCATTGCATGCTTTCTGCAACAAATGGATTGTAGAACACTTTTTGCTCATGTTGAAGTATCAAGGTCATCATTAAACATATGTTCTTATTGTTTGTACTTCAGTGGAAATATGTCCAAAGGGATTATTGGACTTCTAGGACATTTTGCCACATTTATGCATTGAACAATCTTTTTTCACTGCTATATGTGCACTTAGTACCACCTTTTAAATTTTCTATTTAGCATATTTATAATATGCTGCTTCAAATCTACTATGAGCCTGAAAAAGAGCTAATTTTGCTAACTATGTGGCCACATAAGAGGGATTATATGTTAAAAACAAAAGAGTTGTCTTATGAAATAAGAAGGTTAGATTTAGAAATTCATATGCACGCCATTTTTCTTGACTACTCTGATGTCTCATTTTCTAGTTTATATTTCTTAACAGAATTTCCTATAGTTGAACATATTCTATATATTAAATTCAGTTTTATTAAACAATCTCTGAGCTAACATTCTTTTTAGGAAACATTAAGCCCTCTGAATGACAGAAATATGACAAAAGAATCACAAAGGGTTTATAATAAGGAGTTTTCTTAATAATAGAATAGTTATTGAGCTATTATACTGTGTAATACCTTCCTTCAGGAGGTCACAGACTATAGACAGAAATGTCTCTTAACCACAATAGAGTAATATTATAATAGACATATAAAATTCTAGGCTGAGGAGGAGAGATAAGAGGGAAGATAAGTAGAATTTTAAATTCAAAATGAAAAGTGAGAATATTTTAGTCTTAAGGATTAATTCAGAAATTCACAGAAACAATCTACTCAACATACCATTGATTGATTTCTCTTTCTAGATATGCATGTCCCATCTGCAAAGATTAGAATTTGGTCCCTTTCTTCTAAAAACTCTAGATATTTTGAAGTATTTGTTTTTAATTAGGGAAATGAACTCATTCATATTCATTATAATTTTCCCATTCCCATTTTCCCATCAGTATCCTCTATGACAAATTTCTTATTATATATTCTTTAAAAATATGTTTGAACAAGTTTCTTTTTATTATTCACGTCCTCACTAATTTAAAATTTCCACCAACTACCTTTATTTGTATATTTATCCTTTTATCATTTTATTAAGAATATTCAATATATATTTTCCTACTGTTAAATTTAAAGAACACCCTTCTATATAAGGTTGATTTACTTACTTTCTTCTCTTTTCACCATTGAGATCAAACTTTATTTGGCTTTAATTCTCCCTATGATGTTTAATTACAAAAACTAGAAGTTTTAGTCTAAGGTACTGTTTCTTCCCTTACTTTAGTGTGTGTGTGTGTGTGTGTGTGTGTGTGTCACGATCTTTAACATATTTTTCCAATCCTCAGTTGTATGATCATCATTATATTCATATAGATTAATCTACCATTTTTACATATTTATTGTTCATCACCATTTATTATAATCTTTGTCTTTCCCTATCTTTAATTGAATAGAATAGTTTCCCTAAGGAAAGTATTCTATACAGAGATAGCATACATTCTGAGTCCTTCTATGGGGAGGGAGTGCAGGGTTCCCTGCTCAGTGGGGACTCTGCTTCTCTCTGTGCTTCCCCACAGCTTGTGTGCACTCTATCTCTCAAAAAATTTAAAAAAAAAATAAATTCTAGCATTGTACACAATAAATTAAAACACCAGTTTAATTTTCCTAAATAAAATGTTCTTTCTGCCCATAAGCAATATGCATTATTTAAAATTGGACTCAGCTTCAAGGAACATAATACAGAAAAAAGAATAGCTTAAAAAATACAAGTTCATTTTTCTCCCATGTAAGAAATTGAGAAATGAAAAGTCCAGTGACCTCTCCTTCTAGATGTGTCTGTCTTATCTATATATACATGACTCAAGTATAACTATCATGGATACATATCATTTCAGAGAGGTCTTTCATGTGCCACTCGTTTCCTCTAGGAAACAGATCTTGTCCTCATGGACCAGAATGGCTATTGGAGCTCCAGTTATCAGATTTTCATTCCAAGAAACAAATTGAAAAAAAAAAAAAGAGAGAATAAAATGGCACCCCTTTTCTTTTATGAAATCAACCTTATTAAGTTATAAATTTCTTAAAATAAAATGCACCTATTTTAAGTGTTCAGCTCAGTGAATTTTGGCATATGTATATGGTTGTGTAAGCACCACCACAATCAATATTTTAATATTTCCATCACTCCAAAGAGTTCTTTCATGCCTCATCAGTTAGCTACTTCAACTCCATTTCAAAGCAAATACTGATCTGATTTTTATGAGTATAGGATAGTATCACCTATTCTAGAATTTCATACAAATGGAACCATTCGGTATATATTATTTTGTGTCTAACTTCTTTTTCATGTAACAGTTTTGAGATTTATCAATTCTTCTTGTGTATTGGGAGTCTGTGCCTTTTTATTGCTGAATAGCATTTTATTTCTAAGTTGTTCCATTTACAATCCCCAGTAATTGCTTTTTGCCTGGTCTTATGGTGTATCACCCTATGAAATTTCAACCAATGACTCAAAGAAAACTCCATGCAGATTTCTAGACTTATTTCTTCACATATCTCACTCCTCTCTAGAATTATGCTGTACAAATTTCAAATGCCCAACAATCTCTATTTTCTCAAATAAGTGAGATAGCTGACCTTTGTTTTAATTTTGCTTTCCCCACTAATATCTAGATATAACTCCCAGGTAGAAAGCTGAGACAATTGTTGGATCTACCTCACTTGGTTTCATTCTTTCTGGGATTATAATTCTATGATGCTTCTTATCTAATGTCTACAGACAGATGCTTAGTTATTTCATTCAGTTTTCTAGTTGTCAGTATTGGGAGAGCTAGTCTGTTACCAGTTATTCCATATAGACTAGAAACTAAGAGAAAATCCCTTGCCATTTAAGTAGACATTCTTAAAGTTGCATTTAACATGTCACATACATTTCATCAGTTAGAACTTAACTCATGGTTACACTGAACTTACAAAAGGAGACTTAGACATATAGTAATATATGTAGGCAATGATATATTCAGCTGAAATAACTGCTTTATTTTACTAAAGAAGTAGGGGACAGCAAGAATTGGAAGGAAATTAGAAGGCACAATTATAGGAAGCCTATATGGTTTTCTGTTTATTTTAGGTTAAATATACAGGAATATTGTCAGGAAAAATATATATATATATATAAATGTTTTGGGCAAATGAAGAAACAAATAAGAGGCAATAAAAACTATGACACACAAGGAAAGCTCAACTATCTAGTAACCAAAGGAATGAAAATTAAAACCACAGCCATATAGGGGCAAACATTGAAAGTCTGGCAATAAAATGACAGAAAGGATATGAAATAGTGTAAACCCTCATAAACCGCTGGCTGAAGCTAAAATTAGTACATCATTTTGAAATGCAATTTAGAAATATCTAGTATAGATGAAGATATGCATAATATATATTCTAGCCATTCTATTTCTAGGAATTTGGCTGAGAGAAACTCTTTCCCAGGAACACAAGAAGACCTACATGAGGACATCAAGGGCAGTGTTCTTTGTAATAGCAAAAAAAAAAAAAAAAAAAAAAAAAAAAGAGCAAACTAAGTGCACAAAACATAGATAAATATTGCATACAATTGTATTTTTTTAAAAGATTTTATTTATTTATTTGACAGATAGAGATCACAAGTAGGCTGAAAGGGAGGCAGAGAGAGAGAGAGAGAGAGAAAGGAGGAAGCAGGCTCCCTGCTGAGCAGAGAGCTGGATGTGGGGCTTGATCCCAGGACCCTGGGATCATGACCTGAGCCGAAGGCAGAGGCTTTAACCCACTGAACCACCCAGGCGCCCCTATATAATTGTATTTTAATCAGTGAAATACTTCATAGCGGGAAAAATGAACTAAGAGCTTCCATAGAACATAAATTTCCCTGCCAACTTGTGTTAGCATGTGTGGAACCTCTTAACATGTAGGTCAAGATGTTGGTATCTCTTGGTTAGCAATGGATTCATAAACGGTAGAAACTTGGATGAGAACTTTTTCTCCAGAGGCTCAAAGTCATTAGTTTAAGAAGTTGTATTGAGGTTACTCTACTCTCAGGTGCAAGTGTGTACGCTGTTCTCAGCCAACTATTATAATTCTCCTCTAATGTTTCCATTTCTATTCAGAGCTAGTCTCCACAAAGCCACAGGAGTAGCACCCCATCCATGCTCCAAATACACTGTCACACAGATCACTCCCTTCTTCCCACCTAACACTGACGTAATGGCTCCAGTCATAAACTTTGCCTCAGATTCCACCAGCAGTACAAGACATTTTAAGCATTGAGGACTTTTCTATGTGCTATCTACCAAGGTGTACTTTAAAGGTCTCAGCTATATGCAATGTATCATATATGCTATTTCCTTTAGGCTCTAATAATCAGCCATGATTGGATGAACGGTGGGGAATGGTGAGGGACAGGGTACTGGGCTCTTGTTGAGGTCATGATCTTCCTACAGTTTATAAATTTACAACTCTTCCTCTACTTTCTAATCTACAGACCATGCCAAAAATAATTTATTACAGTCTCCTAAGGCAGCAGGGATAGAATTTATATTCTTACCAAATATTAAGAGAAGTTATTTTGGAAGTATCAATGGTATTGAAGATCCTAACCCTCCTAGGTATCTATTTTACTGATGATGTTCTTGCATTGTTTTGTTATTCTTAGCCATGCCCACTGCCAGGTGCCTATTCTTTGCCCAAGCAATTTTATAGGCAGTCTTCAATGATCATCTGATGATTGTAGCATTCTCAATTTCATCCACCCTGCTTAATTACTGGAAAGATTTAGTTTTAATGTCAATATTAGAGATCTAGTTTCACCAAGAGCAGTGTAGTTCACACAAATCATTAATTTTTTTTTGGATGCCCAATACAGATTCTCCTAAACAAAATAAATCAAAACAAAATAAAACCTCCAAAAAGTGCAAATAACCTTCTAGAGCAATTCCAAAAATATATAGCAAGGCCTTATGTTATCTACCTATTGGAAATCACCAAGAGAGAGAACAAATGAAAAAAATCTGTTTTATCCATTACTGAATAGTATTGGAGTTGTTTAAAAAAAAAAAAAAGCCAGCACATTTTTTAAGAAGGAACATCCATTGGCATTAGCTAATCTGAATCTATCCTTGAAATTTCAAATCAAGCAAGTGAAAATAATAATCCAGATGAATTGGCAATAAAAATTAGGCAGTATGTCTGTTTTTAACATTGACAGTTCCCAATATTTCCAATTTTCTGAATAATTTACAGCACAAATGTGTTAGAAAGGTAGAGCACACACACACACCACAACACCATATATATTGAAAAAATAGATTTATGAAGAAATGTTATTTGGTGCACCATACCTGGAATAATACTTGAGTCTAATAAACCTGGAATACTCCATTCTGAATATTTTCTATTTTTGTTTCTTTTTAGAGATCTCTGAATAGTAATGTTTTCTACTTTCACATTTTTAATACTCAGTTATTATAAAATAGCAAAACACATTAATACAGAAGAAGCTTTCTTTCATGGCAATTGTTTCCAGACTTTGTTTCATATTAGTATCAGCTGGGGAGCTTTTAAAAATCCAATGCCCATGCTGAACCTCAAACTAATTAAATCAGAATGTGGGGGAAGCGATGCAGATATACACAGTTTCTAAAGATTCCCCAGGCGATTCCAATATGCAGGAAGGTTTGGGAATGACTCCTTTAACATCTCGGTCATGTAATAGTTCAAATAAATGTCATTTTTATTTTAGATATATGATGTGGAAATGTTGAGGTTCAGAGCAAATGTTCAAGACAGAATTCTTGAGATATCTTTGGTGCAAAAATATGGTTTCATTAAAGCATAGGAACAGAGCCCTTGGGCAGAAAGAGCTGCACTGGAGTTGTATAGAGTGTCTGATCATATTCTTTCAAGTTGGGAGAGGTTTAGGGATAGCATAAGTCCCTAAGGAATTTTGTAAGCTTGGTTTCCAGGACTTTGTGAGGTCTAGCTATTATTAGGGAAAGGTCATTTGTTGCTGTCTAATAAAACCTCAGTCATGAAACCCTTCAGATTATATCAAGGAGTCATATACTTGGAGGATGATTGCTAACACGTATCTTGAGGGGTAAAGATAAAGGAAGTTTCCAAAGGAATTCTTATATGTTTAAGTAGATTTACAGGATCATGAAGGTCAGGATAATGTTAAGCTAAGATCGCCTTTTGCCGTTAGCAAAGTATTAACATTGAGGTAGCTGAGTTCCTAGAGGAAGGTCACACTGACAGTTGAAAGGACATGTCATTGGGTATAGGTAGTAAGGAAATTTAATTTTTTCTCTTGCCTTTGTTTCCCACATCAGTATACATTGATACCCTAAGTTAATGTTTCAAGAAATTCTGAATAAAGTGTTACAAGGTAGATTCCAGTTATCAGTATTTTTTCAAAGTTCTCCAAATTAGTCTAGTTTTCAAAAATTGGGTTTGAGAATTCCACCCCAAAGTGCTCAATAACACTTTTCTTTCTTTTTTTTTTTTTTAAGATTCTATTTATTTATTTGACAGACAGAGATCACAAGTAGGCAGAGAGGCAGGCAGAGAGAAAGAGAGAGGAAGAAGCAGGCTGCCCGCTGAGCAGAAAGCCCAATGTGAGGTTTGATCCCATGACCCTGAGATCATGACCTGAGTTGAAGGCAGAGGCTTTAACTCACTGAGCCCCCTAGATGTCCCGTCAATAACACCTTTCAAGTTACACAAATGACCAGATACGGCCAAATGATTAGCTAATAATTAGGAAATTTGTAGTATCATTTTCAAGTAACCATTTTACTAAATTATTTTCAAATCTTTATTTCCTCAGGAATGCTCTTGGAAAATTATTAATATTATGTAAATACTTTATTTTCAGTGATAGGGCAAAGGTAAACTTTAAATCAGCAAAAGATAAATGCTGAAATTAAAAATTGTTCTATGGAGAGAAATTAAGAGAAATGCTCTGTAACTTCTCAGTGTGTCTTGGATTATTCCACTGCCTCTTACTATCTGGTAGAACTGAAAAGTTAATAGTGAAACAGTAAGGAAAACAGAAGACCAATAATCTCCAGTGAGCACAGAACTTTATGAATATGAACTTCAAGTTAGTTAAAATCCTGAAATTTCAGCCCATGACTAAAATAGCTTTACAAAAGAATGATCCTTTTTTCATAATGAAATGAAGTTTGAATATCACAGCTAGAAATATCTGCCTTTATTTCAAACATATTTTCAATCAAAGAATAAAAAGAAGTTATTTGAATGTTTACAGACAGGTAATGTGAAATCCTAGGTTTTGCAAGAAGAGAAACAGAAGTCCAAAAGATATGAGAATGTATCATTTGTTAGTAGCAAACCTGGGTCTGGGATCCTGATTTTCTGACTCTTCACATAACAATACCTTCAGAGACCAGACAATGGAAGGCTATAAGTAGGGTACAAACTGATGGAAAGTGATGTCTTCCAAATTATACATGTTTTCTTTATAATACAGTTAAACCTGAAAACCATTTGAATAGAGCCAAAATTAATCAGTGAATGAGAAGTAGACAACATATCACCAAATAATTCCTTTATATTTTGATTCCCTGCCCCCCAAAAAAGGAATTTTGTATTTATAGAGGGATATTAGGAGACTTATTCTATCGTCATTGTGTTTCTTGGCACCCAAATCATGAAGTAGTTAGAGCTTTCCCTTCAGAACAAGGATGTAAGCAACCAGAACACACTTGGTCAAGTACATTGGCTTTTTATGGCAGTGATTATTCTGATTACCTGTAGCATCCTGGGGAGTAGTTAAGGAATCCAGGGTGACTGGTTAAAGCTCTTGCCTTATTGATTATTAAATATTTTGTATATTATTCCTGGGGCACCTGGGTGGCTCAGTTGGTTAAGCATCTGCCTTTAGCTCAGGTCATGATCTCTGGGTCCTGGGACTGAGCTCCCATGCTCAGTGGGGAGTCTGGTTTTCCTTCTCCCTCTCCCTCTGTCCCTTCCCCCTCCTCCCCTGCTCATGCTCCTCTCTCTTTAAAATAAATAAAAAATTTTAAAAAGAAAAACATAAATATTTTGTATATCACTCCTGCTGACAAAGTTATTAAAAAGCACACAATTACAAAAATGCTCTATAAAACTTATTACATTAAATAGGACAACAACAAAAAAACAATAAAGACAAAAGGTTGACACCACTGAAATTTTAATCATTAAATTTCAAGAATATGCTAGGCCTTGTTAAAACAAATATATGCTAGTAGTTAAGAATTAAAGAGGTAAGCTTTGAAAAGAGTGAAATATTTTAAGCAAAAAGGGAAAAGGAAATTATAAACCACATTCAGTATTTTTACCTACGGGGTTAAATAGTAATCACATTTAAATATGCGTAATGCTTGAATGTATCCAAAGCTTTTGCATGTCAACGCATACCATTAATGGTTTCTGAAGATTTGTAAAGCATAATAAACTGCTTTGATTCTAGTAAATGACACTTGCAAATGTCCTGCATAAATAGAACATTCATGTGCTTAGAATGCATTTTGTTTTGTTACAAAGCTAGCTCACTCTGTACATCATTTAGAAATTTATTTAGACTTTACAGCACTAAATACCTGATTGAATATTCTACAGAATGAATAGTGAGAGACCGTTCAATAAGGTCAATAGAATTTAAAACAATAATCTGATATTACTAAACCAAGTCCAAAGCTAACCAAGAATAAATGAGAATCCTCTAACTTGACTTCATTTTGTAATACTGAACTATCCTATGTTACAGTATAATTATGTGGCCATTAGTGTGGCACTTGGAACAGTGTAAGACACCAACTGGTACTGATAAACATTTGCAAGTGTTGAAGATTAAAGAAGCATCATTGTGACACAATTGGTGAGAAATTTTGAACTGCTGTAGTGTTACATGTTTCACACTTAAACTTTCACCATGTATCCTTTTATTTTTAGATCAATCAATCAGTGTCTTATAAGCACTAAGTAAAACCAGACAAAATTTGTTGCTTTCAATACTCAATGGGCTTTACTGTAACATGTGGTAAATATGTGCCCCATGAAATGCTTCTTGATTCTAATACTCTGGTGACTTATGGGCCTCCAGGCATCTGGTCTTCTATTCAGTTTATTAGATGGCTCATTTTAAATGCAGACTTTATTTGTAAAGTTCAATTTGTTGAATTAAACTAAAATGAAAATGAAATGATATCCATGGTAAAAATGCTGTTCATAAATATGAAGCCGATGATGATGAGTGGTAAGATTAAAGAAGGATTGTCTCCAGGTTCCGATGGGAATTGTAAATACTTGCTGAAACTACTCACAGTACTGGATTTTCCAGAAGCAAAAGTGGAATGTTTCAACAAATTTGTCATTTCACCTGCTAATCAATCTGGCAAAATGTTGAAGATGGGATGATGTGATAGTGACAAATTATGCTTAAAATAAAACAATGTTTTTACATTAGATTTTTTTATATTGAACCATTCTTTTAGATGAAAATATGTCATTTTTAAAATAAGAAAATTGAGTCTAAATATCTTGTTGGCAAGTTAGAAAATGCACCCTTGTTGCCAACCAGCAACACAAGAAGTCAAAAACTCAGAATTTATCCAAGTGACATATTTCCCAAATTCTCAAACTTCAACACACACTTCAAGATCCATGGTAGCATTCCAAGGAAGGTCAAGGTAGGATATTGACTGGAAGAGAAGAGGGAGGGAATTCCATCCCTCATAGAAGGAATGACACAAACAAAAGCTCAAAGATAGCAGAGTGGAAAGTAAGTTCGGAAAATGCAGTGTAATTCAGTGTGCTCAAAGGGTAGGGCTCTTGTGGTTGGAAATAAAAATGGGAAAGCAATTTTTGTACTGATATCAAAACCTCACATGTGAGGCTAAGGAATTTTGAGTTTGTTTTGTGAGAGATGTGAATCAATGAAGGGTTTTGAATAGAGTGAGGAAACAACTCTGAACAAAGTCAGGCTCTCTAGACAGAACACGTTGGCTTGAACACACATGAAAGATCAAGGCAGAAATCTTGTATTTTAATCTTGTCAATTTTTTGGTAAAGGTTTGAAGTACCAAATCAAGATGTAACAAAAGCATTCTCCCTAATGGGAGGGTATTGCTCATCTTTTTTTTTTTTAAGATTTTTATTTATTTATTTGACAAAGATCACAAGTAGGCAGAGAGGCAGGCAGAGAGAGGGGAGGGAAAGCAGGTTCCCCGATGAGCAGGGAGAAAACTTACAGATGGCAAAAAAGAGTATGAAAAGATGTTCCACATTATATGTCATCAGGGAAAGGCAATGAAAATAAAAATGAGCTAGCACTACACAACCAGTAAGAATGGCCAAAACCAAAAACACTGATAACACCAAATGCTGGTGAGGGTGTGGAGCAACAGGATTTTTCATTCAATCCTGGCAGGAATGCACTGTTTAACAATTACTTACAAAATTAAACCTACTCTTACTGTACAATCGTCCTCTTTAGTATTTCCCTAAAGGAGGTGAAAACTTAAGTCCACACAAAAACCTGCACATAGATGTTTATAAGAGCTTTATTCATAATTCCAAGACTTAGATGCTACCAAGATACCCTTCAGAAGGTGAAGGGATACACGGAAACATCCAAACAATGGGATATTATTCAGTACCAAAGAGAATGAGCTATCAAGCCATGACAAGACATGGAGGGAATTTAAATGCGTATTCACAAGGGAAAGAAGCCAATCTGAAAAGGTTACATACTGTATGTGACATTCTGAAAAAGACAAAACAAACCCGACAGTAAAAGTATCAGTGGTTGCCAGGAATAGGGAGGGGTAGGGAGGAATAGGCAGAGCACAGAGGATTTTTAGGATCCTGAAAATACTGTTCAGGGTGGATATGTCACAATACATTTGTCTAAACCAATAGGATATACAACCACAAGAATGAACCTTAATGTAAACTACAGACTTTGGCTGATTATGATGTGTCAGTGTAGGTTCATCTGTTGTAACAAATGTGTTACTTTGATAGGGGATGTTGATAGCAAAGGAGGCTATGTATGTGGGGGGGCAGCAAGTATATGAGAAATCTCTGTACATTCCACTCAATTTTACTATGAACATAAAACTGCTCTAAAAAATAAAATCTTTTTAAAAATATTTTATTTATTTATTTGACAGAGTGAGAGAGGGAACACAAGTAGGGAGAATGGGATAGGGAGAAGCAGGCTTCCTGCTGAGCAGGGAGCCTGATGTGGGGCTCCATCCCAGAACCCTGGGATCATGACATGAGCTGAATGCAGACACTTGATGACTGAGCCACACAGGTGCCCCTAAAAAAATAAAGTATTAAAGAAGAAAAAGTAAATGAGCTCTGTCCTATATAATTATAATGTTCATATTATTCGTGCCTCTCTATCTGTTGTGTCACTCTAGTTTTTAGAAATAATTAGTAATCTTCAGACTGTATATCTAGTCCTTTAATGCCTAACATAGTAAACATGCCACAGCAGCTACAATATTTGTTGAAGTAGCCAAATTTTTTTCAGAACAAAATGATGATCCTGTTCTTGTCAGATCAGATCCTACCTGTAATTTGGGATAGCGGATTTTAATACAAAAATTGATAGGAGACTCTTTTCTGGAAGCCAATACCTGGAAGGTTGAGGGACTCAAAAAAGTACCACATGAAATATGTTGAAAGAAACTGAAAATTGTTAGGCTGGAAGAAAATGTAGAAACAGAATGATTTAGCTTGTTCCATTTAATTTGCTGTGTGCTGACAAGTAGACAATGAATTACAATTACAGGGATGCAAAGATAAAGAATGACGTTCTAAATTAGATAATGTCCACGTGCAGGAGGCTGATGTAGCAGAGAGTTCTAAAGCCACAGGGGGTTTCAGCACACATGGAAATGTTGTAGAGGAAATGTCGCTATTTATTTTTATTATTTTTTTAAAGATTTATTTATTTATTTATTTGACAGAGAGAAAGAGGTCACAAGTAGGCAGAGAGGCAGGCCAAGAGATAAGGGGAAGCAGGCTCCCTGCTGAGCAGAGAGCTGGATGCCGGTCTCCATCGCTGGACCCTGAGATCACGACCTGAGCTGAAGGCAGAGGCTTAAGTCACTGAACCACCAGGCACCCCAGAAATGTCAGTATTTAGCAGACATTTTGGGAAAAGGGAACAAGAAGTGAATAATGTAGAATTTTCAGACTTTTTAGGAATAGGTTGCATTATAGCCTACCACTGCAAACTTTTAAGTCATTCTGTCCTTGATTCTTTATATGGAAAACCCAAAAAACTCCACCCCCAAACTACTAGAACACATACAGCAATTGAGTAACGTGGCAGGATACAAAGTCAATGTATAGAAATCAGTGCTTTCTTATACACTAACAATAAAAATACAGAAAGGGAAATTAGAGAATCAATTCCATTTACTATAGCAACAAGAACCATAAGATACCTGGGAATAAACCTAACCAAAGAGGTAAAAGATCTGTACTCAAGGAACTATATAGAACACTCATGAAAGAAATTGAAGAAGACAGAAAAAGATGGAAGACCATTCCATGCTCTTGGATCGGGAGAATAAACACTGTTAAAATGTCTATACTGCCTAGAGCAATCTATACTTTTAATGCCATTCCGATCAAAATTCCACCGGTATTTTTCAAAGAACTGGAGAAAATAATCCAAAAATTTGTATGGAATCAGAAGAGATCCCGAATCACTAAGGAAATGTTGAAAAACAAAAATAAAACTGGGGGCATCACGTTACCTGATTTCAAGCTTTACTTCAAAGCTGTGATCACCAAGACAGCATGGTACTGGCATAAAAACAGACACATAGACCAATGGAACAGAGTAGAGAGCCCAGATATGGACCCTCAACTCTATGGGCAAATAATCATCGACAAAACGGGAAAAAATATATAGTGGAAAAAAGACAGTCTCTTCAATAAATGGTGCTGGGAAAACTGGACAGCTATATGTAGAAGAATGAAACTCAACCATTCTCTTACACCATACACAAAGATAAACTCAAAATGGATAAAAGGCCTGAACATGAGACAGGAATCCATCAGAATCCTAGAGGAGAACATAGGCAGTAATCTCTCCGATATCAGCCACAACAACTTCTTTCAAGATATGTCTGCAAAGGCAAAGGAAACAAAAGTGAAAATACACTTTTGGGACTTCATCAAAATCAAAAGCTTCTGCACAGCAAAGGAAACAGCCAAGAAAACAAAGAGGCAACCCACGGAATGGGAGAAAATATTTGCAAATGACAGTACAGACAAAAGGTTAGTATCCAGGATCTATAAAGAACACCTCAAACTCAACACACACAAAACAGATAATCATATCAAAAAATGGGCAGAAGATATGAACAGACACTTCTCCAATGAAGACATACAAATGGCTATCAGACACATGAAAAAATGTTCATCATCACTAGCCATCAGGGAGATTCAAATTAAAACCACATTGAGATACCACCTTACACCAGTTAGAATGGCCAAAATTAGCGAGACAGGAAAGGGGATATGGAGAAAGGGAAACAATCATACACTGTTGGTGGGAATGCAAGTTGGTGCAGCCACTTTGGAGAACAGTGTGGAGATTCCTCAAGAAATTAAAAATAGAGCTTCCCTATGACCCTGCCATTGCACTACTGGGTATTTAACCCAAAGATACAGATGTAGTGAAAAGAAGGGCCATCTGTACCCCAATGTTTATAGCAGCAATGGCCACGGTCGCCAAACTGTGGAAAGAACCAAGATGCCCTTCAACGGACGAATGGATAAGGAAGATGTGGTCCATATACACTATGGAGTATTATGCCTCCATCAGAAAGGATGAATACCCAACTTTTGTAGCAACATGGACGGGACTGGAAGAGATTATGCTGAGTGAAATAAATCAAGCAGAGAGAGTCAATTATCATATGGTTTCACTTATTTGTGGAGCATAACAAATAGCATGGAGGACAAGGGGAGTTAGAGAGGAGAAGGGAGTTGGGGGAATTTGGAAGGGGAGGTGAACCATGAGAGACTATGGACTCTGAAAAACAATCTGAGGGTTTTGAAGGGGTGGGGGGGGTGGGAGGTTGGGGGAACCAGGTGGTGGGTATTAGGGAGGGCACGGATTGCATGCAGCACTGGGTATGGTGCAAAAAACAATGAATACTGTTACGCTGAAAATAAAAAAAGTAAAAATAAATAAATAAAGTAATTCTGTCCTTGAATGCTCAAGTTTGTCCTTTATGGTTTTAACCATTATCAAGATCAATATCTGAGTGATTAAAATCTTGGTATCAGAAATTCCACCTTCACGGTCTTGAAGTTCACTTTTAAAACTTTTGGTGATTCATTGAATATATCATAAATTGCCATGTTATCAATCTATTTCCAACATACTGTACTTGTGAATACGAGTACATTTTAATTCCTGAATCCATTTACATTAATTATTGTACTGAAGTTTTTACAACTCTTACCTAACTTTTTTTTAAAAAGATCCATTTATTCAGCAAAATGCTATTATGTGATCTCTATTTGATTTCTAGACGTGTTTAAAGAGATTTAGTAAGAGATTAATTAAAAGTTTATAGAATTGAGTTTGGCAAATATCTTCTTTTATTTGGGCAGGGAGGGTTGTACTTACCACAGGTAATTTTAATTTAAGCTTTGAAAAGTGTCAGTCGCTGATGTTCTCTTGGGCCTAAATACCATCTCAGTACAGAGAAGAGTACACATAGTAAGGTCTTAAAAATGATAGCTGTACTTTTGATTAGCAACCATTAAATGAAAGTAAGAATATTTATAAATATACTTAACATAGTATATGATGCATCTTAAAAATGTTTATTAAAATAAGTTTTGGCAGCATATTTTAAATATTTCACACAGTTAGGTGTTATGAAATATTTAACACCATTAGATGAATTGCTTTGATGTAGAATATAAAGATACTAATTTATTTTATACACAAACTATTATAGATTAGATGACAAAATCATTTAATGACATGAAGCTTAGTTTATTTTAGAACGGGTTGATGGTGCACCTGGTCTGCTCAGTCGGTTGTGACTGACTCATGGTTTCAGCTCATGTCCTGATCTTGAGATCCAGCGTCACCCCCTGCTGTGTGTGTGTGTGTCTCTGTGTGTGTGTGTGTGTGTGTGTGAATGCATGCACAAACGTGCATGTGCACACACACACACACTCACACTCTCTCAAATAAATAAAATCCTTAAATTGGGTTGAAACACATCATATGCAGAATTTTTGGTAAAATAACTTAAGACCTCATCCATATTTGCTCTGCAAAAAGTAATAAACTAAATGATTAACATGTGTTTTGAGAATTTTGAAATTAATGTCTATTGAATTTTTAATGTTATATCAAACCCACACATGGGTCAGTTTATAAATGATATTTAAACAAAATTCAGTTATTCTAAAAAGTATTCTGGCTATAACTGTGGACGGAAGGGACCACAACACTCATCATTCTTTTGACTCATTCATGGAAATTCTTGGCATTCTATCTTCCTTCCTTAGTTTCTGAATCTTTGGAGAAATAAATCTGAGGTATAAGTGGTATGAAGGAAATAATGAGCTTAGTTGTTGTGGTGATAGGAGTGAAAGTCTTCAAATATTAAGGATAATAGGCTGCTTAATCTTGAACTTTTCCCTCTACAAATTTCCTCTAATTGTTCAGAATAGAAAAATTGTAGAACTTTATCAATTTTCTTTTCTCCTCCTTATCACAGCTTTGTGATCAAATACTCTTTTTGTTATTTTGTTTTATTTACAACTCAGAGATGGAGAAATACTTTGGATAAGAATTTCAGTTGAGATGTCATGCTTACTAAGATTTAGATGAAAACCACATCTCAAATACCTTATTAATCATCTGAAGTAAGAAAATTTTGGACAAGTGATAATCACAGTTCTCATAACCCCAAATCCATGTGTGTGCACACTCATAATCTGTTAAATCAGAAGCAGAAGTATCTGACTGTGTTTTGTAATTATTCACAAGATAGACAAAAGAAATACTTTACTGAGGAGATTTATAATATAAATAAAAGTAATGTCTATTTAAGCTGTCACTGTGTCCATTCAGATCAGTAGTGGTTATGGTCATTTTAAGCCTAATGCAACAAGTATTTAAAACTAATCTCCTCTGCTCACTCATACCCTGAGAAGCCATAGTGGAATTAGGAATTTATGTAATTTCTGTACTGCCACATTAAGTTATGTGCATGCAAAATCAGGTTGTATTAGAGCTCATGTACCAAGAGCCTTTGGGGACTGAAAGTAATTGCTCTATTTAGAAGTTGGAATGCAGTTTTAGGTCTTCTATTCCTACTGCGTTAGGACCAGGGTTGTACCAACCTGCTATAATTTAAAGCCATTATTGAAATCTTCATAGTGTGAGATAATTCCTTTCACATCTTTGAAAGCATTGATATAAAGCAGCTTATGTCCCAGGATTTTTCTCACAATGTTCACGCAATGTGTAGTCCAGAAAATATGTTCTTTTGTTATCGAATGCTGATTGAATAGCTAAAATGGCCAATTTTTGGTATATATTCAATATGAAGACAGCTGAGTAGGACTATCAAACTTGATGAAAAGACATAAAATTAACTTAATCCTGTGGGAGTTTGCATCATTACAGCTTCTCTCTTTAATGAAAGAGAACTTGATTATATCACACAAAGGATTTTACCAAATTTCATAATAACAGTTTAGAAAAATTTCTTGAAAAGCCTCTTTTCATAATAACTAATTGAAACCCTATCTGAAGCCACCAAATTCATATTTTCCATTTTATTGCATGTGCTATGAATAACCAATTTTATCATGAAGAAAGACCACTCAAAATAATGTTATGGACTTATGTAGAACAGACAGGCCACAGAATAGTTCAGTTAATACAATTTCATCTGATTTGAATCATGTATCAATCAGGGCTCCAATCAGAAATAGACGATTTGTGATCCGAAGATGGCACGTGCACCCGAATGTTTATAGCAGCAATGTCTACAATAGCCAAACTATGGAAAGAACCTAGATGTCCATCAACAGATGAATGGATAAAGAAGAAGTGGTATATATACACAATGGAATACTATGCAGCCATCAAAAGAAATGAAATCTTGCCATTTGCAATGATGTGGATGGAACTAGAGGGTATCATGCTTAGCGAAATAAGTCAATCGGAGAAAGACAACTATCATATGATCTCCCTGATATGAGGGAGAGGAGATGCAACGTGGGGGGTTAAGGGGGTAGGAGAAGAGTAAATGAAACAAGATGGGATTAGGAGGGAGACAGACCATAAGTGACTCTTAATCTCACAAAACAAACTGAGGGTTGATGGGGGGAGGGGGGTTGGAGGGGTGGGGTTATGGACATTGGGGAGGGTATGTGCTAAGGTGAGTGCTGTGAAATGTGTAAACCTGGCGATTCACAGACCTGTGCCCATGGGGGGATAAAAATGTATTATATATTTATAAAAAATAAAATTAAATTAAATTAAAAAAAAAAGAAATAGACGATTTACTCAAAGAGATCATTTGAAGAGCACACACATAGGATTCATTTATGAATATGAGAAGTTTGTAGAACAAAAGAAGTACAGCAACCCAGTGCAGGAGCATCCAAGTTTTTACCACTCCTAGGGCATAGGAACAAGGGAAGGGTAGAGTTCCTGGGACTCTGAAGCAGATAGTTATATAAACTCACCAGTGACCTTCAGTGTAAGGACACATTCAGCTCAATGCAAATACTTAGTGGGGAAAGCCCAGAGTAAAATACACCCTGACTTCCTTCTTATATCTTCCTTCAATTCAATCTCATGTGGGCCCTTCTAAACATGGAGATGTGATGAAGTTTTAACATTATCCACAGGCTGAGTCTTCTAGGGCAGAGAACAAGATGGGGGAAAGTAGAGAAAAGACATTGAAGAGCACACACAAGGAAAGTATTAAAACAAAACAAAACAAAACAAAACATTTTTTCTTTTTTTCAGGACAAAATGAAACACACTGCCTGTATAAAATCTGGGAAATAAATAAAGTACATATTGGTATAGACTATTCCTTCATGGCAATTATGACTCTTCCTATTGAAAGCAGAAAACAATAGCAAAAACAAAAAGTAAACAAAACTCCTCAACACACTTCAAAAAATGTAGGTATTAGGACAGCCTATGGGGTTGGTTTGATCTTTTCACTCAAATGATGACACTAAAGACACAATTTCTCTTTGTTTCTCTGTCTGTTGTAGTGTTAGTGTTAACCTAAAGTTGACACTTCATGGAGGCAAAATGGCTGCAACACTTCCAAGCTTCACATCTGTATCCCACAACATGTGGAACAAAAATGCAAAGAGAAATCTGCTCCCTGCCATTTTTTTTTTCCACACACAGCTTCCAGAAAAATTCCACTTGTATCATCTATGTGTCCTGAATTGAATCACTTGAACCACTCTCTGTGGTCGAAGGGAAACCATGTACAGATTAGTTTGGAATGAGATCATTGAAAGCAATAACTGACAGAGAAATAGGATTACCATTCTCAAACTGATGGCTGAGTCAGCATCACTTTCAAGTACATATGATGGCTACACATAAGAACAGGCATAATTAATATTGTGGAGAAAATCTCAATATCTAGTACTGTTCCCTTATTCCATACAATCCCTTTAACAGTTGAGAAAATAGGCTTAAACAGCTAAGAAACATTTCCTGATGGCATTTAGTTACTAAATAATGGGGCTCAAATTACATTCTCAATTTTGTAGTTTAAAAGCCTATATTTTCCAGCCATAAAAATTGCTGTTAAGAGTACTTATCTGGTGTATAAAATGTCTCATAGTCTTCTGACAAAGGACTTTTAAAATATAAAGTACAGGAATCAAAAGCATAGATAGAATGGATAATTCAAGTAAACCCACTTTAAAGAAGCACTTTTTAAAATATGAGCCCTAATTAATCAATTTTGTAATAGCTTAAGGACTAAGGTTCACTAACATATTTTTGGAAACAAAATTTGGAACAGAGTAACTCAGAACAAAAACTGGTATTATTCAGTGAGCAAAACATATATAAATATTTGGCTATTCTAAACATAAAATCAGAAATATGTATGAATTAAAAAATAATCAGATAGTATAATTATAGAAAGGAAGAAAAGAAGTAGTCTATTGAGCAACTTGTTTCTATGGGTGAAATACTAAGTTTTTAATATATATTTAAATATGTAGGTATATTTTTTATCTACTTAACTATATTGACTAATTTGCCATTATCTTATTTTTTTATGCTTTTGCTTGTGCCTTTGAATTTTTTACATGGTAGATATTAGTTTCATATTTAATAAAATCTACAAAATACTTAATTCTGACTATGTTTAAATGTATTTTTTCTATTTATATCCTGATACTCTTAGACCAGATCATGAAACTAAGTGCTCCTGCTTTCCATCTCCTCTACCTTCAGAACTAGGTAATTATCAAGTACTAAGCAAAAACAGCAACAACAAAACACACACACACACACACACACACACACACACACAAACAAAAAGAACCCAACTCTCATTCCTTTAGGACAGTGTCACTTCTGAGAAAAGCAAAGAGATCAAAGACAAAGTTAGAAGGGAAATGCCAGGTCTTATAGGCTCAGAGAGATTCTCTCATATCAAGAAAAATTTAATTCTTTGTTGTGTGCTGTGTGCTACTAAGCACAGTAACAAAAAGAAAAAAAAAATCATGGACCTAAAATGTTTGATTTGATATCATGTTCCTTGGGAGTTAATAAGGGTTTACAACCTACTTCTAAGCCCCAGATATAGGACATAATATTGGGCTTACTGATGAAATATAAATGAATATTTGGGAAAGAGGAGGTGCAATTTATCCATATAATGTTAGATCTCATTGTAGGTAATAGTTAGACTTTTTCATTGTTTTTAATTGTATTTTTTTAAATGGTTAAAATTTTATAATATAGCAGAACAATTCCTGCCCTTTCTAGGAGCTGACAAAAAGAAATTGGTATTTAGATTTGAAAGTTGAGATATTATGGGATAAAATATAGAGAAGAAGCATGTTGTGATGTTTCCCCCAAATGCTGGGGGGAAATTTATGGCCAAATTGTGGTGACAAAGCACTTCTTTTATTAGTATTTCACTTCTAGGAGATTCCTTATAACTATCAGGGAAGTATTTTAGCTGTCTGTTGGTATACTGACATTAAATTTGGTATCTATAGCTGGATGCTACCTAGGAATCCACAAAATCATTCCATATATGGAAAATACAATTTAAACTTCAGATTAATCATGTATTCATATTTATTAAACATGGAATATATATTACCTTTTTGATAATTCTTTTATGAGTTGGCAAAATATAGCATACATGGTAAATTATGTGAGAGTACGCAGGCTGGATTTATCCCCTGTTAGGAAGAAAGTCGTATTGGGCTGTTACGATGGCTCATAGCTCCTTCCTCCTCATCTGCTCTTTATTTAGGCCAACAGTGAAGAATCTGTGGAGAATCAATGCACTCAGTGAGATAGGGAAGTATTGGCAGATTCAATATCAGGGTTAAGTTTCTCTTAAAGCCTTTGATTTGGTTGATAGGAATCCACTGCGTAGTTGATCTTTGTGTTGTCTTCAGAGCCTGCTAAAGTTGACTTTCTTCATAAAGGCCATATTCCTGCCAACAAACAGAGAGGTTCTCAAAGCTTTGCTGTACAAACAGCTATGGGGAAAACACAAAGACATTAATTAAGAATGTAAGTATGGTCTGGTTCAGAGTTTTAGTAATAGGTGGAAATAATTCCCTGGGATCCGAAAGTGCCAGAAACATTTTGTCCTTAGGTTCACCTTAAGGCTCCCAGTGCCTTCTCAGAAACCTAGTGTCCTTTATTTCAGTCAGCTTATCTTTTAGGAACATGCTCTTTTTATTAAAACAAGAAATCAGGATTCCCTGACTTAAACTTTCAAGCATAATTAGTTTGTTGAAATTTCTGTACTTATTTGCATAACTAAACTGAAGTTAGAGAGGAGTAAATAAATTAACATTTGTTGAGCAACTGTTGTCCCATGTTGACAAAATATTAAATATTTAACTTGTGGAGGAAGTTCTTGAGGAAAAGATCAGAAAATAAATGATAACTCACTCCATATTTATACTAAGGAGATAGAAGAGAAAAATAATTGAGAGAGGAAAATATATGATATAATAAAAATTATGTAAAACAATATATTTTTTCTTTATATTAAAATATTTATGATTTAAACAATAATTGTCTTGAGAGGCACATAGTAAGTTGAGGTTGTGGACTTCTCATTTGCCACTGCACATGCCTATTTTACCAAAGCCCCTCAATATATATTATACGTCTTCATTTCCATTTGCTTTCAGAACAGATTAAAATACACAAGTTTACAGGTGTCTCACTGATTGTAATTTAGTGTGACTCCATCTTCAGCCTATAAAGAGAGGTATGATATTCTCACCAAGTAAGCTATCTCTCAATGATTTTCAGGATGGATTATTGCTAGTATTGATTATTAGAGACAATTAAATCCATTTCAGGCTTACATAAAGGTGTTAAAGTATATCTCAGAGGGTCAAATTTTTTTTTAAGATTTTTATTTATTTATTTGACAGAGAGAGGGAGAGTGAGCAAAAGCAGGGGGAGTGGTGGGCAAAGGGAGAGGGGATGGCGGGCTTCTCATTGAACAAGGAGCCCTATGTGCGGCTCGATCCCAGGACCTGGAATCATGACCTAAGCCAAAGGCAGAGGTTTAATGGACTGAGCCACTCAGGTGCCCCTGAGAGGGTCAATTTTTTAAGCTTCTTTTCCAAAACTAAACATTTTAAATTCCTTCTTGCTTTAAATCTTAGGTTTTGTTTTATTTTAGCCCTTATAAACTAGATTTCTGCCAATTGATTCTAATTATTATTAATAATTTAGTCTAATTAAGAAATAACTGTAAAAGGATAAATATTCTAAACATAAGATAAACCTCCCATTTTTAACATCATTTTATGCATTTAACAACTCTGTTTAGCAAACTTAATATTAGTAAAACCATAGCAAATATATTTAACATAAATCTGAGAGAAACTGCTCTGCATGGCAAATTATTTTGCTTGAAAATAACATCATTTGGAATACATTTTTTTTAATATTTTATTTATTTGACAGAGAGATCACAAGTAGGCAGAGAGGCAGGCAGAGAGAGAGAGAGGGAAGCAGGCTCCCTGCCAAGCAGAGAGCCCAATGTGGGGCTCGATCCCAGGATCCTGGGATCATGACCCGAGTCGAAGGCAGAGGCTTTAACCCACTGAACCACCCAGGTGCCCCTGGAATACATTTTTTTAACGATTTTTTAGAAGCTTGAAACAAAAGTCAAGTCATGAATTGTTTATATAACACTTTGGACAGTTTTTTTCAGCATATACAGAAAGATTTTCTGAGAGTTGAAATATACTTGACTACCATGCTCATTCACTATTTTTGTCCTTTTGATAGCTCATTTTAATAATGTTCACTATTTCTCAGGAAGTGTTACCATTTGTTATGAATTGGAGTTCTTAATACCTTACTGCATTTTTAAACACTGCAAAATTATCAGGGCTGCCCTGGTCTCATTTCTTATTCCCAGGATATCTCAAACTCTCTCATATCTTCAATTTTCAAATATACATGGATGACTCATACAGTCCTGTTTTCTGCTCAGCTTTCTCTCTTAAGTTCTAGACTGCAGCTTCCTAGTGGAAATATTCACATGAATGTCTTCCAGATACATTACACTTGACTGTCCAAAACTAAACCCCTGCCATCCCCCCTCTTCTGTATTCCTCACTTTAGTGAATGGTATTATGTTTCTCATAGTTCTAAGACCAGGAACCTGAGGGCAATTTTTACTTTTCTTTCTACCTTATCCCCCTATACATATCTCCCACATCTTCCCCTTAAGTAAATGTATAAATGGGTCGAAAACTGGCAGGATGGAGAGGCCCTGCTTCAGGATAAAATCCATTACATTTTGGTTTTGGGAAAAAATAAAAAAAGCATGTGGGTAAAGAATAAATGTTATTAAGATTGTAAAAAAACAAAAAATCTTAAAAAAAAAAAAAGACCTTTCAGGGTGCCTGGGTGGCTCAAATGGTTAAGTGTCTGTCTTTGTCTTGGGTCATGATCCCAGGGTCCTGGAATCAAGTCCTACATTGGGCTCCCTGCTAAGCAGGAAGCCTGCTTCTCCCTCTCCCTCTGCTTGCCACTTCCCCTACTTGGGCTCTCTCTCTTGTTCCCTGTCAAATAAATTAAAAAAAAAAAAAAAAAAAGAAAGAAAGAAAAGAAAAGAAAAAGAAAAAAAAAAGAAAAGAAAGGACATTTTAATTCCTAGTTCACTAACAGATTAAAAAAAAAAATGTCTTACCAAATCCCCTGGTTACCATTTTCTCTTTCTCTAATTCACTCACTGAATGGTGCGAGCATGATCTTCCTGAAATTAAAATACAGCCATGACACTTTTCTGTCTCGAATCCCGCAGGCTGCCTGAGATTGCATGTATACTCACAGAATTTGTGAGAGTTTTATGCACTTGACCAGTGGTTTTCTCTTCACATTGTTCTCTGGGCATCACTCTTCCTTCTGCCAAACTATAGCCGTAGAGAACTGATTCAGCTCGACAGCTGTGTCAGTTCTGTCTCACTGCTGTGTCTTCCAACAGGCAATCCCTTTGTATGCCCAGAATATTTTTTGCCCTCTTTCTCCCTTCTTCCCATTCACGGGCCTAACTCTATATTAAACATCTGTCTCTCTGTATGTCAATTCCTCTAGTGTACTTGTTTTGGCTTCTCCTAAAACCTCCTCTTTAGGTTCATGCAGAGGTCCCTTCTTTTTTTTTTTTCAAGATTTTATTTATTTATTTGAACAGAGAGAGATCACAAGCAGGCAGAGAGGCAGTCAGAGAGAGAGAAGGAAGCAGGCTCCCTGCTGAGCAAAGAGCCCGATGTGGGGCTCGATCCCAGGACCCTGAGATCATGACCTGAGCCGAAGACAGCGGCTTAACCCACTGAGCCACCCAGGAGCCCCCAGAGGTCCCTTCTCAAAGAGCTCTCACTGCACACTGCATTCTTCTCAATACCCATCTTTTTTTTTTAAGATTTTATTTATTTATTTGGCAGAGAGAGAGAGAGAGAGAGATCACAAGTAGGCCGAGAGTCAGGCAGAGGGAGAGAGGGAAGCAGGCTCCCTGCTGAGCAGAGAGCCTGATGCGGGGCTCCATCCCAGGACCTTGAGACGATGACCTGACAGGAAGGCAGAGGCTTAACCCACTGAGCCACCCAGGTGCCCCAATATGCATCATATTTTACTGAAACCATTTCTTTAGTTGTTTACAAAATTAATTGTTATAGATCAATCCCACTAAATTATAATCTCCATTCAAAACTTTGTCAATCCTTTTTTTTTAAGGTTTTATTTATTATATGAGTGAATACAAGAAGGAGAGGGCGCAAGCAGGGGGAGGGGCAGATGCGGAAGGAGAAGCAGACTCCCTGCTGAGCACGGAGCATGATCCCCAGAACCCTGGGATCATGACCTGAGAGAAGGCAGACGCTTTGCTGAGTGAGCCATCCAGGTACCCCTGTCAATCTTTTCTTAGTATTATGTGTCCTTTGTCTAAGACAAGGATCATATAGAAGTGCTTAGTGCATATTTATTGAGTATATGAATGATTGGGTATTGGAATAGTGAATTTGGCTGATTATAATTGATGAGTAGTTTTACTAGAAACTGTTTATATATCCTGATGCTTGCTTCTTTCTCAATTTTAAAGAAAGTCTAAAGAATTAAAATCAATTCAGAAATATTACATTTAAATATAGCATGATTTTGATATTATGATTAAAAATATATTTAGGATCTAGCTGAAAACTTCTTACACAAATGCTAAATTGGCCAAATAACATTATTTAAGTTCATTCATAGTTGAAAATTTGTTCAGTATCATGACATATTCTTTTCTTTTTTTAAATTTAGGGCAAACAAACATGATCTTTATTTTCATATCCAGTTTTATTTGGGTGGGACAGTGTTACCATTTACAGCATCATAAGCAAAGAACGAAATAGGCCAATTGGCTATTTTTTCACAAATCTTCAATTTTTGAAGATTACCATTTTTCTTTTTTTTTTTTTTAAACATTTCCTCTCTGATGAATTTGATCAGAGTAACAATTTTATATGGGATGATACAAACATATATCACCTACAGTACTTATTTTCCTTTTATAAATAAAAGAAAAACCTTTATTTTGGGGAGACGTCCAACTCTATCTTAGAAAGGGACTAATCTATGTTCATAAAATAAGTTCCAAGAAAGCAAAGAAATGACAGCTTGAAAAATTGCTGTGGGAATTGTCCAAATGGAATTTGGTTTTGGGAGTGTTGGCATGTGTGTGTTAGAAAATGTTAGACAAGTTCTCATAATTTAACATTTCACACATTTATAAGGATATTTTCACCAAAGAGCTTTTTCATCTTCCCTCAGGAACGAGTGTATTAATTATCAAGACCCTTCTAGACTGGAACCATAAACAACCAGTGTAAAAATTAACTGCTGGTATGATGCTATTTATTTTTGTCATGACATGAATAAGAGAGAATATACAAAGGAAAATGCAGGATACTGTAGTAATCTTGGTGCATTATGAAGTGCCAAACCCCAACTTCAACCTTATTTACTCTGTTACTTTTATTTGTTTAAGTCCTCATTTTTCTCAAAATTCTTCCTGAACATAGCCATTGGTAACCCACTGTCACTAATTTTCTAAACAACTAATTGTCTTATTTATATCTATTGCATGTGTCATTTATGTTTATGTTAATCATTTTAACTATTAAAAATATATATTTGGCCAAGTTAACAAAACACAATCAACATTTATATAAAAAAGTAAGGAATTTTCCTTTACACTAAAAATAAACTATTTAGTATTCAGAATTTAGGAATTAGCAAGTAGTGCCACTAATCTACTGGGAAGTACTTCAAAATTATGTTAACAAATATAATAAAAGGTTTAAATATATGAGGAACTTGATCAAGTTCATGATAATGGTCATGAATGTAAAGACATTAACTGCCTTTTGAGGAAAATATGAAATAAAGAAAGGATATACATATTTTACATATATTATGATTATTATAAAGCCATAGTTACTAAAAGTGTAACACTGATACTCAAACACTCTAATAGACAAATAGAATAGTGGGCCTATATTTAGTATACAGAAGTAACCCCATAAATTTATATTAAAAAGTACCTTATTCAAATGATTGCATTGAGAATGTTGATTCACCATATGGGAAAAATTTCAGAATTTGTACATCACATATACATATATTAAAATAAAAATTCCTGGAGTTCCTGGGTGGCTCAGTGCGTTAAGCCTCTGCCTTTGGCTCAGGTCAGATCTCAGGATCCCGGGATCAAGCCCCACATCGGGCTCTTTGCTCAGTGAGGAGCCTGCTTCCCCCCCCCCCTGCCTGCCTCTCTGCGTACTTGTGAGCTCTCTGTCAAATAAATAAATAAATAAAATCTTAAAAAAATAAAAATTCCAGGTTGTTTAATACCTAACTATAAAATGCTACAAACAATTAATCTAATAGAAGAAAATATAAGGGGAGGTCACCCTAATTTTTAAACACCCCAAAAGGCCCACCTGTAAGTGCAAAAAGAAAGTAAATTGTCAAGTTGGCAAAGGATATTTACAACATCAACAACTGCAAAAGCTCAACAGCTAACACAGAAGAAAACCTCCTGCTAATCTGTTAAAAATTTAAAAATCAAATTGAGATAAACATTAGCAAAAAATATGAACATCAGTTCACAAGAAGGGAAACCTAAATGGCAAATATGCACATGGGAAAGATATATGTCTTTTATTTTTTTTGAAAGATATACATCTTAACCAGTAATCACAAGAGCACAAGTTAATTCAGTGAAATATCACTTTACATCTTTAATGTTGAGCAAGTTAGAAAGTCAGATATCATTAAGAGTTATAAGGATATGGGAATATATACACATGTGAAATATGTATGTATATATAGCATGTATGGTATATATGAAATGTATATAATACATATATAGTATATATAAAATATGAGTTATATGAATATGAAATATATAATACTTATTACATACACATATATTTTAGTGTATGTTAGTACATATTATGATATATATTTAGTATATATTATAGTATAATATAATATGTGTATGATCCAGCAATTATATTCTGGTTATATAGCCCAGAGAAATGTTCACATTGGTTTCTTTCTTTTTTTTTTTTTTTTTAAAGATTTTATTTATTTATTTGACAGAGAGAGATCACAAGCAGGCAGAGAGGCAGGTAGAGAGAGAGGAGGAAGCAGGCTCCCTGCTGAGCAGAGAGCCCGATGCGGGGCTCGATCCCAGGACCCTGAGATCATGACCTGAGCCGAAGGCAGCGGCTTAACCCACTGAGCCACCCAGGCGCCCCTCACATTGGTTTCTAAAGAGACATGAATGAGATTATTCTAAACTGAGAACTTTTTGAAAGCGAAGAATTATAGACAGCCTATGTGTCACAAAGGACAACTATATTTAGTGTATTATAAATTTATGATATAAACTAATACAAAAGAGTCAAAAAAGTTGTATAAACAAGAGCAACATGACTAAATAAAAAAAAATAATGCTGAGGTAAAACATGAAAGAGAATGTTATTTGTGATGCTACACCAGTTATGAAAATTCCATAGACACAAAACATGTATTATTTATTCTGGAATAACAAATATGAAAATAAGTGACAGGCAGATAAATTGCAAGATGTGCATTAAATTCACTAAAGTTGTTGCCTCAGGATACCTGGGTGGCTCAGTCAGTTGAGCATCTGCCTTCTGCTCAGGGTCCTGGGAATCACTCAATCCTGGGATCCAGTCCCACATCCAGCTCCATGCTTGGATGAGAGCCTGCTTCTCCCTCTACCTGCCGCATCCCCCACCCCCACTTGTACTTGGGCACTTTCTCTCTCTGACAAATAAATAAATAAAATCTTTAAAAAACAAAAAATGAAGTTGGTGCCTCTTGGGAGAAAGAGAAGAAAATGGAATCAAGAGATAAAAGCAAACACATAGATTTATGTAGGAATCAATGATAAGAACATAGCATGGGCTGAGGAACATGATCAGTATGGTCCTCTGTACTTAGGAACTTAATTAAATGAATAATAAATAGAAAACCCATTTTTAAAAAAAATTTTAGGCTATATACTGGAAAGTTATTTTCATTCTTCTTATTTAGGAAATGTTTCTAGTAGGAAATAAAGCAAATGACTACATTTAGGGAAAATTAAATATAAAGATTTAATGCAATTAAAGAATTATACCTAGTCAAACACTAGTGCTTCCATGTAACAATGTTTAGTTATCATTGGCTGAGTAGTATATCTCTGATGAAAACACTGTCTTTTATTAAACAACTTCTAATGCTAATTACAATCATTATTAGAACAGAAAATTTCAATTTACAGAAATATAACTAGAATGCACTAAATAATAAAGCTTCAAAATGTAAAAAAGCTAAAGTTTACATAAATTCTCGGGAGAAACTTGGAAATATCCATTGAAGTGGGAGACGTTAACATACATCTTACAATTTTTGATGGTTCAGTTAAAATTAGCAATGTTTTTAAAAGATTTGAAATATGTACAAAGCTAGATTTCTTGGAGATTATATATTTTTTTAAAGATTTTATTTATTTGACACAGAAAGAGAGATCGCAAGTAGGCAGAGATGCAGGCAGAGAGAGAGGGAAAAACAGGTTCCCTTCAGAGCAGAGAGCCCAATGCAGGGCTCTATCCCAGGGCCCTGAGAACATGACATGAGCTGAAGGCAGAGACTTAACCCACTGAGCCACCCAGGTGCCCCTGGAGATATATTCTTATAGAAATATCACTTGCCAAAACTAATTTAAAAAGAAGTAACATGACACCTAGGCATAAACACAACTCAACATGTATATATAAAAAAGTATAAGATTTTATTAAAAGACATTCTAATATCTTCATAAATGAGAAAATTCTGTATCATAAAGATGGCATTCTCTTCAATGATCAGTAGATTTAGTGTAATTCAAATGGGATTTTTGAGGATTAATAATATAGATACTCCTGAAAAAAGAAAAATAAGAATATGTTATAAAGCTCATTGAGGCCCTGTGACATTGGAACAGGAATAGACAAGTACTGATAGAATGAAAAAGCTGTATCAGAAATGGAATCCCGTTGTACATACAAGACCAGTGACTTTGAAGAGCACTTGGGAATAAATGTACTTGTAAATAAATGGAGCTTATTTATTGTATATACCATACATCAAAATTATTTCTTCATGGATGAAAATCTTTAATGCTTATATTACAGTGGAAAATATTTAAAAAGGGAGCAAATTATATGAAACAATATTCCATGGAAGAGGCAATAGAAATGATCCAGACACATATGAAAGATATTAAACTTCATTAGGAATCAGTGAAATAGTAAATATCACATTATACATTAGTTAGCACAGACTAGTTGGGCAAAATTTAAGAAGTCTGATAATTTCCAGTATAGGATCAGTGGAGACTCTTATGCAATTCTGATGGGAGTTTAATTTGGCATATAAATTGATAACATCTTGAAAATATGGATCTTCCTATTATCATTACAGCAATTTCACTATGAAGTGTGTACAAGAGATTCTAGAGCATGCATTACAGGACATATACACAAATGCCCATTGCATTATTGTACACAATAGCAAAATCTGAAAATAGCCCCAATTTCCTTAGTAGGAGATGGATAAATAAAATTGTGTCTTTTGGGGGGGTGCCTGGGTGGCTCAGAGGGTTAAGTCTCTGCCTTCGGCTCAGGTCATGATCTCAGGGTCCTGGGATCAAGCCCCACATCGGGATCTCTGCTCAGCAGTGAACCTGCTTCCCCTCCCTCTCTCTTCCTGTCTCTCTGCCTACTTGTGATCTCTGTCAAATAAATAAATAAATTTTAAAAATTTTGTCTTTTTGAAGAATAAAATAATATAGAACAGCAAAAGTAGGTATATGTACCCATGTTAAAACTCTTAAAGAAAAAGGAGAAGAAAAACAATAAGATCAGGAGAAAAGAAAGGGAATTTAAAAGACAAGTTCAAATAGTAGTTACTTCTTGAGAGAAAAAAGAGGGAATGGAATTGGGAATCAATCTGTAGATTTTTGTAATTTTGATGGTCTTGGTTCTTGGGTTGGACAGTAGATTCAGAGGTTTTCCTTTTATTGTGAACTTTATAGTTAGACATCTATGCTGCACAATTTGTATTAACTGTATAAACTGCATAAATTGAGCATTATTATGCAATGTGAACAATCTAAAAATAATGCAAAATGTAATTCACCTTCATATTTCCAACTCATAAACAGTATCAGCACATAACAGGTCCTTCATACATATTTGATAAACCAAAGCATGAACCATTAAAAACACATTTTAAATGTTTACAGTGGAAGGAGAAAGACTTCAAAATATATATGAAAAAAAGAGAGCAAAAGAGTAGAGAACAATAAAGCATTTTGATAGAGAATAAAGCCCAAGTTGAGACATAAAAGAAGTCTATGACTGAGAGGTATTTCTTAATACATTGAATCTGCTTAACCAGATGTCATTTCACTTACAGTAAAAAGAGCTGTGGAGTTCTTTGTATTTATAATCTTAAAATCTTCTTCCTAGGGCCAGAAGACTAAGGCCAGACAGAGATAAGTATCATCAAAATCTAAGATGCAGAATTTATTTGTAAAACATGTTACAGGAAATTTAATTCATAAAACAACCTTTTCAGGCAGAAGCCATCAGAATTTTAAGATTCTTGACAATTACTAAAGTACTAAACTTGCCTTTAGGTAGAATGAAATTCTCAGTACCAAGATATCAATTACTCCACTTTTATTTTAGGTGGACAAAGGGAAGTTAAAACTAATTACTGTGTTTGTGTGAGTTGTACAATTTGTTGAAGGTTTGTAAACGAGTAATGTTCAAACGATAATTCAGAGAAGTCTTTATCAAATAGATATACTTCTTTGGGGTGTTTAGCAAATACGTGATTGCTTTACATAAAACTTTGGCTAAGCCACAGAAAGAGCTGTATTACAGTCTAAAAATATACTTCTAACACCAATCATATATTATGGCAAGTCTTTCTCATCATCACCCAGCAAGCCTTTGCTACATAATTTAGCGGTTAGAAGCCCTTCTTCAGAGCCAGGCTACTGTGGCCCAAACCTTGGCTCCAGAAGAGCTAACAATCTGAATTGCTTTAGGCAAATTTCTTAATTTTTTTGTGCATTGCTATCCTCATCTGAAAATGAGAAATTATAATAACACTCAATTCATAGGTATTAATGAGTATAGATGTCAAACATATGGTAAAAAAATCAATAAATAAGTTGTTCCTTAAATAATCTCATGATGTTATAATAAGTGCTAATTTGTCAAATAGCAACATAAATTATCTTTGAATCTTTATTCATATTGCCAGACACAATGCTTGGTATATCGTGGACACTTAGTAAAGAATTGCAGAATAAATATATTGGGGGATGCTTTTCATCAATTTTTCAATGAAAGTCTTCCTCAACAAGTGACTAGCATTGATTATAACAAAAAATAACAGCACTGAGAAATGGCTGATCCTGGGAGTAGGGCAAAAGTCTAAGTTGAGGTGTACAGAAGAAGTGTTGTAAATATTCTCCCCTTTCTATCTTTCTTCTATATTTCTATATTCTCATCTCTACATTTCACACTGATGAAAGCTAACAGGCTTTTGAAAAATTCACTTAAAACTTAATTCATTCAAATAACACTTATCAAGAAGGTTCTAGACAACAGTCATTATACTGTGGTCAGTAAACAAAATGTTCCACTCTGGTGGAGCTGTTACAGACACAGGTGGGAAAATATGCAATCACAAGAGTATCATTTTTTTTTTTTAAGATTTTATTTATTTACTTGACAGAGAGAGAGAGATCACAGATAGGCAGAGAGGCAGGCAGAGAGAGAGAGAGAGAAGGAAGCAGGCTCCCTACTGAGCAGAGAGCCTGATGCGGGACTCGATCCCAGGACCCTGAGATCATGACCTGAGCTGAAGGCAGAGGCTTAACCCACTGAGCCACCCAGGCGCCCCAAGAGTATCATTTTTTAATAATTTTTCTGAAAAAATCAAAAAATTTTCATCCACTGAAAGCAGGAAAGGAGCTGTTTATTTTTCTTCTATTATATGATATTTGGACATTGAAGGAAATTACCTTATCTTAAAATTTATTTGTGATATAGTGGCATGTGGTGGTGAGTCCAGTGGAAAATCCTTTCCTGGTAGAACTGTCACTGCCAACATTTTGGATCTTCCTGGTAAAATATATAATTCCTTTTTATCCATTCTCTTTTTTCTAATTAGAAGTTATTCTCAGTTATTAGGACAAGGGACACTAGTTTTTGGAGTCTTAGAGTGTTTCTAGAAAAATGGCATCTTTTATGCCATCAAAGATTAATTTATTGGGGCATCTGGGTGGCTCACTTGGTTAAGTGTTGAACTCTCCATTTCTCTGAGATCAAGCTTTGCATTGGGCTTTTCGTGGAGCCTGTTTGGGATTCTCTCTCTCCCTCTACCCCTCCCCCCACTTTCTCTGTCTCAAATAAATAAATAAATCTTTGGGAAAAAAAAAAGTTAATTTGTTGAAGGAAACTTGGTGAGAATTAGAAGTCACATAAACTTACTTTCTCTTCCACTTACCAAGCACATACTACATAGAATGTGTATAAAATTAGACCTATGTGGTATTCAAAATTAATATGTGTACACATGTCCACACTATATGGCTATTCGTGGTATTGACTTCAATGGTGCAGTTGGCTGGATTAAATTTTAGTACAAAGTGAATTTAATAGCTATGATTGCTTATGCTATTTCCTGAGGTTAAGCTAGTTTCTTTTGAAGGGCTCTGGCCATTGCAGATATTGAATTCCATGTTTGTTCACTTAATCAAGGTTTTATTACTCAGTCTTTAAAACGCTATTCCACATGAAAATATCATTCCGTTCTCCCTTCCTTCTCAGCAGCCTTCAACCCAGGAAAAGGGGGATTTAAAGCTGTTTCCAGAAAACACACAAAATATTATGATACAGCATGCTCTGGCTTTCCACATCTTAAACGCTGAAACGTGCCTTTGCTAACTTGCAGTAGGCCATGAAATAATTACATTGTGTGCTAAATGGCACTTTTCACTTTTCATTTGTGCTTCAACACTCAGTTTTCAGTAGATCATTTAGAGAGGATCAGCATTCTTTGGAAACTAAAAACACACCACAGGTCAGAGCTGCACGGCCTGATGGGAAAGGAATGCGGTCCACAAAGGTGGTCTTTGTGAGACATGACGACATGCTGGTATCTATTACAAAATTGGCAGGCTCACCACTTCCCCTAGTGTCTGCTTCGGAAACACTAAACTCATCTGCAAGACACGACTCAAGGAAACAAGTAGGCTTTTAAGGCACCCAACCCATTGCTTCAGAACAAGGATTAATTTCACACATTTAGGTGAAATCCTTCTACAAAGGAGCTTGATGTTGTGCGGTGGGTTTTGGTAAAGGACCATTCAGTTTATTGATTTTTTGTCTGTTTGTTTTGTTTTGTTAATGGTACTCAGCTCCTAAGGTTCATAGTGACCGTTGGAATAATAGGAACATTGACAATTTCTAGAAATGTATTGAGTGCCCTTATTGACTTATCCTTTTCAGTCTTGACTGTTTCATCAACCGAGATAGCAACAGTTACTAACATTTGATGCTGGATGTTTATTTCTTCAGGACTGTTTTGAAAATGAGGCACTTGGAAGTTCTATAAGCTACATTAAAATGAATTTATTAGTCTGTGAAAATATTTTCTGTTTGAGAAAAAGTCTTCAATATCTGTGTACCAAATCGAATTCCCGTTTCCACTTCTAGCTTATGGAATCGTCATTCACCAATGTTAACGTTGAAGCTGAGTAATCTCAACTGTCACATCTGATTTTAAAAGCCCAATTCCGGGAGGAGTCAAGATGGCGGAGAAGTAGCAGGCTGAGACTACTCAGGTAGCGGGAGATCAGCTAGATAGCTTATCTAAAGATTGCAAACACCTACAAATCCAACGGGAGATCAAAGAGAAGAAGAAAAGCAATGCTAGAAACAGAAAATCAACCACTTTCTGAAAGGTAGGACTGGCAGAGAAGTGAATCCAAAGCGACAGGAAGATAGACCGCAGGGGGAGGGGCCAGCTCCCGGCAAGCGGCAGAGCAACGGAGCACAAAATCAGGACTTTTAAAAGTCTGTTCTGCTGAGGGACATCGCTCCAGAGGCTTAACTGGGGTGAAGCCCACACGGGGTCAGCGTGGCCTCAGGTCCCGCAGGGTCACAGAAGGATCGGGGGTGTCTGAGTGTCGCAGAGCTTACAGGTATTAGAACGGGGAAGCCGGCTACAGAGAAAGAACTGAGGAGTAAGCTCTAAGCTCGGGGTTACCTTGAACCGGTCTCAGGCTCGGTCAGCTTGGAGTGCGGCCAGAGGCCAGGGTGATGCGAGTAATTGGGAGCTGTTCTCTGAGGGTGCACTGAGGAGTGGGGTCCCAGGTTCTCAGCTCCTCTGGGCCGGAAACTGGGAGGCCGCCATCTTCATTCCCGCCCTCTGGAACTCTACGGAAAGCGCTCAGGGAACAAAAGCTCCCGAAAGCAAACCCGAGCGAATTACTCAGACCGGCCGCGGGTAAGGGCGGTGCAACTCCACCTGGGGCAAAGACACTTGAGAATCACTACAACAGGCCCCTCCCCCAGAAGATCAACAAGAAAACCAGGCAGGACCAAGTTCACTTACAAAGGAGTGCAGTTTCAATGCCAAGGAGAGCATCGGAACTCCAGAGGAGGAGAAAGCAAAGCACAGAACTCATGGCTTTCTCCCCATGATTCTTTAGCCTTGCAGTTAATTTAATTTTTTTTTCTTTTTCAATTTTTTTTTCTTCTTCTGCTAAATTTTTTTAACTTTTACCCTTTTCTTTTTTAACGTTTTTTAACTAGTTTATCTAATATATATATATATATATTTTCCTTTTTATATTTTTTCTTTATTGGTTTTCTTTTTTTAATTGTATCTTTTTTTTTTTTTCTTTCTGAACCTCTTTTTATCCACTTTCTCCCCCCTCACGATTTGGGATCTCTTCTGATTTGGCTAAAGCATATTTTCCTGGGGTTGTTGCCACCCTTTTAGTATTGTACTTGCTCCTTCATATACTCTTATGTGGACAAAATGACAAGGCAGAAAAATTCACCACAAAAAAAAGAACAAGAGGCAGTACCAAAGGCTAGGGACCTAATAAATACAGACACTGGTAATATGTCAGATCTAGAGCTCAGAATGACGATTCTCAAGGTTCTAGCCGGGCTCGAAAAAGGCATGGAAGATATTAGAGAAACCCTCTCGGGAAATATAAAAGCCCTTTCTGGAGAAATAAAAGAACTAAAATCGAACCAAGTTGAAATCAAAAAAGCTATTAATGAGGTGCAATCAAAAATGGAGGCTCTCACTGCTAGGATAAATGAGGCAGAAGAAAGAATTAGCGATATAGAAGACCAAATGACAGAGAATAAAGAAGCTGAGCAAAAGAGGGACAAACAGCTACTGGACCACGAGGGGAGAATTCGAGAGATAAGTGACACTATAAGACGAAACAACATTAGAATAATTGGGATTCCAGAAGAAGAGGAAACAGAGAGGGGAGCAGAAGTTATATTGGAGAGAATTATTGGAGAGAATTTCCCCAATATGGCAAAGGGAACAAGCATCAAAATCCAGGAGGTTCAGAGAACCCCCCTCAAAATCAATAAGAATAGGACCACACCCCGTCACCTAATAGTAAAATTTACAAGTCTTAGTGACAAAGAGAAGATCCTGAAAGCAGCCCGGGAAAAGAAGTCTATAACGTACAATGGTAAAAATATTAAATTGGCAGCAGACTTATCCACAGAGATCTGGCAGGCCAGAAAGAGCTGGCATGATATATTCAGAGTATTAAATGAGAAAAACATGCAGCCAAGAATACTATATCCAGCTAAGCTATCATTGAAAATAGAAGGAGAGATTAAAAGCTTCCAGGACAAACAAAAACTGAAAGAATTTGCAAATACCAAACCAGCTCTACAGGAAATATTGAAAGGGGTCCTCTAAGCAAAGAGAGACCCTAAAAGCAGTAGATCAGAAAGAAACAGAGAAAATATACAATAACAGTCACCTTACAGGCAATACAATGGCACTAAATTCATATCTCTCAATAGTTACCCTGAATGTTAATGGGCTAAAGTCCCCAATCAAAAGACACAGGGTATCAGAATGGATAAAAAACAAAACCCATCTATATGTTGCCTACAAGAAACTCATTTTAAACCCGAAGACACCTCCAGATTTAAAGTGAGGGGGTGGAAAAGAATTTACCATGCTAATGGACATCAGAAGAAAGCAGGAGTGGCAATCCTTATATCAGATCAATTAGATTTTAAGCCAAAGACTATAATAAGAGATGAGGAAAGACACTATATCATACTCAAAGGAACTGTTCAACAAGAAGATCTAACAATTTTATTTTATTTTTATTTATTTATTTTTTAAGATTTTATTTATTTGACACAGAGAGAGAGAGAGATCACAAGTAGGCAGAGAGGCAGGCAGAGAGAGAGGGGAGAAAGCAGGCTCCCTGCGGAGCAGAGAGCCGAATGCGGGGCTTGATCCCAGGACCCTGAGATCATGACCCGAGCCGAAGGCAGAGGCTTTAACCCACTGAGCCACCCAGGCGCCCTGAAGATCTAACAATTTTAAATATCTATGCCCCTAACGTGGGAGCAGCCAACTATATAAACCAATTAATAACAAAATCAAAGAACCATATTGACAAAAATACAATAACAGTAGGGGACTCTAACACTCCCCTCACTGAAATGGACAGATCATCCAAGCAAAAGATCAACAAGGAAATAAAGGCCTTAAATGACACACTGGACCAGATGGACATCACAGTTATATTCAGAACATTTCATCCCAAAGCCACAGAATACACATTCTTCTCTAGTGCACATGGAACATTCTCCAGAATAGATCACATTCTTGGCCCTAAATCAGGTCTCAACCGTTATCAAAAGATTGGAATCATTCCCTGCATATTTTCAGACCACAGTGCTCTGAAGCTAGAACTCAATCACAAGAGGAAATTTGGAAAGAACCCAAATACATGGAGACAAAACAGCATCCTTCTAAAGAATGAATGGGTCAACCAGGAAATTAAAGAAGAATTGAAAAAATTCATGGAAACAAATGATAATGAAAACACAACGGTTCAAAATCTGTGGGACACAACAAAGGCAGTCCTGAGAGGAAAATATATAGCGGTACAAGCCTTTCTCAAGAAACAAGAAAGGTCTCAGGTACACAACCTAACCCTACACCTAAAGGAGCTGGAGAAAGAACAAGAAAGAAAGCCTAAACCCAGCAGGAGAAGAGAAATCATAAAGATCAGAGCAGAAATCAATGAAATAGAAACCAAAAAAACAATAGAACAAATCAACGAAACTAGGAGCTGGTTCTTTGAAAGAATTAATAAGATTGATAAACCCCTGGCCAGACTTATCAAAAAGAAAAGAGAATAAATAAAATCATGAATGAATGAGGAGAGATCACAACGAACACCAAAGAAATGCAGACAGTTATAAGAACATACTATGAGCAACTCTATGCCAACAAATATGACAATCTGGAAGAAATGAATGCATTCCTAGAGACAGACAAACTACCAAAACTGAAGCAGGAAGAAATAGAAAACCTGAACAGACCCATAACCAGTAAGGAGATTGAAACAGTCATCAAAAATCTCCAAACAAACAAAAGCCTAGGGCCAGACGGCTTCCCAGGGGAATTCTACCAAACATTTAAAGAAGAACTAATTCCTATTCTCCTGAAACTGTTCCAAAAAATAGAAATAGAAGGAAAACTTCCAAACTCATTTTATGAGGCCAGCATCACCTTGATCCCAAAACCAGACAAGGATCCCATCAAAAAAGAGAACTACAGAAAAATATCCTTGATGAACACAGATGCGAAAATTCTCACCAAAATACTAGCCAAGAGGGTTCAACAGTACATTAAAAGGATTATTCACCACGACCAAGTGGGATTTATTCCAGGGCTGCAAGGTTGGTTCAACATCCGCAAATCAATCAATGTGATACAACACATTAATAAAAGAAAGAACAAGAACCATATGATACTCTCCATAGATGCTGAAAAAGCATTTGACAAAGTACAGCATCCCTTCCTGATCAAAACTCTTCAAAGTGTAGGGATAGAGGGCACATACCTCAATATTATCACAGCCATCTATGAAAAACCCACCGCAATATCATTCTCAATGGAGAAAAACTGAAAGCTTTTCCGCTAAGGTCAGGAACACGGCAGGGATGTCCGTTATCACCACTGCTATTCAACATAGTACTAGAAGTCCTAGCCCCAGCAATCAGACAACAAAAGGAAATTAAAGGCATCCAAATCGGCAAAGAAGAAGTCAAACTATCACTCTTAGCAGATGATATGATACTATATGTGGAAAACCCAAAAGACTCCACTCCAAAACTGCTAGAACTTGTACAGGAATTCAGTCAAGTGTCAGGATATAAAATCAATGCACAGAAATCAGTCGCATTTCCGTACACCAACAAAAAGCAGAAGAAAGAGAAATTAAGAAGTCAATTCCATTTACAATTGCACCCAAAACTATAAGATACCTAGGAATAAACCTAACCAAAGAGACTAAGAATCTATACACAGAAAACTATAAAGTACTCATGAAAGAAATTGAGGAAGACACAAAGAAATGGAAAAATGTTCCATGCTCCTGAATCGGAAGAATAAATATTGTGAAAATGTTTATGCTACCTAAAGCAGTCTACACATTTAATGCGATTCCTATCAAAGTACCATCCATTTTTTTCAAAGAAATGGAACAAATAATCCTAAAATTTATATGGAACCAGAAAAGACCTCGAATAGCCAAAGGAATATTAAAAAAGAAAGCCAAAGTTGGTGGCATCACAATTCCGGACTTCAAGCTCTATTACAAAGCTGTCATCATCAAGACAGCATGGTACTGGCACAAAAAGAGACACATAGATCAATGGAACAGAATAGAGAGCCCAGAAATAGACCCTCAACTCTATGGTCAACTCATCTTCGACAAAGCAGGAAAGAATGTCCAATGGAAAAAAGACAGCCTCTTCAATAAATGGTGTTGGGAAAATTGGACAGCCACATGCAGAAAGATGAAATTGGATCATTTCCTTACACCACACACGAAAATAGACTCAAAATGGATGAAGGATCTCAATGTGAGAAAGGAATCCATCAAAATCCTTGAGGAGAACACAGGCAGCAACCTCTTCGACGTCAGCCGCAGCAACATCTTCCTAGGAACATCGCCAAAGGCAAGGGAAGCAAGGGCAAAAATGAACTATTGGGATTTCATCAAGATCAAAAGCTTTTGCACAGCAAAGGAAACAGTTAACAAAACCAAAAGACAACTGACAGAATGGGAGAAGATATTTGCAAATGACATATCAGATAAAGGGCTAGTGTCCAAAATCTATAAAGAACTTAGCAAACTCAACACCCAAAGAACAAATAATCCAATCAAGAAATGGGCAGAGGACATGAACAGACATTTCTGCAAAGAAGACATCCAGATGGCCAACAGACTCATGAAAAAGTGCTCCACATCACTCGGCATCAGGGAAATACAAATCAAAACCACAATGAGATATCACCTCACTCCAGTCAGAATGGCTAAAATTAACAAGTCAGGAAATGACAGATGTTGGCGAGGATGCGGAGAAAGGGGAACCCTCCTACACTGTTGGTGGGAATGCAAGCTGGTGCAACCACTCTGGAAAACAGCATGGAGGTTCCTCAAAATGTTGAAAATAGAACTACCCTATGACCCAGCAATTGCATTGCTGGGTATTTACCCTAAAGATACAAACGTCGTGATCCAAAGGGGCACGTGCACCCGAATGTTTATAGCAGCAATGTCTACAATAGCCAAACTATGGAAAGAACCTAGATGTCCATTAACAGATGAATGGATAAAGAAGATGTGGTATATATACACAATGGAATACTATGCAGCCATCAAAAGAAATGAAATCTTGCCATTTGCGAGGACATGGATGGAACTAGAGGGTATCGTGCTTAGTGAAATAAGTCAATCGGAGAAAGACAACTATCATATGATCT
The DNA here is from genome assembly GCF_902655055.1 of Lutra lutra. Taxonomy (NCBI): domain Eukaryota; kingdom Metazoa; phylum Chordata; class Mammalia; order Carnivora; family Mustelidae; genus Lutra; species Lutra lutra. The sequence goes on from NC_062283.1 coordinate 105,081,363, forward strand.
CCCTGATATGAGGGAGAGGAGATGCAACATGGGGGGTTAAGGGGGTAGGAGAAGAGTAAATGAAACAAGATGGGATTGGGAGGGAGACAAACCATAAGTGACTCTTAATCTCACAGAACAAACTGAGGGTTGATGGGGGGAGGGGGGTTGGGGGGGGAGTGGGATTATGGACATTGGGGAGGGTATGTGCTATGGTGAGTGCTGTGAAGTGTGTAAACCTGGCGATTCACAGACCTGTACCCCTGGGGATAAAAATATATTATATGTTTATAAAAAATAAAATTTAAAAATAAAATAAAAAAAAAAAGCCCAATTCCAATGACTAGATAACCTGACTTTCTTGCTCTTTTCCTTTTTAATTCAATGAGTATGTCATTTGATTCTTTTTGTCTTTTTTAAAATATTTTTTCTCTCAATTTATATTTACCACATTTTCAACCATGGTGGAATCTCTAGGAATATTCTCTGCTAGATTTATGAGGAGGCCAATATCTTCAGCACCCTTTTTCTGAGACAATTCAAAGTGTTTAAAAGCACTGACTTATTACGCCAGTACTATGAGAAAGTATCATTTTTACTGACAGAAAGAATGAATTAAAGTTTTCTATAATTACATAATTAGTTGGAGAAAATACACATCACTTTGCTCTATAATTCCAAAGAAACATTGGCATTTTCTGAAATAATAATCCTGGTTATTTTCCCTTTTCCTCTACCTTTCATCACTACATGTAGTTTTTGTTTTGTTTTGTTTTAGTTTTTATTTAAATGCATGCCAATACTATTCTATCTCACTCTATATGCAATTGTTAAAATCTTTCTGAAATAATGATGTACTCTACAGTCAACATGTGTATAGGACTTCATACTTTACAGTGCTTTCGAGTGTATTACCACATTTGTTCCTCATTATCTGTCTGGGTAGTGAAGGACTTACCCAAGGTCACACCACTTCATGGCAGAATGGAGATTAGAATCAGGACTATTGATTTTATTTTATTTTATTTTAAAATATTTTCTTTATTTATTTGTTAGGGAGAGAGAGAGAAAGAGAGCAAGCACAGGCAGGCAGAGTGGCAGGCAGAGGCAGAGGGAGAAGCAGGATCCATGCTGAGCAAGGAGCCCGATGTGGAACTTGATGGCAGGACACTGGGATCATGACCTGAGCCAAAGGCAGCCACTTAACTGACTGAGCCACCCAGGTGTCCCAGGACTGTTGATTTTAAAGTAGCCTCCCTTTCCTCTTTCCATGACTTCCTTTTGTATGGAAAAACAAAGTCTTACTTTTCATATATATTTTTTTCCATCTTTGAAAATGTACATATTACTATGTTATGTCATTTGGAAGGATATCCAAAATGTCCTTCCCGAGGTAAGTTTGCCCAAGGGACAAATTTTTCTGCTCTTCTTTGTCATGAAGCCATTGATTATCAAAACTGATTGTAAATAGATGTATATCAACCCTTGTAAAGGGAGTATATGTATTTTCAGATAAAATAAGTTCAGCAGAAATCCCCAAAGTGAGAAAAAGCAATAAGAATCCCCACTAATATAACTGATAGTATAAAAACTTTAAAGTACTTAAAATAAAAAGATATCACCTTATAACTGACTGGAAGTTGTTCTCCAAACTAACATCATATGACTTCATATGGGTAGATTATATTCTACTTTTTTTCTGTGGTTTTCTTCTCTTGTTTTCCTAATACCTAATGTAATAAAATTATAGAAAATTATAATGGAATATTATGTCAACCTTTAATTATACTGTGTTAATACTATTTCTCTTTTTCTAAACTATATTCCATAGTTTTGTGTTTACATTTTTGAAAACATTATGTATATTCTATTTGTCATCCTACCATTATTGCTTATTATATAGAAAAGACCATTCTGGTTAACTCCAAGTAGTTATATTTAATTTAATTTAATTTATTGATTTCATGTTGTTATTGTTTTCATACACTTTTTATACATTTGTTGCTCACTGTATGAGTAGATTAAGAGCAAAAACTCATTTTTTTTAAGTTAGCAGCCCACTATTGTTTTTACAAAGAACTACTGTCTATGGCTACATTCTTTTTTTATTTTATTTGGTTTGAGGATGAAATGGATGCTATCATCTCTGGAAAGCCATAGGTTTCAGATGGTAGGACCATATAATTTATCTCCCATGTAGGAATATTTTTGGTATGAAAGAAAACACCAGAAGTAAATCACTCTGGACAATATATTTTTAAAAGATTTATTTATTTGAGAGAGAGAGAGAAAATGGGAGGGAGAGAGAATGGGAGAGAGTCCCAAGCAGATTGCACTCTGATCCTGATACGGTACTTGAGGCAGGGCTTGGTGCAGGGCTCAGTGTGGGGCTCGACCCCACAAACGTGAGATCACAACCAGAGCTGAATCCAAGAGTAGGATGTTTACATGACTGTGCTACTCAGGTGCCCCCTCCATTCTGGACAATAAATTAAACTGTTATTTCCTTGGGAAAACTGAGATATGTGGTCCCTGTAGTAGTAAGTCCACAATATACTGTTCTTTTACAAACCATTTTCTTAGTCAAATAAAAGCGCTGGAAATCTCCTTGTTTATGACTTTATACTGCATAGTGTCACCCTGTCAGCACCATTAGAGAAGAGACACTACTTGGTGAGAAGTATGCTAAGCTTGGCTTTATTAAGCAGATATCAACTTAAAGAAATGCAAACTACAAACTCCTATATAAGACTTTCCAATTCTTTATTTTTATTTTTTAAAGGTTTTATTTATTTATTTATTTATTTATTCATTTATTTATTTATTTATTTTTGACAGAGAGAAAGAGAGAGAGAAGGAGTAAATGAGTCGGGGAGGGGCAGAGGGAGAGGGAGAAGCAGACTCCCAGCTGAATAGGGAGCCAGACCTGAGGCTCAATCCCAGGACCCTGGGGTCATGACCTGAACTGAAGGCAGACACTTTACCAACTGAGCCACCTAAGCACCCCTCATTCTCTTTTTAAGGTAAAAGTTAAAGCAGTTATATAATAGGCATAACATTTCATCCATTCTTTGGTCTTCATAAACCCAAGATGTTATATCACTTTATATGTAAATATTTCAGCATGTAACTTCAAAAATATGAGAACTAGAATTTTCACATCTGAAAACATTAACTATTAATATCCTCAGATATCTTGTAAATGTTCATATTGGCCAAAATAGCTTTTTTTTTTAGTTGTGTATGTTGATTCATTTTTGATCAGTAGACTTCCTCTTCATTCGTTTAAAATTTTCTGATTGTATCTCCGTGAGACGAAGATATTGCTTTGCATCTTTCTATGGACTGTACTGTGCACTCCCCAAAATCATAGTTTGAAGCTCTAATTCCCAAAGTGACCATATTTGGGGATAGGACCTATAAAGAAATAATAAAGATTAAATAAGACCATTAGGGTAGGGACCTTAATCTGGTAGGACTGTTTGTCTTTATAAGAGGAAGACACCCCATAGATATCTCTCTCTCTTTCTTTCCAGCTGCACCCAGAATAAAAGCCACATGAGGACATGGGGAAAAGGAAGCTGTCTGCAAGTGAAGATGAGCTTTGCCAGACACTAATACTGATGGTACTTTGATCTTGAACTTCCAGGCCCCAGAACTGTGGGAAAATAAATGTCTGCTGTTTAAGCTACCTTGTTATGACAATTTAAGCCAACTAAAACATCCCCCTTGTACTTCTCTGTATAGGGAGTTAGAGTTAGAAGTTTACCAGTTATCAATCTTTTGCTCTCCATTTCCAAATCCACCTGTCATTACCTTGCTTATGATACTGGAACATATTTTTTCTTACATGTGGGCATGATACTTAGTTTTATCAGTCGAGGTTGCCAAAGGGATTCTAGAAGAGGAAAGGAATTCTGCCTCCTGGCTCTGGCATGCTCCTTTGGCTGTCTTCTGCAGTGCAAGGTGGCCAACAGCACAAAAGACCTCCTGAAGATGACTTTCCTGGCATCCTTTGGGCATTTTTGCAGTAAGTTCCAGGATACTGCACCTTGGGAGGAATTTCTCAACCACCTCACAAAGTGGTTTTCCAATGAGTTCTTATAGTGTGGAGTTCCCTCTTGGACAACTTCTCCTGGGACTTCGGAGGGAAGATTATCAATAAATCCCTCCATGCGGCATCTCTGTGAATCTGCAATTCAGTGTATCTTTACCAAACACTCTCCTGTGAGATCTAGATTTCATCCGTAGTTGGTGGTCTCTGTCTGATTTCAATATTCCTCTCTTGAGTGTTTTGTTTCAGCTCTTGGGCCAGTGGCTACTCTCTTTATCTGCCTCTCTTATACTATTAGAATTTTCTTTACTCCATACTATCTAATCTCTTATTACACCAATCCTAAAGTACAGTTAATTGTTCTTTATATTAAACTTTTCCTGTCCAAATTACTATATGGTTTCTGTCTCTTGGTTAGACCCAGACTGATATAAAAGACTTGATCAGATCCAAATTCAGCTTTTATTTTTGTTAAACTTTTGCAAAGCTACTTGATAGGCATTTATCTATTCATCAGTAGATACGTGATGCCTGGATTTCTGTTTCTGATATTAGCAGTCATTGATGATTATCCATTTCATTAATTCATTATGGTTTACAAAGGTTTGAAAAATTGGTATTTTCCCTATCTTTATTGAGATATAATTGACAAATAAAATGTAAGATATTTGAAGTGCACAATGTAATGATTTGATATATATATTCTAAAAGGATTCCCACCATTGGATTAACTAACACATCCATCACCTCACGCTTTTACCTTTTTTGTGTCATTGTATAAAAACATTTAAGTTCATACTCTCTATGCTCAGCAAATTTCTGTTACATGATACAGTGTTATCAAGATATTCTAATTTTATTTTTCCTTTTTCAAATGAGTAACTGGAAAACTTCTATAAAATAGAAGCATCCCTTCATCATCTATTTGGTTACTTTGAGCTACCAGTGGTAAGGGAAAAATACAATAAATGCACAATTATGACTGACGTTTTCTTTCCCCTTGATTAACTTTACAAATCATGGTTCATTTCATTTTCAAAATAATAATTTTCACTTACTAGTATCTATCAAAGTGTCTTTTTTGGAGGTCATTGCTGTGAACTCATGGCAATAAATATATTTGATATGTTCACTTTGTTGCAGTTAGTATTCTAATTGTGCCAATTTTGGCTAATTGGGTCTTTTCTAGCTGGTTTCTGAGTCCTTATTTTTTACTATGACAAGATAGTCCATGTTTATCTTTAAGTCTAGAATACATCATTTCTCTAATGACCATTTTTATCTTTGTTAGGGAATGATACTGAGATCCCCAAATATAAGTTCTTAGGATGCTTATTGGTTTAAGATTAGTCTAGATATGTTCAGTTTTCAGAAATAAAAAATTGGTATTTTTTAAGAGAAAACATATCAAATTTATACTATTTCCAATTCAAAATGATGATTAGAATTTTTACATTTTTAGTTATATGTATGTCTCTCTTACACTAAAGTCTTAAATCCTAAAGGCATGCAAGCTTATTCTACTTTCTATACATTCTCCCTATTCATCTCTCATTTTCTGATGGTTGTACTTTATCTCCCTTTCCAGAACATCTAACAATTTCTATTTTCCAGAGGTTTTATGTTTTGTTTTGTTTTGTTTTGTCTTTTTAGGAATGGGTGTTGAATTTGGGCCAAGTTTTTTTCAGCATCCATGGCATATACATATAATTGTCTTTGTAGATTTATTATTATTATGTACTATTATGTTCAGTACTAATACTGAACCAATTGTGCATCCTTGGAATAACTGATTTATTCCTTTGTTAGTGTGCTATTGGATTCTGTTCATTATTTCACTTAGTACTTTTTCATTGATATTCATAAGTGGTATTAGTTTTTAATTTTTATACTTTTAAATTAAAACAATTAATTTTAATTTTATATCAGAATTATATATTAATGTTACACTTGCTCTGTAAAAAGAATTTGAAGGTTTTCCTTCCTTTCTTATGCCTTGGAAAATTTTATGTAACATTGGGACCTTTGATATTTTTTTAGAATTCTACTGTGAAACCATCTGGACCTAGCTCTTTTTGGAGAGTCAGTTACACTGGTGTGCTCAAGCTTGCTTAAACCAGCTTTCAAGAGCAGATTGTTACATTTTCAGGAATTTTATAAGTTCACCATTGAATACAGCCACTATTAAATAATGTAGAATCAAACAATGTTTCAATTTCTACAACTATTCAAAATACAAAGGAATGGTTAGCAAGAATGTAGTGAGTAGTGAATATACCCATTAAAAGTTTGTGTCTCTTTGTTATCCCTCCCTCCTACCCCTTCCTATCCCCTATCTCTATATCTAGACAACCATGGCAGTAAAATTTTTTTAGTATAATTATTTTGAGATTCATCTATGTTGTTGCATGTACCAATTGTTCATTGTTATTTATTGTTATATATTATCCATTCTATGGATATGTCCCAGTGTGTTTATCCACTTATCTTTCAATAGGCATTAGGATCATTTCTGGTTTTTGGCTGTTGCTGAATATCTTTCCATGAGCTTATTTGGAGTATCTATTCAAATCCTTGGCCATTTTTGATTGGGTTGTTTTTCACTGCAGAGTTTGACAGTTCTTTATATACTCTGGATGCATATTCTTTATCAGACATTAGCTTCACAAAATTGTTCTTATATTGTTCTTTTCATTTTTCTAATTGTGTCATTTAAATGAGAACATTTTTAAATATGTTGATGAAGTTTAATTTATCAAATTATTTTATGGACTGCATCTTACTGCAAAATTTCAGAAATTTTGCCTAACCCGGGATCATAAAGATGTTATCTCCTGTTTTTTCTAAAAGTTTTATATTTTTAGTTTTTTTAGATTTATATTTAGATCTATGATTTTTTGATTAAGTGCAAAGTTCATTTTTCTGCATCTGGATTTCCAATTTTCCCAGCATCATTTGTTGAAAATGTTATCCTTTCTCCACTGAATTGCCTTTGCACCATTGTCAAAAAGCCAGTTGTCCCTTATATTGTGATATATTTCTGTACTCTTTATTCTGTTGATTTATGCCAATGTCATATTGTCTTGATTACTCTTAGTCTTCCAGTTTTGTTCCTTTTCAAAGTTACTTTACCTATTCTAGGCCCTGTGCATTTCCAAATGAATTTTAGATGTAGTGTTTAATATCTACAAGAAAACCTTCTTAAATATTTATCTCAGTTGTGTTGAATCTATGGACTAATTTGTGGAAAATTTGATGTTTTAACAATATTGAACTTTCCATCTCATAAACATTAATGTCTATCTCCATTTATTTAACTCTTTACATTTTCTCAGTGCCTTATAGTTTTCAATGCAAATGTCCTATACTTTTGCCAGACTTTTCTTAAGAACCTCATATATTGATACAATTGAAAATGACACTGTTTCATTTATTTCATTTTCTGGTTGTTATTTGTTATATAGAAATACACTTGACATTTGTTTATGTGTGTGTGTGTGCGCACGCATATGTACATATCCTACAATCTGGATAAACTTTCTTGGTGGTTCTAGTAGGGTTTTTTTTTTTTTTTTTTTTGTAGATTACATCAGACGTCCTACATAGGTGAGCATGTCATCTGTAAATAAAAGCAATTTACCCCTTTTTCTAATAGGGACACTTTTATTTCTCTCTCTTTTTAAATTCTTGGACCATGTTGTATATAAATGGCCAGAATAGACATCCTTGCCTTTCTTGATCTTAGGAGGAAACAGTGTTCATTTTATCATTAAATATGATGGTAGCGCTAGGTGTTTCACAGATACCCTCTATCAGGTTTATCAGGTTGAAGACATTCCCTTTTATTCATAGTTTGCTGAGAATTTTCTCAGGAATGTATGTTAGGTTTCTCAAAGTCTTCTACAACTACTGAAATTTCTGTATGGTTCTCTTTCTTAATTTGTTAATATGGTGAGTTACAATGATTCATTTTCAAGTGTTAAAATATGTTGCATGCCTGGAAAAAAACCCTTCATTTTTTGTATTGTTGAATTCAATTTGGCTAAAGTTTTGTTTAGAATTTTTGTGTCTTTGTTCATGAGGAATGTTGAGTTGTAGTTTTCAAAATTTTCTTAGCATGTCTTTGTATGGTTTTGGTTTCAGAGTAATCCTGACCTCAGTGAATATGTTGAAAAGTATGCTCTCCTCGTAAAATTTCTGGAAGATTTCCTATTGATTTGGTAATATTTATTCCTTAAATGTTTGCTACAATTCAACAAGTTTTTGTTGTGAGAAAGTTTTTAATAAAAGTTCAATGTCTTTAATAGAAAGCCATCTGCATTATCTATTTCTCCTTGAGTTTGTTTTTATAATTGACCTATCAAGGAATTTGTCCATTTCAGGTCTTTTTCTTTTAAAGATTTTATTTATTTATTTGATAGAGAGAGAAATCACAAGTAGGCAGAGAGGCAGGCAGAAGGAGAGGGGGAAGCAGGCTCCCTGCTGAGCAGAGAGCCTGATGCTGACCTCAATCCTCATGACCTGAGCCAAGGGAGAAGCCTAAACCACTGAACCACCCAGGCTCCCTCAGGTCATTTTTTTAAATATAAATTTTCATATTCATTCTGACATATTTTCTCTTTGGGGATTAGATTACTATTTTGTGAAAATATTTTTAAATTGAACACATCCTCCTTTTTTTAGGATATTATTCATGGTATGTATTTACTTGTATATGTTCTCTAATTTGGTTCTCATTTCTGACAGAATATTTTTCGTTTTTAAAAATATTTTGTCCCAGGGCACCTGGGTGGCTCAGTTTGTTAAACGTCTGCCTTTGGCTCAGGTCACGATCCTGGGGGTCCTGGTATCGAATCCTGCATTGGACTCCCTGCTCATCAGGGAGTCCGCTTCTCCCTCTTCCTCTGTCTCACCACCCTGCTAATGCCTTCTCTCTCTCTCTCTCTCTCTTTCAGATAAATAAAATCTCAAAAATCAAAGCAAAACAAATAAGAAAAATTTATCCTGATATCTATGAGCTCTTTTTTCAAATCTACTTTTATTTTAATTCTCATTCCTAAATTTTTCTGCCTCTGATCTGTGCTTTTCTCTCATTTCTTATATAACTGTTTTAATTTCCACTAGCCCCTCTTAATTATCTTTTAGCTCTTTTTAAAATATAAGATTATAAGGTTTTGTCTCTTTTGTGGGCATATCTTTCAGACTAATCTTCCTTTTCTGTAGAGACAGTTTTTAAAATTATAATAGCACTTTTTGTTATAATAGCTTCATATATGATATAAATTACAATCTTGTGCTGCTTATATTTAAGATGTGTTTTCCAGTGCTCTTAAAAAAGATACTACACTAGAATATCTTTTCTAGTTATAGGGTGCTATGGTTGTTTTTCAGTTGTTAGACTTGCCTCTTTGACCTTATCTTTAGAACTCCCCCTCTTACAACAGTTCCACGTGGAACTTCTCTTTCTCTTGTCTCTAGACAAGAGTCATCTGACTCAATTTAGATTTTATTCCCAGGAGTTTCTCTTCAGTGAAACTTTGTTCTGAAGAGGATTGCATTTCTCAGGATTCTCCAGAAAAATAAGACTAATAGGAGATTTATGTGTCTATCATCTACCATCTAACTAAAGAGAGATATTGTAAGGAATTGGCTTATATTATTGTGGAGGCTGAAAAATTCCAAGATCTACAGGGTGCATTGGCAAGCTGAAAACCCAAAAGAACTGATGGTGTGGTTCTAGTCTGTAGCTGATAAACTGGAAATCCAGGAAAAGCCATTGTTTCAGTTCAAGTCCAAAGGCAGAAAAAAGTTGATGTCCCAGTTTGAAGGCAGTTAGGCAGGAGGAACATTCTCTTCTAATGGAAGGTCAGTCTTTTTGTTCTATTGAGGCCTTCAAGTATTTGGATTAGGCCCAGTCACATTAGGGAGAGCAGTCGGTTTTATTCAGTCTCCTGATTTAAATGTTGATCTCACCCAAAAACACCTTCATATATTTGACTAAATGATCTGGGCACTTCATGGCCCTGTCACATTGACATGTAGAATTAATTATCATAGGTTCTTTGATTATTTTCTAGTGTTCTTTTAGGTCAAATAATCTACCTTTCCTGATGTCTCCTTGTACCCTTATATCGGAGCTTGTGGCGTCCCCTCCCAGTTTTGGCTTCTCTTCTCATATTGGCTCACCAGACTTTGCACACAGTGTAAATAAGTAAGGAAAAAGTATCTTTTGGCAGTTTCTGGGTTCTCTGGTTTTCAGGACTTCAGACATCCCTTTGTCTTCCTTGGTTTCTTTCAATAGTTGGTGATACTAGACAGGTCTGGGCCAGCATTTTGAAGATGGTAGGGGTACACTTTTTTTTTTTTAATTATTTTCAGTTAACCACTGTATAGTACAGAATTTGTTTTTGATGCAGTATTCAGTGATACATTAGTTAAGTATAAGACCCAGTGCTCATCAAAACATGTGCCCTTCTCAATACCCATCACTCTGTTACCCCTTCCTCTACCCTCCCACCCTCTGAAACCCCCAGATTTTTTCTCTGGGTCTATAGTCTCTCATGGTTCATCTCCCTTTCTGATTTGGGTTTTCCCCTCCCTTCTGCTATGGTCCTCCATGCTGTTGCTTATGTTCCACATATGAGTGAAACCACATGGTAATTGTCTTTCTCTGCTTAACTTACTTCACTTAACATAATCCCCTCCACTTCCATCCATGTCAGTCAAAGTGGTGTGTTTTCATAATTTCTGATAGCTGAATAATATTCTATTGTGTATATGTACCACATCTTCTTTATCCATTCATCTGTTGAAAGGCATCTTGGCTCCTTCCACAGTTCAGCTATTGTAAGCATTGCTTCTATAAACATTAGGGTGCATGTGCCCCTTCTTTTCACTATGTCTGTATCTTGGGGTAAAAACCTAGTAGTGCAATTGCTGGGTCAGAGGGTAGCTCTATTCTTAACATCTTGAGGAATTTCCATAATGTTTTCCAGAGTGGCAATACCAACTGGCATTCCTACCAACAGTGTAAGAGGGCTCCCCATCCTTTACATCCTTGCCAACATCTGTCATTTCCTGACTTGTTCATTTTAGCCATTCTGACTGGTGTGATGTGGTATCTCATTGTGGTTTTGATTTGTATTTCCCTGATGGCTAGTGGGATCACTTTTTTACCTACAAGTGCTGTATATGCTGTGTGTGGACTTATGTTTTCCTATCTCATCTTGCTGTCCTGTTTTTGTGGATCAAAACAGGGAAAAATCAAAGGTTATACCTTTGGTTCTGGCATATTTCCTCCTCCTGCCTATAAATATATTGAGTACCAGCTTTCTGCTGTTCTTAGTGTTGGGTCAGCAGTGAAAAAGACAAAGTGTCCTTATAAGCCATATATCCTAGTGGGAAGAAAGGATAATTTGGTAGAAAATTAAATAAATAATAGCATTTATGTTACCACTCAGTGTTTTGTTTAAAAGTAAAGTGAATAAGAACAGAGAATCTGGAGAGAGGTTGTGCTGGCTAGGATAGTCAGATATCACTTCTCTGAGACAGTGATATTTCAGCTGAGACCAAACCAAACAGAGATTTGATGATTGAGCATTTCAGACATAGGGAGGATCTAATTTAAAAGCTGTGAGATAGGATTATATTTGGCAGGACAAAGTCCAGAGTGCCTAGAGCATAGAGAAGGAGACTAAATATAACTCCTAAGTCTCTTATGAATTGGATTCACATGAACCCATCCAAGGGAGACTGATTATCTCAGAAAGGACTTACTAAATTGAATTTCTAAATGTCTTAAGTGGAGGACTAGACCTTAGTTGGTGTTATCCAATTAAAGTATTACCCCTAGAAGACCCTGACTAAGCAGCCAGCCAAACAACAGTAAACACATTCTTTCCTTGAGTCGATTTCAGGGACCCTGACTAAAATCAACAGTAATGCTTTCATGGATTTTAAACTGCACATATAGGCATGTTACAAAACGTTAAGCCTGTTGTATCCTAGAAGTCCCTTGGAAGGAAATATTGGCTTTCTTTAGGGAAGAAAACCTGGAGCCAAAACTAAGAAAGAATATTTTCTATATAGATTATAACTTAGCTCTAATTTCTTGCGATAAGATGCTTGATTTTCAGAGTGAAAGATGATTAGAAATCTTGAACTTACTATACCACCACCCCCCAGAATCGGTGCTAATTCAAAACAAGTTTAAATCTATTTTTCAAATTCAGAATGGGATAAAAAATTCCTTTTACGTACTTGGATAAAATTCCATTTGAAAGATAATTTGTCTATATTGTCTACTTTTTTTCTTGATAACACACACTAACTTCCTTTCACACATATCTTTGTGTTGTTCCATATGGTCTTTCTCAGAGAAAGATAATATCAGTTTTCAAAAAAATAATCTTACAAGCATACAATTCCTTTCCTAGTTCATCTATGAAGGAAGAGAACTACATCGTCAAAATTGGCAAATCTCTTTGGCTTATCATTCATGAACTTTTTCCCTTGAAATATGCTGACAGAGAATTAAAAACATTGATTCAATGGAAATTTCACTTTGCATGCCAATTTAAAATTGCCCACAAGAATAACCAAGGCAGTTTTATATAGAGAGTTGAATTTACTATACTGTTTCAATGTAATTCATTATATTATATATGTTTTTGAAAATGTAATTCCTGGATTAAGGATTTAAAAAATACCCAGAAAATAACTTACATTAATTCTGCCAAGACAACTATGTTTTATCAGTCTATAAAGGCCAAAGAGATTAAAATGGGAATAGAAAGTAATTTAAGAACCTGAGAAGTGAAAGAATTTTGATTGTCTGACATAAAAATTAAGATAATCTTTTCCTTGCCAGAAGAAGGATAATAAATAAACCCGATTTACAGTATTTTGAGTCTACTATGGTGATTGGGAACTTTGGATATATATTTTTTCTTTCTTTCTTTCTTCATGACCTTCTCCCCTCTCTGACTATAGATTGTAACATGCAACCCACAGAGGGCTTAGAGAATGGAAGGAGTTCAGAGCTACTTGTTTCAAGAACCCTGCTAAAGGAATTTACATTTTAATTAACTTATTTATAAATTCAACCACTACTTTGGTAAAAGTGAGTCAGAATGAACACAGAACACCTTTATTTCCATCCTTTTATAATTTAACACTTGATCCTGGAACAGAAGTCAGTTTTGAAAATTGAATAAGAGAAAGCTGTCAATAACAGAAAATTCAATTGATCTGTGGGGTAATTCAAGGCAATAAATATCTTCACACATAGGTGGGCTTGTTGATATTCTGCTCAGAATATTTTAGTTGTACATCAGAATCATGTCTGTGGCCCTTAGATGTAAGAAGATTGCACAAGGCCAGTCCCATGTCTCTCTTTATTTTCCATTGCCCTCCCCCTGTCTATTTGTACTTTTAAAGGAACTTCTTGTTCCCATCAAATGAGTCAGACCAGATGGGAACACTAATTTATTTTTAATGAATGTGTGTCAATCCAAAACTGAAGGGGTTCTGCCATTCTGGAGAGCATATATCCTAATAGGCTTAGCATTTTGGCAGGAAGACCTCTGTCTTCAGACACTTCTACTACCTAGTTTCTGATTTATTAAATTATTTTATTAAGGAACAATGTCTTTTCAATCCACCATTGGAAATAGCTAAAATCCAAATCTCCCTGGAACTATCAACATGCTAAGTTTAAATAATAAACATAAGTAACCAAAATAACCAAAACTGATGATTTACTTCAACTCAGATTTCAAAAGAATAAGATAAGGGCACTCAAAATTTAACAGACACCTTCAGGATGCTAAACAAACCCAACACTTCCCTCTTAGAGGTGATTTGAGATTTGTTCAAACCTAGCTGTTTGGGCAAGAAAGAAGTAAATTTTCATCTCCTGTATGCCATAAATAAAGGCAATCCATAAGGTCCTATCCAAGGTTCATATCAACGAAGTTTGAAGGAAAAAAATTAGACAAAGAGCCAGAAATAGACTCAGTGTCTCCCTCTCCTTACCTTAATACCTTTGATAGTTACTTAAGATTTTGATGTTCCTCACCTATAGAATGAGTCTCAATTATAAACTTTAGGCATGCAAGCAGTGAAACAAAACAGGGTCAACTTGCAGTTAATATTTGAAATTGTGTATAGCTTGCTGTCTTTTAAATCTATGGGACAATCCTCGTGAACTAATTTACAGATATAGCATGCCGCATAAATCAGATGCCCCATCTCCAGGTATGAGGCAGAAGCAGGATGGGATCTACTAACTCTTTGGTTAGAATAAAATAAGAAATTACCAAGATTTTGTACCATAACTGAGTAAAATAAACTATAATTGTGAAAATAATTCTTTCTTCTCTTTTTCCCCAATTGCCTTTGAATGATTCTTATATAAAATAAATTCTTCTAATTGACTTTTCCTTTAATTTTACATAAGCATGAGTTGAATCCATGCAGAATTCCGTCCCTGTATGTGCTATGTGAATGTCCACTAGATATAGATATGAAGCTAGAAGGAAATTTGGATGAAGCAATTATTTTTCTTAAATACAATTATTTAGACATTATAAATGCACAAAAGTGGTTGGAAAAAATTTCCCTTGGAAAGATTCTGTAACATTGAGAGGTTAAACTTGGATTCATCTTGAAAAACTGAATCCAAACTGTGCTGAGTACAGGATATAAAAAAGTCCATCTGGCCACATTGAGGAAAAACAAAACAAAACAAAACAAAACAAAACAAAAAAAACCCGAAACAGTCTGGAAGGGAGTGAAGGAGAAGCCGGACTTCAGGCTCCATCATATTTTGGAAAGACGGCTGTGACCTGACCTTGCGGCCTTTAGCCTGCCAAGCAGTAACAAGGAGGGAAGAGAGCCAGACTTACTTAGACATGGTTCAGTTGGAGACAGCTTGACCTATTGTTTGTGTTAAAGCAAAGAAAACCTGAGGGCCATTCTAAGCTGTTTCGGTCTGGATAAAGTTCTCAAAGGTTATTTAAATATATATTATTGATCTTAAATATATGAGGACTGATTGGGATAGAATTTAAATATAGAGAAACCCCATTTTGGTAAGAAGAAAATGAAAATGAAATGTATAAGTCATCTATAAAATGTATTACAGTTGTGAAAGGATGAACCATAATTAAGTCTGTGGCCCAACAGTGTGTCAGGGGTTCTTTATTTCATGTGTTTTTAGTGGGGTCATTTGAATATGTGCCCCACTGAGTCATAGAGAAGGGGAAAAAAAACAATCAAAGTAATATAACTGCCTCTGGAGAAATGTGGTTTGAGTCTTTGAGAAATGAGTATATATTTTTATCCAACTATGAAAAGAGCTTTAAAAAAAAAAAGAGTAACTGTATTGACCATCTCCAATGCCTATTACCTTCAATGTTCCCCCTCATACTTACTTATGGCTCACAGGAAATCAGATTTTATATCCATAAATAGATATGGCACCAGCCCCAGAGGCAGTTCACCTATAGTCGGGCTAGAATATGGAATGGCCTGGTATGAGAACTCTACCTAAAGAGTGTGCTCTGCTCTAAGTAGTGATCAGTTAAGCCAATCAAATCACCTATTGTGAGATATGTCATTAATTAACAAATAGAGACAAATGGTTTAGTGTCCCATGAGTTACAAGACACAGAGAAATCAATAAGCAGAAGCTAAAATGAAGACAAGTTGGAAGACAATAGGAATAATGAGTAAGGAGAAATCATGAAGCAGAGAGGAGAAAGCAGAAAGCTCCTAGCAGTAGCAGTAGTATTCTGCTAAAATACGTGACATATCTGCTTTTATGGGTGTAATACAGTAAAGTATCAACAATTTTATATGATTTAATCTTAAACTACTTTTAATTAGAAAATAGTTGGATCAATGTAGTGGTTGAAAGTACTGGCAAGATTGCTTCTAGGATTGCCAAGTTACCACCAGAACTCCAAAACTGGGTTGTACCTGGTATTTTTATCCAAGGTGGAGTAAAAGATGACATTCTCTCCATTTGAGTGTCTTTGTCTAACATAGTCATCTGAAGTAAATACAAAATCTGTCAATATTATCATGCCCCCATCACAATCAACAGAAAATAGTCACCTAACGCAAAGAACATACCACTCTTGGAAGGTATACAATTGCCCCCTAATATCTTGAATGTGGCATAGGTAGTATCCTAGACATAACAAGATTTCAAAACTCCAAGAAGAATTGGAAGAGAGTCCTGATAATTTAGTATATATCTTTCAGCAATGAAAGAAGTAAATTGTATGAGGTGGTTCACAGTTTTCACAGGCAAAATTCATTTGCCTGGAAGAAACCCAAATTCTGCAGCTAGGGATCACATGAGGACAGCATAGTTTAACCAAAGGAATCAACACAGTAATAACCTATAAAGCCACTGGGAGTAGTGTTCCTGGAAGGAAAAGGCTCTGGGAGTGGAAATGTGAGTTAAGGCATACAGCGGAACACCAGGAACTGAGAGAAAAAGGTGTAGAGAATTTTTTTTTTCAAACCTTTATTTAAAATCTTGGGATGCCTGGGTGGCTCAGTTGGTTAGGCAGCTGCCTTCGGCTCAGGTCATGATTCCGGTGTCCTGGGATCGAGTCCCACATCAGGCTCCTTGCTCAGCAGGAAGCCTGCTTCTCCCTCTGCCTCTGCCTGCCATTCTGCCTGTGCTCTCTCTCTCTCTCTCTCTCTCTCCTTCTCTGACAAATAAATAAATAAAATCTTTAAAAAAAAAAAAGAATTTAGGGGCGCCTGGGTGGCTCAGTGGGTTGAGCCGCTGCCTTCGGCTCAGGTCATGATCTCGGAGTCCTGGGATCGAGTCTCGCATCGGGCTCTCTGCTCAGCAGGGAGCCTGCTTCCCCCTGCCTCTCTGCCTGCTTGTGATCTCTCTCTGTCAAATAAATAAATAAAATCTTTAAAAAAAAAAAAAAGAATTTAAAATCTGGTTAGTTAACATATAGTGTAATATTGGTTTCAGGAGTAGAATTTAGTGATTCATCACTTACATATAACACCCCATGGTCAACACAACAAGTGCCCTCTTTAATGCCCATCATCTGATTTAGCCCATCCCATCTACCTCCCCTCCCCTGACAAATGCTCAGTCTGTTCTCTATAGTTAAGAGTCTCTTATGGTTAAATGTATAAAGAATACCTTTTAATGGTATCTTGAGAAAGAAGGATGCTCGCCTGCAAGGGTCCTTTAATTTTAAATATCAATTAGGAACAAAAGTACATTTTTTGACTTAAGTTATGGACGACTGCATCTAAGGAAGTACCATACTTTCAAGTGGCTATAAGAAATATATTTCCTATCATTTGTCGATGTTGAAACTGTAATTCAATGACATATTCTTTTTTTTTAAAGATTTTATTTATTTATTTGAAAGAGAGAGAAATCACAAGTAGGCAGAGAGGCAGGCAGAGAGAGAGGGGAAAGCAGGCTCCCCGCCGAGCAGAGATCCCAATGTGGGGCTCAATCCCAGGACTCTGGGATCATGACCTGAGCTGAAGGCAGAGACTCAACCCACTGAGCCACCAAGGTGCCCCTCAACGACATATTCTTATTCTTCTCTATTGCACTTGATACTGTTCAATCATATTTGAAATGTTCTTATCCCTTTAGTTATATAAAGCAGTGCTCCCCTGGATCTGCCTCTATTGCTTGGCCTTTTTTCTTCCCTTGCTTTCAATACAAGGTATGTACAATGCCCTTTCCTTAAACCAAGACATTATTAATTAGTGGGTGGAAAATCATAGACTTGATATCATAAGCTTTTCTTCAAATTTCCTAGGATAACTCAATTTTATGGGTCCTTTCTGTGTAATAACTAACTCATAGGATTACCACCCAAGCTTTTATAGAGTACACGACAGCTTCAATCTCACCTGTTGACCTGTTGTCAAGGCCACTTTGCTCTGTCAAAGGCACGTGGGGCATAGCTTACTAGTTTAGGTTTGGCTTGTAAGCTGCTGTTCTGAATGCATTGCTGCTGTTCTGGTGTCTCTGTTCTACTAGATATGTTATACCTAGATGCTCTGCCTGGTTCACAATGGCGTGTTTTTTCCTGAATGCACTCATAGACTTTCTTTTGGCTTATAACCTCCCCGGGAGCTTCCCAAGTGTTGTCTGAAACTGGCCTTCATATGCAGAGGGCAAGGAGAGACAAAAGATTGGTAGGTTCTAGATTGGTAGGTAGCAGTTTTAATTAAAAAAAGGAAACTTACGGGGGCGCCTGGGTGGCTCAGTGGGTTAAGCCGCTGCCTTTGGCTCAGGTCATGATCCCAGGTCCTGGGTTCGAGCCCCACGTCAGGCTTTCTGCTCAGCAGGGAGCCTGCTTCCTCCTCTCTCTCTGCCTGCCTCTCTGCCTACTTGTGATTTCTCTCTGTCAAATAAATAAATAAAATCTTAAAAAAAAAAAGGAAACTTACATCTGAAGTTTGTCTTGGGCAGCAGTAAGATGAATGGATACCTGCACCCACCCACTGTATCTTTAAAATTAAAAGGAGGTATTAACTGGGTTCAGTCTCGTATACTGTACAGGTGTTCTCAATACCACATCAGTATCTCAAGGCTATGTCTTTGGAAGAGTCTTTGAGTGAGAAAGGCAAGTGGAATCCATGTTCCAAGGACAGGTGAGGTCGTAAGGAGCCTCTGAGTGCCTGGGTCCAGCTCACAGATCAATAGATGTTCCTATATTTTCGATGACATTCCCCAGCACTCTTTCTGCCATACAGAACAGTAATAGGAAGCTTGAGTGTGAGGCTCAAAAGAAATCATGCTGGAGAGGTAAGTCATACCAGATAATGGAGACTTTTATTTATTCCATTTGAAGAATTTCAAAGAAGGTTCATACTTGATGGTCTTAATTTTCTGAGTGAGGCAAAAAGCAAGTCCCCTAGTGAGTAGGGAGCAAGTTCCTTGAAGACAATGCTGACTTCTTGAATGGCTACTATAGGAATGACCTAAAGATTCATACTGAGAAAAGGTGGAGGATACTGGGGATTGCAGCACATAGATGGCTCTGTTTCCATCTCCCTTGTTATATAACTTTCCAGGGGGGACCTGCAGCCTTTCTCTGAATAAAGAGGATCCTGGGAACTGAGACCATCCCCATGGTTTCAATTAATATCTTCTTACAGATTTGTCTTCAGTTTTTTGGATTATATTTTCTTCCACTGTTAATATTTTTATGACTTTTTTCCTCTCATCATCTTTATGGAAGGCTAATAAACTGCATCTATTTAAAGCTTATATTCAAAATTTTGAGTCATATTCACCCATAAGACCAACGCAAAAATCATAATACAAATCATAATATTCCCGTCCTCCTCAAAATATTCTATTTGCCCCATTTACAATCCTCTCCTCCTTTCATTCTGACTCAATAGAGCTGATCTACTTTTTATTGATATAAATTCATTATCATTTTTAAAAATGAAATTGTACAGAATGTGCTCTTTAGTGTCTGCCTTCTCTTAGCACATTTTTAAAAGATTTATCTATGTTATTGGATGTATTAATACTTCATTTATTTTTTATTGCTGAATAGGATTCCTTTTTATGGATATGACAAATTGTGTTTAAACATTAATCTAATGATAGATGTTTGGGTTGTTTCCAAGCTTAGCTTATAATAAATAAGGATATTATGTATGTTTTTGCAAGCCTTGTATATAGATATAAGGTTTCATTTTGCTTGGATAAATACCTAGAAGTGGAATGGATGGGTCAAATTGTTATATATTTAACTTTTCTAAGGAACTGAAACTTGATAACCAGCCAGTAGCATTAAAAAAAAATGTAGTTACTCCACAACCCCATGAACACTTGTTTTTGTCAGTCTTTCTAAGTTTAGTTATACTTTCTCATGGGGATTGTCCAATGATGTTGAATAATTTAAAAGTGTGCTTACTGTCTATTCATATGTCTTTTCTTTGTGAGGTGTCTTTGAGATCTTTTGCCTGTTTTTGATATGGTGATTTGTCTTAATATTGATTTATAAGTTTTCTTATGTATTTTGCATACAAATCCTTCATCAGATATAATTTACAAATGTTTTCTCTCATTCTATGAAATACTTTATTGTTTCCTTACTGGTGCCTGTAAGAAAAAAAAACCTTGAAATTTTGATAAGTTTCAACTTTATCTTTTTTTTTTTCTTTTGTGGTTCTTTTTCTATGAGGTCTCACATGTATCAACATCATTTCTCCCATTTTCTTCCCTAAGATTCTAATTTTTTTGAGGTTTACATATAGATTTTTGACCTATGTCAAGTATCATGTTTGGTGTGTAGTATGATAAAAGGTTCATTTTTTTCCTCTGTGGATATCCAGGTATTCCAGCAATTTTTTGAAGACTTTCCTCTTGCCGCTGAAGCACCTGGGTCCCTTTGTGAAAAGTCAGTTGGGCCATATGGGTCAGCTCCTATTTCTACACTCTGTTCTATTCCATTGATCTATCATTCCACCTATATCACTGTATTGATTACCAAAGCTTCATAGGAAGACTTTAGTTCAAGTAGTGTAAGAATTTTATTGTATTAAAATTGTTTTATCTATTCTAGACCATTTGCCTTTCCATATAAATTTTAGAATCAGTTTGTCAATTTACATCAAATGCTAGAATTTTTATTGGAATTGATTTGATTTTAAAATATATTTGAAAAAAAAAAAACTCTAAAAATATTGTTTCCCTCTCCAAGAAAAGAGAGAGAGAGAGAGAGAGAAAGGCAAACCAAGAAACAGACTCTTAACTATAATAGAGAACAATGTGAGGGTTATCAGAAGGGAGGTGGGCAAGGGGGTGGGTTAAATAGGTGAAGGGGATTGTAATGAGCACTGGGTGATATATGGGAGTGTTGAATCACTATATTCTATACCTCAAACTAATATTACACTCTATGTTAACTAACTGGAATTTAAATAAAAACAAAAATATTGTTTTCTGGTCTGTAACATATTTCTCCATATATTTCCACCTTTAGTTTTTTCCAGTAATGTTTTCAGTGTGAAGGTTTTGCATGTATTTTTAAGCATTTGTTGAATTTATTTTTAAATATTTTGTTTGTGGCTTTATTATAAGTGGGACTTCTAGACCTTTAATTTTATAAATATTTACTGCTAGTAAATACAAATTTAATTGCTTTTTTGAAATTTTAAGCTTATTTCTGATGACCTAAATTCAGTTTTACCATTCTTTCCTGATCAGTATGTCAGTTACATTTTTTCTTGTCTTATTATAAATATCTAGAACTGCCAGGACGATGTGTAAAAGAAAAGAAGTGACTGTGTAGACACCCTTGCCTTCTTCCCAAGCTTAGGAGGGAAGTGTATAGTATTTCACATTTATGTATGCTCTTAGCCATAGTTGTTTTCCATTAAGGTCTATTTTTAGGTTGAAAAATTTTGCTTCTACAATTTTAATCTCAAGATACTGAGATCATTACCTGAGCTGAAACCAAGAGTAGGATGTTTAACCAGCTGAGCCCTCCAGGTGCCCCTAATACTTTATTTTTAAGTAATCTCTACATCAAATGTGGGACTTGAACTCACAATCTGGAAATCAAGAATCACATACTCCACTGACCGGACCAGCCAGGTGCTACTACTTCTCTTGTTTTCTAGAAGAGTTTGTATATAATAATAAATATTACCATATCTTCCTTAAATATTTGGTAGAGTTCACTAGTAGTCATTTTAGCACAGAGTTTTATTTGCAGGAGGATTCTTAATTTATAAAATATGATGTCTTATTTCTTACTTTTTATGAGAAAAATATTTACTGAGTACATGATACATATATAATAAACTCCAAAAGAGAATGGTCGCTTGGATCATAAGACTTCATCAAAATGTCCAGGTTGATAACTGTATCTGGTCTCTACCAGTTGCCAGAAATGTTCATCTTTGTGAAGAATGCTTTGCTTCCTCCAAAGTATAGATAAACTTCACGTACTGCGGTGTGGAACAATGTGTAAGCTTGGATTAGACAGCTCTCCCTACTGCCCCCAATACCAGCTATATTTGACTTGGCAAGTTTGTAGTTCTTTGAGCCTCAATATCCTCTCTACAAAATGGAAATAATGAAATACCTACCTTACTGTTTGTTTTTTTTTTAAAGATTTATTTATTTGAGAAAAAGAGAAAGCATTGGGGAGGGGGGCAAAGGGAAAGGGAGAGAGAATCTCAAGCGAACTCCACATGGAGCATAGAGCCCAGCTTGGGGCTTGATCTTACAAGCCTGAAATCACAACCTGAGGTGCAATCAAGATCCAGACTCTTAGCAACTGTGCCACCCAGGCACCCCCTTACTGGGTTTTTATAAGGAATAAACAATAAAGGATATTCCTGGTGCAATTCCTGGGGATAAAAATTTAAAAAACAGTCATTTCTTTTACAATTTAAGTCATTTTGTTACATGGGCAGGGGATAGTACTGAACTCTTAATGCATCTTAGATACTAAAATGTAAAACTAAGACAGATGACACTGTTTTGTGTGAGATTTATTTAGCATCAGTTGTCTTAGGACTGCTACGATACACAATAATCTGCAGTCCCTCTTTTTGCTGCTTTCTCCTTGGAAAATAGAAAATTCCCTAACAGGTGAAACATTGTCTTCTACATTTTCATGCCTCACTGACAGTGCTGGGCACCCAACCTTAGGGAATCAACTGAGGACCTGTCAAGTTACTCTCAAGAGGAGGAGAGCTCAGCTTAGAACCTGCCTTTGCAGAAAAGACTTTCCCACACTGTACCAAATTGCCTAATCTGGTTGCTGCCAACTCCCCAAAAGGGCCTTTGGGGCTCCTGGCTCTCTGAACCCTTGAGAGCTTCATATAGACCCTTGATAGGGTCAGAGCTTTGTACTCTCACTACAGGACCTTATGTCACTGAGTAATTGAAACTGGTTGATTCAGCATACACTTCTTCTCAAGGCTACTTTAGCATCACATGTAACTTCAGGAATTTTTTCACTTATTTTGTGTTGTTGAATTTGTTGGCATAGGTTATTAATAACATTCTCTTATTTGTCTTTTAATCTCTGTAGAATCTGTAGCAATAGACTTTTTTATTTGTGATATTGGCATTTTATGTCCTCCCTTCTTTATCTCGGCCCACCTAGGGAGAGATTTATTGAATTTGTTGATATTTCCAAAGAACTAGATTTTGGTATATTTTCTCTATTATCTGTCTGTGTTCTATTTTGTTGAATTGGGCTCTTGACTTAATTTTTCTTCTACTTGTCTTTGATTTGTTCTTCTCCTTTTCTAGCTACTTGTAGGGGACTCATGATCATTATTGTAGATTTCTGTTCTTTTTTTAGTAAAAACACTTAAAGGTATCAGTTTTCCTTAGGGGAAGCAGTTGTTATGTTGTGCTGTCATTTACATTCACTAACAATATTTTCTAATTTCCTTGCCCTACATATCCATTATTTAGGTGTCTGTGTGTTTACTTTTTATTTGCAGATCTGTAGTTCTAAATATCTTACTGTTATTTTAAATCAATTCTAATTTCTAATTTTTTGGTTATTGAACAGCTTTGTATGATTTTAATCCTTTTAAGTTAACCAAGACTTTTAATTGCCCAGTCTGTGGTTGATCATGTTAAATGTACTATGTGCATTTTAAAGGATATGTATTTTTCACTTGCTGGGAGGGTGTTTTATAAATATCTCACTTAAGTTTAGTGGAAAATGATATTCAAATCTTCTGTGTCTTATTGCTTTGGTTCTAGTTTTATAAATTAATTAATGAAAAATATTAACATCTACTACTGTGAATATGGAAGTATCTGTTTTCTGTTATAATTATTTCAAATATTGTTTCATACATTTCAATACTCTATAATCAGATGTGTACTTATTTATGATTGTTATGTCTCTATAATCAGATGTGTACTTATTTATGATTGTTATGTCCTCCTGATAAAGTTTTCCCTTTATCATTATGAAATGCTTCATTATCTTTGATAACACTCTTTGTATTGAAATCTTTCTTATGTGATTCATATAGTATCTTTGACTTTCATGTTTTTTGTTTGAATGGAATGTACTTTATCCCATTCTTTTACTTTTATCTAGCTGCATCTTTTTTTTTTTTAAAGATTTTATTTATTTATTTGACAGAGAGAGATCACAAGCAGGCAGAGAGGCAGGCAGAGAGAGAGGAGGAAGCAGGCTCCCTGCTGAGCAGAGAGCCCAATGCGGGACTCGATCCCAGGACTCCGAGATCATGACCTGAGCCGAAGGCAGCGGCTTAATCGACTGAGCCACCCAGGCGCCCTAGCTGCATCTTTATATTTAAAATATTTCTCTTGTAGGTGAAATATAGTCGTGTTTTATGTATTTTATCTATTCTGATTATCTCTGACTTTTAATTAGAGTACACTGTCTTAATATTGAATCCAAGTTGTTATCTTCCAGTTCTGTAGTTAGAAGTCATTCATGGATCTCACTGGCTAAAATTAAGTTGTTGTCAGGGTTGTGTTTCTTTTGGGAGTCTATAAGGGAGAATCTATTTAACTTGCCTTTTCTTGTTGCTGGAGGCAATCTAGATTTCTTAACTCTTAACACTCTTCCATTTTCAAAAGCAGCAACTTAGCAACTCTCTGACCCAGCTTCCATAGTCACATATCATTCTCTGATTCTCTTCTTCTTCCCTTTATCACTTTGAAGGAACCTGGTAAATTACATTCGTCTACTCTAATAATCCAGGATCATATCCTCATCGGAAAGTCAGCTAGTTAGCAAATTTAATCTCAATTGCAATTTCATTTCCTCTTTCCCATGCAGCCTATTATATCCACAAATTCTAGAGATTTGGACTTAGACATCTTAGGAAGGGGGCCACTGAATAATTACATATTGCAGATCCTAAAGGGCAGAGCATGCTGAGCCCTTAGGTCAGTTGGGATTAATGATCCCATAATCTACCCTTCTTTTTTACTGTTAGTAAAAGACTAGTAATAGACTAATTGCATCACAACATAATTATATCTTATTACAGTGGAGAGAAACTTGGCTTAAGATGATTCCACTAATTCAAAGAGGATGTCTTCACCACTAAGAAAAACAATGAGATATGTCATTCACATTCCCATCTCTACATCACTCATACCTAACAGAGGGAACAATTAGGTAACACTAGCACCTTGTACCTATATTTATGGGTTCATAGAGAATTTACTGATTTTTCTCCCCAGAAAATTTTGTTTTTTGTATTTTGTTCTACTGTGTCTCTGAAGAAAAAAAAATACAATGGGAAAAAAGACTATAGTATGGAAAAATTTCTTCTAGATACTAATACAAAATATAATTATCTTTAGATTGACATGTATGTATTAGGAAACTTTTTTAAGGATTTAAGCTTTCACTTTTCATCTGAATACTCATTGGTTGGTTTAGAATTTTGAGAAATTTGAGTTAGAAACTGTATAAAACTGAGGGGAGTCAAGATGGCAGAGAAGTAGCAGGCTGAGATGACATCAAGCAGGAGATCAGCTAGATAGCTTATCTAAAGATTGCAAACACCTACAAATCCAACGGGAGAGCAAAGAGAAGAAGAACAGCAATTCTAGAAGCAGAAAATCAACCACTTTCTGAAAGGTAGGACTGGTGGAGAAGTGAATCCAAAGCGAAGGGAAGATAGACCGTGGGGGGAGGGGTTGGCTCCCGGCAAGCGGCAGGGCAACGGAGCACAAAATCAGGACTTTTAAAAGTCTGTTCCACTGAGGGACATCGCTCCAGAGGCTAAACCGGGGTGAAGCCCACGCGGGGTCAGCGTGGCCCCAGGTCCTGAAGGGTCACAGAAGGACAGGAGGTGTCTGAGTGTCTCAGAGATTGCAGGTATTAGAACAGGGAAGCCAGCTACAGAGACAGAGCCGAGGAGTGAGCTCATAGCTCGGGTTACCTTGAACAGGTCGCAGGCTCTTTGAACGCAGAGCGCGGACAGAGGCTGGGGAGACGGGAGTGATTGGGCTCTTTTCTCTGAGGGTGCACTGAGGAGTGGGGACCCAAGCTCTCGGCTCCTCCGGGACGGAGACTGGGAGGCCACCATCTTCATTCCCGTCCTCCAGACTCTACAGAAAGCGTTTGGGGTACAAAAGCTCCAGAAAGCAAACCCGATCGGATTATTCAGCCCAGCCCCTGGTAAGGGCGGTGCAATTCCACCTGGGGCAAGGACACTTGAAAATCACTACAACAAGCCCCTCGCCCAGAAGATCAACAAGAAATTCAGCCAGGACCAAGTTCACTACCAAGGAGTGCAGTGGAATTCCAGAGGAGGAGAAAGCAAAGCATGGAACTCATGGCTTCTCCCCATGATTCTTTAGTCTTGCAGTTAATTTAATTTTTTTTTCTTTTAATTTTTTTTCTTCTTTTGCTAAATTTTTTTTAACTTTTACCCTTTTCTTTTTTAATGCTTTTTAACTAGTTTATCTAATATATATATTTTTTCTTTTTTATATTTTTTCTTTATTGGTTTGATTTTGTATTTTTTCTTTTTTTTTTTCTGAACCTCTTTTTATCCCCTTTCTCCCCCAACGATTTGGGGTCTTTTCTGTTTTGATTAAAGCATATTTTCCTGGGGTCTTTGCCACCCTTTTAGTATTTTACTTGCTCGTTCATATACACTTATCTGGACAAAATGACAAGGCGGAAAAATTCACCACAAAAAAAGAACAAGAGGCAGTACCAAAGGCTAGGGACCTAATCAATACAGACACTGGTAATATGTCAGATCTAGAGCTCAGAATGACGATTCTCAAGGTACTAGCCGGGCTCAAAAAAGGCATGGAAGATATTAGAGAAACCCTCTCAGGAGATATAAAAGCCCTTTCTGGAGAAATAAAAGAACTAAAATCGAACCAAGTTGAAATCAAAAAAGCTATTAATGAGGTGCAATCAAAAATGGAGGCTCTCACTGCTAGGATAAATGAGGCAGAAGAAAGAATTAGCGATATAGAAGACAAAATGACAGAGAATAAAGAAGCTGAGCAAAAGAGGGACAAACAGCTACTGGAACACGAGGGGAGAATTCAAGAGATAAGTGACAACATAAGATGAAAAAACATTAGAATAATTGGGATTCCAGAAGAAGAAGAAAGAGAGAGGGGAGCAGAAGTTATATTGGAGAGAATTATTGGAGAGAATTTCCTTAATATGGCAAAGGGAACAAGTATCAAAATCCAGCAGGTGCAGAGAAACCCTCTCAAAATCAACAAGAATAGGTCCACACCCTATCACCTAAGAGTAAAATTTACAAGTCTTAGTGACAAAGAGAAATCAGCCTGAAAGCAGCCCGGGAAAAGAAGTCTGTAACATACAATGGTAAAAATATTAGATTGGCAGCAGAGTTGTCCACAGATACCTGGCAGGCCAGAAAGAGCTGGCATGATATATTCAGAGCACTAAATGAGAAAAACATGCAGCCAAGAATACTATATCCAGCTAGGCTATCATTGAAAATAGAAGGAGAGATAAAAAGCTTCCAGGACAAACAAAAACTGAAAGAATTTGCAAACACCAAGCCAGGTCTACAAGAAATATTGAAAGGGGTCCTCTAAGCAAAGAGAGACCCTAAAAGTAGTAGATCAGAAAGGAACAGAGACAATATACAATAACAGTCACCTTACAGGCAATACAATGGCACTAAGTTCATATCTCTCAATAGTTACCCTGAATGTTAATGGGCTAAATGCCCCAATCAAAAGACACAGAGTATCAGAATGGATAAAAAAAAAAAACAACCCATCTATATGTTGCCTACAAGAAACCCATTTTAGACCTGAAGACACCTCCAGATTTAAAGTGAGGGGGTAGAAATCAGTTTACCATGCTAATGGACATCAGAAGAAAGCAGGGGTGGCAATTCTTATATCAGACCAAATAGATTTTAAGCCAAAGACTATAATAAGAGATGAGGAAGGACACTATATCATACTCAAAGGGTCTGTCCAACAAGAAGATCTAACAATTTTAAATATCTATGCCCCTAACGTGGGAGCAGCCAACTATATAAACCAATTAATAACAAAATCAAAGAAACATATCGACAATAATAAAATAATCGTAGGGGACTTTAACACACCCCTCACTGAAATGGACAGGTTATCCAAGCAAAAGATCAACAAGGAAATAAAGTCCTTAAATGACACACTGGACCAGATGGACATCACAGATATATTCAGAACATTTCATCCCAAAGCAACAGAATACACATTCTTCTATCATATGATAGTTGTCTTTCTCTGATTGACTTATTTCACTAAGCATGATACCCTCTAGTTCCATCCACATCGTCGCGAATGGCAAGATTTCATTTCTTTTGATGGCTGCATAATATTCCATTGTGTATATATATGACCTCTTCTTTTCCATTCATCTGTTGATGGACACTTAGGTTCTTTCCATAGTTTGGCTATTGTAGACATTGCGCCCTCAGAGAACAGCGCCCAATTACTCCCGTCACCCTGGCCTCTGGCCCCGCTCTGAGCTGACCGAGCCCACGACCGGTTCGAGGTAACCCGAGTTTAGAGCTCACTCCTCGGCTCTGTCTCTGTAGCCGGCTTCCCCGTTCTAATACCTGTAAGCTCTGAGACACTCAGACACCCCCGGTCCTTTTGTGACCCTGCGGGACCTGGGGCCACACTGACCCCGCATGGGCTTCATCCCGGTTTAGCCTCTGGAGCAATGTCCCTCAGCGGAACAGACTTTTAAAAGTCCAGATTTTGTGCTCCGTTGCTCTGCCGCTTGCCGGGAGCCGGCCCCTTCCCCCACGGTCTATCTTCCCTTCGCTCTGGATTCACTTCTCCACCAGTCCTACCTTTCAGAAAGTGGTTGATTTTCTTTTTCTAGAATTGCTATTCTTCTTCTCTTTGCTTTCCCATTGGATTTGTAGGTGTTTTCAATGTTTAGATAAGCTATCTAGCTGATTTCCCGCTACCTGATGTCATCTCAGCCTGCTACTTCTCCGCCATCTTGACTCCTCCCCCCCTTATTTTGTTATTATTGACTTGAGATTTCAAGTATAGAGCTTTTCATCTTTAACTTTATTCTACCTTCTGAGATTGAAAAAATTATATGCATGTGTGTGTGTGTATGTATGCATCCACAGATGTATACATTAAATAGAATACAAATACAAAAATTTTCCTCTTAGAGTCAATAATTCTAATATATTTAATAGATAGATTTTTTTCATTTGTGGTCTTGAAAATTTGGTATATTGATTTTATATGGATATATTTTAATTTAACTTTAATTTAGGTCATGTTTTATATCTCAGTCTACATTTTCTTTTATCAATCAACATTACATTTTGTATAGATTTTATTTATTTGACAGAAAGAGAGAGAGCACAAGAAGGGGGAGTGGCAGGTGAAGGGAAAAGCAGGCTCCTGGGAACCTGATGTGGGCCTTGATCCCTGTGCATCATGGCTCCTATAGCCTACAGCTCTGTCAGCAAGTCATTATTCTAGGAAATTCCTAAACAAAAGGGAACTATTTAAACACAATGAGAGTATATATATCAGAAATATAGATTGCATTTACTTTAGTTCACAAATCTTTTTTTTTTTTTTTAAGATTTTATTTATTTATTTGACAGAGAGAGATATCACAAGTAGGCAGAGAGGCAGGCAGAGAGAGAGAGGAGGAAGCAGGCTCCCTGCCAAGCAGAGAGCCCGATGTGGGGCTCGATCCCAGGACCCTGGGATCATGACCTGAGCCGAAGGCAGAGGTTTAACCCACTGAGCCACCCAAGGCGCCCCACAAATCTTTTTTTTATTTAAAACAATAAATACTTGAAAACACTTTATAAAAGATAAGCTTAGTAACTGCAACTTAACTTATGAATTTGTATCAGTTCAAAATATATATTCTAGATATTGACGGGCAGATGTAATCATTTATGTTTGAATGTTTGTTGTAGAGGAATGGGGAAATGTAAACAAAGTGACACAGAGAAGATCCTAGAGTTCTAGTACAGCAGTAAGAAATATTTTGACTGTAATGATATTCAAAGTTATATATATTTTTTTATTGTGTTATGTTAGTCACCATAAAATAAATCATTAGTTCTTGATGCAGTGTTCCAAGTTTCATTGTTTAGGTACAACACCCAGTGCTCCATGCAATACATGCCCTCCTTAATACCCATCACCAGGCTCAAAGTTATATTGTTAAAATGCATCACATTCTGTGAACAAAGTTGTCTTATCTTTGTCTTTAAAAAATGTTGTTTTATAGCATAAAATGGTATATTTATTATGACATTTGATAATTATTTTCTTTGCTTGTCCTCTTGGACAAGTTTAGGTTTATATCATTCTATTATTTTTTCTTGGAAACTACCTAATAAGAATTGAAAGATTTTCCACATCACTCAGGTTTAGGGAAGTACAAATCATGAACCATAATGAGATAGAACCTCACAGTGGTCGGACTGGCTAAAATTAACAAGACAGGAAACAACAAATTTTGGTGAAGGTGAGGAGAAAGGGGAACTCTCCTACAAAGTTTATAGGAATGGTTCATGATTTGTACTTCCCTAAACCTGAGTGATGTTGAACATTTTCTCATGTGTCTATTGGCCATTTGTTTATACACAATGAAATATTACTCTGCCACTAAAAAGAATGACATCTTGGCAATTGCAACCATGTGGATGCAACTGGAGGGTGTTATGGTAGGTGAAATAAGTCAGTCATGGAAAGTCAAATACCATATGATCTCACACATATGTGGAGTTTAATAAACAAAACAGATGAAAATAGTGAGAGGGAAGGAAAAATAAAACAAGAGAAAATCAGAGAGGAAGGCAAACCATAAGACACTCTTTACTGTAGGGAACAAACTGAGGGTTGCTGGAGGGGAGGTTAGTGGGGAATTGAGTTGGGTGATGGGCATTAAGGAGGGAACTTGATGTAATTAACACTGGGTGTTATATGCAAATGTTGAATCACTGAATTCTACCTCTAAAAACTAATAAAACAACATACATAAATTAAATTGGATTTAAATAAATAAAATATTTTAAAAACAAAAAAAAAGCTGAAAGAATTTTTAAAAATTGGGATGATAATTCAATATATGTTTTGAAAAAAATTAGAAAAATATTTAGTATGTTAAGTGGTTTTGAGGCAAACTGCACTTTAGTGGATTGACTGAAAACATTGAATTATAAAACAAGTAGACTTTGGCTTGATAACACTGATTTCATTTTATTAACTGTGGTTCTAAGAAAAATCAGCTCAGAAAAACTGACTGTTAGGTAAAAAGATTTTGACTTTTCTTTTCTTTTTGTTTAATTAGAAGTTTCTTGGGTTAATGTTAAATGGGGAAATCAGACATTATGACCACAATTGGTTAAGTCAGAAGTGAAGATATGCTGTTCTTTTAAATTATTAAATGTCCTGAGAAGCACATCAATATAAAATATATGTGAATGATGAAGAGAACAATATGCCATTAATATTTCATTGAATGTTTTGTCTTTTAAGGAAATGGCTTACTGTGGAATGTAGAGCTGCAGCTGGAGACACTGCTCTAGCTCCTTGTTATCAGGTACTTGAGGATTAAAGGAACAGGAAGGTGGTGTCTGTTCTGTACAAGATCTCAAGGAACGGAAATACCTCAAGATTATTATGTTTTATTTTCTCTAACCATTCCCCCACGGGATATTACTCCATAGACTTGCCAACACTAATAAGCCTTCTTTTCTGACCAGCACAATTATCCCCGCTGAGTCTGTTCTTTGAAATGGCTTAAGAAATGGTTGCTGGATAGTGACCAAAGAAGGTTGTCTTTGATTGGGAGGAAAGCAACTCTACCAACTAGTGTTTAATGATAGCCAAAGTGCTTAGCATCTATGCAGTTTACATAGCTTCATGTTTTCAGCAAGGCCAAACCAATATTTGTTTCATGAACAAACTTCTGAAGTTGTATATAATATTTTTGAACCAACTTTTTCTCCATTGAAGGACTCTATAATGTTCACTTTTAATAGTTCTCACCAGTAGGAAAAAAAAAAAAGCAAAACTACAGGAAAACACTTAAAGTACTCACTCTAAATTCTCAGAATCCTGCCTCTCCCACACACACACTCACATGTATGTAATTATCCTCCAAGATGCTTCAACAATTGAGATAATTTTATCACATTCTTACATGTTTTGAAATCTTCACAAAAATGTTTCTTAATTATTCTTAGACTTTAATAACATAGTATTCAATAAAGTATTATGCATCCCAATGTTGTATATAATAGCAATACAACATTAAAAAGACAATTTAATATATAATTAAGGAAATGTTTAATAAAATTGTGACATTTCCTTATAAAGAATGATATATAGTCATTAAGTATTTTTAAATGTTTAAATCGCCATTCCTTATCTATCATTTTTTTTTAAGATTTTATTTATTTATTTGACAGACAGAGATCACAAGTAGGCAGAGAGGCAGGCAGAGAGAGAGGAAGGGAAGCAGGCTCCCTGCTGAGCAGAGAGCCCGATGCGGGACTCGATCCCAGGACCCTGAGATCATGACCTGAGCCGAAGGCAGCGGCTTAACCCACTGAGCCACCCAGGCGCCCCCTTATCTATCATTTTTAACATGGAATTTCACAGTATGCTAAAAGTTATAAACAGTATAAACATATATGGTTATTTACTATGATTGTACATAAATATATTTCTATGCATAGAAAAGCCTTGCAAAATATGTAGCAAAAGTATTAACAGTGGTTATTTCTGGACTGACTACAAGATAATTATTTTCTTTTCCTTTAGACTTTCCAGTACATCTGAATTTCATGCAATAATATTACTTTTATAATATGAAGAAAATTATTTTTAAAATGTTAAAATAAAAATTTTAATTGAAATCAAATTTAACATATAACTCCACAATGAGACCTGAGTAAACAAAATATTGGACAAAATATATTCCAGCTCTTAGGACACTGAAAACCTTATTGTCTTCTCACCAACATACATGTTTTATTTATTCATGTATTTATTTATTAGATATTTTGAAACATATCATATGTGAAAAGCATTTAATAAGTGGTGACTATACACTGTAAGTCTGATTAGTCCCTCTTTTTTATTGTATGTTTTCTAAAGAAATTGGTAATAACATGGTGGACAGGGGAAGTTATATCAATGTTCATGTTGAATTTGATAACTATTACCTTTAAAGTATATCTAAAAAATAATTGTGTGCATGATCATTATGTTTTATTTTGTTTCTTGCACTATATAATTTGAAGGGTCCGCGATTGTCTATCATTGTTTTTGTTGAATCTAACACTGTTCTATTCAAATAGTGTTTTCTTTTTTTTTTTTTTTTTTGACAGACAGATCACAAGGAAGTGGAGAGGCAGGCAGAGAGAGGGAGAGGAGGAAGCAGGCTCCCCGCTGAGCAGAGAGCCCAATGTGGGGCTTGATCCCAGGATCCTGGGATCATGACCTGAGCCAAAGGCAGAGGCTTAACCCACTGAGCCACCCAGGTGTCCCCAAATAGTGTTTTCTTAATACAAAGGTTTGTATATAAACAAATAATAAATAATAAATTTAATAAATAATAATTTAATATTAATTAATTAATAATTATTAATTTTTAATAATTATAATTTTAATTATAATAATAATTAATTAATAATTAATAATTAATAAATAATTTTTAGCAAATTGTCTCTTATGTGTCTCCTATGTGTTTCATAACATCAGAATGTCTGGAACCATTTCACTTCTAATGTATACATACTTCTTGTCGAAGTTTCCCAAATTGGGGTAAAATTCACTGAAATGCACAGTTCTTAAAAGTATAATTGAAGTTTTGATAAATACATAAAATCATGTAGCCACTACCACAAACAAAATATAGAACATTTCCATCATACCAGAAAGTTTCCTTGTGTTGTGTTCCCTTCCAGTCATTCACATAGGGAATCTCTCTTCTGATTTCTATTATCCCACTACATATGTGTATATATATATATATATTTCTATTATCCCACTATATATGTGTGTGTGTGTGTATATATATATATATGTAAATAATTGGAATCATTTGTATTCTTTTGTGTTTTGATCCTTGCATATGACATAATACATTTGAAAGTATGTTTATGAATGTATGTTAAGACTTGCTGAACTATATATCTATTATATATCTATATAATAGATAGATAGATATATTTCTATTATCCCACTATATATATGTATATGTATGTGTATATATATATATATATATATATATATATATATAATTGGAATCAATTTGTATTCTTTTGTGTTTTGATCCTTGCATATGACATAATACATTTGAAAGTATGTTTATGAATGTATGTTAAGACTTGCTGAACTACTGTTCATTCTTTTTTTTTTATTAACATATAATGTATTATTTGGTTCAGGGGTACAGGTCTGTGATTCATCAGTCTTACACAATTCACAGCACTCACAATAGCACATACCCTCCCCAGTGTCCATCATCTAGCCACCCCATCCCTCCCAGCCCCCTCCACTCCAGCAACCCTCAATTTGTTTCCTGAAATTAAGAGTCCCTTATGGTTTATTTCCCTCTTTGGTTTCATCTTGTTTCATGTTCCCCTCCCTTCCCCTATGATCCTCTGTCTTGTTTATCAAATTCCTTGTATCAGTAAGATCCTATGATAATTGTCTTTTTCTGGTTGACTTATTTTGCTTAGCATAATACCCTCTAGTTCCATCAACATCATTGCAAATGGCAAGATTTTGAAATTTTTGATGGCTGCATAATATTCCGTTGTGTATATATACCACATCTTCTTTATCCATTCATCTGTTGATGGACATCTAGGTTCTTCCATAGTTTGGCTATTGTGGACATTGCCACTATAAACATTGAGGTGCATGTGACCCTTCAGATCACTACATTTGTATCTTTGGGGTAAATATCCATTAATACAATTGCTGGCTCATAAGGTAGTTTTATTTTCAACTTTTTGAGGAATCTCCATACTGTTTTCCAGGGTGGCTACACCAGCTTGCATTCCCACCAACAGTGTAGGAGGGTTCCCCTTTCTCCACATTCTCGCCAACACCTGTCATTTCTTGACTTGTTAATTTTAGCCATTCTGACTGGTGTGATGAGGTATCTCTTTGTGGTTTAGATTTGTATTACCCTGATGCTGAGTAAGTTGTTGAGTGTTGAGCACTTTTTCATATGTGTGTTGGCCATTTGGATGTCTTCTTTGCAGAAATGTCTGTTCATGTCTTCTGCCCATTTCTTGATTGGATTATTCTTTGCATGTTGAGTTTGGTAAGTTCTTTATAGATTTGTCTGCTATGTCAATTGCAAATATCTTCTCCCATTCTGTCAGTTGTCTTTTGGTTTTGTTGACTGTTTCCTTTGCTGTGGGAAAGTTTTGATCTTAAGGAAGGCCCAATAGTTCATTTTTGCCCTTGCTTCCCTTGCTTTTGGTGATATTTCTAGAAGGAAGTTGCTCTGGTTGAGGTCAAAGAGGTTGCTGCCTGTGTTCTCCTCAAGGATTTTGATGGATTCCTTTTTCACATTGAGGTCTTTCATCCATTTTGAGTCTATTTTTGTGTATGGTGTAAGGAAACGGTCCTGTTCATTTTTTTTTATTGCTGAATAGGATTTTATTATATGACCATACTTGACTCTGATTATCGATTTTTTTCATTGATGAACATTTTAGTTGTTTTAAGTAGTAGGAACTTAAAGCTTCTGTCAGCATTCATGCACAAGTTTTCTTTTTAATGTAAGTTTTCATTTTTCTTGGGTAACTATATAGTCAAGGATTTTCTGAGGAGATGCATGTTTAACTTCTTAAGAAAATGCCAAACTGTTTTTAAAAGTGGTTGTACATTTTTACTCTTGCATCTGAGTATGCGAGAGTTCCAGTTTCTCTGCATTCTTGACAATAGTTGGTAATGTCAATCTTTAATTTTAGTCATTTTGAAGGTATGAAATGATTTCACATGTGTGTTAATTTCCCTGATGAATAAAGGTGAACTTTGGCTTATTGATTATTAGCATCTTTATTTTATTAAATGTCTTTTCAAACTCCTTTCCCAATTAAAAAACTGTGGTTGTACTAATTCAAAAAGGTATAGGCATCCCTAAAATTGCCTCACTATTTGTAATAGCCAAGATATGGAAGCTACCCAAATATCCATCACAAGATGAATGGATAAAGAAGATGTGGCATATATATAAAGAGAATATTACTCAGTCATAAAAAAGAATGATATTTTGCCATTTACAATGATGTGGATGGTTCTAGAGGGTTTAATGTTAAGTGAAGTCAATCAGAGAAAGACAAATATGACATGATTTCACTTACATGGAGTTTAAAAAACAAAACGAAACAAAACAAATGAGCAATCAAAGAAGAGATATAAAAAAAGACTTTTCAATATAGGGAATAAACTGGTTGCCAAAGGGGAGGTGAGTGAAGGAGATGGGTGAAATAGATGGAGGTGATTAAGAGTATAGCTATCATGATGAGCACTGAGTCGTGTATAGAATTGTTGCATCATTGTATTGTACACCCAAAGTTGAAGGTAAAAGATAAAATAAAACAATGAAAATAAATTTTTAAAAAGTAGTAGTTGTTTTTTTTAAGTATTGATTTGTTGAAGATTTTTCTATATTCTAGATCAAAGTTTTTGTTAGATATATGTATTGTAAATATTTTCTCCTAGACTGTGACTTGCTTTTACATCTTCTTAATGGTGACTTCTGATTAATAAAAGTTAAACATCTTTTTATTCATCTACATTTACTTTTAACTGTTGCTCTAACAAATTGCCTAAAGCTTAGCAGTTTCAGCAGCACAAATTTATAATCTTAAATTTCTGTAAATTTCACAGAGCTAAATGGGTTTCAAAGAGCTAAAACTAGGAGGTCAGCACACCACATACCTTGCTGGGGCCTCCAAGGGAAAGATCTGATCCTTGTCCATCAACATAGTTGGCAGAATTCAGTTCCTTGCAATTTTAAGGACTGAGATCCTATTCTCTTGATGGCTGCCCAGATTCCAGAGGTTTCCTGCATTCTTTGGCTCATGACTCCTTCCTCCATCTTCAGAGCCAGAAATGATGGACTGAGTTCCTCTAACACTTTGAATCTGTTTTTCACTCCTTTCTGATCCAGTTGCTTTTAAGGACTCATGTGGCTAGATTGGAACTACCAGGTAATCTCCCTACTCAAGTTCCACACTCTTTTTCACATCTGCAAAGTACCTTTTCACATGTAAGGTAACATATCCACAGATTCTGGAGATTAAGGCATAGACCATTATTATGTCTATAAATCTACAAATACATGTCTACAAATTGTTCTTTCATCATTAGTGCCTTTGCTTTCTTTTTTAGCACAAAGGTTTTTTTTTATGATGGCTTCAATAAGTTTTATAGTTTTAACTTTATGTTTAAGTCTATTATCCATCTCAAATTAACTTTGATGTGTGGTGAGAGATTTGAAGTTGAGGTTCATTTTTCATTTTTCATTTATTTATCCACTTGTAACAGTGCCATTTGTCAAATTTGGAGTCATTGATTCTTAATTTACAGTTAATTCTGATTCCCAGGAGCTTTTTTTCTCTACTTATGCCTAAAATGTCGACTCTATCCTGCATTGTTAACATCTGTCTTAAAAAACAAGTTTAAACTTCTTCATATTAATTTGCCTTTTTCTTTGAATATTTGAGGTTTTCTCCCCTGAATGTAAAATATGTATATACAGATGATTATAGTGCTTATCATTGGCTTAATGTTAAATGTTTTAAATTGTTTTTTAAAAAGCTGTGTTTGTGTGTGTGTAAATATCTATATCTATATATATCTATATTTTTATCTACGTATCTATATATATCTATATCTTTATATATCTATCTATCTATAGATAGATATAGATATATATAGATATATAGATATATATCTATATATCTATATATATCTATATCTTTATATATCTATCTATCTATATATATATCTTTATCTATATATCTATATCTATCTATCTACCTATAGATAGATAGATAAAATAAACTTCCAGATTGGAAAAAAAAAAGATATTTTCCCCAACTTCCTAAAAGGAAAGCAGATGAGACTTCATATTCTTGAGTTGTGGGTTACATTTGCTTAGATGTAGTAACAGCATTTCTTTTTTAGATGTGTGTTCTGGACAAGTAGGGAAAGATTGTCCTAGAGACAATCTCTTGCATACACACAGACCCAGAGCATGGCTTTGTTCTCAAAACTTCTTGTCTACTAAAGGATTTGATCAGATTTCCTGGAAGAGGAGGTGATTTGTTGATATTGTTTCAAAAGGACAGAGGAATTCACCTCTTACTGGAGAATAACTTCCCCAGGATTGGGAGAGACAGATTAGACTTTCTGATTTCTTAGAAAGGTAGAGACTCTGCCCTATTCACACAGAGTAGCATGGGTATGGCTGCTGTATTGTATCATTCTGGGGGTTTCTATTGACATAGCAAAGAAAAGTGAAAATGCCCCTGTAGTTTTGTATCTCAGTGTTTGGCACATGAAGCTGTCAAGACCTTGTAAGAAGGTGGTCACAGAAATGCCTGTATGAATTTGCTGCTAAGACTATGGCCTTAACAGAAATGCAGAGGGTTGAAAGGCTAATCTGTATTCAGATGAATGAAGATCATCTATACAGCCTGTCTAGACAATATTATCAGATACAGTAATTGATAGTATCATCATTTAGCAAAAATACTGATAATGGTCAGTACGTTTTGATTGTAAGAGACTCTCCTTACAATCAAGGTAGCTTGGCCTTGGATTATGAACCAAGAAAGGGGGAAGGAGCCATGCAAAGCAGGTGATCTAAAACTTGCTGCTTTCATAGGAAATGAGAACTAAAATTAAATTGATTTAATTAATAAAAAGCTATTGATGTCAAACTTATATGTATTTACATCATATGTTTCATATTTAGGTGGTTTTTAATTTTGCTTTTGTCCTTAATTCTATATCGTTAGTTTTTTTTTCTATTCATTAAATTTACTTAAAACCGTGATCTGAAATTCTAATGCATATTCCATAATACAGATGTACCATATTTATTTTATAATTTCTGATTAATTTTTAATAGTTGTCAAATTCTTTCTAAGAAGTAGTTTATCAAATTATTCTCCCATTCATCATCAGTGTTTGGTTGTAGTGCCTATATTACATGTCTCAGAGCTGAGTTCATCTTGTTTCTGCTTAATAGGTAAAAATGTCAGTGATTTTAAGAAAACTTTTAGAAAACTTTTTTCCTCGAAAACTGTTTTTATTTGTTCAAACCATTGGGATCATCATGCATAATTTTTCCAAATATTTATTAAAAATCTCAATTCAAATGAGGGCTTATTAAGATATTTATAGAATATCAAATGTTATGCTTTCTTTATTAGCAGCAACCCACTTACAAATATTCTATAGATATTGTTTTGGCTTAAAGACCCGAGAATCCAGCAGATTTTTTTCTCATTTTAGATTATTTTGTTAATTTGTATTCTATGGGTAATTTAGAATTCAGTTATTTCAATCCATTAAGCACAAATAGATTTGCCCAAAGTGCATTTTCATATCACCCTGTTTATCTTTCTGGAGTAATCTGTACTAGGTTTTGAAGTCAGCAGATGATGACAATAAGCCTAGTTCCTAGGTCTTCCAAGTATCATGGCTGCATCCTTATCCTGGACTGAAGCTTCCTGAATATTCTTCTTATTCTATAAACTTGTATAAAAGATAACCCATAAAAGTTTGGGTCTGCTTCGTGTAATGTTTAGGCCAGGCTCAGTATAAGTTACACTGAATGCAATTCACGAAAAATTACAATAATCAAATTATAAATCAATTATGAAAATGCAATTACAATAATCAAAATTAACTGGAAAGAAATGTAAAATTTACTTAAAGTCTTTTAAATAATGTTTAAAAAAATATTCCATTCAAAACACACATCAAATCTTTTTGCAGTCACTTTCTTTTGCCTGTTCTCTCTCTAATGATAGCTAGCTTCAAAATCTTTCTCCATATCTGGTCCACTTCCTTTTAAATTATCTTAAATGTAGATGCTGAAGCTATGTATCAGTTATCTATTGTTATGACAATGTTGCCAAGCAATACACAGCAAACCCCAGGCATAAACAAATATTTTTTAGCTGACAAAACTGAAGGGTTCATTTGATTTGTGCTGGGCTCACACATGCATCTATCATCAGCTACAGGCCAGTTAGGCAGCTCTGCTGATCTTGGCCAGGTTCATTCATATACTAAAATTAGCTGCTTATTGATTGATCTAGAATAATTTGGATTGCAGTGGTTGAGAGCATTTGGGACTGTCCCCTGTGTCTCATCCTTTAGCGGTTTCACACAGACATGTTATGTTTTTGTTTGTTCGTTTGTTTTAAAGATTTTATTTATTTATTTGACAGAGAGAGAGATCACAAGTAGGGAGAGAGGCAGACAAAGAGAGAGGGAGGAAGCAGGCTCCCCCCTGAGCAGATAGCCAGATGCGGGGCTCCATCCCAGGACCCTGAGATCATGACCTGAGCCTAAGGCAGAGGCTTAACCCACTAGCCACCCAGGTACCCCTCAGATATGTCCTTTGAATGATGATGTCGGAAGGCAACAAGCGTCAAACCAATTGAACAAATACTTTTCAAGTCTCTGCTTTCATTACATATGCTAACATCTTATTGGCCAGGACATGTCACATGGCAGAACAAAATCCAGAGTGGAAATTAAGAGTTAAGTGTAATGAGCTTCAGTGCAATGTAGGAAGTAGAGAAGAATCAGGGCCATTAATAAGAGGCAAGTTTTATTTTTCTCATTGTGTGTATGTGTGTGTGTGTGTGTGTGTGTGTTTCTCTACCCTTTTCCAATACAACTGTAGATAGCCCTTTAGGCCTATCTCAATTTGGCCCTCCAAATTTGCTTTGGTTTGTATAATTAAAATGAAGGAGTAGTTAAGGTAGAACTAACATCAGTGTGGGTATGTGAATTAAACATAAGTGGAGGGGAAATAAATAAAACGTGTAATGTTTGGGAAAAGGGAAAGAGGCTGTGAATTTTTCATATGTTAGTGTTTTTATCTTGTTACCAAAAAGAGTAATGTTTGAAAAGTGTATGTCCTAAGAGCATGTTCTTCCACTGCAGAAGCTGCCCCCAGAGAAAAGCTCAGGCTTTGCTCTAGCTATTAGGGAATCATTGCTCTTTGGCCTGCTCATCTGAATGCAATATTATTCAAAATCAGAGATCCCACTGGAGCAATACTATGGCCCAGATGGTCAAATTATAACATCTACTATTCCATTTTTTCCGGCTCAAATAATTTCTCTCAAGATTAATGGTGAATAACTGTGGAGTGAAAACTAGTATTTTATCAAGTGCTTGAATAGATCCAAATTTTCCTCAGAGGTACTTCAGCAGGCCATGACATTTGTAAAACTGGCAGATGAGGAGTAAGACAAGTCAGACCCTCAATTTTTATAATAAAATATAATTTTCCCTTAGGATTGTCTGATATTCAAAGTATGAATCATGAACAATGGGTTATAGAAACAGAAAAATGGTTTTGTTTTCTGTCTCCACTTCTTATTAATTTTATATTCTTCAGAGTTTTAATTAATAGCATTATGTTTCAATTTCCTCCTCAGTATAATGGAGGCAGTAAGATATTTTTAAAATAAATGTACTAAAATGAAAACATTTAAAGCGATGTCTCGTGACATTGTACAAGAGCATCAGTACCCGACTCCTTGGTTCCTATTAAAAGTCCAACTAATGTATACTCTGGAGAAAATGACTAAAAGCAATGATATCCATTTTTTCCACTATGACAATGATTCTCAGCCTTGGCTGCATATTAAAATTACCTGGGGAGTTTATGAAAAGCTATACCTGGGATCAACTAGAGACCAATTAAGTCAGTATCTGTAGAGGGGTGGAGTTTAGGTATTCATGTTTTTTGGCAAAATTCCCTAGGTTATTGTGATGAAGAGTCAGTGTTCAGAACTATTGCTTTCAACTAGTGGTTCTCAGTGTAGCTCGAAGAGGAGTGCCAGCAGTAGGGACAGCACCTGGAGCTTGTCCAAAATGCAAATTCTCAGGCCCTTCCCCAGATCTGCTTAATCAGAAATGATGGACGTGGAGAACAGCAGGGT
Source organism: Lutra lutra (assembly GCF_902655055.1). Classification (NCBI taxonomy): domain Eukaryota; kingdom Metazoa; phylum Chordata; class Mammalia; order Carnivora; family Mustelidae; genus Lutra; species Lutra lutra. Next base: position 105,123,625 of record NC_062283.1, read on the forward strand.
TGTGTCTTAATAAGCCCTTCAGGTGATTCTGACACACTATACAGTTTGAGAACCACGGATGTAATCAGTAGCAATCAAATTTAATGAATAAAAACTCATCTAAAGTACTTGTTCAACATGTGGATTTTGTTTGTCAATACCCTAAGAAATTTCCACCAAAAAACAGTTGAAATTTTACTGTTGTATGCTACAATTTAATCTGAAAAATGACTCCAAAATGTCAATTTAAGTTCTATACTTAGAGATTCTGCATAATGGGTTGGGGTTGGAGTTTAGCAAACTACATTTTTAAAGCACCCAGAAGATCTTGTTCCAGAGGACCAACCTCTTATTTGGGTAGTATGATTTATAGTCCTCTATCACTGTAGAACACAGAATATGTGTATATGTATATGTTTATGTAAATGTCAGTACTTTTAAGCAATAACCCTTACAGAAATGCCTTCATGAAAATATATTTTCAGGCTACTTTTGGCATAATATTCATAAAGATTAAAAAAGGAAATGACGGGGTGCCTTGGTGGCTCAGTCATTAAGCTTCTGCCTTTGGCTCCGATCATGATATCAGGGTCCTGGGATCGAGAGGCTCCCATCAGGCTCCCTGCTCAACAGGGAGTCTGCTTCTCCCTCTTTCACTCCCCCTTCTTGTGTTCCTTCTCTCACTGTGTCTCTCTCTGTCAAATAAATAAATAAAATCTTAAAAAAACAAAAAACAAACAAACAAAAAAAACCAAGAAATAGCTTCATGCCAAAATGTTCTATATTTTCTCTATAAATGTTTTCATTATGTTCAGTAGTTCTCTTTATAAAACCAGGAAAATGTATTATAATAATATACTATACTTTATATGTATAAATGTATATTTATACATTTATTATATATAGTTATATATAAAACTATATAAGGATAAAATTAATTTCCAAGTAAATTATCATCTATACTGATTACTGAAACAAATTTTCTTATTCAAACAATTAAAGTAATATTTATATTTCATTTTTGCTATAGCTGCCAGATAATTTATAGCCACATTTAGTATCAATTATAAAACTATACTGAGTTACGTATTTGATATTTTCTCCCTTGTGGTATTTTTTGTCTTGACAATTTTCTTGAATGTATCCTTTATTATGTCCCCTTAAACTCTTAATGAATGTAGTAACAAGATGAGAAATACTATAATAAATATTAACCTTCAAGGTAATTTAAACCCCATTTAGGACATTCAGTCATCCTGAATTAGGACATTCAATGAACACAATCCACTGGTTTAAGAATTCTAAGAAGAGGAATATCAAGTACTGGGCAGTTTTTAAAAAGACAGCTGGAAATAATTTTTAATACTTATTTAATTTAATACAAATTTTCAGTTAAAACTCATAACACATCTGTCAATTGTCTAAATATGTTAGACAACAAGACTGTTCTGAGAACTCAATTTCTGGGTTTCAGTGAGGAAAAAAAAATGTATTCTGTAGATTATGTAAATCTATATTGAGAACTACACGACCTGTTCACCTGAATGTTCCTGAGTAGGAACATATGGTTCTGATAAACTCTCACTGTGTGGCTCACACTCACAGATTCTGCAAGTCTGGCTGTTTCTCTGTCTTTGAGTGGAGTTGTTCTCAATACATCCTTGTAGCCTAACAGTCAAATTTTAAATATCCATTTGGAATTTGCAATATAAATATGAGAATACCCACATTTTGTTTTCAATAGCCCTCTCAATATGTGAATTAGGCTCACAGCCATGGTGTGACTAAAAAAAGAAAAAAAAGAAGAAGAAAAGAAAAGCAGAAAGAAAAGAAAAAGAAGAGAAGAAAAAAGAAAAAGAAGAGAAGGGAAGGGAAGGCGAGGGGAGGGGAAGAGTGGGGAGGGGAGGGAAAGGAATTAAAAAAGAAAAGAAAAGAGAAGAAAGAAAAGAAGAAAGCAGTTAACTTGGGAATATATCAAGCTATAGACTTAAAGAAATTCATTTTGTTTTTAAAGGCAGTCAAGTTTGTGAATACTTCCTTAGGACTTCTCTAAGAGATAGTAAATCAACATATTTTACATATTTTCCACACTTCACTAAGCTTTTATTAAACCAAGGATTCCAATAGTGCATGTAAAAATTCATATTTCTTTATCCATAGAAGTCCATGGACTAGTCTCTTCATGTATTATGATGAAAAAAAAATACCACTGAAAAGACAGATGTTTATGATTATCTTTTTCTAGAGAACATGTGCCTCTGAGTATGCCACGTGCAAGGGAGAGTCTCAGCATACAAAGTGGCCTGATTTCTATGTCTATGCAAGCAATTTTATTTTCAAAATATTAGAAATATTTTTAAATTTAAACACACTACAAATTTTGTTTTTTAAAAGAGAATTAACCATGTCTTATCAGGTGAAGAGTTTTTGCAATGCTAACCATTAAAAAGTTGCTGAATTTTCAGCCAGACTCACCCATTTTTAAGCACATAAATCACATTTTACTTTTAAATCTTCAGGTGTAACACATAAATTCAAGCATAGGACACTTTAAACATATAGCTTAATGAATCAGCTATATTGCCATTTTTTATTTTTTTATTTTTTTAAAGATTTTATTTATTTATTTGATGGAGAGAGATCACAAGTAGGCAGAGAGGCAGGCAGAGAGAGAGAGAGGGAAGCAGGCACCCTGCTGAGCAGAGAGCCCATTGCAGGACTCAATCTGAGGATGCTGGGATAATGACTTGAGCTAAAGGCAGAGGCTTAAGCCACTGAGCCACCCAGGCACCCCTTGCCATTTTTTTAAAATAAAAAGCATGATGTGAATTGCTAAAGGGCCTGAGGGTTCAGCAACACTCTACGAATAAATTTCAACCACCTCAGGAACAACAGTCTAGAAGGTGGCTGGTATGGCACTGATGAAGCAAAGTCCCTGGTCTATAGGCTTGTAATAAAGAATCTGACTCCATTTTGATGTTTGACTGCTGACAGCTTTCAAGAGCCACTCCCCATCCCCACTGCCTCCTGTCTGAGCAAGCCAAGAAAGTCCAAGTCCTCCCTCCTTTGGCAAATGTGGGAACTTCAAACTCCACAATCCTGGTCCACATGGGAGTTCTCATTCTGACCTCTCCCATTAACTACCATAAAACCCCAAACAAGTTTTTCCTTTCTGCCCTGTTAGTCATTTTCAATAGTGATTGGGGAGACAAGCACACTCTCCCCAGAGATTGCCATTTTGTGAGTAATAAACCTTTTAGTACCCTCTTGGCTCATGTGCGGCTTCATCAGTCTGAAAAGCTGAACCAGGTTTGTGAATGAAGGTCCATTCTTCCTCTGTGGGGTGATTACAACAATGTTGAATTACACATTATGTCTATGATTTGGAAACTAAATTTTACAGCTTAAATGAATTTCCTCTTTGTTTTGAGAGTCAGTCGATGATCAGGCAGCTTGGCTAACAGCACACACTTGATTTACAGAAGGACTTGGATGAAATCTAGGTTCCACCATGGTGACACTTTTCTAACTCACATCCTTTATGTGAATGGAAAAGTTAAAAGTGAATGTACAAATGTTAATGATATAGAAGGAGTATTAACTTTTTATAAAAGGAATTTAGTTTACATGCACATTTCAAAATCACTGTCCTCACCTTTAAAGAGCTTCTATTCCTTCTGTGAACCTCAAACTTCCATCATGCTATAGATCAGTTTATTAAAATTTGTTGGCTACTTTCTCAGGTAGTTCATCCTCCTCCCTTTAAATTGTTATATTTATAGTTACTATTAAAGCTTTTCCTGCAATCTTCTCTTTCCTATTTAAGATACTAAATCTATATTAATTCAGGAGTCATCAGATTAATAATTCTCTGAAGACACAGAAATTCTGTCTTCTTTAATCATTGTTATCTCCAATGCCAAGAAAAATAAAAGGGATTATCATGTATAGTATTCAATAAAGATTTTTGAATGTATGGATGAATGCATCAATAAAAATATCTCTGAAAATGTGTAATACAGCCTTCACAAATTGGAAAACTTCTCACATTTTGCAGTAGCAACTTAAAAAAAGTCATTCAAGTCAAATTATTTGCTGCTTTTATCAATGACACCAATTGCTTGTTAAACACACATCTTTCCCAGCATTGGACTAATTTCTTTGACTGTGTTATTTAACTTTCTTTCCTCAAGAATCAGTAAAGTAGGTTTTATTTCCATTTTACAGCTACAATATATCTCTTTTAGAGGATAATTAACATGCCAAATATTTCTCTCATTTCTTCCTTTTAGCATAGCTTGGTAAACAAGAGTAGTAGAGATTGGGACTCTGCCCCTTCCTGAATGGTGGAACAATAATGACAGTAAAGTCGGAGCATTTCTGGTAATCCCAGATTTTAGTTGAGCCTGGGGAAAAACAAACATACCAGCTGACCCAGAATCTAGGTCCTGTTCAAAATTGTCTTGAAGAAGTAATGCATTTTCATCCACCGTCCTTCCCAGTATGATTTAGTTGTATATATTGTTTCATTCGTGTGTTATTCACACACAGTTACTAGGTGCCTACTCTATGCCAGATAGCATTTTTTTCAGTGGTAGCCAGTCACAATCCCTCTGTGTGTGGAACTTCAACCTAGTGGGGAAGAGGGAAAAAACAGATAAGAATCAGGTTGAAAAGAGTAAAATATTTTATTCTTAATGAAAAAGAGTTTATATTATATGAACAAAATTTATTCTATGAGCCCCTCCCCCCACCACATACATACACAAGGAATTGTCATAAAGAAAGAGTGAATGCTGTGGTGGCTACCTGATAAGAAAAGTTGACCAAACTAAACCCTTTCCCAGAACATCCTGCCTCAGAGGACTGTACTAAGCTGAGATTCTTCAAAGGAAAGATACGTTATGAAGAACAGTAATATTTTCAGACCCCAGCCCGAAGATCATGGGAACATCCATGAACCATGCGGCTGAAAGTACAGGTCAGCTCGGTCGACTGCTAATTGTAGTACTCAATGCCCAATATGCTAGGACCTCCTTCAGTTCCAGGCAAAAATCACTAGTTAGATTATTAGTGTTCTTCATTGTTACAAAGTTTACTAAATTGTAGACATAAGTAGAGTTCTCCAAAACCAGCCTTTATCTTTAATGAAGCTAATATCATGGCTCCTCATCTGTTTGCGTTGGCTTTCAATTGGCTTTGAAGTCAGGAATAGAAGAACGGTGATATTGATTGGATTTCCCTAGATTTCTTTTTTTTTTTTAAGATTTTATTTATTTATTTGAGAGAGATCACAAGTAGGCAGAGAGGCAGGCAGAGAGAGAGGAGGAAGCAGGCTCCCCACTGAGCAGAGAGCCTGATGCGGGGCTCAATCCCAGGACTGGGATCATGACCTGAGCCGAAGGCAGAGAGGCTTTAACCCACTGAGCCACCCAGGCACCCCCCCCCCTAGATTTCTAATCATCACATTCACCATCAAAGTTTTAAACCCAGCTGGTCTGTTTTTCATCCTAGGCATTTCTTTTTTTATTCTCCTTCTCACTCTCTTAAACCTGTAATATTCTTCTCTCATAGCACATAACCCATAGACAAAACTCTTTTTTGTGTGACCTTGAGTTTTTGGATTACAATCTGCATCAAATTATGGCAGGGAACCTAGCTATTTCATTTACTATGGTATTCCTAGGAATTAGAACTTTACCTAGACAGTTACTAAGCAATAAAAATATTTCTTGACTATTAAATTCTCTTCTCTTGAGCCACACACTTTTTAAAGAGGCCTCATAGTTATCCTGTCAATTCATTTTATAATTATTTGTCTGATTTTTTAGATTTGCCCATAAACAGGATTATGTCATAGATAGGTATGAATTCAACTCAAATCCTAGGAAGCAATATGACAGAGGTCTGTTTGTATACACTCCTGTTTACTTTCTACTCAAACTGTGCCCATCACAAAGATGTTCATGTATTTTTCTTTGTGACATTTTAAAATCTCATATAAACAATGGATCTAACTATTATTTATGTCTAAATATGTGAATCATTCTTACTCTCACAGTGATATCTTCATTGATCCATTTGCAAGACAATGAGAATTCTAACAGTGCTGCTTATGCTATTATCATTTGCTTTTTTATATCTATCGAGTAAGATTAAAAATTTATTTTACTTTATTTTATTTTATTGTATTGTATTGTAATTTTTGAGAGAGAGAGCACAAGTTGGGGGAGAGGGAAAGAGACAATCTCAAGCAGGCTCATGCCTAGTATGGAGCCTGACATGGGGCTTGATCTCACCACCCTGAGATCATGACCTGAGCTGAAATCAAGAGTTGGACACGTAACTAACTGAGCCACCCAGTCACTCCATGTAAGAGTAACAATATAAAAGCTACTATGAGTCCTACAGACTGTTATTCTTGTGTGCCCACTACTGAAAATCTCTCTCTTGGACTAATTCCTGGGAATAGAGTTCAAGTATAGCTTTATATTACCTAACTTAAAAAAGGTTTTATTTCATATAATTGACATATATTCCATTGAATAGAGATTTTGCCTTATTACTTTTAACAATATGAAATATGGGTCTTTTGTATATTAGATATATATTATCATAAAGAAATTTCAACTTTTGTGTTATATGAATCACTAACTTAACCAACTAGTATTAATTAAGTTCTTCTTATGTACCAGAAATTATACAGGCCCTTTAGATGTTTACACAATGCAGAGTTTCTGGTCTCCAAGTACATGTGCATATGTTGTCTAGCAGTGAAGACCAACATATAAATAAATATTTATACAATGGAAGTATACATGGAGGGAAGAGAAATATCTGATATTTATTTATAAATATGTCCCATAGGAAGTTTTATTAAATAATCATTTCATTAGATCAGAACTATTTTTTCTTTTAATGGATAGGGAGACTAAGTATCAGAGAGGTCATCCAACTTGTCCAAGGTCATGGTAATTTGAGAACACATATTCAGGCTGGTTCAACTCTTGCTAGTATATTTTCATCTTCAATTTAGCTTCTTAGAAGGAATATCTATAAGAACAAGTTACAAGAACAAGATACAAGTTGTATTGTAATAGTGTAATAGTGTTAATAGGGTAGCTTTTGGATAAGGCTACCTAAATCCAGATGTGTCCTCTGCTACCAGGACACTTGGCCCCTTGATCTGTTGCTAGGAGACCACCTGAATCCCCTCTCCCTCTCCCATCACCTGTCTGTCTATTGAAATGCAAGGCTCTCCCTACCAAAAAAAAAGGGGGGGGGGGAATACAAGACTCCAAACAAAGACTAAGAGAGCTTCTTGTGTATGGCATTCCACTATTGCTAAACCTCAGGATGATAAACACTGCTTTCAACATTTGGGCATGTACAATCTCTAATGAATTCATGATCTTTGTTTGTATTACCTGATTACTGACCTCTCTTCTCTCACATAATCATCATTACAGAATTCATACAGAAGCTGACAATAATTAGTAATGGTTTTCATATGGCTAAGTTTTGCCCCTTCTTGTGCATTTCAATATTTAAATCTACTCCTGTTTTTTATTTTCTCTTTCTTGCTAGAAACTTCACATTCACCTCCAGAATACTATAAAGTTTAGTGACATCAGCTTCACATTTTAATCGTAATATGGTTAGGAAATTGGTCCATAATACCTCAGTGTACAAATGAACTGAGCTCAGAATAATTTCTGTTTTGTTCAAATTTGTATATGGTGTCTGATAAAGGCAACACCAAAAATTTTAACTAGTTTGTCTTAAGTAAAATAAATGGGAAGAGTTGAATATATCTTATAAAAATATTCCGTCAAAGTCAAATTTTTATGATTCAGAAGTGACTGAATAACTACTTCTGATGTTTTTGCTACTGTGAAGTTTTTCCCTAACACACATGAAATATCACAAAATAATTTATAACATTTTACATAGAAGAAAAAACATAAATCACTACTACATCGATGTAAAGTTAGAGAAACTACCTTTCACTGAAGCCCTTGAAATATAGAAGGACTCCTCTGGATATATTTGTTAGAAAGTGCCAGAGCTTTCATATGGCATGTCTGGTGAGAACATCAGTGGAATGCTACTTAGAAGAAATCCAGGAAACACCCCAAACAGTGACTGCCATAACGGTATCGGCACCTTGATCCCATCTCTTCATAAACTTTTGGGATGATTCATTACTGAGTTCCTAAAATATGATGAGAATGGCAAAACCAGCCAGTGGTAAGTTTATTAAGCAAGGGAAAGTTGTCTGTATTCTTCCAGTTCATGTTGGATATCGAAGTGAATTTGCATGCTCTCAATTTCTCACTACGTGGCTTTTAAAGACCAATGCCTCTGTAGATCATTCTGTTGATGTCTTTCTCATGACAGTCATCTGATAGAAATGTGGAAAGTGGTCTAAGTCTGGCATCAAAAGGTTTTGATTTTGGTTCTATTTTTCTTAGAATATTCATAGTCAATCCACATCACCTCAGAGTTTAAACAGACCTTGGAGGTAAGAACAACAGCAACAAGTATCCACACCTTCTGAACAGAGATGAATGATTGCTCGTGCATCACTTCCTAAGAGAAAAGAACAGTTCTGCTGCCCTTAGTCCATTACCCAGATTCTGACCGAATAAGTAAGTCCAGAAATTGATGGATATGTGAGTGAGAATCTTTCTTTGTTGGATTTTCAGTCAAAAAAAGAGCTAAATGTATCTAGTTGCCTCCTCATTGGAGCAGAAATAGCAGGACACTTTCTACAACTTCAAGGCATCTTCTGTATATGAATGGGTTCAAGTTAATCAGGGACCTATACATAGTGTCTCCTGGAATTTGAGCCACACAAAGATTGATGCTTGACTCTACTGGAAGGTTCTATGGGATAGTATGGATGCAACTGCCACTGACAGAAAGTGTTGAGAGTGTTTCTTTGGAAGTGTTTGCATTTAAATGTTCCTTGGAATTAGGTGGGTACTACAGAAGGCAGAAAACTCTACAAATAGAACTTCTGCTAGAGTTTCTCTTAGGATTAATTTCACCTTTCACTAAGAGAAAACTCAAAACTACATTAGCTTAAACAATGTAGTTTATGTCTCTATTTGGCAAATAAGTAGCCTGGGGGTAGGGGCAGGATGTGGTAATAGCACTTGATAGTATCATATAGCCAGGCTCCACCTTTGTGTTCCATCATGCATTGTCTCAAAGAAACTTGTCCAAGATGGCTGCTTTTAAACTTTATAGGTCTATACAGAGGCAACAGGGGTCAGACTGCAGAAGGAGCAAAACAGAAAAAAAAGATTTTTTAAAAGACACTTGTCAGGCAAAATATCAGGGTAGCTAGGAGATTATTTTGGGAGAAATATTCTGTCAATTATAAATGAAGGAATCAGCCTGAATCTGATATTTCACACATGAAGCTGCAGTTTAATTATGAAATGACTAAAACTATATTATGCCTCATATACAAGTTAGATTTAATTTCACTTAATATTGACTATTTGCTAATGTCTTTGTATTACTATAGAGGAAGTATTTTCTACTCCCTCTGTAGGCCACCACACCTCATTTCCATGTTTCTGTATTCTGAGCAGCTGGATGAAGCACAACTTTTATTTTGTCTTAGAGGAAAAACATACTGTGGGGAAAATACCATGATCAGGAACAGACCAACTTACTGGACCACATGCTGCTTCCACAGAGTTGGACCTTAGATTAAGGCATCTGGCCTTGTTTTATTTTTTTATTTTTTTTTCCTCTAAGTGTGTAAGATTCTCTCCTAAATTAAAATTTTCAGGTTGCCAAACACAAAACATTTGGAAACTGATCTCAAAGTTACTGTTTGGTTCTAAGTCCCCACTGTGTTTTTGTGTGTTAAATGGAATCTGTCCAGTCCACGGTTAGACTCTGCCCGAAGTACCTTTCCCCTCCCCACTTAAGGTCTATTACCAGAAGTTCCAAGCTGGACCTGGTTGACATAGAATCTGGATCTGGTAATGTAATACATCTTAAATTCTTGTTGAGACAGACCTTTTTTTTCTCAGACTTGGGAATGACTATAAGATCAATGAAATTACAAGCTATTCACTGTTTAGTCAATTAATTTATTTATAGGATTTATACGCAGACTACTTCCAAAGGACTTTGAGGTAGTCCAGTATTCAGAACTCTATTCTACCTCTGCCAAGGGTGGATTTCTGCTGGGTCACAAGGACAGTTTCACATTTCAAAAAGACTTTGTTTTGGCTACATTGGAGATATTACTCTAGTGATGTGACCTCCCTCTATATCAAAGTAAAAACATCACCCCATTCTCATGACAACATATGGGCTCTCCCCAACACGAACATGACAAGTCAAGTAATTATGACCCATCAGCAGAGAGCTCTCTGATAGTGAAGAACATTCAGATTCTTTATGCAGAAATGCTCCATGCAAGGGATAGTAAATAAATCCCACAGTGTCATTTTTATAGTGACTAGCTGTTTTTATTTCTCTTTAATTCCTTAAGGATGGGATATCTGTGTTATTCATTTTGATATCTTGCCAGATGTGCTAACACATCCAGTCATCTGTCATATTTTTTCATAACCATAGAAACTATATATACTTCCTCTTCCCTGATCCAAATTTCTGTCTCTCACAAATCATCATACATATCCAATGAGATACTTGTTCTATGACAAACACACATCTTATCCTCATCATCTACACCAAACACTCCATCTTTGCTTTACCCCAAAGTTGGCTCCCTCTGGGATTCCACTGCTCTTGGACATCCTGTTTTTTTTCTATCACACCCAACTTACCTAAGAATTCAGTCTGAAGCCCAGCAATGCCATTTATAGGCTACCATGCCCTTGTCTTCCTTCAACAACCCTTGTGCTTTCACCTACAGTATACTCTACCCTTTCTTTTTGCTATAGACTTCTGACTTCCCAGTCACTAACTCTTAGATTTTAGCAGCTGTGCCACACCACTCCCAGCCTCAAGCCATGCCACCATGTTGAGTGACCCAAATACCCAAATAGCCTTCCCCTAACCCCTCAGTCCTTGACCTTATTCTTAACTTCCATTCCCATGCGATCTTATCCACCCACTCCTGATGGTCTAGAAATGCTCCATCTATTACTTAATTAATTCCAAAACACCATTGATATAACTCCAATCATTACTAATTAATTCTCTTCCATATTTTGAGTAGATTTCCAAAGCATGTATGGTTACCTCTCCACATTCCCCCTGACTCCATTCCCCTTTCAATTCCTTTTAGCCGTCCTTGTATCTCCCATCTAGTATCTCACTGACCCTCATTTTGCAATTCTGAGTAATCCTTTAATCCTTACTTTTTATCACCTCCCACATCCATGCACACAGTGGTTCTACTGGCTCAGCAACAAATTTTATCTTAAATCTATTCATTACTCTTCATTTCTACCATTACTACCCATAGACCACATTGCCATCCTCTCCTTCCTGAGTTACTGTAGTTACCTTCTGATAGAGCTTCTTTCTTTTATTTTCATCTCACCTTTCCATCTAGCAGTCTGAATTCCTTTTAACTTAATTTTTAAATTAAATCTTTTATTTTGAGATAATCATGCATTCACGTACAGGTGGAAAAACTACTACAGAAAGGTGTTGTGTACACTTTACCCAGTTTTCCCCACTGATGACATGTCAAAAATTTATAGTACAATATCACAATCAGGGTATTGACATTGATATGGTGAAGGCACAGAACATTCCAATCACCACTAGGATTCCTCTTGTTCTCCTTCACCACACATACATTCCCCTTCAACCAAAGATCTGGTATCCATTTCTGTCATTTTGTCATTGAAAGAATGATATGTACATGGAAAAATAAATTTGGGTTTGGCTTTTTCACCCACCATAATTATCTGGAGATTCATCCAGGTTGTACATATATCAGTAATTCATTCTGTTTTTAAGAAAAATTTTATTGCTGACTGGTATTCAATCGTATGGATGAACTACATTTTGTTTAATCACTCACTGTTTGAAAAACATGTGATTACAGGTTTTGGCTATTACAAATAAAGCTGCTATAAACATTTGTGTACAGATTTTTATGTGAACATAACTCTTCATTCCTCTGGTATAAATACCCCATGGCACAATTTCTGGGTTTAAGGTCATGCATGTTTAGTTTTTTAAGAAACTGCCAAGTGGTTTACCAGAATGTCTGTAACATTTTACATTCCCATTAGCAAAGTATGGATGATCCATTTTCTGTGCATCTTTGCCAGCATATAGTGTTTTTATTATTTTTATTTTAGCTATTCTAATAAGTATCTAGTGATATCTCATTGTGGTTTACCTTGTATTTTCCCAATGGCTAATGATATTAAACATAATTTAATGTGTTTAATTGCCATCTGTGTATCTTCTTTGGTAAAATGTCTGGTCATGTATTTGCCCATTTTCTACTTTTATTGTTTGTTTTATTTACTACTGAGTCTTGAGAGTTCTTTCACTTACATTTGTCTTATTATGTTTTTTACTATAGTGAGTCTTCTGATTCATGTACATGGTAGATCTCTTCATTTATTTAAATATTTTATTTTTTTCATCAGCATTATGTTGTTTTCAGCATATAAGTCTTGTTTATGTTTTATTACATCCACACTTAAGTATTTCTTTTTATGTTTGGGCAATTATAAATGATATTGTGGTTTTGATTTTAGTATTTGTGTGCCCTATTGATAGTCTATAGAAAGACAACTTTTTGTGTTTATCATGTATCCCGTGACTTTGATGTATTCATTTATTAATTCTAGGACTTTTTCTTAATAGATTTTGCATTTATTTTCATAGATGATCATGGAATCTGCATAAGGGACAGTTTTATTTCTTTCTTTCAGATATATGTCTTCAATTTCCCTTTATTATGTTATTGCACTAACTAGAACTTCTGTAACTATGTTGTATGAGGGTAGTGACAGCAGATATTCCTTGTCTTGCTCCTACCTCAGAGAATAGGTACACTTTCGCTATTTTTTTTTTTTAAGATTTATTTATTTGGGACAGAGAGACAGAATGTGAGAGAGAGAGAGAGAGAGCATTAGAGGGGAGAGGTCAGAGGGAGCAGCAGACTCCTCGCCAAACAGGGAGCCCAATGTGGGACTCAATCCCAGGACCCCATGACCTGAGCCAAAGGCAGTTGCTTAACCAACTAAGCCACCCAGGCACCCCTTTTTCACTATTAAGTATAATGTAAGTTGTGTGTGTGTGTGTGTGTGTGTGTGTTTGCAGTGCTCCTTATTAAGTTGAGGAAATCTTTCTGTTTCTATTTTTCTAAAAGTTTTGTCATACATAAGTAAGTTTTGAGGATTCCTAGTTTCAGTTCTAACATGTAAAGAGCTTAGAAGTCATTACTCCCATATTACAACAAGAAAAAATGCTGAACAAACAGAAAGTCAATTATTTTTTTAAACCATTAGAGAATTGAGTTCTTAGAGCAAACCACCATTTCAAATCTTAAATATAGAAAATCATAGTTGAAATCAGCTTATCAGGAAAAGAGGCTGCTGGATCCAGAAACTGTTAGATAAATTTATGTGATTATTTTAAATTGCTGGAAGCAGAATGTATACTAGTGTGAGACTAGGAAACTCTTGGGGGCTTCAGTCTTAAAGGGTCCCAAGACTTTCATGAGTTGTGCCTCTGGAAACCTCACCAAGTTTTCATGTGAAGAAACAAGAAAAATTATTGTATTTTTGTAAGGGGGGAGAAGAAAACTGATCTTTTTGAAATATGCCCAAAGAATTCACTATAAGAAAAGCCAATAGTCTAAGAGAAATACATTTATAGTAGCCTTATTTATTGTGGGGTGAAGGAATTTAGCCATCTCTAGCTCCCTCCAGACTTCCTGTCTCACCTAAGGGGGTAACAGAAGATAAGAAACAATTGTGATTATCACAACCCAGAGCCATAGGCCCAATAAAGACTGAGACTTAATTGTAGAAATATAGAATGCTCCCCTCTCTCCTACACAGCTTCCCACCACATCAGTAGGGCTTAAGTGTGATGATACTGGATTACAGCTGAAAGAATTGCAAGGACCAGTCTTTACTTAAGGAGGAATTAATTGGAAGACCCAAAGACAGCAAGGAAGATGAAGTCAAGAATAGTGGAGGCATTTGAACCTCTGGCAACTACAACTACAGGAAACATTAAACACAGATGAATTCCTAGTTAGATTCACATAAAACCACACACCAAATGCCTATTTAACTCGTGCCCTTTACTCAATATATTGTGTATGGCTGTGTGTGTGTATGTGTGTGTGTGTGGCTTTTAATAAAAGATTACAATCCATAATAAAGGACAAGAAAAACACAGGCTGAAAAGACAAAACAAATATTACAATCAGATTCAAATACAGCAGAAATGTGGGAATTATCAGACTAGAAATTTAAAATAGCTATGATTAATATGTTAAGGGAAAAAGGATCTCTAAGAAAGGATTAAAAAAATGCTAGGAATCGAAACACTGTAACAGAAATTTAAAAATGCTTTTGTTGGATTCATCCATAGACTGGACACTGCTGAAGAAAGAATCAGTGAGCTTGAAGATATGTCAGTATAAGCTTCCAAAACTGAAATGCAAAGAGAAAAAAAAGAATGAAAACATACATAAGAACCAGAATATCTAAGAACTATGGGATAATTTCAAAACATGTAAAATATGCATTATTAGAATAACAAAGGAAGAAGAAAGATATAAGGGAGAAAAATGAATATTTGAAGTAATAATGACCAAAAATTTTCTGAAATTTGGTTTATCAATTATTGGAGAGAAGATGTTGAAGTTTTTAACTATAATTGTGGATTTGTCAATTATTTCAATTATATCATTTTCTGTGTCACATAATTTGCAGTTCCTGATTCTACCATCTTGCTGACATCGTTCTCCTCTCACAGTATTTAGGATTGTCATGTCTCCTTTGTGGAGTGTGCCTTTTATCAAAATATAATCTTTTTTTCTGTCTCTGATAATTTTCTTTGTTCTATAATATACATTATGTGAAGTTAATGTAGGTATTCCTACTTTTCTTCAATTGATACTTGCATTATATATCTTTTCCATCCTTTTACTTGCAGTTTACTTATATCATTATATTTGAAATGAATTTCTTTTTAATTTTTATTAACATACAATGTATTATTTGTTTCAGAGGTACAGATTTGTGATTCATCAGTCTTACACAATTCACAGCACTCACCATAGCACATACCCTCCTCAATGTCTATTACTGAACCACCCTATCCCTCTCACCCCCCTTCCCTCCATCAACTTTCAGTTTATTTCCTGAGATTAAGAGTTTCTTATGGTTTGTCTCCCTCTCCAGTTTTTTGTTTCACTTTTCCCTCCCTTACCCTGTATCATCTGTCTTGTTTCTCAAATTCCTCATATCAATGAAATCATATGATAATTGTCTTTCTCTGATTAACTTATTTCCCTTAGCATAATACCCTCTAGTTCCATCCACATCATTGCAAATAGCAAGATTTCATTTTTGATGGCTGCATAATATTCCATTTGGTGTGTGTGTCTTTCACTATTAAGTATAATGCAAATTGTAGTTCTTCTTTATCCATTCATCTGCTGATGGACATCTAGACTCTTTCTATAGTTTGGCTATTGAAATGAGTTTCTTATAGACAACACATAGTTGGGTCATATTTTTTAAATCACTGTGATTTTTTAAAATCACCTTTTAATTGGTGTATTTAGACTTATTCCATAGAACAAAGTGATGGGTGATCAATAACTGCATTTTGGATTAAATGTGCATCTTTATTTGAAGTTTTCTACATACAGATTTTTGCTATGTGATGTTTAACCAATAAAGACTGACTAAAAATATCTCAAAATATTATTTCACCTTTGTAGTAGGGATTTCCTGCTTTCTTCCAATTTCACCCCCTCTATCTTCTGTATTATATGGTTTTATAGTGTTACTAATTAATCACTTAGAATTTATTGTGTCTAATCAGGGTATCCATAGGAAGGAATAGTAAAGGCTGAAAAATCTGGAGTTTAATTCTACCCTTAAGATTCAAAGATTTAATTTGATCAAATTTGATAAAGTTCAGTTTGGGTGAAGACTATTTTTACTAATGTGCTTTTGTTTCTGTTTTGATATTTTTAGTTTTATGTCTTTAAAATGACAATGGTATTTCTGCATTTTGTGAAGCAATTTAGTATGGCTGATACAATATTTCCACTCCAAGATTTCTTAATGTTTGATAATTTAATTATATGAAGAGAAAAGATACTAAACTGAACATCTAACAATAAATAGAGAAATGCCATTGAAATTCCTTTCCACAAAATAATCAAGTACAAAGTTTACAAAATTTATATATAACATCCAAATAAAATATAAAAATTTATATATAATCTCCAAACAAAATATAAATACATATTAGCACAAAAAATTAAAATGAATTACTAAGTTTTTGCCAAAGCTCATTTTTATTTTTGTTTAAAGAAATAGTATCAAGGAATCATTTGATATCATCAATAGAGAAGATAAGAAAGTATAGTAATCAATCATTTTGACATATGGAAAAGGTTAAAAAACATGTATCTTTAACCTTGGATTTACCTTTTTTATCTTAAAAAAAATTACTGGACATACTAAGTCTTATTTATTCTTATTTTCTCTCAAATTAACAATGATGATTGGCAAACTATTAAACTGTTTGCAAAGCCTTTTGAATGCTGAATGAATGAATGAGTTATGAAAGAGAACAGGGTAGATGAGAGCTGCTAAGGAGGTCCCCTTTGTATGTGACTATTTTATTCATCATACTATTGTAAATTTGGTGGTAACCATCCAGAGACTTGAATGAATACAAAATTTAACTCATCTGAAGCTTAAAACAATGGAAGATAGGTATTGTTTCTTCTAGGTTTTCCATTCAGGATTTCCTGGTTCCAGTTCTGACATTCTAGTAAATGTATACGTGAGTATTGAATGTCTAGAATAGAACAAAAACTTTTTTATTTAAAAAAAAAATCCTTTTTTAAAACTGTTTTTTCTTTCCTTGAATTATTTGGGGGGAAAAAAGCTTAAATTGACTTTAAAGTGATAAACTATAAACTTCATAAACTATAAAACCCTGGTCAAACATATGGCATACTATAAACCACATGCATTTCCTCATGCTTGATCTTTATTTGCCAAACTCTTCTATGATGAAAAAATTACATACCTTTGTGAAAAAAGGAAAACATCCAAGGACATTCACTTACTCTTTTCCCCAGAATTTAAACAATAATAATACTGAAAGCAAAATAGATATAATTATAGACTAATCTTTAAATAAAATTAATTTGAAGTATACATAAATATTTGTGCATGCTAAGACATAATAATAAGAATGACAGTACTTCAGTACTCTGTTTAAGAAGTAGAACATTAAAAAAAGAAGAAGCAGAACATTACCAGTATTAGAGAAGCTCCCAGGGTACCTTTCCCAATCACATTCCCTCATCCTTACAGAGTTAAATGGTATTATGCATTTTGTCCTAATCATTTTCTTTCTTACTTTAGTAGTTTGTGCACCCTAAATAATACTCTGTATATTATTTGTATTTGGAGGTATATTCAATCTACACAGAATGTACAGATCTTGCATGTATAATCTGATGAGTTCTAAAAATGGGATACACATATGTAAACCTGACCTAAAAAAAGTATAAAGAATTCCCATCCACCCAGAAAGTCCCTACATACAAGCCTCACACAATATTCCCACCACCAACCCAGAGGTAAACATTCTTCTGCTTTATTCCACCATCTATTAATTTTGCAAGTTCATATGAATTGAATCATATGGTTTGTATTATTTCACGATTGACTTATTTCACTTAGCACCAAGTTTATCAGAAATATATTCAAAACTTAGAGTGAGAAGTGGTCATAATGAGTGCTCAGATGGAAAAATCCTAACAGAGAACTGGAAACTCCAAAGTTTCTAACTTAATGGGAATCTAAATTTTTTTTTAAGATTTTTTTAATTCATTTGACAGAGAGATCACAAGTAGGCAGAGAGGCAGGCAGAGAGAGAGAGAGAAGCAGGCTCCCCACTGAGCAGAGAGCCCGATGTGGGACTTGATTCCAGAACCCTGAGATCATGACCTGAGCCGAAGGCAGAGGTTTAACTCACTGAGCCACCCAGGCGCCCAGGAATCTAAAATTTAAAAGCACAATATATGATATGAAAGGTTCACTGCATGGGTATGAATACATATTGGAAACAGAAGAAAAAAGCTGGTAAATTTAAAGAGAGATCAATAGAAATTGTCTAATCTGAAGAAAAGACAAAAATTATAGGAAACAAAGAATAAAATACCATGAACAAGTATACAAAATACATTGTGTGGCAGTAGTCAGTGCTGCATCATCCATATAATCAAAGAGAGAGAGGTTAAAGTATTAACAATATTTGAATAAATAGTGGATAAAAGTTTACCAAATTTATCAGCTTTCAAATCAAGATCAGTGTCCTAAGTTAGGTAGATGCAAGGGGAACTACAGCAAGGGGCATCAAAGTCCAATGGCTAATATACAAAAATCAACTCAAAATGGATCAATCTCCCTAAATATTATGGTAAAAATCGCAAAGTTATTAGAAGACATAGAGGTAAATCTTTATGATCTTGAAGTTATGAGAACAAAAGCATGAAAAACAAAATAAGAAAATAGGTAATTCAGCCTGGTTAAAATTGAAAACATTTGTTCATCAGAGAATATTATCAAGAGAGTGAAAAGGCAACCTACATAATGGGAGCAAATATTTGGAAATCACATATTTAATAAGGGCATAGTAAACAGAATATCTGAACTCTCACAGTTCACCAACAAAAAGACAGCCCAAATTATAGATGGGCAAAAATTTGAGTAGACATTTCTCCAATGAAAACATACAAATGGCCAACAAGCACATAAATGCTAATGTCATTAGTTAACAGAAAAAATGCAAATCAATACCATAATGGGGTACGACTTCACACCTTCTATTATCCCTATAAGAAGAAGTAAATAGTAGGTGTTGGAGAGAATGTGGAGCAATCTAACCATGTATATTCGTGGTGAGAATATAAAATTGTTCAGTCACTGTGGGAAATAATTTGCCAGTTCCTCAAAAAGTTATATAGTTCCCATATGACCCAGTAATTCCACTCCTAGGTTTATATCTCCCACCAAGTTAAACCAGGTACTCAAACAAATACATGAATAAGTGTGTTCACAGCAGCAGAATTCACAGTAGCCAAAAGTAGAAACAGCTTACATGTCCATCACTGGATGAATGGCTATATAATGGATACAGCTACAAAAGGGAATGAAGTGCTGTTACTTGCTACAGTGTACATGCACATTTTGCTAAGTGAAAGAAGCTAGGTCACATATGGTATGATTTCATTTTTTGAAATGTCCAGAATAGGTAAATCCATACAGAAAAAAATGTAGATTGGTGATTGTTAGGGAGGGAGGAATGAGGGAATAACTGTTTAATTGGTATGGGATCTTCTTTTGGGGTGATGAAGGTTTCGGAACTAGGTCAAGACGGTGGTTGCACAGAATGTAGTAACCGCTTCTGAACTGTTCACTTTAAAATGTGTAATTTTTTATTATGAGAACTTTACCTGAATAAAAGAAAAAGTATTATAAAAGAAAAGTCAATGGGTAAAAACCAAACATTGAAACAAAGCTTGAACAGAAGCTGGGGATAAAAAACTATGTAGGGAACAAAAATACTAATTATGGTAAATTTTCATAAGAAATAGTGGAGGGCAAATGGAAATATAAATGTATTTTTAAGTGCTGAAAACAAATAAATAGCCAAACAAACCTGTCAACCAGAATTCTATATCCTGCAAGCAAGATCGTCCAAAACCAAGAGTGAAATAAAGCTATATTTAGAAAAATAAAAGATAAGAGAATTACTTGCCAGCACACCTGCTCCATAAGTAATGCTAAAGCAAGTTCTTTGGGTTGAAGGGAACTGTTGTTAGATGACAATTTAAATCAATGGCAATAAATGAATAACCCAGCTAGTGGCAAATATATTAGTAAATATAAAAGATTATCTTTTTTCTTATCTTAATTTCTATTAAGTAAGTAGAATTGTTGTGGCTCCTGGGTGGCTTAGTTGGTTATGTGTCTGACTCTTGACTTTGGCTCAGGTTATGGTCTCAAGGTCGTGAGATATCCAGCTCAATGTTCAGCTTCACACTCAGGGAGAGTCTGCTTGAGATTCTCTCGCTCTCTCCCTCTGCTCACCACCACCCCCATACCCCAACATGCTTTTTCTCAAATAAATAAATAATCTAAAAAACAATAAGTAGAATTATCTCACTAAGCAAAATACTAAAAAATAAAATTGTATTGGGGTGCCTGGGTGGCTCATTTAGCTGGTTGAGTGTCTGACTATTGGTTTTGGCTCAGGTCATGATCTGAGGGTCTATGAAATCAAGTCCCATGTGGGGCTTCTCACTCAGTGGGGAGTCTGGTGGAGGTTCTCTCTTCCTCTTCCTCTGCGCTGTCCCCACCACTCTCTCTCTAATAAATAAATAAATCTTATTTATTATAAAAAATTAAGTAAAATTGTATCTTGCAGATTGTAATATGTGTTGATGTACAAAATATGTAAATATAACTCGACTGATGGAGAGACAGGTCAACTGAATTATACTGTTACATGTTTACTTATATAACCTGAAATAATATAATAATAAATATAAGTAGGCATATCAAAAGAGTCAATAGAAAAATTAAAATAGGAAACTCAGAAGTCATCTACTAAACAAATAAAAAGCATGAAAGTAAAAATATCAATAAGCTTTTTTAATATCAAGACTGTAGACTTGAATTCAATAATACTATTAGTTGCATAAAATATAGATGTTTCAGTTAGTGAGTAGAAATTTTAAGACTAGATTAAAATGGTACATGCCCATTTGTCATTTATAAGAAATACTCTATACATATCAAAATATAATGGGCTAGAAAATAAGAGAGTAGAAAAAGATATACCATCCTAACACTAAATATAAGAAAATTCTTTATATTGATATCAGGAAAAGCAAACATTAAAACAAGAATTATATTACATAAAGAAGACATTTAAAAATGAAAAAAACTCAATTAATTATGAAGATAGTATATTCACTTAGTATAATATAGTATAAATGTATATTCACTTAATAACAGAATATTAAAGTAAAATTTGACCAAACTAAAGGAATAAATAGATAAACACACAGTAAAAGAGAATATAATATACTTCTCTCAGTATGTGAAATAGCAACTAGACAGAAAAACTAAAAACTCAAAGACCTAAGTAACACCATCATCCAAACTTCACCTAAATTATATTTATAAACCTCATTCATACTTTTGGAACAATACACCCAACCCCTGGATGCACACTCTTCTCAAGGGCACAAGGAATATTTAACAACATGGAACATATAATGGTTCATTAAAAATGTGTCAATAAATTCCAAGAGATTGAAGCTTATAAAATATGTTCTTTAGGAAAACAGAGTTAAATTAAAATGTAACACTAATAATATATTTAAAAATTGCCAATAATTTGGAGATTAAATAACACATTCATAAATGACCCACTGGTGGAATAAAAAATTACTAAAACAATTAAAAAGTATTTTAAACCAAATGATTAATGAAATATGAATGTGCTTACAACAATGGTTAGAGAAGAATTTATAGCTTTAATGTGTATATTGGGAAAGAAAGTTAAAATTAATCACTTAATTTCCAATTTAAGAAAATAGGACAATTCTAGCAAATTAAACCTAAATAGAGTAGGAAAATGATGTAATAAATATGCGAGAAAAAGTCTCTGAAATGGAAAACAAAAATAGAATTTAAAAAGGCAAAAATTGCTTATTTCAAGAAACTAATAGTTGTTTTTTTTTTTTTAAACTGGCAAGGCTAATTAGGAAAACAAACACAGAAAACCAAATTTTCAGTATAAGAATTTAGAAGGAGACATCACTTACAACTTTAATAACTAGTAAAAGGACAAGAAGGACTATTATGTACAACTTTATGCAAATATATGGAATCTATAGGCAAAATAGAAAACATTCTGAAAAACTTAAGCTAACAAAATGAACACAAGAAATAATAGTAAACTTGAATAGCACTTTATTTACTTAAATAATTGAGTTTGAGTTCATGAACTATTAAAAGAGGTACTAAATATTATGCAATGTATGAGATTTAAACAGGTAGAGAGTGTTTAGGGTATTCTCTTTGAAAGTGAGAATGAAAAAATTAAGATATATTCAGGGAGCAGTAAAAGAAAACAGACTCCATGTGCCTCTCCAAGATAAGCCATTACATCTAAACACGAGAATGACTACAGTTTCTTTCCCCCCATATTTATAGATTGATCTTTCCAGATCACTGCCTCAGAGGATCACAAAAATTAAAACTAAACCTGAAAGCTTGAAGAACTGACATCTAGTGTTGAAATTCTAAATTTTTAGTTTATCTTGGAGGAAGAGGGAGGGCAGTTAATTTGTGAATAAAGTACTTTTCCTTTAAATGGTTTTCTTTAAATGAATTGTAAGGAGGTTAGGAGAAAATCTGCATAAATGACCGATGGGCGAATGCATAAAAAGTGGGTAAACATTGTTATTTGAGGGGCTCCTGGGTGGCTCATTTGGCCGAGGGGCTGTCTCTGGCCTAGGTCCTGATCCCTGAAATCGAGACCAGCACTGGTCTCCTGGCTCAGCAGAAGCCTGCTTCTCCCTCTCTCTCTGCCTTCCCCTCCCCCTGCTTGTTCTCTCTTTCTCTGTCAAATAAATAAATAAAATCTTAAAAAACAACAACAACAACAAAATATTGTCACTTGACAGATTTAAGAAGATATATGACATTGGCAATCATTGAGAATTAAAACATAAAAGTTGGACTTGGAAAAAGATGAATAAGAAGTTATAGTGTGCAGAAAAATATGATTCTCACAAAGGATGGATGGTTGGAGAAAGAGCAAATGACATGGATTCAGAGGACATAAATTTACTTACAAATGTGATCTCGACAAGCCATTTTCTTCTCTCTTCTTTGCCTTCTTCACCTCTTAGACCTCTATGGCTTTTTCACAGTCTGTGTGGTGAATCAACTTAATAATGAATACAAAATTCTGAAATGGTTTTTAGTTGGATTTAGGTAGGACTCAGATCACAGAGATTAAGATGAAATAATTCATGAATGATATGAAGATGATTGTGGGGATGCCTGGGTGGCTCAGTCGGTTGGGCGTCTGCCTTTGCTCAGGTCATGGTCCTAAGGTCCCGGGATTGGTCTGGCATTGAGCTCTCTGCTCAGTGAGGAGTCTGCTTCTCCCTCTCCCTCTGCACCCCCTGCGCTTGTGATGTCTCTCTCTCTCTCTCTAATAAATAATAAAAAAAACTTTTTTAAAAAGATGATTGTGGAATTTTGCTGAAGAATTTTAATTTGGGAGGAAAGCAAAGCACAGGATTTGGTGGAGAAAATAGGATCAAGTGAAGTATTTTAGGTTTTTAAATTTTTGGTTGGTTTTTAAAGTTTGTCTCCTGTAAACTAGAGCACAGTATCACATCGGAAGATTTGTGACTGGTAGTTTCATGAGAGAAACAAGGCTTAGAAGAGTGATTCAGAGAGGACGTTTTCTGAATTGATGATTGTAATCATTGCCAATTAACAGTAAAATTTGTTTCATTATGGATTTTAACAAAAGTATGTAAACGTAAGTAATATACAGTTTCATGTGTATATATGTACTTTGAGAATCTGATAAAGATATCAAAGGTCTTTACTAGATAGTATATGTGTATAATGGATATGCACATACATAAATAAAATTATAGAATTTCAAATATTTACAAATACTCCAAAGTGCATTTAATGAGGGGCTACTGTACCCTTGGTTAAGAGTCCCTGCTCTGTAGTGACTGCTGATTTTTGTATGTTTCTGTGAACACAAAAGTAATTATTACATTATTCCAGTGCAACCAAAATGTAAATACTTACATCAGTATTTTTGAATTGAAGATGAATCACACACAAATTTCTCTCCAGGATAATAAAAAAAAAGTCATGTCAAATATGCTTAAAAAGCTGTTTTATTTTAGACTACAGAAGATTAGAAAGACACTTCAGTAGTTTTGAAACTAAATGATTAGGGAGCAGAGCAAGACAGATGTGGAGAGCTCACCTTAGAACTTTAGAGCTATGCTATGGCTTGTATAAGTGGCACAAGTGAGGACTGAAGGCACACATGAGTGAATGAGTGAAAGAAATACAAAGGTTTTCAGAGCCAGCCAAGAAAAATGGCAACAACACAATGACATGGAGGTGGCGAGGGGGTTACTGATTTTTTATTTTATTTTTTTATGTCCAGGCAGTTCTAAGTCCAGAGACAAGCAGTGACTTTAGTGTAATCCATCTTTTAGCCTCTGATATAAACAGAAAATATCTGTGCCCTTATGCCTTTTTGCAGCTGAAGACTTTCTTTCTTCTTCTTCTTCTTCTTCTTCTTCTTCTTCTTCTTCTTCTTCTTCTTCTTCTTCTTCTTCTTCTTCTTCTTCTTCTTCTTCTTTAATAAAACATACCTTCTCCTCAACAAACAAACTCCTACACCCCATGCCACCTTCTTCCAGTGTTACCTTCCTAATCAGAATCAACCACTGAAGGATTTAAAATTTGGCCAGTTGCAAGGGGAAAAAGTCTCTCTTCTATGAAACTGTCTGCAAAGACTGGCTTTTGCCCAAGCCACAAGAACTTTAAACAGTCTGCTAGCTCAGTCAACACAAACAGGTTCAAGCACAGAGTGGGATAAAAAGCTGCTTCCAGGCTTTTAATCTTGCAGGTTTTAGAGACCCTTGATGTTTTATGTCTTCTTCTCTTGAAGATGCTTTATAAGTATATGACAGCAAGGTAAAACATTATTAAATTTATTGGTATGTATATCAGAATAGAAGAAAGTGGAAAAAAAAACTAGATAAGTTATTCTGAATGTCTTTATTCAGATTCAGATGACTATTTGGATGATCGGACTGCTTAATAGTCAAAATTCTGATTTTGCATTGAATTCATCCCCCAATGGGGCACCTGGATGGCTCAGTGAGTTAAAGCCTCTGTCTTCAGCTCAGGTCATGATCCCAGGGTCCTGGGATCCAGCCCCACATCAGGCTCTCCACTCAGCAGAGAACCTGCTTCCTCCTCCCTCTCTCTGCCTGCCTCTCTGTCTACTTGTGATCTCTATCTGTCAAATAAATGAATAAAATATTTAAAAAAATAATAATTCACCCCCCAAATTTTTCAAAACCCCCTTCTTATTCCTTTTATAACATAGAAGAATGAGACTAGTTCTGGCCCTGGCTTTGACAGTGCCTATGTGATTTCTGAGCCCCTTAATATCTCTGACCATCCATATCTTCATCTATAAAATAGGATACTTGTTGATATATCTGTTGAATGTGTGAATGAAGTACCAGGGACACACAGAGAAGCTGTTCAGTAATTAGTGCTCTTTCTTACTCTTAATAGCTATGCCATTTGAGTTGGCTTTTTATACCTACTGACAACTGGACACCTTACCTTTTAAAATACTTAATTGGATATGTAAAATATAATATGGCTCCATGAGAACTCATACTTGATAAGCAATTTTGGAAAGTACTGATCTACATTTATCACATTGGTGAGATTTTTAGCTCAAACATTAAATTCACTAACTACATCTAAAACATTCTGAACATTTTTAAGGTTAGTCTTTACAGAGAACAGGTGTCAAGTGTCTGAATGTTGCATTTTCGGAGGGAGTAAAGATATAAAATAAGTAAAAGATAAAAATAAGATGCAGAAAAGAAATACAATGTGGCATTTGGAATCCTGATTCATTCTGATAACAAAGTGCATCATCCTACAAGAAGGCCTTCTTCATACATTGTTTCAAAACATTCACTTTTTAAGATTAGACTATTTCATACCTGGTTGATCCTGCCAGTAGCATATGCTTGTCTCAAAGATTAAGCCATGCATGTCTAAGTACGCATGGCTGGTACAGTGAAACTGCGAATGGCTCATTAAATCAGTTATGGTTCCTTTGGTCGCTCGCTTAAAAAAAAAAAAAAATTAGACTATTTCATTTCTCTTACATATATCCTACCTACCAATTGTCTTTCTCTGGACTCATCTCATCCCATTACTGAGACAAAAATAGAAATCAAACCCACCTCCAAAATTTACTGGTGTTCATTATCATCTCGTTACTCATTTAGCCCTCTCCACTATCAGACTGACCTTGGCAGGTCATGTGAAGGACTCGCCCATTTATTTATTTTTTTTTAAGTCTAAAAAATAGAATGAAAAAAATCTCGGAAGTTATATTTATGTAAAGATGAAATTTTATAGAAGTAAAGTCTTATACAAATAGTCAACAGGCACATGAAAAAATGTTCCACATCACTGGGCATCAGAGAAATACAAATCAAAACTACAATGAGATACCACCTCACACCAGTCAGAATGGATGAAACTAACAAGACAGGAAACAACAAATGTTAGAGAGGAAGCAGAGAAAGGGGTACCCTCTTACATTGTTGGTGGGAATACAAGCTGGTACAGCCACTCTTGAAAGAGCTGAGATGTCCATTGACAGATGAATGGATAAAGAAGATGTCACACACACACACACACACACACACACACACACACACACACACACACACAGGAATATTACTTAGCCATCAGAAAGGATGAATACTTACCATTTACATCGACATGTATAGTACTGGAGAGTAATAACGCTGAACAAAATAAGTCAATCAGAGAAAGACAATTATCATACAGTTTCACTCATATGTGGAATATAAGAAACAGCACAGAGGATCATAGGGGAAGGGAAGGAAAACTGAGCAGGAAGTCATAGAGAGGGAGAAAAACCAAGAGAGACTCTTAACTATAGGAAACAAATTGAGGGTTTCTGGAGGGGGGGGGAGTGGGGGATGGGGTAATTGGGTGATGGGCGTTAAGGAGGGCACATGATGTGATGAGCACTGGGTAGTATATGCAATTGATGAATTAATGAACACTACATCCGAAACTAATGATGTACTATATGTTGGCTAACTGAATCTAAATTTTAAAAAGTAATAATACTTTTGGGAAAAAAAAGTAAAGTCTTCTTTGGGATGATACTATAACAAATCATCTCCTACAGAGTTTTTAAAATAAATGATTAGGTGACATTGTTTGTATGTAACATTTGAACATAAATAGACTGAATTGCTTCAAATATATGTCTGGGAAAAACTTATCAGGAAGAAGTACATAAAAATAGAAGTAGGTAAAAAAGAGTTTAGAAGGTGATTTGGTAAATTGTTCTCTGAGAGGATAAAAAGGTCTTTAATCTGGAGACATTCATAACAGTATTATTATGTTATAATCTGTGTGTCCATTTTTCTTTATGTGCTCAGTTTCTGTACTTTTCCACTTTCTAGCTCACTATATTTAAAGACTGCATTCATATTTCGTTTTTATGCGTTACGTCTGAATATATTGATCACAAAGTAAAATGACATTTATTTCCATAGGTTGCTCCAAGCAGTGGTGAGGGTAGTTAAAAACTGTACTGAAATATTGGTAAGTCTGAACAAGGTCTGTGAATATCTTAAGCAAATATTCTTTACAGATACAGAGATCTGTGAATTTGTGTTATAAACTTTGAACTCCTCAAACCAAGTCACATTAAGTTCATTTGTCAGAGGTTGGAAAATATGATCTTTTTTAAAACAAGAATCCAACCAGCAGGTATTTACATCAATGGCAAAGAGCTTTGCTTTCTTCTCATTGAGTTACATTTAAATTCACCTGGTTCATGGGACAGCTGACAAGATGTGACGGGAACTGGACACAGTCTGTCCCTCCAAAAGTCCAACTTTGTTTCAATTTATAATGGCTCATCTCAGTTTCTCCTGCAACATCCTATAATAGTAACAAATCATATAAACTTCTTGGGAACAACCATTGCCATCTTATCAACTTCTCACATCCGTCCCTCTCACACAGCTGTCCCTTTTCCTCTTTGTGGGCTGCACTTTTTCTGATTGTGTTTTCCCCTGGCAGACCTCAGCGATTTGTAGCAAGAGTGACTGAAGCCTTCAGAAGTGGTGATGAAGACTTGGGAACCACAGTGTTTACCAAAAGGAAAAGAGAAATTTGGCCACCATACACACTTATCCAATTGTTTTTATGATGTCGTTAGAACAGGGAAAATGATGCTCACGGCCACATTCCTATGTGTGTGTGTGTGTGTGTGTGTGTGTGTGTGTGTGTGTGGTGGGTGGGAAAGCTGAGAAGGGAAGAAGGCAGGCAGGGTGCTCCAGTGACCTGGATAAAGTTACTCGATTACAGCACTTCATTTTTCTCTAACTCAATTACAAGTGAAAATAATAATCCAAAATCGGGACAGGGGAATGGAAAAGCTTCATAGTTTCAGACTCTATGAGATAGTGTGAAGCAAATTCATAACGAAATGGAGTTATCATTAGCTCTAAAAGGGTCATTAACAACGTTATTTATTTTGTTTGAAATATAAGAGAAAAGAACAATTGGGATTCGAAACACGTCTTAGTGAATACTCTTTAACGGTTCTTGTAGCACACACCTTCTTGAGTTGCGCACAATGACTTCTGAAATTTGAAGCTATAAAGAAATATTCAACACCCAGAGATGAGATGAATCACTTTCTGCAAACACAACAAATGCCGACATTCAGCATAAAGGTAGTAAGTAGCTCACAGTAATAATCTAAGATTACCCGCAGGGGAGGGAAAAAAAAAAACCCTAAAATAATATTTTTGTTTTTCAAAATGTGATTTTCTTTCCTTCTCTGAGTCTGCCTTCTCATTACTGAATAGGAGGGGAAAACATCAGTGTCTACAAGAATACCACAAGATTAATTAATGAATTTTATAAAGGGTTTGTGTAAACACTTACAGGTTTTTTTTTTTTTTATAAGGGAAATAATATTGACTTGTGTTGTATCCTATGCCCAATAATGTGAAATGACTTCTCCTTGGTTACGGTGTTAAAGAAATTGGAAAATCCAAAACTTTTCATTGAAAATAAGGCTGTTTTCTAAGGCAAAGTTTGGTTTTGTTTTACAACATGCTTCCTTTGGTGTATGAGCTAATGCAATGACAGTAAGACAAGGAAGTTAAAAAAGTAGTAAAAAGTTCAAATTCAGAAACTGTGACATGGGTTTTAGGCATTCATTAATTTATGATATGCTGGATAGCCTGCCTTTTTTGTAGGAAGGGGTGGCTACATATAGCATAAAACCTGGATTAGAGGTTGAATGTCAGTGTATTTAATAAGCTGAATAACAATTCCTTTAAATAACTCAATATTTAAAATTTATCCATAGCAATGAAAAAAGATTACCTTAATTCCTTGTTTCTTAAGATCTCAAAGTAGTTAACATATAAATTACCTCAAATATTGTGAACATATTCCTGTGAAGTAGAATAGTACTTCTGATATTAGCTTGACTTTTAAAAACTGAAGGATCACAAATTAATGCAAAAGTTCCCTGAAATTAAAACAGATATTTGAAAGAAGTTAACTGGGTAGGATCTTCATTTGTCACTGAGGCATACAAAGAAGACAGTTTAATTTTTTCTTTTTCCAAAATGAAGTTTTTCCTGATTTAACCTTTGCTTTCCTTCCTAATTATTAGGCTTTTATCTACAGGGTTAAAGTTAAAAGAACAGTAATTAATTTGTCCCTTTCATTCACTAGTGTCATAAAATAACCTGAAAAGTATTCTGCGCTATTACTGCTGTTTGACTCAGTTAAAACAGCACCGTTCTTAGATGTTTTTATAGCCAGTTCCTAAGTCCTTCCAAACCAAGTGAATAAATCCTCAATAAATTGTCTGACATTTTCAAGTGCTAAAATATTTCAAATAGTTTCCTATATCCTGTGCCCCTCCTCATTTTATTTCACATCTGTGTTTGCCACTAATTAATACCATCTCTTCTTTTATTATTCTTCAAATATAGAGGCTTTAGAAAATATTTCCCTCTAAGAAATATCTGTTGTACAGTTATTTTCTTTTATTGCTATGCAGGTTAATTGGCTGCCCTGTACTGTTTTTTGTTTCGTTTTGTTTGTTTTTCCTCCTGAGCAAGAAAATTTTGAGTTCTTCCTTTCAGAAACTAACATGGAGTGAAGCTGTGTTTATATTTAGGGGAAAGTAACAATTGTCTAATTTACTTAGGTATAAATATGATTTTTTTTTTAAATTTGATTATGCCTCCTTTTGAATTTTGTATACATTCTACCCAAAATGCTAAATCAAAAAATCAAGCAATAAAGTTTAATTTAAAAATTATTTTTTTTTGTTTTTGACTTTTTATGAGCTTATAATACCACCACCAAACATTTTCCCCCCACTTTCTTTTCCAATAAAGTACTACAGTAGGTACTGCAAAGAAACAGTTGTTCAGGTTACCAACCTCTCTTTTTTTGAGGGTGTGTTTGTATGTGTGTTAAAGGATTTCACACTTATTTTCAGAAAAGCTAAAAAAGGATTATATTGTGAATATGTGTGATGCCATTTATTCTGCTTTTCCTCCTGTTCAACTTATTTTCCATGCCTAAGAAAGTTTGTTTATAACAGGAGCTCCTATAAAGAATCCCTCATCACCCTTATGAAATACATCCCACATATATATCACACACACAAACAATATACATCTTTAAAAAAAAAACCAGTGTCACTAATAACTGTAGAATCCTAAACACTGGCAGTGGGTGCTACATAGAGGTACTGAAGATAGAGACCCACACTAAGAGATTCAAGATTATGAATCAAAGCTCCAGAAATACAAAAGAAAACAAAGATGGAGGCAAAAAAAAAAAAAAAAGTGAAAGGACAAGCAAATTTGAATAGTTTCCCTTTATCTTTACATAGTGTCTGCTTTTCAAATGCTTAGGGGACAAAATAGGGCCCACAAGCATTATCTCTTCCTGCAGTTTCCTTTCTACCCTCAAACATTTTGCAAGCCCAACTGAGCCAACAATCGGACATGAAAGTCATGCAAGAATTGTAATAGTAATAGGAAAAAAGAGTATGTATTTTTGCAAAACATCGCTTTTCATTCCAGCGGGAGAAAATGGCTGTTTATCTTGGTTTTGCTGCTGCTTTGCACTGTCCAATATGGGCTGGCTGGCTGTCTGCAGGGCTTTCCACAGCCGCTTACAAGAGCTTCACTATTCGTTAGGGCAATAAGGAGATGCTTTTGAGTGTGTTGAGTTAAAAGCTCCATTTAGTCTTTCTTTCACTCAATCTGGCTTATGTAACTTAAATATTTTTAGTGCCCAGGAGTTCAAAGCGACTAATGTGTTGTGTTTCAGAATGACAAATAGAACACACTAAAAACAGCATTAGAATGTTTTCCTAAGCAAGTTTCAGGGAAATGTGTGGTGCTCTGAATGGAACTCCACATAGCATTTTGGCCATAGAGCATTTCCTTCCTTGTGCTCAGGCCTGAATGAATCATTGTGCCCGGCCTTCCCTGCTCTCCAATAGGCCTGGGCCTGACCACGAACAAGCCGTGAGCACAAGTCGAATTCATCTGTGGCTCCCAAGTGACAGAAAGGAAATATTCCTTCTGGTAATTTATTGATGATCTCAGTCCAGATGTAGATGCCTGTTTCACTGAGCACGGCATCTTCGCAGCTTGGCTCTCTTTTTGAATCGCAGCCAAGGAATTCCTACCAGGAGTTACCAAGAAAACACCCTCTTTCTTACGGAGGGTTGAGATATGAATAGTCTTGTAGAATTAATCCAATCTGGGGAACATATTAGGAGGAAACTTCTGCTATAGACTGGCTGTTACCAGAAAGCACTTTGAGATATTGTAATATCTCAATACCGTTCTAGCCTTATTCCGTTTCCAGAGGCGTTTGAGTCAAGAAAATCTTATTAGTGGGAAATATCACAGTCTTTACTCACTTGCTGATGTGATCATTTGTGACACAAGAGGTCCTCTGTGGAGAAAAAAAGACATTTTTATTAGTTCACTGATTTCGGCAGATGCTGCCTTAAAAGGAAGGATTGTTTTTTGTAAATATTGTATTTCATTCAGGACATTGTAGTGTCTTCGTGAGAAAAAAAGTATCCCAAAACACAATTTGCAAAGTTGCTTTTTATCACCAGAAATGCAGAGAATACCTGTAGTTAGGTTGATCGTTATATAAATTTCAGACCACGTGGAAAGTCTGCTGAGGAAGACTGTCCATGAGAGAACACTGAAAGGCCTTGGTGTTCATGCTTTAGGCCATTTTCCTTATAAAAGTACCCTAAGATATAGTCGTATGTGGAGATTATTTTCCAAAACTTGACTAATTCTCTATGGATTTTAATGCTTAAAGTTCCAGATCCTAACCATGAGTCTAGTTTGATTTAGTCAAACAACTGATACATATTGAGAACATGTAGATTTATCCCACAAGAATATATGTAACCATAAAATTGCTAACCAAATGTTTAGGACCTGTTTTGAAAGCATATTCCACTTCTCAAAAAATGTATGTTCTGTATGTTTTAATTATTTAATACATTTACCTTTAGTTTTCTTACTCTTTTATTCTGTCTTCTCCCGTCTTCTACTCCTGTGACTTCCTGCCGCAGACTCCTCTGCACACCAACAACTCATTTTTCACTTTCCATATTTTCCTCCAAATTCATATATAAATTAGCTAAGATAGGGGAGATTTGGTTATTAATTACAAAATGGGATTATTTAATAATCACCTTTTTTTCATCACCTATTTTTCTTCATTTTCTCTTCTCCTAGGAATGCACTGTGAAATCCTTTCAAGTTAGTTTGTATGCTCTGATTTAGTTTTTTAATAAATGCAAAATGTTTTATGGAGTAGCTATGCCTTCAATTGTTATTCCTTTCTGTACCAAATTAGATTCACCTTTTTTTTTCTAATTTATCTTCATCCACTACAAGGTAAGCATACTTGTATGAAGGGTTTTTGCTGTTTTTTAAAAATTATTAATTAATTAATTATTTACTTATTGTTGCTTTTGTTTCCATGTGATTGAATTCCTAGGAATGGATTTTTTGTGTCAAGACCTTAAGTTTTTTTTTGTTTTTGTTTTTGTTTTTTTGAAGATTTTATTTATTTATTTGACAGACAGAGATCACAAGTAGGCAGAGAGGCAGGCAGAGAGGGAGGAAGGGAAGCAGGCTCCTTGATCCCAGGATCCTGAGATCATGACTGAGCTGAAGGCAGAGGCTTTAACCCACTGAGCCACCCAGGCACCCCTTAAGTTGTAGTGATCTGAAGGGGCACGTGCACCCGAATGTTTATAGCAGCAATGTCTACAATAACCAAACTATGGAAAGAACCTAGATGTCCATCAACAGATGAATGGATAAAGAAGATGTGGTATATATACACAATGGAATACTATGCAGCCATCAAAAGAAATGAAATCTTGCCATTTGCGACGACGTGGATGGAACTAGAGGGTATCATGCTTAGCGAAATAAGTCAATCGGAGAAAGACAACTATCATATGATCTCCCTGATATGAGGGAGAGGAGATGCAAAGTGGGGGGTTAAGGGGGTAGGAGAAGAGTAAATGAAACAAGATGGTATTGGGAGGGAGACAAACCATAAGTGACTCTTAATCTCACAAAACAAACTGAGGGTTGATGGGGGGAGGGGTTTTGGGAGAGCGGGGGTGGGGTTATGGACATTGGGGAGGGTATGTGCTATGGTGAGTGCTGTGAAGTGTGTAAACCTGGTGATTCACAGACCTGTACCCCTGGGGATAAAAATATATTATATGTTTATAAAAATAAAATTTAAAAAAAAAAAGAGGTATTGTCATAGTGCTTTCCAAAGAAAATCACAACACCTTACATTTCCACCAGCCATATGTGAAACTACCTTTTGCCCATAAGCCTCCCCACCCCCCAATCATCATAAATATTATAGCTCTTCCTAAATTCTACCAATTTGATGACTATGAAAGAATAGAGTACAATTTAATTTAATTTTTATCAATTAGCAAAATGAAAATTAAAGTAGCTATTATGGTATTTTTCCTACTTGAATTTAGTTTTTTAGCTTTTGCACTTACTCTTCCATAAATTAACTATACCTATATATTTGCTGCCAGTTTTTATTTGCATTGGCTGTTTAAACATTTCAATACCTAAGAACTTTTTGCATATTCTAGATATAAAATTTTTATTTCATTTGGGTTTGCAAGTTGTTTTTCCAGATGTACTTCATTCTGTTGAAATTATTTCTAATATTTTATCATAAAACACCTTAATTTATAATTAATTACTACATTCTTTTCATTTTTTTTAAGCCTTTGGGTTTCCAACCTTGGTTAAGAATTTGTCCATATCCTTGATTTATTTGTAACACTTTCCTGTTTAATGTTGCTATGTAAATTCTTCGTCCATCTGAAATAGATTTTTGATTAAGGTGTCCAAGTGACAGGCCTACTCCATAAGATGGTGCAGGGTTTATACCGTACAACATTAGGGGATACCTTTCACAAAATAGATGTATTAACTTTATATATTTATCTTGACAATTTCCAGTAGATGGCAACAAGTTTGGGTGAGGCAATTAGAGCTAATAATAGTTTATTATTTTAATAAATTACTTTAAAGATTTTGATTCCATGATCATAAATGAAGTTCCTGCATAGTTTTCTTTATTTATATTACTTTGAGTTTTAAGATGAAAGTTATTGTGGCATTATACAATAAACCAGAGACTTTTCATTATTTTACATGGTGGGAAATTCTTTAAATAGTACTGAATTTTTTTAAATGTTAAAGTGCAGCTGTGATCTTCATCTAATCTGTGCCCTTTTAGATTACAGAATTTTAATCAGTTTTATATTCAAGTCTCCATTTAACGTTGGAAATTTTTAGTAATTATATATCATAGGACATTCCTCTCTATTTCCCAAAGGTTTTCAAATGTGTAACTATGGACTAGTAGTTAATAATCAT
The DNA here is from genome assembly GCF_902655055.1 of Lutra lutra. Classification (NCBI taxonomy): domain Eukaryota; kingdom Metazoa; phylum Chordata; class Mammalia; order Carnivora; family Mustelidae; genus Lutra; species Lutra lutra. Next base: position 105,158,744 of record NC_062283.1, read on the forward strand.
CTCAAAAATTCTGTAAGGTTTCTTATGGCTATAGCTGTATATCTTTCCTTTATACTAATTTTATATAGTTTTTCTTAGTTTTGTATTCTTCATTTTCCATAATCAAGCTTATGAGGTGTTGATTTTATTGGTCTTCTCAAACTAGCTTTTGGACTTATTTATCTTATTAAATTTGTGTGTTTGTGTGTGTGTGTGTGTGTGTGTGTATAGTTACCAGTTCATTAATTTTAGATTATAACCCTAATTAATCTCTGGTCTATTGTTTTTCTTATTTTTAATTTTTTAGTTACTACTTTGTACCTTTAAAATTTTTTCCTTCTATAATAATTAAGGATTCAAAGTTGTACTTTTTTTTTTTTTCCTGAATCCTGAGCTGTCTACAGCCACTAGGTTTCAATGTGAATTATTCTTATGTTGTGCATGATTTTCTCTCTTGATTTCCTAATTGACTTAAGGGTCATTTAGTGGTGTGTTTCTTAATTTGTATATTTGATATACTTTGATCAACACTATTTATTTCTAGTTGTATTGGATCATAACCAGAAAACACATGCTATAAGACTATTGTTAATGTTTTCATTGTAACCAAGTAGCTAATTAAGTATTTGTAAATGTTCCAAGGTGTAAGAATTTATATACTTTCTTTTTGAAGAGACAAAGTCTTATACACACAGACATAAACATATATATATATAGAGAGAGAATGATTATTCACTTTCTTATATTCTCCCTCATATCTTGACTGCTAGGTTATCTAATTAGTTGAAGTCTTTCTATATAACTGTATGTTTTAGAAAAAAAAATAAGCTGTATGTTTTGCTTGCTCTTTGTGCATTTATATTCCGGTGTTTACTTTGTGTAATTAGCTGTATATTATGTTATAGAGTTTTACTGTAATACCTTCCACATAGAATCATATTAGTACATAATGATACCCTGTTTCAATTCTCTGTTGTATGGTGTTAATGAGATTGCTGCTGCTACTTCCACATTCCTTGTTTCTCTTTGCTCATATTTTTGTTTTCATCTATTTAGTACATTACCTTTAGTGTTTCTGTAAATAGCACAAATAATTGGTTTTCAATCCAATCTTGCCATCTCTATTAATGATAAAGTCTACTTGCTTTTAGTATGAGGAATATTTGTTAGATTTTAGTTGTTTTATTTTTCTTTTATCATGTTTATATTTCTTTACATTATTACTTATTTGATCATTCTACTTTTTCCATTGTAAATTTAGAACTTTATTTACTCTCCCTTCCTCGGAATTTATAATAAAACATATATTACCCTATTTTATATCAAATTAAGATGCCAACTTTTTGTTTTATCTAATACTAATTCCTCTTGCTGCTTTCCCTCACATCTGAATAAGAAGAAACCATTCAGGTAATCTCCATTTCACGCCTTCCTACCCTCTTCTTACTTGTTAGATAGAATTTAAGAACATATTTATTAATATTTTATCAAACTCTAAGACCTAAGTTCTTCTGATATTTTGTCTATTCTATAGTAGCGATTTTTCACATTACCCATCATGGTAGCAGAAAATCTAATATTCTCCATTTATATGCAATTACATGCTATATAGACTAAATGAGATATGCTGTACATAATCATCTATTCAACTATCAAATAATTATGGAATGCTCATTGTACGTAACTGCCCTAGAGAATGGGCTACAGCCCGTGCCTTCATAGAGTTCTCATGACCTTTCTTCATTTCTTTCTACTCTGTGCTCTTCTCCATCTTGAATTCTCTGCTCTGGCTGATTAATATTACATTACAGAATTTTCTCAAATATTTTCTTTTGATGAAATAAATAGAAAATAATTTTCTTGAATTCTTTCAATCAGTTTGCTAAATGATATCTCAGGGCACAGTTTGGTTTTTTTTTGTTATTGCTGTTCTTTTTTTTTTTTTTTGGTGAGAAATCTGTTGGTGTTATTTGAGTATATTCTACCTTCTGATGTTACATGTGAAAAATCAGAGGCCAATCTTGCCTTTATCACTTGTATATAACTTTAAGACCTACAGAGGCAGCAGAAACAAAAGGACTGGGTAATTAATAGGATAAGAATGTGAAAGACGTGAATAAATGACACCCCTATATGTGGACATATATGGCTGAGGCAAATGAGGTTAGCTTCTGGCATAACTGAATGAGGCAGAAACCACAGCTGGGGCAGCAAGATTTGGTTAGCAATTATGTATTCAAATCAGAATTGAAATAACTAAACTACTCACAATATATTATTAAACATAACATCTAGAAGGAAAGCAAATATTGCACGGGCAGAGCACAAAGTAGTGATTCATTATTAAATTTCCATGTATGCATCGCAACTCCATTAGTTTCCTTGGTGGGCAGGTGAGATTTCTGATGGTACTGTACCTCTAGCAGCCACCGCTCCTCCATTTCTGCCAGGGCTTTCCAGACACATCCTTCTCAATTACTTTAAATATATTTTAAATACAGTATTGTTGGATTTTTCTTCATGAATGCACCTCTGAGCACACCATACAAAACCCCTCAAAAGCTATTTGTTCTTTATAACTTAAGGTTTAAATTCCTTAGTGAGGATTTCAGTACCCTAAATACTGCCCTCTCATTATTTTCTCTACTGGCAATTTAATGTCTATTATGCTTTTTACAAATTGAAATATAGGTATACCTTTCACTTCCAAGACATTACATTTGTTCCTTTGCTCATGCCACTTCCTTTGCTGGGAGTTTCTTTTCCTACCTATTCACAAATCCAACTTGTACTACGGTAATGCTGCAAGCTTCAGAGTCAGTGACACCTTCTCCATCAAACATGGCTTGATTCTTGAGATGAAAGTTCTCTTTCTCTTCTCTAGAATACTCTTTATTTATGGAGAGCAAAAGAAAAGCCATTCATATTTATTGAATCCCTAATATGTGTTAGAACTGTATTAGGGACATCTCATTAACAAAGCAAATAAAGGATATAATCACTTTCAGATTTTATAGCTGAAGAAATGGAGTCTGATAAAGATGAAATACCCCATCCAAGTTTATCTATCTCATAAACTGGGGAAGTGGCCAACCTGGTCAAAGGGCAGGATCTTACAATTTTGTATTTTAAGCTCCAGAGCCATAGATCTGTGCATGATTTGTTAAGCATAGATGAAGTTTAGGAATGGATGTGGTAGTTTTAGAGAAAACATTAATGTGGTTAAATTTATTTTAAAAAAAGATGTACAAAAGATAAAGAAAAATTCTGTACTGAGTAATAAGGAGGATCAACAAAAAGTGAGAATAGGAAGAGGATGGGCAACCCTATTCTATTCTCTTTTCTCTTCAGAAGAGTGAGTTTTCCTTATGTTCCATGGAGGACATTAGGAGAAGGAAAGGAAAAGTGAAGGGGGGGAAATCAGAGGGGGAGATGAATCATGACAGACTGTGGACTCTCAGAAACAAACAGGGTTTTAGAGGGAAGGGCAGTGGGGGGATGGATTAGCCCAGTGATGGGTATTTAAGGAGAGCATGTATTGCATGGAGCATAGCGTGTTATATGTAAACAATGAATCTTGGAACACTACATCAAAAACTAATGATGTATTTTATGGTGACTAACCTAACACAGTAAAAATAAATAAATAAAATGCAGAACTGGAAAAAAAAAAAAGTGAGTTTTCCCCTGGGTAGTGATGATTTTAACAATGAAGTTTCAGATTTGGTTGATTTGCATTCCATTGAAATCCTGAATCTGGCATTCAAATTACTACCTGCCCAAATGATGTTCATTACATTACTTCTAACTTTTCGGATATGCCCAACTACCAAACTATAAGACATCTTTAATGCAGTACCTATACCTGACTTCAATCCTTCATGTGATATAGGAATTTCAAAAATGTTTCAGTCATGGTGTGTGTGGGTGGCTCAGTTGGTTGAACATCTGCCTTTGGCTCAGGTTCTGATCCCAGGGTCCTGGGATGGAGCCCCAAGTTGGGCTCCCTGCTCAGCCGGATGCCTGCTTCTCCCTCTCTACCTGCTCCTGCTATCTTTCATTCTCTCTTTCTCACAAATAAGCAAATAAAAATCTTTAAAAAAATGTTTGAGCTACTGGTGCTGTCAGGGGTCTTTGGCTGAGCTTGGAAAGAGTGATAATAACTTCCAAGTAACTGTGACCCAAACCTGATGGTCACATAACGTTCTGTAGAAGAACAGGCAGATGCTGTTTTATCATTCCATCAATGTTAGTCAAGAAGAAAAATAGGCAGAAAACCAGTCTTTCATTTGTGCTCAGAATAACACTTAGCTTAGTAGTCTGTTAGGGGTGGACAATCTAACTAACTCCCATTAAGCAATTTTGAATGGATTTCAGGTAAAGTCTTCAAAAGCCACATCATCTTATTTCTCTATAATACCTTTCCAATTACAAAAGTTAAAAATGTGTTCTTTCATTTTGTATGTCTATTTGTTTTATAGTACTTAAGCATTTATTTATATATTAAAATGTTTTACTATTAATTTATAATTAGCAGATAAAAACATATTACCCAGACCCTTCTGTGAAACATGTCAGCAGTATCTGGAACTATGGTGGAACACACTATCTTTTCAAGTTTATCAAGTGAAATTACAGTCATGATGGTGCTGGTTATATATGGCCTTTCCTGATGTCATTCCTCCTCCATTCTTTCCCCCACAGTTGACAAGATGAAGAAGAACAGATAGAAACCCATGCAAGGAAAATGAGAAGATGCCAAATAAATCCTTTTGCCAATTCAGTTACCTATAAAATTGAGAGAAAAAAAGAGTTATTTAAGGGAATTTTAAAGATTTGACTGTTATGAAGCTGAGGATCAGAATTTTTTGAACCAATACTACCTTATACTTAAGAACACTCTCTGGCCTAAAGGACAGCAAAGACCCCATGGACTGTCCAGGTTTTCATTCAGGGGATAAACTAGTGTCATAGATAAAATTAAAATTAAATTTTAAATTTTAATTATAGCTGATTTCTGTTACATCAATGAATTCTTCTGGTACATTATAATTTCAAAGGCGCATTAGGAGAAAATAATTTGTAAATGCTTTCTACAAAGAGATTGTCTGCGCTTAACAACAGATTCTTAACCAGTATGTGAGGACTCTTTTACAATGGTAATGCCCCTTTTACATTGTAATTATTGAAAGACTCACTACTTGCATTCATTTTGGAATATTTTTGGAAATATAACAACATACTTTTTTTTTTTTTTTTTTTACCATCAGGTTGATATAAGCTTCCTTTCTAATGAATGCTGACAAGGTAAAACGTAATGTGCCAGAAACAATAGACCATAGTTTCAATTCTGAAACCCATTTGCAATTCATTTTGCTCCATATTAACACTAAACGTCACTTTGGTCATATTGAAATTATGCCCCCAAACAAATAGGACTATTTTTGGTTGACAAATAGGATTATTTTTGGTTAATTTTAGGGTAATCATCATTTTCCCAGCATAAATGAACTTAAAAAGAGAGAGCTTGATTTCAAATTGTCAATTTCTTTTGTTAACAAAATCCAACTTCTACTTTCAAGATTTTTTTTTAAGATTTTATTTATTTATTTGACAGACGTGATCACAAGTAGGCAGAGAGGCAGGCAGAGAGAGAAGGGGAGGCAGGCTCCTTGCTGAGCAAAGAGCCAGATGGGATGTGGATGGGGAGCTGGGAGCTCGACCCTAGGACCCTGGGATCATGACCTGAGCCGAAGGCAGAGGGTTTAACCCACTGAGCCACCCAGGCACCCCTACTTTCAAGATTTTTTAAAATTATTTTTGCAGTATAGTAAAGGCAAGGGTGCAAGTAAATCTTGCTGAGATACGTAAAGTGCACATCGCATAGCTGTGTCATATTTAATATGCTTTGGTAATACACTGCCTTTTTTTTTTTAATACACAATATACCTTATTGTAGCACCATGGATCAGGGCCTGGCATAAAAAGGATATTTCCTTGGTTATCACCTAAGGAAATTTAGTTACTAGAGGACCAAAGGACCTTGTTAATAAGACCTGTAAGGCAAACAACCTGGACTCTGAGGATAGGGATATTAGCAGTCTTTACTATGAGTATATAATGGTTTCTCAGTTTCTCCTTTACTTCCGAAACATTGGCCTATGGGACCCAATTAAAGTTAGTAACTGACCCTCCTCTACTCAATATTTCTTTTTTCCAAAATGCCTGTTCTTAATGTATTTTTTCTATTGTATTTGGAAAATTCTATTGAAGATAGTAATATTCTATATTTACTTAATGATAATGGACATAATGTCATATTTCAAGAAATCTTTTTAATTTCTGTACTTGATTGTTTTTCAGCTTTTATTATATAGCTAAATGAATTATGACAAATTATGACAGTTGACAAACAGCAGTAGAACTTTTAGGGTTGAGAGAACCCTTTTCGCCATTGTCTGAGTGTTTCTTCATGCTTTCCTTGTTGTTACAAACACTGATTTACAGATATTTTTGCAGTAATATTTTTCAAGCACTTGCCATTTTTGTTACACTTAGTTAATAATAATGTGTTAAAATGCACTGATATGATCAAATGAGAAACAGCAATTGAGTGGACACTTCCGAGTTGTCAAACTCCCATCAAGGTATCATTTTGTATACATATACACAAATTTTAAATGGATCAAATAACCTATCATCCAAACTGTGCCATTTTTTTTAAGGGAAAGGGAACAGGAGCAAACCATGACCACTCTGGGCAAACTGAGAGGAACTATAACTCAACATATGTGACTGTGATGTTTGAAATACATTGGGAAGTATAATTATTTGTTGTCTGTGATAAAAGTAAATGGAAGTGGAAATTCTACTATGTATTCTTGCAGTGCAATGACTAGTCTTGCATACTCTCCAGGTTTTTGGTTTTTGTTTTGTTTTATTTTGTTTGTTTGTTTTAACCCTAGTTGGTAGACAACAGATACAGATGACTTCTTGAATAAATTTTGCTGTAGTTGAAGGAAATAGCTTGAAGAAGGAAAGAGATGTTAAACATTTGTTAAAATGCATGGATGAGTGGGAGGATTTTATTTCAGCATAGCAATTGAGTGATGTGAAGACAGAGGGACTTGAACACCTGGATTCCATGCCCTGATCAGCCAGTAACTCACAGGAAGATGTTCATGACTTCAATTAACCCTGATGATCTGTTTGCTTATCTGTAAAATAAGAGTTCAACTGGTGTTCTTCAGATTTACTTCATATATTTTTGCATATAGTAATTACTTTTAATACTGCAACTTTTTAAAAGTTCCAACAACTTAGAAATATAATAATCCTTACTTGCTATTTGGTAAACTCAGTACTTGCTAAAACTTGACAAAACTTAAGCTGTGTCAAAAATATTAAAGACAGTATAAAGGGAAACTTGTACAAGTTTTTCATACTCTTCTATCATCCTTCTGAGAATTTATATATTATTTAGTGTTTTCTCCATTACTATTCTTTTACATTCCTCCTGTGCATATGTTTTTGCTCACAAATTCCTGTCTATTATGGGTGAAAATGTCTCTGACTTCTACATCACTGAGCATTATTTTTATTTTTGTGTTCCTTTTTGTTATATGAACTATTATAAATTAGTTCTCTAGATGGGAAATGATCCAAATTCAGAATTTTTTTAAATACTCAAGTTTTTATTACATCTTAAAAGTCTCATTTGATTAAGCTCTAGTTTATTTGGTAGAATCCTCACAACTAAATCATATGTTAGAGACACAGAAAATTATGATAGCTTGCATTTTCAAAAACATGTTCTTCTGTTGTAAAGTTCTATTAAAATGTCCAATAAATAAATGCTATGATTGTTCCTATTATGTTTCTATGTAATGCCACAAAAATAGACTATAAAAATGAAAAATTCAGTTAAAAGTTACCTGGTCCTCAAAATGTGATATAATTAATCTGATTAAGATTGTTTTTTTTTTAATTTTTTGACATTTATTTGACTGAGAGATCAAGAGAGCACAAGCAGGGGGAAGAGTAGAGGGAGAGGGAGAAGCAATCTCCCTGCTGAGCAGGGAGCCTGATGCAAGGCTTGATCCCAGGACCCTGGGATCATGATCTAAGCCAAAGGCAGATGCTTAACCATCTGAGCCACCCAGGCACCCCTGCTTAGTTTCTTTAACAAACTGAATTCATTTATTTTTTGTGTTGATATCATGTAGAAAACTAAGCATAAATGCTGGACATGTTTCCTTGCAAAGTAAGATATGCAAGTAATGATTTCACATCATTCATTTTGTAAAAGTGACACTCACTTTCACTCAGAAATTAAATAGTAAAAACAGGTTGCCATGATTTATAGCAATAAAGAAAGGTTTACACCAACTTCATTGTATGTTCCTGGAGACTAATTTGGACATCCATATTCAGGAGAGATGGGGTGAAAAGGAGCAAAGTGGAGAATCTCTACATTCCATGTTTTTGAAACTTTCCCCCAAAAATACAGCTTTCAGGAGATGTCATTTTAAAAGCAGGTATAATTATAATAAACATTTAAATTTGCTATATTGTTCACAAACCATTGTGCAAATCAGATTTCTATATGTATAATTCTCTAATGGCAAATCATGATTAATATATACACCATTAATTAAAATTTTGCTTTTAGTTATGGAAGTACATACTAACACTATTATACTTACATGTATTATGCACTCATTTGTGAAATATACACTATTGTTCCTTTTATGCCATTTTCTCATAAAATCATCACGACAACCTCATGAGGAAAGTGTTATTAAAATTATGCTAAGTGAAATAAGTCCAACAGAAAAAGATAAATACCATATGACTGACTTCATGTATATGTAAAATTTAAAAAACAAAACAAATGAACAAACAAAAGCAGAAACAGACTCATAAATACAGATGATAAACTCATAGTTGCCAGAAGGGTAGGGGTGGGGGAATGGGCAAAATAGGTGACAAGTAGTGGGAAATACAGGCTCCCAGTTATGGAATGAATAAATTACAGGATGAAAGGTACAGCATAAGAAATACAGTCAACGGTATTATAAGAGAGTTGTACAGTGACAGATAGTAGCCACACTCACGATGAACATAGTGTAATGGATAGAGTTGTAAAATCCCTAAGTTATACACCTGAAGCTAATGTAACATTGTGTGTCAAATATACTTCATTAAAAAAACTAAAAAAAAAAAAAATAGGCAACCATTTTACATTTAAGGAAACGGAGGCTTTGAGAAGTTAAATAACTTGCCAAAATTGATAGCCAGACAATAGCAGAACCAAAACTCAATTCCACATCAGTCCGTATGCAAACCACATGCATTTATCACCATCCTCTATTCCAAGATCAATCACGTTTTATAGTATTAGAGATTCTAATTAAATATCACTCTCTATTTGAAATGGAGAATAAAGAAATAATACTATTAAGGCATTGATTGTAACTGTTTCATTTACCACCAGTACCTAGTTATATTCTTGGCACAAAACTTTAGTATAGTAACAGCTAATGATCATGGAGATCTTTCCACATGTGAGAGAGGGTGCCATACACTATGTGATTCGATCTTTGCCAAACCCTGTATGGAATAAATTATTATTATCTTTATTTTAAAAAAGAGAAAACCAAATTTTAGGGTGATTAAAGGTCTTGCACCAGCCAGTAAGAAGTGGAGCCAAGACAGGAGAACAGATGTGCTTTTAAATAATATTTCAGGGGCGCCTGGGTGGCTCAGTGGGTTAAGGCCTCTGCCTTCGGCTCAGGTCATGATCCCAGGGTCCGGGGATCGAGCCCCGCATGGGGCTCTCTGCTCAGCAGGGAGCCTGCTTCCCTTCCTCTCTCTCTGCCTGCCTCTCTGCCTACCTGTGATCTCTGTCAATTAAATAAATAAAATATTTTTTAAAAATAAATAAATAAATAAATAATATTTCATAGTGAGCACTCAGGAAATTATTTAATTTGAAGTGTTTGTTTTGATCACTAAAAGAAATACTCCTTATACTATTTCAATAAATAAGTAAATACAATAGATGTGTTTTATTTCACAAATACAATGTAATAATTTAATTCAGTGATGATATATTGACAACTACAATATCTGGACAAGAAACAGAGCTGAAGGTAAATCCTACTGAAAAATAATCAGAACTCATCGAGGGACTCAGAAGAAATAAGGACAAAAAAATCTCTGAGGAAAACAACTGTTCTATAACCCAATGTTTTATTTAATTACATTATACACACAAACCCTTAGTGCTAGAGTAAAAAACTTCAATTGTTAGTAAAATAAATGTCTTAACTTACAAATTTATTACTTGATTTTGTTTAGTTGGTAAATTCTAGTAGACAGGGATTTAAAAAGGAGCCTAAGTGGGTGAAAATAAGAATTATAGCTGTAACGGTAGACAGCCAGGCATGAGAAAAAAATATCAATGTAATGGTTATCTGTGAATATATCCCTAACAAACTTTCGTACACATCTGAACTGCACCTGAAATGTTATACTTGCTATTGAGCAAATCAACTAGTTTTTGATAAAGACTATTAGCAACAGCTGAAAGAATATTTAGTACACATGATCTGTTTAAGATAGAATGTAAATGAGCACCTCATTTAGGAAGAGTTCCACCCCAAATTAATGATCCAATTTTCAGTAAGTTGAAAATAACCTTTGGTTTTCTAAAATTATTCATTTTTCAAAATAGCTTATTGGTTGGTCTTACCAGATTAATTATTGCCATCACACATGTTAGAAAGTATATTGTTTAGGGGCACTTGGGTGGCTCAGTCAGTAAAGCATCAGACTCTTGATTTCAACTCAGGTCATGATCTCAGGGTCACAATCTTGGGGTGCAGAAGTAGAGCCCCACATGGGGCTCCACCCTCTGCCAGGAGTCTGCTTGAGATTCTCTCTTTCTCTCTGTCCCTCCCCTCACTCCTGCTCTCTCTCTCTCTCTCAAATAAATAAATAAACCTTTAAAAACCATAAGTATATTGTTTATATGTCAAAGTCCAGTCTGGAGCTTATTTATTTGTTTAAATAAAGGTAAAAGGAAAAGCAGAAAAATACCTACCAAATTAATAGAAGATATGAAAAAATAATTGAACATCTTGTAACAGTTATGTTAATAAAGTAAATTTAAAAGTAGTTGAATAAACTTACAGTTAAATGTGGCAGGCTGAAGGCATACATTCATGTCTTCTCGATTATTAAGGTCATTTAAATGAGAAAAAGTTATAATTGTACAAGGACAAAGAGGAAAGGGGGACAGATAATAAAGGAAAAAAGACATCACTAATTTGGGAGCAGTGAAAAGCTGGTGAGGTTCTGAACCCAACTGAGAAAACAGAATTCCAAATGACTGTGGAAAGGGATACTAACAAGCAACAAGCCTATTTATGCTGCAGAACCACACGTATTTAAAAATTGGAGAGCCTTATTTCCTCAGAAAAGTGTAGTATATGAGATGAAAAGAGATTAATGGAAATCCCATGGAAGAGAGAATTATCAAATCATACCATTATGAAATACCCAGAGAGTCAGAAAAAATGGGTGAACAGATCTTATACAGAAATCAGGCACTAAATATCCAGAGAGTCAGAAAAAATGGGTGAACAGATCTTATACAGAAATCAGGCACTAAAATGGCATTATGATTCTCAACACCAAATGCCCTCAGAATTTAGAGTAAACCTGGTTTCCAACCTAGATTCTCTTACCAGCCAAACAATTAATCAAGCATAAAAGGGCTATTTTCATATGAGGACAGTCTACAAAAGCTTTCCTCTTCTGCACCTTTTCCTGATAACATGTTCCACCAAAATAATAGAACAAAACAAGAAAGAGAAAAATATAGGATATCCAACATACAGGAACTGGAAACAAAAAAGATGAATAATTCTTAGGATAATAGTGAAAGAAAATTCCAGGATCTCATAGCTATGAAGCAAATCAAATCTGAGCAAAAGGATAGAGAACTCTCTGAAATGAAACTGATCGATTATCTGAGAAATTCCACAATCCCAATTGTATAGGAGGTTACCAAAGTAAATAGTATGGTTCTAATTAAAAATACAGCTAAGCAAATTAAAATAAGTAGGTATCAAATCCATGAAGAACACACAAAAATGTAAAAAAGATAAAACCTCACAAGACTATGCATGGTCAATAGAACACAGTATTTACATAATGCAAAAATTGATAGATAATGTTTAAATTTATGGGTCAAAAATACCATTGTACCCATTTTATGAGTAGAAATTCTAGCATAAACAGCTACAAGATTTAAAACTGTTTACTTCAAAGGAACTGGTTTTAGGAATAAAGAAAGTGACATTGAACAGCTGTTTTTCATTATGAATCTGAAGTACTCTTTCATTTTTAAATTACATGTTCTACTTTCATAATTTTTCAAGTATTGAAAAGATAATTAAATCAGAGAAAAACTTTTATAGATGCAAAAAGTTGAGTTTTTAGCTTATATAAAAACTGGTTTTTATATAATATTACAGTTTAAATTTTTCACTATTTGACCAAATCCACACTTAATTACAGATTTATATATATAAATATATATGTCATATATATATGTCACCCCCTATTTTATATATATAAATATATATATGACATATATAGAGAGATATATATGTCACCCCCTATTTTAAACTAAAACATGATTTCATACTGATGTTTCTAACTTTTACTCCATAACCATATGGGTCATTCTAGCCTTCTCTCTTTGCTTGTCTAAAATCTCCCAACATCACTGAGAAAACTTAGCTCCCATCATCCCTCATTCATTTACCTCAAATGTTCAATTCCAATATACATATACAGTGGTTTCAGAAATGGTTACCATGTTTCTCCACAGGGAGGTACTTTATCAACTAGAGTGAAATGTTCATGTAGAGATCTTTTTGTCTTTAGTCATAGTCTCTACTCATTGCCAATGTTACTTAGGTCAATACTTTCCCCCCCACATCTCCTTCAATAAGGTTATTTTTTTATTGACCTCCTACTTGCTTATTTTTTTAAATTTTGCATATGTTTTGGTCCGCTTCATTCCATAAAGTTCTATAGGTTTTGACACATGCCTAGTGTTGTGAACTAGTACAGTATCATTCAGAATAATTTCACAGTTTAAAAAAAAGAGCCATTCTGCTTTACTTACTCAACACTACTGCCACTGAACCCCTTAGCAACCACTGATCTATTTGTCATCTACAATTTTACCCAAAATGTCATGCAAATTGAATCATATTCATATGTAGCCTTTCCTGACTGGCTTCTTTCATTTGGCAACATTCATTAAGATTCATCCATATTGTTGCCTGGCATGATAACTCATCCTTTTTATTATTGAATAGCATTTTATTGCATTAATGTATCATGGGTTATTTCTGTATTCACTTACTGAAGGGCAACTTCACTGTTTCCAGTTTGGGGAGATTTTGAATAGAGATGCTATAAACTTTTGTGCAAGATTTGGGGTGAAGAAAAATTTTCATGTAAGTTAAGTAAATACCTAGAAGCATGATTACTAGATCATAAGATAAGATTATGCTTAGTTTTTTATAAGAAACTTCCAACTGTCTTCCTAGGTGGCTATACCATTTCCCACTCCCATTAGCATTAATTGAGAGGTGCTGCCCCTTAACAAGGTCAACAGTCAGTATTATCAGGTTTTTTATTTTAGACATTGGAATGGGTGTGGAGTCATATCTTATTGCTTTAATTTCCATTCTCTACTGACAAATGATGAGAAATGTGTCATATGATTATTTGTCACCTGTATATTTTTTCTAGATGAAGTTTCCGTTCATATCCCTTACCTATGTTCTTTACTTTTTTGTCATATTTTACAAAATTCTTGTATGTTTTGAATGTAAGTCCTTTCAGATACATATTTTGCAAATGTTTTTTTCCCTCTCTGTGGCTTGACTATTCATTCTCCAATTAATATCTTTCACAGAGCAGAAGTTTTTAATTTTTTTAAGTCCAACATGTGTCTTTTTTCTTTTATAGATTATGTCTCTTGTGTAGTATCTAAAAACTCATCACCAAAAACCTAGGTAATATAGATTTTTATTCATGTTTTCTTCTAGAGGTCTTATAGTTTTGTATTTTGCACTTAGATCTATAATTTTGGGTTAATTTTTGTGTAGGATATATAGTCTGCATTTAGATTCAATTTTCACATACAAATTTCCAACATGCTAGAACCGTTTGTTGCAAACATGATCCTCTCTCCATTGACTTGTCTCTGTGTTTTTGTTAAAAAAAAAAAAGTCAACAATATTTGCATGGACATATTACTGAGCTCCCAATTCTGTTCACAGATCTGTATGTCTATTTTTCTTTCCCTCAATATCACACCATCTTGCTTACTGTAGATATTCCAGTTGCCTATTTATCCTGGTGAGAGTTTTAATAGTTGTGTCTGTCAAAGAATTGGTTTATTTTCATCTCATTTATCAAATTTGTAAGTATTATGTTATAGATAATATTCCTTTAATATCTTTTTAATGTTCATAGACTCAACAGAAATGGTCCCTCTATCATTTCTGATATGGGTAATTTGTGTCCTCCTTCTCCCTTTTTTTTTCCTGGATTAGTGTGGTTAAAGACTTATCAATATTATTGATCTTTCCAGAGAACTAACTTATAGTTTTGTTTATTTTTATCTATTGAATCTTGGTTTTGGTTTACCTGTCTTCTGCTTTAATTTTTATTATTTCTTTTTCTCTTACTTTAGGCTTAATTTTCTCTTTCTCCTCTGTCTTCTAAGATAGAAACTTCAGTTTTTGATTTTAGAGCTTTATTATTTTCTAAATATATGCATCAATACTATAAATTTCCTTCTAAGAACTGATTTCACAGCATCCCAACATTTCATTTTTTTAATTGATAATATTTCTCAAATTTCTCTTGTAATTTCTTCTTTCTGATCTATGCATTATTTGGAAATATTTTTACTGCCCAATTATTTGGAGATTTTCCAGCTATCCTCTCATTGTAGATTTTTAGTTTGATTCTCTTGAGATCTTTGAAGATATTTTTATTTCTAATTTTTTTAAAAAAGTTTTTAAGGTGTATTTTATGTCCAAGAATGTGGTCTTTCTTAGTGAATATTTCATGAGAACTTGAAAATGATTTGTATTCCACTGTTGTTGGATGGAGTATTATAGAAATGTCAACTAGATCAGGTTATTTGATGGTTCCGGTCACTGGTGTCTTTATTTGATTTTCACTGTACTGTCCCTGTCAATTACTAATAGACAAGTTTTGGAGGCTCCAACTATAAGTGGATTTGTCTATTTCTCATTGCAATTCTATCAGATTTTGCCTCACATGGGTTAATCATGTAAAATACTTAAAAATCATCAAAATATTAAAAAAAAAACCTTGGTCTATTAGCATCTCATAAAGAGTGTGTGAGTGCTCTGCTACTATAGTTGGAAATTGCATTTTTAATTCACATTTTTGTTACTTTAAAAGCCATAATGGGAAGATATAATTTCTTAAAGTTATCTTATTGATAAGAAAATCCGAAATATAGTTCATATGTTTTCTTTATTATAAAATCTTTACATCCTTAAATATATTCAAAATTCAGAATTTTCTGCTAGAAATGGTTATTCCAAATCAAATTTAAAAAAAAATGAACAAACATGATAGTAGACCTTTGGAGTGGGAGTTTTGAGATGCCACAAAAATATTTACAGACAAATTGCTTTCAGAAGGAAAATGAGTCCATATAGACATTGTGGAAGAACAGATTCATACCTTTTATATTCAGATATAATGATGGGAAATGTAAAATGACATAGTTAGGAGAAGAAAAGGATAATTAAAGTATTCAAAATTAAGAGGTAAATGCCAATCTGACATTTTCTGTTCCATTCTTTTCCCTTTCTTAGGTTTGTAAAGATGTTTTTATCAAACTTCTGTCTTTTTATCATCTGCATAGGCAAGAGTTCACCAGTCCAAATGCAAATTTATCCCATGATCTCCTCCATGGCCTGAAACTGTAACCTTCAAATATCACTAATCTTCTAAAGAACAAGATAATAGAAAAATAGAATATCACCAGAAAGGATATGTTGAGAAAAATATCATTTACAAGTGAGCATTTTCAAATGAAATGTCATTAGTTCCAAAATGAGCCCCAACTTTTGAGGATGAGTGATTTATAGCCAAGAAGAAGGAGGAGGAGGAAGAGGAGGAGAGGGAGGGGTAAGGGGAGGGGAAAGGGGAGGGGGAGAAATCTTTAATAAAACTCCTAGTAAATTGGTTGTTTGGACATTTGCAAAATAAAATGTAAGTCCGAGCTGTCTGATAAAACTATTAAAAACATGCTTTTTCTCTTTTGACTGAAATGAATAGATTGCAACCAGAATGCAATTTGTTATGTTAGTCTTCTCCAATATTGGTTCTGTTTTGCATCTTAATCCCTTATACCTAAGGAAGTAGGATTGCATTTTTATGAAGCAGAATTAATAACAAAACAGTCTTAAAGATATTTCACATGAAAAATCCTTTTAATATTGTTCACATTATAAATGTATAATTATAATAGCACTAAGTCAAATCTATGCTGAGAGTTACAATTCTGAAAAGCTCCCACTGAATAAAAATATAATCACTTATCTAAGAGTAGTTTCCTAAACTAAACTATGAGTTGATTCTAATTTTTTTCTTATATTTTCAAGATTGTATTTAAGTTCCAGTTAGTTAACATACAGTGTAATGCTAGTTCCAGGAGTAGAATTTCATGATTCTTCACTTACATATAATACCCAGCACTCATCACAACAAGTGCCTTCATAATACCTATCATCCATTTATCTCCCACCCACCTCCCCTCCAGCAATACTCAGTTTGTTCTCGATAGTTAAGAGTCTTGCAAATTTTTGTATGTTTGTTTGTTTTGATGGCCTAGACATTCTAAAGTAGGTTTGTTTGAAGGCTGAATTATTCCAGAAGATAATTTACTATCATGTTCATGCTGTAGGGTTAGGAGAAAGAAGAAAGATCTTTGATGAATAGACTTTCTCATTGCCTCTTTTTAATGCGGTGTTCCTGAAAAAATCATTGATGGAAAACATGCATGGAGTTGTCCAAACCTGCTTCTAGATATTGCAAAATGAAAAGAAGATCCTCATTTCATGAACTTTCCTATTAGATCAACTGTAAAAAACAAGCAAACAAACAAACAAAACCACACCTTAAATTGGAGGAGGAGGTAGAGGAACAAACCCTGGAAGTCAATTTGAGAATCTGGAAGGCCAGATGAAAGTTGACCTGAGTGAAAGGTCATGCAGTCAGTGATCTCTGGCAGATGTTCTATTTTCAAAAGTGACTTGTGATTTTGAGTTATGTTCTAACAACTATCTTTCCTGTAATGTCATCCATCAATCCATCTTGAATTTTTAAAATTCTGTCATTCATGGATTTTTCTATAAACTCTCTTAAAAACCTGGGTACAGAAGAAACATTCCTCCACATGTTATGGCCATGTACGACAAGCATGCAGCTAACATCACAGTCAATGGTAAAAAGGTTTAAGTTTTTCCTCTAAGATCAGGAACAAGACAAGAATACCCATGCTCACTATTCCTATTCTATATAGTACTAGAAGTCCTAGCCAGAGCCATTAAGCAAGAAAAGAAATAAAAAGTATCCAAATGGGAAAGGAAGAAGTAAAGTTTTCTCTGCCTGAAAAAGACATGATCTTTTATATAGGAAACCTTATATATAGAGATTCCCAAAATCTATTAGAATAATAAATACAAAATTCAGTAAAGTTGCAGAATATAAAATCAACATACAAAAATCAGTTGCATTTCTTTATACTAACAACAAACTATCCAAAAAGAAATTAGAAGACAATATCACTTAAAATAACACCCAAAACAGTAAAATACATAGGAATAAATTTAACCAGTGGGTAAAAGATCCATGCACTGAAAACTGTAAGATATTGATGAAAGAAATGGAAGAAAACACATAGAAAGATCCATGTTTGTGAATTGAAAGAATTAATATTTTTATAATGTCCATACTACCCAAAACAATCTATTGATTCAGTGCAATCCCCATCAAAATTACATTGGCATTTTTCATAGAAGTAGAATAAACAATCCTAAAATTCATATGGAATGACAAAAGACACTGAATACCCAAAGCAATCTGGAGAAAGAAGAGCAAAGCTGGAGACATTATACTTTCTGATGTCAAACTGTATTATAAATCAAAACAGTATGGTACTGACATTGAAACTGGCAGGTGGACCAATGGAAGAGAATAGAGACCCCAGAATAAACTCATGCTTATACAGTCAACTAATATTTGACAAAAGAGCCAACAATACTGAAAGGAGAAATTATAATCTTTTAAATCATATTGAGAAAACTGGATATTTACATTCAAAAGAAAAAAAAACTGGACCCCATCTTCTTATCTTTAGCAAAAATTAACTCAAAATGGGTTAAATACCTAAATGTAAATTCTGAAATCCAGAACTCCTAGAAGAAAATAAATATAAGAAAATTGGTCTTTGCAAAATTTTTTTGAATATGACAACAAAGGCACAAGTAACAAAAATAAAATAAGCAAATGGAATAGCATCGAATTAGAGGCTTCCAAGCAGCAAAAGAAACAACAGAGTAAATAAGCAGCCTATAGAATGGGAGAACATATTTGCAAATCATATATAAGATAAGGAGTTAATGTCCAAAATACATAAGGAACTCATACAACTCAATATCCAAACCAAACCAACCAAACAAAAAAAACCCCCAAACTCCAAATAATCCAATTGAAAATGAGCAGAGGAGCTGAATAGACATTTTTCCAATAAGGAATACAAATGGTTAATAGGTACATGAAATGGTGCTCATCAGTAATCACAGGGAAATGCAAATCAAAACCACAATGTGGTACCATCTCACATCTGTTGCAATGGCTATTATGAGGAAGACAAGAGAGAACACTCTCTACATCCTCACCAGAACTTGTTATCTCTTATATCTAAATGAAGTAAAATCACAATCTCAAAGAGGAATCTATAAGACCACGTAAATTGCACACAGTATTTACAATAGCCAAGAAGTGGAAATAAACTAAATGTCTAAGTATCCATTTGTAGGTGAAAAAAGAAAAAGTGATATATATGTATAATAGATATATATCTAATATCATATATAGATATGAGAATTTATTCAGCTATAAAAAAGAATTCCTGGCATCTGTAACTACATGGATGGAGCTTGAGGATCTTATGCCAAGTGACATAAATCAGACAGACAAATACCATAAGATCTCACTTGTATTTGGAATCTAAAAAGAAGCCAGAATCATAAAAACAGTAGAATAATGGTTGCTAGAGGCTGTGGTGATGGAAGAGGGAGGAAATGGGGAGATTCTGATCAAAGGGTACAAACTTTCTGTTATAAGGTAAGTTCCTTCTGGGTATTTAATATTCAATATGGTGACTATAGTTAACAATACTGTATTATATACTTGAAAGTTGCTAAGACAATATATCTTAAATGTCTCACCATTCTCACACAAAAAAAGTGATTATGTGAAGTGATGGCTGTGTTAACTAACTTTATTGTGGTAGTCATTTTATTATATATATATGTATTGAATCCTTATGTTATACTCTTTAACTTTTTACAATGTTATATTAATTGTATCTCAATAAAGCAAGAAAAAAATCTATTTAACTTTTGAGGTACAGAGTTGGATCTGTTTAATTTTTAACTGCTTTGCCCTGGACTTGCTTACCCTGATGACTATAAGGCTGACCTTCCAAGAACAACTTTCTAGGCCATTACATTTTCTTTTAACATGATTGGTCATTTTAACTTTGCTACATTTTATTTCAATTAGTGTAGTAAATTCTATAGGAAATTTTTTTTTAATTTCTGTATGGTTTGTTGGTAGTTGAGTAAAATATCTGCTCAAAACCAAAAAATCACTAAAACACCAAATGATTGGTGTTCATAATATCATCTCTCTTTGAAAACTGCAGTGATCATAAATGAGAATCATGATTTTTCAGAATGCACAGCTGGAACCTTGTATAGCCTCTCTAGTAGAAATCAAAGCAAAGTTTCAGGGTAGTCCACAGCCCCTTCATTACATAAAAGTAAAAACCTGACTTGCATTTAAATAGATGCCTTGGCCAGGTCAAAACACAAGACATCATGGTAAACTCCTTCAGCATTCCACTTAGAGTTCTGATTGCACTTGCTAACCAAGACAGCTCACCAGAGAAGCAGGTCGAAGGTGGAGAAGAGATATGTTAAATTTGGGTAGGATCATGTTATTGCCCAATGACCTCTCAACTCTTATAGTTTTCATTTCTTTTAAAAAAAGATTTATTTATTTGAGAGAGAGAGAGAGCATGAGGGAGCCTAACGGGGAGGGGCAAAGGGAGAGGGATAGCATCTTAAGCAGACTCTATGCTGAACATGGATCCCACATGGGACTTAATCCCACAACCCTGAAATCACAACCTAAGCTGAAATCAGGAGTCAGGTGCTTAACCGACTGTTCCACTCAGGTGCCCCTATAGTTTTCATTTTTTAATAAGCATAATTTAGATATAAAATATACCCATTAAGTGTTTATGAAATTTCAAATTTTAGAAAAAGTATAGTCTTGTAATCAACACAAAAAGAAATAAAGTATTATTAGCCCTGAAATTCTCCCATTGTCCATAGTAATCAACCCCTCCCCTAAAGCCCAACCTAAGACAAACACTAATCTATTTTCTGTACTTACACAGTTTGCCTTTCTAAAATGTCATATAAAAGGAATCAAATAGTGTATAGGATACAGTACTTTATCAGATACATAGTTTGAAAACATTTTCCCACTTTGTAGCTTGTCTTCAGCCTCGTAATGTCTTTTGAAAAGAATTCTTCATTTCAATGAATACTGTTGCATCATTTTTTTTTCTTTATGAATTATTCTTTGGGGTTGTATCTAAGAAATATTTGTTTAACTCAGATCATAATGCTTTCTCTTCAGTTTTATAGTTTAAGATTTTATATTTAGCTCCATAATCAATTTTGAGTTAATTTTCACATATGATGCAAATTATAGTCAAGGCTTATTTCTCCCAGATGGGTAACCAGTTGTTCCAACACCATTTTTGGAAAAAACTATCTTTCACCAATGACTTGCTTTTAGAAACTTTGTCAAAAATCAAATGACTACACATATGTTGGTCTATTTCTGGTCTTTTACATTTCTTCCTTTGATTTTTATGTCTCTCCTTTCACCAATACCACACAATCTTGATTACTGTAGCTTTACAGTAAGTCTTAAAAATCAGGGTTGTAAGCCTTCAAGTTCATTCTATTTTTCCAGAATACGTTGGTAATTCTAGCTCCTTTTTCTTCCCCTATAAATATCAGAATCACCTTTTTCAGGTTTTACTTAAAAATTTTCAGATTTTCATTGAGTTTACATTGTATCTATAGTTCAGTTAAGGGATAACTGGCATCTTAAATTAGTGATTCTTCCAATCCTTGAACATGAGATATATCTCCTTTCAATTAGCTCTTCTTCATCTTTTATCAGTGTTTTGCAGTTTTCAACATATAGATCTCAAACATATATTGTTACATTTATATCTAAGTATTTTATGTTCTCTGGTGTTTTATAAATTGCACTGTTTTTATTTTAACTTCCAATTATTTATTGACATGTGAAGAAATACTGTTGACTTTTGTATACTAGTCTTGCATCCTGTGACCCCAATAAGGAAATATGGAATTCTGAGACTTGAGACAAAAAAGCTTCACTAGAGAATCCTGCCCATCTTCTACCCACAGACTCCCAGGATTTTCTCAACCAAGAAAAGCAGCTTTTATTCCTTTCTAGAGAAGTTCTGGATTGCCTGAATACTCTGCAAAGCACTTAAAGTATAATGCTTGGCCTCTTCAAGATCATCTTTGCAACCCCCATTACCTCCAGGTCAGGTCATATCTCAGCACAGCCCAAGTGTTAGAAATACAGTTCTGTTTCCATGAAGAAATAGATTACATATTTAAGGGCTTTCATAACTAACATGCTCAGTTCCTAGTGAGTCCAGTGGTTCAGCAAATCTATCCTATATTCATTTTCCTCATCCCAAGTGCATATATTTGTAACTGGTAGAAAACTAATGTTTGTTCTTTTACCTGTATTCTGAGATCCTCTTCCCAACCTTCAGTTTAGACAACATAAAATTGCAGGAAGAATTTTTAAAATCTTAAAGAATGCAGAGAGGATGATCCTTACCATTTCTCACTTAAATTCACCAACATGTCTTCTGCAAAGGCTAGCTGATCAAGATGATTAATGGTAGACCATCACAAGCCTATATTATGCTAGCCCTAATTGCAGTCGCCATACTAATAAGGTGTCTTTACTGGGATGATCCACACAGCTTTGACACTTTGTTTGCAATTATTGATTTGGGAAATGGGTCCCAGAATATATCAATAAAGAAAATCAAAAGCAGTTCAGTTTCACATGGGAATGACAGAAACATACCTTCATCACCTTAACACAAGACCATGTAAAATCTTCTGTTTGTCAAAATAAAGTCTGTAGGAATCTTAAAATGTTTTGACATTCTGCAAAATGTTGTAATGGTCCACTACTGTGTATATGATGACACTGTGTATATATGATTGTAGAATGATAAATGGTGAAATAGGTATACGATAAAGTATAATAGCTTTCCCCCTATGACAATGTGTTTCAAAATAAATTCAGACATTTAAATGCAACCTAAAGAATGATACACATTCAGCCTAGCTGGAGTCAACACATTTCTCAAATCTTTAGAAATCCTTTATATTTCTTTTAACTTGGAAATCAAATACATTAAAAGTTTTAAAGGGAAATCCTTCTTAAAACGTAATGGCTTGGGACGCCTGGGTGGCTCAGTTGGTTGGACGACTGCCTTCGGCTCAGGTCATGATCCTGGAGTCCGGGGATCGAGTCCCGCGTCGGGCTCCCGGCTCCACAGGGAGTCTGCTTCTCTCTGTGACCTTCTCCTCGCTCATGCTCTCTCTCACTCTCTCTCTCTCAAATAAATAAATAAAAAATCTAAAAAAAAAAAAAAAAACGTAATGGCTTCATGACTAAAGAGTACATTTAACTTTCCCACACTCAAACCAAATTTCTTTTTTTTCTTTTCTACTGGAAAGTGACTAAATACACTAAGAGTAACATAAAATATTCTTTTTGTCAAAATCCCTAGGATTTGTATTTTCATGTTCACTATATTAAAAAAAATTGAAAAAGATGTATTAATCTATATTTTTGCATGAATAAATGTTTATCACTGATTGTAATGATCCTCCCATTTGTGAACTTTGAATATCATGTAAATTGTAAGGCTTGCATCACAAATATGACATTTCTGTCATCTGGCAGGAGAAGCCTGATTATTTTTAGCAGTTTCAAATATCAAGAGCTTCATGGTTTTCTTTTTCAAATCCAAGTAACAATAACATACCATTAAAAGAAAAAAAAAAACTAACTCATATGTATATGACTAATAGCAATCACGATGCTCCACTATATCTTTCAGTCTATTAAAGCTTTTTAAAAAATCTATCTTAAACAAAGACAAACAAGTTACTGGAATTTTTATTTGACATTCTGCCAGGCAGAACAGGTGGTCTCTTTTAAGTTCCTTCCTTCAATTTCATGCCAACTCAGTGAAAATTCCTTCTCTTACATCACTGAAAGGTCTGAAATCAAAGGGCCTTTAAGGACATATTTAAGGTAATGAGCTTTATTGGTGGCTTCTTGCCCTTTGTCTACTTTCTCCAGTAGTACTTGCCCCTTTCTGGAATCCCTGGAAATCACTATTTACCATTGGATAGCAAGGGAGAGGAGCATATGATCAAGGTTTCGCAGATCTCAACCTACTCGCCAGATTTCTCACAATTAATATCTGAATGAGAATGACAATTTGTTATGTGTTTTACAGATTGTTTTTAACTTAGAAAAAAAAAAAAAAACGAATTCCAAGGTGTTGGGAATAGCCAGCAATTCCTGTACTGATGGATGAAATATTACTCCAAATATAGCTGCCAAAGACAGGAGAAGGCAAGGGGGTCAGCTCTCAGAGATTAAGACCCTTTACTCTACTTTGCTCCTGCCTTTATTGGTCCTTCAAGATAATCACAGATCCTTATCACTGTTTCTCAAGCACATGATGTGTGACAAGGGGTCTTGCAGGAACTAGGAGGATTTGTTTACGGGAAAGATACAATAGCTAACCTGCAAGTTCTACGAGTTCTGCTAAACATAGCCTAGGGGACAATGCATACATCCCTTAGATCACAGGATGGCAGTTTGGGCTAAGCTCCAGGGAAGACAACTCCTGTGGCATTCCTACAGCAGAGAGGTCATGGAGGCCTTGGAATTCCATAGGCATACGCCCTTTTCTGAAAGCTTCCCTGACTCCTGCCCAGGGAGTGGTCTCCATTTTAGCAAGCCAGGTATTATGGATGATTTCATGCTCTACATTAACCCCAATGCCATAGAAAATGTATCTGCTCTATTTCAACTAATTAAGATGCCATCTTTTTTTTAGATGATCATTATTTTATGTAACCCCAAGACCACCAAATAAATGACACAATGACATCATGTATTGTTTGGCTCATTTTGAATTAAAAGATGTTAAAATGAGGAAAAAAACTCTCTGTGATGATTTGTCATTGTTAATAAAGATCAGAAAGATTAGCTGGAGTAACACATGTGTTAAAGAATAATTGTATTTAAAATTTTCTTTTTAGATTTTTGCGAAGTTCAAGTATATGAATTAACCCTTGATTTTTAAAAGCCTCTAAAAGCAATAAGCTCCAGTAATTTGTTGACTCAATTAATCAACTGATAAATAAACAATATACATTGGACAGACACCAGTTTGACACCATTAATCTCTGAACGAATCATGTTTCTCAGGCAACTTCATATCAATGCTGCTTTAAGAATCAAGCCATTTCACATCAAAAGCCCCCTTTAAAAAAATTATTTTTTTTTGCCAATAACTTTTCATCATGCCCATGAGAAGTCTTTTCACAACTTCACCCAGTTGAGTAAAGCTTTAGCTGAACTTTTGAGCACTGCTTGGCTTTGTTTAATCTTTGCTCAAAGGCTGTCAGTACTCAAAAGCTAAGGTAAAGTTCCTGGGGCAATTTATTTTTGCCTAATCTTTTCTATGTTTCTTTTGCTTACAAAATTATAGAGCCTTGTATTCTAATATCCCCCTTTTGTAACCAGAACATAACAACAAAAGCTCAAATACTGAAAGATGCTAAAATTTGCCTTGTGAATGATTTACCAGTTAATAACAGACCAGAACTGGAACACAAATCCCCGAAGTCTGACTGTGTATTTTTGATTTGTATTTCCCTGGTCATCAGTGATTTTGCACATCTTTTCATGTGTGTGCTGGCCATCTGTATGTCTTCTTTGCAAAAATGTCTATTCATGTCTTCTACCCATTTTTTAATTGGATTATTTGGTTTTTGGGTGTTGAGTTGTATAAATTCTTTATATATTTGGACATTAACCCTTTATCTGATATGTCATTTGCAAGGATCTTCTCCCATTCTGTGGAAAGCCTTTTTGTTTTGTTGATGGTTTCCTTCACTGTGCAGAAGCTTATTATATTGATGAAGTCCCAATAGTTCAATTTTGCTTTTGTTTCCCTTGACTTAGGAGGTGTATCTAGAAATAAGTTGCTATGGCTGATATCAAAGAGGTAACTGCCTGCATTGTCCTCTAGGATTCTTACAGTTTTACCCCAAAATTTTTTTTAATTTTTTTTAAAGATTTTATTTATTTATTTATTTGACAGAGATCACAAGCAGGCAGAAAGGCAGGCAGAGAGAGGAGGAAGCAGGTTTCCCACTCAGCAGAGAGCCTGATGTGGGGCTCGATCCCAGGACCCTGAGATCATGACCCGAGCTGAAGGCAGGGGCTTCAACCCACTGAGCCACCCAGGTGCCCCTACCCCCAAATTTTTATTTCTAATTTTTTTTTCTAGTATATAGACTATGATTGATTTTCATATACTGACTCTATATTTTGTAACTTTGTTAAATTCACTAAAGCCAGTAATTTTTTAGCAAATACCTTAAAATTTTCTTTGTACATGATTACACAGTCCATGAATAAATAAGTACTGTTGAATAACATATTGATGGAGAAAAGTGATTAGAGTAGATAGTCTTGCCTTGTTTCCATTGTTAGAGGGAAAGCAGTCTGTCTCTCATTATTACATATGATGCTATCTATAGGTTTTTTATAGCTACTGCTTATTAGTTTGAGAAAATAAATTTGTCTTTCTACCTGGGTAAGAGTTTTTTTTTTTTTTTCCCCCTTGTTTTGCTCAGATAATTCTTACTTGGTCAGGTATGATATGAGACACATACTTGTGTGTGTACATTTATATTTATATGTTATACTTATATAACACATATTTATATACACACAACCTATTGGGTTTTTTTCATGATGTAGTTTTATATTCTTATAATATCTTTTTCTAGTTTTGGTGTTTGGGTAATCCTGATCTTATAAATATTTATAGCAAGAATTTATTCCAAGAATGTTATGTGTTTTTTGTCCTTTTCTTTTAATCATACTTCTAATGTATTGGTTCTAAGCTGTTTTGATAACTAAAGCTTTATGCTATGTTTTCATATACTGTAAAATAAGCTCTTAAGAACATATACAATGTAGATCTGAGAACTGGAAATCATTTTCTCCGGCTATGTATTTTATACCTTACAATTATTAAATGTTATTTTATCCCTAATATAGACAACTGATTTTGTAAAGTATGTGAAGGTCTCCAAATGTTTCAATCTTAAAGTTCAGCCTGTCTAAATTCTACAAAATGCACATAGAATTATGATACACTTTGATGATTAATGACACAGCTTCTCTTTGTAAATGTCATTGTTATAATCACCTTATAAAATTTAGAAAAATAGACAATAATGAGTTACCATCAATCAGTTAATCAACCTGCTGAATACCTACCGCCAAGCTTAAATGTTATAAATGCCAAGATCTTCTTCCCCATAATTTTGGGGAAAATAAAGATAGATAAAATATCTGGCACTATTAAAATATGATCAGATTGAAAACACTCTACATAAGTAGAGTGTTTTTTCTTTGTGGTTGATGGGAAGAACGAACAAATTCCTACAAAGCAACAATCTGCCTAAACAGCATTTCTGAGAATGACATTTTATTTTATTTTATTTTAAAGATTATTTTATATATTTATTGGAGAGATGGAGAGCGAGAGGAGGGGAAGGGGCAGAGGGAAATGATCCCAAGCAGACTCCACAATGAGCACATAACTTGTATCGGGGCTGAATCCCAGGACCTTGAGATCATGAGCTATCCGACATCAAGAGTCAGATGCTTAACTGACTGAGCCACCCAGGCACTCCTGAGAATGACATTTTAAGAATCAAGTGTTTTCATTTTCTGAATAAACTCCATTATGAAAATCTATGATGTCAATTGCTAAAGTCAAGTAAATGAAGTTTTAGGCAAACTCAAATATTCTATATCAAGCAATGTCTTCCAACAATTTGTTGTTAATTTCGTTACACTTCAGCAATGGAAAAGCTGGATTAAAAGTAAATGAAATAATGGTGATTCAAATATATAAAAAACACACCCCATTTTATTGGCAGCAAATATCCCAAATTCAGTTCTAACCTTTTGAAAATCTACTTTACATTTTTCTCTTGCAAAAACAAGAAAATAAGGCAAGATTTGGTCTAATCTTGCATTGAGTGACAAAAAGCATGCACAATATAAGGCAGCAAATCTCAAAAGTGTGGTCTGGACACCCCTGATGGTTCACAAAATCCTCTAAGGATTCAAGAGCTCTTCATCATAATAATAGTGTAGTATTTATCATTTTCATTCTCATTCCTCACACAAGGATAGTTTTTTCAAGGTTTCATGGTATGCAATATCTCAGTGAGTCAAATGCAGAACAGGTTTGAGAACGCAGCTTTCTTAGATTAAATGTAAAAATGTAAAACAAGGAGGCTAGAATGATCCATGTAATAATGGATTAGTTGGAGTCATCAGTATGAAGATATTTTTAGCTTAATGTATCAATATGGTTGGTTACATATAGAAACATTTATGGATATGTGTATATATACATGGGTTAGTATACACACATATAATTCTTTGCTATGTAAACTGAGAAGGCCTGGAAGCAATCAAGGCAACAAGCATATTAGTTTCTAATACCATTCTCCAACAGAAGGAACCAAGGTTTATTGTGGAACTGGAAGGTTCTAGAACTGGGGCAAAAAATACATAAAATGATCACAGAGCACCCTGGTTCCAAAAAATGATAAAGTGCTAAAAAAAGAAAAAAAAGGGGGTTTTGTCAAAGTGATACAGGATCCAACTGAAAGAATCCCCAATAGCTAAACCTGAAACATATGTGCAATATTAAAAAATTAAGTAGTAATGGATTATAACCAATGCACAAATAAATATCCATGAGTCTATATTGATATAAATTATTAAATAATAAATAAGTGGGAGAGAAGACACAAATGTCGCATGTAAAAAATATTCAAATAATTTTTGTAGATACTCTACCCTTAGGTAGGTTGAGCATAATTTCCCACTCCTTAAGTTCTTACTCCTGCAGTGTGGAAGGCAGGAAAGAGAGTTATATTACAGTGGAGAAAGCTGACGAACACTACCTCAGCCAGGTGATGAAGATTAATATGAATTGTGATGGCATGTTGATAGAATGCACCCTGATATGCTATGATGAAATGGCACGTTGCCTCTGTGGTCTTCCTTCCCAAAATGCGTAGCTCTAATCATGAGAAAAGCATCCAAAATATTCAAATTAAAGAATAAAATACCTAACCAGTATTCCTCAAAACTGTCAAGGTCATCAAAACAAAGGAGGTCTGAGAAACTGTCACAGGAGTCTAAAGGAACCTAAAAAGACATGACAACTAGATGTAATGTGGTATCCTGGATGATCCTGAGACAGGAAAAGGATATTAAGTAAAAATTAAGGAAATCTGAACAAAATGTGGACTTGGGTTAGTAACCATGTATTGATGTTGGTTCATTAATTATAAAAAAGTACCATACCAATGTAGGCGAATTGAATGCAAAGCATATTGACACTCTCTGTATTATGTTTTCAATTTTCCTGTATATCTAAAATTGTGTTAAAATAAAGGATTTATTTTTTTTAATTTATATAAAAAACAACCCACTCCTATAGCCTGAATATTTGGGTCTACCTCAAATCCCCAATGTGATGGTATTTGGAGGTGGGTCCTTAGGATGTGATTATGAGGGTGGAACCCTCAAGAATGGGATGAAAGTCCTTACAAAAGAGACTCCAGAGAGACCCACCCACCCTTTTGCCAGGTGAAGTCAGAGTGAGAAGACAATGATCTAGAAATAGGAAGCAGGCCCTCATCAGACACTGGGTCTGCCAGAGTCTTGATTTTGTACTTCTTAACCTCTGGAACTGCCAGAAATAAGTGTTTGTCATTTGAGCTACCCAATTCAAGGTTTGTTTGTTTGTTTGTTTGTTTGTTTTAAGAGCAGCCAGAATGAACTGAAAGGAAAATTGGTACTGAGAAGTGGTTTGCAGTGGTAGCAAACGCTTAAAGATGTGGTAGCAGCTATGGACATGGGTAATGGAATTGGAGGCTGAAGGAGCTTTGAGGTGCATGCAGGGAAAGTTCAGATTGCCATGAAGGGAATCTTAAAGGTGATTCTATTTAAGGCTCAGAATAAAAAGAGGAGAACTGTAGAGAAGAAAGAGAAGAGGAAAAAACTGGAGGAGAGGCAATCCTTAGAAAGTAGCAAGAGCTTGGTTGAACTTGGTTAGGTTTCAGTATTTGGTAGAAGGTAGAACTTAAAAGAGATGACAATGAATCTTTAGCTACAGCTATTTCTATTTTTTTTTTTTTTTTTTTTTTTTTTTTGGTCAGAGAGAGTGAGCACAGGTAGACAGAGTGGCAGGCAGAGGCAGAGGGAGAAGCAGGCTTCCTGCTGAGCAAGGAGCCCGATGTGGGACTCAATCCCAGGATGCTGGGATCATGACCTGAGCCGAAGGCAGCCGTTTAATCAACTGAGCCACCCAGGCGTCCCTAGCTACAGCTATTTCTAAACAAAATATTGAAGTATGGCTTGGCTCCTCTGGACTGCCTATAATAAAATGCAAAAAGAGGAAAATGATTTAAAGATGGAGTTGTTAAGTAAACAGGAATTGGAACTTAAAGATTTAGAAAATTCTTAGTCTATGTCTATGACCCCCAAAATGAGATTACTAACCATATGGCCAAGTGACTATTTGATAAGGAGACTATTACTGCTCAGCCATCAAAGTAGAAGCCAGGAGCTCTTCTCTCTGCAGTGCCATCTCCGCAGGCTTGCAGAATGCAAGGACTCGGGGCCCAGAGCAATCTCAAAGGGTGATGTTAACCTCTTCAGGTCAGGTAGGCCAGGATGTTCCTTTCCAGTTCCTCAGGGATGGGGCTGCCTGAAAGAGCTTCGATGTGGGTTATGCCCAGTGGAACCACCTGTGGGACAGGACTCGGGCCCAGGGTCACTACACGGACATCCCTGTGAACCTGTGAGGTGACGTTGCTACCCCAGTGAGCTAGAAGACAGAACATGGAGCCAAAGAGGATTATTCTCAAGGCTTAAGGTCTAAGGGAATTTACCCTGCTAAGTTTTAGTCTTAGCTGGGACCTGTCACTCCTTTCTTCTCTCCAATTTTTCCCTTGTAGAATGGAAATGTCTAAGCCGCGCTTGTCCTACTAGTGTACTTTGAAAGTGTGTAACTTGTTTGGATTTATAGGCTCGCAGCTGGAGAGGAATTTGCCTCAGGATGAATCATCCCAAGTCTCACCTGTATCTAATTTAGTTGATAATTAAAGGAAACTTTGGACTTAGACTTTTGAGTTGATGCTGGAATATGTTAAGATATTGGTGACTGTTGTGATGGAATGAATATCTTTGCATGTAAGAAAACATGAATTTGGGGGCCAGGGCTAGAATGTTTGTGTCTTTCCAAAATTCTTATGTGTAATCTGATCCTTAGTGTGATAGTATTTGGAGGTGAGTCTTTGTGAGCTAATTACGTCATGAAGACAGAGCCCTCTTTTTTTTTTTTTTAAGATTTTATTTACTTATTTGACAGAGAGAGATCACAAGCAGGCAGAGAGGCAGGCAGAGAGAGAGGAAGGGAAGCAGGCTTCCTGCTGAGTAGAGAGCCTGATGTGGGACTCGATCCCAGGACCCTGAGATCATGACCTGAGCGGAAGGCAGAGGCTTTAACCCACTGAGCCAACCCAGGTGCCCGTTAACAAAATTTTAAAAAATGTATTGCATGCTTTGCCCTCCTGGGTCAGCAGATTATGATTCATGTCTAATACATTTGTTTTATTTACCTGTTTATCTCCAGTAATTAAAACAAAATGCTTAACGTTCAGTAAAACCTCAAGATACACATTTTGATAGAGTATTGAAAGCACAGTAGCCCTGAGAAGTCTGATTTAGCTTGGTATTATATAGAAAAACTTACTTCTAAAAAGCAATAACGTTTTAGGCAGTGATTATAAGGTAGGGGAAAAAAATCAGTTCAATCTGAAACACAGGTATTTTGCCAAGAAAGAGCTGATGCTTGGTCTAGAGAAGAATAGCCTGATTTGCAAATCTTAAACTTGAATACCATTTTAGTCTACATGAAGATTGATAAGTTATGGAAATAAATCTTAAAAAAAAAAATTTGATACGAACAAATGAAAACATCAGGATACAAAAGAAAAAAGGAAACTTCATAATCTTGGCTTTAAGATCCAGAGATTTGTGGAAGCTGGGAAGACTTTGAACAGAGATGTTTTTAAAAGCCTACAAGTCATTTAGCTTACAAGTCAGTGGAGGCCTAGGGAAACTTGAGGAAGCTGAGGGTGAGACATGAAAGGAAAGCAAGAGAGAGATTGTCAGTACAGCAGGGAAGGAGGCCCTTGTTCTTGTAGGTAGGTAGTTTAGCAACACTTTCTGCAGTGAAGTGTAAAGAAGGAAACTAACTAACTCAATAATCTAGCTAAGAAGAACCCTGCAGAAGACTGAAAGCCACATCAGGCTTCATTTTGCTACTTATGTTTAAAGTGCAAGAGAGATGAACTAAATAATCAACTGTCAATATAAAGAGACTAGAAGCTTTTGAGTTCAAAAGCAAAACTGTTTCTCATTCTCAGCCACTGTATATGACAATCATCCTCAAATTAAGACATATTTTCAGAGAAAGATAAAAATCCAGAGACTATGAAATTCTGTTAAGATATCAGAAATTGCTAAGGCAATACCTAACAGGCTTCCAGACATTTAAAAGCCCCTCTAAGAAGCCTCCATATGTCTTATTGAGATTTTTAAGAATCCTAAGCATGTCGTTAGACAGCAATTTCACAGGAAGAATAAGATACCAAAGAGATTTGTGGATGTGACTTTTTCTAATGGAGAGACTTATAAGTTGATAAAAAAGAAACAAATTTTAATTTGGACTGGGTGGTATAGAGAAAATACAAAATTCCCATTGGAATGAAACATTGTGAAAAACTCAGCTACAGAGAAAACTTAACTTTGCATAGAGGAGGAAGGATGACTCAGGGTGGCAACAAGAACCAGGTGCAGAACTGAAGACCACGGAGAACAATCCTTAAAAAGTAGGACTGAGCCATTTTCAAAAAGGTGGCAACATATTATGAGCTGGATTTCAGAATGGCTATGCCCAATGTCTGCTGTGAACATATCATTTTTTTTCTGTTTTTGGAATGGACATGACTGAAGCAGTCATTTGTGATTTTTGCATCATTGTAAAAAGGGTGTTTGAAGGGTAAATAAATTGTCTCATTGGATTATAGATTTTTTAGATAAAGAAGAACACAATCCAAGGAGCTATACCTGAGAATTATCACCTGTAACGAATTCTGATTTATATAATGACACATTCAACTTTTAGTTGATGCAATAATGAGATAAGGCTTTGAGATTCTTGAGAGAGAGATAACTGTTGTTTCGTTTGTTTATTTGTTTGCATATGGGGGGTGTGTGTGAAATGTGTGGACAAAGAGCAGAGTGTGTATTTTCCAAAGGTAGACAACACTTTACATCCCATATGTTCTTACAATTTAACATTGACACTGCTCCCATCAAATGATGGGATTCAAGCAACCACATAGGTGGGACTAACCAGGAAATACTTTCAGTATGCTTGTGTATTTTATGACATATTTTTAAAAAATCTCCAGCAATTATTGCAGTCAGTGAATTACCAAAAACTCCATTTTGTGGAGCTAATGAATTCTTCAAAGGTATAACTAGAAAAGCAATTTCATTGATTTTACATTGTTAAGTTACAGTGGGTTAGTTGATCAACATGACTTTAGGAGAAGTAGACTTCAAATGCACTTGGTCCTTGTAGGAAGGGCTTTTGTCAAATCCTTGAGGTCATATGTAGAATGAGTATAAATATAATATTGGAATAACTGGGAAGGAGCAGCTGGGGAACATGAATTTTTGAGTTGGAATTAGCTAGAATCATTGGAATCCATTCTACTTGTCTGGATCATACAAATATATAGCACTTCTAGAATTATTTCCAGCTTTTGAGAGATTTAAAGATAAATGCCACATCTTTGGCAATAAACTATGCATCTTTTTTTCTACAGGCAAAAAATGAAAAAATGGTACAATTATCTGAGTCTAGTCATTCAGAAATGCTTATTCGGGTTTGTTCTAATAAGTAGAAAATCATGTATTTGAAGTAACATACAACTTGTTGTAGTGGTTTGACATTTATTTTCTTCAAAGTAAATAAAAAGACACTGGAGGAAATAAAATACCTTCTTCATTAAAGAATCACAGTGCTGAAAGGTTATCATTTTCCCATTTCAGGTAAATCTAGATCTCTTAATCATATTAATTCAAGGTTCCAATTGTTTTGAAAAGTTTATTTTTTTTTATTCAATACTATACCTTTACAACACAGGAAATGGCAAAATTGAAGAGAGCTTTAAAGAAAATGACACTTTCATCATTCCACAAACAATATAAGAAACACTCTGCTTGCTAAGTTAACCAAACAAACATAGCCCCTATCCTAATTAGATCTTAGGGTATAAGTTAGATGTTAATAAAATAACCACAAGAAACAAAGATAAAATTTAAGTATAGTAACAGCTTAGGAGAAAAGGTACATTGCTACTCTTGGCAGGGTCGGTGGGTGGGGGGCACTCAAGGAAGATCTTGCTGAGGAAAAGAAACAACCTGACATATACAAGATGACTGCTTATCTTGTAGTCATCTTGTATTAGAGGAATGCAAGATATTGCAGACAGGGTCAACAGAGATGGTTCAAAAACAATCTGGAGAGCACCGCCTGGCAAAGTCCAGTGGCAAGAGGTAGCACTGGATATTCTAGGACTTGAAAGAAACCCAGTGGGGCTGGTGTGCAAGCAGCAAGAGGAGAATATTGCAGGCGCGGAAGAGTTCAGGCCAAGGGATTATTGACTATGATAAAAAATTCGGTCTCGATGCAAAGGGCAAGGGAATGTCATGGAAAGTTGTAGTTATGATTAGATTTCAGCTTCTTCAGCTCATGTTGGCTACCTACTATAGAAATGATGGGATAGGGCAGGAAAGGATGCAAAAACATTAAGGATAATGTGTGTCTTTGTAAAAGGTCATAAGAGAAGTTGCTAAGAAATGTCGTGGAGATGGAGAAAATAATATTTGGGGAAAATTTAGCAAACATAAGACCCTAGTAATATGAAGGGCACGTGAAGAGTAGGTGGTAAGACAGAGCTCTGGTTATCTAGCTGGGATATTTGAGTGATTCGTGAGATAGGGATTCATGGAAAAAGAACTAAATTTGCATGAGTATAGCTTCAACAACATAGCAAGAGACCCACTAGCCCAGAAAATGATGATGGCTTTAATTGGAAGGAATATTCACTTGGGTACTCATTTCATATTTGCCTGCTCATAATCAAATATGTTCACGAAATAATGAGTTGTGTTTCCCAGTCTTAGAACTGCATGATTGCATGGACTCAGACAATTCATGTCCATATCCAACCCTGTGAATACTATTCTATATGATTATTTATCATGCGTAGGTCATGTTTTTCCAATTAAATTGAAAACTTTTGGTTGCTAAAGTAAAGACCATGCCAAACATAATTTTATAAATTTTAGCAACTACTATAGTGCCTTCTGATGGTATACTGAACATGCACAGGGTTTTTTTTTCTGTCTCATCCTTAAGACTCTTCTGTCTGTATTCTCCATCCTAGAGTCTTCCCCTCTTCCAGTGCTCTTTATCCTTTGACTGCTTTTATTGTCTTCAAAGGACTTTTTAATTGGGGAGCCTGAGTGACTCAGCCAGTTAAGCATCTGCCTTTGGCTCAGGTCATGATCTCAGGGTCATGGGATGGAGCCCAGCATTGCGTTCCCTGCTCAGCAGGGAGCCTGTTTCTCTCTCTCCCTCTGACTGCTCTCTCTCTTTCAAATAAATAAAATATTTAAAAAAATGACTTTCAACTATCTCAAATTATATTTACTGATTGCATTTACTTATTGGTTATTATGCCTAAAGGATTATAAATGCCAGCCTCCACTATAAGACTGTAATTTCCATGAGATCAGGAACTTTGTCTTATTTATCAGTGTATCCTCAAATCCTCATTGAATATTTGCTGAATGAATAAATGAGTGAATATAGTTTTCTCAATAATTACTTCACGAATGAATAATAATGTATATTTATAGCTTTATGTGTGTTTCTGTGAATTGAAACTAAACTTTTTGTTTTTAAATCCACCAAGTGAAGGGGCACCTGGGTGGCTCAGTCAGTTAAGCATCTGACTCTTGGTTTCGGCTCAGGTCATAATCTTGGGGTCCTGGGATTGAGTTCTCCATCAGGCTCAGCAATCAATGGGGAGTCTGCTCGAGATGCTCTCTATCCCTCTCTCTCCACTCCTCCCCCGACTACTGTATGCTCGCTCTCTCAAAAATAAATAAATCTGTAAAAAATAAAAAAATAAAATCCACCAAGTAAAAATATTCCAATATATCCAAAAAAAAGTTCCCCCTTCACCTCTTTTTTTAAAATTTTTTTTATTTCTTTTCAGCGTAACAGTATTCATTGTTTTTGCACCATACCCAGTGCTCCATGCAATCCGTGCCCTCCTTAATACCCACCACATGGTTCCCCCAACCTCCCACCTCCCGCCCCTTCAAAACCCTCAGATTGTTTTTCAGAGTCCATAGTCTCTCATGGTTCACCTCCCCTTCCAATGTCCCTCAACTCCCTTCTCCTCTCCATCTCCCCATGTCCTCTATGTTATTTGTTATGCTCCACAAATAAGTGAAACCATATGATAATTGACTCTCTCTGCTTGACTTATTTCACTCAGCATAATCTCTTCCAGTCCCATCCATGTTGCTACAAAAGTTGGGTATTCATCCTTTCTGATGGAGGCATAATACTCCATAGTGTATATGGACCACATCTTCCTTATCCATTCATCCATTGAAGGGCATCTTAGTTCTTTCCACAGTTTGGCGACCGTGGCCATTGCTGCTATAAACATTGGGGTACAGATGGCCCTTCTTTTCACTACATCTGTATCTTTGGGGTAAATAACCAGTAGTGCAATTGCAGGGTCATAGGGAAGCTCTATTTTTAATTTCTTGAGGAATCTCCACACTGTTTTCCAAAGTGGCTGCACCAACTTGCATTCCCACCAACAGTGTAAGAGGGTTCCCCTTTCTCCACATCCTCTCCAACACATGTTGTTTCCTGTCTTGCTAATTTTGGCCATTCTAACAGGTGTAAGGTGGTGTCTTAATGTGGTTTTAATTTGAATCTCCCTAATGGCTAGTGATGATGAACATTTTTTCACGTGTCTGATAGCCATTTGTATGTCTTCATTGGAGAAGTGTCTGTTCATATCTTCTGCCCATTTTTTGATATGATTATCTGTTTTGTGTGTGTTGAGTTTGAGAAGTTGTTTATAGATCCTGGATATCAACCTTTTGTCTGTACTGTCATTTGTGAATATCTTCTCCTATTCTGTGGGTTGCCTCTTTGTTTTCTTTGCTGTGCAGAAGCTTTTGATCTTGATGAAGTCCCAAAAGTTCATTTTCGCTTTTGCTTCCTTTGCCTTTGGAGACATATCTTGAAAGAAGTTGCTGTGGCTGATATCAAAGAGGTCACTGCCTATGTTCTCCTCTAGGATTCTGATGGATTCCTGTCTCACGTTGGGGTCTTTTATCCATTTCGAGTTTATCTTTGTGTATGGTGTAAGAGAATGGTTGAGTTTCATTCTTCTACATATAGCTGTCCAATTTTCCCAGCACCGTTTATGGAAGAGACTGTCTTTTTTCCACTGTATATTTTTTTCTGCTTTGTTGCAGATTATTTGCCCATAGAATTGAGGGTCCATATCTGGGCTCTCTACTCTGTTCCACTGGTCTATGTGTCTGTTTTTCGGCCAGTACCATGCTGCCTTGGTGACCACAGATTTGTAGTAAAGCTTGAAATCAGGCAACGTGATGCCCCCTGTTTTGTTTCTCTTTTTTCAACATTTCCTTACCAATTTGGCATCTCTTCTGATTCCATACAAATTTTGGAATTGTTTGTTCCAGCTCTTTGAAAATGCCAGTGGAATTTTTATCAGAATGGCATTAAAAGTATAGATTGCTCTAGGCACTATAGACATTTTAACAATGTTTATTCTTCCGATCCAAGATTATGGAATGGTCTTCCATCTTTTTGTGTCTTCTTCAATTTCTTTCATGAGTGTTCTGTAGTTCCTTGAGTACAGATCCGTTACCTCTGTGGTTAGGTTTATTCCCAGGTATCTTATGGTTTTGGTGCTATAGTAAACTAACACCAAGGAAGTAGAAACAATCATGAAGTTATTATCAACAGTTATATGCCAATAAGTTAAGCAACCTAGATGAAATGGATGCCTTCCTGGAAAACTATAAACTCCCAAAAATTGAACCAGGAAGAAATTGACAACCTGAATAGACCAATATCTAGTAACGAGCTTGAAGCAGTGATCAAAAACCTCCCAAAAAATTAGAGCCCAGGACCTGACGGATTCCCTGGGGAATTCTACCAAACTTTCAAGGAATAAATAACACCTATTCTCCTGAAGCTGTTTCAAAAAATTGAAGCAGAAGGAAAACTTCCAGACTCTTTTTATGAAGCCAACATTACCCTGATCCCCAAACCAGGCAAAGACCCCACCAAAAAGGAGAATTTCAGACCAATATCACTGATGAATATGGATGCTAAGATTCTCAACAAGATCCTAGCAAACAGGATCCAACAGCACATTAAAAAGATTATTCACCATGACCAGGTGGGATTCATCCCTGGGTTACAAGGATGGTTCAACATTCGCAAATCAATCAATGTGATAGAACAAATCAATAAGAGAAGAGAAAAGAGCCACATGGTCCTCTCAGTTGATGCAGAAAAAGCATTTGACAAAATCCAGCATCCGTTCCTGATTAAAATGCTTCAAAGTATAGGGATAGAGGGAACATTCCTGAACTTTATAAAATCTACCTGTGAAAGACCCACAGCAAATATCATCCTCAATGGGAAAAAGCTCACAGCCTTCCCATTGAGATCAGGAACACGACAAGGATGCCCACTCTCACGACTCTTGTTCAACATAGTACTAGAAGTCCTAGAAACTGCAATCAGACAACAAAGAGAAATAAAAGGTATCCAAATTGGCAATGAAGAAGTCAAACTCTCTCTCCTTGCAGATGACATGATTCTTTATATGGAAAACCCAAAAGACTGCACCCCCAAACTACTAGAACTCATACAGCAATTCAGTAACGTGGCAGGATACAAAGTCAATGTACAGAAATCAGTGGCTTTCTTATACACTAACAATGAAAATACAGAAAGGGAAATTAGAGAATCAATTCCCCCTTCACCTCTAATCACCAATGATAATTCTTTAAGAACAGAAGTTAGAGGAAGAGAAATAGGACTGGAGAGACTGTCAAAGAGGACTTGGATGCCCCAAAGACTCTCACAGCTCTGCCTTTACTTTGGTAGGCAATTCCTTCAGATTGAATATAAAAAGGCTTATAACAGTAAAAATTACCATGGACAGCATATTGTGATATTCTTCATCTATGAGAGCATTCCTCAATCCTTGTACCTACAGGTATGTTTCATTCTCATTTGAACTGCAATTGCCTGTATTTCTCCAAGTGCCCTTTTGGCACAAATTTCTATATTTTAAGATTATATCTCTTTATGATCATGCAACAAATTCTTACTCAATTATAAATAAATGAATGGTGAATTGATTTTTCCCAGTAAACAAGGCATTGACTTGTTTGTAAGACATTTTTTTTTTAAAGGAAGGAATTTGGTAAAGAATGACTTATTAGAGTGGGTTTTGTTTTAAAATCAGTCTTTTCTCCAATGATTTTATTCTTTCCTGTATATTTTCAAATTTGTTTGTTTTCATAGATAATAACTACCAGAAGACTAAAAATGTGAAAATAATTTATGGTTTTCTAAAATTTCTTGATGTTCACCCTAACATGCACCATTATACTCTGCAGAGGAGTTAATATCTCTCAACAAACAGCAAATCAATGGATTTTGCACTTAGTGATACATCTGTCCTCAAGCAACTCCACAACCTTAGTGCTTTTTGGTGTGTGAAAATGAAAAAAAAAAATAATCCTAGGGAATTACTTTTACAGTTTGAATAAATGCAATTTTGATGTGTAATAAGTCTAACTCATACAGACTGTTGACAGATATGTCTGCTCAGTATTCTTGCTTCTCATGGCAACAACATCTCCTTCTGTTTGGAAATTATTTTTCCCTGTCTGTTTCAGCCCTAGTTTTCTGACCTAATGTTTGGCTATTATGAGCCAACTTGGGCTTATCAGTGTCCTTTCTTGGGATATTTCTAAATAAAGCTGAGAGGTAGTTTTTTCTACCATGGACCATGTCTCAGTCATTTGGAGGTGCCAGACTGAAGGACAAAGCTGAAATGCAAGGGCAAATAAAAATGACAGACCAAGAAAGAGCCTGATGGCATTCAAACTTCTCGTTTCTACTTCCCCAAGACCAGGAACTCTTTGTTCTTGTAATGGTTTGGTGAACTGAACCAAATTACTTTATTATTTGCATTACTTTAAATTGTTATTTCTATTGTTCCAATCAAAGTACAGTTAAATCAAATGTGACAGTATATTCATCTTGGTCATTCTTGGCTCTAGCAATAGCAAATATAACCAAAGCTATGAATAGACAATTGGCTGAATATTCTTATTGAGAATGCATTTCCCCAGCCAAGTATGAGTAGCCACTATACATGACTGCAAAGTGAGAATGTGGGCATTTTCTCTTTTATGTCCACCTGGCATTAAAAAAAAAAAAAAATCATAAAAGCTGAGAGGAGGTACATTTTCATGTGGGACAAAAATGGATTAAAAGAAGAAGTTAATATAATGAGGAAAAAAATAGTACTTTTCTGGAAATATTAAATGGGCATATTTTAATCACGGAATCTAAAAAATAGTGGTGTAAGTTAGGAGTGTTAGCTTGTCCTCATAAATTGTCTACACGAATTTCTCACTTGGTTTAAATGTCATGGTGTTTTAGATGACTTCCTCCTGTGGTATTTTGAGTGCGGAAGATAGCAAAGGTCATGACCATTTGTGGTCAATAAACAGTTTTGTTCCACCCTCTCCCAGAGCAAGAAGATTTAGGCTGGTTATTAATTCAGGTGGCCTGGCTAAAATCCATCTTCAGTAATTATGTTTCTATCTACGTAAAATTGATAATGCAGTTTCAGCAAGAGAACTTATTCATGGTTGTCATCAGTTTAAAAAAAAAAAAGAACAGAAACGCAATATCAACAAACACTGTATTATGCTCTAAAAAGAACAAAGGCTTCATTTTGCTCCGATGTGAATGTTCTTGAAGACTAAAATAACTAAGCAGATAACATTTACTATATGTCACCAGCTAGTGCACTTTAAGCAACAAGAAATCTCTTAGACCTTTAAACATTCTGTTAAGTAATTTATATGAAAATGTCTTAGAAAGTGTACTCAAATCTCACTCTTAACCATTTACCTTTCTGCTCCCAATCCCTGCTCAACTTTCACTGTTCTCTGAAGCCTTTGGTGCCCCACCTCCCATCTGCTAAGTCAGATTAGGCCCCTTTTTTTACTGTCTTGGAACACTTCAATTATAGTGCATGCTGTGCTATATCTGGTTTTTGATGAACTCTTAGGTCATGGTATTGGGAACCCATGTATTACCTTTCCTTGTATTCCCCAATTCAGCACCATGCTTTAGGTATACTCTACTCAAGTATGCAATAACGGTTTGTTGAACACATGAATATAAAATTAACATTTTCTGCACATTTAAATGGAAACTAAAATAATCCTCTTGAAGAACAAATCTAGTACTACACAATAATATGTAAAGGGATTGAGACCTTGCATCCAGGAAGAAAAGATGAAAACAGAGTATTTGGAGAGTTATGGTGCCCAGTGTCCTAAAAAGTTACCATAGTGCTATTTGTCAAGTGCTGAGCCTGGGGTGTGTTGCAGGTGGAACCACCACTTGGAGTTGCTGTGCATGCTTCCGTCACATCCATAGAGAAGGCTTGAACTTAGGAGAGTTTGTATCTTCTGCAAAAAAGGAATGGACAGAATATCAAGGCCTGGTCAAATGGACTGGGGTTACAGATGGGGCTCTTGTCCCATGAGGGACAGGAAATGAGGTGACTAATGAGGAGACAACAGAATGAGGTCACATCAGTATGTAGCCTTGGTGTCCTAAGTAACACCAGGAATAGAGATTCTAAGGGTTACCCTCATAGCAGTTCATACAAACCACTCTCATACTGACAGACATTTAGGCTGCCTCCAGTACTTTATTGCTGCAATGAGAAACTAATGTATAAATGTGTTTATTTTTGCTATAAATTCACAGAGAATTTCTGGGTCAAAGTGCTAATGAATTTGTAATTTTGATAGTTATTGTCAGATTATTGTCCATATGCTTTGTACTTACTCACATTCTCACCAATATAGGAGTGCCTTTCTCATACACCTTTATCAATCCACTTTATTATTCCTTTATGATCTTTGCCAATCTGTTAGGCGAGAAAAATTTTTGATACAGTTTTAATCTGCATTTCCCTAAGAGTGATGTTTGTATCATTTCATATTTAAGAACTGTTTCTTTTTTATGTACTATTTATATTTATTACTAATTTTCCATTGAATGTGTGATATTTTTCTTATTGACTTATAAATACTCTATATATTAGGGAAATAAAACTTCATCGTGAGCTACAAACACCTGTTCACAATTTATTGTTTTCTTTAAACTTTACTTTGTTTTTTAGTATACAAACTTTTTTTAGTCTTATGTAAACAAATGTACAGTCTTCTCTTTTCTAGCATTAAGTTTTTTTTTTAAAGATTATTTATTTATTTATTTGACAGACAGAGATCACAAGTAGGCAGAGAGGCAGGCAGAGAGAGAGGAGGAAGCAGGCTCCCCAACGTGCAGAGAGCCCAATGCGGGGCTCGATCCCAGGACCCTGGGATCATGACCTGAGCCAAAGGCAGAGGCTTTAACCCACTGAGC
Source organism: Lutra lutra (assembly GCF_902655055.1). NCBI lineage: Eukaryota > Metazoa > Chordata > Mammalia > Carnivora > Mustelidae > Lutra > Lutra lutra. The sequence goes on from NC_062283.1 coordinate 105,201,558, forward strand.
CACCCAGGCGCCCCTAGCATTAAGTTTTAATGTACTACTTAGAAAATTCTCAATCAAAAATTACAAACTCTTACTTGTGTTCCTAGTTTTCCTCTAATTGCCTGGATAAATCATTTAATTGATCTGGGCCTATTCTCTTCTCTATGAGATGGAATAACGATACCACCTAATTCATAAGGTTGCTGTGAGGACTACACAAGATAATAGTTATAATGTAAAACCTAACATAATGTTTGGCTTATATTAACAAGATAACAACAAGAGTAATAATAATAAATAGTTGTTTTGTTGTCGTTGAATGAAATGAGTGCTGAACAAATTACCTTCCCCCCCCCCACAAAAGAACCCATTTTTTTTTTCCTATTTTTTACATTGGTAAATGGAGACAATATTGAGCCAGTCCTCTTATGTGGAAAATTAACTTCATCAATCCTCTCTAAAATCATTATTGAACATGAACAAAGTCAAATCTAAAACGAAGCCTTAGGAGTTGGCATAAGAACTGAATGTTACTGAACAACTTACTCTGTTACTGTAAACAAGCTTGCCTAGAACCAAACTGATGGACGCTGAAACTCTCCAGATTTTGTTGAACATATCTGTTTGTATGGGCAGCTGCTGTGTTTATTTCAGAGTAGTTAGATTTATTTATGATTGCCATGGAAACGACATGAAGATGCATTTTCCACCAAACACAACTAGCAACTCTGTGGATGTCTGTATATTCAATTTATCCATGGTTACCCTGGGGATTGCTCAGAATATGAATGTCCCTACCATTTCTTCAAGCGAACAATTGTAAACTAACATCTTGGTGAATTTGTTTCCCTGCCAACAAGAGAAGGTGCTTCCCATGGTAACATCGCACTACTACTGGAATAGACTCAGAAACAAATTTCTATCTAAAATAAGTGCAATAATTCAGAACCCTTCATATTGTTATATTGTAGGTGGAGAATTAGTTTGTTCCAGATTAAGTTCTAATATTTACTGAAGATTTCAATACTTCAAATATGTTGATATAAAAACTTTAGTATTCCATTTTTCTGTTTTTAAATTTGTTTTTGTTTGTAAATATATTAATTAAGTTGTTCTCCAAATACCACACAATCACATGAGCTCATTACAATGAATAAGCCAGTGCAAATCGTCATCACTATAATTATCATCTAATACACTAATTCCATCCTGCAAAGATTGAATTATAGTAAAAAAAAGTTTATCAAATTAATCTCTGGTTAAACTATAACAGATTCATTTTGCTGCAACATTTGTTTCATGAATAATCCCTCCTCCTCCACTGGTGCTCTACAAAGAGAAAATGTTAAATTGTAAAGTAGGGTAGATTGTATTGTGGAGAGCTGAAATAATAAAATTCTAGACTCTGGAACTTTGGAATACTTTTATTTATTTATTTATTTATTTATTTATTTATTTATTATTATGAAATGTAGGAAGACTTTTTTTGTTATTATTTTTCTTTTTATTTCTTTTCAGCATAACAGTATTCATTGTTTTTGCACCATACCCAGTGCTCCATGCAATCCGTGCCCTCCTTAATACCCACCACATGTTTCCCCCAACCTCCCACCTCCCGCCCCTTCAAAACCCTCAGATTGTTTTTCAGAGTCCATAGTCTCTCACCTTCACCTCCCCTTCCAATTTCCCTCAACTCCCTTCTCCTCTCCATCTCCCCATGTCCTCTATGTTATTTGTTATGCTCCACAAATAAGTGAAACCATATGATAATTGACTCTCTCTGCTTGACTTATTTCACTCAGCATAATCTCTTCCAGTCCCATCCATGTTGCTACAAAAGTTGGGTATTCATCCTTTCTGATGGAGGCATAATACTCCATAGTGTATATGGACCACATCTTCCTTATCCATTCATCCATTGAAGGGCATCTTAGTTCTTTCCACAGTTTGGCGACCGTGGCCATTGCTGCTATAAACATTGGGGTACAGATGGCCCTTCTTTTCACTACATCTGTATCTTTGGGGTAAATAACCAGTAGTGCAATTGCAGGGTCATAGGGAAGCTCTATTTTTAATTTCTTGAGGAATCTCCACACTGTTTTCCAAAGTGGCTGCACCAACTTGCATTCCCACCAACAGTGTAAGAGGGTTCCCCTTTCTCCACATCCTCTCCAACACATGTTGTTTCCTGTCTTGCTAATTTTGGCCATTCTAACAGGTGTAAGGTGGTGTCTTAATGTGGTTTTAATTTGAATCTCCCTAATGGCTAGTGATGATGAACATTTTTTCACGTGTCTGATAGCCATTTGTATGTCTTCATTGGAGAAGTGTCTGTTCATATCTTCTGCCCATTTTTTGATATGATTATCTGTTTTGTGTGTGTTGAGTTTGAGAAGTTGTTTATAGATCCTGGATATCAACCTTTTGTCTGTACTGTCATTTGTGAATATCTTCTCCTATTCTGTGGGTTGCCTCTTTGTTTTCTTTGCTGTGCAGAAGCTTTTGATCTTGATGAAGTCCCAAAAGTTCATTTTCGCTTTTGCTTCCTTTGCCTTTGGAGACATATCTTGAAAGAAGTTGCTGTGGCTGATATCAAAGAGGTCACTGCCTATGTTCTCCTCTAGGATTCTGATGGATTCCTGTCTCACGTTGGGGTCTTTTATCCATTTCGAGTTTATCTTTGTGTATGGTGTAAGAGAATGGTTGAGTTTCATTCTTCTACATATAGCTGTCCAATTTTCCCAGCACCGTTTATGGAAGAGACTGTCTTTTTTCCACTGTATATTTTTTTCTGCTTTGTTGCAGATTATTTGCCCATAGAATTGAGGGTCCATATCTGGGCTCTCTACTCTGTTCCACTGGTCTATGTGTCTGTTTTTCGGCCAGTACCATGCTGCCTTGGTGACCACAGATTTGTAGTAAAGCTTGAAATCAGGCAACGTGATGCCCCCTGTTTTGTTTCTCTTTTTTCAACATTTCCTTACCAATTTGGCATCTCTTCTGATTCCATACAAATTTTGGAATTGTTTGTTCCAGCTCTTTGAAAATGCCAGTGGAATTTTTATCAGAATGGCATTAAAAGTATAGATTGCTCTAGGCACTATAGACATTTTAACAATGTTTATTCTTCCGATCCAAGATTATGGAATGGTCTTCCATCTTTTTGTGTCTTCTTCAATTTCTTTCATGAGTGTTCTGTAGTTCTTTGAGTACAGATCCGTTACCTCTGTGGTTAGGTTTATTCCCAGGTATCTTATGGTTCTTGGTGCTATAGTAAATGGAACCCATGTTCTAATTTCCCTTTCTGTATTTTCATTGTTAGTGTATAAGAAAGCCACTGATTTCTGTACATTGACTTTGTATCCTTCCACGTTGCTGAATTGCTATATGAGTTCTAGTAGTTTGGGGGTGGAGTCTTTTGGGTTTTCCATATAAAGAATCATGCCATGAAATGTAGGAAGACTTTAAAAACGAATTGATCTTCCTTTCATTTGAAAGTTAAGTTGACTAGAATCACCTTATTAGCAGGAACAGAGTTGGTCTAAATTCAAGGACACAAAACTGATATCTACTCAACAGATTTTAACAGCAAATATAGACTTGACAAGTCTTGGGTACCAAGAATATAAAGATATATAAACAGTTTTTGTTCTCAAAAAATTCACAATATTGTAAAGAAAAGGTCAGATTTTTAGATTTTCTTGTCCCTTTCCTCCTCTTTAGGTCAATCCAGGTACTTTATTTTTTAATTATCCAAATCAGGGGTAGAATTTGGGTTTAGGTATATCAGCAAATACAACTTGGATATAGGTAAATTAATAAAAGTGTGCAAAGTAACTGGAAGGAAGAATCAGAATGAATTTATGAATATAGTTGAGAAAGAAAGATCCCAGGAAAGAGGAGAGTAGATACATTTGATTACACAGATTTTGACATGAGAAGCTATATATCTTTTCTTTGTGGCACAAGGAAAGGAAAGCTGACAATATTTCTGGCAGGGTATGAACTGGCTAAAGAAAAATGTTATGACCCTAACCTGAAATGAGGAAACAAAAAGTGGAAGAAAGAGCAGGGCAAATTATTTCAATCAGAGTTGAACTAGAAAAAGAACTCTCAATAAGCACCCGTTCAATAATCATTTATTTGATACCTAATCTGTGCATTTAAATTTGGGAATATGGTGTTGTAGAAAGAATCAGAGAGGTCACATTCCATTTTACAAGTGCATATGGAATGGCCAGCTATGTGACAAGCACTCTGGTAGGTGCTAGGGATATGGAGTTAAACAAGATTTGCCCAGTTTCTGTCCCAGGAACCTTATCAGAGCGTACAGGCAAACACCAAACCAAAACAACAACAACAAAAAAAACGGTTTCTACATTGTAATTCTACAATGCAATATGTGCTTTGAGAGGAGGCCAGTTTTCTGTGGGTCACTGAGGAAAACTTATTCCTCACAGAAGAATAGCTTATAAAGCTTCAGAGGTAAAGGGATAAATTACACACCTTAGAAATGAAAAATTGTAAAAGTTGATTAGAGACTACACAGAGAAGGTAATGTGAGAGGAACCACATCATTCAGGACTTTGTAAACTCTGAAAAAGACTTGGGATTATATCAGAGGTCAGTGGGGAGACATTTAAAGGTTTAAGTTGGGGGAGAGTTGAGAGTAGATGTGCTTTTTAGAACCACTCTTGGTTCAGTGAAAGAAAGACAATACTTCCTTCTTCAGTGAAGAAGGACAATACTAGATGCATAAAAACCAGCCAAGGGCTTTATTTAAAATTCTGGCAGGAAATTATAATGACTTGTACTAGTGAATGGTTATAGAGATGAAGAGCAATTTCTCACCTGGATAATTGGTTAGAGTGTGATACAATTCCCTGAGGGCAAAGAATGGAAATCAACTTTGCTCGAGCAAATATTAAGTTTTGGAGACACTGAACTGACGTTTTCTTGGTCTCTCAGATAGAGAGATCTAGAAGTAAAATACACAGGTTTTATGTAGGTTGAGGATTTGGGAATAGTCTCTATTTAAATACTTATTAAAGCCCCAAAAGAAGAGATCACTTAAGCAAAGAACATGGAGTGGAGAGAAAGAAAGGAACCAGGATAGCATTTCAAGAATGTTTATGTTTAGGTTACTGAGAGAGGAAGAAAAGACTGAGTAGAATACCAAAGAATGATGATACAGGTGAGATTTGGGGAATAAGAGAAGGTAGAAATGTGGCTCTCAGTGGAGGAGAAAATTGACATTAGCTTGAGAAGGAATGTGAGAATGAAAAATAAGAGATATTTTTAAAAGATGATTATCCTTACACACTCAAGTGAGGGATTCATTACAGCAAAGACCCTGGAGATATAAGAAGGAGGAGTGGTGGTGGTAGAGTTGGTCATTGATGGTATTAACTTACCCAAACAGATGGAGAAGTTGGGAGCCAGAGCACAGGGAAGTTCAATTTGTGCAAGAGAAATCATGCTACCTTCCTTGCTAAATTCCCAAAGGGAAGTAAAAAAATGTAGATGGGTAGAGGTAACTTGTGGTTGTAACTGCAAGAAGTTGAGAGAATTTTAATCTTATGTCTTCTACAGTCCCTTTCTATTAAGGGGAAAGGGGCTATGAGTAAAGTGGAAGTGGTAGGCTCAGAGGTTGGGGAAGCTTGGGACATCTGAAATTGTCACTAGGAAAAACTGAGAAAGACTTGACTAAGAAAATATAAATTATTGCTGACCAGCACTAAGGGCCCAGTCAAAGTTAGAGGCCAACTATTTTCAGGGGCTCAGATATGCTTAGCGGAGTGAATTCCTCAGCAGCATTCAGAATCATAGGATAATCAGATGAATGTAGATTTGTAATTTTGCCAGGCAAATATCACAGATGTACTATGAGGTAAGTTAGTGAAGCAAATATCTTGACCTTAGTGTGTTTAAAGTGATGGACTATTAAATCTAAGTTCTTTACAGATGGAAATTAATCAAAGAAGACATTCAAAACTTTAGGGAGAAAAGTAGGAGCTAGAGAACCTGTGAGGAGAAAAAACAGGTACAGAGAAAGAGATGGGGGGTGCCTGGGTGGCTCAGTCAGTTAAGGGTCTGACTCTAAACTCAAGTCATGACCTTGGGATCCTGGGATCAAACTGTACATTGGGCTCCAAACACAATGGGGAATCTGCTTGAGATTCTCTTTCTCCTCTCCCTCTGCCCCTTCCCTCACTTGTGTGCATGCTCTCTCTCGCTCACTCTCTCTCTGTCTCTCAAATAAATAAATTAAAAAAAAAAAAGAAAGAGATGTAGCGAACAGGCAAAAAGGCTATGAGATCTGTTGATTTAAAAACCAAACCAAACCAAAACAAAACAAACAAAAAACTCTATGTAAATGGTGGCATATTACACAGTTAAGAATATTTGACTTTATATCCAAAGATATATAGAGATTGTCATGAGAGATACAAATAGATCAGTAATATAAATAAATGTATTTACATAGAAAAATTTACTTAATAATGGTTTTCTTTCTAATTTTCTTTAAAAGTTCAGAGGATCATAGGGAAAGAGAGGAAAACATAAAAGAAGATGAAACCAGAGAGGGAGACAAACCATAAGAGACTCTTAATCATAGGAAAGAAACTGAGGGTTGCTTGATGGGTTGGAGGGGTGGAATGGAGTAACTGGGTGATGGACATTAAGGAGGGCATGTGATGTAATGAGCCCTGGGTATTATATAAGACTGATGATTCACAGAACTGTACCTCTAAAACCAATAATACATTATATGTTAGTTAATTGAATTTAAATCCAAAAACAACTACAAAAAGTTTGAGGTTTCCTGATGAAAAATTGTATTACAAGCTTTCCATAATCCTTTGAAAAATTTCCCAAGTTTTAAAATCATCTTTATATTTTACTTAAAGGTCATACTTACAAAAAGGTGTTATGGCAGGGAGTAGAAGGAAAATCTTCTGCTTATCCGAGCAAGAAGACTTCATTTAGTCATTTCTCAACATGTGGATCCTTTCATGAATGCAAAAAGAGAATCAGAACACTAACAAGAATTTTGGCACCTTACAAGCACTTGAAAAGTGTGGTAACACCTAACCAACTGCTTTTACTTTTTTTATATATATTGCACAAAATCCAACTTGTTTGTAATGAGTTTCTGTATGGTGGAAGATTGCTATTGCTACTGACATCCATCAGTATCTGCTCATTTGACACTAATAGAAAAAGGATCAGGACATTAAATATAGGATAATTTATTTATCTATTTTACCACCGGTGGCATTCAGTGTGTTTCAGGTGGGGAGCTGTTAAACTACAGTGTGGTTATGGACATTATTTTATATGTCTTCATTATGCATACAGGCATGATTTTTCCTGGGGTAAATTTTTAAGAGGGATGATACTCCATTTTGGAATATAAACATGATCAGCTTTCTAGTTAAAGTCAGTTTTCCCAAATAGTTGCATGAGTTGCATCTCAACAATGAAGGCTCCTATTGCTCCTTACTCTTGGGAATCCAGGGTTTTAATTCAAGACATGGATCTGAACTTCCATCCTGCTAGAGCTGAAGGTGTTGCATCCTGTCACTTATTTGTAGTTGACAATTTAAAACACAGCTTTTTGTCTCTAGGGTTGGCTGGCGTCTCAAACAAAAACAGATTATATGGTTTACTACTTTGCTGTCATGCTTTCTTGTACTTTTTGGCCTCCTCTTGTTTCTATTACCTTACTGAGAGCCCAGGTAGGCTTTATAAAAGTTTTTAGTGTTGCTTGTTTGTTTTTAATACAGAGTTTTAGATGTTCGGGATGAGCAAATAAATAATGATCAACATAAGTACAAAGGATCGTGAGAGACTATTATGAATAACTGTATGCCTATAGATTGGACAACCTAGAATAAATGAATATATTCCTAGAAAAATATAACTCACCAAAACTGAATCATGAAGCAATAGAAAATTTAAACAAACCAAAGTGAGTAAGGAGATTGAATCAGTAATCAAAAACCTCCCAACAAGGAAAAGCCCAGGACCAGATGGTTTCACGGATGAATCTTATTAAACATTTGAAGGAGAATTCATGCCAATTCTCAAACTCTTCCCAAACAATCAAAGAGGAAGGAACACTCCCATACTCCTTTTACAAAGCCAGGATTTTTCTGATGTCAAAGGCAGATAAAGACACTACAAGAAACAAACAACACACGTGTGCATGCGCACACACACAAACACACCCCACAAATAACTATAGGCTAATATCCATGATTAATATAGATCAAAAAATTCTCAACCAAATACTTGCAAGCCAAATTCAACAGCATATTAAAAGGATCATACACCAAGATTAAGTGGGATTCATCATGGGAATGCAAGGATGGTTCAACATATCTAAACCAATAGATGGGATTCATAACATTAATAGAATAAAAAAATAAAAATTATATGATCATCTCAATACATGCAGAAAAGGCATTTGATAAAATTTTATATCCATTCATGATAAAACCTCTCAACAAACTGAGTATAGAAGGAACATACCACAACATAATAAAGGCTGTAAATGACAAGCTCTTACATCTAACACCATACTCAAAGGTGAAATGTTGAAAGCTTTTCCTCTAAGATTAAGAACAAAACAATGGTGCCCACAACCACCACTCTTATATAACATAATATTTGAAGCCCTAGTCAGAGCAATCAAGCAAGTAAAAGAAATAAAGTCACCTGAATTGTGAGGGAAGAAGTAAAACTGTCCTGTTTGTAGATAAAATGATTTTATACAGAGAAAATCCTAGACTCCACCAAAACAATGTTAGATTAAATCAACATATTCTGTAAAGTTCTAAGATACAAAACCAATATACAAAAATCAATAGAGTTTCTATGTACTAATGAATTACCTGGAAAAGACATTTTTTAAAAATGTTTACTTATTTTGGAGAAAGAGAGTACATGAGTGGGAGGGGAACAGGGAGAGGAAGAGGAAATCCCAAGCAGACTCTGCACTGAGCATGGAAACCTTGAAGTGCTTGATCTCACGACCATGAGATCACAACCTGAGCCTAAACCAAGAGTGGGATGCATAACCAATTGTGCCACCCAGGCGCCCCAGAAAAGAAATTTTAAAAATCATTTATCATAGCAACAAAAACAAAATCTTAATCAATTTAATCAAGGAGATGAAAGATCTGTATACTGAAAACTATAAAATATTCATGAAAGAAATTGAAGAAGTTGCAAATAAATGGAAAGATATCCTATGATCATGGAACAGAATTAATATTGTAAAATGTCTATGCCACCCAAAGTCATCTATACATTCAGTGCAATTGCTATCAAAATTCCAATGTCGTTTTTTTTTTTTTTTTAAGATTTTATTTATTTATTTGTCAGAGAGAGAGAGAGCACGAGCACAGGCAGACAGAGTGGCAGGCAGAGGGAGAAGCAGGCTCCCCACAGAACAAGGAGCCTGATGTGGGACTCGATCCCAGGACGCTGGGATCATGACCTGAGCCGAAGGCAGCGGCTTAACCAACTGAGCCACCCAGGCGTCCCTCCAATGTCGTTTTTTACAGAAATTGAGAAAAACAATCCTAAAGTTCATTTGGATCTTCAAAAGACCCTGCATAAACAAAACAATTCTGAGAATGAATAAGTCTGAAGGCATAACACTTGCTGATTTCAAACTATATTACAAAGCTATAGTAATCAAAACAGTACAGTATTGGCATAAAAGTAAGTCAGACAGAAAAAAGACAAAATACTGAATGATCTCTCTTCCTGTGGAATATAAATAAACCAAATTCTTAGAACAGAAGGGTGGATGCCAGGGGCAGGCATAGAAGGTAGGGGAAATGGGTGAAGGTGGTCAAAAGGTATAAACTTCCAGTTACAAGATAAACTGGGGATTTGACATACAGTATGACTACTTTAGTTAACAATAATGCAAATTATATATTTGCATATTATATATTATATAATAACAAATTATATATTTGAAAGTTGCTAAGAGAGCAGATCTTAAAAGTTCTCATCACAATGAAAAAACTATAATTATGTAACATGATAGATATTAATTCAAATTTTTCCCATAATAATTTTATAATATATATCTTTAAAGTCATTATGTTATATACCTTAAACTTATACAATGTTATATGTCAATTATATTTCAATAAACTAGAACAAAATAAAAATCTTCCAGGTAACTTTCATTTCAGTCTAGATTGAGAACCATATTCAATGTCTGTGACTACTTTGTCCAACTTCATTATTCTCCAATTCATCTGGCATTATCCTTTATTTACCTCTATCTAAAATATTTTATATTTATTCATTAGTGTATTTATTTTCTATTTCTGCTCCTTGTAATGCATGATACATGAGAGAGAGTTCTTAACCCATTATTCATTTATTTTATCCCTAGAGCCTGGAGCAATAAACAGCATAGTAGGTACTCAGTGAATATTTGTTGAATGAAGGAATGGGGAAATATATGTTAATCAATAGTTCATGCATAAATAAGTGAATAAATGAATTTCCCTTTTGTCACTGAACAACTAACTCATGCTATTTCCTCTGTAAGCCTTCTGGATCTTGCTATTTAAAATTAATCTCTTTCCATCCTACTATTCTTCAGCACTATTTTTTTATTATTATGCCTCAAGAGGTGATTCAATTAGTACTATGTCTTTCAAAATATCTATCTGTTGTGTGTCAACTTTACACACAATATTTTACACACAACTTTACATGACTTTACACTTGTACTACTTTACAAAGCAGTCAACATGTTTTGAATTTAATTGTATGTTACATTCAACTTAACTGGTACCTCACAAAATGAATTTGGAAGTTCAAATCAAATATTAATGTAGTTCTAAAACTTACAGAAAATGCTAAAGATAACACAGGGTCAAAAATATCCTCATGTTAAATGTGACTAGACTACAATACAAGAACCAGGGAAATCTAACATATTTAACATACCTTAAGAAAAAGACATTGAAAAAGAGAAGATTTCCATTGTTATATAACATGGATTCATGAACTTCTTGAACTTCATGGATTTATGATACTTCTCTAGGAACTGTAGGACTCTGGAAAATATTAGAGTTGGATGATAATAGCAGATGTGACTTTTACAAACTGAATGACCATGAGAAACATCAATCTTTACTTAACCCAGTCTCCTAAGTGGTTTGTCTGAGATTTTTGAAGAATAACATAAATTAATGTATGTGTGTGAAAATACTCGTAACTGCTAAGATGTTGAGTTGAAAGTATTAATGAAACTGTGAGATAAAAAACAAAGATGTATTTTATATCTTCAAATATATGTTGATGATTCTTTTAGACTGGGCCTTATTTCAAGGATATATTCAAGAATATGTATAAAATTTATTATAATGTCATTGTATAAAAGTAATGCATGCTACACATGATACCAAACAAGATTAGATAATATACAAGTTTATTCACTCAATCCTGTGATGTAGTTGACATTATACTTATAACATTATACATGATAATGGTGGATCACATTTTATAGAAGACACTGAAATTTAGAAAACTGCAATGACTTAACTAAAGACATTCAGTTAGGATTGTATTCTGGATCTGCCTGGTAAATCTGCAGTGCCACAGGCAAAACCCAAAGGAGGGCTCAGTAGTGAAATTTTAAAACAGAGCTCATTAGTAGTTGATGGTACTGTTTCAAAAAGAGCACTTTCAACTGATATATGATTTACAGAGATACTTTAACAATGATGAACAAGAACTCATTATAAATATTGATAGAATCAACTTATACAAATTATATTCAGTACTGTCCTATACAGGACTATCATGGCAGAAACCAAACTTGGACAGTTATGATTCACTAAGGGTACCCTGGTTTGTTATAAATTTCTCTTTGGATCCTTTTAATATCATTCTTTTAGGACAAAACGGAAAGAGAAGCAATGGTATAGTTGAACGATCATGCTGCCCTACAAGTAAGCCCACTGTTCTCTACCACTATGCTTTACAGTTACCTAATCTGGTTTGTCAGAGAGATTGTCGAGCCGAAGATGTGTTAGAGATGGGCCAGTATACTGCTTCTTCCAGCCTGGGTGCACCCGGTTGGAAGCTGCAGCTCCTGGAGGAGCTCCAGCCTGGTCTCCACATGTGCCATATTAACAAGATAACTTTCTGTGGGAGCTATGATGTGACAAAAGGTTGTGCGCATTGAGCTAGACTTTATGTCATTCTTTTTTTTTTTTTTTTTGAGTATGGACATTTTAATTTTATTTTAAATTAAATTAATTTTTTTTAATTTTATTTTTTATAAACATATAATATATTTTTATCCCCAGGGGTACAGGTCTGTGAATCGCCAGGTATACACACTTCACAGCACTCACCATAGCACATACCCTCTCCAATGTCCATAACCCCACCCCCCTCAACCCCCCTCCCCCCATCAACCCTCAGTTTGTTTTGTGAGATTAAGAGTCACTTATAAGGTTTGTCTCCCTCCCAATCCCATCATAGACCTTATGTCATTCTTAACTTACTTAGAAGTCTGAGCAAATTTCACAAATTAAACACAGGTTCCTGGGGATATTGATTCAGTAGGTCTGAGGTTGGATAACACGTATTTTAAAAGAGCTCCCCAGATGATTCTGATTATCTTTCGAGTTTAGAAACATTAGACTAAATAACCCTTCCAAATTATGAAATTGAATTATCCTAAGCCTGTTTCAATTCTTTTATGGGTTTACATCACATGGGAACAACACGTTTCAGAAATAGTTCATTTGAAGCTGACAAGGTTGTTAAGAAGATGTGATCTGGGTGATTCTTCCTTAGTTAGCACCCGCAGAAGAGTATTCTTGGTAGCCATGTGGGAATGTGACTATTGGGGAGGGCATTGTATTTGGCATTGTATGCATTTCAAGAAGGATGAAGCAGTGAGGGGCTTCCCCAAAGTCTAATTTAATGCCTTTCCTTCAAAGAGGTATATTAGCAAGAAGGATGATGGAAGAAGCAAAAGATACATACAAACAAAAAATAAGAGTTGCTGGCTATTTTTACTTGGAAACCTCGGAAAAAGGCATTCCCGTTATGGTATTTTTTTTTTCGTGTCAAAACACGAAGACAGAATTTATCATATTTTACTAACAAATGAGTCCTTCTTAGAGTTCCAGTCTTTACTAAAAGAGAAAAATATAACTCTGAAAAAATATCAGTTTCTTATACTATTTGGAAACTTAGATTGATTTCTGAAATCAAGAAAATTTGTGTCAGTGTTGAAGAGGTAGATTCAGTTCTGACACATGAAATGTACAATGGCAAGCAGGCTGAATGAAAGATAGCCATCTTGGCAAAAGAATTAGTGTTGCAAGATTAAACACCAAAGCTCTTAGGGATGCCTTCTTCTTCTCCTTCTTCTTCTTTTTGGAATAACTTCCTTTTGTCCAAATGGGTACTCCTAATGAAACATTGCCAAACAAGGTTATCTAAGGCAACATAGTATTGGAATGAGGTTGCAAGTAATCTTAAAGGGCTATCTTTTATCAAAACTTCGTTATCAGATTCAAGTGAACCTAATTCAGTTAGACTAAGTACAAGTCAAAATATAACACCGATGAGAGATAATTAATTCCCTAGGGCAAGTACTTCAGAAGATGTCAAAGTGTTTGTATTTGAATTCTATAAGAAGAAGGCAATAATTCTTGGTGTTTTCAATGCCTATGTTAATTATTAATCAAAATGTCACAGTTTAACATAATGTTACTAATTAATTACTCAATGTTTAATGCAACATTAACAGAAACAACTTACTTCATTGTGCATATTCTGCCTATTGTATTCATGAAAACATATTATTAATGAGCTGAGAATCCTATATGTCATAACTGCAGCAATGGTCAAGATATTAGCCCTTTAGCAATGTTTGATTTTATTGGATTAGTAGAAATAATAATGCAAATAAATAACTTTGAAGATCATGCTTTCCACAATAACAGCAAGTAAAAGCATATAAAAAAATACTGAAAAATGTCTTGTTAGGAAGCAAAAGCACACACATAATGAATTTCAAATTTCAGATTATATTAAGCCTTGGTATGAAGAAAGGAGGTGGGGATTCAAAAAATTAGTCTTGAAGTACAATGTATGACACTAAAATGAGATATTTCACTATGTAACCAATATTTTTAATTTTTACTATTTAAAGAATACAAAAACTGAAATGTGTAGACAATCTGGTAGGTGCTGTGCAACAAACTTAGAATCTAGATAATATTTAATTTCTTAACAAACGCACTTTTGTCAATTAGACATCACCTTAACTAGGTAATCGATTTAATATCGCATCACCAATGATAGGTTAGGTTGACATCATGTGCTTCCTGAATTAATGCACTGAGAAAGATGGCAATACCACTTTGGTAGGTCCCTGCCAAAAAGATTTAACCTGATGGTAATCAGGAGGAAAAACTCAGACAAATCCAAACAGCAAAACAATCTAGAATCATGAAGGTCATGAAGGTCTTTAAAAAAAAAAAAAAGGAGAATTCAACTAGAAGCAAGAGGACTAAAGAGAAATGATAACTAAAGCAATTTTGATCCTTGATTGGATCTTGAATTGGAAGGAGAAAGAAATAGATGTAAGATACAACTAGAATAAAAGTGATATTTGAATATAGATGGTGAATGGATAATAGTATTGTATTAATTTTTATTGTATAAGTATAATAACTATATTATGGTAATGTAGGAGAATTTGGGAAGGGGGAGAAGAATACTCAATAAAGTATTTAGAGGTGCATTTTCATGATGTCTAAAACTTTTTCTCAATGTCAGAAAATATTATATATGTATATATACTTTTGAATATATATGTGTGTGCATATATACACATATATGCATATATCTCATATATGTTTATATATGTATGTAGAGAGGGAGAAGGTAAAGGGAGAAGGACAAAAAGAAGGGAGGAAGAGAAGAAGGAAGGAAGAAAATGCAATGAAATATTAAGAATTGATGACCCTATGTAAAATGTGTGTGTATGTTTATTGCATACCTGTTAAATTTTTACTGTAAGTTAAAATTTTTCAAAAAAAATTTTAGGGCAAAGTAAACTATTTTCTAGTTTACTTAATTCATACATTCAACAACAAACTTTTTTAAATTAAAATACGTTTCATTAAAAATAACCAACATACAATACTGTATTATTTCAGTTTCTTTTGTACAATACAGTCATTTGATACTTATACATATTATGAAGTGGTCACCATAATAAGTTGCCATCTGTCACTACACAAATTTGTTACAGTATTATTGATGATATTCCCTATGCTGTATACATCCTGTGTATTATTTATTTTATAATTGGAAGATTGTACTTCTTAATTCCTGCCACTATTTTGCCCATCCTCCCCATCCTTTCCCTCTGGCTACCATCAGTTTGTTCTCTGTATCTATGAGTCTCTTTCTGTTTTGTTTGGTTTGTCCGTTTGTTTGTTCTGTTTTTGTTTTTTTTTTTAGATTCCACCTTGTAAGTGAAGTCAGATGGTATTTGTCTTTCTCTGTCTGACTTATTTGACTTAGCGTAATACCCTCTAAGTCCACCCATGTTCTCTCAAATGGCTGGGGAGCTTATATATATTTTATATATATATAATTTATATAATATATATTATTTATATAAATATATATTTAAATATATATATATTTCACATACAAACCAGCAATTGCACTTCTAGATATTTAACTGAAGAAAAGGAAAACACTAATTTGAGAAGACACATGCACCCCTATGTTCATCAGCTTTATTTACATTAACCAAGATATGGAAGCAACGATAGACCTTTATATCATAAAAGATTTGATAGTGAGAACAGGACCTGAGCTGCAAGAAGAGCAGGGGGTTTGAAGAGGATTGTAACATAGTATAACTTGAGAGTCCAAGTTCAAGTTCCAGGTGAGCA
Source organism: Lutra lutra (assembly GCF_902655055.1). Classification (NCBI taxonomy): domain Eukaryota; kingdom Metazoa; phylum Chordata; class Mammalia; order Carnivora; family Mustelidae; genus Lutra; species Lutra lutra. The sequence goes on from NC_062283.1 coordinate 105,217,520, forward strand.
TTGGCCAGCCAGGAGGTTATGGCTACTATTTTATCTTTCTGACCATCTGCTTGCTCATGTCTAACATGGTGGAATTGGACCAAGATGAGTTCAGAAATCACATATAATTCAGATTTAGTGATTCTCAGGCAGACTGACAGGAAAAAGACAATTCTATGAATGACTTGAAAGTAATCAGCAAGCTATGTAAGTTACTAGAAAATGCTATAACTCAGGAAATGGGCAGGACAGTCTGGTGCTTAATCAGCTGGGAAACTGTGACGTTTCTAATCTCTATTATGATTCCTAAAAGAAAAGCAAAAACTGGAGTTGGAATATCACTAGTCTCATTAAGTTATCACTATTAGCATCTGGTAGAGTACCTGGTGCTGCTGGGATTTCTGTAGAAATCTGAGAACAGAAAAACTAACAAATTACATAATAATTGACATATTCAACCATCCACATATGGCTTGGGAAAGCACATCAGTTGGACATTTGCACAAACTGCTATTTGAAAGCCATTGAGGCAGTTTTGTTTTTTTTTTTTAATTCTTTTTGGGAAAGATTTTTTAACATAGAATGAACTACATTCGTCAGATTACATATATGAATCACTAGCCGAGGATTCTGAATTGAAAAGTATGACAATTTTCCTTATGTCCATTTCTTTCTGTTTATCAAATCCACTTCTGGAAACTTTGAAAAAAACTAATTGTTTTAAGACATTCTGAAATGCTGTAATTACCATAAGTAAATGTGGATATGAGATCTGGAAAAAGGGGAGATACTGAGTGAGTTGAAATCTACCAAAAAGGATAATTTTAATACTGTGTTGTTTTTGTTTTGTTTTGTTTTTTCCATATGAAAGGAGTCTTAATGTACATAGTAAAATCCAAGCTTCCTTTTGGTACTTGAGTCTCTGCCAGTCTAGCCTTATTTTTTAATACTGCATGTTAAGCATATACATTATTTGTCTTGCCCAAAGTCATTCACGTGACACTCTCAGCTTATTATACTGTTAGCATTTCCTAATCAAACACTGTTACCTCATACTCATGACTTTGGAGAACTCCCTTATCTTCATCTTTATATGAGGTTATAATTATACCATCTCCATGAAACTTTCCCCTAGGAGGCAGTATAGTGCAGTGTTTAAGAGGACCTTTTAAAGTCAGAAAAATCTGAGTGTGTGAGCTTTCCAGTTGGAAAAGTGTTACTTAACCCCACTGAGCCTCATTTTAAAAGGTTTTTCATTTTAAAAAATGATGTAACAATAGTGCTTATGACACTATTATTTTATTATTTTATATTATTTAATTAATAAAATTAAATGAAATTTAAATGAAATAATGTGTATAAAATGTTTAACTCAGAGACTGCCCCCAAACAAAATAATTCTCAGTTCTCAGTCCACAATTTCTCTCCTACCATTATTTTTACTACTGTTTGTGATTCCATTTTATTTGCCATCTTATGGGACTTATCACATTCTGTCTATCACTCAATAAGCTAAACATTCCGTCCCCATCGTTAGATTGGGAACACCAATAATATGTTTCTCATCTCTGTTTATCTATAGAAAAAAACAAACAAACAGTGGTTTATATAACACAGATGCTTAACAAATATTCACTTAAATGGACTGAATTATTGAATTTTTTTTAACATGAACACTTTATCTTTTCTCTTGCTGTTAACATTGAATCTACTAAATCTATTATATTAACACTGAATATTTAAAAGAGAATATCCAAGTTACCGTACATTGACATAAAAGCAAATTAACTTTTGAGATTCTTTAAAAATATGCCTTCAGTATTGCATGTCTTATTTCAAGTCATAGGAAATTACAGTTTTGTTAACTCTGTGTCACAATAACTAGACCCTGAAGAGCTGTCTTTAAATTTCCTTTGAGATTTCCAGTCTTTCCTCCACTCACCTCACATTCTATCAAAATATTAGGGGGGGAAAGCCTATTAGGAAAGCCCTGCCTGCCTATCATTTACTGATTTAATGATTTACCTTAGGAGATTCTGATGAGTCGTATTAATTTTGTGAAGCATCTTGTGTAATCATTGAAAATAAAACTCCAGTGTTCCAGAATGGACCCAGTTAAAAATGGCAATGACAAAAGACATCAAAAGATGTCTGCTCAAGAGAGAGGAGAAGGGAGTTGAGGGACATTGGAAGGGGAGGTGAACCATGAGAGACTATGGACTCTGAAAAACAATCTGAGGGTTTTGAAGGGGCGGGGGGGTGGGAGGTTGGGGGAACCAGGTGGTGGGCATTAGGGAGGGCACGGATTGCATGGAGCACTGGGTGTGGTACAAAAACAATGAATACTGTTACGCTGAAAAGAAATAAAAAATTTTAAAAAAATAATTAATTTTAAAAAAAGAAGATACAATTAAATTTTTTCCAACAAGATCACTCTTAAATATTAGAGTTTTCATAAATAGAAAGTTTTAAAATAGTAAATATGATGAAGGAGTTACACCTTTCCTTCTATGAACTGCGTTTTGGGTTTTTTGTTTGTCAAAAAGTTTGTGAAATGCACAATCCAGCCTTTGTACACATTTTCAGTTACATACTGTAGTATCTTGCTTTCCTTCCCTCGATGGGCCCTCTACAGTCAGCCAAGATCACCTACTCATTTTATTTTCTCTAAACATATTCCTTCTCTCTCTTTTTGTTCAAGCTAAACTCTCTCATCTGACAATTATTTCCTTTATTCTAGGCTTTTCTTCCCACCAATATATGTCCTTCAAGACCTGGCTAAGGCCCAAATGATCTCTCAGTATTCCCAGTTTCTATTGCACTTCTTTCTACATTTTGCACCTTGTATATTATTTGGTATTAAAATTTACTTGTTCATTTCAATTTGCTGTTTCTGCTGTAAGTGTAAGTATGTGCAGATCAATACTTTTTTTTTTCTTCACAACTCCTAACTGAGGACTGTGAGCATAGTCAGTATGAAATATATTTCTAGTATAAGCATATAGAAAAGTGTGTGAACATGGGGCTAGAGGAGCACTCTGTGGATTCTGGTCTAGTTTAGAACAGAATTACAGATACAGGTTAAGAGTCTTATAGAAACAGAACAATGCAGAAAACTGAGGATGCATTTGCTGACTTTACCTTCTGTTTATATGTTTCTGATGATGATTATTGTTTTTTAAAGGTAAGAGTCTGAGATGATAAGGCACAATATAAATATTATCAAAATCATGACTTGTAGCTTTATGTGGAGGGAAATAAAGAATAGTTTCATTTACAAAACAAGGGAAATAAGTTTGAGATCAAAGGTAATGTTAGGTGGCAAAAAAGTTCTGCATTTATTGGATGAATCTTCCTCCAGAGTTTGGATATTTTTTAACAAAAATAATTTTTGTCATATTAAATATTTAATAATCAAACTAAAAGGGAAACACATTCAAAGCTCATTTTGTACAACTATTTGATTCTACCTAATAATTTATGTTATGTCTTTTGAATTTTTTAGAATTCTGTTTTAGTTGCCATAATTTATTTAATAATTTGCTTTCTATAAGGAAAAGATATATTTTTAAAAATCTCCATCCAAAATGCTTAACAAAGGAGATATAAAACCTTGCGGTATTTTGCATTATAATTTCACTTTTTATAATTAGTTACAAGATACGTATTTTGTAACTAGAACTTGTTTTGCTAATAAATGAGGGCAATGGATACATAATACAACTTACTTATATGAAGTTACTATATTTGGATTATACTAATTTGAATACTTTTACATTATTGTCATGATAAAATACTTCCAGCAGTGGCCAGAAACTTGAAAGGTTTGTACTTTTGAAAGAAGAGAACTGTCCTGGGTGAATTCCACATTTACAGAACTTTTCTCCTGAATATAGTCCACAGTCCATGTACTACAGTTTGGCTTGAACTCAAAAAGAGAGCCATGACTTTCTGGCTCAGTCTCTCCGAGAATGAATTTTAGAGCTTCCAATAAAACCTGAAATAGAGGGGGAATAACCAGGAAAGAAGATAGCCATAGAGTGAGAGACCTCAACATCGCAACTCAACTCCCATGAATGCTTTGACAGAAATGAAAGTGTGGTTGCATGTATGGAGGGAACTTTGAGGAACATAGTGAATAGCAAAAGTTAAAGGGTCACAAGGCAGAATAAAATTAGAGTTTAGACTTTGAGGCCTGCATTGTTAGCCTTGATAAACAACTGTGACTTCCTATTTAAGCCCCAGAATGACTTAGTTCCAAACAAGTTGGAACTAAGGGATTCATCTTAAAAGTAAGAAGAAAACCAACAGATCTATCCTTCACAAGTTTAATGTAATCAGGCAGCAATTTCTCTGTTTCTAGAACAAAAATCTACACTCTTCATAAGAAGAAAATCAAAGATGGAGGCATCAAAATTCAAGACTTCAAGGTATATTACAAAGCTGTAATCATCAAGATAGTATGGTTCTAGCACAAAATTTACATGTAGACCAGTGGAACAGGATAGAAAACAAAGAAATAGACCCAGAACTACATGGTCAACAAATCTTCAACAAAGCAGGAAAGAATATCCAATGGTAAAAAGGCGGTCTCTTCAACAAATGGTATTAGGAAAACTGGAGAGTAACATGCAGAAGAATAAAACTGGATCACTTTCTTACACCATACACAAAAATAAATTAAAAATGGATCAAAGACCTAAATGTGAGACAGGAAACCATTAAAATCCTAGAGGAGAACACAGGCAGCAACCTCTTTGACCTTGGCCATAACTACTTCTTACTATACACATCTCCAGAGGCAAGGGAAACAAAAGCAAAAGTGAGCTATTGAGACTTCATCAGGATAAAAATCTTCTGAGCATGGAAGGAAACAATCAGCAAAACTAAAAGACAACCTTCAGAATGGGAGAAGATATTTGCAAATAACCTATCAGAGAAAAGGGCTAGTATCCAAAAATCTATTAAAAAACTTAGTAAACTTACCCCCAAAATAATAATCCAGTTAATAGAAGATATGAACAGACATTTCTCCAAAGAAGACATAAATGGTCAACAGACATATGAAAAAATGTTCAACATCACACATCATCAGGGAAATACAAATCAAAACTACAATGAGACACTACCTCACACCTGTCAAAATGGCTAAAATTAACAACTCAGGAAAAAAACAGATGTTGCTGAGGATGCAGAGAAAAGGGAACCCTTTTACACTCTTGGTGGGAATGAAACTGGTGTAGCCACTCTGGAGAGCAGTATAGAGGTCCCTCAAAAAGTTAAAAATAGAATTACCCTATGACCTAGCAATTACACTACTAGGCATTTATCTATAGGATACAAAAATACTGATTTGAAAGGACAAATACATTCTGATGTGTATAGCAGCATTATCAACAATAGCCAAATTATGAAAGAACCCAAATGATAAAATGGATAAAGATGTGAGATATGTGTGTGTGTGTGTATGTATATGTATATATATATACATATATATGTGTGTATATATATATATATATATATATATATATATATATATCTCAGCCATCAAAAAGAATGAAATCTTGCTATCTACAATAACATGGATGGAGCTAGAATGTATTATACTAAGTCAAATAAATTAGTCAAAGACAAGTACCAAGCTGCTGGGTTTGCTCAGTTGGTTAAGCGTCAGACTCTTGATTTCTACTGAGATTGTGAGCCTTGAATCAAGCTCCACTTTGGGCTCCATGGTCAGTGGGGGTCTGCTTGAGATCCTCTCTCTCCATCTCTCTCTGCCCCTACCCTCTACTCTCTCTCTCTCTCTCTCTCTCAAATAAATAAATCTTTAAAAGAAAAAAGACAAATAACATATGATTTCACTCATATGTGGAATTTGAGAAACAAAACAGATGAATGGAGGGGAAATTAAAAAAAAAACAAACAAACACACACACACACACACACAAAACAGAGGGAAGCAACCCATAAGAGAGACTCAACTGTAGAGAACAAACAGGGTTGATGGAGGGTGGTGGGTGGGGAAGGGTTTAAATAGGTGATGAACATTAAGAAGGGCACTTGTGATGAACACTGGGGGTTATATGTAAGTGATGAATCACTAAATTCTACTCCTGAAACTAATTACACTATATGTTAACTAAAATTTGAATAAAGACTTGAAATATAAAAAAAACTATAATGTATCATATCATGATCTAGTGGGATTTAGCTACCTTAATTGGAAGGTTTTTAAAATATTAGCAATTTAGCATATAACAAAATAAAGGAAAGTATTATATGATCATCTAAATAGATACACAGAAAGCATTTGATAAAATTAAACTTTAATTTACAATTAAAAATAATGTTCTTTGCAAGCTAGGGTTAGAAAGAAACGTTCTCAATATGAAATCACCCATGAAAAACTGCAGCCAACATGAAATTAAATAAAGAAATATAAGAACAAAGCAAAAATTTCTTTTCTACACACTTCCACTTAAAATTTACTAGTAAATCAAATAAAATAAGAAAAGAGAATGATGTAAATATTGCAATTAAATAAATAAAATTGTATTTAAACTGAATGTATGAAAAATACACTCTAGAATCAACCAATTTGGCAGTTACTAAGTAAAGGTAAATGTACAAAAACAATTATATTTGTAGATGACAGCAACAAACAATTGGAAAATCAAAATGAAAATTCATTTAAAATTTTCATTTACAATAGCATCAGGAACCTAAAATGTTTAGGGATAAATTTAACAGAAGATGTGCAAGTTCTCTATTCTAAAAATTTAAGAAAAAGAGAGAAAAATTAAGGAAGACTTAAATAAATTAAGAAATATGTCATGTTAGTGACTTAGAAGAAGCCTTCTGATTCTGATATCAATTCTCTCCAAATTGATCTTAAGGCCAATCAATCCAATTTAAATCCCAAACATTTTTTTTTAACAAATTGACAAAGTGATTCCAAAATGTATGTAGAAATGCAAAAGATCTATAATAGTTAAAGCGATACTGAAAAAGGAGTACAGAGAATTCAGGTTACCTTATTTAAAGATTTATTATGCTATAGTAACTATGGCATTTTTGTAAATATAGACAAACATCTCTGTGACTAATTTTTCCCATAACTGGAAGCCTTACTCTTACTCCCCATCATCCATTTTGCCCAACCTTTTCCTCTGTCAGCTATCAGTTTTTTCTCTGTATTTATAAGTCTGGTTCTGATTTTTGTTTGTTTATTCATTTGCTTTGTTTTTTAGATTCCATGTATGAGTGAAATCATATTTCACATATTGGTCACATATCAGTGTGACTTATTTCACTTGGTTTTATACACTCTAGGTTCAGCTATGTTTTCATAAATGGTAAGATCTCAGCAAAGGGAATCTAGTCAATGATATTGTAATAGAACTGTATGGTTACAGATGTTAGCTATATTAGTGGTAAGTACAGCACAACATATAGAGAAGTTGGTACATCCGAAACTAATGAAACATTGTGTGCCGACTATACTCGAAAAGATTTAAAGAAATGTATAGACAAATAGATGAAGAAAACCAATTAAACTGTTCAAGTAATTCAAAACATCTATGAGTAGTTAATGTTTGACAAGGGCCCCAAGGCTATTCAAGGAGGAAAATAAGTCTTTTCAATGAATTGTGCTGTAACAACATGAAAGTTTTTGAAAAAAAATATGAACCTTGATAATCAAAAAACTATTTTGGAGCAGGTGATAGGCTTAAGTGTAAAAAAAGCAAGAAACAAAGTTTTTAGAATAAGATGTAGGGTAACACCTTCACAGCTTCAATGTAAACAAGGAATTCTTGGAGAAGATACAACAGCGTAAACCATGAAAGACAAAATGATGATTGACAATCATAATGATTAAATTTTTTTGTTCACCATAAGACACTGATGAGAAAATAAAAATTAATCCACAGACTGGAAGAAAATATTCACCCTACGCATATCAAATAAGAATTTATGTCCAGTATAAATAAATAAAATCTTAAAAGAATTTATGTCCAGAATATATAATGAATGTCTACTAAAAAGAAATACATCTAATTAATGATCAAAATAACAGATTTTCAGAAGTGAATAAAAAACTTGATATATAGTTCATATGTATACAAAAAAATACAGAAATGACTATTTAGTCCTCACCATTATTACTCCTCATGTAAAAATCTTCATCATTATTAATTGTAGGAAAATATAATTACAACTTCCCTGAAGACCCCTTAAAATGGCTAAATTTAAATGACCTGAAAACATCAAACATTGGCAAGGATTTACAGAATCTGAAACATTCATATATGACTGATGTAAGTACAAGATAGTTACCAGAACTTTGGAAAACAGGGAGTTTCTTTTAAAATTAAATGTGTGCCCATCGTATGACTCAACAATTCTGCTCCAAGTTTGTTCCCAAGAGAAATAAAAGATCTGTATGTAAATATTATAGCAGCTTTATTAGTAAACAGTCAAAAGCTTAAAACAAATATATGTGTTGAATTACTAAATATTATATCTGAAACTAATATTACTTGTATGCCAACTAACTGGAATTTAAATAGAAACTTAAAAAAAAAAAGAATAAAGACAGTCTTACTTTACTCAAAAAAAAAAAAAAAACAAGTCACATATTCATCATTCAGGAAATGGCTTAACAAATTGCAATATAATCATATAATACAATTCTAATCAACAATTAAAAAGAATAAACATTTAATTGCACCAAACATATGAAAGAATATCAGAATTTTATGTTAAGCAAAAGAAACCAGACTCTAAAAGTATCCACTACATAATCTCCTTTACAGGGTTCAAAATAGGTGAAACTAATCTACAGTAATTTCATTTTAACTATGGTTGCCCAATGAGACAAAGTTACAATTTACTGGAAAGGGTCATAAGAGAACTTTCTGGCGTGATGGAAATATTCTGTCTTGATTGCACTGGTGCTTATATGACATATCCACTTTTAAAAACTCATCAACTTATGTACTTAAAACACTCATGATCTATATAATTTGAGAAGTTTACCAACCACATAAAGTTGCTATCATAAAAGGACACATGTTTAATATACGAATTCAACAAGTTTTTAAGTGCTAGAATTTTAAATTGGCTTTGTGGACATAACTTTTCAGTTTCCATCCCTCACATTTATAAGGTTTATGACTTAATAGACATACAAAAAGTGCCAAATCTAGCAGAAGAAAAAAATATGAAAATAATTTCAATTTACAATGCTTATTATAATAGTCAAATTTTGGCACAAAGGAAGGGATAATCAACTTTCATGACTGAATCAGTGAAGGCTTTCCTTAAGTAAAGGATTCCTAAACTGGGACCTGAAGTTTATGTAACAGGATTTTGTTAGTTTTATTTTTATAAGTAAAAAATAAAGTGGATGTACACACACATACATCCTTGCTCTGTCAGTTGAAAGAGCCTGGAAGCAAGGACATCCCAGTAACAATAGGCATGCTAAGTTCCCAGATCTTGGTTTCTAAACTCATTCTCCAATAAAAGGAATCAGGGCTCCTGGGAGAATGTCTGATTCTAGTATTGGGAGCAGTAAATAGACAAGATGAACCTGGAACATCTTGTGAGAAGTGCCAAAATAAACAAACAAATAACCAATAATAACAAAATACAATGGTGGGAAAATGCCCAAAAGACAGAGGGACCAGCTGACAGCTCAGGTAATGAAAATGATACTTTACTTTACTTCTCTAGACTTCTTTCCAAAGCTATATAATTCCAGCCTCATAATGAAAATACACCAGAAAAATCCCAATGGAGCAACATTTTACAAAATACCCTCACCAGTACTCCTCAAAACTGTCAAGGCCATCAAAAACAAGGAAAGTTTGAGAAACTCTAACTGCAAAAAGTAGTGTGGTATCTTGGATGAGATCCTAGAGTAAAAAGAGAACACTAATAAAAACTAAGAAAATCTGAATAAAAGACAGATTTCAGTTAATAATGTATCTAAATCAGCTTGTTAGTTGTAACAAAAGTGTCATACTTATGTTAGATATTAATAATAGGAGAAATTAGATTTGAAGTGTATAGAAACCCTATTATTTACTCATTTTTTTCTGTAAATCTCAATCTGTTCTAAAAATAATTTCTTAAAAAATGAATGCATAAAGGCATAGATATATGAAATTTTAAGTTGTTCCATATGTCTGGAAGGTGTATTATGTCAAAGAGAGTGACAGGAAATGAAGTTAGAAGAATAACCATGGTGTTATTCCATCCCTTGTTGCTTCTATATGCCATGCTAAGGAATCTGGACTTGATTCTCTATAAGAATTTAATTGGACAATAATATCACAGAAACAGAAATAAGGAAGTTTGTAATATTTAACCTCAAGTTGACCTTCATAATAAATCTGTGCCCTGATGCTGCCTTTCTACTAAATAATAACTGTCTAAAATTGTTTAGTCCAACTGGAAGGGTATAAAGGCTGGTGAATTAGGTCCCAGCTCTAAGATGAAAGAATGAGGATGCATTCAGTATTCAACACACAGTGATTATTGTGTTTTTTTTTCTTTTATGTCTTGTTTTGTTACCGATGATATTACAGGCAAACTGTTAAGCTTTTAAGATATAACAACCAATTTAGAGCTCATGCTCTGTTATTACCTTTTAGTAAAAGTAAAAGTTAAAGATTATGAGTTGAACTCATAATCCTTGTCTAATAATTATCAAAAGTATCTGGCATTTAGTTAAATATCTATTATGTACTAGGCCTTCACACCTATTTTTTTTTACTTATTTTGACAATCTCCTGAAGATTATTTCTATTTTTTAAGACAATGAGACTCAGACTCAAAGTGGTTGAGTTGTTCAAAATCAAAATGTGAGTCAGAAGAGCTCTGAAAAGAGAATCAAGTAATCAGTAAAGGTAATTTCTCTGCAGGCACACCCTGATGTGTTCCCAAGTCAACTGAGTAGATAAGTGATGTCCTTGTACTTCAGCCAACTCAGTGCCCATTCTGCACAAAAACTGAACCAAAGAGTGGCTGTGAATTTTTTGTAGGCTTTAGCATGATACCAGAAAGCTACAGGCAAAGTTCTAGTTTGGAAATTCCCACTTGGGAGAGCCCTTGATTTTAATACCTTCTTTTAAAATAATGTCTCCTTGACCTGAGAGTGAGAACCTTATCTGGACTCCCATTGATCAGAATGATGGCCGGACCAACATTAAAAGCCAGGTAGGTCATCTTAACTGGAAGATACAGTCATATTGACTTTAATGGTGTGGATTTGGAGGCAGAGGCTCTGTACAATGCAAGTGAGAAAAACCAGTCCGGTGAGCTCAGCGTGGGAGAACTATTTTTGGATAAGGTAAAATAAATTTCACTGCCATTGGCCACACCACCAAGAGAGCGTTTCTGAGAACTGACAGAAATTTGAGGTTGTTGACATACTTTGCTGGGAGGTATACAATTTTAAGGTCATCCCCTGCCTCCCATGTGAAATCTTCAGTAACGTGTACATCACATGGAATTGATGGCGTGAGACTGGATTCTTAGAGTAAACTTGGAAGGTGTTTTGAGCTCTTATGTATTTACACAGAAAAAGAACATGGAGGCAAGAGCAGTTGGGCAGCTGGAATTCCTGATTAAAATAAAAAATGATCTTATGCTGAGATTTATCCCAGGCAACAATTGAAACATCATGGAACAGTTCACAGAACTGTTACTTCTGATATAAAATATTCTATAACGTAAGTCAGTTGGCTTTCATGGTTTCCCAGAATAATATTTTCTTCATGCACGCTGAAAACGGACCTTTACAGCAATATTTCCAGATTTCACATTTTATTTTATTTTATTTTTTATTTTTTTAAAGATTTTATTTATTTATTTGACAGACAGAGATCACAAGTAGGCAGAGAGGCAGGCAGAAAGGGAGGAAGAAGCAGGCTCCCTGCAGAGCAGAGAGCCCGACGCGGGGCTCGATCCCAAGACCCTGAGATCATGACCTGAGCCGAAGGCAGAGGCCCAACCCTCTGAGCCACCCAGGCGCCCCTCACATTTTATTTTTAAATTTGGATCTTGTGAAGCACTTGCATCTTAATTTCCTGTGATATTTTTCTTGACACTTGAAACTGAAAGTATTTTAGACTTATTTTAAATATATTTTTCTGAATATGAAATCAACTTTAAGAGTAAATTAAACACATATATGAGTTGGACCACACTAAATTTTTATCACACTTAAGTAGTCTTCTTCTGTATATGCTCTAGAATGTTACAATTCTAGGTGAATTTATGTTGAAGCATCTTTTTTTTTTAAGATTTTATTTATTTATTTGACAGACAGATTACAAGTAGGCAGAGGGGCAGGCAGAGAAAGGAAGAAGCAGGCTTCCTGCTGAGCAGAGACCCTTATGCGGGGCTCGATCCCAGGACCCTGGGATCATGACCTGAGCCAAAGGCAGAGGCTTTAACCCACTGAGCCACCCAGGCACCCCTTGAAGCATCTTTTGTTGTGATTTATGGAATCATTTCCTTAATTCTTTGGTTCAATAAGGTATGCTTATAGATCGAACACCAAGTTACCCTTGAACTACTGAAATGAGCACTATTTAAAATATTATTAACTTGCTATACTATATAATAATATTTTATTTGAAAAATCCTTTTTATTTATAATGGGGCTGGTATATAATTTTATTTTTGTACATGTGCTAGATACAAAATTTTTCTATTCAAATTTTACAAGCTTCATAAAGTAAATGCAGAGTGTGTAAGTCAGTATAGATGAGTTGATAATCTGCAGAAACAAACAAAAGTTTGGTGGATCAAAGTAACAAATCTGAATCTGAAAATAGTGGCCCAATATTTTACTACATTTTAGTATTACCTATGCTTTTGAAGAGGTGTGTGTGTGTGTGTGTGTGTGTGTGTGTGTGACTCAAATTCTTAATTTTTTTGGGGAGCTTTCTGTTTCATGGCCTCTTGGATAGTTTGCCTCATTTTATAGAGAAATATATATATATTTTTCTAAGATACAACCTCAGGGGTCTCTCTGTATAGGAGGCTTAGATTGCCTATCTAAGCAAAAATTAAGCTACTATGTGAAATTTTCTGTCAGAAAATGTGAATTTTGCTTCTTATACCTGAGACCTTCAGCCCATGGATCTCCTTTCAGTTGGCAAAGGAAATGTGGCTACATGATGGAGGCAGCTCGTGACAACGTCTAGCAGATGATTCCTGATGCCAGACTGGCTGGTAGCAATTCAGGCACCATCACCTACTTACTTTGAGACTTTCAGCAAGTTTTAATGAGAGGGGACCTAATTCAATCAATAATTTAGGAGAAGAGTAAAAATTTCCCACTTTATGTTTTAGGTTTCACAAGCCAGAAACATATCTTTTCATAAAATCTTTAAGTCTGTAGTGAAATTCATGCTTCTCTGTGTTTTAAGCTCTAACTCCAGCAAAGAAATGTCTTCTAATATGTTAAAGAAGTCACAGCTTGGGTTTACACAAAAGGTATCAGAAGAAAAAAAAAATCAAATTAGCTATAGTTTTCTTATGAATTTATTGATTCAAAGAATATGTATTTGGAGCCTATATATATACTGGGTTTTAATCCAATGCCCCTAAAGGCTTACAACATTAAAAACATTTAATTTAATATCTATTTCATAATGGCCCATAAATGCACCACTCTGTATTCAGTTGCAAGAAAAATAAGGGTCTCTCTGGATAAAAAGCACAGTATAATTAATTGACTTCCATTTTTATTTTGTTTCTAGAAAATTTGGAACTAAATCAGTACATACAAGAATTAACCTATTCACATTGCAAAGTGACATCCACAACTTTGCTTCTAATAATCGACTTTATTTTAGTTGTATTTTTAATTTTCTCGTTTTATATTTTCTTAAATTTTGTATTCTAGAATAAAAGGGCTCAGTAAGATAAATCAATCACAGAATTCAGCTAAACGGTGTAGTGGTATCAAAGTGAATATATAAGAATGACATTGTACAACTGATAAAATTGCTGAGAGATGTTCAATATCTTCTCTTTTCCTTACCTGTCTGTGTTCCAGGTTTTTTAAAATAAAGTCATTTTATAGTCTCCTCAATAGTGGTATGATGGCAAATGCACAAGGACCAGCTTTGGAGGGACTATAGAGCCCTGCTTTGTGGCATTTACTGGTTTCAAGCTATGAACATGAAGTCACTGAATACAGTCTTGGAAAGAAAAGCTCAATAGCATATAACAGTTTATAGTATTTCCACCAATAGATACAAATAGTCTCAAGAGAATTGATAATAGCAAAATGTAGTAAAATAATTAGGAAATGATGAATTTTTAGAATGTATTGTCTTGTTTTAATGTAACTATTTGCTAGTTCATATAATTTAATATTTAATCATTGGTGTCTCTAACTGGCGTGCAAAATTTCTGAAAATTTAAGTCTTCACTGTGACTGTCCTAATGCATAAAAGCCCATAAATACCAACCTAAGTGTTTTAAAGACCTTCTAAATAACTATGTTTACACTTTTGCAAGCGTTGTTCCAAATTTCCAAAATTGCCCTTCAGTTCACTTGCAGAGTGACTACATCAGTTGTTAATTAGAATGAAACCTAATGATTTATCACTCTCTACGTATGAACCCCAAAGATCTTCTCTGCTCTCTCAAGTAATTAAAAGAAGGTAAATGAGCTATGGATAATTATCAGCTTGTCATCTTGTATCCATTACGAACAAACTGCAGTTAATGGAGTCTTTGCTTTGCAAGCAGGCCAGGGAAAACAATAAAAGAAAAGTGTTAACAATAAAAGAAAATCCACCTTTAAAGGATGATAAATATAATAATACATTCCCATTGACTTCTTTCAGGGAACACTACAGTTGGAAAAAAGGAAGAAGGCAAGATATTTTCAGTATGAGGGCGATGCTTCACTGTCAGCGACTGAACTTGGAGAAGGAGAGAGAAGCGGGAGTTCACTCTTGGCAATGTTCTGCCACTTTGCCACTTTTCCTTCAGGTTGGCTCCATACAATTCAAATCCTCAGAATAAGGAAGAGGGAGCCTGTTGGAGATGGGTGCCAGGCAGGGAAGCTGGTGGAATCATGTTAAGGAAAGAAAGCTTCTTGTTCAACATGATTAGAGACCTCCTTTGAAGCACGACTAGATTAATAGCTTTTTAAGGACGTGGTGACAAGTGTTATCACGTGAAACTTTCAAAACCAGACTTACAGTGTTAGAAAATATGCTGTAGGGAACTGTTCAGATTTAGCAGGGGAAATACTAGGTGACCTAATAGGCCATTTCCTCCTCTGGATTCGATGGTGCTATAATTTATGTATTTGGCTCAATTAGAGGAGAAGGTCACATAAGGTTTTTAAATCCTGTATTTTTCCTAGGTTCCCATTATGTCTGCTTCTAAACACTAAATATTCTCAGGGCTAAAATTTTCAGCACTACGAAATGTCTACTATTTGCTTAGGGTTTGAGGCCTCCTTACAGCTTACCATTATTTTTATTGACACTTTAAATGAGGGGAGTACAGCTATAAGATTTACAGCTTCTAATGACAGTGCTTCAAAACTGTTGTTAAATTGTACAGGAAAAGTATCCCTTTTTAGTTTGAATGTTTTATTTTTATTTTATTTTTTATTTTATTTTATTTTTTAAAAGATTTTATTTATTTATTTGACAGAGAGAGATCACAAGCAGGCAGAAAGGCAGACAGAGAGAGAGGAGGAAGCAGGCTCCCGGCTGAGCAGGGAGCCCAATGCGGGGCTTGATCCCAGACCCTGAGACCATGACCTGAGCCGAAGGCAGCGGCTTAATCCACTGAGACACCCAGGTGCCCCTGAATGTTTTATTTTTAAAACAAACTGCTTTTTATAAGAACGGTTTATACCAATGTCAGGTCCACAAAAGCAAAGTAAAATGTGGAAGTGCGGCAATAATAACATCGTTCGAAAATACAATTTTCTCTTATTTATATGGCTTAAACATATGGCTAAAGAAAAACATATACTTTTGTATTTCCATCTTAATTTATCTGAATAATAACCTCAATCTTATTCTTTATTTAGAATGGATAGCATGAGAAGGAGTTTCCAAATCTTGGGAGGACAGAAGGAAAGAGGGAAGGAAGGAAGAAAAGAAGGAAGGTCACTCTATGTCTGTTCTGGTCTTTTGTTTGGTCGTTTGTTTTTTAAAGATTTATGCATTTATGTATTTATTTGACAGACAGAGATCACAAGTGGGGAGGAGCAGGCTTCCTGCTGAGCAGAGATTTCCCCTTGAGGGGATTGATCCCAGGACCCTGAGACCAGGACCTGAGCCAAAGGCAGAAGCTTAACTCACTGAGCCACCCAGGCACCCCTGTTCTGTTTTTTCCCCCTCTCCTTTCTACCAGGAACAAGGAAAAATTATGTAAGCTTCTTTTTCTTTCTTTTTTTTTTTAATAAACCCACAACTAAATTATTTTTCAGTTTACTACAATCTTTCTGTGTCTGCCATTCACTAAAACTGCTTCTGCTAAGATCACCCATCACTTTCTGCTTCCCAAATCCAGTGGACACATTTAAGCTTGATTTCTTTGCGGTATTTAATAATGATGATCCTGTCTCTCCTTATTGAAACCCATTCTTCCCCTGACTTCCTTTTCATCTTTGTATTCCTAAAATCTACCCCATATTAGCAAAGAACACGCTCTATGTGACTTCTCTCTAAATAAAGGAAGTGCTCAGATTCCCTTTACTTCCCCCTAATTTAGTTTTGGTCACATCATCAAAGGTATGCTTTTCCTAAGCCTTAGGTTAATATTCCACAATTATATCCATAAGCTAAAGAGTAAGAAGGTACCTAAGTGACCTTTCTGGTTTTGCTTTTTATAACTAGGGTTTTGGATATTTTTTTCCTACCGGCTCGGGCTCCACCTTGGCTTCCTCTCTCTCCAGACTGTCCCAGACCTGGCACTGAGTGTGGCTGCTCAGCTTTCATCATCTGTCCTGGCCAGCGGAATGTTCCCTCTGATGCTCCTCCCTTGGCTGGCTGTAGCTCCCTACTTTCATTTTCACTAGGGGCACAGCCATTCACCAGCTTCTACTGGAAACACTTTTCCAGACATTCCTTCAGGGTAAGTGCCATTTCCATAACTGGCCACTGGATTCCGTCATTATTTTTTTATACTTCACTATTCTCAAATTTGTCTTTCTCAGTTTCACAATCACAGTAAAATAGGTTCCATTTTCATTGCTTTGTTTTTCCCTTTGCATGAAGCAATGCTTTGTATTTTATTTACTTTTATGAGAGAAAGCATGCACAATTTTTTTCTCAATTACCTACTCCTTGTCCTATTTTCCTTCTCTTTATATTTCTCCTCCTTGTGATTCTTCATAGAACTATGTCTTGATTGACAAAGTCTTAATCATGGACTTTCAATTTAAAAAATGAATTTACTTAATTTGCCACCATAATGATAGAATCTTTCTTTTCCAGTTGAGATATTTAATTAAAAAAAAAAAAAGTTTAGCTCTAAGATTGTTTTGTTGTGAAATTTCTTTAGTATTGAAGACTGATCATCTTTTATAGCAATCTGAGCTCAGTGTTGTCCTTTGATAACCTTCTTACCTTTTCCCACATTTTTATGCCCACCTAGAATAAAACTAGCTGGGGAATAAAGTTGGAGTCACCCCTTGGCCCTATCTCATTTGAAGGGTCTGTAATTCCCTCTCTCTGACTTAGAAACAAACCCATATTTCATTGAATAAATTGTCTACTGAAGAATCATTAAGTAAACCAAAGGAGTTAACTTTTGTAAACCAAAAAGAATTGCAGAAAGGATTAGAAGATAGTAAGATATCCTTTGATTTGGATGTCTAGGGTTCTTGATGCAATGAACGGTGTAGCTCCAGCTGAATTTCTCTTGCTGTTTCTCCCGCAAGAAACAGCAAAGAGCTTGAGACTCTCTCGTAAGGTATTCATAGGAACATAGAGTTTCTGTTAAATATTTAATTTCCCTGGTGATATTCTGAAAGAAGTTTTCAATAACATGACATTTTAAAATCAGCCATTTTGGTTTATAAAAAGGATGCTCAGTTATGAGAATGTAACATATCTTAAGCTTCACAGAGAAAGCAATTGCATATTCAAATCAGGGTGTTATAGAATCACACTTTTGAGTTTCACTGTCATCTATTCCTATAAAGAATACTGCTGCAGAAAGTCTGCATATTTTCTGAATGTAAAAATTCCTTCTTGTTCTGTTTCCATAATGTTGGTCGGAGTAGTGTTTTATTTATGGATATTGGATTATGTTCTGACTAAAATCTGTTCCTTTCATTTACTCTGCCCTACTAAAGTAAATTTCAACCTTAAAACTCAGTCCACTTCAATAATGTAGTTGTTTTTGCATGTCTTTCTTCAACATGGTAATGTCTCAAACAACTTCTATGAAGAATTTAAATAGTCCTATGAAAATGAGGTCAAATAATTTGCTGAAAATTCCATTTTGCTGCTTTTTTTTTTTTTTTCTAAAAAAGTTGTTACTTTATGGAGTTCTTTCTTGGCATCAGTAGAAGACCGTGACTCATAATGAGTAGACGTCTGTGTGTCATAGGGCTGTGAAGAGGTCATGCTCTGTCAAAGTAGGTAGGCGGAAAGAAAGGGAGCTGTCCTCTTGTGGAGAAAGTAAAATAAAGCTCATATATTTTTTAAGAGCCAACTCATTCTATGTAAAACTTGGCTATACCTGTGGTCTTCCTGTTAGACTAAACATCTTTATACAGATCTTCCTTCACTTATGGTGGGGTTGCCTCCTGATAAACCCATGGCAATATAGTTCAATTGAAAATGCATTTAATATATCTATTCCACCAAATATCATAGCTTAGCCTACACTACTTTACATGTGCCCTTACATTGGTCTATAGTTGGGCAAAATGATGTAACACAAAGCTTATTTTATAATAAATAAATTGATCGAATACTCAAAAAATGATAGACTACTGGACTGAAAGTGAAAAATAGGTACAGGATGGTTGGAGGTATGTCACTTGTTTACCCTTGTGATCGAGGGGCTGACTGGGAACCACTGCTATCCAGTATCACAAGAGAGTGTCAGGAGAAGATGAAAACTCAAAATTCCAGAATGGTACAGTTTATACTGAATGTGAACCACTTTTGTTTCATCATAAAGTTGGAAAATTGTAAGTTGAACCATCATTAGCTGGGGGCCACCTGTGTTCGAAATTTTTAGATAGAAGTTTGGTTAACCCACCACATTTTTATATTTGTGTATGTGAGAACTGCTGCAGCCATTAGCTAAATGGTATAGGACAGTGGCAAAACTGGTAGGCAAAGCAAGACTGAAAATGAATAATGACCCTCAATCTACGGAAGGTTTTGTATCCCAGAGCTCAGGCCAAGTTGGGGTTTCTAGACGTGGCTATGAGTCCAGGACCCAAGTGTAGGCTGAAGTTTTTGCAAAATCCACAACCAGAAGTGAAAGGTAAGTGATAATTCAGAGATCAGCAGACCTAAACTTGAGACAATGCTGCCCCGCCTCTGGGCAACTGGGAGTAGATCAGTTAAACAGTATGATTTGAAATTCGGGTAGATTCTGAAATTGTTTGTAGATTCTGTATTGTTTGTAGCATAAAATAAGCGGGACTTGCCAGCACTTGGAAAATAATGGCTATCTCACCATACCAAAAGCTGTCAAATTTTGTGGGAGGTGAAGAGTGAGACTGAAACTGGTATTGTATGCATTTGTATTAAGTCAGCACATTCTTCATGTTCATATATGAGAACTTTACAAAATAATAACTAATGTCAACATTATCTTGTAAAGCTATCATACGACTATTTTACTACGACTTCCACAAGTGTATTATTACTTTCCACATTTATGAATTTGGAAAACAAGGCCAAGCATGGTAAAAGAACTTGTCCAAGATCCCACAGCCAAGAAGTGGCAACATTTTTACAGAAATCAAGATTTTCTGGTTCAAGGCTTCTGTTTTTTCCACCATCCACACTGCCTTTGGGATAGGCACGCTGGATGACTTTCAAAATGCTGAGGGTGCCTCAGATGTCTCTTCTTACTTTAACTAAAATAAAAGACATACATAGTATATGTTTTCCTTCCTTGGAAATAGCTGAAGTAATTTTGTTTTTCCTCCCTCACTAGCCCTGAAGAGAGTTTGCCCTTGGTCTGACTACACAAATAACAGTTCAAGAAAAACAAGCATTTTTTAAAAAGTTGAAGTAACTAAAAACAGGGATAAGAATGGAAACGCTTTTTAGAAATAAGTGTATCTCTTACCCTTTGGTCAGCTAGACTATGGGTACCCATATCCACCACATTTGATGGCTTTCCGGCTTAATAGAATCGTTAAGCAAAGCTGAGATTGTAAAGCAAAGCTGAGGTAGAAAAGCAAGTTGGCGCACACAAGTTATGATAATGTGTAAGTTCTACTTTAATTTTTTCATTGTCTTATTGCCCTGTAAAATGCTGGCCCTATAATTGAACTTATAAAATAATGAAAAGTGCCATTCATTGTGTCTTGTGGCTTCCTGAGAGAACTGTGCAGCTCTTTTATAAATCACTGCTGACTGAAAGAGCATGTTCTACACAAGTACCTACTACAGGAAGACAGGAGCTGCAAAGCGAAAAGAAATATAAAGCATATGAAATAGAGTGCACATATTTTCAAACACTTTCTCATAGTTCTTATCCCATCTTGTTAAATGAGTAAAACACTTTTGTTGAGTCATTTCTTGGTCATAGATATTTTTTGAGACCTGATTATGTGCCAGGGAGTATTTATAGCCACCAAAGGCCCAGTTAGGAATGATGTAGGTAAGGTCTTCGCATTCTTAAAGTTCACATAGTAGAGGAGAAAAAGGCTTGGTGAACCAAGGCTCACTAGTATAGTAACCACAACTGAAGCTCTTTTGACCGACTTCCTGGATTATCCACACTCCTCATCCTCTCTGTAAAAATTCAGTGGTATCTGCCCGTGGTGCCCAGAACATGGTAGGAACATGTTCCTCAACGTACTCACCTGCCTCTGCTTCGAGGTCTGGGCCGCTTACCAACAATCTGTTTCATTTCTTTGCCAAGCTACTTATTATAGTCACATGTCTCTATAAACATGTTTGTTAACATATATAAATATGCTTAAATATTCTAATTAAATTCTATGAAAATGAATAAAATGAAAGTGCAAAAAGAGAGTGTTGTTCATATTAAAAGCTCACTGGAAGGCTTTGGAATGATTGCTTCCAACTTTTTAGTCAAACTATGTGTGAGCAAAACAACTGTAAAAGATTGGCGGAAAGAAAATATTTAGAATGATTTGTCAAATTGCCTCCCAAGTTTCCCTGTTTTTTCCCATTATTTTACAAAACACAAAGCTGCCAGTTAAAAATAATGCATTATGGTTTTTTTCTTATATTTCTTTTTGTTGTGGTAGAATACATATCACATAAAATTGACAATTTTAACCATTCTAAAACGTACAATTCATTGGCATTAAGCGTGTTCATAGCATGTGCAATCCTCATTAATATCTAGTTTCAGATGTTTTTCATCACCCCCAATGGATAATTCATACTATTAAGAGGTCACTCCCCATTATCTTCCCCTCTCAGAACCCAGCAAACATTAATCTATTTTTTGTCACTGTGGATTTGCCTATTCTGGATATTTCATACAAATAGAATTGTACAATATGTGGTCTATTATATGTTGGCTTCCTTCACTTTGTATAATGTTTTCAACATTCTTTCATGTATCACATGTACTTCATTCTTTTTTATAGCTGAATAATATTTTATGGTATGGATATATACCACATTTGTTTATACATTCTTTTTTTTTTAAGATTTTATTTATTCATTTGACAGAGAGAGATCACAAGTAGGCAGAGAGGCAGGCAGAGAGAGAGGAAGAAGCAGGCTTCTGAGCAGAGAGCCCGATGCGGGGCTCGATCCCAGGACCCTGAGACCATGACCTGAGCCGAAGGCAGCGGCTTAACCCGCTGAGCCACCAAGGCGCCCCTATACATTCATTTTTTGATGGACATTTGGTTATTTCGCCTTTTGGCTATTGTGAATAGTGCTGCTATGAACATTTCTGTACAAATTATTTGTTTGAGTACCTGTTTCCAAGCCTTTTGGGTGTATTTCTAGAAGAGAAATTACCGGGTCTTATAGTAATTATATGTTTAATATTTTGAAAAATGATTGCTTGTGTTTTGATGTTATAGCTAAGGAACAGTTGTCAATCTAAGTTCATGAACATTTGCTCCTTGGGATCAGAATAATACTGGCTGTACGGAATATATTAAGAAATGTCTCTTTCTCCTCTATTTTTTGAAAAAGCTTCAGAATGATTTGTATTAATTCTTCTCTAAATATTTCATAGAATTCAATATAGGTATTTTCAGATCTTTTTAAATTTCTTCTTGAGTCAGTTATGATAGTCTTTGTGTTTCTAGGAATTTGTCCATTTCATCTAGGTTATGAATTGGTGATGGTATTATCTCATAATTCCTTTTATTTCTGTAAGGTTTGTAGTAATGTTCCTACTTTCATTTTTAATTAGTTACCAGTGCCTTCATTCCTTTTCTCTTAGTTGGCCTAGCTAAATATTTGTCAATTTTGTCAATCTTCCAAGGAATCAAATTTTGTTTTCCTTCATGATCTCTTGTCATTTTCCTATTCTCTATTTTATATATCTCTTCACTAATCTTTCTTATTTCCTTTCTGCTGCTAGTTTTGGGTTTAATTTTCTCCTCTTTTGCTCGTTCCTTAGAGTGTAAATGTTACTTTATTGATTTGAGATCTTTTATTCCTTTTTCCATAGGCATTTACAACTATAAATTGCCTTCCAAACAGTGGTTTTCCTGAATCTCCTTAAGTCTGGGTATGTTGCATTGTGCTTTCATTCCTTCAAGGTATTTTTTTACATTCTTTGTGATTTCTTCTTTGATGCATTGGTCATGTAAGAGTGTATATTATTTACACATATTTGTGAATTTTCCAATTTCCTTCTGTTATTGATTTCTAATTTAAGTCTATATAGTAAGAGAAGATGCTTTGTATAATTTAATCTTTTAAAAATTTACTGAATTTTATGTTCCATGTGCACATGAAGAGAAAGTGTATTTTATTGTTGTTGGGTGAAAGGTTTTATATATACATTGTTCAAATCCTCTTATTTTTTCTTTCCTTTTTTTTTTAAAGGATTTTATTTATTTGAGAGAAAGAGAGAGAGCACGAGTGGTTTAAGGGGGCAGAAGGAGAGGTAGAGAGAGAAGCAGACTCCCCACTGAGCAAGGAGACAGATGCAGGACTCGATTCCAGGACCACAGAATCATGACCTGAACCAAAAGGAGACATGTAACTGACTGAGCTAATCAGGTATCGTATTCACTTTTTATCATACTTTCTTTCTGCTCCTCAAGCTGGATAATTTCATTTGCCCTGCCATCAACTTAGCTAATTCTTTCATCTCATTGCTCAAATCTGCTGTTGGACACCTTTAGTGTATTTTTCATTTCAACTATTGTAGTCTTCTGCCCCATAATTTCTACTGCATTCTTTTTCATAATTTCTCTTTATTGAGTATTCTCTGTTTGCTGAGCCATTGTTTTCCCATCCCTTTAACTATATGTGCATTGTTTCCCTTAGATACTTGAGCATATTTAAGAGAGTTGATGTAAGTAAAGTCTTTGTCTACTACATCCAATATCTGTTCTTACTCAAGACAGTTTTTGTTCAACTTTTTTTCTCCTATGTTCGGTCCATATTTGCTTCTTTGCACGTTTCACAATTTTTTGTCAAAAAGTGGACATTTATGATGTGCGAACAAAAAAGAAAAAAGAAATTTAAAAATTACCGTCCAAGTCTTTTCCTATTGGCTCTGTGTTGTAGCATTCCTTAAATACTTCTCCAGGTCATTTACAACTTTCTTAGTCTATACTTCCGGCTTGCACTGATCCTCAAGGTCACCTACAGTTGAAAGTTTATGATCTTTTCTGAGGATGTGTCTTAATTCTGTGCACGTTGTACATTTGTATGTCCCTTCGTATGCGCGGAAATTTTTCAAATGTCCTTTTCTCCCCAAAACACCTCACTGTTCAGCTTTTCCTCCCAGGCTTTTGGCATGTCTGTTGTTTATCCCTACTGTTCTTTTTCATACTAGGCAGCAGTGGCTTGTTCATTTGGCTTTTATCGTTTTTGAGGGCTGTGTTACTGTTCAGCCTTGTAGAGTTCCGAGTTAGGCAAAACAAAGGGAAACTCCCGGTCAGGAAAAACCAGATAAGCACAATTCCTTGGGAACAAAGCCTCCTCTGTTGCCTCTGGACCCAGGTGGCTACGGTAGGGACATCTTCAAGATCACTGGTGCACCAGTGCAGAGGGTGGATTGAGGTTAGTTAAACTATCTGATCTTGTTTCAGTGACCTTTCTCCTGGTTAAGCATCCTCTCAGTTGTTGTAAACCATTGACTATCTTCCTGCATTCCAGTGAGGTTAGTTTTGACAATTTTTGACAAGTGTTTAGGTGTTTCTGGGGAGCAATGGTCCCCAGATGTCCCTACTCCAACATTTTCACTGACTTCACCCTGTGGGTATTTTCTACACAACAAAGACAGTCTGGATGCCAAAGTGGACCCTTAGCCAAAGGAAAAGCCCTGACCTGAAATTAAAGACTGAAAAATAAATACAGATTTGAATTTACATTAAATAAAATGTTGATATATAATTTTTAATTCCTCCCTGGATCTAGCTTTTTCTATTTCCCAAATGTGAGTCTTTAGGCATGAGGTAAGAGAATTTTTTTTATTATATTATCAGTTAATCCTCACAAGGATTATATGAAATTGGCAAAAGAGATAGAATTATGGCCACTTTAAAAATAAAGAATTACAGACTCTAAATCCTTAAGTAATATGCCTAAGGATATATATCAGGAAGCAGCAGAATGTAGAGCAATAAGAATAAAGAATTCTGAGCCCCTATTTTACCTCAGGCTTTTTGCATACATAAACTCATTTAATTCTCACAACAATTTGAAAGTTAATTTGCATCAAGTACAATGGTGGTGATCAAGAGTGGGGATGGAGGGTTGCAGAAAAGGGATTTGAATCCAACCTTCCCTGACTCTGAAGTTCAAGTTCTACCTATGTGTGAGGCTGCTGCTCAAGGAGGAATATAGGAATGGGGGGGGCAGGGCGTGGTGGTGAACAAGAAGGGGGAGTCTCAGATCAAGATACGGCATTTGTGAGTTACACGAATTTTATTTTATTTTATTTTTTTTTAAAGATTTTTTTTTAATTTATTTATTTGACAGAGAGAGATCACAAGCAGGCAGAGAGGCAGGCAGAGAGAGGAGGAAGCAGGTTCTCCGCCGAGCAGAGAGCCCGATGCGGGGCTCGATCCCAGGACCCTGAGACCATGACCTGAGCCGAAGGCAGCGGCTTAACCCGCTGAGCCACCCAGGCGCCCTGAGTTACACGAATTTTAACAAGTCACTTTGTCCCTGGGTCATCTCCAATTAATTAATCTAAGGGGTCCTTTAAATTGGTAACATTGATTAACATGGTCTTTTTCCTAATAAAAATGCAGCATCCACTAAAACTACTGTTTGATGTTATTTACTAAGATTATACCTATATCTACCTATGACGAAGAAATTCCACTCCAAGCGATGTAAGTGGTATTCTACAAAGGACCTGTCCAGGAATATATATAACTGTTTTTTTTTATGAATGAATTTCATGAACATAGTGACAAAGCCAGACACAAATATAGGTCAATATGGGATACTGTATGGTTTCATTTATATGAAGTTCAAGAACAAACAAAATTAATCCACGATGAAAAAAATCAGAATGATGGTTATCATTATCTTGGTGGTGTTGCAGGTGGGTATCCATTAAGAATGGGACCTAAGGAAGTTTGTATGGTGCTGGAAATGTTCTATACATCGATCTAATTGGTGGTTCTCTATTGTATCCATATTTAAAAACTCACTATGCTGTATGTTTAAGCTTTGAGTATCATGCTCTATGTGTGCTATATCTCAAATTAAAAATTTTTGAAAAAAATAAGTAATGTCTTCCTTAGATTAGGATAGGAAAAATCTAATGTCTTTTACTATCTCGTCCAATAATCTGGGCAGTATATCTAATTGTATTTTAAAATATTATTCTTGTTTGGATATTTATTACTAATGTATAAAATAGTGGACTATCAAAAGAATAACATTTGTGACTTATTGAACTGACAATTGATTCCTTTCTACCTCTTCTGCTCCAATAGAATTCAATTCACAATCATAATAATTTATGCTAGTTTAGATAAAATTATGCTGTTGCATACCATATAGGCAAGAAACAAGCTTGATTAACATAACCTGTAATTAGATTAATAGCTAAATGCTTTTAATATTTTCAAGTTGAGAAGACCAATCAATACTTTGTAGAAACCACTAATTAATGGGATTTTCTTATCTGAAGCCTTCAGTTGATTTTCCTTTATTAAGGAACACATATCTTTTCTATGGCAACTGAGTATTTTTCCTGTCTGTAAATGGATTCCCTTCCTATTATTAAAAAGACATGACATGAAAAGAAACTCACAATTATTTGTTCAGTCTATAGTCCTGTGTAATATATTCTGCATTAAGTCATCTTTAAGCAATATTGGAAGCTTCTGTGTCAGTATGTCAGGCAGTATTTGGCACGGATGCTGTAGCAAGAACCCAATATATCCATGTCAGAAAATAAGAGAATGTAAAGTTCACTAATGTTCTGGATGATTTCACCATGTATTGGCTACAGAGACAGTGGAAAATAAAGTATCTTCTTTCTGCCTCACTTCTATTTCCCTATGGCAGCGTGTTTCCATAAATGAGTAACAGATATGCTAAAATGAAGCTCTGTCATCTAATAAGACTGGGGAACTCTGTATTGAACAAAATATAAAAGAATTACCAGGGTCTTTAATAAGTTAATGTACACTGTAAATCTGAAGGAGATTTATAGTGCTTTCTAAGTTTATTTGACCATGAAAACATCTTATGGAATAAAATTTTCAGAAAAAAATGTTTTAAAAGTCTCATTCTTCATTTATATTCAAATGATTCTTTACCATCTCCCTTTGTCTGTTCTACCTTCACAAAGTTTGTGTCTATCACATATCAGCCTTGTATGCTAATTAATAAAGATAATTGTAAACTAAATTTAAGGTATAAAGAAAAATTGTGGTTTGTAAGCAATTTTTAGTGGGATAATTGTTTTCCCCCAAAAAATTATAAGTGAAGTCCCAAAATAAAAGGACAAAGTGGGGCTGCCTTTTTTGATGTGAGGATTGAACCTGCTATTCAACCTGCCACTTCTCCCATACACCACCATTCACCATTCTGACACTCTTATGTGGAAACCTACACTTCTAAACACAAAGCTAAGAAAGCAATGACTTCATCCAAGCTGTTCAGTTTCAGTTTAAGGAGCTGATGTGAGAGTGACCTGCAACCTAAAGGTTGCTGAAGAGGTTGATGGTAGTATAGGGAGGGAGGAGAATCCGAGAGCTCCATTGCACTTTTCATCATCTCTTCCTGGTACATCATTTTATATAAAGCACCATGATATGTAAAACTAAATGCAAAACATATTCTTCTTAGAAAAAGAGTGAATTATTTATTTTAATATGTAATTTTACATTCTTTTTTTTTTTTTAAGATTTTATTTATTTATTTATTTGACAGATAGAGATCACAAGTAGGCAGAGAGGCAGGCAGAGAGAGAGAGGAGGAAGCAGGCTCCCTGCTGAGCAGAGAGCCCGATGTGGGGCTCGATCCATGGACCCTGGGACCATGACCTGAGCCGAAGGCAGAGGCTTTAACCCACTGAGCCACCCAGGCGCCCCTGTAATTTTACATTCTTAAAGCATTTCAATAGAAGTAATTTTTCTTAAGACAACTTTGTGGTAAGTAGTTTACAACTGTTTCAATCCTTGTGATTCCTGGAAGTTATTTTCTACTTCTTAAAGTCTGTGTATTTCAGGGAGGGCTACATTTAAACATTAAGTGAAGATAACTTTTCCAATCAATTTGATGGTTTCAGTATTAATAATTAGAATATTTTATAACCATATCAAAATTACTTAAATAATGGCTGAAAGTTCTCATAACTATTTTATCTACCCAAAAGGGACTGCAAATAATTTTTGTTTAATCACTGTGGAATTAATAAGACATGTTGGATAATTTTTTCTTCCTATCCTGGTGCCTTGGAAGTCCTGTCCTGTGAAATGCTAAAATAATAGAACTGAATCTGTACTGTAATAGAGAAAAGCAAGGAAGACTCAATTAGCATAATTAAATAACAAGGAAGCGTGTGCTAGCTTTGGAAATATTTCATACTGATGTTGGAGGATCTGAAATATCACCAGCTCCATCCCTTCCACATTCTCCTCATGGACCTCCAGTGCCAAATGGAAATAATTGACTCTGAGAATCAAGACCTGAGGGAAAGGAGAAAACCATCTATTCATAAAAATACTAAAATTCTAACAGTATCTTACTGTATGTGGCTGAAAGTTTTCAGTTTGACACAAATGGATATTGCTGTCTCTAAGAACTCATTATTTTGATACTATATTTGCTCTTTCTCTCTGACAATTTGACTTTTTCTAACCTTGTTCTTCTGTGGTATTTCTCTTGTTAGTTAAATTGTGCACTTTATTCCTCACCAGAAACAAACTCTCTATCACTTGGGATGTCATTTAGCTACCATCTCTAAGTATGTTAAAAAACTAATGGTCTTGTGTTTTCCAAGCACTCAACTTCATTGAAATAACTGCATAATACTGGTTTCTCACCAATAGTGTTATACAAGTTTATGGTGTCTAAAGCAAATTATCTTTAAAGGAAGAGACACAGTGACATGATTTATATACTATCTGGGACAATGAAACACATTTCCACTTCGTTAACGAAATCTCAATGCATATGGACTGGACTAATTTGTTTTGCTAATGAAAGATGAGGGAATTAAAATCTCTGTGGGGGTAACATAAGGGACTATCAATTCAAGTATAAAAAAATAGTCAATATTCTAAAGAAACCAATATAAGTCTGGAACTAGAGAGATAAAATCCTATAAGTTAAAATGTAATGCTTAAAATTTAAACCCATAACTACAATAAATTGTCAAAATTTATACAGCTGATTTGATTTTGTGTCACATTAAATTTCTCAGTATAACAAAATAGCAGTGATTAACCTAACACTATTCTGATCACTCAAAATAATTAATGGAATTGAATTATTATTCTTTAGTTGTATAGAAAAACAATTCATAAGGAAAATAAGATTCATTAAAAGGCCATGGGCAAAAAGTTCTTCCAGAGATTGAATTCCATTATAAATGTATCATTAATGTATTTTCAAATTTACTAATGTAAGATAGTGTTTCATGAAATTTACCCTATAAGTTTACTTTGGATTGAGATATTTTCATAACATTAAAACATGATCAGATGAAGTACGATGTGATCATTTATTATAGCACACCGAATACTGACCTTTAGGTTATTTGGGGAAAAAAAAAACACAATTCTTACACAGAACCTTCTCAATTCTATGAAAGATTTTTTTTCACACACTGAGATACATTCTTAGAAATGAAGAACAGACTATATTTGAGCCCTTAGTCTAGAATCAAGATTCTAGATCTAAACTCTTGATGGACATTTTCCTGCATTCAATGGCATTAGCTATTATGTTGTCTTCATTTTGAGCTAAACTGAAAAGATTTTTCATTCTTTCATTTACTCAGAAACATTCATTGAGTATGTATTAGGTTCAACATACTGAAAGAAACCTAAAGGTAAATAAAGCAGCTTTCTTGACTTGATAGTAAAAGACCTGAGTCATGAACATAATAATTCTGATAGAGAGTAGATGATCTTTGCTGTAGGATAGAAGCAAAAACAGAACACTCTGGATGTGCGGATTGCTTCTGGCTGAGAGTTTCAAAGATGACTGCAGTGGAGGAGGTGTGTTTGAGGAGAACATTAATGGAGATAGACATGGGCATCTTAACTGGATGAAATGTCTTGAGAACAGTCACATGGGCAAAAGATCTGGGAATGTTTAGGAAAAAAACAAATATTTAAATTTAAATAGTTCCCTGAGACTGTTGATAGCAGGTGATAGATTAGAGATAGGTTGTGGAAGTCCCTGAGAGTTAGCCTAGAACAAATGAACATTTATTCATTTTTTAAGTAGTAGGGAATTACTAAATGTTGGAGAAGAGGGGAGAAGATCAGAGCTTTGTTTTAGGAACATGATTCTGGCTGCTGCTGTCACACATAAATAAAATCCTGTCAATCCTCTGATTTGAACCCTCCTGTGGCCTCCCTTTTCCTACCACTCTCTTTACTCATAAACTTGACCCATACTGGAATCCATACCAATCCATCAACATACTTGTCACACGTCCAGCTTCATGTCTTTTGCTCTGGCCACTTCCTCAGCCTTGAATGTTCTTCTCTCATATAGCCACATGGCTCACTCCATCCAATCAAAACTTTCTGCCCCATCACTTTCCCAATGAGCTAATTTGACCACTTTATTAACATTATAACATTCTTTCTCACAAGGATCCCTATCTTGGAATCACTACTGTAGAAGGCCTCACATATCATAAACACATGCAAAATCGATTTTTTGAGATGCCAATGGGTTCTCTGTCACTCAATACCCAGCACTAGTGCTCGTACACTATGACCCACAACCCTAAATGTCTAGTCTTATGTCTAGTGGTGGTCAGCATCCTTTTTTTTTTTTTAACTTAAATCCAATTTTCCAACATATAGTACATCATTATTTTCAGATGTAGAGCTCAATAATTCATCAGTTGCTTATAAGACTCAGTGCTCATCACATCAAGTACCCTCCTTAATGCCCATCATTCAATTACCCCATCCCCAACTCACCTCCCCTCCAGCAGCCCTCAGTTTGTTCCCTATAATTAAGAGTCTCTCATGGTTTATCTTCCTCTCTGATGTCTTCCCATTAAGTTTTCCCTCCCTTTCCCTGTGGAATATAAAAACAATGCAGAAGCATCCATTTTCTTGCTCTGTTTTCTAATTTGTTGTTCCAAAGATACTTGCAAATTGGCAAATTTTACAAATGGCAGTTGAGAAAGTCTGCAATATTAAATAATTCACAGTACCCTAAAATTTTATGTATTTGTGTATGTCTCTATATATTTATGTATATATATAATCCTGACAACATTTGTGAAGTGTAGTATGGATGGATGGATGGAGAGATTGCTTTAAGAATTTATGGAAGTTAAAATACAGAAAGTTATATGATGAAATCAAAATATCTCATAATATTTTTGCTTAACAACAATTTATCTTATATGCCCAATTATTGTGTTTGAAATGATACCAAAAATTTTTTTTTTCATTTCAGATTTAAGTGTGGCTTTAATTTGGCTTTTGACAAATCTTGTTGCTCCTGTCTGAACAAAGTAGTTTCTCCAAACTTAAGATCATTAAACAAAACTATCTAAAAATTTAAATGGCTTTGTAATGTTTGCCTAATTAGGCATTACAATCAGTAGAGCACAAATTATATAAAAATCTTTATTTTTACCAAGACAATTAGTGATTTTGTTAAAATGAAGGCAATGAAAGTAAATTTTATGGAACAAATGTGTAATAAATTATGATTATGTTTGTCTTTTTGAAGTTACTCATCTCAATATCAGTGTCTCTTCAACAAAACATCCAGACATATGCAATAAAAATTACGTATTTTTATTAGTTTTAATAAAGTCAAAGTCATTGCTTAATACATTGACAATTTTTTTATTATGAAGATACTCTGTCAAGAAGAGAAGATAGAACATAATTCGTAAAATAGTTTGTTGGCTGTCTCTTTTTTTTTAATATTTTTGTTTGTTTATTTCTGAATTTTAAGTATTTAGGTACAAGGTATGAGAGCTTCCATTTGTACCCTTGCACTGGTCTTTCAGAAAAGAGAGATTAGTCTATGTACTTCCTAAAGAACTTCACTTCTTTCCTAAGAATCTTGAGGGATATGGGTATATGTATATGAGGCCTTGAGAAACAGTCTTTGGGAAGCAAAACAACAGAGGCAGTCTATTATCTTGTTCTGTGTTTCATTTGAAAGAAAGACAAGTCACAAGACTCCAGTAGGGACTGAGCTTTAAAATAAGCAAGTGTCATCACTACAGATAAGCAAATCAAAAAATAAACATTTACTGTAGAGAAAGGAAGTAATATTTACTGACTGTACCAAGCCCAATTCTACTCTGAATTATAATGTGATAGGAACAATTCTAGGTACAATACACATGTGATCTAATTAATAGTAAGGAAACACTAGGAGTGATTGTTCCCATTTTAAAGAAGAGAAAACACAGTTTTAAAAATGGCAAGTAATCTTCTAGGAGCACTGCCTGCTTGTCTCACATGAGCCTCGTTATTTCTCAGTTCTCTTTCTTCATTTTCCTTCTGTTCCATCGGTCTTAGAGAGTTATTCCCTTCTCTTCTCTCTCTAGATGTCTCATTCCCAAAAGATCCTTCTCCTACAAGTTTAACTGTATTGTAATGGCAAGAAGCAATGCTTCTGACTACCTTTTTCTTTCTGATCCTCCAAGAGACCACTTTCTTTTCAGATTTTAAGGGCTTAAATGTGAATCATGAAGGAAAGATAAAAAACTGATAACAAAATGGATAAAAGGGGACAGTCTACAAAATTTCTGAAAATTTTTGCTGTCTTCTTGCCAAAGCACCTGGTGTATAGTTATTTTCTATAAGGCACAGCATGTTAAGCTTCTGTTCTTTTTTTTCCCCCTCTCTTAATGAGCTTCCATATTCTTGCCTTTCTTGACACTGTTCCCTTAACCTTCAATCATTGTCTTTAGGAAAAGGCCACTAAGTAACCTTTCTCTTTTTGGTGGATCTTCTACCTAGGGTGAAAAATTCCATCAGAGAAAACTACATACAAATCAATACTGGCAATATAATCAGTGTTTCTGTTGTCTCAGGTGGGCTGTTTGCATTTTGGTGAAATTTTAAGCCAAGTGATTTCAAGTTCATCAAGCCTCCATCTTGTCTGAGAATGAGCCTTCTGAACATTTCCTCAGTC
Organism: Lutra lutra; assembly: GCF_902655055.1. Taxonomy (NCBI): domain Eukaryota; kingdom Metazoa; phylum Chordata; class Mammalia; order Carnivora; family Mustelidae; genus Lutra; species Lutra lutra. Next base: position 105,250,705 of record NC_062283.1, read on the forward strand.
ACACAAAGAATCTGTGGCAGCTCTGAGGTGAAAGTTGAATCTGTCAAATCCCAAGGCCATTCTCTTTCAACTACAGCCCAAGCTCTCTTGTGTTGATCCTCTTCCGTCCCTCAGTCAGCATGAGTGTCTGTGGCCCAGGTGACTGACCACTGATGACAGTCTGTATTTACTTTGGTTCTCAGGTCTACAGCAGGATACGCTGGAGCACACAGAAGGTTTCACAGAGGTCCTCCCATTACTCAAGGTATACTGAAGGATAGTCACCTATGAATGCTCTTAGGTTCACACGTAGGAAGCCACCTCCTAAGCATACAGAAAGCATGAGGGACAGATGGATAGACAGCAAAGGGGCAATAACATGTCTTTTTGAGTATCTTATATTTCTAGCATATACCTGAGTGCCATTCCATGGTGAAATTGAAGGTTAGGGAGTTTTACCTGTGATGACCTGGCAGGGATGGTTATTGCCTGAGTGTGTGGGCAGGAGCCAGCCCACTAAGTTACAACGATCCTGTCTTGGGCTCAGCCATGGAATTTATAAATGTTCAAGTAGCATTTCCTGAGAGTCTGTTTTAATTTTTGAGCTTTCTCAGAAACTATGGTTTGAGCATTAACTTGAAAATCCAATGGGTTTCAAATTTATTCAAAAAACTTGAAGGAGGGGTGCCTGGGTGGCTCAGTGGGTTAAAGTCTCTGCCTTCGGCTCAGGTCGTGATCCCAGGGTCCTGGGTCAAGCCCCACTTTGGGCTCTCTGCTCAGCAGGGAGCCGGCTTCCCCTCCTCTCTCTCTGCCTGCCTCTCTGCCTACTTGTGATCTCTGTCTGCCAAATAAATAAATAAAATCTTAAAACAAAAATCTTGAAGGATACTTTGAACTGTTAATTAGTTTTCCTTCTTTTTAAAAGATAAGGTCATAAGGTACTCATGTGGGTAGTCTTTTTCATAATAAATTTAAACTGTAATATAGTTAAAATAAGAAATCACAGGCCCAGAGAGGCCTGGGTTCAAATCTGACTCTGTTTTTATTATGTGACATTGTATAACTTATACTCTAAAGGTGATGTTTCTTTTTTGTTTGTTTGTTTTGTTTTTGTTTTTTAAGTTATTTTTATTAACATATAATGTATTATTTGCCCCAGGGGTACAGGTCTGTGAATCATCAGACTTACACATTTCACAGCACTCACCATACCCTCCCCAGTGTCCATAAGCCAACCATCCTATCCCTACCCCTCCAACCCTCAGCACCCCTCAATTTGTTTTGTGAGATTAAGAGTCTCTTATGGTTTGTCTATCCCTCCTGATCCCATCTTGTTCAATTTTTTCCGTCCCTACCTCCTCAACCCCCTGCCCTGTCTCTCAAATTCCTTATATCAGAGAGATCATATGATAGTTATCTTTCTCTGATTGGCTTACTTCGCTCAGCATAATACCCTGTAGTTCCATCCATGTAAAGATGCTGTCTCTTTAGCTAAAAAGTAACAATCATTATATAACTTCTAAGAATTTTGTAAAAATAACACATCCAAGTGCTTAGTACAGTGTGTCTAGTAAACAGCATCTAGTAAATATTAGTCAAATCTGAATCTGACTCTATTCTGGAGATGAATCAAAATAAAATATTTATAAATAACCCACGATGAGCTAGACATTAAGGTTCTAAAGATGAAAATATGATGTCTAATAACTTGAAGTAATCTTCAAGCTTAATAACTTGAAGTTTACAATGGAAAGCCTGTAACTGAGAATAACAAAACCATTTAACCCATGGTTAGGCGATATTAAGAATTATATCACTGCAAGTAGTTAGCAGTCAGAACACCAGCTCCCTTCCCTCCCTTCCTCTTGCAGTCTTTAATAGAAATATGCATCACATAGTGAGTTAAAGAAATATGTTTTACTAAATGTAGGACCCTAGGGAGTTTGACTGAACTTCATGGGGAATTACTTTTGTCTAGAAAGACAAGTCTGGACTGCCTCTTTTCCCTGTGCAAAGACCATCCATAATCTCATACTTAAATCTTGGATTTTTTTCCCCCATGTGTTTAAGAAAACACAATCCTGTATGCACTAACTAATGTGAAGCAAGAGAGGGTTTTCCACATGCTTGAGGCTGTTCTGGCTGAGATCACAAAACTGAAAGTCCCGAAGGTAGGAGTTTCGAGTGGATGGGCAGACAAGTCAGTCTTGAGAATCTGAACAATACTTAACATTCTTAAGGTGACAAAGTTAGCAATTTGCAGATTCAGGTTTATCTAGTTCCTACATATTTTATGGTCAAAGGTCTGTTAACATGAAGTTTTCAAGAATGAATCAACATCATTAAAGATCCAAACTGCGGTGGACTTGACCAAGAAAGAGTGGGGGAGAAGGTAAATTAGTAATTGAGCATGCACTGCAAACGTGCAAGGCACCTTTGACTTCTTCCTCTACTTCACTGCAACAAATCAGTTCCTCTTTCCTATTAAGTTTATCTGAGTAATGCTAAACCCTATTTTCAGAGAGCAGATAATTGCTTTTGGCCCTATAGCTGAGGAATGATCCCTTATCAGATCCAAAAGAGACAGAGGTAGCAGCTGACCTTCCTGGGGATCTAACTGTGCCAACTCCTTTCTCAGCCAGCTTAAGCTAAGTTATGCTTGATAATAAACAATACCAACGTTCCACTGCCTTACAGAAACAATGCTTTTTCCCTTACTTGTGTCTTTTTGGGTCAACTTCAGCTCTAGTCCATATATTTTTCACTCTGGGATCCAGGGTACATTCTATCTGTACACTCTGGTCTTGAAACAGAGGGAAAATAGAGCTGACTCTTCAAACTTCTGCTCTGAAATAGCACAAACAATTTCTTTTTTTTTTTTAATTAAATTAAATTAAATTTTTTGGTGTGTGTTCCAAAATTCATTGTTTATGCACCACACCCATTCTATTAAGTTTCATTGGCCAAAGCTGGTCACATGACCAAGACCACCATCAAAAGGTAGGAAATATGATCCTCCCGCTGGGACAAGCCCAATAGAGAGAGGCCCAAAATGGAGTGGTGGTAACTATTTTTCAATATTCATATACTGAAAATACTGTAATCAAGCCCTGCTTGGATATTTCTGGATATTCTAAGGTGGGTCTGGTTTACCAGGGATCTGTTTTCCTGAGGAATTGTAAGAGAAGAGAGATCTCTGCAGAGAAACTTGGTTCAGTAACGGATTACCTGGAAAAAAGCAGCATAATTGTTCAAACACAAACACTCCTAATTTGGACAGCTAGTTGTAAATCATATTTCTATTACTTCCATATTAGGTGACCATTGGCAAGTTCTTCACATTTTACACACTTCTTCTCTGTAAAATGTGATTTTTTTTTTTTTAAAGAAGGAGCCTCTTCACATAAAAGTTTAAAGATATACAGGACTAGGGTCCATAAAACAGTCTCTCAGCAGTATCAGAACAAAAGCATGTGACAAAGCAGTTTCCTAAGCTCAGTGGTGGCAGAGGTTGGGGGTGTAGCATTTTGGCCCCATGCAGCTCCAAAAACCAGCCATGCTGTCTTCTCCCTTGCCAACACTTTCTAGGTTTTAGCAGAGCTGCGCACCTTGGCAGAGCAGCATTGTGGTTGCTCTGGTCATCACGTGAGTGGAGGCTGTGCCTGCAGAGCAATGTGTTAACAATGGCATGGCTGACACAGACAGGGGACTTGCCGTGGAGCCTATAAAATACATTCCTGGTACTACAGAAAGAGTGGTGAGCAGGCACATTTTGGTAAAGAGATCACTCATAGAAACTTCAGTGAGAAAATCTTTCATGTTCCTGAAAATTTGAAATCCTTGATGTTACTGAAACATTATACTCCATGGAAGTGTTTATCTGAAACACTGTTTAAACTCGTTTATCTTCTGTTTGAGAAAAATGATACCTGCCATCTTTATAATAAGGGCACAATTGAGCTGATAATTAGTTGGAAGTAAATGAAGCCCTAATGCTAGAAACAGCTCAATTTCCACAATCAGTAAAGCAACCATCAATCATCCCCCACGAAGGCATCTAAAGAACAGATTGTTTTTAAACTGCATTCTTCACTCATAAGCTGCCAGCTTCCCAGGGTTTGGGCCTTGCTTTCCTGCCCAGGTCCCTTAGGGTCAGGCTACCCTGAAAACAGGAAAGACAGGTTCTGAGAGCCTTGCCTTCAGAGCCCTAATCTGTCCATCTTGTTTATCAGCCCTTGTAGGAACCTCAGTTCTGAGTTTGGAGGTCACACCCCTTGAAGATATTCCCTCTGAACCTGTCCTGACATTAAACTCATCCTGGTTTAACTTTCCTCCCTTCCACCCAGTTTTTGGACATCTCTGATAGACATCTACTCTGGTCTCCTTCCCATTACTAATTGGCCAGCTGTTTCTTGGGCCCCATAATAGAAACCTTGCTTGGAAAGCCCTCAGCTCCCCTCTTCTGAATTTTGTCTGCTAAAGTATCTAGACCAGCTCATTCTGATATTAACCCTTTTGAGTGGTGGCAGTCCCTGGAATGTGCCTACAGAAACTGTAGAAGATCCTGTTGGTTATCTATTATAATTTCTAATATTATCCACTTTTAGGATTCTAAATGCATGTATACATATCTACATATATATATATACACACACCTATATATACATATATTTTATTATTTATATAATATATTATGTATTATATATTATAATATGTATATTATATTGTTTAATATTTATATGTAATGAATATAAATATACATGATAACAATTCTAAAGAGATGGATTTTCAGCAGAAATACAAGGATATTTAGGGTGAATACCGTGAACATGAAAGGCAATTTTACTGTTAACACATCTCAGGTGCCAACCTGTGATGCTACTCAGTCCACATGAATACATAGAATATGTAGAGGTTAGTGATTAAAATGATTCTATTCAGTGGAGTAGTCTGAACCAATTGCGTGTTTAAAGTTTAAAGGCCTCAGGCTCTAGTAAATGCATAAGAGGCAATTATGTGTAAGGTAATCATTACTATTTTATGAGCTAGTAAAGAGTTACAGTAGGCTTTACTTCATGACCAGCTTTCAATTTCCATATGATGATTATATACATACACACACACACACACACACACACACACACATCCTTTATGATATGGAATGTATCAATGTATCATTATATTTGTTTGTGTTTATTTAAGATTTTTTTTTAAGATTATTTATTTACTTGTTTATTTGAGAGAAAGGGAGAGCACAAGCAGAGGAAAGGCAGAGGGAGAAAAAGGTTTCCCTGTAAGTAGAGAGTCCAATATGGGGCTGGATCCCAGGACCCCAAGATCATGACTTGAGCCAAAGACAGATGCTTAATGGGACTGACCCACCCAGGCATCCCTGAAATTGTTTAAATTTAATGGTGAAGCTTGCTTTGATTAAAATACATAAATTATTTTTTGAAACTTCAGCTGATATTATTAATTCCTTTTGCAATGCCACTAAAGCTTAATTTATTTGGTTATCATCCTAAGACATTAAATCCCTAAACCTAAGTGACCATTTTTGCTTCATTAATTAAGTTCTTTATTAATAGGAAACTGTTAAAGCTTAAGTTAGTGAACTAAGTCACTTGGAGAAAACTCCCCAAAAGTAAAAGACTAATGAAAGGCCAACATAATCATATTTGGGGTTCATTTTAAGTGTAATACTTATAGTTAATGATCTGAACTTTCATTTGGAATTAAACATTGGATTGCTGACATGTCCTATTCATCTAAGTCTTGAAAATGACCTTTCTCTTGAAAAAGCACAGCCAAATTACTATTTCCATGTTTGTCTTTGCTCATTGTGCTGCAGTAAAGTAAAAGTTAACAGTACTCCTTATTGGGGAACTCTATAATCTAGCAACTTAAACTACATTCAATGCAATATTGCTTTTAGCATCCCGTGAAATCAAATAGGGCCATGATCATCAATGTTGAAAACAACCTATTTGATACTCTCAGGAAAATACATTTAGAACAGTCTTATTTATAGACATTTTATAGAGGCATCCGCTCTGATAAAACAAATGAGAACAGAAAAGGTATCCCATACATAAAACTTAAAAACATGTTATAGTTAGAGAGAATTTTAAAATGTAGTGATTTATTTAGAAAATATGTTATAAGTACCTACTACATGTGTTGTGCTATATTAAGGAATAAAAGTAATCATAAGCTAGTTGAAGGGATAGAAAATAACAAAGAAAAGAGTCTGAGCTGGAGCTACTCTCAAAAATCACACTTGTCTATGAATAAAAGTGTTTTCCTTCGGCCATGATCAATCAGAGTCTATCAATAGGAGTCTAATAGGACCAATATATGAGTCTATCATATATGCTAATGACACCATGGTTTTCTTATTAATCAGAAATACTCCTAATGGTATAAATGTGTAACTACTAACAAAAGGAAGAAATGAATAAAACTCAGATATGAAAAAAGAAGGGAGAAATGGACACTCTACAGCATATATTCTCATACTCATTCTTGTTTCCTACATACAAATATTTTCAAATTACATCTCCATATTTACCAGGATGTTCTTGTTTGTAAATATCTAGAAGTTGTTTATTTCTAAATATCATGGAAAAATGAACTTTCAATAATTTACCCTGTGAAATTTGTTTCTGCATTTTTTTAAATGTTGATGAGATTGTTTTTTTAAATCACTCCATATGCCCCATAGAAAGTCACATGTTTGAAATTTTAGTACTTAGAAAATGTTTCTTCAAAACTATGAAAGCTCAGTTTTGCTGGTAATCTCTTTCTCTCTTTCTCTTTCTGCCTTAAATTCAAGGAAGTTGAGTCAATGTAAAGCTGGGTCACAGAAACTCTCACCTAGGCTTAGCATATTTTCTTCTTGTCCCCATTCTAATTGGTCCCCTCCATTTCTTTGTTACTGACCTGAGGTATGCTTTCCATTGAACATTTCCCTTCAGAAACTTTTTTTGAAGTAAATAATACACATAAACTAAAGAAGAATAGATTTTTAAGAAAGTAGAGCTCAGCAAGTGTATACAGTGGGTCACATTCAAATTTAATTTAATGGTAGAAAGAAGGGAAGAGGAGAAGAAAGAAAAAGTGAAATAGCCAAGCTATTTTCCAAGAGACTGAAAAAACCATGAAAACTATAATTTATAGTGGTCGATGAAATGATCTTTTAGGTTCTTACTTTTGGGGGAACAGGGTGATCTGCTAATATTCAGACCAGCTAAATTCTTTGAAACGTCACTTACCATGAGGACTTTTTTTAAACATCCCATAAGACATGGGATATGAAAATGTTTGATTTTATATCATGCTTTCTCATGTATTATTCAAAATCAAAATCATATTGGAAGATGATGAAATCTCCAAGTTATCTTGTTAGAAATTCAGAGAGTAAAGCATTGCACAAAGCAAATTCTAACAGCAGAAATTAGCATCAAAAAGAACCAAGTGTCAAAGAAATTTCTCTTTCTCAAAGACAGAGCAATAAGGCTTATATGCGCCAAACCAAATCATTCCCCTGCTCTAAGCCTCCATGACTCTCCATTATGGATATTTAAAAAAGCACTAAATTCCTTTGCTTGATATATAACAAGGTCTATAACCTGGCCCAGTGTGCATTCTAGTCTTTTCTGCTTTCCCGTCACCCCTTTCAACCCTTTCTGTGGATCTTATGCTCTAGAAACACCACAGGACAGGCATTTCTCTGACCACACTGCTTTATCTGGATGCTTTCTCTAATGCCTTTTGTTCTTCAGGAAATGCTCTTACACACTCCCTCCACCTTTGGTTAATTGTAGTCACTCTTTAGATCATAGGGCTTCTGAAAGCCCTAGAAATCCTCATAAGGGGCTAGTCTCTGCCTTTTTAATCTGTGGATACCGATGCAAAAAAGTGGAATTAGAAGGAATTTTCTCGTGGCAGAGGTAGCTGTAGCAAGAGAAATTCCCAAGGTTGCAGTGACAGTAGTGTACTGTGGCATGAACAGAAGCTCATTCTTCAAGCATGATGGGGGGTCTTCCATTGGGTTGTATTACCTCGCAACATGATTCTCTAGCCTTCATAGAGATCACTAGACTCCTCAATATCCTTCTAGCAAGTTCCTCTTTTGATCAAATAAGTGTCTGAAGTTAGAGATCCTGGTTTGCAGGAAGTCCATCAAAATCCTTTCCAAAATTATTTAGGGCCTAGGTCAAATTTCACCATTAACTGTGAAATCTTTGTTTTATACTTCTAAATGAAAAGAATGGTCTCTATTCTATAAAAATCCTGTAACATTTAATGTGTCTATTTCTTATAAAACTAATTACCTTTTGCCCAGTATATATTTATTTAGAGGTTTTATATTTAGAACTATAGTATAGACTCCTCAAAGGCAGAAACTATGCCACATTCATTGTATAACCCACTCACAAAACTCATATAGTAACTCTTAGATAGCAAACTTGTTACTGATTGAAGTGATTGAGAGAATAACTCATTACAGGATAAAAGTATTTATGAAACAGTTTTGACTGGACTTATTAAGAGAAGGTTATCCACGTAAGTCATATGTATCACACATAGTAAACACCAAATAATACCATTTTATTAAGATGTTGCATATATATGCATCTATATAGAGATACATAAACATTATATGTATATATATTAATAAAAGTTGACTTCCAAACTTGACCTACACAGAATATATATATATTATATACATATATACATATATGCATATATTAATATACTAATGATGCATTATACATTAATAATTAATATATAATATATTAATATATGTTAATAAGAGTTGGTTTCCATACTTGACCTACACAGAAATTGGCGCAAAGAAAATTTGCTTTCATCCCATGTGAAGAAAACATACCTTAAGTTCTCCCATTGAGAACAAGGGAGGAATGACTGTCTTCTTAAGAAACTGCAGAGGTGTAGGTCAGCATATTTCCGGTGACCCTAGAGAGATGAGGGAGTGAAGAAAATGTGAAAGTGGTGTTTGTAATGATGCCAAGAAGCATTAGGGTGTGGTGGTTAAGAGCATGAATTTTGGCTTTAGGCTGTCATGAATTGGATTACAGTCCTACCATTTTAGAGATATGCAGTCTTGGGTAAGTTATTTAACTACTGCATGCCTCAGTTTCCTCACCTGGAAAATAGGCACACTGATGGCATCTACTTCATAGGAATTTTATAACAATTGAATATTTTAGTGTATGTTAAACACACAGAGTCACCATAAGTAGTACCTAAAAGAGTATTTGGTAACTGTTAGCTCCATTATTATGTCTAATGCTTTACATAATCTGGTTTCTGTTCCTTCATCTTTGCCACTTATGACCCCACCAACAGCCTCCCAATGCATCCCTTCATCTTAGATTTCTGCTTTTGGGACAGCAACTATAGCTTCGGAAGTTTATAGTCCTAGTATATAACACTGGTTCCACAGATGTTGGTGAGCTAACCTGGAAAATTAATGGCTTATTATCTTCATGAAAAAGGAACTCATGGGGCGCCTGGGTGGCTCAGTGGGTTAAGCCACTGCCTTCGGCTCAGGTCATGATCTCGGAGTTCTGGGATCGAGCCCCGCATCGGGCTCTCTGCTCTCTCGGGGAGCCTGCTTCCCCCTCTCTCTCTCCCTGCCTCTCTGCCTGCTTGTGATCTCTCTGTCAAATAAAAAAAAAAAAAAAAAAAAAAAAGAAAAGGAACTCATGTTCCAAAGTATTTCTCTAAAACTTCACTTTTTAAATGCATTTCATTACAATTAAAGTGATGTCTGGTGGGGTAAAGGAGAGAAGCATGTAACTACAGACGCCAAGTATGGTATGGTTGAGAGACTAATGTGTTTCTCTCCAAAAATGAATAGGAATTTAAGCAAAAGGGAAACAAGTTCTTAAAAAACAATATTCAAAACATTCTAAAATGTTTCCACAAACTTCATTTCCTCTATTAAATAACTTTTTAAGTAATTTGAATTTCATAAGAAATTATTGTGGAAGTTGTAAGAAGTAAGTTAAGCTGATTTTACTCTAAGTAGGAATGACTTAAGAGCATTATTTCAAAAAAGAAAAGAATTCTGTTTTCTTTTCCTTTTTTTTAAAAGACAAAGTGAAAAAAGCTCTTAATTCTATCACACTATGTATAAAAGAATCTGTTACACAGAATGAAAGTCATTACTGGCTTTTTGACAGATTTATGGATATAAAATTCATTTTCATCTTATGCAAAATAATTCTGTAACACTCTGAGTTCCAGTTACTATAATGGTAGGACATCATAATTATAAAAGAGCAAATAGTAATTTTATCGTTTGGGACTTCATGTGCTCCTCCTTATTTTCCATCAAGCCTTGGTTAAAGATATTCAATGACTTCCAAACAAGTTTGTCCCATTTCTAATTTTAAATCTTGGTGTTCTGACAATGTTGCAATCTGGTTGCACTTATTGGATTATCTGAGATGTGATGGATATATTATTCAGCAAAAACACGAAAAAATCGTATTTTCTTGGTACCACAAACTGTTTTAATACAACCATAATAGGGGATTTGAATTTATTTCAGTTAAAAAAATTTAAGTTGGACCTCAAATAATTGCAGTTTAAGCTGCTATTTTCTGAGCTATTTTAAAGTAAGTCAGTGTATTGAAATAAAACATCAAATGTCTTTTGGTAAAAAATGCACAAACAGATTCATTTCACTATTCATTTTCATTAACACTTTCATTATGGCATTTTCTTATTTTATGAGTTTTAAGTAATTTTCCCTCATTATCAACAGGAAATATCAAGCAGAAGTAAATAAATAAATAAATAAATAAATAAATAAATAGGGTTTCTTTCTATGTAAATACCCATACTGAGATAATACAGTTGGGAATTTTTACCTAAGAGTTCATAACTATTATTAAAATTATAACTCTTAGTTTGAAAGTGTTAAGCATTAACTTTTGAACCAGAAACATTTGTTTCATGTAGATTTTTATATTGTGAAATGAAATATATACCCTGTAAACTAAAGGTTAAATCTTTAGTAAATATTCAACATAACTGTTTACTGAAAACATCAGAGCATCAGAGGAAGGCAAGACACATTTACCAAATATCTAGTGATTTTAGAAATTTTATATATGCCAGTTAATGAAATCTTCATTAAATCCTGAGATGTAGAGATCATACCTGTTTCACAGAGAAAAGAGAAAGAGAAGGGAAAAAGCTGAGACCATTAATAGGGATAAGAACACTTCATTCTCACCAGGCGGCTGGCAGAGTTAGGAGTGCACATGAGACTGCCTTGATGTGGATCCAAAACTCATACTCTTTCATTTCATTTTTAAGTTTTGTTTACAGCACACTGATGCATTCCCACGTATGAATTGCCCTTGATCTCACTCAGCACTGTATAAGAAAGACTTATCAAGATGAGACTAGTAATACCAACCACATTAAAGATACCTAGGGGAAGAATTCCATAAATTTAACATAAAAGCAGATACTTTATTGGAGAAAATACTTTGTTTTTGGTTTCTATTGTTAGCCTTTAAATCAGTTATAAGGCTAAAAGTCAATAGCCTTATCTACCCACAGATTCTTTTCCTGTTCACCCTATTCCTTATCTCATAATATGCAGTGCCCTTCATTCTTCCTATTTGAATTCCAAATATGAGGGGAAATGAGTTCAAGATGATAGAGAACCAAGATAAGGAAAAACTCACTATTGAAAAATATGGTAGTGATGGAAATTTAATTGTAATGTTTCTGTGTGATTTGGAATTGAGAGCTAGGCATCAGTGTTGAAATTTTGACATAAACTAGCTGATAAACTACCTCTATGCCTCTGTAGGTTTCCACACAAAGTTGTGTATTTTCTGATCTGACAGGTGAATGTTGTCTATAGCTCTTCTTGGTTAATGATTAAGAAGATGGTATTTGGCTTTAACTCTGTTGTCACAGCATCAACATTGGAGATGAAGCTATCACAAAGTAACCATTTAAGATAAGTCATTTAACAATCAAAGAGGTGAGTAAAGAAGAGCATATTGGAGATGCCTGTTTGGCTCAGTCTGTTAAGCCCTGCCTTTGCCTCAGGTCATGATCCCAGGGTCCTGGGATCAAGTCCTGCATCAAGCTCTTTGCTCTGTAGGGGAGCCTGATTCTCTCTCTGCCTCTGCCTGACACTCTGCCTGCTTGTGCTCGCTCACTCTCTCTTTCTCTCTGACAAATAAATAAATAAAATCTTAAAAAAAAAAGAAGAGCATATCAACGCTTGTTTCAAATGAGAAATAAATGAGAATAAAATCATGATAATATTTAAACAAGCTATCATTTTAGGTTTGGAGATTAGGGGATTGCCCTCTTGGGTATTTGGATTTTTGGATTGGGGAAGAAGAGGAAAGAGGAAGGCAAAAAACCGTGTTAGTGCTTTCTGATGGCTTTCACAAGCAAGTGGAAAAGAGGCAGAAAGAGTATGAGATCAGCGCCTCCTCATCACACTCCAAGGAAGAAGCACACACCTGCTTCCCCGAGTCTGACCTCTGCTGACCTCTGTCATTATAGGCTGAATTCACACTACTGGAAAAAGTTTTGGTTTTGACTCCAAGAAATCTGTTAGTTGCAGTTAATCCAAGTACATTTCAACAAGAACAGTGCATTCTTCTTGTTCACAAAATTACCCAAAAGTGCTGGGGGTTTTCATAAATCTTTCAACAGAAGTTTTGAATGCCAGTTTTCATCATAAGATGCATTTGGATGGTATTTATAAGCAAAAGATACTTTAGAATTGATAATATTATAGTGAAAGAATATGAATGAAGGAGATAATAATCTTAGAATTTAAAAACTATTGGGTGTGTGTATGTCAGTTTTCATACCAAACAATTGTCTTCAAGAAGCAGTAAAGTTTTCTTTTTAATATAATGAATCAAGGTTAAGCATACTTTCTTTGCTTTAATATAGAATCACATATTTCACTAATATAATATCAAATACATGTAAAAGACTGATATTTAAAATTTTTATTCTACTGAGAAGCCTTCAAAAGAATATATGAAACCCTCCTTTATACGATGTTTATGTACTTTGAAAAATGAAAAATTTTATTTTAAAATTATTGACAGTAGGCTTAACTTTTACTCTAGATAAATTTTTAGAATAAATTATTAATGGCTTACTACCTCTGAAAAATTAAATCAATGATTGGGTTTGAGAACCATACAAAAGCTGATAGATCAAAAGAATGCTATGAAATGTAGGATTAGGTTTGGTCACAATGTTCTATTTATTACATGGCAGGTATTTTCTTTAGTACTTTAGATATATTTACTCATTTAATCCTTAAAATAACTCTTTCCTCCTCCTTCTTCTTCTTCTTCTTCTTCTTCTTCTTCTTCTTCTTCATCATCATCATTATCATTTCTACTTTAGAGATGAAGAAAGTTAATCCAGAGAAGGTAAGTAACAAAGGCAAACCCAAATAGCTGGTAAGAGCCAGAGGCCAGGTTTAAACCCCGGCACTCTGAGTCCTGAGCCTGGTACTCTTAACCTCCATGCTGTCTATACCACTTTTGACTCTTCTGCTTGATTTTGCAACCATTTGATGAAGTTCCTTGCAAGCTAGTAACTTAGATTTGAATGATCATACTCAGGTATGTATGTTAATCAGTAACTAGAGAAGGATCTTCCATAATCTGCCACAAGACTTCTATGGACACATAGAATTCCATAGTTTTTCCTCATTTTTTTCATGTCTAACTTTCTATCCATGAATTTTGTGAAAAGAAAGAGGCCTTATTTATCAAACTTGCAGAGCTTGAAGCATATACATGGATAGTTAAGATACAAGAAAATGTTAAATTAAGATCCAAAATGGACTTAACAGAATCAAAATTTTGCCTTTTTAACAAGATCAACACTCAATTTCTGCTTGGAGATTAAAAACAACAATAACAATAAAAATAAGGAACACACAAGAAGAGAATGAAAAAGTCTGTCTTGGCAGCAGCTGACTTGAAAATGATCAGAGTGCTTTTAGTTGACTGCAGATTGCAGCAACCAAACCAAAGATGATGTCACCTAACAACAGCTACCTCCACCAAACCCTTTCTCCAACATGCCAATTACATGTTTTTATGCTGCATTAACAGAAAAAAACATTGTTCAAATTAATTAAGATTTCTCCACCAATGTATTCAGCACTAGTCAAACAACATCTAGAATACTGAATATAGTTCTAGATATGGTAGGATACAGTAGAGAGGATTTACAATAACTTAGGTGGGATAGCTTGGACTCTTATCTATCATGGCATTAAAGAGTGGTTGGAAAACTAGAGAAAGGAAATTGAGAACAGAATAAGATTTTTAAATAATAGGAAGTATGTCATGCGCAGGAAGGAATAGACTTATTTTCTCTAATATTTCAAAAGGAAAATATAAGATCAATGAGTAGGTGATGCAAGAAGACATAACATTTAAATTCAATAATGTAAATGCTTGTCTAGTGAAGCAATGAGCTCTCCATCCCAGAAGGTAAGCAATCGGAGGATGAATAAATGTCAGCATATTTTTGTGCAGCTCTCTGATTTGAGGAATAATTTATATTAAATGACCACTGAGGTCCCTTGCAATGTTAAGATACTATTAATTAACCTCTTTCCACATTACATCCCTACTTTATTCTGTACCTGAATTTTTACTAAATGTTACTTCAACTTAATTAAGGAAACTAAATATCTTCTGTGAATTTAGTACTTTAATCAATAGTAACATCAAATGCTAATATAGTATTAGAGAAAAAATAAGTGAAATAATCAGTGTTCAAATAAACTTTTGTCTAAAAGTAAAATCTTCTGATAATCTCTAGATTTATTTTCTAAATCACAACACAGTGGAAATTTAATTTTAAGATACAAATTTAAGAATTGTTTAAAAAGAAAAGATAATTAATGGGATTTTAGTGTGCTTTTGTACCTCTGAGGGTTTGTCACCAACCAGAAAATCTATGTAATTAAAACAATTTTCTACTTTATGCTCCTTTAATTTTGTGTTTGACCAGGGCTAAACATTCTTTACAACACATCTTTGAAAATAGGCTGGGTGGCTCAGTGGGTTAAAGCCTCTGCCTTAGGCTTAGGTCATGATACCAGGGTCCTGGGATCAAGCCCCACATCGGGTTCTCTGCTCTGCAGGGAGCCTGCTTCCTCCTCTCTCTGCCTACTTGTGATCTCTGTCTGTCAAATAAATAAATAAAATCTTAAAAAAAAAAGAAAAAGATTTAAAAAAAAATCTTCATCTCTCAATGTAGTAGGATAATTACAGCTTCAAACAGAAGAATCAGACTGTAACCTAACATCGCTGTTTTTAAAGCGTACATTTTAATAGTCATTGGCATCTCATCTTTTTGAAATTCTTGCTTAATTTTGTAAGTGAAAGATTTTGCTGAAATGAAACTGCCCACTTGATCTTTGCTAAAGGGACTAAAGTCTGTGGAAACAAATGCCAGCTAAGCCAATTATTTTAAATGCAAATGTTTGGCCTAATCTACATTGCTCAGGACTGAAAAAAGATGCAGAGCTTTTCTCCAAATGCAAAAGGTGACTGCTTCATAATGCATTTCTGATTTAGCTTAGTTTCTGCAGTTTCATTCTCCTATATTTTAAATGAGATGGGGAAAAGTTGTGCTTATTTTTTCCTGAAACCAACATAGAGCATTATGAAGCTTAAAAATTCTAAATCTGATTCTAAGAATGCCCTAATAATCTAAAAAATACAACCACCATAAATAATGCCACATGGTGACATTTCCAAATATATTCAAACCAAAGAAGAGTACGTGTTTTCTATGGCCCCGAGAAGCATTTAGAGTGCTCAAGTTACATCTTGTTTATTAAGTCCAAAAATTGCTGAATGGTTTGGAATGTACATAGAATTATTTCTATAATGAAGAAAATATAGCCCAGGAATTTTAAACTTATCAAGTCGCTGAAATATTTTTGTTTTGTTTTGTTTTTAGTATATCTCTAAATTGAGAGGCCAAGTTTAACTCAGGATGACATGTCAAATTACAAAGGTCATCACAGTATACAATTGGAAAAATCCTTCATTAACTCTTCCTTCCGCCCCCTTCCTCTTCCCCAACCCCTGCTCTCCTCCTCCCTTTTCTATTTGTCCTCCTCCTTCCTCCTCTTTTTCCTCTTCTACTTCCTCTAGTTCTTTCTCTTTTCCCTTCTGTGTCTAGTCCTTTTTTTCTTCCTCTCTTCCTCCTCTTTTTTTTAGTTAAAGAATGTCTGTGGTAAAAAGTTTGAATACCAAAATATTTTCCTTTATAGATGTTTTTTCTCACTACACTCGTAAAATATTCTTGTGAAGTTATAATGTTAAAGACAGACTCAGATCAAAATTTGTATCTTATGATCCTAGATCATTGCAGGTGATGTATTTTTGTGTTTATCTTTTAAATCTTTTAAATATGAACAACAGTGTATAATATGTAAATGTGAAAATGATTTTAAAGTATTAATTTTAAGTGATTTCTAATTTCAACTTTCTTAATTTTAAAGCTTAATCTGGTATCAAACATTGCAACCATATTTTTTTTCTATCATGAAAAATATTCTGTTACAAATTCTTGTCCTACTGCTCACTCTTTGCTGTTTGCATGTATGTGTGTCTATGTGTGTGTGTACTTCTGCACATATATTGAACACTTAGTGATTAAAATTTCAGCCCGACAGTTGGAGTTCTAAGCTTATTTGATAATATTTTGATAACCTTTTAAGTCTCCAATGTATTGACCACAGACGTGAGTTGGATGAACCCTAAGTAATTATCACATGGCATCATTCACTAGACTGTGACAAAGTAAAGTAAAAAATTGAGAAACAAAGAAACAAAGGAGGGAGAAGTGAGGCCCATCCAGTTGAAATACTTTACTCAGGACTTATCCAAGTGGGATCTTTCTCAGTTTTCCTTTGGGGTTGTTCCATGGCAGGAAGAGGCGTTGGGGGGGAGAAGCAAAATTCTGTCATTGCAGAGTTAATGTGTGAGAAAGACATATCCTGCCAAAAGGTCACAACACAAATGCCGCCTTGATTCTCATTTTAATGGCCTAGCCAGTTATTCTTTAAGATCATTTTAGTGACTGGTGGAGAAGAATGGGGAGAAGAAACCCAGAGCATATGCAGAAAGAGTTTGCTTTTTTTATTGTTGTTTTGTTTTGTTTTGTTTTTAACTAATGATTTGATGCTAAAATTTTCTCAGCCAGGAAAATTTTCAGGCTTTCTTATAACTCCCCAGGTTTTCCTTCCATTTTTCGGTAAAGCATACAAAAAGCTGCAAAATCAGCTTGAGACTTTCCCTACTGCTGGAGGGAATAATGGGACACTGGCCATCATTGTGTCTGCTTTCTTCAGGACAAGGTGCACTCTTTCTGAAGCCAACCATCCTAACGGGCCTAACTAAGCCTTTCGTCCATAGATTGACTGACAGGTGGAAATCTATAGAGTTGAACAATCTCAAAGGTCTGTGTAGAGAGTAAGGGGAGTTAAAAAAAAAAAAAAAAAAGAAAGAGAAAAGAATTTAAAACCTGACACATATGGGTTTCCAAATAAGGGTTTAACCTTTCCAAATAAAAATATTACTCTGGCCTTCTCTCCAGCCACTGAATGCCTCGGCAGGAAAGCATGAAATATGTCTTTCGCATTCACATGTCATTTTTATTGATAGCTACATATCTAGAAAACAGATCCTGCATAAGAATATATGCAATAATTGAGAAGAAATTATTGTGGGGCTTGCAATTAAGCAAAAAAAAAAATTTTTTTTAAATATATATGTATATAGATCTCATCTGGCCTCTATGCCAATTATCTTCCACCTTGATGTTTTAACACCAAACGCTGCAATTTTCTCAAAAGGCATTGTGAACTTTTTCTAAAATATTCAGAACAAAATTCTGTCCGATTTTCTTCATTTTAAAAACTAAGCAAAATATGGCTTCTAGACTCTTTGGGAACTGGTGGCCATGGAAAGGGCATGGTAGAGCATCAGAGGAATTGTGTGTGACACCTGGACCTAAGTCTGGTCATCCATGCTCCAGAAGGAGCATAAGACATGTGGGCCTGATGGTTCTTCAGATTATTCCTATCTGAAAAATGAGGGAAAAAACAAGTCCTAAGCGCCCAAAGAAATCACTTTATTGATACATTCTTTTTAAAGTGTAAAAGCAACATTTAACATAAACACAAAATAAAATACTGATGTTTGCTTGTAATTACAGGTCACTTCTGTTTTCCTAAAAGACATAAAACACCCAGGGCTAGACTGTGGGTGCATAAGGGAAATTGTGTGGAGCTCTTTGTGGGTGGTATCACAACTAAGCTTGAGTTAAATAACAGAGTCTTCTACAGTTGTTCGTCTTCTTTTTTAAAAAGGTAAATATACTTAGAGGAACAGCCCTGCATGATGGCAGAAAAAGTGGCTGCTTATGTGGTAAGATTTGAAAGACCTTTACTGACTTATCCAAAAATATTTCTGCCACCAGCCTGTGGTGTTCCCAGAAAATCTCTCACCATTCCTTTGGGACATTGTCTCCAAAACATCCCTTAAGATGCAAGTGGATTACCTCATAGCTCATTCATTATGTCGCATTATCATATTAATGAGAATGTATTTACTCTGCAAGACTGTTTAGATGAGAGTGAGAAAACTAGGGTTCAGCAACAAAGAAAACTAGGAGGATCAAGACACTTTGCAAAAGATCCTGGGCAGGGGTGGGAGCCGGGGGTGCAGTGAGTACCTTGCTCAGGGAATGCCAAGAGGGAGGAGGGCTAGGGAGCAGGACAGGGAAATGCAGTAGAAGACCTCATTATCCCCTCAGACTCCTATTTCCAGCTCTATGTTCCTAAACTACACAATGATTTCTTCCTCTTTACAATTTCCAAAGAACTTTGTATTTTACCATCCACACGAGGGGCATCCTATACTTCCTTGTCTTGACGGTTATGCGTCTGTTTGTCCTCCACCCACTTTTAATTCTCCAGACTCTGTCCCTCAGATCTCAGTAATTCCCATCGCTCTTAACTGAGGCCTTGTACTATATAAATGCTATCCTGATACTTATTAAATAAACAAATAAAACCAGTACACTGGAGATGATTGCACTGCGACTCTAGCAAATGCAGGATCAGATTTCCTCATTTCACACAATCCAGGCTATTTGTAAAAATTGGTGATCCAATTGCTTAGCTGCCTAGTTATCACAGTTATCATGGCACCTTCTGTGCACTCCCAGGATACCATTACTTTGTCTACTTACAGGCTTTTTGTTTTGTTTTACATCTGTCTCTCTGATGAAACTTTGTATTATGGGATGAATAAGACCAAAATGTCTTCATTGTATTAGTATCTTTTATACCATTTTTAGTATCTTTTTCTCCCTTTCTCAGCATCTCACCAGATACTCCTCACCCCCACTTCACCCTCTCTGATCACACTTGACACGTAATATCAAAGAAGTCTGAGAAGGAATAAAAAGAGACAAAAGGGAAGGAAGGAAGGGAGGAAAGGAATAAAGGAAGCAATAAGAAATGGACTTAAACCCATGTTATTCTTTCTTCTAAGGGAAGCTGTGATGGAATCATCTGCACATGCTGACAACATTTCGGTTGTTTGGCCATATCTGAGGAAGGGTTTGCCTACTTGAGTCTTTGTGCTGAGTTTGACAGGTTGGAGGTGGGGAGAAGCAGGGGCTGAGGGACAGTTTCAGGGTCATGCCCACAGTTTTATGTCTCTTTCCTCTCATTACTACTCTTCCAGAATGGAATTCTGTGTATGATTGTATCATGCCAACTAGTTCTCCTGTTTTGTAGGTTGAACAGGCTAGGATGTGAATACACCCTTCTCCTGGCGTGTTCTACAAAAGATTACTGAGAAACTGGAGCTACATTTTGCAAAGGTCTTATTTCATACCTCTCAGATAACGTTATACCACTTCAGATTCTGCTTTTAGCTACAGAAGTTGAACAAGTCTGTCTAGTCTTTCGGAGATACTGTTGAGAAACTGTTTACTTTGTCAAGGTCCATGATTGCATGGGTCATTAACCATGCATGCAGCTACTGAACAAAAAAGCTGCCCAGACAGCAGCTTTCTAAAACAGGTCTCTGGGATAGCCCCATTGTCCTCTGGTCTTTCACTGGCAATGTTGTTTCCCTTGCTTTTTAATGCATGGCCTGAAAACCCATGTTTTGACTATGAAGCCCACCAAGCTTCTGTATGCAGGGCCACTTTTGTCAAAATTATTTTTGCTCAGCCTACAAAAGCACACAATGATCTAGGTATTAGGTAAAGTCTTTGTGGTATTCATTTTTCTATTCTTGAGTACGTGGATCTAAACATGATCGGCATTCATAAATGTCGAATGAAGATACTTGTAACTCTAAGTAAACCCAAGCCTATAGACTTTTTTCCCCAGCAGTGTTAGAGCAGAAATTTGCAAGCATGGACTTTCCAGTTACATTTGGAAAAGATTCCCAAGAGGGAACTGATAGTTCACAATGAGTACCAGTAGTTTCTCAGTATAAGATGTATAAGAGGGAATTCACAGCCCAGAACAGTTTTAAAATCATTAGGTGAAATGCTGGTGTTTTTTTATTGTCAAAAAAAGTGTGCTACAGTTTTGGGGGGCTCATGGGAGCCCATCAGAGCCCTTAAATAATTGAGAGCTATCACATGGAAGTGGGAATAAATACAGGACACATTTTCCACCATGGTCCTTGGCTCTAGATGGTTTTGGAGAAGTACAATGTTCTCATTTACAAAACCTGTGTTGTATAATCCTCATGTCCCAAGAAAACTAAGAAAAATGAAGTTATAACTGCAAAATAAACAAACAAAAATTAAGTTCCTCAGGAAAAAAATTTAACTCTGGTACACTTTTTCAAATATGCTTCTAAAAATCTGCAAGATTTATTCAACTGCAGAAAAAATGCTCTCCTCTTGGCAACTAGGATTCATGTGATGACTCAGGAGTTTTCAGTTCCAGTAAAGCCAACACTTCATAGACCTCAGTAATGCTTGTGTTTATAATATATAAGAAAGAAGAAAAATAAATATAGTATGATATAACTATATAGGATTGAAAAGACTTTCTATCATTCCCAGGAGGATGAAAACTCTGGATTTGGATGCAGTAGAATTCTTTGGTAAGAATAAGGCTTCTCAGAAACTCCAGTGACATTTCAGTTCTTAGTAAGGAATTGAACGAAGTTGTTTTCCTTTTTCCAACCTGCAAAACTATGGTCACTCCTCCTTCTCAGTTGATTGTCCAACAAATGAAGTAAAGGTTTATTAAAAACATGATTGAAGAAGGCAATTTGATTTGTATTTAGTCACAAAGGACAATGGTTATGATAAGAGCAAAGTTCCCTGAAGTTTCATATGGCCTCCTTTGGACAAAAAAAGGATTGTGAGATACACAGAAGAGCCACAAATCAGCAATCCTCCAGCCCTAGAAAGGAAGATTACAGGAAGTCTCCTTAGTAACAAATTTGGTAATGAGCCCATTAAAGGAGTAAGTCAAGATTCTTGGAGAGTTCTTACAACATACTTGGAAAAAAAAATAGATTGTTGATTTTGAATAAGACTTTGGAATATGTATTGCTGCTTCTGAAGATATTTACAGGAAAGCAGTCTCATTTTCTGTCATGGAAGTCATTCATTCTCAACCTACAGAAACCAATTTTTTGACATGTGATTCAAACCCTCAAGATAATTTCATAACATGGGGCGCCTGGGTGGCTCAGTGGGTTAAAGCCTCTGCCTTCGGCTCAGGTCATGATCCCAGGGTTCTGGGATCGAGCCCCACATCGGGCTCTCTGCTCAGCAGGGAGCCTGCTTCCCCCTCTCTCTCTCTGCCTGCTCTCTGCCTACTTGTGATCTCTGTCTGTCAAATAAATAAATAAAATCTTAAAAAAAAAAAAAAGATAATTTCATAACGTGAACACACAATGCACACACAACTCCAGAGAGACACACAAAAGGAAAAAAGGAAAGAAGGATTATACAAGCAAGGTACTATCTAAGTAAACTTTTTGTAAACAAAATTATTAATACATGCCAATATAAAAGTATGACAAGAAAACCTGAGAGAAAAAAAATGAAAATATTCAACCTATTGAAAAAGTTAAGTCAGGTGATAAAATTAGAAGAAAAATATCTTCTATATCAGCAATATCTAGGTAAATATGTAATAGAAGGTTATCATTTATGCAGAAGCAACAAAAATATAAAACACTTAACACTAGGATGCACAGTTGGTTGAGTGACCACTCTTGGTTTTGTCTCAGGTCATGATCTCAGTGTCCAGCGATCAAGGCACATGTCTGGCTCCCCATTCAATGCAGAGTCTGCTTGAGGTATTCTCTCCCTCTCCCTCTCCCTCCATCCCTCCTGCTTGTGCTTTCTCTTTCTCTCTTTCTAAAATTATTAAATAAATCTTAAAAACAACAACAACATTTAAGATTACTCTTAACTCAGGGTGCCTAGGTGGGGCAAATGGTTGAGCTTCTGATTCTTGGTTTCAGCTCAGGTCTTGATCTCAGCCTGGTGAGATTGAACCTACATTGAGCTTTGTGGTCAGTGCAGAGTCTACCTGGGATACTCTCTCTTTCTCCCTCTGTCCCTCCCATTTATGTGCTCTCTCTTAGTTTCTCTCTAAAATAAATAAATAAATCTTTAAGAAAAGAAAAAAGATTACTCTTGACACAATTAAAATACATAAAGAAAAGTATTGCCTTTTGCTGATAAGCTCATAAAGGTATTATTATTTATTGACAGGAAGACTAGTCAATAAAAACATGTCAATTCTTTGCAAGGTAATTTATTGGTTTCATGAAATTTCAATTTAAATTCAGGAAGAGGAGGAAAGATATGGAACAACTAAGAATTTTTTTAAAACAAAAGTAATTACTGTGCCCTGTTCTTACCAGATATCAAAGTATCATGTAACCCATGAAAATCAAAACCATACATTTTTGGCAGAAAATGGCCAGATAAAATGAACAGAGTAAATACAATAGGAAATCACCTATCATAGAGATTACTTTAATATGTAATAAAGGTAAAATTGGTGGGGGAAAAAAAGAATTATTTATGAAGTGGTGCTAGGAAAGTGATTCTTATATGGAAGGAAAACAGAGCCTTACTTTATAATTTATATTTTAAAATTTGTATGGACTGAAATGTATAATACAAAGCTATTAAAATCATCAGACTGTGGTTTAGACTAACACTTTTTAAACAAAATAAATGAAAAGAATGATTTACCAAAAACCTTCTGGATACCGAAAAACATGATTAAATAAAAATAAAAGAAAAAAAATTTCAGAAAAATTTCCAATAAATATAACAAAAACTTAACCAATAGGAAATACATAAATATAAGTTCAGATCAGGATGGGAATAGATAGCTTGAGAAATTGATTTGAAGTTACCTTAGCTTTGTCTAAGACATATCACAGAACAGCTATAAAGGTTCGTATCCTGTCGAAGAAGTAGACATAAAACAAACCCTGCCTACTTGGCCAAAGGAATTCATAGAGAAGGCTGATTATATGCCTTTGTCAATGGTAAGTGAAGGTCTGGAGTTTCAGAGTATACAAATTTCCCTTAAACCTCTATGGTAGAGCAATTTATTGATATATTTTGCCATGTACTTGATACTATAAGACTCCAGGGAATGAAAGTGTAATATCATCTTCCCACATCCTCCTGGAAAAGCAACCTTTATGTTCTAGGAATCTGCCTTCCTATTTTGTTCAAAAGCCTAGGGTTAGAATGGTGAGAGAGAAGGCTTTCCAAGAGGTGAGGGCTCCCACATGAGAGCAAAAGGGGGATCATCTGTGCTTCACAAAAAGTGAGAAATGTGTCCTGTTCATATCAGCTCCTAGGAGTAGGAAGATTTTTTTTTTTCCTGGTGTGCATAGAGTAGTCAGAAGAACATTTGTATGATGTTCTGCCACTTGCTGAAACATCTTTTATCCTAATTGTTAACTTTGTGAGACTCCTATTCACCCAATTTAATTTTCCCAGAATCAGAAACTGGGATGCTATTAAATTTGCATTAAAGAAAATGTCAGAAAAAAAGGAAATAAGGAGGAGGGGGTCTGCTAAAGCTGACACTCCAGTGTGAGTCTGAAGAAAGGAAAGAAATAATTTGGTGGAATCACTCTGGTTGCCTAGCAGTCTAAGAAAGGTTCAGTAAATTCTTCTGGGGGTCCTTGAGGCAAAGTTGGCCTTCCTTTCCCTGCTGCACCCAATCAGGTCATTTGCACCATAGGAGCCTGGCTTCTGAAAATGGGGTGAGTGATGAATTTCAAAACTCAGCAGGTGGGCACAGGTCAGTTGCCTCCTTGTGCTGGAAGGGGGGCAGGCCCATTTTCATGCTTCCTTTCCAAGCCAACACACAATTACCATCTTCCTTAAGCTTCCATAGCACCCATAGATAGAGCCAATTCTTCCTTTGAAGCATACAGATACTTCTGGTAGTACATTTCTTCTCCCAGGTAGAAATATTTTTTTAAGAGTTTCTTTTTCTCCCATCAGGCTGTGAGATACTTGAGGAGAAGGTCTATGTGTTTTCATTACCATAGACTGAGGCCATGCACAGTGACTGGCACATAATGGAAACTGAATGTCACTCAGTCACTGATTTGGTGAAATGATCTTACATTGTCTTGTTACCAATTCAATGTACACATTCTTCATGTTGATAGGGGGTCTTGGAATCCCAACCTGACTATGCACTCCTTGAAGACAGCAAAAAACAGTTTATGCATTAACTTTTTGATTTTGAAATAATTTCAAATTTACAGACATTCAACTAGGACAAGGAACTCCAGTGTACCCTTTATCCTCATGGATTGCTAGCTTTTTGTCACATTTGCTACGTTATTCTTTTTTGTTTCCATCTCTCATATCTATATATATTTGTGTGTCTAAATACAGATTTATAGACGAAGGTCATTTTTATATATAGCAGAGATAATCATATACAGAGAGAGAGAATAATCATCCTCATCATTATTGTTATTTGAGCCATTTAAGAAAAGGTTGAAAATTTCCTGCCCCTTTTCCCCAACTGTATTCACTTTAGTAACCATAGTAGAGTTCCAAAATCAGGAAATTAAACACTGATACACTATTTGTATATTAATTATCATTCAAATTTCACCAGTTGTCCCAGGAATGATTCTTATAGCAATCATTTTTTCTGCTTCTGGATCCAGTCCAGGATCATATGTTTAGTTTCCATTTTCTGATCTCCTTTAACATGGAAGGATTCTTCATTCTTTAGAATCAGGTTATTATGGGGCACCTGAGTCGCTCAGTGGGTTAAAGCCTCTGCCTTTGGCTCAGGTCATGATCCCAGGGTCCTGGGATTGAGCCCCGCATTGGGCTCTCTGCTCAGCAGGGAGCCTGCTTCCTCCCTCTCTCTGCCTGCCTCTGCCTACTTGTGATCTCTGTCTGTCAAATAAATAAATAAATTCTTTAAAAAAAAAAGAATCAGGTTATTATAATTCTTCCAATATTTCACTTCACTGTATACAGTGTTATAGCAGGGGCACAATAAACATTAAATATATGTGTTCATGTATGCAGCTATGAGTCATAGAGACATATATGGGGTGTGCCAAAATTATTTTCTTTCTTTGCAGTAAAATAAAAATTCAATGGTTTCACCAATTTTAAACCCAATAGACCTACATGACTTCTTCAAAATATGACTGTGGTAATTCAAGTGCATTGCATTCTCATTCTACAGAGAACTTGTTTATGAAACTTAAATGATTTTAAAAGATAATGTTATTAGGCTGTTCTAACCTCCTCAATGGGCTAAAAATCAATATTCATGCACATAGAGGCTTTCACCTGAGGGAAATTTAATAGAAAATACACAAACTGAATGATATAAGAATGTTTGTGGAATATTCATTCAGAACTGACATAGTGATAACCTTCTTCTTCATATTATATAACTTTCATTTAGTAAATTGTATTTTCTATTATCCAAGAAAATAAGCTCATCCGAAGGTATAAAATTAACTAAGCGCTTAACCAAGATGCACAGGAAATAAGACATTTAGTGAAACACCATGAGGTGGGTTTCTGATGTTAACTGGACTTGGGTAAAGCAGTTAGCATTATACTGGAGGTTCTAACCAGTATTCAAGAAAAAGAAGTAAAAGCCATCTTGGTGGGAAAGAAAGAAATAAGCTATCTCTATTTGCAGATGACATGGTTTTATATATAGAAAATCTTGATAAGGAACTTGTATCCAGAATATATAAAGGACTGTATTGATAAAAATACAATTAAAAAATAGGAAAAGGAGGGGCACCTGGGTGGCTCAGTGGGTTAAATCCTCTGCCTTCGGCTCAGGGTCCAGCGATTGAGCCCCACATCGGGCTCTCTCCTTGGTAGGGAGCCTGCTTCCTCCTCTCTCCCTGCCTGTCTCTCTGCCTACTTGTGATCTTTGTCTGTCAAATAAATAAATAAAATCTTTTAAAAAATTGTTAAAAAGGGGCGCCTGGGTGGCTCAGTGGGTTAAGCCACTGCCTTCAGCTCAGGTCATGATCCCAGGGTCCTGGGATCGAGTCCCGCATCGGGCTCGCTGCTCAGCAGGAAGCCTGCTTCCCTTCCTCTCTCTCTGCCTGCCTCTCTGCCTACTTGTGATCTCTCTCTGTCAAATAAATAAATAAAATCTTTAAAAAAAATTGTTAAAAAAATAGGAAAAGGATCTGAATAGACATTTTTTCCAAGAAATATATACAAATGGTCAATAAGCACATGAATGGATGCCCAACATCATTAATCATTAGGGAAATGCAATTTAAAACCAACTTCACATGCAGCAGGATGGCTATAATCAAAAAGAAAAAAAAATCAGATAAAGAAGGTTGTGGAGAAATTGTAACTCTTACTACAGTGATAGCGAGAATATAAGTTCGTGCAACCCTTTGGAAAAATAATATGGCATTTCCACAAATGACTGAACACAGACTAACCATTAATCCAACAATCTGCTTCCAAAGAAATGAAAATTGTATGTTCACACAAAAGCTTGTACACAAATACTCATAGCAATATTATTCATAATAACCAAAATTAGAAACCTCAATGTCCATCAAATGATAAATGGATAAATTAAAATATGATATATAAATACAATGGAATATTATTTGGCAATAAAAAATAAGTACTGCTAAAAATATGGATGAACCTTGAAGACATGCTAAGTGAAAGAAGTCAGTCACCAAGGACCACATATTGTATGATTCTGTTTATATGAAATTTCCAGCATAAGCACAGAAAGTACAGAAGTAGACTAGTAGTTGGCTTGGGCTGGTGAGTCATTGGAAGGGATTGGTGGGGAAAGGCCAAGAGGTTTAAAGTTCCTATTTGGAATAACGGAAATGTTCTAAAATTGATTGTTGTAATAAATGCAGTAATTCTGTAAATACACTAAAAGATACTGAATTATACATTTTAAGTAGATTGATTGTATGATATATGAATTATATCTAAATAAAGCTGAATGAAATAGAGGTAACCAAAGGAGAACTCTGCAAGGTGGTAAGGAGGTGTTCTATTAATGAGCTGAAAATGGTGCCTAGGTTGTCTGTTTCTTCACTGCAGGGTAAGACCTATTAGCTCAAAAGCTGACTAGTGCCAAACTCAAGTTTTTACACATGCAATTATTTTAAAAGTAGGTCAAGTGAACAATTTTTAGCCATTTAGTCCCTGCTTACTTTGCATGCCCCACAAATTGTAACCCAATAGCAGTTACCTACTGGCAAGATAGGGCCTTACATTTGTAAGGCTCCAAGTCACTGCTCCTCTTTCAAGACCCCATTGTACTGCTGAGTGACATCGCCCAGATATATAAGTTCCTTCTTCAATGGTCCTGCTATCCTGGAAGTTCCTTTGCCCTTCTCCCCTACTAAATGGTGACCTGCTCACCATAGTCTGATAGGGACTTCCTCTCCTGCAACACTACTCAAGCACCACCTAATAATGCTTGTTGTGTGTTACTGACCCTCTTCTCATACCTTTTTCCTTGATCCCTTGGATCCCTTGAATCCTCTACAGAAGGTAAGCTGGTCTGAGATCCTAGGACTAGGAGAACAGCAAGGTGACAATCTGCCCTACAGAAGATGGCGGCCTAGACCCTGTATTTCCAAACACTTAACCTATCAAAAGTAGACAGCCTTTTTTCTCCCAGGTCAAGCACAAATCTGTCTGACAACACTGGGTGAGCTTGACATGCCCAGCAAAAGGGGATGGATTGAAGCCCTGTCAGTATTAAGCAGACAGTAGCAGGATTTGTCTTCCTTGTCATTCCTGAAACTTCCCCATTCTGTCAAGAAATATTGTGAGCTGAGCAAGCAAAATTGTTAAAGTGCCCACAATTTACTTGAAGTGGTAAAATATTGATACCAGGGGTGCTAGGGTGGCTCAGTTAGTTAAGCATCTGCCTTCAGCTCAGGTCATGATCCAGGGTCCTGGGATGGAGCCCCACATCTGCATCAGGCACTCTGCTCAGCGGGGAACCTGCTTCTCCTTCTGCCCCTCCTCCTGCTTATGCATGCATTCTCTCTCTCTCTCTTCATGGCTCCCTCTCAAATAAATAAATAAAATCTTTAAAAATATGTTGATACCAGTAATTGTTCTAAGTCACATGCATCTTTTGTCATACCTAGAACAATTACTGCAAAAACTGTACAAAGAGATACACTCAAAAACATGTATGAGCCTGGGTGGCTCAGTGGGTTAAGCCTCTGCCATCGGCTCAGGTCATGATCTCAAGGTCCTGGGATTGAGTCCCACATCGGGCTCTCTGCTCAGCAGGGAGCCTACTTCGCCCTCTCTCTCTGCCTGCCTCTCCGCCTACTTGTGATTTCTCTCTCTGTGTGTCAAATAAATAAAAATCTTTAAAAAACAAACAAACAAAATTGTATGTAAATCAAGAGGATTCTTTGGGTTGAAGTAATATACGAGAACACAAGAAAAGAGAAATGGAAAAATGAAAACCTAAAGAAAATGCAAAACAAATAATAGAAGACTTAAGCCCTAACATAAGAATGATTACATTAACTGTACATATGTCAAATATACCAATCAAAGGACTGAGATCAGTGGAATGGTACATGATATGAACCATCTATATATCGGCTGTACAAATTCAATGACATAACTATGTTGAAATTAAAAGGATGAAAAACATTGAGGGGAATATTGATTAAATAAAAGCATGTATGGCTATATTAATATCTAATAAAGTAGATTTCAGAACAAAGAAAATTACTAAAGTCAATGAGGGACATTGCATAACAATAAAATGATTAACCCATTAGAAAGACATAGTGATGCTAAATGTGTATATGCACAAAACAATGGTCTCTCAAAATACTTGAGGGAAAACTAACTGATAGAGCTGAAAGGGGAAATAGAGGAACCCACAATTATAGTTGGGGACTTCAATGTCCCCTCTCAGCAACTGATAGAACTAATAGAAAACAAGGATATTAAAGTTCTGTACAGAATACTCATCTAATAGGATACTTAATAATAGCAGAAAACACTCAGTGCCCATGGGTCATTCATCAAGACAGACCATATCCTAAGCCACAAAACAAGGCTCAAGACATTTAAAATAATTGAAATAATACAGAATATGTTCTCTGGCCATAATAGAATCAAATTAGAAATCAATAACAGAAAGACAATAGAAAAATCTCTAAACATATGAAACACCCCTACCAATTCATCAGTCAGAAGAAGCTTAAAAATATGCAGAATGAAAATGAAGACACGGCACATCAGCATATGTTGTCCACCACTAAAGCTGGGCTGAGGGAAATTTATAGCAATAAGTGCTTACATTAGAAAATGAGGAGAGATTTCAAAAAAATAATCTAAATTGCTATCTCAAGAATGTAGAAAAAGAAGAGCAAAATAAACCCAAAGGAATCAGAGGAAGGAAATAATAAAGATAAGAGAATACGTCAGTGAAATTGAAATAGGGAGTTATAGAGAAGTTCAATTTTTAAAAAAAAAGCTATTTCGAGAAAAATCAAAATTGATAAACTAGCAAGACTGGCGAAAGTAAAGAGAGAAGACATAAATCATTAACATAAGAAATTAAATATAGAATACCATTATAGATTCAGCAGCCATTAAAAAGATCATAAGGAAATACTCTGAACAACTTTACACTCAAATATTCAACAACTTAGAAGAAATTGACCAATTCTTTGAAGATCACAAACTACCAAAACTTAACTAAGATGAATTAGGTGATCTAAATAGGACTATAATCAATAAAGAAATTGGATTTGTAATTTTAAATCTCAAAAGGAAAAAAACCTCCTAGAACGAATATTTGACCTTGTTGATTTGCACATATTAGTTCCAGGAGATTTGGTTTGTTTTGTAAATTCTTTGGGATTTTCTACATAGACAATCTGTATGAATTTTATTTCTTTTACTTGCCATATAACAGTGGCTAGAATTTCCAGTGCAATGTTGAATAGAAGTGAAAACAGATAACCTTGCTTTGTTCTTGACCTTTGGAGGAAAGCTTTCATACTTTTACCATTAATGATTTAAATATCATTATTAGCTGCAGTGTTTTGTAGATCCTTTTAATCATGTTGACACAACCCTCCTCTATTAATTTTTCTTTAAATGTTTGGTAAAATTCTCCAACGAAACTATCTGAGCTGGGAGAAATCTCTGTACTAGTTTTGGAAGTTTAAATTTAAAGGAGCATTTATATCTTTAAAAGAGTAAAAGGAAAATTTTATGATTATATTGAAAAAAGAAAATATGAAAATATTATTGAAAAATAATTAAAGACAAAGAAGCAACTGTCCTAAGATTAAAGGAGTGAGTTATAAATCAAAGTAGAAATGAGAAAATAACAGCAAGCAGCATACCTCAGAGCAAAAGGCAAAACAACAACAACAACAAAAACAACCCCAAACATGCCAAGGTATTTATTGATAGCATAAGGTGCCTCTGTAATAAAACAAAGAGGAAGATAGCCGCAGGGGGGAAGGCAAGATAATAGAGATACTCAGTGATATTACATTTGAAAATGTACCAACACTGGAGGGAGTTTGAAACAAATTTTAAGACTCCCCCCAACCTTTTTCACATCATTTTGGGGGTAATTCCTGTCATGAACAAGATCCTGTTTAACAAGATTAAGTAAAGTAATAAGATTAAGTAAACCCAGGGGAAAATAGACAGGCCTCATGTTTCCTACATCCATACCTCCACTCTTGATCTCTAGCCTGAATTCCAGACCAGTACACTCATTTTTCTAATCAACACTTGTACCTTTATCCTGCAACCATTCTAAAATCTGACATGTCCATCAACAACCCATCTCTTCCAGTGCCTTCAAACCTGGCATGTGAGCATCCTTTTCTTTTAAATTGGAAGCCTGGATGTCATCCTTGATCCTTCTCTTTCCATTAATCCTCACTTTCAAAAAACTTACCAAATCTGACAAATTCTACTTCTTTCTCTCCCCTCAGCCCCTTCTTTGGTTTAGGTCACCATTATCTGTGGCTTACAAAAGCCCCCTAACTGCTCTAATGAGGCTTTTCCCCCATACTTCAGTTTACTCTTCACACTGAAATCTATAAAGGATGCTTGAAAAATATATACGCAAAACACATCACCATTTAAAAATATCCCCAGGTTCCTTCCTGCAGCATAGTGCGGCCATACACTATATGCTCAAATCAGGACACTAGAAAGTGACAGGAAAAACTAGGATGAGACACATATAAACTGGGCTTGTTCTGGGGAACCTGTGATGTGTGATCACTTTAATTTGTCTAATGGTATATTCATGGTCTTTTGCAATCTCTTCATGATGGCCACCTCCACTCAGGACTGGCTACATAATTTGCAGGTCTCAATGCATAATAAAAATGTCAGTAAGATTAAGAATTTCAGCTTGTCCATCACAAAGTATTAAACCTAGTAAAGGTTCTTTGGGGCATAGGGCTCTGTGTGAATGTACAGGTGACACACTCCTGATTTTGCCTTGCCCCACCCCTAGAATTTGGCTGTTCCTATGAGTTGGAAATTCTCACTGCTTTACAGCTACACCATACCATCTCATTACCACTTGTTTCCATACTCTCTATTCCATCTTCTTTTTTTTTTTTTCTATTCCATCTTCTTGAAGTGCTTTTCTCCATTTCTTCTGTTTCTCAATACAGTATGTGATTGCAATGATACTTCTTAAACAAATCTTGCCTTTGTTTCACTACCAGTTCAATTATTCATATGTGTTGTGATATCACTTATGTCTATTATAATACTTACCATCTTCAAGTATAATAGGTTGACTTTTATGATATCTTTATCAAAATATCTTGTAGCAAATTTGTCCTAGCTATTTTAGAGTCCCTGTCTGATCTGGGCCATTTCTCTGTCCATTTCTATTGACTTTTTCCTTTATTGATCATAGGTCCCTTATCTTGCTTTTTAATATCTCACCATTTTTTATTGTATGCAAGACCTTTTGTGTAAAAGAATAGAAGAGCCTGAAGTAATATTAAGGATATAAAGGATAAGGATAAGAGGTTGGACTGGGCTGACTTTCATCACTGGCTTCACGTGGTTCAAAGGAAGGATCTAGACTTGCCTTTGAGCATATCTTCAGATTTGAGCACTTGTTAAATTCAGTTTTCTTTGCCGTTTGGAACTAAGCCACCGTCTCTCTGTCCCATGAACAGTATTATCTCTGCTTTGTAGCTTAGCTGCCAACTTTTTGATTAACTGGGCAGAACACTGACATTCAGGGCCATCGCTGGTTTCAGCTCTGGAGACCTCTTTCAACCCTACTTCCCATTTACCAGCCTTACAAACGCAGCTAGCAACCTACATGCTCTGAAAAAATAGAATGTCACAAAGATTTTCCTGCTCTCCTGCCTCAGCCTGTTTTCTGAGAGACTGGCATATACCAGCTCTCTTAGCCACTGTCCCCCTCTCCTCCAGTGGGTGCTATGTTATACTTAGGGGAAGCTCTGTGTCTCACAGAATCTATCTCTCTCATCTCTCCTGACTTGTCCCAGATTTTTCTGGCATAGTACTCAAGCACAAGGTGAAGACTTATGGGAAATATTTGGTGGGTGGTTGCAGATTTGCTCTGTGGTTTAGGCTCCTTGGAAATCTAATCTCTTATGCCAACCTACGCACAGACATTAAAAGTTCATTAAAAGTTTAGCTGGTTTCTCCTTCCCCACTTCTGTGGCAGGTACCTCCTCCTCTGCTACTTTGCCTGAAATGCAAACAGCTGTGGAACTCTTCTCTCTCATGAAGGACTTGTCATTTTTCTGGAAATTAGTTTATTTAGGTTCCATTGTATCCTCAGCTCTCTGAAGGATTAGAAGAAAAGAACTCTGTGGTTTTGAGGGTTATTCAGCTTTTTTTGGTTGTTAGGATGAAAGCAATCATTTCCTGTGACT
This sequence comes from Lutra lutra, assembly GCF_902655055.1. Classification (NCBI taxonomy): domain Eukaryota; kingdom Metazoa; phylum Chordata; class Mammalia; order Carnivora; family Mustelidae; genus Lutra; species Lutra lutra. The sequence continues at coordinate 105,284,250 of NC_062283.1, forward strand.
TTCTATTCCATAACCAGAAGTAGAAGTCCCATATAATCTTTTTTTAATTCCTTACTAATATATTTAAAATTCTGTGATGTAAAATAATTGCCACATAATAAAGAGTTCTCTTCCATATTAAATGCTTTCTTGTATGATCAACTTCTTAGATAGCAAGTTGATTTTGTTATTGTTGTTTAAATGATTATTGATGATAGAGTATGATTAGGTGAAGTGAATTTCTAAATTTTCTATTTATGTGACCCATATTTGGCCCTTAAACAGATATCCACATCATCTTAGTTTCTCAGAACGTAAGATGATCTGTCCAATTTAAGATTTTTTTTTTTAAAAGAAAGTTGTGAATCTAATTAGCTACATGCTTCCATATACTTTATCCCGCTGGGGCTTGACAGCCACACTCTAAGGTACACAATATTAATATAGGCAAGTAATATTATTCTCTTTCTATAGACAAAAAATTAAGGCTCCAAGACTTGCCAGAAGTTACAAATTGTTGCAGGGCTGCTAGCTTCAAGCCCATACTTATTCTACTGCCTCTTTCATTGCATTGTTTCAGAAACTGTGGGTATTTGACCACATTTTTCAAGGTGTACTGGTTTTTAGAAGGGGGAAATTCAGTCTTAATAAGGAGAAATAAATGGAGAAAGAAACAGGCTTGCAAAATGTCTTTTCTTTTTCTTTTCTTCTCCAAATATACATACATCATACTATTTCTGGAGAGTGTAATCTCCCTATATACCTCTTGCAGTCATCTTATCTTCATGGTACCCAGGCACTATGAAGAAGAGGAATTTACTCAAGTGTAATGAGTGAAATGGTTGGCAGATTGTTTTCTGAGTTCAATGGGCAGAGCATAAACATGCAGATCTAAAGCTGTCCTATGGGCTTCTTGATAGCTGGCTCCTATAGCTTCCACACTATTTCTAGTAGATCCCTGTTACATAATGCACAAAGCTCCAACTATTCAGCCTCTCACTGAAGGATCTCCACAATTTTATACCGCCTGCCTTTCTAACCTTATCATCTCCATGTCCCTTTTATTTTGGTCATATAAATCCATCCATTGCTCATTAAACATGGAGATGAGCTTTGGATGTGATAGAAGAAATGCTAGACTTAAAAGTAGGAAAACAAGGAGTTGAGTTAATAGTTTCTAAATCTGCTTAGATCTCATCAGTTATACCCTTGTCTGTATTATGAATAGGTTACAATAAAGACTATCAAAGTTCTCTTCAATTTCTTTTTTTAAGATTTTATTTATTTATTTATTTTGACATATAGAGAGATCACAAGTAGGCAGAGAGGCAGGCAGAGAGAGAGGGGAAGCCAGCTCCCCACTGAGCAGAGATCCTGATGTGGGGCTGATCCCAGGACCCTGAGATCATGACCTGAGCCAAAGTTAGAGACTTAACTCACTGAGCCACCCAGGTATCCCAATTCTCTTCAAATTCTAACACTGTTTAGTTAAATGAATTTTTTTTCTGTTCCAACTCTTAGTTTTTTTTTGTTTTTGATATTGACATAGTCCAAATAAAAGGAAATGTTACTGGTGCACCTGGTGGTTCAGTCAGTTGGGCATCCAACTCTTGATTCTGGCTCAAGTCATGATTTTAGGGTCATGAGATCAGCCCTATGTCAGGCTCCATGCTTAGCAGGGAGTCAGTTTTCCCTCTTCCTCTGTTCCTCCCCCTCCTCGTACATGTTCACTCTCCTTCACTTTATCAAATACATACATACATACATAAACTCTTAAAAAAAAAAAAGAATGGGCATTGTTAGTTCTCTTTTAGTGTTACCTTGGGAAAGAATTGTCTCAGCCTTAGATAATATTATTTGATAAATGTATCTTGAGATAATCATTCAACTCATTGTTTAAATTTATTTTAATAAGAATGCCATGTGAAATTTGTTTCTTATTGGTTTTGTTATTTATAAACAGCAGCAAAAGCATTTTTAGAATTTAAGTTCTCAAGCTTAGCTATGCTTTTAAAGAAAAGAATGAAGAGGAGCATTGACGTTGTTATAATAATATTTGGTGCATGATTCCACCTGGATTGGAGGAGTTTTCAACATATTTCCATATTTAGGTACTAAATAAAAACTATGTTTCCAGAAGTTTCTCATCCTCCAGTCTCACTGAGAAAGCAGCTAGACCATTTGTCAACAAAGGAGAGTGTTTTCTGCTGAGGTAATTTGCTAACCAGATGCTGAGATGGCCATCTCATGCCAGGGTACATTCTGCAGCCAGAGACTACACCTTCTATTTCAGGTTTTATGACAAATCTTCTATGTTTTTAGAGCAGCTCCAGACACTGACAGCGGTGAGACACTGTTTTTAAACAGATAATATATCTGGATTTGTTCCCCTCAAAATAGGTCCAGGAGACACGCTGACTACTTCATCCAGACACTAAATCTAATACAGGTTTCCTTTTGAGGGTCTTTCTTTGCTTTCAGAATCACCTATCCCCATCAATGACAATGGTATGTCTTCAGTTCAGTCCCATAAGCCAATTCAAAAGAACTATTATTGGCAATTTAACTGAATATAGAGCAGTTTGTTCTGAAGACATTCTTTCCTAGGGCCAAGAATCTATGGGTTTTGGTCTGATAAGAAATTAAGCCATGTGTGGCAATAATTTAGTTGTTTCAATGTGGAGTAGATCTTTGCCTTTCACAGAATGAGTCATGGACATCTGTCTCATTTGTGAGTGACCCTGCAGTCATCTGGAGTTTGGTTGAAGCACAAATTTCAAGGGTTGAAAGGCATCTTAGGAGAAGTCAGTTAGCTAGTAAGAAAGCCTGTTTTAAAATATGGACCCTGGGAAGGAGTCAAAATGGCAAAGGAGTAGCAGACTGAGATGACATCAGGTCTCAGGAGTTCAGTTAGATAGTTATCAAATCATTCTGAACACCTACAAACCCAACAGGAGATTGAAGAGAAGAAGAGCATCAATTCTAGAAACAGAAAATAGACCACTTTCTGAAAGCTGGGACGTGCAGAGAAGTGAATCTGAAGCCATGGGAAGATAGACTGTGTGGGGAAGGGCAGGCTTCTAGCAAGTGGTGGAACAACAGAGCACAAAATTTGAACTTTTAAAAGTCTGCTCCACTGAGGGACATCACTCCAGAGGCTAAGTGGAGGTGGAGCCCTCGTGGGGACTGTGTGGTCTCAGGTCCTGCAGGGTCACAGAAGGATTGCGGGTGTCTGTAGCAGAGCTTGCAGGAATTAGAGCAGGGAAGCTGGCTACAGAGATGGAACCAAGGAGTGAGTTCTCAGCTTGGGATTACCTTAAACTGTGATCCGTGGCATGATCAATCCACTACTCTTTGAGCAGGGACCACACAAGTGGCAGATCCAGGGAGAGCCACTGGAAGAGCAGAGAGGCAGAAATCTGCTGGGTTTGGAGATGCCAAACGGGGCTGTGTGCCAGAGACAGAAATACTCAGTCACAGGCCAGGTGAGCTGGGAGTGCGGCTGGAGGCCAGGGAGATGGGAGTGATTGAGTGCTTTTCTCTTAAGGCCCACTGAGGAGTGGGACTCTAAGTTCTTGGCTCCTCTGGGCCCGAGCTTGGGAGGTTGCCATTTTCATTCCCATCCTCCAGAGCTCTACAGAAAGCGTTCAGGGAACAAAAATTCCTGAGAGTGAACTTGAGCAGATTAGCCCAGCCCCTGGCAAGGGCAGGGCAATTTCACCTCCGGCAAAGGCATTTGAGAATCACTACAACAGGACCCTCCCCCAGAAGATCAGTAAGAACCTCCAGCCAAGACCAAGCTCACTGATCAAGAACAGTGGAACTACAGAGGAGGGGAAAGCAAAGCACAGAATTCATGGCTTTCTCCCCATGATTCTTTAATCTTACAAAGTTAATTAAATTAAAAAAAATTATTTTCTTATTCTAATTTTTTTAACTTTTCCTCTTTCTTCTTTTAATGTTTTTTTTTAACTAGTTTACCTTAACAATCTTTCTAAAAAAAAAAAAATTAAACCTTCATTATTATCCTTCACTGTATCTAACTTTATTTTTTGCATACATATAGGGCTTTTTCTTCTAAAAAATTTTGGAATACAATATCTTCTATTAGATCAAAATATACGCTAAATCTAGCACAGGGTTTTGTTCTAGTCTCCAGCCTGAGCAAATTCTCTCCACTTACTTTTTCTTTCTTTTTCCAACCAATTTATCAATTCCTTTTCTAGAATTTAAAAAAAATTTTCATCTTTACAGTCATATTCCATCCCTTCATCATGTTTATGCTTATTTTGTATATATATGTTTTTCTTTCTTTAAAATTTTGAGAGGTAGTTTCTTCTAAGAGACCAAAATACACCCAAAATCAAGTGGGTAGCTCTGTTTTATTCACCAGTCTAATATATACACTATATATATATATATATATATATATATATATATATATTTTTTTTTTTTTTTTTTAATTTAAAAACTTCTTTTTACCCCCTTTCTTCTCCCCCAGATTTGGGGTCTATTATGATTTGGTTAGCATACATTTTTCTGGGGTCTTTGCCACCCTTTTAGTACTTTATTCTCTCATTCATATATTCTTGTCTGGATAAAATGAAAACACAGAAAAACTCACCACCAAAAAAAAAAAAAAAAAAAAAGAACAAGAGGCAGTACCAAAGACTAGGGACCTACCTAATCAATACGGACATTGGTAATACTTCAGATTTAGAGTTCAGAATGATGATTCTCAAGGTGCTAGCTAGGCTCAAAAAAGGTATGGAAGATATTAGTGAAACTCTGTCTGGAGAAATAAAAGCCCTTTCTGAAGAAATAAAAAAAACTAAAATCTAACAAAGCTGAAATTTTTAAAAAGCTATTAATGAGATGCTATCAAAAATAGAGGTTCAGGGTGCCTGAGTGGCTCAGTGGATTAAAGCCTCTGCCTTCGGCTCAGGTCATGATCCCGGGGTCCTGGGATCGAGCCCTGCATCAGGCTCTCTGCTCAGCAGGGAGCCTACTTCCTCCTCTTTCTCTGCCTGCCTCTCTGCCTGCTTGTGATCTCTGTCTGTCAAATACATAGATAAAATCTTAAAAAAAAAAATAGAGGTTCTTACTGCTAGGATAAATGAGACAGAAGAGGGAATTAGTGATATAGAAGACCAAATGATGGAGAATAAAGAAGCTGAGCAAAAGAGACAAACAACTACTGGACCACTTGGGGAGAATTTGAGAGATAAGTGATATCATAAGACAAAACAATATTAGAATAATTGGGATTCCAGAAGAAGAAGAGAGGGGGGGACAGAAGGTATATTGGAGCAAATTATTGTAGAGAATTTCCTTAATATGGCAAAGGAAACAAGCATCAAAATCCAGGATGCACAGAGAACCTCCCTTCAAAATCAATAAGAATAGGTCCAATCCTGTCATCTAATAGTAAAATTTACAAGCCTTAGTGACAAAGAGAAAACCCTGAGCAACCCAGGACAAGAAGTCTGTAACATATAATGGTAAAAATATTAGATTGTCAGCAAACTTATCCACAGAGACCTGGCAGGCCAGAAAAACTGGCATGATATATTCAGAGCACTAAATGAGAAAAACATGCAGCCTAGAATACTATATCCAGCTAGGCTATCATTGAAAATGGAAGGAGAGATAAAAAGCTTCCAGGACAAACAAAAACTAAAAGAATTTGTAAACACCAATCCAGCCCTACAGGAAATATTGAATATCTCTCTAAGCAAATAGAGAGCCTAAAACTAGTAAACCAGAAAGGAACAGAGACAATACACAGTAACAGTCACCTTACAGGCAATATAATGGCACTAAATTCATATCTCTCAATAGTTACCTTGAATGTAAATGGGATAAATGCCCCAATCAAAAGATACAAGGTATCCGAATGGATAAAAAAACAAAACCCATCAATATGCTGTCTACAAGATACTCATTTTAGACCCAAAGATACCTCCAGATTTAAAGTGACGGGGTGGAAAGCAATTTACCATGCTAATGGACATCAAAGAAAGTTGGGGTAGCAATCCTTATATCAGATAAGTTAGATTTCAAGCCAAAGACTATAATAAGAGATGAGGAAGGACACTTTATCATACTCAAAGGGTCTGTCCAACAAGACGATCTAACAACTTTAAACATCTATGCCCCTAACATGGGAGCAGCCAACTATATAAACCAATTAATAACAAAATCAAACACATCGACATAATACAATAAGAGTAGGGGTCTTTAACACCCCCCCCCACTGAAATGAACAGATTATCCAAGCAAAAGATCAACAAGGAAATAAAGGTCTTAAATGACACACTGGACCAGATGGACATCAAAGATATATTTAGAACATTCCATCCCAAAGCAACAGAATACACATTCTTCTCTAGAGCACATGGAACATTCTCCAGAATAGATCACATCCTCGGTCCTAAATCAGGCCTCAACCAGTACCAAAAGATTGGGATCATCCCCTGCATATTTTCAGACCACAATGAGCTAAAGCTAGAACTCAATCACAAGAGGAAATTTGGAAAGAACCCAAACACAAGGAGGCTAAAGACCAACCTACTACAGAATAAATAGGTCAACCAGGAAATTTAAAAAGAATTGAAAAAATTTATGGAAACAAATGATAATGAAAACACAACTGTTCAAAATCTGTGGGACACAGCAAAGGCAGTCCTGAGAGGAAAATATGTAGTGATACAAGCCTTTCTCCAGAAATAAGAAAGGTCTCAAATACACAACCTAACCCTACACCTAAAGGATCTGGAGAAAGAACAGCAAAGAAAGACTAAATCCAGCAGGAGAAGAAAAATAATAAAGAGCAGAGCAGAAATCAATGAAATAGAAATAAAAAGAATAGAAAAAATCAATGAAACTAGGAGCTGGTTCTTTGAAAGAAGTAATAAGATTGATAAACACCTGGCCAGACTTAACCAAAAGAAGAGAGAAAGGACCCAAATAAATAAAATCATGAATGAAAGATATCACAACCAACACCAAAGAAATACAAACAAATATAAAAATATATCATAAGCAACTATACGCCAGCAAATTTGACAATCTGGAAGAAATAGATGCATTCCTAGAGACATATAAACTACCAAAACTGAACCAGGAAGGAATAGAAAACCTTAGCAGACCCATCTCCAGCAAGGAGATTGAAACAGTCATCAAAAATCTCCCAATAATCAAGAGCCAGGGTCAGAGGGCTTCCCAGGGGAATTCTACCAAATATTTAAAAAAAAAAAATACCCATTCTCCTGAAACTGTTCCAAAAAATAGAAATAGAAGGAAAACTTCCAAACTCATCTTATGAGGCCAGCATTACCTTGATCCCAAAACCAGAAAAAGACCCATCAAAAAATAGCATTACAGACCAATATCCTTGATGAACACAGATGCTAAAATTGTCACCAAAATACTAGCCAATAGGATCCAACAGTGATTAAAAGGATTATTCCCATGACCAAGTGGGATTTATTCCAGGGCTGCAAGCCTGGCTCAACATCTGCAACTCAATGTGATACAACACATTAATAAAAGAAAGAACAAGAACCATATAATCCTCTAATAGATGCTGAAAAAGCATTTGACAAACACAGCATCCTTTCTTGATCAAGACTCTTCAAAGTGTAGAGATAGAGGGTACATACTTCAATATCATCAAAGCCATCTATGAAAAACCCACAGTGAATATCATTCTCAATGGGGACAAACTGAGAAACTGAGAGCTTTTCTGCTATGATCAGGAACACGGCAGGGATGTCCAGTATCAACACTGCTATTCATCATAGTACTAGAGTCCCAGTGTCAGTAGACAACTAAAAGAAATTAAAGGCATCCAAATTGGCAAAGAAGAGGTCAAACTGTCACTCCTTGCAGATGATATGCTACTATATGTGGAAAACCCAAAAGACTCCACCCCAAATCAGCTAGAACTTGTACAGGAATTCAGTAAAGTGTCAGGATATACAATCAATGCACAGAGATCAGTTGCATTTCTATACAGCAACAAGACAGAAGAAAAAGAAATTAAGGAGCCAGTCCCATTTACAATTGCACCCAAAACCATAAGATACCTAGGAATGAACCTAACCAAAGAGGCAAAGAATCTGTATTCAGAAAACTGTAAGTACTCATGAAAGAAATTGAGGAGGACACTAAGAAATGGAAAAATGTTCCATGCTCATGGATTGGAAGGACAAATATTGTGAAAATGTCTATGCTACCTAAAGCAATCTACAAGTTTAATGCAATCCATATCAAAATACCATCAATTTTTTTCAAGGAAATAGAACAAATAATTCTAAAACTTATATGGAACCAGAAAGACCTCAATAGCCAGAGGAATGTTGAAAAAGAAAGCCAAAGTTGGTGGCATCACAATTCCAGACTTCAAGTTCTATTACAAAGCTATCATCATCAAGACAGTATGGTACTGGCATAAAACACAGACACATAGATCACTGGAACAGAATAGAGAACCCAGAAATGGACCCTCAACTCTATGGCCAACTAATCTTAAACAAAGCAGGAAAAAAATATCCAGGGGAAAAAAGACAGTATCTTCAACAAATGGTGTTGGGAAAATTGGACAGCCACATGCAGAAGAATGAAACTGGACTATTTGCTTACACCATGCACAAAAATAGACTCGTAATGGATGAAGGACCTCAATGTGAGACAGGAATCCATCAAAATCCTTGAGGAGAACACAGGCAGCAACCTCTTCAACCTCAGCTGCAGCAACTTCTTCCTAGAAACATCACCAAAGGCAAGGGAAGCAAGGGCAAAAATGAACTATTGGGACTTTGCTAAGATCAAGAGCTTTTGAACAGCAAAGGAAACAGTCAATAAACCAAAGGACAACTGACAGAATGGGAGAAGATATTTGCAAATGACATATCAGATAAAGGGCTAATATCCAAAATCTATAAAGAATTAACAAATGCAACACCCAAAGAACAAATAATCCAATCAAGAAATGGGCAGAGGACATGAACAGACATTTCTGCAAAGAAGACATCCAGATAGCCAACAGACACATGAAAAAGTGCTCCACATAACTTGGCATCAGGGAAATACAAATCAAAACCACAATGAGATATCACCTCACACCAATCAGAATGGCTAAAATTAATAAGTCAGGAAACGACAGATGCAGGGGAGGATGCGGAGAAAGGGGAACCCTTCTACACTATTGGTGGGAATGCAAGCTGATGTAGTCACTCTGGAAAACAGCATGGAAGTTCCTCAAAAAGTTGAAAATAGAGATATCCTATGACCCAGCAATTGCACTACTGGGTATTTACACTAAAGATACAAATGTAGTGATCTGAAGGGGCACATGCATCTGAATGTTTATAGCAGCAATGTCCACAATAGCCAAACTATGATAAGAACCTGGATGTCCATCAACAGATGAATGGATAAAGAAGAAGTCTGGTATATATACAATGGAATACTACACAGCCATCAAAAGAAATGAAATCTTGCCATATGCAACGATGTGGATGGAACTAGAGGGTAGTATGCTAAATGAAATAAGTCAATCAAAGAAAGACAATTATCATATGATCTCCCTGATATGAGGAATTTGAGAAGCAATGTGGGGGGTTTGGAGGGTAGGGAAGGGAAAAATGAAACAAGATGGGATCGGGAGGGAGACAAACCATAAGAGACTCTTAATCTCTCAAAACAAACTGAGGGTTGCCACGGGGAGCGGGGTATGGAGAGGGTGGTTGGGTTATGGATATTGGGGAGGGTATGTGCTATGGTGAGGGTATGTGCTATGGTGGTGTGTAAGCCTGATGATTCACAGACCTGTTCCCCTGGAGCTAATAATACATTATATGTTAATAAAAAATAAATAAAATAAAATAAGAAAAAAAAAGAAATTAAGCACTTGATCTGAAATTTTGCTTGTATGGGATTCTTTTGGTTCTGTGTCCGTACTAACAGTTTCAGGTCACTGAATATCTATTCCACTGAAGCAATCATCAACTGATGACACAAAATAGTCAAATCATATTTCTTAAACCTATGTTATTCATTAACATAACCTAAGTCACTTAAAAGTATAGAAATCCACCAGCTCCTAGATAAAAATGATTTTGGCATGTTCACTGGAAGGGGAAACATGAAATGGAATTCCTATTTTTAAATAAGGACCTACAATATATAATACACACTCTGGATGTTCTCTAGTTAGATTTAATCTCATGAAAGCATGTGAAATAGGACTACTCACCTTTTATAAAAAATAGGAATGAGGTACAGAAATACCCAGGTCCTTTCCCAGGTTACTCAGCTTGGCTGTCTGACTCTAAAATCCCGTGCTTTTTTTTTTTTTTTTTTTTTTTTTTTTTTTTTTTTTTTTTTTAGGATACCTCATTGACTTCCACCTAAATCATTTTTAAGATTTTATTTATTTATTTGACAGAGAGAGAGAGATTGAGCACAAGCAGGGAGTGGGAGAGGCAGTGGGAGAAGCAGGCTCTCTGGCAAGCAGGGAGCCTGATGCAGGGCTTTATCCCATGACCCTAGGATCATGACCTGAGCCGAAGGCAGACACTTAACTTACTGAACCACCCTGGCACTCCCACCTAAATCATTTTTATATTTTACAAACATTTCCTTTTATTACAAAACACACACACACACACACACACACATACACACACCACACAACAATTCCTCAATTCTATCTGAGAGATGGGAGAAGGGGTTGAGAATACTCAAAAGCATCAGTAGAGAAAAAAATAGTTTTCTTCCAAGACCTCAAATATCTCTCCTTCAAATTGGTTAACTTTAAACACAATTTCAATCAAACAAATACTTGGGGCTTAAAAAAAAGAAAGGGGAAGGGAAAAAAATTAAATAAAGCAACAAAGATACACGAAAGTCACAGAACTAGGGGATTTTTCAAACTTATTTTCAGCCTACCTTCGTTTAAAAAAACTTTTTTTTTTTTTTAAAGGAAGATAAGACAAAGGTTAAATATGCACATCTAAGAAAACTGGCAGGGTAAGCAAACACTATTTGAACTATTTCAACTCTCTAATTCATGGCATTAAGGCAAAAATAAATGGAGTTCATCCTGTATTGAGCTATGTACAAATAAACCTTGGTGAATATACATTTATAACTATCTCTATTAAATTCACTCTTAGATGGGTCCTAACGAAATTAAGAGCTTGACAGAGGAGATAAAGAGTTTCATTTGTTAAGAATTAGGCAAATTCATGACATATGGACTTCTTTATCTTATGAGAATTATGGACAGACGTGGAAGTGGGAAAAACAAGAAGCATTTAATTTTGTTTACCTGAAGGAACCGAAAACTCATCTTCTGAAAGCGAGAACCAAAATGACCTAAAGACAATGTCCTGAGAGGAGTGAAGTAAACACAATTTACAGAACTTAAACATGCCAGACTTCTTTGTCCCAGGAAGGAATGTAGTAGTATAGTATTTCAGTTCTTTTTACAACCTGGATGTACGCTTGTTTCAGGTTGTGCTGTCCAGTGGGAAGTTCCCCAGAAGCTGTGGGTACATAGTTTCAGTGGGCAGTAAAGGAGGCCTGATGATGGATCATTATTCCTCCAGTTGCCACTAATATTGACATCACTGCTGTCATTATTCATTTGGTAATGAGTAAGAAGAGTCACTTTTTCTCTAACTCATCCCACACAGTCTGGCTTTGGGAACAGTTCATTTTCAACAAGGAAGCGAAGGCCCAGGTGTTACTAAAAATTCAGACTGTATAACTGTGGAAATAAATCCAATTGTCTCTACAAGTCTCTTCAATGACTCGACATGAAAAAGAAACAAAAATGCCATTCTTTGAACCATAGCTAATATAAACTGTAGGTGAAACATACAATATCCTTTAAGTTTGGCACTGCTGATTATATTTTCTTTATAGAAATGTTACATATATACTATTTCTATATATATATATATAAGCATAAATGCATATATATGTAACATACACATATGCAATAATGTGTATGTGTATCTGGTACACCACTCATTCTGTTTAAAAATATAGAAATTGAAGTATTTTTATAAAGTGTATTTTTTTAAAAGATTTTATTTTTTTTGACAGAGGAAGACACAGCAAGAGAGGGAACATAAGCAGGGGGAATGGGAGAGGGAGAACAGGATTCCCACAGAGCAGGAAACCTGATGCTGGGCTCGATCCCAGAACCCTAGGATCATAACCTAAGCCAAAGGTAGATGCCTTAATGACAGAGCCACCCAGGTGCCCCTAAAATGAATTTTATGTTATATATTTGCTCTACATGTATAATAAATTGTAACTAACTGCTTAATTTCCTAGAGAGGCAAATTTAAATCACGACACACACCAATGGGGTTATTTTATGTTAGTTAGGATGTCATTACTATCAATTCTCCGCTGTTCTGTTAGGAAGGAATAAGTGGCAGATAAAAAAATTCTATCTAAATTTATTTCATGTCCAATCTGAAAACTTAATTTCTCTCTCTTAAGCTGACTCTTAAGTTTCTCTCTCAAGTTGACTCTAGTTTTGATGATAAATTAATCCATAGGACTTTGATTCACAGAGAAGCAGAAGCCTTCCATAAGATTAAGTTTTATAGAAGAAAGTAATGAATTTTCCCATTTGTATGTCAGCTTTTCTCCTTTTTCACACTTACAATTTAATAGCTAAGGAATAAAAAAGATGTATTTTACACATGATATAGCTGTAAACTCACTAAAATCACTTTTAAAAGTATGGAGTAATCTATCATTTACATCAGAAAAAATTTAGCTGTTTTGTATTATTAAGAAGGACTACATATATGCCTTTCTTTTTAAATATATTTTATTTATTTATTTAACAGAGATAGCACAAGTAGGCCGAGCTGGCAGGCAGAGGGAGAAGGAGAAGCAGGCTTTCCACCCAACAGGGAGCCCCATGTGGGGCTCAATCCCAGGACCCTGGGATCATGACCCGAGCCGAAGGCAGAGGCTTAACCCACTGAGCCACCCAGGTGTCCCCATATATGCCTTTCTTGATTTCTGTTGAGGTTATGTAAAATACTGTCTCAACTTCACTAGTCACGGTAAGAGCAAGGTGATGTGTGACAATTGAGACCTGACCAGTTGGCCTAAGATACAACCGTTTTTAAACTATGGTCTCTGATCTGGTTCTTCATTCCCATTTCTCTGTGACTTTTAAAAATACCCATGCTCAAGCTGCATCCCAGTTCACTGAATCAGAATTCCTGACTCTGTATATGTGGCACCAGAATTTTCCATAATGTCCCAGTGTCCTACCTTAAAGTCAGAGGTGAAAAGAAACATTGTTTTTCAACAGCATAAAAGAATGAAGTTGTCAAAAAGTAAAATACAAAGGAAGAACAACAATCCCACTGACATGAACAGTGGATTGACTTTCAATAATCTTTCTGATAAATGAGGGACTTTGTGATCACTAGCCAATGATAATAGTTGGCCATTTTTTCACCTAGGTTAAGTCATTTAGATAACTCTATTTAGATAGAAGTAATCCAGCAAATATGCTGCTGCATGTTTAAGTAGCTTCTCCTACATTGTATTTAAGGATTGGCAAATGCATTAGTTTATTAATCAAAAACTTTTGTCGATTTAATGATTATGTGCCAGGAATCAGTCTCAGAATCATGGAATTGAGTCAAACATGACCTCTCTGTTCAAGTACTTTACAGCATGAATGTGTGTATTTATTTAACATATATAATTGAGTCTTATTTACACCAGAAATAGTTTTAAGCTCTAGGGATAACTCAGAAAACAAAATAGACAAAAAAAAAAAAAAAAAAGAAAGAAAGAGAGAAAGAAAGAGAGATGAATCCCTGCTCTGTAGAGTTTCCTTTCCAGAAAAAGCAACAAGAAATAAAATAGAAAATATTTAATGTGAAGAAAATGGAAGCAATGAAGGAGGATAGGGAATGAGAGTAGGAAAAGACTTAAGTACAGTGTCAAAGAGGATAGTTGAGAAAAGTCTCAGTGACAGTGTGATATTTAAGTAAACACTTGAAGGGGAAGAGGTGTAAGTCCCGTGATTATTTGGAGAAGAAAGTTTCAGGTAGAGAAAAAGAGAAGTGCAAATGCCCAGAGTCAGGAGCTTATCTGAGGAGTCCAGTGAAGAACAAGGCAGCCAGCTGGTGAGGCTGGGGCAAGGGGAGTGGGAGAGTAGTATGAGGTGAGGTCAGAGAAGTGACACAGGCAGGATGATGCGGGGCCTCATCAGCATTGAATGGGATGAGGACCTAGTGAAGGGTTTTGAGTTGAAGACTATCCAGAGCCAACATTCCTTTTAAAGGAATCACTACAGTCACTGTGCTGAGGATTAACTGAAGAAAACAAGTATGGGAGGAGGAGACCACGTAGGCTGCTAACAAGATTCCAAGTGTGATATGGCTCCGTGCTGATCTTCTGGAAGTAGAAAGACAAAAGTCAGATGGGCTCACCAAAGAATGCAGGGAAGGATTTGTAGAGATTTTGTGTGTCTTGTGAGCCTTCAAATAATGAGTAAGAATAGACCATCTGGAGAGGAAGAAAAAACAGTCCTTAAAAAAGGAAAAATAGAGAGACTTATGAACTGTCATGGTACATTGAGGACAACTTGCTGTGTATGAGAGTGTAGGATGCACAGACTGGGTGACAGAATTGGAGCCAGGAAGGGAGAGTGCAGATCCCAGGGTACCAGGCCCACTAACTGGACTTCATGATACAAACAATGAAGGAATATTGAAGGTTTTGGGATAATCTGGAAACAATGAGGAAGGAAGGTTAAAATGAGGAGCCACTGAAGACAGACACCAGTTAGAAGGTTCTTGCCACTATCACTCTGTAGTAGAAAACATTAAAAATATTTGCAATTGTGACAAGAGCTATAAAAATGTGTGCAAAATGCAATGGGGTGAGGGGAAGAGAAAAAATTAGCTAAAAAGATACATTAAGGAAGGCTTTATCAAGGAATCCTTAAACTGGATCTTGAGATGGTAATATATTGCTTTCATTCATACATGATGAAAAGGAATTCTAAGCAGGGGGAGCATCAAGGGCGCAGGGACCTGAAAGGGCATGGTAAGCTGGCAGATGTAGAAGGGGACTGGAGCCTAGGGCATAAACAGAAAGGGATATGACAGCAGGAAACAAGGGCAATGGTGCTGTGAAATTTGGACACAGCTCTACTTTTATAGGTAACAGGGATCCAGTGAAGGATGCAAAGTGGGGTGATACTGTGCTCAGATCTGCACTTTAGAAAGCTGATCTGTGTCAGTGCTCAGGGAACAATGGAGTTTGGTGAGATGAGAGAAAGGAAGCAAGGCTGACTAGACCATTAAAATCGTCCGGGACAGAAATAAAGGACTGCATTAGTCCAGGAGTCTTGTGAAGTAGGAGATGAATTCAAGAAGCTTTTCAGAGACGAAATCAATTGATTTGGTGATAAATTATGTGTAGGAAAGTAAAGAGAGGAAGGGATTCCAATGACACATAGGTCCCGTCTTGGGTATCTAGGTTTATGGCTGTACATTTATTAATATAGGAAGTAGAGGAAAAGAAGCAGGTCAGGTGATGGGTGTGGGAAAGAATCAGTTTGATTCTGGACTTATGAAATTCTAGATGGACCTCTTAGATTGAATGTCTCATAAACAACTTGAAATATATATAAGAGCTCAGTACCGGTCATAAAGCAGGCATTCAATAAATGTTTTCTCAATTTTCAGAGGCAACATTTTAAGTGAAATGAAACTAGGCCAGCCTAACTTGTCCCACTTGCAATATGTTTCAACTCTTAAAAAAAAAATCCTCTCACAATTATATCACACATTATTCATGCATTGGATAATACATTTGGTCTCTGAGCCCAGCTGCCAGTGTTAAATTCTATGCTACACAATACATCTGTGGCCCAGACTAAAATCAACAGTATGATGAGAGAGAAAATGGCTCTGAATTGTCCCCCTGACAGAATCCCTACTGGTCTGCCACTTTCCTTTGGCACAATTTAAAAAGGCTTACTTTCACTTCATTTTGATAAATGTTTAACTATCATCCTCAAATTAGAAAATCTTTAATTCAGATGTAATCATGAAAAACACCATACATAAAGAAGAGAGATGTGGTGATGAAAAATTCATTCAGCCATGGGCCTAGGAAACAGAGAGGAATGATTTATACATTCTTGGAGATAATGTTTTGTTATGATTCTAATATTGTTGCTTGCATAGCTATTTTGTAAGATGAATGGGAAAAGTACTTTTACATAGATTTTCATTAGGACAAAATATAATTCTGTTTAGTTCATTTAACATTCACTGCATGATTAAATAATCCATACAAATTACTTACTGTGCTTTATAAAGTCATATTCAAAGAAACTCCATGAAAATTTGTGGTATGGGGATGCCTGGGTGGCTCAGTCATTGTCTGCCTTCAGCTCAGGTCATGATCCCAGACTCCTAGGATCAAGCCCTGCATCAGGCTCCCTCCTCAGCAGGAGCCCTGCTTTTCCCTCTCTCACTCCGCCTGTTTGTGTTCTCTCTCTCTCTCGCTGTGTCTCTGTCAAATAAATAAATAAAATCTTAAAAAAAAAAAAAAAGGAAAAAGAAAATTTGTGGTATGAAAGAAAGCATTTTATAGTCCGTTCCCTACTCTTTGAGCTAACGGGAAGGTACCGGTATTACTTGTTCATTATAAAAAGGCTCATACCACTCATGAATTTTGAAAATATTTTGTAACTGATGAAAATTAGTGAAAGCACTTCATGAATTCTGTATGAGTTTACATTATAAGTTAATAGAATATAAAGTATGCTTTTCTTCCCATTTACATATTGATTTACTGCTTTGATATCAAATATATCATTAAATAATATAAACATAGTTAAAAAACAAATTGTTAAATGTTTGAGAATGAGTTCCCTGACAAAGCAAGGAAATTACGTGTATTTGAGAATGGTCAATTCTTATGTGTACAATTGTGCATCTTTCCTGGTGTGTTTATCTAGAAAGAAATATTACATATTAAGCTAAATTATGTCTAAGATTCTTAGTCTGAAAAAAAAAAGATTCTTAATCTGTATCCTATTCTTAACACTAATAATCATGAAGAACTTTAGAAAGGAAAACCTCATTATTAAGAACAACAGAATTCATTAATGTAAGATTTAAGATAGGCCATTTATTTCATTAACCCTGAAAATCCCATACAGTAGTAATATATTACTATTTTTAAAATATTTTGTTTATTTTAGAATGAGAGAGAAAGAGAGAATGTGGACTTGAGCCGGGGACAGGGGTAAGCGACAAGGGGGAAAATCTCAAGAATCTCAGGGTGGGTCTGCAGTGAGTGTGGAGACACATGCAGGGCTTGATCTCATGACCCTGAGATAATGTCTTGAGCCAAGAACAAGAGTCTGATGCTTAACTGACAGAGCCACCCAGGTGCCCCAGTAGTAATATTATTGACCCAATTTTACAGTCAAGAAAAATGAGATTTAGAAAAAATAAATACTTTGCCCTAACATCACATATTTATAATTGGCAGAGTAATTGTCTTGTCCTCAAGTGTGTATATTAATTTAGAGGTTAAACCTCAATATCTCCTCTCTATCCCAAAATGTGCTGAGAAAAAATTGGATGCTGATGCAGGATGACCATGCTTCTGAACTTCCATCAGCAGGATGTGTTCTTTGTGTTATGCCACATGAATGAGAATGACTTTTAGTGACCCATGAACAGTCTTAAGCTGATTCCTGTTAGCCACTAGCCATCTAAGGGTCAGATTGGAGGTGGTGTCTGCAACATTGGAGCAGCATTGTTTGTCACTTAGCGGAAATGACAGTGAGTAAGAAATCGGAGTCTCCAAGTTCTATTACTGATTCTATCATATGACTTTGGTTCATGTTTGGACCAGTTAGACCAGCAGGCCACTCTGGATCTCTCTTTCCTTGACTGACAAAAGGTTGGACAGATGGTCTCTAATGTCTCTGATGCTTTTGTTTATAGAGATCTAATTGGCCAGACTAAGGTTTAATGGGTGTCTTTGGCCTCGCTCTTGGAACGAAAGGAGAATTTCTACACTTTAAGTGGTTTGCATGGTAAAAGAAGACAATGGTATGTTCCAAAGTTTATAATGGATGTTAAATGACTAAAAGAAAAATGGTTTTGTTTTAAAACTTGGACCCTGGGTCAGGATTTAGACAGTGAACAATTCCAAAAAATTTATTTTATTCATAATACTATTTTAGTAATAAGTCTCTGTAGATAGCCTCCTATAAATTTTGAGATCAGTGGGCCAAGTGTTATGCCCATCATCAAAAGCACTGCTCAAAATGTTGTAACACAGTAAGGCAAGACTTAAAGTAATATGTGTTGTGTTGTTGGTGAAACCTGGAAACAAATATTTAATTAATATTAGACTATGTCCTGCTAGAGAATCTAAGTGGAATATTGAGGAAGAGGCCCATTTCTGGGAAGTATGGGTCACTTAGCTCAGAATCAAAACCCCAGAGCATTTAATTCCATCAGTGATTTTGACTTTAACTAAGCCTCCTGAAAATGTGCCTATTGTTTCTTTATTAGAATACAGACATGTTGTTCATGTGCTATCATAAAGAAATTTTTTTATAGAGTAGGAATAATATTAATACAGGAAATTGTCAATAACTGCAAAATACTTAGTATCAATTATTCAGTTTTATTTGTGACTGCTTGTTTGAAACTTTAAAGAAGAGAAAAGACTTTCACAGTTTCATTCAGGTGTGTGTACCAAGGCAACTATGGACAGACAGAGTTTCTTAAATATAGAAAAATAGAAATTAATCTTTTCAAGGGAATGTAAGGAATAATATTCAAGAACCTATCCAGGGTGGCCTGGGTGGCTTAGTCAGTTAAACACATCTGACTCTTGGTTTCTGCTAGGTCATGATCTCAGGTTCATGGGATCAAGCCCTTGTCAAGCCAACCCTTCAACCCCACCTTGAACCCCACATCAGCCTCCATGCTCAGGGGGGAGTCTGCTTCTCTCCCTCTGCCCATGCCCCTGCTCACACAGCCTCTCTCTTTCCAAATTACACAAATAAATCTTTTAAAAACATGCAGTTTTAAGAGGACTTGCTCTATACTGTATGAGCAATTCTTAACAAATATGTAGGTAACACTTTCCTTATGCTCTCTGAGCTCTATTTCTTTTTCTTTTATTTTTCTTTCTTTTTTTTTAAGCTCTGTTTCTGATGGAATGTACATATTCACCATGTAGATGGCTTCAAGGGTTCTGATCCTAACATTATGATTTTCCAGTTCAGCAGAAAAATTACCCATTGTTTTGTTTGAAAATCCTGGGAGTCAAAAGAAAAACATTAGTCTTGTATATAGCTGAACAAAGAAGGCATATTTAGAAATGCTATTATTGTTTTTGGGGGAAAAAAACCTTTGAAAACTGATGAAGTTTTGAGGACCCTCTCAAGAGGACTCTATCCTGTTCATGAAATAGTAGATGCTAAAGCAATAAAGCCATTGGTTAATGCTTGGTTTTTAGGACCTATAGGGAAGGCATCATTCTATGCTTCTTCCAAATAAATAAAAACTGATTCTCATTGAGCATTTTCACTGTCACTAGTATCAATTCTGCATCTCCAAACTGAAACAGTGATCAGTATTTAATTATCAGAGTAGTCAAAATTTGTCATCTAAAACCTTCATACAACTTAATTACTTTTTCTATTATCCTTCTTGCTGTAAAGAGGATTACAGTAATGATTCAAACCAACATTTTTATCTCACATTTCCTAGCAGACGAGATTTTCAAGCCCTTACTTTCTTTTCCATTTCATCAATCCATGCAGGATTTCTCACAAGAGTGCTGTGGACCCCTTATACAGGAGCACCCCACGGTGTTTAAATGTCAGTCACAGCCCCAGGAGCACAAATACAATTAACCCCACATGCTGCTCAACACTGGTTGAGACCCTCTGCTGTAGTTCCTGGAACCCCCCCAAGGCAGATCCAAAGTTACCTTCTCTTCTGTAGCTCTTTCTTCCCTCCTTGTTCCTCTGTTAATTCCAGTGGAATTAACTGTCATCTTCCTTGCCACACTGCAGGTATGTTAATTCGTTCCTTCTCTCTCTCTCTCTCTCTCTCTCTCTCTCCCATTTTTTCTCCCTTTCCCTATCTCTCTTTGTGTCTTCTTCCCTCCTTCTCAGTCACTTATCTCTCCCTCACTAAACTATCTCTAGTCTCTGAGCCAATGGAGGACAAGAATAGTGTGGTGTTCACCTTTGTTTCTGCAGCACACACCAAAGTGTCTGACACAGAGTAGACATTCAATAAATGTTGCTGAATTGAATCAAATTGCTCTGCTTTATAAAGGCCTGCAGGTTTTTCCAATCCAGAAGTATTTTAATCATGCCAGTTGACATCCATCTAATTGCAACTCCAAAGTCAGACCTGGCAGGCACCAGAATAACTTGCAGAACTTTTAAAAATACAGCTTCAAGGGCCCCACTCCATATCTACTAAATCAGAGTACGCTGTAGAGGAGACTAAGAAATAGTATTTTGAAAAAGTTCTACAAAAAAAATGATATTTGGAAAAATGCCAATCTTCTCCTACACCATGGCCTTTGGTAGAACCTTTTTAATTTCTTTGCACTATTAGGAAAATGAGGAACTCCTCTTTAGGAAGAGCTTAGGCCTTCTTCTATTTCACAGACCACTGTGCAGGAAATAGGGTGACTTGAAAAGCATTTACAAAACAAATGCATTGAGCTATCATACATTTTGACTGCTTCGAATAATAAAAGTATACTAAAAACCTGCTATGGAGAAACCAACTTAAATTATTCAAGTATATTGTGAAAATGCTTGGTAAAGATAAAAATTCTAAAATATATTTTCTCCTTTTCCATGAATATGTTTAGAGGTAAGCACACTTTTAATAATTCAGATGCTTGGCAGCCATTTCTAGTTACATTTATGTTTGAAATTTTTTTTTGCATAGCCACTTACACATTGTTTGTTTTTTTTTACTGTGTCAAATAGAACTTTCAATGCCAATGTGGGCCATAGAATTTGCATTTGAGCATGGACTCGTAGAAACCTGAGTCACCCTTTCCTTTCTTCCACGTTGGAAGATATCACTACTCCTTCAGTCAAGATACCTCTAGAGTAAAAATCTTTAAAAATGGGGGGAGTACCTGGGTGGCTCAATCAGTTAAGTGTCTGCCTTTGGCTCAGGTCATGATCCCAGGATCATGGGATTGAGTCCAGTTTCCTACTCAGTGGGGATCCTGCTTCTCTCTCTCCCTCTGCTCTTCCTCCCCTATATGACCCTTCTCTCTCTCTCTTTTTCTCTCTCTCAAATAAATACATAAAATCTTAAAAAAAAAAAATAAAAAGAAGAAGATACCTCTAAGGTAATCATGTTTTTGTCTAGTTATTGAGGCTTCTCTCTTTGTTTTGAGCCAAAACCTAAATATGACCATTTTACCACCTTTGAGCCCAGACCTATGAGAGAATAATGAAGAGTGAAAGTGATGGGCACTTTAATGAGAAATGACTTTGCTTTCCCCTGGGTGTGTTAGACAGAGGGGGAAATACATTTACTGGAGATTGTCTAGACTTCTTTGCAACATAAGTGAAGGGAGAAGATAAAGCACCCTCCCTCTCCCCCACTAAAAGTAAACAGTCAATGTCTTTCCAATTCAGGAGAAGATATTACCACAGAAAGGAGAATGAGGCAGGGTATCTGTGAACCTCAATGACAGCAGTAAATCAGCCTTTCTTGGGGAGTAGGAGGTGAAAAAACTGAATGAAGACCTCTTCCGAGGTGAGGAGAAAAGCTTCTAGCTCCACTCTCCTCTAGAGGCCCAAGGCTACTCACAAAATGACAGGCCTCTTTCATATGCTGCATATATAGAATAAAGGCCTATCAAATGAGGAAAGGCAAATACTATTCAGAGCTCGTTACAGCAAGAGAGTCAGTCAGCATAACTGAAGAGACTTGAAGGCAGGAAGAAGGATGGGAAAGCTTTATAGTGGAAAATAGGGATGGCTTCAGGTATGCTCTGATTGGAGGCTCTAGGTATAAGGACCCTAAGGCTAATTAGAAGAGGAACACTTTCTGTGATTGGTTAGAGATGGATATTTGGCTCTCTCTTGTAAGACCTAACCTGGAAGCAGGAACAATAATTAGAAAAGCTGTCAGTTATTAGTCAAGTCCTGATCATTTTGGTCTGATTACTACAAAAGTTACAGTTTGACTTCTTGAATTCTTACTAGAGAAAGCAGTCTGATTTCCTGTAGATTTGACTTGGCTTCCAGGACTGGCTATTAAAAATAAGAGGTTGGGAAAACTGCGGCAGTTTGGGGTCAGACTTCTATTTTGATACATGGTTGGCCATTATCTGTTCGTATATTCAGTCTGCACTTAAAATCTTGCTACCACTCAAAGAGTGTTGGGGATCAACTGTGAGTTTGTTAAAAATGCAGAATATCAAACTCCTCCCCAGATCTTCAGTGATTCTTATGCAAAGTAACACTTGAGAAACAACTGAGCCGTAATTTGGTACTATCTCCATTTCAAAGACAAGGAAATGAAGGAGTTAGAGGGCTTTAGTGACTGACCCAAGAATGTAGGTGGCAGAGCTAGGATATGAACCCAGTTGATTGTCAGCCTCTGCCATTTGTACTCAACCTGAATGTAATCACTAACTATTCTCAACAGATGAAGAACTAATAAGTACCATGAGGTGACATAGTACTGTATTCCAGGTGGGAACCAAGATAAATTCTTCCTAACAGGAAGCACGGGGCAATGAAATGAAGTGTTCCTGCAGACTTTTTGGTGAAGTCTCATTCAGGAACATCAAGGTTAGTGAGTATTAGGTCCTCAAGGCAAGGACATTCCTGTTGTTAGAGAAAATTCTCAGAGGCCCCTCACTAGAGCAGACTATTGAGCTTTGACATGGGACATTTCTTTCTTTTTATAGGAAATAAATGGAATTTTAATATATCATCATTATTGTTAAACAAGACATATCCCTTCCCAGAAAATACGATTATACAGATTGCAACAATGGTAGAATTGTACATTGTGCACAAGATTCTTGAACTCCTTCTTTGTCCAGAAATAATGTTTTTTAGCTTTTTTGCTCTATATTTTAAGGCATAAAGAAAGACTTGCCAGAGATGTCCCAAAGAGTTAGAAAGTTGTGATTATATCTTACCATTGAAACTTCCTCAAATACAATTAGAAAGTTATAAAAGTGTGTCATAAGAAAACCAATAGTTTGTGCATCTAGTGAGGTTATAATAGGTATGGAAACATATACTTGCCTCTGAAATAGTGACTTGGTCATGTCCAAAAAACTTGACTGTGGGTTGTGGGCCGACCTCTCCAGTTTCCATGGCCAGGTGAGTTAAAGCAGCTCCTAGAATCACCACAGGTGATTGTTAATGATTAATTAGCTAAGATTAATGTCATTTGAAGTTTAAAATGAAAGTCGGGGTCATTGTAGGTAGGTTTCATTCTTGCTTCTGTTTCTTTTTGCATTTTCTACCTATAGTTAGGCTAGAAATGCCATCGATAAGTACTTTATTTTTTTTAAATAAACTATTAACATCTTTTTAGAAAAAATGTGTGATGAGAAAAGACTTTTTCTCTAGATTTTTGTGTAACCACATTTAGGAATGCATTTATAACCAAAGCATGACCCTTCACCTGGTGGCAACCCTCAAAGCAGTAGGTATAAAGACTACAGAAATAAGTAATGTAAAAGGGAGTGATCGCAAAATCCATTAGATGATAGCAAATGCCAACTTTGTTATTCTTTACTACAAAATATACTCAAAGATACTTTAAACATTTTAGTTTTTATTTAATCCCAGTAGGCAAAAAACAAAATTTGATTTTGGATAAATAAAGATCCAGATGAACTTAGGTGAATGGTCTATTTGATAAAGAAACACAGCATAGTCTATTAAGTAAACTTTTATAACAAAATTGGAATGCAGTTTAATTGTTATACCCATTTTAAGACACAATCCACCAATAAGAGTTAAAGAAGGAAAATAAGTGTTCTAATATATAAATATAAATATTTTTTTTTCCTGAATACAGTTTTAGGTTTTCATTCTTTTTCCAAAGGATGTGCAGTCTCATTCTTATAGGACAAGACATTAAGAACAAGAAAGCCATTTACTTCCTTTTGAAATTCAAGACCTTACCTAGGACATTGTGTTGTTGTTCATGTTTTATTTGTATAGAAGGCTCAACACAGTGAGGTTGTATCAACTTTGCAGGTTGTTTTTCATGCATCAAAATACTAAACTATAGAGATAACAGACACCTTAAGGGTCAACAAAGTAGAAAAAATTCTCTCAGTCATGTCTTTCCAAAATCTATGAGAGATGTTCATGGAATCCCAGGCTTATGTGGAACTTGGTTTGAAAGTGACAAATCAGGGATGCCTGGGTGGCTCAGTTGGTTAAGCGGCTGCCTTCGGCTCAGGTCATGATCCCATCGTCCTGGGATTGAGTCCCATATCAGGTTCCTTGCTCGGCGGGGAACCTGCTTCTCCCTCTGTCTCTGCCTGCCTCTCTGCCTACTTGTGATCTCTCTCTCTCTGACAAATAAATAAATAAAATCTTAAAAAAAAAAAAGAAAGTGACAAATCAGTGTGGCAGCTGAAATCATTGAGTCCCTTTAATTTATAACTCTTTTTGTTACATGCAAAAATACCTGCAGTATTCTTTTAAAAATTTACATACCTCCAAAACATTATAATCCAAGTATTTAATATTTTTGTATTTTAATGTCTTTTTAAAAGTTAAATACACACACACACACACACACACACACACACACACAAACATACGAACAAGACTATTGATAAAATACTTTTCCAAAGCAGACGGAACAGTAGTGAAATTATAACACAAGACACACAGACAGCCAGAGAGAAAAGCCTTAGATCCTGGAATCTCAAATGGGACCAAACGAAAGTTATGGCCACACTCATTCCTGATTGGAAATGTTTATTATTAAAGGGGAAGAAAGTGCATATAAATATAGCACAGACATCGTTTAGCATTTAAGTTCCCCAAAATGACAGAAAGTATTTTAATTACAAACTCAGTATCCATCGCTTGCATTCATTAAAGAAGCCAAACTGCAATGTTATTTTTTTCTTTATGAAATTTTCCTTTCAGTATTCAAACCCAGAGAAGGCATCATATTTCCACTTTGACTGCAAATTCAGTAGTGCTGAGGGATACTTAATAGGTGCTTGTGGTGGTTTCAGGGTAAATTCAAAGAAAGTTGAAGTCTTGGATGAATCACAAAGCCAACATCTTTGAGTACAATGGAAAATGCTGTACATATGGTATCCATTTTTCCTATTGAGAGGATAGCTATCCTAAAGTTCAGGAGCAGAGGAAATAAATGGATATGCTGTTGGTTGGTTTGTGTCTATACAGCAATAATTCATTTGTACATCACTTAAAATAATGTCTGGTCTTCTAAGCAACAGGTGTATAGTAAATGGGGCTAAAAAGTTGTTAAGAATCTAGGTCTGATTTGGAGAATATATGCTTTACAATAGTTGTATTCCTTTCTATTTCTCATAATAAAGTGATAAGGATTTTTTTGGAAGGTTTTAAGCCAGAACTTCTCATTGCTACATTTAAAATTTAACCAGATCCACAGATGTTATTGGTTCTTGATGGAATAAACTAAATATAGATTATGAAAAATCAAGTGCAATTGCTTCAGGTGATACAAATTCTCTTTTTTAAACCTATTTCTCAAGAACACTCCTGTTAAACTAATAGGTAACAAGATAAAGAGGGAGAAACACTGAACAGAGTCGGGTGTCTCAGGTCCTTGTTACTAAGAATTTATGTATTTCAGGCATGTACCTCACTTCAAATTACAACCTCGGGAAATTATAATGTTACTGTTTAATCTCCAAAATCTCTTCCAGTGCTAATGTTTTATAACCATATTAATTTTTTGGATGTTTAATCTTTACCATAATAACAAAATTAACAGCAACAATATCAGTAATAGCAACAATAATAAAATGAGAGAGGCACTGGGGAATACTTAGAAGAACGCAATGGGAGTCAGGCAACCTACATTCTGATTACTTCTCTCTCAGTAAATTGTGAAATGACTTAGAATGAGATGCTTCTCTGGGTCTTAGTTTCTTTTTCTTTTTTCTCTGCTAGGACAAGTAAAATGTGTTCCCAACCAAATTCTACATAACTCCAGGATTTCACATATGTGCTGCATGCAAAACCACACATATACACACACATACCTTTATAAATGTAATAGTTGAAAAGAAAAACAAAGCAATATATTTGCTTACATATGTATTTTTTCCTAATCAATACCAGAGCCTATCAACTTATTGATTAGTACTGCCTACGTTATCTTGTTTCATATTGTCTCCAAAAGAAAGCATGCCATTTCTATTTAATCAAAGAACATCCTGAAATTTTCAGCAATTTGGCTCTAAGTATATGTTCCTACAAATACTTTTATAATGAGCCATGTGGAAAGGAATTGTGCAATTTCAAATATTCATTTGGTCACAAGTGTCTCTTTGTTTTTACTGACTTTACAGAAATTGAAGATATAAATTAAAGTGATACTAATAATATTGCTTTTTATTTTATGTATTAAAATTTTCTGGAAAATGTTATGTGACTAAAAGATTAATATTTTTAAGCTTGAGTGTCTTGAACAGATGATTCTATAAGTTCTCTTTTACTTCCAATCTTGAACAATTTTAAACAATTGGCCAGAGAAGAGATCTAAAAGTTATCTTAAATTAG
Source organism: Lutra lutra (assembly GCF_902655055.1). Classification (NCBI taxonomy): domain Eukaryota; kingdom Metazoa; phylum Chordata; class Mammalia; order Carnivora; family Mustelidae; genus Lutra; species Lutra lutra. Next base: position 105,311,101 of record NC_062283.1, read on the forward strand.
ACACAGAAAAGGCAATGTTTATATTCCCTGTCAAAGGTAGTTGCCTGCTGAGTTTCTTGTAAAGCAGCTCTCGATCTAGAGAAATGTCTTTCTAATCTTGGAAAAGTCCTGACAAGAATCCAAAGTCTTTATTGATAAAGGATCCTTTTCAATCCATAATGAAAATTCTGTTCATTCCAAAGTGAGCGAGTGGTCTTTTCTAGTGGAGAGACTAGAAGTCAGCCTTTATGTGGGGAAGAAACATCCTCATCATGCCAAGGATATCAGTGGGACCAATTCCTTTAGAATAGCAGAAAGTGGCATATGCTTTCCTATGCTATTGCTCCAGTGGGGAGAAATGGAATGATCTTTGTTTCTTTAAGCTCAATGAAATATTCGTGTATAATTGATGTAAGGTTTTGTGCACACTGTACTTTGGCAAATTATATTAATGATTTTGGACTTCCTTGTCTATTGACTGGGCAAATTCCTATGAAATGAGAGATAAGAGTTCGAGCAGAATGGAAATGGAAGTGAGGGGAAAGATAATAAGTTCTCTTATTTTTAGAGCAATGTAAATGACAAGCTTCTGGGTTAATACTCAATTCTCCTTTGGATTGGTTCAATCCTAGAAATTTGTGAATGAAGACACTTGTTTGCTTTACCCTTATTAAACAATTCATTTTCTTCTTTTCATATTTCATTATTTCTAAGAGTATCTCTTATTATGCCTTTATGCATCTATCCATCTATGACTTTTGGAATACTACCTTCTTTTCAAAGCTCAACTCAAATGCCACCCCCCTGTTGATAGGTTGTTTTAATTCCCCTACAGATGTAATTTTTCTCTCTTTTATAAAACGAGTCAATGCTCTAGTAGTGATATTAATATGTCTTTAATGCTTTATAACTACCATTTCAGGACAAAATAGAAGTGCCGTCTAAAGCTAATAATTTTAAAAAGATAAAAAATAAAAGCTAATAATTTATTTTCTTGTAAAAGGTAAGAAACTATAACATAGGTAGTGAAAACAAAAGAGTGAAAAATACATTTATATATCCAAAGATTGGAATATTGAAGAGAGAACAAAAGAGTGAATGAAGACAAAGAATAATTGGATAAACTAAATAAAAAATTTCAGTTCCAAAAAATTTGTAAAATGGCCATATTTCTGAAAGAGTACATGGTTAAGAGTACATCAGAAGGTCTCCCACAAGGAGCAGGGAGTTGTGTGCTTTTGTAGCAAGGTAGTGACTGCAGTTGGCAAGGAACACCTACCCCTGTGACTAGCTTCCCTCACACCCACTGCAGGGAGCTGTGCTTGTTTCTCCCCTAAGTAGACCTAGGAACCTCCCCCTCTCCACCAACACCCACCCCGCCCTGCCTGGGAACAATTAACACCATAGGAGTCCTATACAATAAAGGAAAAGGAAATGAATGAATGAGGCAATGACAAAAATGCTCCTTATTCCTAGTATTTTAGTTTAGAAAGAGTTCATGAAGTTTTCTAATGTTCATTTTGAACCGTCTAATGAAATACTTCATTTTTAAAAGTTATTTGTTACTCCGTGTCTGATCTAAAACATACCTTCACATCTGCTACCCTGTAAGTAGCTTTATAAGAAGTTGTTTTTCTGGTTTCTCTGAGATTAAGTTTCTGAGGATGATTTCTGTCTCCAATCCATTCCTATAAATATGCAACTGCAGTCAGGCATTGCACATTTATGTCTGAGAGCAGGTGGAGGCAAAGTAAACCTGATGAGCTTCAGGCCCCTTTTATTCAGTCTGTTTTGTTTGCTTCTTGGTATCCAGATTACCCTGAGTGACAAGATTCAAGATGAAGTTTTCACTGAAGTTCTCATATGATTTTCTTCTCAGACTTGAAAGCAAAAGCATAGCAACATGAAGAAAATAGTAGGTACTGACCATGATTCTATCAACACCCTTCTTGTTTACACGTAAATGGGGGGGAAAAAGAGGCAAATCACCCTTCTGATCTTGCCTTATTGAATGTAGCTATTCCAGGAAAGGTTGGGAGGAGGTGAATAAACACTTCTTCAAAATCTACAGAGGCAATCAGTGCAGAAAAGCTGCATCAAACATTATGTGGTCATTTTCCTCTTAATATCTTCTGCTTCCCAAGCTCACTGCTGGCATTAGAGTGGCATATGGCTTGAATACCAATGTGCCCCTTGTCCTGGTAAGGCTGACAGTGTAATAGCAAGGATAATGGTTTGCCATTCCAGCTGATAGATGTTGTTAACCCCAAAGCAAATTGCACGGTCCATCTTGCTGTGAGTTATTACAGAGAAGTTTGACACTCAACCCCAAAGCAAACTGTAGCTCTGTCCTATGATTGACTTATTTTTTGCTGTTGTTGAAGTTTGGAATTCAACACTATTCTATTTTTTTCCTCTCCTTTTCTCTATTTCCCAGTATCTAATAATTTGTGTTATCTACAGTAGTCCACAAAGCATACTTCGAATGCTTCATGCACATGCCCCCCCAAAACTCACATTGACATTTGCCCTACTAACTGGTTCTGAGTCCAAGAGATACCTGAGAAATGTAAAAACTAAAGTTTCATTTTTGCCTAAACCAGTTGTTGTTTTCAGTGTGAAGTCTGTGAACTAAGTGCGTGGGCTTCACCTAGATTTCCCAAATTCAGTCCTGGACTTACTAAATTGAAATCCTGGGGGCGCCTGGGTGGCTCAGTGGTTTAAAGCCTCTGCCTTCGGCTCAGGTCATGATCTCAGAATCCTGGGATCAAGGCCCGCATCGGGCTCTCTGCTCAGCAGGGAGCCTGCTTCCCCTCTCTCTCTGCCTGCCTCTCTGCCTACTTGTGATCTCTGTCTGTCAAATAAATAAATAATAATAAAAAAAAAAACTTAAAAAAAAAATGAAATCCTGAAGGGGGTGCTGTGAAATCTACAGATTTTAGTAAGTCAATTTCATTATGTGATTCTTCCATGAACTACATTATCAGAGACATTGGAAGATGGAAACATAAAATCTTCATTCTCTGTTTGCTCTCATGCTTCCTTATGAAACTAACCAAGGTCGCATGGACAGCATCAACTCTCACAATCTCCTGCTGCCTGAAGTTCAGTCAACAGATGACTCCACCAGCACTCACAATCCCACCCCCACCCCCATCCTGTTGCTAGCTGCTGAAAATATACTCTTACCTGACTCTGGCCAGGAGCTATTGTGACTGAAAACTGTTCAGTCCTGTAGTAAAGATAAGTGATGTCCCCTACTCCCTCCCTAGTCCCTGGAAGAATGGATCACAGGTGACTCACAAGCTGTTTGACCATTTTCCTTTCTATTGGCCCAGTTCAGACATCAAATTGCAGCTTGCCTGACTCCTATAAAGTGAGGCAGAGGTTGGAGTTTGAGAAGTCCTGGTAAACAATGGAAAATGTCCCTCAGGTTAACAGGTTACCCTTTTTGTTAAAAGTCACAATTCCCCTCTTGTTTAAATTATAGGTCATTGAGATTATTGCTCATGCTTTCAATAAACCCAGTAAAAGGAAACATAAACTCACATGCTCTAGTGGGTGGGAGAAAATTACTAAAATAATAAGATGAAATGAGCAGAGGTTAAGGGAGGAGGCTCGTGATTTTTAATAGAAACCACTTATGGCTTAAAGGATCCATTATGTTAGCTGTTTTTTTCAATTTTAGAACAGTATAGCTGAAAGAGTTTCTTAGATAATTAAATGAGTTTCTTCTGTGACTTCTACGCTCTCTTTAAAGATCTCAGAATTCATGAAGCTCATATTAAAAAGCATCCCATTTCAATATTTTGATTATTTTGCTAAAAGGTTCTTTCTTAATTTGAGTCAAATTCTTTCTAGGTTTCATAGCTGGTTCTGGATACAGTTTAAGGTGCATTACTCTCGATGCTGGTCCTGGACCTACTGGATAAATCCTTCATGTAGTTGAACACAATGTTCATGCCCATATCCTTAGATACAGCAAACATTCCTTACTGGTGACGTTTTCAAGTTCCCTGGAATCCTCGCTGTGTTTGCCTCTGGAAAAATGCATGTTTACCCCCGTCTCTTAGAATGTGATCTTCTGAATTGAACATAATGCACTAGGCATGACTGGACATGTCCTGGACACTATGTTTTTATAGCACAACCTAAAATTTCATTAGTTAGCTAGTTGGTTATTTTATTGCAATAATCACAATAATATTACATAGAACTTAAAAGTCAGCTAAAACATTTAGGTCTTTCTTTACCACATACCACCTCCACACTGGTATTTAGCCCAACCTCCCATATCTGTACTGGTTCTTTTAATTTTTTTAAATGAAATGTGTAACTAAATGCATTTACTGATAGAATTTAATCTGTCTTGAATAATTCAGCTCACAGAATGATGATTCTTTTTTTCAGTATTTAAACTTTCCTTCCAGGCATCATACCTCAAAGGTAATAGACATATTAGTTGGGGGGAAAGTATTATGGGAAGTAAATGTTATTGACACATTTTCAGATTTTAAAAATATTCACAAGCTCTATTTATTACAAGTGATAAACCAAGGTATTATTTACCAAATCACTTCTACTTATTTAAATATATATATGGAAATATATATATTAGAGATATATATCATATATATTATATATGGAAATATATGTTTATTTATATAAAGTTTTTATATATTTATAAATATATATTTATATGTAAAATAATTTATATATCATAGATATTCTGTGATCTTATTCCTTTCCATGATATATATGACAGATATATATATCATACATGAATCTCTTTCAGTTTCGCTTTCTTACAGGGCCAGTGGCACAATGGATAACACGTCTGACTACGGATCAGAAGATTCCAGTTTAGCTTTCTGTCTTATGTCAGAGAGTATTTATATAATCCCATTTAAGTCCATCACAATTCAATAGTTACTGAATGCTTAAAACTAATGTATTTAACAAATATTTATTCAACTGCTAACATAGTAACAAGTATAGGTGCTAAGTATATACTGGTGAATAAAATAGTCATGGTATCTGGTCTCATGCACATAAGTTTCAGTTTAGTGCTGAAGACAGAAAACCAACATGTATGCAAGGAAATACATACACAATTACAATGTGTGATAAGCCTGACAATGGAGAAAAAAACCAACAACAGAAAAACAGGTTGGATGACCTACTTTAGTAAGGTGGTCTATATAGCTTTTTTAAACCAACCCTATACAAAGGATTCATTACCAATAAAAAAAAAATCAATTCCATGTATGCCATAGTTTATAATGGCTATTTGAATCTATGCATCTGTTCAAAGTTTTTTGTGGCTATTTGGGTAAGCCTTAAAACACCATTATTATATAGTTTTGAGACAATGTATTTGATCTGAGATATGGAAAAAATGATGGTTGAAATAATTCTACTGCCTTAAATAGGGTTCTGAGTTTTCAGTTTTTCTGTGGGATCCTTAGGAACAAATCCCGTAATTCATAATTGTAACCTTTCTGGTTTGTCATACATTTATAGGTATTGCCAAATGATATCAATTTAGGAAACACACTACAAAGTCTTGAAAACAGAGCTATGCAATTATGTGATCATAGTTACATTCCTTGATGGTATTAGGTTTGCTAGGAATTTCTAGGCTGTGAGTAGTAGCAGTTTTCTGGTATTTCTTAAAGCCATCATTTGGCTGCCTCTTGCAGAGTTTTTTCCCAATAAAATAAGATTAAAGAAATAGTATTAGTTAACCTCCTCTATTTTTATTAATGAAAAGAAATGTACTGTATCTGATCAGTTTGCTACCGTGAAGGAAGAAGTGCTTATTCTGAATTTATTTTACCTAATCAATAGCAGACTTTAGGAAAAACAATGACTTAGATGATATCCAGGAATTGGTGACCTGGTGGAAGAGAAACTAACCAGAATCCAGGGAAGTAAGCAAACAGTCAAAGCTCAGGACTGCAACAATAACGCCACATCAGAGAGCTTGTCTGAACAGTGATATAGAAGATTCAAACTATAATAGGGATGAGGAATTTGTCTAATTCTTGGAATAATGGAAGGGGTAAATCTTTAGAAATGAATGGAAAGATACAGGAGTTATTGGATACATAGCAAGTTCCAAGTCATTCTAAGAGTCCCTTAAAAACATGAAGGTTGGGGCACCTGGGTGGCTCAGTGGGTTAAGCCTCTGCCTTCGGCTCAGGTCATGATTCCGGGGTTCTGGGATAGAGCCCCGCATTGGGCTCTCTGCTCGGCAGGGAGTCTGCTTCTCTCTCTCTCTCTGCCTGCCTCTCTGCCTACTTGTGATCTCTGTCTGTCAAATAAATAAATAAAATCTAACAAAACAAAACAAAACAAAAAACATGAAGGTTAAGAAGTGAATCAGGCCCAACCTACAGAAAATGAGCCTAGTGATAAAATAGGTCCCGAGCTGGTAAGTAGAATTTAAGACTAGTCTCCTCTACTTCCTCAATAACTTCTTGTGCCTTGGCACAGGAAGAGAAATTTTTGGTAAGGAAGACCCACCCAGAAGTTAGCCAGGTAAACTGCCTAACCAAGTAGCTCTTTTCCTCTTTAAATGTCCAGTAAAATGTTGGTATGGACTACACAGCTGCAGACCATGTTCAAGCCTATGGGAAAGTTGCATTCATGGTAGAAACAGTTAGGAGAACTCCTAAGTTTTAGGGAAATGGGTTGAGCAGTGAAGCTCAGGGGAAAGACCAAAAGTCTGATAAGTTTGAACAAAGGTATAGCAGAATCAGTCCATGAACTGGCTTTAGGGACAAGTGGAGGGAAAAGGGGACAGGTAGGGGCCAAAGTGGCAGGAGAGATATGATCTGGGCTAGTGAAGGAATAGATAATTCCAGAACTACAGGAGAAAATTAATTAAGGACTGAATTTTAAGTTTCCTCCCTTGAGGACTCCTTTCTGGGTAGGAAACACAATTATCAGGATTGACTGGACCCCAGTTCTTGGTGATTAAATGTTGAGGAATTAAATGGGAGGGAGCTAGGTATACAGATGGAGACAGGGCATCATTTAAGTCAGAAGGGAGAAGCTCCATTAAGTTGGCACCCAGAGAGGCCTGGCCATCCACAGTAGTATTTAAAAAGCCTTCCCCACTGGAAAAGTTTGTGGAGACAAACTGCCTTCATAGTGCAGACATAACTAAATGCAAAAGCTTTCTGATGCGGAGTTGAGAGAGATCAAGAACTAATAGTTCAGAGGGTCATGGGGTAGTAACAAGCAGACTGCATCTTAACCTATGGTGCTGGGAGGGCTTTTGATTTGCTGAACTATGACTTCATTATTGCCTCACAGAGAGGGGCAAGTAGCCCCAGTTAGCTCATTTATTAATGGCACCCTCTAGAACAAGCTGGCTGGGAGCAAAGGCTGACAGTGACGATAAGCCATGAGTTATGATGTGGCTGAATTTTCAGGAACTTGACATTTGTGCAGAACTAACATCTGCATCATTTCCCACTCTTTCCTAATGTGCTGAACATATGCACCTTGATAACTTGGTGGCAGTGGGAAATGCCAAAATGCAAGTGAAGCAGAGGTTTTAATTGCCATCTTGATAAAAGCAGGCAGATCAATGAATCACAGGGATTATGACAGGAATCACAATTACTCCCATACTTTGGGCTGAAGCATCATGTTCTAATCAATGAGGATATCCTCTTCCAATGATACAGGTACATGGTAAGGTAAGGGAGGAATGGGCAACAGGAAAGATCCGCTGGTTCAATCCAAACACTCAAGGAAGGCATTCATAGAGAAGTTGCAATTGGATCGCCATCACATCCAGGAAGATAAAAACAAGCTTAGAATAACAAAACCATGGCAGGGTACCTGAATGGCTTAGTTGGTTAAGCATCTGCCTTTGGCTCAGGTCATTATCTCTGGGTTCTGGGATCAAGCCCTGTGTTAGGCTCACTCCTCAGCAGGGAATCTGCTTTTCTCCCTCTCCCTCTGCCCCTCCTCCCTGCTCATTCTCTCTCTCTCTTCCTCATATAAATAAATAAAACCTTAAAAAAAAACAAAATCATGGCTTTTCTACAAATTCTTCCATATCCATGTCCATATAACCAAGTGAAGAATTTAGAAAATTCCGGATTTTCAGAATTGCGTATCAAACTACAGCTGGTAGAACTATAGAGCTCATAAGTCCACCTAAATATGTGCTGGCTGGGTTAGTGTTGCAGAACAAATGTTTATCAAGTGTTTCCATCAATAGTATTCTTTCATACCCCATTTATCTTTCATGAGATGCCATGGCTGACTTAGAGTTCTACTGATTTTATACCTTAAAAAAGCATACTCAGCACATGGATTCTTCTAGACATAAAACAACTTTGTAAATAATAAAATTCTATACATTTCAGATTTAAATCCTTATGGTATTGATTTGGAAGAACCGTTAAGTTCAGACTGATATCATAGCACTCTCCACTCTAGAAAACAGTGTGGAGATTCCTCAATAAGTTAAAAATAGAGCTACCCTATGACCCAGCAATTGCACTACTAGATATTTATCCCAAAGATACAAATGTAGTGAGCCAAAGGAGCACCTGCACCCCAATGTTTATAACAGCAATGTCCACAATAGCCAAACTATGGAAAAAGCCCAGATGTCCATCAACAGATAAAGAAAATGTGATATATATAGGTATAGACATAGATATATATGGATAAAGAAGATGTGAGATATATATATGAATATGACTATTACTCAGCCACCAAAAAAGAAAAAAATGAAATCTTACCATTTACAGTGATGTAGATGGAACTGGAGAGTATTATGGTGAGGGAAATAAGTCAATCAGAGAAAGAAAATTATCATATGGTTTCACTCCTTTGAGGAATATAAGAAACAGAGAAGAGAATTATAGGGAAGGAAGGGGAAATGGAATGGGAAGAAATCAGAAAGAGAGAGACAAACCATGAGAGACTTTTAACTATGGAAAAGAAACTGAGGGTTGCTGGAAGGGTCGGGAATGGGGAATGAGATAACTGGATGATGGACATTAAGGAGGGCATGTGATGTAATGAGCACTGGGTGTTATTTATAATTCATAAATGATTGAACTCTACTTCTGAAACTAATGATGTACTATATGTTGGCTGATTGGATTTAAATTTTAAAAAGAAAAGAAAAGAGCAAGTCAATTACTTTTATCCAAAAAACAGAAAACAATAAACCAGTTCGTTTTATTTCCCTCCAATGATACTAGTTTTCATTCTATTAAAAGAATTAAAAAAAAACAAACACAAAAATATTTGGGTGAAGGAAAGAGACTATCTTATAATCTTATTGTTCATATCTAACCTTATTGTTGTTCATTTTCTTCACAAGTTAACTGAGGGAACAGCCACATTTACCAGAGTAAATTCAGCTCTGAAGAAAAGGTAACTATGCAGCACAATCAGGTGTCCCCTCATGAACATGATCTGACAGAAATCCACCAAGCATTCTTTATTAGCCAAAAATAAAATCTCTTTTGCTTTTTTCCTTAGGTGAAGAAGTTGTAGTTCCTTAATAAAAACATGCTTTTTTCTTAGAGAGCTCAAAAATTCAGCCAACATAAGTCATAAATCGCAGCTCAAATGATTCCTATATAGTTGGCTAGTTATCAAGCTGTGATTTAAAGGTGCCCATCAGAGCTTGTTCATTTTTTGCCAAGTTAACCCACACATCCATCATGAACCAGGGGTCACTCCATAATGATGAACCATAAAATCATGTCTATATGTTAGTCCTTTTATTCTTCTTCAACATATTATCTAAACCAGACTCTGGTTTCAATCTGTTATTCATCCTCCAGAAATTATTAGTTTAATTTCCAATGGAATCTGTTATTGATTTTTTAATACATTACTATAATTCTTCTAATTTGAAATTTTTACAAAATAATGTATTTTCATTTAAATCTAATTTAATACAAAAACAACTAAAACTAGGATATGTCATGTTAAGTGGTAAATGTACCGTAACTGAAAATTAATCCATCTCCAACTAAGAAACTGAAGTACATGGGCTATTATGCTTCATTGGTTTTATATATGGTTTCAATAGTAACCTTATGTTCTCCAGACTTCCTAAAATGTGTTCAAGATAATGGCATAAGTCCATTTTTTCCTTCGTTTAAGCTTCTCCTTTATTTAAAATCAGGAACAACCAGAAAATCTTTAGATCTCTTCAGTTGAATTACATAAAGATCAAGGCTGTTAATATGAGAGTTTAATAACTGACATCTATATCAATCCATTTTCTAATTAAAATATTGGAGTATGTTATTTGTAGATTTTTAAGTACAGGTTTTCCCCACTATCCAAAAGTAGAACATTACTGTGAAAATTTCAAAGGCAGAAATGGCATAAAGCAAAGAAGCAATTACTATTAATTTATATTGAAAATTTTTTCAACATCCCCAGACTCAAAAAAATGACCTCTCATAGGCTTTTCTGATACCTTAGGGCACATGTTGCTAATGGATATACAAAATAAATCAAGATAAAGCACAGATGCTCATAGACACAGTTCAAACCTATGGCAGCTTGATGCTGAGCTGCTGACTGTAGCTCCAGGGAAGGAGCTTGGGGGCGCCACTCTCACTGCTTGGGTGCACACTGCTTCTATAAATGCTTGCTGACAAACACATGCTGAATGCTATTTTTGTTTTTTTTTTTTCCTCGTAAAAGTGAAAATCTTTGGATTTCTTTCAGTTAGCAAAAATTGGTACTAACATAGGTCTTTCATAAAGTGAACTGGCATACTACAAACTTTCAAAAAGTGGGGGATACTTATACTTGAAGAATGTGGACAAGAATTCCTGGTGGTTTGGGACTGCCCTTAGGAAAATGGAATCTATCCCTAACAGCTGGTTGTTGGGATATCTTACAATTCAATCACTTTTGGCAAGAAGAAATCTCACATTTTCATTACAGTTCAGAGAATTTATTTAAACCATGCCCCCAAAGAAGGCAAGTCATGCCAAAATATTTTCTTTCCTTACCCAGGGGAATAAATTTCAAAATACATAATCAAGGTGTCATAAGAACTTATTTTCTTCTTCATTTTTTCTTTTCAATGCTCATTTTATTCTTCAGAATTATGACTTTAATATGGCCCTATGCCATGCTGCTAGTCATTAGAAATACAAAAGAAAAACAAATACATCTGAATCCAAGCTAAGCACCGTATCTGTCTTTGTCTTATCTACCTCCAGCCTCTGTCTTTTCATCTACTACCAGCTGGCTCTTTTTTTCTCCTCTCCAACTGTATAATATTTGTGGGGTAGTTAAACTTCAGTGTTAAGGCAAAAGTTTCAACTAAAAGGATAGAATCTCTCAACAACAGTTACCACAGTGTGTGGGGAAAATTTTTCCTAGGCTTCTAATATTTCATTTCATGTGAAGGGAGTTTAGTAAAAAAGGAGGGGGAATTGAACCTGAAGTCATAACTTAGAACTTATGGAGCCTTTCTGGACTGTTTCCTGGAAGTCAAGCTGCCAATATAGAGCGCTGTTCCTCTGAGTTATATGGCATCCATGCCATACATATATGGTAGCTCATGTTGGTCAGCACTGCCTGATCCAGCAGATGATATTAGGTGCATATTTGAGGATAAGAACCTAATGCCATCAGGAGCTAAGTCACATTCCCCAATATCGACTTTATTAGTATAAAATTAACTTTTGGTCTCATTTATCAATTGGTAGACAACCTGAAATTAATTCTAATTTCAGGTTGAAAGTAGAATTCATTGAGCCTCCTCAAATTCAATACTTTTCTCCCTCATGCATTACTCACTGACTTTCAACCTCTCCCTACACAATCCCTATTCAGTTTAGAACTAGGAGTCTGGAAACTCTCCTCATTTGTGTTTTGGGAATACCCAATTAATGATTAAATCCTTCAAAGTGAGATTATACTACCCTTCAGTAACAAATTCTCACCCATTGTCCTTCCCTCCCCAAACTCATAAATATCTCAATCATGGTTTTTTTAGGTATAAAATCAATGGAACTCTAAGTCACCCATGGCATCTCATGAAAGAAAAATGGGGTATGAAGGAATACTACTGATGGAAACACTTAATAAGCATTTATTCTGCAGCACTAACCTAGCCAGCACACATTTAGGTGATCTTCTGAGCTCTATAGTTCTACCAGCTGTTGTTTGGTATTAAAATAGCAAGAAACACATGCAGGCAAGTTAAACTTTATTCTTCTTTGGATGTCTCTTTCCTCTTTCTTATTCTACTGAAATATGCCCTACTCCAGAAATAGTATCCAGAATCTATTAACACAACTGTTAGATTAAATAGACCACACCAAAATTGAGAGGGTGGGGCAGAATCATCATCGCTTCTATGATGGGCTTTATAGACATAAACCCATGGAAACTGGAAGAAACTAGAGAGGAATGTTATTGGTATAATACATCTGCCTATTGGTCAGTCAAGATCTGTTTCTCCTGAGTGCCATGCTTAACCTGAGTCAAGATCTGTTTCTCCTGAGTGCCATGCTTAAGTGTCAGGCTTAACCATGACCCTTTAGTCAAGAGGATAGAACTGTAATGTAAGTGACAAGAGAGGTAAGAGAAAATTTCAGCCCTCTGGCTTAGGGAGAATATGGGTGGAGAAGCTGAAAGGAAAAAGAGGGTTAGGGATGAGGCATTACTTAATTTGATTGCTTAATCAGCCCTCAGACTTCAGTCAGACTAAGTGGGGAGTATTAGCTATGTTGAGAGAAACAGTAGGGGAAGCCAACAGGGGTAGGGGATTTTTGGTTTGCTTCAAATGTGTGACACTGCGGGGAGATGGCCCCATAAGCTGCCTCTGCACCAATCTGAAGATAGGTAGGAGGAGGAGTAATAAAGCAAAGTCAAAGATATAGCTAATTAGGGTCTGAATTAATTTTTCTAGGCTCTCTTCAATTCCCTTGTGGCATGCGTGGGACACTAGAATTCTTGTTGTTTCCTGCATAGATGCCCAGAGCCACAAGTTGTATTTTGTATTATTTGCTATTTATCTATTATCTCTATCTTTGATTTTTACTAGTATCTTAGCTCAGTGTCCACATTTTGAACAATTGTCACAAAATTTCTCCCAGAACAGGCAAATCTGGACTTGGTAGTAATTCAACATCTCCCTTCCCATTTCCTCTTCATGTTTTACCAGCAGGCACTTGTCTTGGATATTTATGACAGTACTAAAAAGGAAGGCTCGTCTAACCCAGAGTCCTCCTGGGTTACTCTCTGGTGATTTAGCCACTAACTCTTGTGAGCATGGGTATTTTTGTAGTCTCTACAGAAGATAGGCCCTAGTATGTCTTAAGATTGTTAAACAGTCAGAGGCTAACTAAAAATTTTGGCATTCAAAGCCATTATTCCCTTGAAATCAGCAGGATTAATACAAGTGCCTATAATTTATATGCTACTATCTGAAATCTGATGACTCAGTGAAGGTCCCTGAGATACCAGAAGTCACCTCACTTTACATCTTGAATTAGTAACCAACTGAGAATCACTTGTTAGCAACATCCCTGAGAGTAACATACAAACTAAAGACTGCTAAGAAGAGAATGAGGGATCCTGCAACTTCCTATAAGCAAAGGTTATGCTCCCAAGGGCTCAAAAATGTTACATCTTCTCTTTGTCATATTATTTTTTTTTAAAGATTTTATTTATCTATCTGACAGAGAGACAGAGATCACAAGGAGGCAGAGAGGCAGGCAGAGAGAGAGAGAGAGGGAGAAGTAGGCTCCCTGCTGAGCAGAAAGCCCAATGTGGGGCTCAATCCCAGGACCCTGAGACCATGACCTGAGCCGAAGGCAGAGGCTTAACCCACTGAGCCACCCAGGTGCCCCTGTCATATTATTTTTTCACAAGGATCTTTAATGTACATATATAAATGTCACACTCCTTGCAGCACTTGGCTAACAAATGCCTTGAAAATTCATTGTGAAATCTCACCATCAGGTGATATTCAGTAAAGGCCCTATTATGAATAAAATCTATGGAAACTAAAAACATGAAAAACAAGGAATTTCAATTTTAAAGAAATTATTAAGAAGGGACTTGGATAATTTAAAATACCCATTTCCATATGATTAGTGTTTCACTGGGGACAGGTGGAAATTCTTATAATATCTTGACTATTACAATAGCTTCCTTGGCTAGTGCTTCCATAATTGTCTTCCTCCTGATTGCTTCCAATATGGTGGTCAAAATGTAATTTTAAAAAATAACAGGTCAGATTAAGTTAATATTCTACTCAAAATAACCCTCATGGTTTCCCATCATAGTTAAAATGCCAAATTCTTGCTAGACCTCATACAGGAATTTAGCAAAGTGCCAGGGTATAAAATCAGAAATAAGTTGTATTTATATACACTAAAAATGAGACAGAAGAAAGGGAAATTAAGGAGTCACCCCCATTTGCAATTGCACCAAAAACAGTAAGATACCTAAGAATAAACCTAACCAAAGAGGCAAAGGATCTACACTCAGAAAACTATAGAACACTCATGAAAGAAATTGAAAGAGACACAAGGAAATGGAAAATGTTCCATGTTCATGGACTGGAAGAATAAACTTTGTTAAAATGTGTATGCTACCTAGAGTGATCTATACATTCAAGGCAATCCCTATCAAAATACCATTAACTTTTTTCACAAAGCTGGAACAAATAATCTCAATATTTGTATGAAATGAGAAAAGACCCCAAATAGCCAAAGGGATGTTGAAAAAGAAAACCAAAGCAGATGGCATCACAATTCTGGACTTCAAGCTCTATTTAAAAGCTATAATCAAAACAGTATGGTACTGACACAAAAACAGATACATCGATCAATAGAAAAGAGAGAACCCAGAAATAGACCCTCAACTCTATGGCCAACTAATCTTAAACAAAGCAAGAAAGAATATCCAATGGAAAAAAGACAGTCTCTTCAACAAATGGTGTTGGGAAAATTGGACAGTCACATGCAGAAGAATGAAACTGGACCATTTCCTTACACCACAAACAAACATAAACTCAAAATGGGTGAAAGACCTCAATGTGAGACAGGAATCAATCAAATTCCTAGAGGAGAACACAGGCAGCAACTTCTGTGACCTCAGCCATAGGGACTTCTTGCTAGACATGTCTAAAAAGGCAAGGGAAGCAAAGACAAAATGAATTATTGGAACTTCATCAAGATAAAAAGTTTTTGCACAGCAAACAGTCAAGAAAACCAAAAGACAATTGACAGAATGGGAGAAGATATTTGCAAATGTCTTATCAGATAAAGAGCTAGTATCCAAAATCTATAAAGAACTTATCAAACTCAACACCCAAAGAACAAATGATCCAATCAAGAAATGGGCAGAGGACATGAACAGACATTTCTGCAAAGAAGACATCCAAATGGCCAACAGACACATGAAAAAATACTCAACATCACTCATCATCAGGGAAATACAAATCAAAACCACAATGAGATACCACTTCACACCAGTTAGAATGGCTAAAATCAACAAATCAGGAAATGCCAGATGTTGGTGAGGATATAGAGAAAGGAGAATCCTCTTACACTGTTGATGGGAATGCAAACTGGTACAACCACTCTGGAAAACAGTATGGAAGTTCCTCAAAAGGTTGAAAATAGTGCTATCCTATGACCCAGCAATTGCGTTACCAGGTGTTTACTCTAAAAATACAAATATAGTGATCTGAAGGGGTACCTTCATCCTGATGTTCATAGCAGCAATGTCCACAATAGCCTAAGTAGGAAGGAGCCCAGATATCCATCAGCAGATGAATGGATAAAAAAGATATGTGGGGCATGGTACTGGCATAAAAACTGACACATAGACCAGTGGAACAGAATAGAGAGCCCAGATATGGATCCTCAACTCTATGGTCAGTTAATCTTCGACAAAACAGGAAAAAATATACAG
This sequence comes from Lutra lutra, assembly GCF_902655055.1. Taxonomy (NCBI): domain Eukaryota; kingdom Metazoa; phylum Chordata; class Mammalia; order Carnivora; family Mustelidae; genus Lutra; species Lutra lutra. Next base: position 105,327,031 of record NC_062283.1, read on the forward strand.
TGGAAAAAAGACAGTCTCTTCAATAAATGGTGCTGGGAAAACTGGGCAGCTATATGTAGAAGAATGAAACTCGACCATTCTCTTACACCATACACAAAGATAAACTCAAAATGGATAAAAGACCTCAATGTGAGACAGGAATCCATCAGAATCCTAGAGGAGAATATAGGCAGTAATCTCTTTGATATCACCCACAGCAACTTCTTTCAAGATATGTCTCCAAAGGCAAAGGAAACAAAAGCCAAAATAAACTTTTGGGACTTCATCAAAATCAAAAGCTTCTGCACAGCAAAGGAAACAGTCAAGAAAACAAAGAGGCAACCCACGGAATGGGAGAAGATATTTGCAAATGACAATACAAACAAAAGATTGATATCCAGGATCTATAAAGCACTCCTCAAACTCAACACACACAAAACCGATAATCATATCAAAAAATGGGCAGAAGATATGAATAGACACTTCTCCAATGAAGACATACAAATGGCTATCAGACACATGAAAAAATGTTCATCATCACTAGCCATCAGGGAGATTCAAATTAAAACCACATTGAGATATCACCTTACACCAGTTAGAATGGCCAAAATTAGCAAGACAGGAAACAATATGTATTGGAGAGGATGTGGAGAAAGGGGAACCCTCTTACACTGTTGGTGGGACTACAGGTTGGTGCAGCCTCTTTGGAGAACAGTGTGGAGATTCCTCAAGAAATTAAAAATAGAACTTCCCTATGACCCTGCAATTGCACTACTGGGTATTTACCCCAAAGATACAGATGTAGTGAAAAGAAGGGCCATCTGTACCTCAATGTTTATAGCAGCAATGGCCACGGTCGCCAAACTGTGGAAAGAACCAAGATGCCCTTCAACGGACGAATGGATAAGGAAGATGTGGTCCATATACACTATGGAGTATTATGTCTCCATCAGAAAGGATGAATACCCAACTTTTGTAGCAACATGGACGGAACTGGAAGAGATTATGCTGAGTGAAATAAGTCAAGCAGAGAGAGTCAATTATCATATGGTTTCACTTATTTGTGGAACATAACAAATAGCATGGAGGACATGGGGAGTTAGGAGAAGGGAGTTGGGGGAAATTAGAAGGGGAGGTGAACAATGAGAGACTATGGACTCTGAAAAACAATCTGAAGGGTTTGAAGGGGGGGGTGGGAGGTTGGGGGAACCAGGTGGTGGGTATTAGAGAGGGCACGGATTGCATGGAGCACTGGATGTGGGACAAAAACAATGAATACTGTTAGGTTGGAAAAAAAAAAAAGATGTGTGGGGTGTGTGTGTGTGTGTGTGTGATGGAATACTATTCAGCCATCAAAAAATGAAATCTTGCCATTTGCAGTAACATGGATGGGACTAGAGGTATTTTGCTAAGCACAATAAGTCAAACAGTGAAAGACAATTATATGATCTCACTCATATGTGGAATATAAGAAACAAAACAAGATCATAGGGGAAGAGTGGGAAAAATAAAACAAGATGAAATCAGAAAGGTAGCCAAACCATAAGAGACTCTTTTTTTTTTTTAATATTTTTTTATTTATTTACTTAACAGAGAGAGAGATCACAAGTAGGCAGAGAGGCAGGCAGAGGGAGAGGGGGAAGCAGGCTCCCTGCTGAGCAGAGAGCCCAAAGTAGGGCTTGATCCCAGGACCCTGAGATCATGACCTGAGCTGAAGGCAGATGCTTAACCCACTGAGCCACCCAGGTGCCCAGAGACTCTAAATCATAGGAAGCAAACTGAGGGTTCTTAGAGGGAGGTGGGTGGGGGAATAAGGTAACTAGATGATGGATATTAAGGAGGGCACATGATGAGAACACTGGGTGTTAGTCAAATTCTTACCACACTTTTACTACTACATATGATTTTTACATACTACATAGCTCCCTTGCAAATTTATCTCCTATAATATTGCTTCTTGCTCACTCTTTTCTAGCTGCATTGTCTTTTTGCTGTACCTTTAACACACCAGGCACAACCCATCCTCAGGGCTTTTGTACCTACTAGTCTCTCTGCCTGGTATTATTATCTTCCTCCAGTTATGGACACACTCATTCCCTCACTTTTTAGGGTCATTGTCCAAAATCAACTTCTCAGGGAGGAAACTCAGATCAGTAGCCTGAAAAGAACATTTCCAGTCACTCTGTCCTCTTACATTGGTTTATTTATCTCAAATCACTACCATTATCTGATATTATGTTATATATTTATTTGCTGTCTCCCAAAAAGAGATTATATGTCCTGTAAGATAAAGTAATGTATTTGGTTTCCAGTATATAGAATCATGCAATAGTAACCACTCAGTAAATATTTATTGAATAAATGAATTTTATTTTAGACATTGTTACAAATAAATTCAGTGTATTTATGTGATGTAATCTGGTTTGTGACTTGATTTTTAAATTGGTGGACATAAGAGTCAAACATCTGCACCTCATCAAGTTAATTTTGTTGTCTCACAAGTGGCAAACCCATTTTCTGACTGTTTTCCAGAATTCAAACCATGCTAGTTTTGTGATGAACTCAATAAAGAATTGAAGAAGTTGATTTACACATAGATTTTCCAAGGAGAGAGAATCTAATTATGTCATTTGTTATAAAAATCATGACACAGAGGCTGCATTCAATACTAGTAGAAGCCAAACCAGAGTGTACTTAGAAAAAACTGTTACTCTCTGACTTTAACATTATTTGCTATCTCTAGGTAGAAGATTTCCTTACTATTTACATTTTCCCTCACTTAATATTAATTTTTTTTCTCAACAGCACAACAGTGTATATAGAGCAAAGATTTTGGAGATAGACTGATACTGTATTAAGGCACCCATTCCATCGCGTATGGACTGTGTTTCCATTTTCAACTTCAGTCTCAGTTTTCTCATTTGTTAAGGGGTCTAAATATCTACATTGCTCTGTGTGTGTGTGTGTGTGTGTGTGTGTGTGTGTATGTGCACACGTGCATGCGTGTTTGTTTGTGTTGTGGGGGGCAGCTATTGAAGTAATACTCTATAAAGGACCTAGTCTAGAACCTGGCATATGGCAGGGGCTAAACAATTTCCTTACCCTTCCTTACCCTTGCCCCTCTCCTTTATCTCTGCCTAAACTAAAACCTCTTTGTGAAAGTAAAACCAGAATCACCCAGATTTTTTCAGAGAATCTAAAAAAGTTACCGCATTTGTTTGAATGATACGAAAGTCATGTCTTAGTCATTCATTTTTTGTTCTAATATTTATGTTTCTGTAGAGTTAGGAAATTGACAAGTTTAGTCTTTTTTCTTCCATCTCCAACTTTGCAAACACAGCATTTTCTGTGGCTGAGGCATCATCAGCTGATGTTACAGTAAGAGTTGTTATACTGAACACATTTGGTGACTTCAGCCAGCCAAATATAATTCTGATGAATATATCCTGGCTAGTCCTCCCTTTTCTGTTCACTGTTAGAACTCTAAATCCAAGTACATACCATTCCACTGTATTCTTCTAAGAGATCCAAGGGATTGTATTTAATTACAGAGAACATAAATTATCAGGGTTGTTGTTGTTGCTTGTAATCTGTTAAAGCTTTGTCAGATATTCTGGGTCAATCGCTTTGCCTATGGATTTGAATGTATCCAAACTCAGTCTAAGTTAGTACAAATGAAGTCTGTTCAGTATTAATCAGTTATCTTCCTTGTTCTACAAGGACAGTATCTGCTTACAGAGCTTTAAAATTGAACTAGGATAGTTTGATATGTATCAGGAAAATGTTACAACATTTCTCCTAGCCTGTGTCAATTGTATTACACTTAAATTAATCAGAAATACAGAAAATTGAGCTTGATGGATACTTTCGATGAGAAAAGGGGAATTCCTATTGAAATTTAAAGCACAGTTTTAAAATTGTTCTAAGATCAAATCTAATAATTAATTGATTTTTACTACAGGTTCTTGAAAGGCCATAAGATGGCTCAACACCAAATGGTCTTCACAATAATATTGGTTTAATGACTCTTGATATGGGATTTGATTTTCCTAAATTATTTCATAATAGAAGTTCAAATACATTGCTACTTTCAAATTGGATGTAATTTGAAACATCTTAAGCTACATCATGAATTTAGAAAAATATATTTTTAATAGCTGGTCAATATTTTCTAGTGACATGTCTAAAAAGGAACAATTCTTCCAATTATAAAGCCATAAAATCACAAGAGAGTATTATACTATTAAATTTGTCTCTGAGGAAAATTATATTAATTTTATTGCTAAAAATAATTAATGACTCAGCTTTTCATGAAGAAGGTGTTATATGTGATCTTTTAAAATATACTAGCTCCAGCCTTTTAAAAAATTTAATATTTAATTATCAATTCATTCATTCATTCATTCATTCATTCATTTCTGTAGTAAGGAGGACAAAAGCAAGAAACCTAAGAAACCTAACCTAAGTAGGCAATAAGGATCCCTTACAGCTTGAGAAATGATAATAGCTAGATGAGGCTAAAACTTACTCAAATATATGTACAATGACAGTATGCAAATTTAAAAGAATTTTTTTTAAAGTAAAGATATAAGTTTGGAGAAGTACTATAAGGAACTCAAGACATTAGAAATATAGATTTTCAAGTTATATAAAGTTGGAAGAAAAGGGAAGAGAAAACAGAAATTAGGTAAGTCATCCTAGATGTTAAAACAAGTAGAGCAAAGAGGTAGCAAAATTGGTAGATTATACTAATAAAGAAAATGATGACTTATTAATAGCCTTTTCATTTAAAGTACTTTGAAATGTCATATACATATGCAGTTTGGTATATCTCTGAGGTGAGACGTGGAGAAAGAGTAAAGAGATTATTATGATTATTATGCCTGTCATAAAAATGAGAAAGTTGAAGTCAATAAATTTAAATAACTTACCCAAGGTTATATGTCTCTAGGTGCACAGAGACACATTCCTCAACTGGTATTCTTTCTATAATGTCTTATATATCTAAACTCAGAAGTGGTAAAAGGTACAAGGGTGATATAGAAAAGCACAGGAGTATCAGGGAACCCTCTTGAAGAATGGGAATAAAGAGGGACATCATAAAAAGGAAGCTATCTCTATCTACAGTCATCAGCCCTGGTCATACTAGTGATTGACCTTCAGCTCTGATTTATACCACTGGGAGTCTGACGGTTCTTCAGCTTTCTCCGAATCTATAAATCATTCCATATTCTATCTTTTCAACTACTTTCCCTTAAATTAGCCAAAGTCCTATGACATTAGTAACCTTGAAAAATGTAGGTTTTGACCACACACTATAAGGAGAAGGACAAAAAGAACTATATATAAACACTGTGCTCTGATTGGTAAGTTTTTCTTCTCACATGGATAAAGATGAAAGATTCTAAAACTATATTTGTACTAGGATTGAACAAATCAGTAAATAAATTGCTTTTAAGGGGAGCCAGGTTTCCTATAAACAAAAAAATTACAAACAAGGAGAAAAAACTAGAATAAATTAGAGACAGAGATAGCAATAAGAAGTTAGGTTTATTTAAACATATATACAAAAAGATAGCTAAAAATAAATATATCTGTGGGGCACCTGGGAGGCTCAGTTGGTTAAGTGGCCGCCTTCAGTTCAGGTCATGATCCCAGGGTCCTGGGATTGAGTGATTGAGTCCCGCATCCGGCTCCTTGCTTGGCGGGGAGTCTGCTTCACTCTCTCCCTCTGCCCACCACTCTGCCTGCTTGTGCTCTCTCTCTCTCTCCATCAAATAAATAAATAATACACACACACACTCTCTCTCACACATACACACACACACACACACACACATATTTGTGTATACATAGTTCACCCATAGTTCAAAGAATATATGTATATATTCTTTAGTTCTGTATAGGGCCTAGAACCAGTGAACACATCCGTACCCAGACCTTGGTTTCTAAATACTGTTCTCCAATAAACAGAAACAGAGCTCCTTAGAGAATGGTGATTCTAAGATTGAGGTAGCAAAAATATAATATGCTCTTGAAGCAGCTTACAGAATCAGAAATTAGTGAAGTACTCATAAAACAAGGAGAGGGGTGCATGGGGTCATGTCAAAAAGACATAGAAGCCAACCTGAAAAGTGGTTCTAATGGCCAAAGCTGGAACAATTTGAGTAGCAAAATTAATAATCGTGGTATTAAAATACTATAAACCAAAGAGTAAAATAAAACTCTATGAGTCTACATTGACATATATAAATAGGAGGGAAAGAACAAATCTTCCTTACAGAGGAACCCCAAGTAGCACACTCTCCCTTCCAGGAAGTGGAGCTTATTCTCACCCTATTGAATGTGGGCTGGACCTTACAGTGAAGAAACCTAGCAGACACTACTTTAGCTAAGTGATCAAGGTTAACATCACTAGTGATAAGTCATGTTGATTTCATATATCCTCTGATAGGAAGCAATGAGAAGAGCATTTCACCTCTGCATTATCCTTCTCCCAAATGCATAATTTCAGTCTAATTATGAAATTGATCAAACTCAAATTGAGGGAAATTTACAAAATATGTCATCATTGTTCATCAAAACTGTCAAGATCTTAAAACCATCACAGATCATAGGAGCCCAAGATGATAGAGAGGACTTCAGTGAAGGTTAAAAAAAAAAAAAAAAGTAAAATCTGAATATGTCTGTAATTTCATCAATTCATCAATAGTATTATACTAATGTTATAGTCTTATTTTTGACAAAAACACTGTGGTTATGTAAAATGTTAACATTAGGGAAAGCTGGATGAAGAGTATATGGAAATTTTCTGTACTATATTTACAATTTTGCTATAAATATAACATTATTCCAAAATAAAAAGTTAAATAAAATTATCCAGTCTTTTTCTTGCTTATTTCTGCCTAAGTGGTGCATGGTACGAATGAACACATTATCCACAATCCCATTCAACAGTGGAATCAGACTGTGCCCTTATACTGGAGAATTTTAGTACCTGCTTTACTAAAGATAAAATTTCAAATACTTTGAGTGCTTAGCCTAATGTTGGTTTATGGGGAAAAATATAAGACAAAGGGCATTCCCTGAAGGCTATGTGGCATTAGAGTCTATGCAAATCCAAACATAGGAATTTGAAACTCCCCTAAGGCATCCAAACAGCATACCTTGTTGAATGGGACCTCGCAATAGTATATAAGATAAAAGGAAGATATGATGTATATACTTGATTTTCTTATACAACTAATATTTATTAACCACTTATTATGTTCCAACTACTCTGCTAGGCAATAGGGATAAAGTGATGAGTGGAAAACATATTGTCTCACTTTTAATAAATTTATTATTTGATGAAGATACTTTGAAGACACTCTCATTCCTTTAGATTCTGAAGGCAAGAAATATTTTGGTGACTTTTACACTCTCACTTTTTTTCATCAAGAGCACAAAATCTATTTGCAGTTAATCACTTTCAAACCAGAAATAGAAACATGAGGGACCTGCTTTTTCATTAAGCCTACTCATAAGTCAATCTTTCCTTCATTCCCTTTTCCAAAATATTGCTGATAAATAGAGTGTTTATTCATGCCCATCGAGCTCATTTCAATAGAAAGCTACTTTTGTGTGTGCTGCCTCAAAAAGCATAGGGAATCAAGTGAAAGAGATAGAAAAAAATCTGAGTGTGAAAGCCAGCTTTTACTTCCAAGAAGAAAGATCAATAAGAGTAAAATTTTATGCCAAGTACAGTATCTTTTTACATGAACACTATTTCATTACAGTATACAAGGTTTCATTTCAACTACATAATTTTTTTTTTCCTAAGGGAAGAATTCAGTAGTTACTAAACATATATAATTCTAAAGGGTTTAGACTGTGCTGCCATGCTATTGTTTAGATATCCTTGTATGTTCCCTTTATAATTTTCTGGGAGAAAATCAATAAAAGCAGTGCTAAGTTTCCCAATCTCTTCTTAAAGACCAAGATTGAGTTGTAATATTTCAGTATAACAAATCAAAAATATAATATTTTATAACAAATATCAAAGAGTTTATTCTGGAACTGATTATTAGGAGCAAAAATTTGCACTCATAAAAGCATTTCACTCTTTTTCCATGAATTATGTATTTTTTTTAAAGATTTTATTTATTTATTTGACAGAGAGAAATCACAAGTAAGCAGAGAGGCAGGCAGAGAGAGAGGAGGAAGCAGGCTCCCCACTGAGCAGAAAGCCCAATGTGGGGCTCGAACCCAGGACCTGGGATCATGACCTGAGCCGAAGGCAGCGGCTTAACCCACTGAGCCACCCAGGCGCCCCCCATGAATTATGTATTAGCTTGGGCTCTCATATGTCAGTACAAAAGCATAGGTCACACATCTTATATTTAAGCCCTGGTTTTTAAAAAAATTAAAAAAAAAAAGAGGAAAAGGAGGAGGGGAGAAATTCATCATAATAATATTTGAGTGTCTCATACAATTAAAGGACAGTATCTGGCTGGCCCTTGGGATATCTGTTCCTTTCTGAATGTTTCCATTTTTTTTTTTTTCTCTAAAGATGGCCACCAGTGGAATCAAGTTTGGGTTTGAACCTGGTGTTACCAATTACTGACTTTTTTTTGCCCTTAGAAAAATTATTTAATCTCTGTCTCGATTTAGTATATGAAATGGGTTTGAAAGTAATAGCACCTACTTCACTCAGTCACCACAAAGAGTGAATGAGTTGCTACATATAAGACGTTAGAACAGTGCCCGGCATAGTAGACATTCTAAAAGTGTTAGTTATTATTTGCAATGTAAGGTTACCACCAAAACTTTTTCCATAGTCATTAATTTAACGAATAAGGTAAATGGAGAAGTTTTGCCCAAAGGTAGTTCATTAAATAATGAAGACACTGGGCACCTGGGTGGCTCAGTCAGTTAAGCATCTGCCTTCATTTCAGGCCATAATCTCAGGATTCTGGGATTGAGCCCTGCATCAGGCACCCTGCTCAATGGGGAGTCTGATTCTCTCTCTGTCCCTCCCCTCTGCTCATGATCTTTCTCTCTCTCTCAAATAAATTAATAAATTATTAAAATAAAAAAACGAAGACACTAAGACCACAATAACATTTACTGTCTAATTTAATTGGAAAAATTAAAGATTTTGTAAAAAAAAAAAAAAAAAAATCTGTGAATGCCCTGGGCTCTAGAACATTTTTCAGAGTCATTTCATTTTGTTTGGCCAGTGTTTTTCAGATAGACAATGTCTTTTATAGACCTCTCTGGATTACAACAACCTTAAGACATCCTTGAGAGCCTGTGGAAGAATGGGTGCTAAGGTATCCACTGGAAGTTAACTGAAAGCACCAGAAAAGAGGAGAATAAGAAAATAGGATGTAAAATGGATGCCTTGTTTTTTCTTACCCCTGGCCAAACATTATGAAGCGGGGGCAGGGGGTGGGGTTCAGCAAAGATACTGAGAAACAAAAGCTGACTTCTATTCTGTTTCTCTCCTGTATTCCTTCCCAGAGTTCTCTCTGACTGGTTCTAATCTTTAATTTTTCCCATTTAAATAGCCCTGGAGAAGAAGCAAATAGGCCTTTTAGGTTATCTTATTTCCAATCTTCTGTACACTGTCAAACCTTGAGTTTTACTGTATTTCTAGACCTTTAATTTTGAAACTAAGAGTATTTTAAATATAATAGAAAGCATGATCAAGTGAAAGAAAGGGGTAAACAAGTGAAATAAAGAATTTCAACACTAGGTACTCTTAGGTAATAACAGAGTGAAGAGAGTAATTCTAGATTAAAAAAAAAGGATGAAAAGAGCATAGTTGTTGTAGGTCAACTAATTACTTCAAATATTTTATAAGATTTGGCATGACCAGGCTTTGAAGAGAAAGTTATAACATGAGCCACACTTATTAGTATTTCCAGCGTTAAGGTGTTGTTCTACCAGTTTCATATGTGCTAATTTATTTCAGTCTCCTAGTAACCTTATGCACTGTACTTTTACTCCATTAAATATAAGAAAATTGAGCCCAGAAAGGTTAAGTAAGTCTTCTAAAATCAAACAGCTAGGGGCGCCTTGGTGGCTCAGTTGGTTGAGCAACTGCTTTTGGCTCAGGTCATGATCCTGGAGTTCCCAGATCAAGTCCCACAACAGGCTCCCTGCTCTGCAGGGAGTCTGCTTCTCCTGCTGACCTCTCTCCTCATTCTCTCTCTCTCTCATTAATAAATAAACTCTTTAAAAATAAAATAAGATAAAATAAAATAAAATAAAATCACACAGCTAGTAAAAGACAGAGCCAGGACTTGAAAATCAGATAACCTGGAGAGTATAAGACCTTTAATCCTGCCCCTTACTATTCTTCTTTGAAAAATAACTTATACTATAAAGCAAAACCCAAGAATTAAAATAAACATGTTAAAGTAAATGTCATCAAGATTTCTAACAAAATCCTATATAAGAATGAGAACATATGATTATATTTGCCAACTCAAGAAGGGAAATAATTAAGTATCATTATTGTACTTTATTGCAAGTTCTTGAAATTTAAAAAAGTGTGCTTATGAAAAGAATAATTAAAGAATCCTTATTTCAGGAAATAGCACAGTATATTTTAGCCTTTGAGAATGAATGCATTCAACTAAACCAAAAAGTCAGAGGAAAGTGAATGAATGAAAACAAAGTATTTTCATGATTCAATTCAAGGTTGAACTTTGAAGAAAAGGAGTAAAGACTTGAGAAAAATGTCAGTTGACCACTACTAAGTATGATTTATTTCAAGTATGACAGTCATAATAGATACCACAAATTATTTGTTAAGATCTAAGATACATAACTAACAGCATAAATTCTTTAAAAATTAGGAATCAAAATATACTTTAATGTTAAGAATCTATATTTTAAAATAATCAGCTTCATTCCTAACAATGAAAATATCATGAAATGCTTGAGATTATATTAAAATCAGGAACTAGATAAAGATGTACATTGTGATATGAAACAAAAACTAGTCATATATAACTTTGAAAACTATAGCCATATAAATGTACTAAAACTCCACCATCACCCACCACATCAATTAAAAACTTTTAGAATAAAAGAATTTAGTAAATCAGTTGATTATAAAACATAGAGTATCAATAGCTATTGTCTATTTCAGCAACAACCATTAAGATCCATTTCACAGTAGCTACCATAATCCTAAAATATCGAAGATTAACTTTCTTCAGAGGTCTATGGGGAAAAAAAAACTATAAAACTCTAGCTTAAGATATAGAACATTTTAATTTTTTAAAGATTTTATTTATTTGAGAGAGAGGGAGAAAGAATAGGCAGAGAGGAGGGGCCAAGGGAGGCAGAGAGAGAAGGAGATTTACAGTTGAATAACTGTAAATTGTTCAATTTACCTGCGGCCAGATCCCAGGACCTGGAGATCATGACCTGAGCTGAAGGCAGATGCTTCACTGACTGAGCCACCTGGGCAGGCCAAGATGGAACACTTCAATAATTGGAAGAATATGGCCAGTTCCTAGAAAGTACGGTTATGTATTTTGAAAATATCATCTAACCAAACTATGATTTTATTTTTTTTATTTTTTTTTAAATATTTTATTTATTTGACAGAGAGAGATCACAAGTGGAGAGAGAGAGAGAGAGAGAGGAGGAAGCAGGCTCCCCGCCCAGAAGAGAGCCCTATGAGGGTCTCGATCCCAGGACCCCGAGATCATGACCCGAGCTGAAGGCAGAGGCTTAACCCACTGAGCCACCCAGGCAGTCCCCAAACTATGATTTTAATAAAAATTCCAATGAGAGTGTTTTCAGACTTTGATGAAATGATTCTAAAGTTCATATGCCATGATAATGGACAAGATGTTCTAAAACATTTTAAAAAGATGAGTGAGGAGGGGAAACTTGCCTATCAGTATGAAAAGGCACTGGACAGTCCTATTGCCTTTTGTGGCTCCTCTGATTCTGATATTTGACAGTAATTCACGTATTTTATAGGTTTGCTTTGTTAACAGAAATCTATGAAGCTTTGTCTAAATTATTCAAGTATGTTAAAACAAAGTGACCAGAGATGCAATGTATAGAAAACGAGTATTTCTGGTATCATGGACTCATGCAGGTTACAAATACAGGGCACTCAGGGATAGTATATTGGGATGGATCAGGGTTGCTTTTACTGCTGCCACAGCTCAGGTGCTCATCATGTCTCCCCTAACTATTCCAACAGTTTTCTAACTGGTCTCCTCACTTCCTCCAATACACTGTGCCCATGGCTGAGAAAGTCATCTGCACAAAGATAAACTGAATCATGTTGCTTCCAGGATTAACCATCACTGGTTCTCTACTGGCTACTGAGCCGACATTTATCACCATAGCCCACCCTGCAGCCCTAACCTCATTTCCTACCCTCCAGCTGCACAGAGCACTTCATCCACATTTCCCTATTTACATCACAATCATTAATATCACTGCTCTTTGCACATGGTTTTCCTTCTGCCTAGATTGTTATTTCAATATCCTATTCAAACACATCCCAGTGCTTCACGTCTTCATGTAAAGCTTAATTTTTTTGATATTTCATGGAAGGTCCATGAAGGCATCATCCTTACGACTACTGTATATGCCTGGTACCTACACCTGTATCTGCCACCTGGTAGGAGCGCAATAACTATCTGTTACATGAATGAATAAATGAACATCTACTATAGTTGTGTCATATTATATCATAATTATTTGCTTATGTTCTTTCATCTTATTTGAGAGCAGGGATGTGTTTTAAGGGTGTTAATTGTTTGTTTCTTTCATTTAAGTTTGCCTTCAATGCCTAGACCCATGGTCAGGGCTCAAAAATTATTGGTTAAATGAGAGACTAAATAATGTAATGTTACAACCAAAGGACATAAGCACTACTTCACCAGCACAACACTGTATACAGTAATTACTTGCCAAAAGAGTCAATGAAAGAAACATTTATATATTGTTTTAGAATTCATTGATATTTATTTCTACAGCAGGTAATTATGTTTAGATATTTCTTTCACACTCAGCATTCTTTTCACATATTACCTTATATCAAAGTGCCAATTTTCATTCGTTAGCAGTCATTTCATACTGGAATGCAGATGGGCTAAGCACTGGTACCAAATGATCTTTTATTTCATTTCTTGGGTTATCCCTTTGAATTAATAGCAACCTTTTGGAGAGCAGCATTTCCTAAGTCCCTTTACTAGACAGAATCTTGGGTTTTAGCACCAATTTTGGTATTGTAATAATTTGTCAGGCCTTAGCATTATTTGAATATCCCCCCCAAGAATGTGTTCTGATAAACAAAAACTGTAAAGGGGAAATTGGGGAAAGACCATAGAAGCATAATTTTGTGAAAATTCTCAATTATTTACTGTGTCTAGAAACAGCAGTCTAGTTATAAGTTCCATATATGTCTTTTTAGCAATTTTTCCAAGATCTCCCTATACAGAAACATATATATGTTCACTTCTTATGTGTTTAATTACCTGAAAGCAATATGACTGGGTGTTTTTCAAAGAATTCTACAATTAAAATTTGTCCTGAATTCAGATTATTGGTACTGATCTAAATTACTGACATTTACTGGATTTATAGGACTCATATAGCTAACCACTCTCTGATACAGATTGCTTTTTCCTGTAGTAAACCATTCTTTAAATGAGCTGCTTCATAAATTCAGATCTCTTATTCTTTTAAAAATTATTTTAAAGAGAGACAAAGAAAAAAAGAGAGAGAGAAAATCACAATATGAGTTTAGATTTCGGATTAGTTTTCCTCACACTTAAGAGAAAGCAAATAAACTTAGAAAATTTTACATAAGCAGACAAGAGTGTCTGCTTTCCTTTATCTTAGGTTAATATGAATTCTCACCTGCCACTTCCCTGATGGTAAAGTTAATCAGTAAAATGTCCCCAAATCATTACCATCAATATACACCACTTTCTCACCGAAAGCCTAAGAAGCTGATGCCCAGTGAAAACAAGAGTAAAAAAAAAAAAAAAAAAAAAGGACCTCCTGAAAGTAGCTCATGTTCTAGAAAATATATAATGGAATATATAGTACACCATCCAGCAAAACCTTTTGAGAGTACAAATATATGGTCTTTGAGTTTATTTATTTATCTACCTATTTATTTTTTTTGTTTTAGTTTTATTAATAAGGTTTTTTTTGTTTGTTTTTGTTGTTTTGTAAATATTTCTTTCCTATGCATGTGCCTTAAACAGTTGGAGAATTTGGACTTACCTATGTCCATTCCAGTAAGTTAAATCCATTATTTCCCCTTTTTCTAGTCCTACAATTGAATTTAGCATGAACACACACACTTAGGACACACAGACACCACTAGCTACAAAAAATGCTTATATGAAGCAAAATCTCACTCAAGGAGTCTATTAGCTTTTTAAAAGTACATAATGTCAGAAAAATTATCAACCCTTTCAAATGTTGCTAAAGGCAAACAATGCTTTAATTACTATCCCCTTTCTAAAAATGAGAAATGCTGGGGCACCTGGATGACTCAGTCGTTAAGCATCTGCCTTCATTCAGGTCATGATCCCAGGGTCCTGGGATTGAGTGCTACATCTGACTCCTTACTCAGCAGGGAGCCTGCTTCTCCCTCCCTCTCTGCTGTTCCCCCTGCTTGTAAGCACTCTTGCTCTCTCTCTGTCAAATAAATTAATAAAATCTTTAAAGAAAAAAGAGAAATGCCAGACCTCTTTCCTTCTGAAATTATGAAATACGATTCCAAACCTTTTGTTATCTGTGCTTCGCCTCCCTTTTTATAGGCATGAGAGATGGCTACCCCTCAAGCACTGGGTCAGCGAAGCTAAGAATTTATTTGAACTGAGTTTATTTACATTGGTTTTTGTCACTTCAGCATAGGGGAAAAGCAAAAAATGACCTGTAGCTCTCCTAACTTGTCACCAGAAGCCTCGATGACAAGTCAGGAAAAAAAAATCTGTTAATGATCAAAGAGGAACTTCTACCAATATACTAAAAAAAGGCCCTCAAAATATAAGGATTTCTTTTTGCTTTATGTCCCAACTTATCTGTATATGGTAGCCAAATAGCCTAATTGGGTTATCTGTCCAAAATGAGTTAGGGCCTGAGGTGTTCATATTTGCCCAGGCTCAGCTTCTTTGGTTGGTTGCTCAGCTTTCTATCAATTAAGAGTCAAACTGGTGAGCGTAAGGAAAAGGTAATGCAATACTTGTTGCCTTGATGAGTTGTACTGATTTTAAAGGGGCCAGAAACAAGAGAGCAGGTAAAAGCATTCAGCTCAAGCTGATAGGGTGGGTGAACACGCAGCTGGGATGGGGTTACATATTCAGGACTGGGCTGTGCTGGGGCTGAGGGTTCTACCTCACTTCTGTTACAAAAGAAACAAAATGAAGAGCTTGAGATTGTGTTCTGATGGAGCCTACCCCAGCGCAGTGCTAGCATGTTCCTACCAGCAGGTTTCAGAACAAGGCGAAGGACCAAGTCATCGCCACCAGCTGATTCAACAGATTGACATTTGAACTGAAACTGATGTAAATATCAGATTTAACTTCTTGTGAAGGAGCTTTTAGGATGTAATAATGGCATCTTCTTCTAAGGGCTAGGAAAAAAAAAATGCTGGGACACAGCTTTTGAAGTAGGCAAGGAGCATCAATGTTCCTAATAGTCAAATCCCATCGGCTTGAACTTGGCAGATAACTTTGTTACCAAAGCGAGCGCTGCTGAAGAAAGGTTTGGCTGTTGAATGAATTTCTTTTTTCCCTTTGTACTTGATACGCTTTGAAAGAAGATGTAGAAAACCCTTGGTTGAACCAAATAAACCCTGTGTATATCAGATTATTAGTCTCATGTGTGACTTCCGGGTACATTTTTGAGGGTGGTATCCATCTGAAGGCATTTTAAAATTAGGGCTTTCGCCCAAATGTGGTAAAAATGGAATTTATAACAAGGTCACTAATGGAATGCATTTGCATGACTCATTTATCCTTTTATAAGCTATGCATGGCCAGACACAGGGTGTTATCTACAATGTTTCTAAAATTCCTCTCTGGGACTTTCATTTAGCTTTAAGGAACTTCAAAGAAGGAAACATATTTCTCCTGGGTGACTTTAAAAACAGGTAAATGATTTTTAAATGAAAGAAAAATAATCTTTTGGGGATTGTGTGTAGGAATCTGTGCTTTGACAAGTATTTGAGATGGCAATAACAGAAAAAAATGGGAAAATCAAATTTACAGGAAGACTTTAAACTTAGTCTCCAAAATGATGGTCTGTGTATTAGGAAAATATAAGAAAATGGTTCTGTATATATTTTATGTTCTGATGGAAACTATTCTTAGGAAAATAGAACAAAAACAAAACAAACTAAAACCTGGTTTCCATTTTAAGAAGAAACTTGAGCTGGTAGGGTAGGGTGTTTTTCCTT
Organism: Lutra lutra; assembly: GCF_902655055.1. Classification (NCBI taxonomy): domain Eukaryota; kingdom Metazoa; phylum Chordata; class Mammalia; order Carnivora; family Mustelidae; genus Lutra; species Lutra lutra. The sequence goes on from NC_062283.1 coordinate 105,343,451, forward strand.
ATATGAAGTACCAATCCCTCTCTACACCCACCCCCCCACCCAGTTAGTGAGTGACAAGGAAAACCTTGAGCTAAATACTTAAACTTTCTATAGCTACTTGAATATTTTGTACGTTTTAAAGAATTTATCATTTAAAATATATAACGAACAAAAGATAGCCCGTTGGTGCTTTAAATCTTTAGGTGTAATACCCTTGTCCCTTTGCATTTTGGTGTTTCATTTGCAGCCGGACACTCAGTCCTCACCAACAATGGCCCCACCCAGTACCATTCACATAGAGAGAATTCATTCACTGGAACAAATGACAGGAGAACCCAGGAAAACTGATTATTTTCTTTATCAAATTCAGGATGATATTTGATTTCCTTCTTTGTATGAAAATTCTGTTACTTTCTGGTTATGTAAAGCTTGAGATAGGAGGACACATAGAAAATACAAAGAAACAAAGTCAGTGGTCAAGTTCTAATTCAGCTGTACTTCAAAATGAACTGGGTTTATGCCTCAGGCTCTCAGGTATCTGAGAAACCTGCAATAAGGGACACCAGTCCTTCCAGATCCTTGGAAGAGTTGGTTTAAAGCATAGTTAAATATCCATTTCTCCAATTCTACCTCTGCTTTAAGGTATATTGTAAGAGAATGATATTCCTAGATTTTCTTAGCTTCTTACAGAAACATCTTCTAAAGGTTAAGATTTAATATTGGGCCTTCAGCTTCTATAAAGGTGAAATTAAAACCCTGGACATAAAACTGCCTATTCATTGTCCCTTTTGTAAGAATCGCCATGATAAATTCCCCCTAGGATTCAGTGAGGAAAAGCATTTTCTTCAGATAGATTTTAATACTACTTACATTAGGCAGAGGGAAATTAAGTAAATTAATCTGTTTCTCTTTTGAAATTGGCTTCCACATTCACCTTGCAGCTGTGGTAACAGAGCCATTTTAATTTTCTGTTATAATGGACTAGCACCGTCTTCCTTTCTAATCTGTGTTACTCACATTTGAGACCTATAGATTACCTGTTTCAGAATCACCAATAAGGCCTCTGAAAATTACAGGTCCCTGAGCCACTCCCCAGAGATTCTGATATACTAGTTTTTGAAAGGACCTAGTAATAGGCACTTTATTCAAGCCTCGTTGTTATTATGCATCCTGAGTTTGAAACTATTCTAAGTGGTTTTGATTGGTCCTTTAGTAATATTAGGGGATTCAGATCTTTATTTTTTTCTAATTGAAAAATTTGGCTCACTTGAGATATTTAAATATACATGCAGTCTCTCCCTTTCAAACCTCCAAAAGAGGTAAGATAATGGACATAACAGATCACCAGATGGAAGAAATAAACACGCAAGATGACCTCTGGAAATGTAAAAAACTCACTCAGAAGTGAGTTGTTTATCATTTAGGATACATGAAGAAAAATATATGCATAAAAAAAACCCAAAGAATTCTGCAAAGAAACCTTGCAAGTCTTTTGCAGAAAGGAATAAAACTTCAGGCTTCTAGCCTCCAGATACTTAAGGACAAGATCCCAAACTATTTGTAGTTTCTTTTTTTTTCCTTTAAGGCTTTTTCATGCAAAAGGTTTTGTTTGGGTTGCAAACTAATGGCAGGGCTTTGATTACTAGATAGTTTTTAGCTTGCCTCTGCAAATGGTTTTTACAATCATGAAAACCAGGGTATAGCTGATTTTAGTGTACTCCATTGGTAGAAATCTGAGAAACATATATGACAGCATATTTTCTAATACAACTATTGATTCTGATTCTTCCTAGGGTGAATAAAATCTAAAAGTATAGAAAATTACCATATAACTCACTTGGCCAAACAAATTTTAAAAATTTATTAGTTTTCAAACAAATATTTTAAATTATACAAAATACTGTTTTAAAGAAACTATAGATTCTTTATAGCATACTCAGAAGTATAAAATAGGTAATACAGACTAAATTTATTTTTAAATATATGTAAAGACAATCTGATATATTCTTTATCAATCTAATATTTCATTTTTGTAGAATTTACATAGCAAAATATCTCACGTTTTCATAAAGAATTACATAAAAACAAAAAGTACTGATTTGTGGTCACAGCTTGCCAAATGAGTTTGAAAATTCATACAAAATGAAAAGATAGTAGTTAATTGTTTTTTAAGTCTCTATTTAGACTTCTAAAAAATATGGCAGATAAGCATAAATATTCAACCCCCTTTGGTTATAACTAACAGAAATAACCAAAATGATAAAACAGAGTAATACTTATGATGAAAGAAACCCTAAAGATACTGAAAACTAGAGAAGGTGCCACCAGTAGGCCAAAAAAATTCAAGAAATTTCTGTTATATATAGTGCAAGTGGAACCAGGTAGAATGAAGATACTTAGAAGTAACTCACAATTCACTTTCCTAAAAAAGCAATGTAGTCTCCAAGCAAACAGCAGACAGCTAGGAGAGGCTGGATTAATTTTCCTATTTTCTAGAAGCAAAGGTCAACAAGCCCTAGGTGGGGGAGGTGTTCCTATCATTGCTATAAATCAGAATCAGCTGAGTGAGGAAATGTCTAAACAAGCCCAACTATGCCTAAAGGAAAGCAGGCTCCTTGCTGGCTTGGTCAATGGATTTTATGGTTGCATGAAGCCATTTCCTAAAACAGAAAGAACTAAAACATGTAATCAGAGAATATTTAGAAAATAACAATAATGAAAAATGTTCCACGTAGAAATGTTGAGATGCAGCCAAAATTACTCTCGGGAAAAAAAAAAAGCAAACAAAACAAAAAACTAACTCTCACTACTTGCATGATTAAAAAGGAAGGAACAAAAATAAATTAACTAAATACCCAACTCATTAAATTAAGACTAGAACAAAAAAGTAAACCCAGCATAAGGAGGCAGAATAAATAGCAGATGATATTGGTGTTAATTCTTCTAGTTTCTTGGGGTGTAGGATTTAATTTAATCTTCTCTACCACCCATTGAAATAAATACCACTAATAACATTATTTTAAAGATGAGGAAACTGAGATGCAGGGAATTGAATTTTAAAACTGCAAAAGTGAAATAACTGATAAAAATACTTAGGTATTAGCAAAAATAAACACAAAAACAGAAATTATACATCAATTCTTATATATTCCAAATTTCTATTAGGTCCCTTACAAATAGCCTCAGCTCTTACTTCTACCCACTCCTGCTCCTTTCAAATAAAAAAAGAAAAAAAAAGAAAGAAAGAAAGCTCTAGGCTATAATTGTTCCTTTTCCAAGCCAAGACATGGGGTTGATATATTTACATGTTCACTTGCTATTTATCCAGTTACTATATTAACTAATAATAAAAGAACGGAGAACATATATACCTAAAACTCCACACTAAATAATAGAAAAGCTGAAAGCTGATGTTGGTTTTCAACACATTTCTGGAAGAATGAAGGTGAATTGTGTGTTTCCCATGGGTTAAAGCTCAGTACAACCGGCCTGAGGCCGATGGCACAAGGGACGAAGCCAACTGGCCTGGAGGGTGCCACCCCATGATTAACAGAAGCAACAGAAAGCAGCAGGCACAGGTGGGGCGCCATATATGTATCTGTTTTTATATATATGTAGGGGTGGAAAAGCACGGGAGCACAACTCTTTGGAGAAGAAATAGGGAGGGGAGGATAGATATTATTGCTCTAAAACCTTCTTTGTGCTATCACTTGGGGATTACCTGGTTTAGCTGAGCCAGCCCTGCCTGCACATGCTAAGGCAACTGCCATCAGCTGACAACCAGATACACTAGGCCTCTCTGTTGCTTCATTCCTAAAATAGCCAAATGTACCTATCAGAGAAAGAGAGTAAATAGTAAAGCAACAAAGGTAATGGTAACAATAGATGAATCTGGATAGAGGTTATAAGAATGTCCTTTATACTATAGTTCTTGCAACTTTTCTGTAACTTTGGATTTTAATTTGTTACTAATAAGTTAACATTTTAAAATATTGTTTTCCACCCAAGTTTCTTGGGAAGGTATTGGATTAAGTGCCTCTCCAAAATAAGAAGGTAGACTAAAAAAAAATAAAGGCACAAGCTACAGGAACTGGAGCTATGTGCCAGGCAAGATGCAGGGGAAATGCCCAATGCAGAGGGAGAAGAGTAAAGATTGGAGGTCAGAAGTTTCTGGAAAAGATCTCCTTCAAGAAGTTGAAACCCATAAAATGCTTTATAGATCTTAATCTATTGAAAGGGAACTTAAAGAAAATGTGGATAACTTTCTTTTTAACTAGTAATTATATAGAAAACTAAGTGAACCAAAAACTAGGTATCATTAGTAATTACAGTGAAAAAAAGGTGTTTTGGAATGGAGAAGTAATCTTAATTTTCAACATGGTTCTGGTAGGAAAAGTGTTTACATAGCAAAATAGAATAAATGGCTATTATTTTTGCCATATTGGAAAATAGAGAGGCACATTACATGCATGAAATCAGGGGGATAAAAAGGAGTTCAATTCCCTTTATTCTTCGTGGAAAGTCAAAACGGAAAAATCTCAAAGCATCAAGACAAGGAAATTACTTCGAGGTTTTAATAATAAAAGAATTAGTCAAAGGGGCAAATGCAAGGACCTCCAAAAAGGGAAATTAAGAAGGAGGTAATAGGGGCGCCTGGGTGGCTCAGTGGGTTGAGCCCTCTGCCTTCGGCTCAGGTCATGATCCCAGGGTCCTGGGATCGAGCCCCACATTGGGCTCTCTGCTCTGCAGAGAGCCTGCTTCCTCCTCTCTCTCTGCCTGCCTCTCTGCCTACTTGTGATCTCTGTCTGTCAAATAAATAAATAAAATCTTAAAAAAAAAAAAAAGGAGGTAATAGTGAATTGTTAGTTTACATAAAAAAACATTGTAACGTTAATTGATTCTAACTTTTCCACATGTGTAACTTGTGGAATTAAAGACAAGACAGAGACTCATTTGTAGAGAACATGGGGAAAGGAAATGCGGCATGAGTGTGCAGATATCCTCTGAATCAGAGTGGAGGCCTTGAGATGCTGGCTGCTGGAATAAGAAACAGAAGTTCCTGGTTTAAAAATGCATATATGCTCTAGAACAAAACAATTACACAGGCGGTGGGGGTGGTGGTGCTGGGAGATGGAAGGTCAGTATGTGCAAAGTCATCAACAAGTCAAAAGATAATATCTAAGCTAATAAATGAAGGAATATGGAAGAAATATAGAAATTCAGAAACAGAAGAAACTTTCAGAAACCCTGTAATGAATGGAAACAAAATTCATGGAGAGGAGGAAAGGGAAAGGAGATGGGGTGAGTGTTATTAAAAAGCCTTTCCTTACCATTTACATTTGGGTCTAAGCACTTGTATTACTTTGATAAAAATGCAATTAAAAAAAAACTATTTAAAAAACATTAAATAAGGTAGGAAATGTTGCAGTACATTTTTGAAGCTAGAATAACCTGATTTTGATAAAGACAGAATAATATTTAAATTACCAACTAATACACTTATGAATATAGATGAAAAAAATCCTAAATAAAATACAGTATTGCTAAATTGGACTCAAAATAGTATTTTAAAAATTATTATCGTGTGACAAGCATAGTTTCTTCTTGAAATGCATGGCTGATTTAATATTTGAGAATATATTAGCACAATGTATCATATAAAGGGATCAAAGAAGAAAAACAAAATGAGCAGGCCATTGCACAAGATGACAAAACGGTATTTGATAACACTAAATAACCAACTTATTAAACAAAAAGACCTCTTAAGATAATTAGCAACTGTAAGATTCCCTAGCTCAGGTTAATCTTGTGCTCCTACATTTGCTTATTTTAAATACAACTGAGTGTAGTACCATCCCGTAGTGGTGATTTAGCAGTGAGAAAAAAAAAAAAAAAAGAAAAAGACAGACTAAGTCCTTGAACTTGTGAAACTTACCTTCTAGTGAAGACATAATATACTTTCTGGTCATGCTGCATTTAAAGTAAATAAAACAAAGTGAGACAGAAAATGAGATTTCTGGGTTAGAGGAATTGGCAAGGATCTGATTTGCCGAGGCAGTGACTTTTTTATTGATGTGTAGACGACACACACGTTACGTTAGTTTCAGGGATACAACGTAAGGATTGGACAACTCTAGAGATGATGCCATGCTCACCACCACAGAAGCAGTGACTTTTGAGGAGGAAATGCACCATGCAGTTACCCAACACAGAAAAATCTCATAGAGAGGGCTCTTTTAGAATGAATGAGGGAAGTGTAAAGAGAATTTGGGAGAAAGCCAGGTGCCAGATCACAAGTGGTCTCACCTGCCACACTGAGGGCTTGCTGGATCGACTGTCCCACTTCCCAGATGGCAGCACGGCAGCCCGTGCTCCTCTCTTGGGTTTCTTGTCTCCAAAAAGGGTTTGTCTTAAAAGACAAATTGAACACTTTTGTCCACACTTCTGCCTTCTTTCTGCTCTAGATTTCTCTCTCACTTGTCCTTCCCAAACTGTGCCTAGTGTCACCTTTCCACTGCTTCAAAGCCATCTGTGCTGTCGGACTTGGCCCAGTCTGAACACAGCTGCACTAGCCCCCCACGGTTGCCTAGAGTCCATCGCTGTTCAACTCCACGTGGGTATTGCTTCATCATCACTTACAGGAGCCCTGATCCAGAGATGCTGCATAAAGGCTGGTGCCACCCCCTCATTAGCTTCCTTAACTTATAATATTTTAAGATAATATTCTTGCTACATGGAAAACCTAAGAAAATCAAGCAAATCTCTATTGGAATTCTTTAGAAAGTTCAGTGATGTGGATGATTTAAAAACTTACTATTTACAATCGATAAGCTTTTTTATGCTAGTAAGAAACTATTAAAAAGCCAATTCCATAGCCATAAACACTACACAAAGACTTAGAAATAAATTCAATGATAAATAGGCAGGAATATGCATAGATAGTCTATGGAGCACTTTAATGAGATGAAATCGAAGACTGGAATGAGTGAAAAAGACACAAATTCTTGGACAGAGGAAGCAAAACCTTAAGGTGTTTCTGAATTCAACTGAGTCTAAACTTTATTTGGAATAAAAATGGGATATATAGAAAAATATTCATTATATAAACACATATACATATACATTTATATAGCATATATATATTTATATATTACATTAATTGAGTTAGTTAATTAGTTATTTAGACTATGAAACTGTCAAACGAACACAATAGATCAGTGCTCTGGAATGGAAAACCAAGAAGGAGACCTGATCCCTGACTGGTTGGGAGTTATTTATAACTAAGGTGTGGAAATAGTTAATTGGTGAATGAGAGGATTGGCTGGAGTCTCTGGGAAGCAGGCGTTGACCTGGATTTAGAAGCTCAAAAGTTTCTTGGGGATTAACACTTGGGAAAGAAAAAAGGAAGTGGGATTGGGCCAGGGAGCTGGCCTAACTGAAGACCATGAAGCAGACCTAACTGAAGTGAAGTGTCTGAAGGTCCAGAAGGGAGAGCGAGAGGGACGGAGGGTAGACCTTTCACTGGAGGAGTCCCTCACTGAGTGGAAAAATCCAGCCTTTGTACACTGCTTTGCCTGGTCACTGGCCAGGGGCCAGCCCAAGAAGAGTGTGACTGACCTTGGCCTGAAAGTTGAGGTGGACTCTGGAGAAGCTCACAGCTGGAGGCTGGCAGTTAATCACGCCCCTCACGGCCCAGCAGTCTCCTTTCTTGAGGGACAGGAACAGCACATCTCGGTGTGTGTGGCAACCAGTGAAAAGAATAAGTTATGCATCTATGTCACTCTATAGGCTCAAATCAGTTCTGAATGGGTTAAAGCACTAATGTAAAGAAAAGAAGTAACTGTTTTCAAGAGTTGTATAATCTTCAGCTGGGAAAAGGTATAACATAAAAGACAAAAGGAAAAAGGAAAAAGAAATAAATTACATAAATCCCACAGCCCCATATATCTTAAAACAACATAAAATTTAAAGGCAAATGTAAGTTTGAACAAAATAATTGAAACAATGTTTAAAGATAATGATCATTTATTTTGTGTAAGTGTTGTTATAACTCAGTGAAAAAAATCCAAACACTCCAATACAAATGGTTAAGGGCATGAATATGTTGTTGTGGAAGAAAAAAAGCAGAGGTAATACATGTGGAATGACTATAAATGATACCATAATAAAAGACAGTAATTTAGATTAAGAAGACACCTTTTCCCTACCAGACTGTCATAATAATACCCAGAGTTCGCAAAGATGGCAAAAATGAAAACTTGCATATGTATCTTTTAAAAATTTATTTTTTTGGTGATAATGTAATGAAACTTAAAGTCCATTTTTTTTCCTAACAAAATCAACTGTGAAGACAGAGTCGTGCTACTAGTTCTCTGAGTGAGAGCTAAGGACATATCACTGACCAAAATAATAAATAAGGTTTAGTTTGGAAAATAAACCTGAAATGTAGATTATGCTTTCACACACTGATGGAAGCACTAGTGACCTGAGAGAACTGATCCTAACAGTCTCTGAAAAGGCAGTAGACAGAAAACACTGATTTCACTTGCAACCTCAAAAGTGCTAAAGAGGGGCGCCTGGGTGGCTCAGTGGGTTAAGCCGCTGCCTTCGGCTCAGGTCATGATCTCAGCGTCCTGGGATCGAGTCCCGCATCGGGCTCTCTGCTCAGCAGGGAGCCTGCTCCCTCCTCTCTCTCCGCCTGCCTCTCTCTCTCTACTTGTGATCTCTCTCTGTCAAATAAATAAATAAAATCTTTAAAAAAAAAAAAGTGCTAAAGAAAAATTAGCTGAGAGAAAAAATATAAAAATATAAATATAAAAAATATATAAATATATTTACATTTATATGTATTATTAAATATGCATTTTAAAACTTAATTTACTTTTATTTTTAACATGTAAATAGTCCATATATATAAATGCTGTGTATATAAACATATTATAGATGATTCTTCATTAAGGAATAACAGGTGTTGACATAAAAGTAAAAACAAAAAAGAGGCAGTGAAGAGAAAGGACACTGAGGTGAGAGTCTGGTCCCCATTCTAGGATCAGGAATTTTCGGGGGGTAAATCTCGGGAGCTGGTTAGTTCCCTCAGCTATCCATGCTTAAGTCCCCTTGGCCAGTTGTCCCTGTTTCTTTCACTGTCTTCTCACTAAACATCCTTCATATTGCTGATAAAAAGTTCTCTCTGATTTCTCCAAAGAAGCTTCCCCAGAATCTGGCTTCTTTGGATCTTTCTTGCATCATCTTCTTGCCCTAGAGAGCTAGCTCTAGTTTCATTAATGTACCAGAAACACCCACTCTTCCATGATTTCGCTCATGCTATTTACTCCCTGGAATTTCCATATTAGCCATTTATTAGATTCCTACTCATCTTTCAAAAGGCAGGTCAAGCATCAGCTGTGCGTTGGAATCTTCCTAGGCATTTCCATTATGAGTTTTCACTGGAGACTGCAACATACACTTTTTTAACTTGCCTACATTTGGTTACATGCGAGCAATTCAGAGCCGGAGCCGGGGCAGGGGTGGGTGTAGGGGTCGGAATTTAAACAGAGCAAGTAAATGAGCCACCAGCCATTCTAGTTTGCAAGTGTAAGCCCCACAATGACAAAAACATGGTAGACATGACTCTGCTCCCCTTTGGTAGGTCTTTGATCCTATGTGTCCCTCATAGGATGGGCATCCTGCAAAACTTATAAGACTTTCAAAATGAGCATATTTCAATTACTTCCATCTGATAGCCAGCTGAAAAATGAACAATCTTTTCTAAATGCTTGAAGAAAAGCAGGTTGGTATAGACTCATTGAGAAATAGTAGGTAAGTTTATCACCCAAGGACGTTTTAGGAATTTTTAAAGGATAATTTTGACTACATAAAAATTTTCGCTTAAGTGTTGACTTCATATTCTAACCTCACATAAAATGTGATTTTTCTTTACTGATCTTAGAGTTTTGTTTCCTTATTCTGCAAGTTTTTATTTATGTGGTTATAAGTATATATAACAGATGTTTAATAAATGTTTTTAAAATAAACAAATTATGTGGTTGATAATCTCAAGAATCAGTCCGCTGCTTGAAAACAGCTATCAAATCTGACATGTATATACGTCAAGATGTGAAATACTGCCAACCAGCAGTCTTTAAGAAACTCATGGATAACAGAAGCTTTCAAAATATGTGCTCTTAAAATCGACTTGATGTCAAGTTTTGAGGTCATGGTAAAAATATTTAGAATATGTGATAGTTTGGGCCTTCTTTAACTTAACCAGACCAAATATTCACTTACCCATTCCTGGTCTTAAACCAAGATTTATAGAAAATATGCTTGCTTGGTTTGGTTAAGCAGCTTAAGGATGTTAACAATAATCTTTCAGAGCATTTAACCTACCATTTAATGAAAAGTTTATTTGCGACTCTACTGACAGCAATGTATATAAGGCAGTAAGGGTGGTTTGGAGTTTTTCAAGGAAAGAACTGAAAATGTCATTTATTTTATATCTGTTTTATATATGTAATAGCTGGGATTTATGACTATGTAAATGTATCATGAAGCACCTTTAAAATATACATATGCAGAAGGGTTTTTTGTTTTTTGGTTTTTTTTTGATGCTAGAAAAAGAAAAGATGAAATTAGGTTGAAAAAGAATAATCCAATTCAGAAAGAAATGTGTGATGAACCTTGCTTCTGGACAACAGTTATTTCATAGGGTTATTGTGAGGGTTTAGTTAGCTAATATTTGTGTGTGCTATTACATTAAGTAGCATATATAAATGATCAAATATATTGAATATTAACATTATTAGCATTTAAAAAAAAATGCTCTACAAATATGGAAAGGATAGAGGTTTGAGCTTTTTTTTTTCACTCAAGTCAACAAAATAGGCATTTTTTTTCTGCCTGACAAGACTTAAAGGTGCTCACACAACATCTGAGATCAAATTACAGGTTAGCCCTTATGATGTTTCTTTTAATATAGCAGAAAAAGTTGTGTCTTCCAAAAGTCCTATTTATCTGTACTATGTAAATTTCATTAAAACACTCATGTCTCATTATGTCATACTGTTTATTCAAAATTGTTGCAGGAAATATCATGAACACTAGGTTGGGGTTAAAGCTAGAAATTCATGCACCTTTTCTAGAATATCAAATGTGTGTTGTAAGCAGCAAGGAGAAAAGCACTACTGATGATATTGAACTGTGGGAGACTCACATTTCAGAGCAAAGAAAACTGAACAAAAGTGAGGCCTGAGGGTCACTCCTGTTGAGGCGACACTCCAGTCCATATTGAGGGGTTCACATGTGTAGGCCCATAAGAGTGACCGCTGTACCCAGAACTTAAATCCTGACATTCCTTGCATCCACCCAGGCCTATTCCGTCCCTCTAAACACTCACCCGGGTCATTAAGTCTCTGGGTGATTTCAGGTGTTCTAATGATTACTTCCAAAATTCTTTTAAAAGGTTACCTTCTTGGAACAGTCTAGTTGCCTGTTCTTATATAAGTAAGGAACATCACTTCTGTGAACCTTCTGGCACAAGACATATCCTTTTCTGTCCCTGAGGCAGCTGCTAATTTCTCTTACTGAAGATATGAAAATCTCTAATTGAATTTCTAGGAGGGTATGTCTTACAACGTTTGTATGGCCTTAGTTCTACTCAGAGCTTATCTGGAGATGTGAGGCACACATGGCCATGAGAACCGGAAGGACAGTGTAAGGGAAGGGGTGGTGGAAGTGAGAGGACAGTCCACTTAAAGTGGATGGCAGGGGCTGGTGCCCACAGTCATGAGAAAGAACACTCACAGCCTCTCTACCTTAAAAGCTTCACCTTTGGGGAGAAAAATAATATTTTTACTCAGTCACCAAACAAATTGAGCCCAAAATTATACTGATCACACAGATACTTTAATGTGTTATCATATTCCTTAGGTTGCATGAATTACTGTATACATCCTCAAACGTGAGACAATGTTACAACAGAACTGGGACAGAATGTGATGTGTGTCTGTGTGTGTATGGAAGGAGCATTATAGTGAAGAGCAAGGGAGCCAACCAACTTCCCGGTACTCCTTCAACTATAAATCTAGTGGCAACTCTATTTCTCTCCTTTGGATCCTGGCTCAATAAATAAGCTATTAATTAAAGGAAGAAGATTTCCAGTTTATTCTCTAAATTGTCTGGTCCTAAATTCTCCTGACTATAAAAAAATGATTCCTGTTTCTTCTTTTGCTCACACAAATTAATAAAAATAATTCTCCAGTCACTGGTTTATTTATCTTTGTTCCAATCCACTCATAGTGTCACACTGTTATTTGTACAAAAGCTAGACAAATTTTTTTTTTTAAAGATTTTATTATTTATTTGACAGAGAGAGAGATCACAAGTAGGCAGAGAGGCAGGCAGAGAGAGAGAGAGGGAAGCAGACTCCCCACCAAGCGGAGAGCCGGATGTGGGGCTCGATCCCAGGACCCTGGGATCATGACCTGAGCTGAAGGCAGAGGATTTAACCCACTGAGCCACCCAGGCGCCCCAAAAGCTAGACAAATTTTAAAACAACTATTTAAAGGCAATAAAAAGGATCCCAAAGCAGGCAGAATCAGAAGAACTTACTCTTAAGAAACTGTTACTGTGACAGGTAAGGATTGTGTTTGTGGCCTTTTTTCCCAACGGTGTTCCCAATGGAGAACTGCAACCTTACTAGCTCAAGATGGCAGGAGACAAAGTCCAAGCAAATACTTCATAGATAGGACAAAGAAAGAATGAACCATAAAAAAATATATTTCATAAATTAGACTTTTTTAACTTATGAAAAGATGCCTATTTATCAGAAAAATACAAATTAAAACTCAATGAGAGCCCATTACATACTCATTAGAATGACTAAAATAAAAAAAGTCTTGCAATACCAAGTGTTGCCAGAGATTTAGGGTAACTGAAACATCACACACTTTTGTTGGGAATGCAAAATGCTATAGCTACTTTGGAAAACAATTTGAGAGTTTCTGATACAGTTATATATAAATTTACGGTATGACCCAGTAATTCCACTCCCAGTAATTGACCTGAGATAAATGTATATGTATAATGTATACTGAATATTCATAGTAGTTTTCTTCATAATATCCGAAAACTTGGAAAAAAGTGTCTAGCCGCAGGTCAATGATTAAATTATAGGAATCTAAATAATTGGATGCTTTTCTGCAATACAAAGGAACAAATTCCTGATAAATGTAGTATGAATGAATTTCAAAACCAGGCTGAGTAAAAGATATCACACAGAGAAGAATATAGATTATATGGTTCCATTTATATGAAATTCTAAATAATGTAGACTAATCAATAGAGACAAAGTAGATCATTGGGGATGGGGCAGAGGGCATTGACTACCAAAGTCCCCAAGAGAATTTTTGCAGTGACAAAAATTTCTATCTGTCTGTGGTGGTAATTACACAGTTACTTTGTGAAAAATCATTGAGTGCATTTTATTGTATATAAGTTATTCCTAAATGGAGTTTTGTCCTTATTTTTAGATAAAGGAGATGGGAAACATAAAACGCAGGGTGATTCCAAATATACAGAACCTATTTTTCTAAAATCAGATCAGCAGAGGTCCTCAAACCTCCCTATGAATACTTTCCACAGTCCCATGAGTTGGGACTTAGGGCCCCAGGGCATAACTCCAGGGCCATGTCCATAAACTCATCTCTGCCTAGCATGCTGGTTAGTGCATGGTTGGTGGAAGCCAGGGGACAATTCTGCCTGCTACTGGCCAGGTGAGTGTGCACATTAGTCCCTCCCCTCAGCTGTGGAAGATTTATACTGAGGGTTAGTTATAGTAGTCCTGATTTGGGCCTCAGATCTAAGTTAATTTCCCCAGCCCTGGTTGAGCAGTTTAAAAAACAAATAAATAACATTGATGCCTAAGTGAAGGTCAAGTCCATTTAAACCGTTTAAAAGTCACGGATGTGATAGCTAATTTTGTATGTCAACTTGACTGCACCACGAGGTGTCAGATATTTGGTTAAACTTTATTCTGGGGTATCTGTGAGTGTGTTTCTGAATGACATTAACATTGATGAATGACATTAACATTGAATCCATGGACTGGATTACCCTCCAGAATGTGGCAAGGCATCACCCAGTCTGCCAATGTCTTGAATAGAACAGAAGACTGAGTTAGAGAGAATTTCTTCACTTTCTGCTTGACTGCCTTTGAGAGAGGACTTCAATCGTCTCCTACATTTGAACTTGGATTTGAACAAGAAATACATCATTGCCCCTTCTGGATCTCTAGCTTGCTGACTGCAGAACTTGGATTTCTGAGTCTCCGTTAACTACTTGAGCCAATACTTTATAATAAATCTCTTTATATACATATGTGTATGTAATAAACATATGCATTATCTTTTTTTTAAAGATTTTAAAAAATTTATTTGACAGACAGAGATCACAAGCATGCAGAGAGGCAGGCAGAGAGAAAGAGAGGGAAGCAGGCTCCCTGTCAAGCAGAGAGCCTGATGCAGGGCTCGATCCCAGGACCCTGGGATCATGACCTGAGCCGAAGGCAGAGGCTTTAACCCACTGAGCTACCCAGCACCCCAACATATGCATTATCTTTATATCTTTATAAATATGTATATATTTTAAATATATGTGCATATATAAATATATGTATATATAAATTGTTCATATACTAACATAATTGTGTGTATATAACATGTAAAGATTATTTATGTAAATATGTAAATAAATATTTGTAGCTTCTGTATCTCTGGAGAATGCTGACTAACACATGGAACAGAGAAGTATTACCAGCTCCTGCAGGGAGGCCTGGAAAGCCTATTGGCATATCGCACATCACAAAAATTGAAACTAGGTGACTAAAGTGCTCTGAGATCTCCATCCACAAAAATTTTTCATATTCTGCATTTGATATTCTTTGGTACAAACTGAGAAAATAGAACCTGAATAATATGAGCAGGAAGAAATTTGGAGTCCTCAAAACAAAAGAAAAACTGACCTTCATTTATTTGCATGTAGACTTCTATTACTTAAGAATAAGCCATATAATTGGGATAATTTTTAATTCAGGAATGTAAGCATTTTGGACAGGGCAGATTTGCCCTTATTAGAGTGCCATAAAGAGAGGTTCAGAGTCACAATTTTAGGCTCTATAATATGCTGAGATAAACTGGCTGATTCCTGTACCCCCATCCCCAACCACCTATCTGACACAGACTCTGTGGGGAAAAATTCCCAGTCTCAAATGATTTTACATATCATTCTCTTTCTTCCTTTATGGATGACTATTACAGGCTCCAGAAGAAAAGTAAGAGTTTTACAAAATACATCATAACAGAATACATTAACCCAGCCCCCCAAAATAAACATGAGTTGCAAGGCATATGTATATTTGGTACAAAATGTGTAAAATAAATGAGGAAGTCTTTATATTGGTCTAATCTCTTCTAAAAGTACATTATTATACATAAAAAGTTATGTAACTTTAAATTAGATATATATTTTACATTTTTCAAAATTCCTGGATAATACATTCTTTTACAGTATTTAAATCAAGAATGAATTTTACTAAGAATTACAAGCAATTTCTCTATTATTCAATATGTCATTCTACGTGGCATTAGGAGTAATAGTCTTTCTGATGACTGACGGTCAATTGCAAAGGGACTGCGTGTGTTTAGATGTAGGACCTCTGAAGGACCCTCTTAGGCTTTAAGTCTCATCTGTTAATATTCATGGAACTGCATAATAGCTCCTTCTAAAGGCCCTTCCTGGTGGCCAAGGTGACTGTTTTTATTGGTAAATTCAGAAATAGTAATAAAATAAAAGATTTGAAAATCCTCAAACCGAACTAGAGTGAACAGTCTGCCCGATTCAACCACTGTTTGCAAATATTTATTTTTTCATCTCTAAACCTCAGAGTGTGTTTGATTTGAAGCACTAAAACAGCAATTGCTCTGACCCACAGAAAGTTTTTATGCTGAATAAACCACCTCATAAGCTGAAACTTAAACATGTAGGGTGGGTGTCTTGACACAGTATTCCCTTGTGAAGCATCTGGAATTCTGGTTTCCAATGGAGTTAATTTTCATGTCACTCGAGAAAACTTCCTAGGACCTTAAGGAATGAAGACCTTACATTTTAAGGTGTCATTCCTTACTAAACAAAGAGTGTCACTTGTATTTCCTTAGGGTGAAACATGAAGGGGTTTGCTCTTTTCTGCTCTAATTTTACAAGAAGATGTAGAATGCTGATATATGCTGGATATGCCACGTCTCTCAGATAAAGACATAATAAAAAAGCTGGACTAGTCTTTCTATCTCAACTTATTTCCTAAAATTATAGTTTTCATTTTTTGAGAAAGCCTATTTTACTCTCGTCATCATATTCTCCTCTACAAATTAAACAATCAGATATTTTCAAGTGTACGTTATAATCAATAGAACCTACACACTAGCTTTATTTTTTTTTTAAGATTTTTATTTACTTATTTGAGAGAGGGACAGTGAGAGACAGCATGAGAGGGGGGAAGGTCAGAGGGAGAAGCAGACTCCCCGTGGAGCTAGGAGCCTGATGTAAGACTCGATCCTGAAATCCCCCGGTCATGGCCTGAGCCGAAGGCAGTTGCTTAACCAACTGAGCCACCCAGGTGCCCTACACACTAGCTTTAATGTATCAAAAAATGCAGCTCTCATGCATCAGCATTCATAGCATACAGCTGACCAAAAGAGCTGTGATGACTTCGGAACATTTCTTCTCTCAACTTTAAACTTTATGACTTGTTCTCCCACCATCTCCTGTTGATGTTTCGTGTTCATATTTCACATGAGTGGACTGAAACTAGGTCAAGTGGTCAAAACATCATCCACACCGTCAGCCACTCATCAGCCAGCTGGCCGGCTGTCAGTCACATGTATGGAGGATCAGGTCTACAGAATCAAATAGCTATCGCTAGGCGTAACAGGACCAATGGACTCAAAGGCAGATGTTCAAATTGTTTTGTATAACAAGTCCAGAGGTTGTTTCCATTGCCTGGAATGCTGTTTCTCATGCTGATCTCATGGCTCTTGCCTTCTCATGCTCCAGTCCTCAACTTAACCATTACCTCCCCCGAAACACCTCCTTTAACTGCCTCAGCTAAATTCGTCTTGTCTCAACTGTTAATCTCAATCATGGCACCCTTCCTTCTTTATTTGTTTCATATCAGTATCACAATTTATAATAGTAAATGAATCTTGTGTTTACTTTTTGATCATCTGTGATCCCAACTAGACTGCAAACTCTATTAAAAGAGAAACACTTTCATTCAATAAAGTAGACTTTATTCAGCATGCTAGAATCTGGTTCATAATATGCATGCAGTGAACATTTGATAAGTGACTAAACAAATAATGAAGGTGTACATATTCTTTAAAAAAAAAAAAAAAAAAACCCTAAAAGGATATACAACAATCTCTAGTTGTGTGGAGTTTTAATTGATTTTTAACTTCTATCTTTATCAATTTCTGTATTTATTTTCCATATGAAGATCTATTTATCATAGCAGGATTTTCAGGCTTTAGACAGTAATAGAAAAAAACAAACGAATAAACATATTTTCATAAAATATAAATTATCTCCCCAAAGAGAAAAAAAAAATCACAGTATGTTGAAAGTAATTTTTACATAGCAGGCAGTGCAAAAATATGTATTTGTTGACTAAACATTCTTTTTTTAAAAGATTTTATTTATTTATTTGACAGAGATCATAAGTAGGCAGCGCGGCAGGCAGAGATAGAGGAGGAAGCAGGATCCCTGCTGAGCAGAGAGCCAGCCGCAGGGCTCGACCCCCCAAGACCCTGGGATCATGACCTGAGCCGAAAAGGCAGAGGCTTTAACCCACTGAGCCACGCAGGCACCCCTTGACTAAGCATTCTAAGTGAAACTTTTTATTTATTGCCCTTTTGACTTTTAAAAATAAGAGAATTATCCCATATTTACAGAAACAGACAACTGTCTTAAGATAAAATGAGGGGATATTTAAGCAGGGGCAGTGAAAAGATGAAACTGGGATCACATTTTCAACTTCCTATCATTGGCAGAATGCATTAGATGCATTAGAAATGAAGTGATTGGGGCACCTGGGTGGCTCAGTGGGTTAAAGCCTCTGCCTTCAGCTCGGGTCATGATCTCAGGGTCCTGGGAACAAGCCCCGCATGGGGCTCTCTGCTCAGCAGGGAGCCTGCTTCCTCCTCTCTCTCTCTCTCTCTGCCTGCCTCTCTGCCTACTTGTGATCTCTATCTGTCAAATAAATAAATAGAATCTTAAAAAAAAAAAAATGAAGTGATTAAAAGTCAGACTTTCATTACACTAACATTGTTATACTTAGGAAAAAATACAGGTAATTAAGTTGTCTCACAAGCAGTAAAAACCAACTGACAATAAAAACTAGATGTAAACAGACTTAATTTTATTTTCAACATTTAAGAATAAAGATAGTGATTAGAAAGGGCTGTGGAAAATTAATAATTAAAGCTTATTAGAGGAACAAAAATAGGTATAGGGACTAAAAAACAAAAACAAAAGTTCTGTTTCTTTGAGAAATCTATTGGTTATCATTCATAGTTTCATGGCCATTGTTTGGAAGAGGAAGGATTGTTTTGAGAAAAACACTGATCAATTGATCTTTTACTTTATCAAAACTTAGGTAAGATGAAGTGAGTATGAGTTGCAGAGAATTTGGTCAGATATAAGGAAAAGATCTTTTTCCCTTTATTTTCCATCCTTGACATTTATTTTTCAATAAAATTTTTTAGGAAGAATTCTCTGATATAGGATGAGTCAACACTGAAAAGACATGTGCACAGTCATGGTACTATAGCCCTTGAAAATCACTGAAAACTTAAAAGTTTATTACTAAAGTAAAAAAGCAAATATCCTGCTGACCTTGTGTCAAGAAAATCAACACAATGAATACTTCCAGCTCTGATATTCTATTATATCTTGCCAATATGGGATAAGGCTAAGGACTTAGAAGAATCTAGGACAAATTACATCTAAATCCCCACCCAACCACTTTCCTCCACCCATCTCCCATATACTCTGCCCCAGGACCACTTGTCATTTTTCTTCAAATCATTTATTTATTGCAATGAAGTTTTGATTATTTGAATGCTCATACACATGAAAGACCAAGCAAATGTGTTTTCAATATTTATTTGGGAAACCACATGCCAAGAAAAGTAGATATGGTTGTTCTAAAAATTAATCACAGATTGTTGGGTGATAAGCAATACAATGCCACACTGCTTTAGTTGAGCCAGATAGCACAAACGTTTGATTTTTTAGATCTATTGTGATACAGAGCCCAGAAATATATGCAAGAAATATTACCCAGTTGGTGGTCTTTGTTTCACTTACTATTACTGTCAGAGCAAACACTGATAATTTATTTTGGGTTGAATTTTACTCACTCAGCAAAAGACTATAAATTTCGTGTTAAGAAAATATACACTGCCCTGAGCAAATTATTTTCAAGTCCATGAGATCAATAAGTGTGTTATAACTCTAATATGTTTGAATTATCCATATTGCTGTTCACATCTCTTTCTGTTATTGATTGATTACATACCATATATTGTTCTTCAAACTAGGAATGTTTAAACATTCTAGGATAGGTGTTTTCCCATAAGACTTGCATCAAAAAATTATAGGCACTGAAACCAAAAGAACCAAATCCATCTGTGAAATGTCTATGTATCTGATATACTTTATGGCAAAGATCGAGTATTTTCTCATTAGGTCATTGTGGTTTTGATTGTTAAGTTTCTTCACATTCTAAGCCAACTCTTGCGGGATACTGCATATTTCCAAAGTAACTATAGGCCTGCTATTCATACCATAGAGGTCTTGTTTTCCTACAAAATGAACCAATGGTAATTCATCAGTCTTTCATGATGAAAGCAGCACTGAGATCCTGTATTTACAACTTGCTTTCAACCAGAGAGAAGAGAAAAGATAAGCCATAGAAAGCTATTGAAGTTCTATAAACCAATTCTTCTTATATGACGAGGTCTACTCAGCAGCAGTTGAGAAACTCATATTAAAGACTATCAAAAAAAAAAAAAAAAGAAAGAAAGAAAGAAAAGAAAAAGAAAAGAAAACAAAACAAATCAGGATTCTTCTAGGCTTGGAAATTCTCTACTGGAAGAAAAACAAACTCAGGAATTCCCAAGTTGTTACTATGACTTAACTCTATACTGGATTTCAATCCTCCCTTAGAAAGATGTGTGCTAAATAACTTCACAGATTCAGTCAAATTTATTCCCACTTGGTCTGCAGTAGCCAAATCTTGTCATTCAAACTTCTAAAATAGGGACTTATAAATACTTTTCAACTTTCCTAACTGCAGAATTTCATTTTCAATGCCAGAGTGTTCCCATTTTTTTAGGATTTCCAATCACTCTGTCTTTACAGATACTAGTTCAAACTTATTATTGCTCTAAAGTCTCTGACTGAAGAAGAAATGTCAATAAATGAGCATTTGCATTTGATGCCACCAAATGATCAGAGACCAACCCTTGTAATTTTAAATAAAATGTACTTACCTTTCACTTAAATATTAATACAAGCAAAATATATCAAGATGTAGTTGATCAGGAGATTGATAAATATTTACTGGGAGAAAAACAGGATAAATACTCTGAGTAAAATATTGGCTAAAATCTATTTTGGAATAGGCCCAGGTTTGGGAGGAAATTAATTTACCAAAGAGATTCTGTGTTTACTTAGGTACAGATTTTAATAGGGAGAAATTTGAGAAATTCTAAGAGCTTTATCTTCTATCAAGACTTACATATTTTGGTATCAGTTCTCATGGGCCCTCCTCAATATACACAGGAAAACAGTTCTGGGAACTGTGTATCACTTAGTAGTTACCCAGTGAGGTTAGAGCCTATTGTCCTGTATTCAAAGACTCCATGAAAACCAAAGAGGAGATTAAACTCTTTCATAGATAAAGAACTAGAATGACAGAAAATCTCTATGTATGACCAATGTCACACACTCTTGGAACATTTTACAGCAGTTAAGTTTTAATGACAGTCCCCCTCCAAAAAAAAAAAAAAAAAAAAAAATGTGTTAGGTTTCTTTCTTTCTTTCTTTTTTTTTTTTTTAAGAATTTATTTACCTGACAGACAGAGATCACAAGTAGGCAGTGAGGCAGAGGGGGAAGCTGGCTCCCCGTGGAGCAGAGAGCCCGATGTGGGGCTCGATCCCAGGACTCTGGGATCATGACCTGAGCTGAAGGCAGAGGCTTTAACCCACTGAGCCACCCAGGCACCCCAAAAGTGTTAGGTTTCTTACTTGCTTGGTCTGCTTTGTTTAATGTTAAATTCCTACCATTCAGTACAGAATGCTGTAGTTACAATACTTTTTCCCTATTTCTAAACTGCTGTTTGTTCCTATTACAATTCTATATATATTTATGGACTGACCTCTATCTACACTGTGATTATTCTTTACTCCTCCACAAACTACTTCTCTACTTCTGCCATATTTCCCTCTTCTTCCTGCTAATATGAGAAGGTTCTGTCAGCAAGCCCCTAGGCCAGTGTCTCAGTTTCTGGATGGACTCTGAGGAAGCTGAGCATTATGGGAGGCATAGTTCTGACATGGTTCCAAGTCTCTGAAAAAAGTGGTTAGACATTCTAGATATAGAGAACTCCTTGATCAAAAGCCTTCAGAAAATACAAGGCATATGAGACAAAAGAAAGTGATGCCTTCTGGAAAGCAATGGAAAAGTATAGTTAAGAGGTTAGAAATAGTTGCAAAATAGCGGACAAGATTTCAAACACAACCTATCTCTGTTAAACCGTTCTTCTCAATTTTGCCTACATATGTTTTCTCTTTCCACAGATAAAGACACTTGGCCATCAAAGTTATGCTCTAAACTCCACTCCCAGGCTTGAGGTGTAGTTCTTAATCTGAGCTGGAGGAGCTGAAAGGACTTGATCCAAAACATTGGGACAAACATCAGGTTATAGTTGCTGTTAATGCTTAGATACTTGCCATTTGTAAAACAAGAAAAATGTGAATCTTAATTTGGGGATTCTTATTTGGTCTCTGCTGAGTGAGTCTCAGTTATGGTAACATGGACTTGTCTTGTTTCCTAGCCAGTCATTTTTTGGATTATCTGCCTATTATAATCTGACTAGCATTCCAGACCATGTTGGAATGGAGTCATGTTTCCCCCTTTGTCCGTCCCAGTGGTTTAGATCCTTCCACATGATCCAAGTTATTTCAGTACCAACTGTCTTTTTGTACTTAAAGATGTCTGAATATCACCAACCCCTTAGTTTCCCATAGCTTTCCTTTGTTGCCTTGTTGAACCCCAACTTGTTCCACTTGTGTGGTCCTTATGACTATTGTTTGGCTCTGAGGGTACGATTCTCTCTTTCTGTTGATCTGGTCTTTTCTCATGGTGATCATAGTTAATCCAGATCCTACCACCCTAACCTGCTACAATTAATAGGGTCCTTCCCAGCTGTGAATAGACAGATGATATATTTCTTCCTCCTTCATTCTAACTTTCTGTATTTTATAAAATAGAGCCAACACATTGTACCTTTCTTCAAGGCTTCATCAGGAACTACTAAACTCTTGCCATTTGTGGTTTAGGCACTAAAATTACTCTTACCTTCAAAGAAAAAAAGTGGTTGAGACATACAAGCTGATGGATATGATTCCTCAGGAAAAAATCAGAAGCTTAGTTGTTCAGATCATTGCCATTGGATGGTATATTTGCTTCTATCAATGACCAAACAGTTACTTCATTTGTGGTTCTGGGGTCAGTCCTTACTTAGAGTGTGGAGATGGGTGATAATTGATTGCATGGGTTACAAGTACGTGATCATACAGCAAGGAGTGATGGTGGATCAGTTGCTCAACCAAACTCCTGAACCTGCACTATCTGGAGAACTGAGAGGAGGCATTAAGGATACAGCAATGCAAATAAAATACACTAGCCTACTTCCACAAACATCCAAGAGCAACAGTTGACAACCCTGGCTAAGATCAGGATCAGCTGGGAAGCTTTTTAAAAGCAACAGATGCCAAGGCTCTATACCCTAGAATCTTGCGGTGGAGAAGGGATTCTGAGGAGAAACCAGGGTGGGAATTCACTACTCTGTGGTCAAAGTTGGGAGTAGGCAAAGATTTATGTAATCAGCATCCAAAGACAGGTTAATATGCACAGCAGCCAGTAATGTTTGCTTTTAACAAAGACAAACCATGTGGGGACTTAAGAAATTCTATTATGTTACACTTTGCCATTTGTCTATTTCCTCTCCTTCATGTCATTTCAGAAATTATCCAAACATTGTAAAAATCAATGAATCCTGAACAACTCTGATGATAAAAAACACCTGGTGTTCTCTTTAAAAACACAAAACCATAATGTCACTGAAACAGACTTTCCAAGGACAAGCTCCAGAAGCCGGATTTTAGCAAGTATCCCAGGTGATTCTTATCGTTGAGGAAGTTTGGAAAACACTGATCTGGATACCGAAGAGGGGTGGACTTTGAACGTATTTGTGATCCGGGGCCTGTGAACACATGACAAGCACATTATGAGAGACACACACAAGTGTGAAGCTCTCGCACCGCCTAGACTCCAATCACCCAGACATCTCACAGTTCTTTGTCTATTTCATGCCTGTTCTCACATCGGGGGCTTTGCATCTGCTATTTACCAGTCTGGAAACTTCCCCCCCCAACTCTGCAACAGATGGAATCCTATTTATCCTTTGCTACTTTTTCAGAAAAGCCCTCCCAGCTCTGACCAGCTAAATCCAGTGACCTGTTAAAATCTCTTTGCACTCTTTGTTTAACTTCATAACAATCATGACAGTTTCTGGTTATCTATCTCTAGTGGTAATGTTTTAGTATCTGTCTCCTACGCAGGATGGTAAAGCGCTGTGGGGTAGAGCCTGGCTTATGTGTTCACAGCCTTATCTGCAGTATTTCCCAATAGCAACGTAGGCATAAATGAATGAATATGTGAATGAAAGAAAGTTCTCAGTGGTAGCACGTAAAGATGGAGCAAGGTGGTGGGGAGAGATTTGCAGGAGTGACTGAGATAAACATGTGTAAAGCTGGAAAGGCTTTCAGATGAAGGCAAGGATTGTGCTGGGCTCTGCTGCAAGGGGACTGGCATAGCACAGAGGAGCGGAAACATGCCAGGTGGGCGGAAGGCTCTGCAAATGCCCTGGAGAAGAGACTGTGTTTGTGTTCTGAACAAGGAGCCAGGCTGCTTGAATTAAGCAGAGAACAATCAGGCTATGATGAAAGTGGAGGACAGTTAGATAAAGAGTGACTCATGATCAGTTCTGATTTGACGTAAGTAGAAACTCAGAGATCCTGCAGGGTTCAGAGAAGGAGAGAGATGATCAAAACAGAGCTCGCAGGGGATGACTCACACCCTTTGTGTAGGACTGAATGAAGGGACAGGGCTAAAGATATGTGAAACCAGCTAGGAGGCCGTGGCAATCAAAATGCAGTGCAATTAGGAAGCAAAATGGGTGCTCTGTTTTACGTGGGTATGTCCGACCTAGTGCCACAAAAAGTTTGACGCACCTGGGCAGAAATATGATAGCAGCTATAGAATAGGGGACGGGAAGGGGTCCTAAGAGAAAACCAGTAAGTTTTGAACTAACTTTCATTGAAGGAGAGGGAAGAGAATCAGTGAAGATACTAACAAAGCCTGCATGAAGGCAGAGAAGTCTAAGAGCAGGAGAAAATAATGAGCTCCCTTCTTAGGATGGAGTTATAGTGTGGTATTTCAGGAAATCTATCCTCCCCCCGACCCAAGATTTTTTATTTATTTATTTGAGAGAGAGAGAGAGAGAGCACGTGTGAGCTCGAGCACGGGTGCTTCGAGCCGAAGAAGAAGAGAATCTTGCCAGACTGTGCTGAGCGCAGAGCTTGAGACTCATGACCTCATGACCCGGAGATCATGACCCTGAGATCATGACCTGAGTCCAGACCAGGAGTCCATCCTTTAATCAACTGTGCCACCCAGGCGCTCCTCGGGAAGCCTAGCCTTCTTTCAAGGGGAATTATAGGACATGAAAAAGGGCCCAAGAATAAGAAGACCTGTTACTTCGCAACCATGAACTCTGAAGCTTGAAGATACACCCAGGGTTATCAGAATGCTGGAGGGACTAGTAATGAATCTCAAACAACATTTTCTAAGTTTATTATCTTTCTACAGTGTTCAGGTATATTCGATGCTCTTGACAACTCCCTTCTTTGTATCATTATATGTTTGGTAATTGTGAAAATCCTCCCCTCCCTGTTTACTATTACTATATATTTTTTAAAAGATTTTATTTATTTATTTGACAGACAGAGATCACAAGTAGGCGGAGAGGCAGGCAGAGAGAGAGAGAGGAGAAAGCAGGCTCCCTGCCAAGCAGAGAGCTAGATGTGGGACTCGATCCCAGGACCCTGAGATCATGACCTGAGCCGAAGGCAGAGGCTTAACCCACTGAGCCACCCAGGCACCCTGTTTACTATTACTATTACCATATTCTCTGTTCTCTCCAGAATTCTAGCTTTACAATTTTTTTAATAGCTCTATTGAATATCTCCAGCTTGCTGAAAATACATTTGAATGATTCCCTAAAATACTCCCTGCCCCTGTGGAGTATTTCTTCACTCAGGTCTTCCTGATCTTCTTCCCTGGGTTATTGAAAACAGCCCCTCTACTGCCAGTTTCCTTGCTTCCAGTCTCTAACCGTAGCATTTCATATTTATTCACCAAAGTGCTCTTCTATAATTCAGATATAATCATATCTCTCCCTTGCTTAAAATCTTTAAGCATCTGTTTAATGAAAGCCTTCAGGATGAAGGGAAGATACATGTGCTTGGACAAAATTTCCTTTCTTTGTCTTTCTCCCTTTCCATAGGCAGTTTGTACTTTTCATTCCAGTGATCTGTTCATTTCCCTGAATGATATGCACTCTCTCTTCCCACCCTACCTTGGTAAGTGGTGTTACCTATCTTCATTATCCTTATCATCCTTTTTTTGCCTGACAACTTTTATTCATTTTTCAAAACTTCAATCATCAGCCCTTCCGGGATGCCTTCCCTTGATTCCCTCCGTAGCTCCCCCATGTGCTCACATAGATGGTAGCTTGTCTCAAGCAGAGAACTATAATTTGTAAGCTGGATTTTTTTCTTTAATTCTAACTAAAATATGGTCTTCCTTAAGGTAAGGATGGTGTCTCTCATGCCTCTATTTTTTATGTCTGGCACAGTGACTGATACACAGTTTGAAGGAAAAAAGTAAGGACAGAATTAGGGGGAAAGGAAAGGAGCAAAGGAAGGAAGGGACAGTTTTTCGCCTCACCAGAAGTTCTATAAAAGTTTGAGAAGACAGGAAAAGAGAGAGTGAAAGCCAGGTCGACTGGTACTACCCAAACTGAAGAATACTGAGTCAAATTCATAATAGCCATTAAACAGCATGAATAATTTTTGATAATTTCTCAACATTTTAATAATTCCCTGTGGAACACTGTGGTGGTGAAGTTAGGTGGTATAAAAATGAGTACATTCTGGTCTCTACCCCAAGACCCTCACAGTTCATTAGGGGAGACATTCAGACATATGTTGCATTGAGCCTGACTAAGGCACATTTGGTATGGAAGAGGGAACAGCCAAACATACTGGATAGTAGTGTGGTTCGTGGAGGTTTCAAAAGGCCAGTGACTCAAAAGGAGTGAGTAGAAATGTGCCAGGGTCAGAAAGGGAGGGAAAGCCTTCCAGAGAAAGGACGAAGGCTTCTCAGAGAATGGGAGGGTTTGGAATGACTGCATTTGGCCAAATACTCTTCCTTTGTTATTTTTAGGAGCTTGGAAGTAGAGACATAATAAAATATAGTTGCATCTTCTTTCTCAATATCCTCAACCATGTTAGTTTTTCTACTCTTTTCCTCTTTTCTAATATCACCTGCTATCCTCCTTCTCTGTTGTTTCCCCACATCATGTTTGTCTGATGGGCTGAACCATTCTTCTGTCCTTATTCTTCTGTGATACCCCTCACTGCAGTATCTAGAGCACTTAATCAACCCCCTACCTCCAGAAGACAATCCATGACCATCTACTCCCATTCAAACATGTCAAGGGGTAGATGAGTGGTCTCACTATTCATTAAACCCTCTTAGTATACTCTCTCTGACAGACATGTCATTAAATAAGTTTTCCTATTACCATGTTGCATGATTCATCAGAATTCATCATGTCATTAAAGGACTATTCTGATCATTCTGAAAAGAAAAATGAATGCCAATGGAAAGGACACCTTGGCTAGATGATATCAATAGTTTAGATAGCCATCTAAGTGGAGTGTTTGGAGAGGGAGACAATACAGCCATAGCACATCCCCAGCACCACTACCACACATGTCTCTCTGGGACACAGAACTGAGTCTTGAGTGGACCACTCTCAGAACCAGCCTACGGTTGCTCATGTTTGAAGACTCTTTGTGAACCTTGAGGCTCCTATGGGGGTTTCATGGACCTAACAGGGGCTTAGCAACTAATAACCAAGTTTTTTGCTTGGTGCCCTCAATATTTCACTCATTCTCACAAAGAAGAAATCCATGGTAATTATTCCAGTTTTCTGGATGAGTTAGCATAATAGCAGGTACCTTAAGTGTTTCACTCAAAATAGCAAGTATCTTAAAAATAAGTGGAGAAGCTGCCATTTGCATTTGAGTATATAATACCAAGGATGCCATTTTCCTGGTATGTTTGTAGGCACTTGCTCATCTCTGCCCAGCAAGCATCACTAATAAATCATGACAGTATCACCCCCATGACTGAATATAGTCTCAGAAGCATTGTAAGAAGTACTCCAGGTTCCCTCCACCAACTGAGAGAGACATCCAAGCTCAACAAGATTACTTCCTATAGTCATTTCCTTGGCCTTACCAACTTTTCTCTCTTATAGAGATAAGAAGCTGAAGAGGGCAAGAAAGTAGACCTAAACAATGAAGACTTTTCAGCTTTCAAGCTGAAACATACCTAAATAGTTTCATTCCTTGAGAAATTGCCCCTCCTACCCAGTCACATATTCTTAGTCTGCCCACATTTGCTATCTTGTCTTTTTCAGATTAGTCATAAAATTATGAGCTGCTGTTTATGTTTCAACGCCAAATTGCCAATTGTTGGTCCTACCTTACAGGAGCATTTTTAAACAGTCTCTTCTCTTCAAAAGCTCTCTTCGGACATACTACATGCTTTAGAATAATAGGGCCCATTAGCACTCTAACTATTCCTGTTTACCTCCTTGCAATTTCTTCATATTATGAAAAGAAGTAGTTATAGGATTTCTAATTTGTTTACTGGTAGTGATTTCTTTCACTTGAGAGAGGTCCAGAAGCCTTTGTCTAGTAACACTGAGAGTTCAACATACACAGAGCTACATGGCAGCAAGTTAAATGCTTACACATGGATATGCTTATTCAAGTCTCAAAACAGTCTTGTAAAATTATTGCTGTTAGTACCCCATTACACAGATGAGAAAAATCAAAGCTTTTAATAGAAAAAAGTAATTTGCCTGAAATCACAAAACTAGCCAAGGAATGATGTCTGTTTTTGAACCTGGGAAATCTGTCTTCGAGCTTTTTAAGCAGCACATTATAGTGTCTCTCTCCATTCACCACATACAGGCCCTCCATTGATGATGATAGATGACAATCTAGCACACAGCGTGGCCACAAACAACAAAAGAGACTGCTACCAGGACAGCATCAATTACAAAGTTATTCAGAATCACTTGAAGTCTCCACCCCAGCTATAAGGCCTCCCTATATCACCCATTCGCTGGATATCATGCTCTACAGCAGCCAAAACACAGATGAGTTAGCCTCATGAGTCCCTTTTGATTCTTTGGCAACCAAAGCCTCTTCCAGGTCCAAAAAATGCAGAATATACTCACATCTCCTCCATTCTTGGATTTGATGTCTTCTAATAGCTGTAGGTCACTGTGCACTCTGGACTGGCTCTGTCCATGCCTGGGTTTCAAGGGGCTTTTTCCTATCTTGGATCAGACCTGCTGCAGGTTTTTTCCAGGACTAAATTCTGGGTTTCTGCTTTGTCTTTGTGTTTTATATTAGGTCTAAAAATTTCCTCATAGCAGCCAATCCAGCAGGTATCATTCTGAGTAACACCTACATATCAAATCTATAGCTCATAAGTTTTATTACATTTCTACATGTCTGTAAGAGAAGAAAAAATAACCTATGCTTCTGTGATTAGATTTTGATACCATAGTGGAAGTGTTTTTATCATCTTATACTAATGATATTTTATCCTTAATAATCTTTGAATATTAGAGTTAAAATTAACATTTTAATACTAAAAGGTCATACAATGATGAGACCAGGCACATAGATATTACCATGCTTAGACTGTAGTAATGCAACTTGTAATGAGAGTACAATTGATTACTATAGGGACAGTAAGCAACAAGATAATTTATTATTTATACATCATATTAGCTAGTTAACTTAGAACTATTACAGTTTTATAGGTTTTTGGACCATTATGTCCATCTTGCTTTCATCACTAAAACTTTCCCATCCCACTATTTGGACAACAAATAAAAAGTTTAATAGTTACATAAATCACTATGGAAAAACCCATCAAGCTTAAGCAGCTCAAAATTCCTAACACATTTCATTTCTTAGATTGCTTTATTGTGACATGGGCTCCATGAAAGAAGTGATACCATGTTTCATAATGGGGGATGTGGGTTGACTTTCCCTTATAGGTTACCTCTCTGAGAATTCACTGTAGGGTGTGGCCTGGGCCATTCCTTACTGATTCAGGCTCCAACCCAGGAATCTACAGACAGAATAGACTCTATAACAACCAACCCTTAATAATCTTTAACATATTAACTATCAGCACCGTCAGTGTTAAGAACTGAAAAAAAAAATGTTTACAGGATTGGACCAAAAAGTGGTTAAGGAAGAAAAAAGAGTACTATAAGAAGTAGGGGCAGATCAAAGATCAGTTCAACCTAATTCATGAATTTACCTGGGGCTCCCCCATTTGGAGAATTCCAATTCATCTGTGGCATGAATGACATGAGTTGCCAACCACCTGACTTGACATAACGAGGTAGAGAATGGCATCAGACTTGTGCCATCTGGAATTACTGTTCCTTTTTTGAGAGCTAAAAGTAAAATTAAAATGTAAGGAGGAAAACAATGAAGACTGTAGCTGGGGGAAATGAAAAACACATTTTGATGTTTATTTCACTGGTCTCACAAGGCTAACTTTGTAACAAACAAAGGGATGTGTTAGATTAAAAACTAGCATTAAAATAAAGAAATACAGAAATGAATCAAATATTTAGACATGGAAATATACAGATCTTCAACTTAATTTGTACAGCTGTTTGTTTTTAAAGCATAGAACTAACTGTACATCTAAAAGTTAAAAACCAAAATCGTCTTAGAGACCCATGAAATTTTTCTTCTAAAATGGTTCCATTTTCTTGGTTGAGGCTCAAATTATTCTGATCACATTAGTTTGTCTTGGATAATATTGGTTCAGCTGGATTATCTAATCATTATTGCCATCTCAGAGAATTTATTTTGTCTTTTTCCCACAATCTGAAACACTTAAAAAAAAAAAAGACTTTAATGCCCACAGTATTGTTTATAAAAGTAAAGGTCAAGATCATTTTTATAATTGCTTAATCCAAAGATTTTTCTAGTCTTGGAAAGAGCTGTAGGTTCTAATCCTGGCAAATCTACAGAAAATTCAGAGGATCTTGTTAGCCCTTTCCTATTTTCCTAGAATATTGTGATTTTTTTTAAAAAAAGGAATATTATTTTAACTTAGAGAAGGGGAGATAACACATTCAAAATAATAAAATATGAACAAGTCAATATTCAATTAAGTCCCATGGGGTTATTTGGAGAATCTGATACAATTTGCAAGAGAGGCCTAAAAGAAGCTAGAAAAGACGTTTCTCTGCATGTTTCTAAAGAAAAAAAATAATAATAAAGAAGGAGAATACTTTCTCAACAATTTTGGAGAAAGCAAAAAAATAAAAATAAAAATACAAAAACCACCCGTGAGACTAGGGTAGTTAAAGTCTTATATGGGGGCAAGAGAAATACAGTGTCAAGGGAGTTAATTTCACTCCCTGCTGATTTTAAAAGAGAATCAGGATGGTTCATGAAGATCCTTCAGAAAGTGAAAGTAAAACTCTTCATTTGATTGAACCCTGATTAATTTCAAGTGCAACCTGTATAACTATTGGCCAAAACCACTAAATTAATTGGAAAACATGGGCATTTTTTAAATAAATGGAAAATATTGTGGGGTTTTTTTGTTGTTTTTTGTTTTATTTTGTTTTGTTTTGTTTTAATTATTGACCATAGACTTGAAGAATATTTTTGGTTGAAAAGGAGTAAATTCCTTTTAAAATTAAAATCTTATTAGTGATTTCTGAGGTTAATCCCCAGGAAAGAGAATGTGCACATCCAGTTTGTATTGGGGTCCTTCATTAATATCAATTTCTGAATTTCCTCACAAGCTTTTAAAAGGCTAGATGTGTTATATACAGACTAAAAGCAACATTTTCATGGATCTAGAACTTAAAATAAGAGGATGGCACAGACTGGATGTTTGTGACTCCTCAAAATCAAATGTTGATTTGATGGTAGGAGGTAGAGGCTTTGGGAGGCAAGTAGTTTCTGACAATAGTGGCTAGGTCATTAGTGCTCTTGTAAAAAGGGCCCCAGAGCTTCTTCACCCTTTCTACCATGTGAAGACATGGAGAAATGACAAGAGTCTACCAGGAAACTATCTCTGACCACATACAGAACCTGCCATCACCTTGATCTCAGATTTCCCAGGCTCCAGAATTGTGAGAAATAAATTTCTGTTGTTTGTAGGCTACAGTCTATGGCATTTGTTATAGAAGCCTGAGAGGACTAAGGGGAAGGGAGAGGGGAGGCAAAGAACTCGTTTCCATGATAATCCAAGAAAAGAGGATGTATCATTTAAACACAGTTTGTTAATAAGTTTATCCTAAATTTATGAAATTTTTTAAGAAAGAGAAAATTATAAGTCAGATGTATATTTTGTTCTTGTTTTTGTTCTTTAAAAAATAATGTGTCAAACAAAAGGATAGGGAAAGATGATATAAGTTTGTGAGTTTCAGATGGCAATTAGATAATGAAAATAATAAAATATTGTTACTTGGGTGTGTATTTGTGTATGTGTATGTATGTGTTTAGTTTTACTGACAACTACCTCATTTTTTTATAAGTATGAGGTACAGACTAAAAATTAAAAAAATGGTTGAATAGAATTAAAGGATATCATTAATATCAGTATCAAGACTGACATTTTAAATTCGCCTTAATCTTGCTATAGCTAAAGTCAAACAGACTTTGCCATTAGAAACAACACAACACTTCAGACATTTCACAAAGCCTTAGTGTGAAAAGAGGCCAAAGCAAATATAAACTGAGGGAATAGCCAACACCAAAGTTTCAAACCCTATTAAAAAGAATGCAGTGGTGTTGAAAATTCCATGGCTTGAGATACAATGATGCATCCAGTTGTTTTATTTCATAATTTGTAATTAGATTGGAATTATCAAGATATATTTTGGCCTTCCAAATAATCTGATAAATATTAAAAGACCTTGAAATGTTAATCATTGCAAATAAAATTAGTTATGTGGAGATTATTCCGAGAAAATAAAAATCATTTGATTGTTTTACTTACACTCAAACCTTCTTGGAAGACAACAGTCCCCTCATTTTCACTTACAAAACAAAGTACACATGCAGTCATTTGATTGTTTGGGCTTTTAAATTTGGCTCTGAGTCCTTTGGAGTATAATCCCTTTACTGGAAATTCAGTTAAAGTAACTCCTTCAATCTCTAAATACTAACCAGATAAACCACATTTCCTCCCTTCACTCCCTTTCTCCACCTCTCGGCAGACTTAGTATGATTGACAATGAAGATTATAGCATTGGAAGCATGGCAGATTGATGAAAACAATCATCTCCTATCATTTGGCATCTATTTTCCTCTCCTCACTTTGTTCATCTAAAACTATTGTCAACTCCAGCTGCCCGTTAGACACCTGGAGGGCTTTTGAAAACCGCCCCCTTTCCTAAGACATTTTTACTTAATAGGTCTGCGGTGGAGTCCAAATAATAACATTTTAAAAGAAACTCTTAAGGTAATTCTACTGTGTAAACAGAATTGAAAAGGCCGGGTTTACATGGAGTTAGGAAGGAGGGGAGGAGACAGGGCTAAGAGTGGCCTCCTGATAACCAGTCAGGATGCTCGGAGCCTCCCCTCAGTGAACCAATCAGGATAATTTGAACTTTCAGTGCACCAGTTGTCTAGTCTCTGTGGGGATAGACTCTTAAAACAGTGCTTTCTCAACTTGAAAGTGCGCAGGCACTGCCTGGCCATCTTGTTAAGATCAGTTTCTGATTTAGTAAGTCTCAGTGGGATCTGAGAGTCTGCATTTCTAACCTGCTTCCAGGGGATGCTGAGCTGCCATCTCACAGACCACATTTTGAGTAACAAGTACTGAGAAAAAATATGGTCCTATAATGATAATGTGGTCATTTCTTTCAAAAGAATGTAATACTGATACAAAAGGGTATAACACAGTTATAATGAAAATTTAGAAACAACCTAAATGTTTATTAACAGCCAATATGAAGGGATAATATTCAATATGTGTGTTTTCAAAAAGTTGTTAGTAGCATGGAAAAAAGTTAAAATAAACAAAAAATGTAAAATATAAAATTTTATGTATCTAGGGGTGTCTGGATGGCTCAGTCTTTTGCACAACTACTCTTGGTTTCAGCTGAAGTCATTTTCGCAGGGTCCTGAACCAAGCCCTGCTTGGGCTCTGCCCCCAGTGCAGAGTCTGCCCGGGATTCTCTCCCTCTACTCTTCCCTTTGCCCACACTTTCGCTCCCTCTCTCAGATGAATGAATGAGTAAATAAATAAAATCTTTATAAAATTATATCTAAACTACATGGGAATATCCCATTTACATTCAAATGGGTGGAAATAGATGGACAGAAAATGATCCAACATTGATTACTGTGATTACAATAGGTTTTGTGATTATAAGCAACTTTTTCTTTCTAGTTTTCTGTATTTTCCATTTTATCCAGTTAACATGTTTTATCATTGTAAGATTAAAACATATTAAGCAAAATACCATATTACATCCGATAATACATTTCTTTTTGACAATTTTACCAAAGGACACCTACAAGATTTAATTCCTATTAGTTTAACCCTGAAATTCACAGACTTTATCAAAATTTCTTTTATATCTATTGATATGCATCTTTTCACAACTCATGAAGTTCACATTTTCATTACTCACTGTGCATATGCAGAGTAATACCTTCTTAGATTTGTCAAAAAGGTAAAAGAAAAAAATCTATGTTGAGCTTCAGACAATTGAATATTGACAATTGTGAAGTTATAGAAGTTATAGTTGATAACTCTAATTCCCTCTCTTTTCTGGAAATTATAGGGAAACCACACTCATGAAAAACAGACTATATATATAATATATATTATACATATTATATATATATAGCTGCTGTGTTGTTTATGGATTTTGCATCTATTTTTCATGACTGTGTTCATACGTGATTTATTATCGTACATCATAACCATCCATTGTGATCAAGCTACATTTATTTCAGAGATGCAGGTTCATTTAATACTTTTAAAAATTAATAATAAAATGATGTGTTTCACTATAAAATTGGGTCTAACAAGGCAAAGTCCTCATACCATGGCAAATTATTTGTAATATTTAAGTAAAATCCTCCACTCCTCTATTCATGAGGGTCTTTGCCTTTGTCCAGTAAGATTTCATCTAATAAAATAGAACACTTGTTCTCTGGCAAATAAAACTTACAGAGAAGCCATCAACACCATCTTTTAAGTCTTAAATCCACCTGAAAGACATACACAAAAATATGTGTGTCGATGAGGACTCAGCAGGCTCTTTGATTACAAAATGGGTCTTTCTAATTAGCACATTTAGATGGGACACAAGGACTCAGCCTCTTAGAAATGGGCAGTTATAGTACAGAATTGACCAAGATATAATTTCAAGTAAGATAAAGCTTTTCTTGAGCAGAAAATCCCCAGTGATCTCCCTAAGGCTGATGATACTGCAACCAAACCTGTTTTGTGTGTATGTTTGCCTGAAGTACTCCTCAGCTCAATCCTACTCAGTCCTTTGATGACACGGAACAGCTTTATTTTATCTTGCTACTCACATGTACACCGACCCATTCCGCAACAAATGAATGCTTAACTCTAGCTGCGTATAAAATTTACCTGGTGAGCTTTTTTTTAAAGCGTACAGTGTTAGGCTCTACCCAGAAAAACTGAATCAGTCTCTGATGATGGAGCCAGGACATCATTTTTTGTTGTTTTATTTTTTAAAACTCCAATGTGCAGTAAGGGTTGAGATCCCCAGTGATAATCCACTATCTTGGCTTACCACTGTTTTGAACAAAATAGAGCACCTTGGGGGTATAACATTTTAATACTGATCAAAACTTTAAGCCAACTTAATGGAATTTCTGGTATCAATTAAGGCCTAAAGAGAAAAAAAGTGAACAAAACCAACAACAACAAACCCTCCCACACACAATTTTGACTATAGCAGAGCCCTGGGGGGGGCCTTTGAACTCAAGCAAAATAAATGGTTCCCTCTTAACTATTTATAAATGGTAATTATCTCATAGATTTTAGTGTTCTGGGATTTTTTAATACGATTTATTCAACCTCAAGTATATGATTTTCTGTTCTGAGATTTTTCTGGACTGGCAGGAAATCAGGGCTATGCTAAACAGACAGAAGCCTGGAGTTAGAGGGGGTGTATTTTTGTAATACTTGACATTGCCAATTTCCATTAATAATGATAGATTGTCAACATGAGCATCTTATCTCTGTCTGGTATTGGCCTTTGTTCTGTCAAATAGACAGATAGGTCTTCATCTTTCTAACCCAAATCAATCTGATCTTTTCTTTTTTAAAATATTTTATGTACTTATTTAACAGAGAGATCACAAGTAGGCAGAGAGGCAGGCAGAGAGAGGGGGAAGCAGGCTCCCTGCTAAGCAGAGAACCCGATGTGGGGCTTGATCCCAGGATCCTGAGATCATGATCTGAGCTGAAGACAGAGGTTTAACCCACTGAGCCACCTAGGTGCCCCCAATCTGATCTTTTAAGTTACCCTCATGCAGATGCTTCCCCTTCCCCAAAGTGATATATATATTTTTCTTTATCCAACTTTATATTTCACCATATTAGGGTTACCAGGTTAAATACAGGACTGACAGTTAAATTTGATTTCAGATTAAGAAAAATAATTTGGAGAATAGTGGAGAGGGATGTTGGGTATCAAAGGATCGGTCACTGCTGCCGTTCAAATAAAGAGTTAGGGATTTACGGCAGCTCTTTGCCTATTTTCCCCAATTGTTAAGGGATGGTATTTTTTCATCTCTAGAGACCTGGGTTCTAACCTCACGGAAGCCCCAGGAGATGACATGCTTTGTGGTTTCCGTCTATCCCACAATTTGTCAACATCCCGCAGGAATAAAATTCTTCTTAAAGGCCATTAATCAAAAGAAAGTAGAGTCACCATAGCCGAGGATCAATGGAATTTGGGGGCTGCAGTTGACACCGTCAGCCTCGTTAGAAATGGCTTCCTTCCAAAACACAAAATAAAAAAAATAATAATAAAATATATGTATTTACCCCAAAGATATAGATGTAGTAAAAAGAAGGGCCATCTGTACCCCAATGTTTATAGCAGCAATGGCCATGGTCGCCAAACTGTGGAAAGAACCAAGATGCCCTTCAACGGACGAATGGATAAGGAAGATGTGGTCCATATACACTATGGAGTATTATGCCTCCATCAGAAAGGATGAATACCCAACTTTTGTAGCAACATGGACGGGACCGGAAGAGATTACGCTGAGTGAAATAAGTCAAGCAGAGAGAGTCAATTATCATATGGTTTCACTTATTTGTGGAGCATAACAAATAGCATGGAGGACATGGGGAGTTAGAGAGGAGAAGGGAGTTGAGGGAAATTGGAAGGGGAGGTGAACCATGAGAGACTATGGACTCGGAAAAACAATCTGAGGGTTTTGAAGGGGCAGGGGATGGGAGGTTGGGGGATCCAGGTGGTGGTTATTGGAGAGGGCACAGATTGCATGGAGCACTGGGTGTGGTACAAAAAACAATGATTACTGTTACACTGAAAAAATAAAAAATTAATTAAAAAAAAAGAAAAAAAAAGAAAAATAATTTGGGACACATTTATACTGAAAAATTATTAATTGTTGATATGATATACAAATTGAACTAGGCATCCTATTTTTTGTTTTTATTTTTGTTTTGTTTTTGCTAAATCTGCAACCATATACCAAATGGTATATGGTATATGCAAGCATATACTAAAAATACTCTGAAATGCAACAAAGCATTTGGAAAATTTGTTTGGCATTGGAATTAGTGAAGAAACCCCCTTCCCCTCCTCAGAAAAACTAATGTCATTCCTCACCTTAAATTTGCATTCCTCACCTTAAATTTGCAACCAAGAAAAGGAGAATCCCAGTTTCTAACTATTTCATTAAAGATTTAAGGGAAAATGGATAATAAAGCAATCTTAGTAGAAATCAGTCTGAGTCAACATTGAAAAGATCAATTAAAGAGAAAAAATTCAATTTTGAAAACATTATTATCAACATGACATTTCTTTGTAAAGGTTCTCATAAATTGCTTTTCCATTCAGTAAAAATTTTCTGTATTAAATGCAAAAGTCATCTGTTAATCAATAAGGTTTACTCTTAAAGTTAAACCAAAATGAAAATAAGACTATGAAAATAATTCATTCTACCTCAGCTTGTTTTGTACATGAACACAGTGGCAGGATTTTGATATTTAATCATTTCAAGCTCATAGGCTTTTTATTATTTTATTAAATAATTTTTCTAACAACTAGATGCTTAGGCCTTAAGCCCTTTTCCATTTTACATTTCATTCTATAGTTTCAGTGTGTCTTTTAGGGGGAGAGAGAGAGGAATTCCCAGTAAGATCATAAATTACATGATGGACTAGAGAAACTTCATTATCTTCATCTTTCCTTATCTTCAGCCCAGGATGCTTCAAGCCCCCTGCCCACTCACTAAGTACCAAGGGTGGATCACATTATAGATGTGTACTTTTCATACAGTGTTTTAAAGAGAAGCTTCAAGATTTCTTTATATAAGAAGGGAGAGATACTATGCAATGATTATAGTCAGCCCTCCAAAGGGCACAATTGTCATTTAAAAAACAAAGCCCCTGGAAGACATACAGAGGTGCAGCAAGAGATTTGTGCAAGGATATTTTAGAGCAGTACCTATTTGTAATAGGGCTACAAGCTAAACTAATCTAAAAATGCTAATAGCCATTAATAGTCAAATGTATAGACAGTCACCATGTATTCATATATTGATATACTATTAAGTAGTTGGATTTCATATACACACAATAACATGGTCATAATGTTAACTAAAGAAAAGCAGACAGGTAGCATAATTCCACATACATAAATCTCAAAAGTATGCAAGAGAAATAAATATACTGTTTAAGTTTACAAATAATTTAGTAAAACCGTAAGAAGACAAGGGAATGAAACATACAAAATCCAGAAAATAGTTACCTCTGAGGGAGAGGAAAAAACTGAGACCAGCAAGGAAATACGGTGAGTTTCAAGGTAGTTATAATGATCTCTTTGTTAATGTGGGTGGTGGTCGTCACTCCAATGTGATTCTTTATACCATCCATATATTTTATAATTTTATTATCACAATGACATTCATTATACAAACTAATAATAATAAGTAAATTTTCTCTTCCCAGGACATTTTATTTGTTTGTTTGCCTCTTTGTTTATTGGAGATACATATATACATATATGTATCTCCAATAAAGAGGATACTTACTGAGGATATTTTATATATATATAAATGTATTTATATACTTTTTTTTCCATGTAAAACCCAAAGGCATTAAAATTTATTAAATGATGCAATAACAACAGAATTCTTTATTTACAATAGCATTATTTAACATCAAATAAGCAAATAGCATCAGCAAAGCAATATTAACTTGCATAAATGTATTTAAAATTTCTCTGAATATATCTACCTTTGCATAAACTGCTCACACTAGAAATACAAACATCAATGCAGGTGAACAAAGTGATGTTCAGAGTCAACTCCATTTTGAAAATAAATCACAACCTGAAACACTGTAAGCTTTCTCCTGAAGAACCATAGTTAATATATTGCTTAATTTTACCCTTGTATATATTTTTATATATATATATATATATATATATATATATATATATATATATATATATAATATCCTCAGTAAGTTGGTGTTTTGGATGCTTATTTTAGTAAATTCATCCAAATTCACATAAGATGGTAGCTAGAGGAATCATAGGAGTTGAGGGAGGAATTCTATAAGAGAAACTTGACTATATTCCTCATCTGAGCATAAGCAATAAAATGAAAGGGGTTGGGTTGAAGGAAAAATGACTGATGAAGACTTAGGAAGTTGATAAGTTAGTCTTAAACAAAATGATAAAAGAAGGGGAGAGTAGAAATAGATTTATAGAAAGTGAGACAGAGAGTTCAGAGTGAGACTCACAACCAGGGTAGGGTGGCAATTGGGAATAAAGGTTGAGAACTATAAAGCTTTAGTAGAATTGATGAAACAAATGAGATCTGCCAAATAAAAATAGGATTGAGAAGTGTTTTTGATGGTCCAAATTAAGTTCTTATAATCAATTATAATGACACTAATCTACAAAACTGAGATTTTTGCTCAGCAGTTTAGGAATAGTGTGGAAGACTTTTAGTAATAGTCCATGTTTATTTGTATTGATGGTATCTGTGACAGAGAGTATCTGTAGATCAGACAATAAATCATAACATATATGTAGTATTCAGGAAAAAAATTATCATTAAGAAAGAAAGAGAAAGGGTCTCATTGAATGAGAAAATTAAAGGGTATGGATGAAGACCATGTATAGTGGAGTAAGTTAATGAGAGCTCTAGAAGGAATGGCATCAGGCACCATGTTCAGTGAACAAAATACTTATGTTTTTAGTGATGGAGCAATTTGAGCTTATGATAAGGTTCATGATGTGGCATGGAAAGTGGGTAGTTGAAGTCAATTGGTGTGGATTGTCATTAAAGAGGATAAAGGATTGTGAAGCTAAAATCACCAGCTTTCAGAGTAATGTCATTCAGATAATGGTGTGACTAAGAGTAAGGAAGTGAGCCTGCCAAGATCTTCAATCAAAGTAGATGCTTTGCCAGAAATTAAGTAAAAAAACAGAGACAGGTGGTGGCATTGTTAACTAAAGAAGCCTCAAAGCGTTGTGATATTTTATAGGAAAATGGAGGAACTATAATCTACAAGTGCTGAGATTTTTAAACAGCATAACTATTTTAGTAAATAAACCCAAATTCACTTTAGATAGTAGCTAGAGGAATTAGGAGCTCAGGGAGGAATTCTAATAACTAATTTTAGTTATTAGTAATAATAACTAATTTTAGAGAATTCTCAAATTTTAAAGAATTGCCTGCAATTTTTTCAAGTTCATACTAATTGAATACTAATCCTTCATTTACTTGTCTTATAAATTCTAAGTCTTCTACAGAATATATTAAACAAATCAAAATGCAGTGTTAATGTGCTATGGTTTTGTTGGGGATTGGAGGAAAGGAACTATAAATAGATGCATAATGTATATATGTAACATCAAAGAAGTTAACCATCTAATGAAAGTGAGGATGGCAGCAGGGGCCACAGCCTAAAAATTACTGGGAAAATAGTAAAGGTTAAGTCTAAGAGTGTGGGGAATATTGAATGTTGGTTAGAAATGGAAAGAGCTAGTCAGGAGTCCAAATTAGAACATTCTTCAAATGGTGATGAATAACTTACAATCTACAAGACTGACTTAGGACAGTTTCCCCAAAGCACAGATTCTGAGGCAGAGAATGCTCTTGGGAAAAATACTGGTAAGATAGTGAGGAAAGCGGGATTGGACATAGGGAGAAGTTGAACTGCCAGGCAGTTACAACAGAGGCCTTAGTCAATCCTTCAGGGAGCTCCAGAACTGGAATGTCCTTTTAGCATTTTCCCAAATCTCCAGGAAGGCAGATCATTACCCCCAACAACGACAAGTTATTAGGGGCGGGCCAGTTCCCTAGAGGGAACATAATCTTGTGAAAGTCACTACACTTCAGCCCAAGGAAACTCATCTGAGAGCAATCAGCAACTAGCACTCCCACAGCTGAGCTGAGGAGTGCGAACTGTGGCATATCAGTGCATCTGTCCAGCCCACACTCATGGTGCTCAGATTCATTTGCTTCATCTACTAAGTAGACCACACCTTTTCCAAGTGTCTGGTTGGCTTCCTCTTCTGAGGAATTTTATAAGAGGATAGTTATTAGAATAAACTATAAACCCTGCCACTGCAGCTAAACTCAAGACCATAGCTGATACTCATTTTGTTCTTCCTCCACTACCCATTCCAGATGTCTCTCACTCTTGGCTATCTCCTCTGCAATTCAGGTGGCCTATCTAGGAGAGTGACCCAGATCCTCATCCTTAAAGGAGCTAAATCCCCTGCTCACCATGCTCTTTTCAGGTTGCTATGCTATTCATTTATCATGAAAATTGTGCAGGGAAGATAAACACTAGTAAATCACTTGGATGCCTACTACTAATGATTAGAGCCAATCACCCCTGCCCAAGTGGTGATTTCTCTTCTTGCCTGATTGTCTCTCCAAGTCTGAAATGCTAAGGGAGCAACTGCAGTTTTAAATTTAATGGAACTCTTACTGTGTCCTCTGGTGGAAACATTCCTTTATGGAAACTGAGTCATCTAGACTCACAGAAATGCAAATTCCCCAAAGGAATCTCTGGAAATGATGAGATATGGGCCTTGGTTCTTAATTCTTAGGTCCATATATTTTACCAGCTGGGGATGTAA
The DNA here is from genome assembly GCF_902655055.1 of Lutra lutra. Taxonomy (NCBI): domain Eukaryota; kingdom Metazoa; phylum Chordata; class Mammalia; order Carnivora; family Mustelidae; genus Lutra; species Lutra lutra. Next base: position 105,385,603 of record NC_062283.1, read on the forward strand.
TACTGTATATAGTCAGGGTTGAGGCTATAGACTGCTTCCTGGAGAATGGTACCTCATCTTCCCAGAGGAGTATCTACAAGCTGTTGCTTCAGCTCCACCTTTACAATCAATCAATCAATCAATCAATCAATCAATCCATATTTCTAACATGTCAGTAGCTTCTGGGAAGCTTGGTATGTGATAAGACCAGAAAATCCAATGGTTATGAACCCATTCTCACACTTCCTTTGCTGTAAAGCATGTCTCTTGGTCTGGGTGATATATATATTTTGTTGGTATTCTATATCTTGTTGGTAGTTCAAACCCTGTGTAAGTTCTTTGATAACAGTGCTGACTGAGGCAGGAAAGGAAAGTTATACTAGGAATATGTGTTGATTCTAGATAAACCAAATCCCTCTTCCTTCCAAAGTTGTTTCATTGACTGATAGTAGCATACTAAGGACTCAGCATTAGTGTCTATTGCTAGTGGAAATGTTCTGTTGCATGGTAGCTAGACCAGTCTTGGTGAGTGGAAGTCCATGCTGTTGGACATATGCACAGCCTCCATACTTTCTGCTATGGTTAATGAGCTCGTGGAATCAACATTGAGTTGGTCAAAGATAGTAGTAATAAGTATCAACTAACAGTTCACTCACTTTATCTACTTGGTTGTTTCTTGTCTCTTTTTTGGTGGATGCTTTCTTGTGGTCATGTGATATCAAAATCTGCATACTTTATGCCAATTCCCATAGGTCCATCCTTTTTCAAGTATAGATTTTATTATTACTCAGTTATGGAAACAGATCAGGAGACAACTGCCATTGAAAAGATTATTATACTCACAGATCTCAAGAGCAGGGGAAAGGCCATACCATAGAGAGTCACACAGGAAAGCACCATAGTCAGGAGGCAGAGGGAGAGGGGAAAAATGTAGCAAGAGCTTTTATTGGGGTTTCTGTGGGAAGTTGTAACAAGTGAAATTGCAGGTGAGTTGATTTCTATCTCTAGGAATTAGCTAACCTTGAGATGGACAGTCTCTTCAGAGTTAGCCCCAGGATGTAATAAAAAATACAAAATAATAGGGGTGTCTGGGTGGCTCATTCATTAAGCCACCAACTCTTGGTTTCAGCTCAGGTCATGATCTCATAGTCATGGGATCAAGCTCCATGTTGGGCTCTGAGCTCAGTGTGGAATCTGCTTCAGATTCTTTCCTCATCTACCTCTGCCCCTCCCTGCTTATGCATGCTCTCTCTCTCTCTCTCAAATAAATAATTTAAAAAGATACAGAATAATAAAACACAATTAATGCAAATCTATTGCTTCTTTCCCATACCTGTTGGTCCCTGATTTTTCAGGTTTTATCCTTCCAGAACCCTAAAAAAACAAACAAATAAACAAACAAACAAACAAAAACAAGCTATTCACCACTGCCAATGAGTCTGTATATATTCTTACCTCAAACTACTTCTGTTCACAGAAAGTAAATGGTGAGGTTCACTAGTAAAAGTAGCCTGAATTCTCACAAGGTTTATCTTCTGCCCTCTGGATCAGATATGTCTTACCAAATTCTTAGACCTGCCACTATTTGCTTATCTGATTAACTCAATACCATCAATATAATGGACCATCTACAGAATGTCCATATGGTCCAGGCTTTCTCAGACTAGATTATGACAGAGAGTAGAAAAGTTAACATAGCCCTGGAGCAAAAGATTAAATGCATACTGCTGGCTGTCCCACATTAATTTAAATTCCCTCTGTTGCTTCTTCTTGTTATGGGAAGAAACGAAACAAAGCAGGGCGCCTGGGTGGCTCAGTGGGTTAAGCCTCTGCTTTCGGCTCAGGTCATGATCTCAGAGTCCTGGGATCAAAGCATGCATCAGGCTCTCTGCTCAGCAGGGAGTCTGCTTCCCCTTCTCTCTCTCTGCCTGCCTCTCTGCCTACTTGTTTGTGACCTCTCTCTCTCTGTCAATAAATAAATAAAATCTTAAAAAAACAAACAAACAAACCAAAAAAAAAAAAAAACCAGACTCACCAGACTAACATACCTAAGACCACGTTGATCTACTTTACAAGGGACAATACATCAGTTGCTGTTGGGGTTACTATTTGCCTAAGTTTGTGATAAGCTGTTATCATCTGCCAAGTTCTACCTATTTTTTAAAGATCAGACTGGTGAATTGAATAGTTATAATAGGGAACATCATTTCTGAATCCTTTGGGGTTTTAAGGGTGTTTTCTGATGTTTCTTCTGTGATGAAGTTTTGTTTTGTTTTGTTTAATTTATTATCTTGGCCAGGGGTGGGGGCAGGGATGGGAGGGAAGTGCATTTCTGAGCTTTCATTTGGTCTTTTCTTCTATATTAGCTTTTGCACCTCAAGACAAGGAACTAATGCAGGCATTCTGCCAACTACCAAGTATATCCATTCTAATTGCATATTTGGGAACTGGAAAAATTAGCTATGAATGTGTGGGTGAACCCAAAGAGCTGGATCTAGGCGAGGACTCCAATTTTTAATATAGTCCACAAATGCCTCTCTGTAAGAGGGAGAGTCTTGGTGATACTTTGGATTCAAGACTATTAGTCTCAACCTAAGCCCTACGTTCAATAGTCCTCAAAATACCTGAGTATTCCCCTTACTTATATAAATGGCCATAGGTTGCTTTAGGGGGGTTGTTGCATACATCTATAGTATTAGAAGATGCTTCCTTATTGAGGATCCAGCCTTTCCTTCAGTCATTGATTCAGGATCTAAAAATAGGATGAGGTTCAAATATTGGACAGAGATCATGATGTTTTATTGTAGTGCCTATCCAATAAATCTTGGATTTCTTTTGGTTGTATAAATTTTATAAACTGAGTGACACTTTTTTTTTTTAAAGATTTTGTTTATTTACTTAACAGAGAGAGAGAGAGAGCACAAGCAGGGGGAGGAGTAGACAGAGGGAGAAGCAGACTCTCGGGGAGCAGGGAGCCTGATGTGGGGCTGGACCCCAGGACACTGGGATCATGACCTGAGCCAAAGGCAGACACTTAACTTACTGAACTACCCAAGTGCCCCAACTGAGCAACACTCTTATTGGCTGTCCATCTAGCTTGTACCTAGGAACATCATGTTCTATATTTTCATAGTTCCAAGAAGGCCAGCTCCCACTGGCTGTCCTTCAGACCTTGTTATCGATTGTAATGATTGTACCTACATTGCTCTTAAAGTCTTTTGTGTTTTGTGTCTTGCTCTCCGTTATTCTGAACCCGTCATCCCCATTGCTATCAGGGAGCACAAATCTGTAACAGCAATCTCCAAAGTCATAAATAAAATCTTAAAAAAAAAAAAAGAGGAATTTTGTGGTCAAATAGTACATTTATCTTAAAAGCTTTTGGTATATATTGTCAAACATATTCCAGAAATGTTAGACTAGTATAAACTTCCAGTAGCAGTGAATGAGAGACCTGTCCCCAAAACCATTCCAATTTTTCTAATATCATTTGTAATTCCTTTTCCTTTTTCATTTTAAATATTTTGAATTTTAAATATGTTAATAGCTATGTATATTTTTCTTTTGTATCTCAATTCTTCAGAAAGGTCAACAACCAATGCTCAGAACAATGAAGGTCACCTGGTGTGGTGTTTACAAACTGTTCTCTGAATATTCATATGCTCTGATACTGAGAAACTCAAGGGTTGGAGGAAGCAAGCCTGTCATGGGGAAAGAGAAACCATGCTATTGAGGAGGGAAGAGAAGCAGACAGCACTCTGGCATACACCCCTAACTCCTCCTGACCCACATACACACTCACTTTGTTTCAAAAAGTATCAACATTTTATTTTTGTTTATTTGGCATCTTCTTAAGATTTTCTTTAAAGTAAAAGGTCAAGCAAAGCCACTTTGAAAACCATACTTCTTGCCCAACCTTCCAGTGTTTTAAATGAGGAGGAAACTGAATCTCAGAAAAGCTGGTGGCCTCTCACAACCAAGATCAGCACATAGGACTGGTTTCATTAGAACAGGTGATCGATCACCTCTACTCTACTATTTCAAGATGGTTTCTTTTTCTAATTACCCATCCAGGAAACAGTACAAGGTGATTCAAGTGTACGAAGTGTCAAAAATGTCTCCTTAAACCTTCTCCAGTTACTGCCCTTCAGGAAGGTGTATGACTCTTTTAATAAGACCTTCACCACTAGTCATCTCCAACAGCTGGTCCTCATGTTCTGTGGCTCTCAAACACAAGGAAGCCTCATCATGTGGATTTCTATAAACACATTATTTTAAGTGAAAGATCAGAGATTAAATAAAGTGTTTCAGTTTTCCTATTTATTGTGCACTGGGACACAATCTCTTCTAAGTATTTGAATAATAATGTTTTCTAAATAGTGGTTAGTATACAATTTACCAAATCATAATTTACTGACTCACTTTGGATTTAAGAAACATCATCTTAGTTATTCAGTCCTTAGACATTATCAAAGCTGAAGACACACTTCTGTTTCAGGTTTTACATATTTTAGCAATTGTTTTCAGTTCATGTACTTTTTTGCCCTAAAGCAGCTTCAAGAGAGTACAATTTTAAACATCAAAAAGGGAATAATGATACTTCACTTGAACTTTGAACTTTAAGGGCTACCAATAAGTTTTGCATTCTAAAAATGACCTTAATTATTTCCAGTTTTTCTACTTTTTCTATTATTAACTCTTTATCTTATTTAATATTTCATATCCTATGATCTATAACTACCACTTACAGTAGTACTTTCTATGTGCTTAGAATATACCTGCATTACCTCATTTAGTCCTCAAAGTAATATATATTTAGGTGGGTTGGGGTCCATTATTAGGTCCATTTCATAGATGTAGAAATGGAGTATTAAAGATGTTTAGTGTCAAATAAGGCTTTAAATCATGGTTCATTTCTAGAATTCAAGTTTTCATACAGTACATTTTATGCCTCCCATTTAACAGAAAAAAATTCCACAATTATTCCTTTGATTGAACCTTAATTTCTGTGATTCCTCCAAGCATTCCAAGTCATATTTCAAATTATAGAAATTTTACTAGACCTATAGTAAAATATACTTTATACTCACAGCTGATTCTCTCAAGACCCAACATGCTGAAGACATCTTGTAATAAATGTAAACATTAGGAGCGCCTGGGTGGCTCAGTGAGTTAAAGCCTCTGCCTTCGGCTCAGGTCATGATCCCAGGGTCCTGGGATGGAGCCCCACATTGGGCTCTTTGCTCGGCAGGGAGCCTGCTTCCCCCCCCCCCCCCGCCTGCCTCTCTGCCTACTTGTGATCTCTGTCTGTCAAATAAATAAATAAAATCTTTGAAAAAAAATAATAAATGCAAACATTAAGTTGTCTCAGACCCTTCATCATCCAGTACTTCCCTTGTGCATTGAAATAAAAGCACAGAAACATAATGGTTTGGTTTATATAATCTTAAACCTCTTGAAGGCAGAGCTTCATGTAGCCAAACGTATACACACATATATTTCTAAAATATGAGTCTAGAACTCTAAATTCAGAAAGATCAGGGACAAGTTTGCTAGATTGTCTCCTTTCAGAAATCACATCCTTTGACTTTATAATTCTGCTCATAGATAGATCTTCAGTTCTTGGATGTGAAATGTTAAAAATTACAAGAACTATACTCTAGAGTTAATATAAAGATAACCTAATAAATATTTATTAGCATACATATTATATCTTTTCTACAGATTATTTTGAAAAACCATTAAATGATGAGGATTCATTTTGGCCCAATAACTATGTTCTGATAATATTTACGACCAAAAAGGGAGTTTAACATTTTATATCTGACAACACTGGGACTTGAAACTAATTCTAATCATCTTACATTTTTATATGATTAGCAAAGAGGAAGTCCTCCTCAAATGTATCCTGCTGATAAAATTTTTGTGAGACAACAAATAGGTTTCTTTGTTGATCAGTTTGGAAAATAAATCCTAAGGGCCTAGACAAACTAGCTTGAGGTCAATGCAGAACACAGATCAGGTTACAAAGAGTAGTTGGAGGTTATACTTTTGTGTACCATTACAATGCATTAGCCTCATTGTTATGTTAGTTGCCATCTTCAATACTGGCTCTGCATCTGCTAAGTTTTATCCAGCTACTGATTAGCATGGTTTCTCCTGCATATCAGTGTCTTAATTCAAATTTTTAAGACACAAATCTGATTGACCCAGCTCAACTTCTGATGCCATAGCATAGGTCTCCTCTGACAAATGTGATATGTGTTGACATCATAGCATGTGACCAGCAGGATTACTGACAGGTTCAACAGAAGAGTACAGGCTCATGAACTCCTCTTACGGTCACCTGAGCAGCCCTGGGTCCAGCTATCTTAAGGTCTCTGCCTGCTTAATTCTAGAATTTTTTTGAGATTTCACTGGAAACTTATAGGAATGCTCAAATTTTATTTGAGTTAGATTAAGTTTCTGTGCCTTATGAAGAAAGAACCTATTCCAGAACAGATGCTAACAACCTTGTTAAAATTTTTCACTTACACTTTTTATGTCTTAAAATATATAGGGTTACTAATATACATTATTCTATCTTTGAAATTTTGTCTTTTTTAGGAGAAAGTTTAAAATGAAAATAAAATATACTCCACTTTGATGAAAATAGGCAGCAACTCCAACATATAGGAAATGAGTGAATGAGGGCACTTAGGAGAATCAGGAAGTAGAAAAAAGTGAGGAAGGGAAGGAAGAAGTGTTTCCCTTTGCTTTGCTTTCCTAGAGATTTGGGTGTTACATGAGTATGTTGCTCTAAATTGAAATACAATATAGCCGTTAAGTGGACATCCCTGAAGCTAGACTGCTTAGGTTCAAATTTAGTTTTGCCAGATTTAGTGGATGACCTGTGAAACTAATCTCCCTATACCTCAGTCTCTCATTCTTAAATTTGGTAAAATAACTTTCAATTTTTAAACTATATATTTTAGTTTCCATAAAAATAGACTAAAACTTTTTTAATGTCTTTATAACAACTAAACAAATATGTAGCTCCAGTGGGCATTTATTACATCCTACTAATTGGGCAAAAGATAGGACAAATAACCCTAGATAACTTTGTGACTTGGCTAGGGAGTCAGAGGGTAAGAAGAATGAAGTTTCTTTCTCAGTGGCCCAAGACAGTGTATAGACCCTCTACAGCCCAGTTTAGGGCACTGCAGTAGGCCTAGATCAGAACATAAGTGTCCTTCTTCTACCAGACAATTTTATAATCTCAAATCTTTTACTACCTTTTCCCTGAGGGACAGCCACTTATAAGTCCAATATGCTCTGGGATCGAACAGTACCTGGGCAGAAAGTGTGTGCAATGATTCATGACAGGTAACATTTTTACTTTTGCCCCAAGATCTCCTTTAGGAAGCTGTTAAAAATTTATAATCTAGAATTAGGTAGATTCCTAACCCTGGCTTGCAAACCTTGTCAGCCTGTAGGGTTCTGGACTTGAAATCTTTGACTGGGAACCTTACCACCTTTATTGGTAAACATACAATTCTTGGTTATTTCTTGCCTACATAGGTTCAATCCCATTACTTTGATGGCCTAAGGGTGGTTCTTGGTGTACTCCAACTCAAGACTAGTTCTGAAGTTTACTGTATGGATTTTAGCTATTACCCTGTCACATGTGTTTCTTTGCCTAACCTTTTGGCTGGGTTTACTTGGTTCTGGGCTTTTGATTCCTGCCATCCACAGTCCTGGTATTACCATATATATCCAACTCTTGCCTCTTTGGGAAGAGCAGACTAGATGGGTATCAGGGCAGGGGGTAGAAATGAGGTTTACAGAGTGACCACTAAATTTAGGAGGTATAGTAGACACTACAAATGTGTGTATGTGTGTGTTTTCAGTCCTTATAAAAAACTACGATATAAAGATTTTAATCCCATTTTACAAAGGAGAAAACTGAGGCTCAGCAATCATATATAACTTGTTAGAAAAAGCACACAGTTGTTGAACAGTGGAATTTCTGGCTCTTCATCACCACTGAACATAATTGCATTTATGACACACCATTAGTAGCTGGATGTCTGCCTTCCTTCTTGGCTGGCTTTTCTTCACTTCTTTGTGGAGAGAGCTGCCCATGTGGTTATTTATTTATTTATTTATTTTTTTTCTAAATAAATCTTGGCTATTAAAATGATTCAGAGTTTCCTGGAACCAACCACTCATTGGGACCCTTATTATACAGATTCTTCCTGAACGTCTTGACTTTCAGTTGAGCCAGAAAGGGAAACAGCATAATGGCTAATACACAGGCTTTGGGGCTAGACAAATATGGAGTCAACTCCTGGAATCAGCACTAACTAGTGTGTAACTTGGGTCTAATTACTTAACATCTCTTTGTGAGACTGTGCACATAAAGCTTTTAACAGGACCTGAGAAGTGATGAAGAGTAAGTGTTCAGTAAACACTATGTATCCTTGTGGTGCTATTTCATAATTACCCATTATTATTATGTTCTTGCAATGCACTCTCCCAATCCTGTGTTCTGAACTGAGGTCAAGCAAAGCGTACAGCAAGTAAAAGTTAAGTAAGTGGCATAAAAACCCAAGACTTGGAACAATAGTTCTCTCTTTTCTTCAACCTCTTGTTCTCAACTGCCTGGCCAGAAAGGAAAACACACAAGAGTGAAAGGTTAAAGCTCTTAGAAGGGAGGAAAAAATGGTCACACTCCAGTTCTTTACTGAAAATTCAATTGATCTGTTATACTATTTGCTTTGAAACTGGGAAAAGAGTTAATGGAGTTTTGATACCCAGGTTGCATGGAACCAGATTAATAAATGTAAAGTGAGCCAGAGTTTACAAATGAAATGCAAAATCCTTCCCTCTAGATCATTGATCCAGACCTGGCTGGGTTGTCATAATATTTCATAGCATAATAGCTTTAACCACAGTGCTAGGGGCACTTCGCACTCCATGATTTTCAGGCAGACACTAGTCCAAAAATACTTGTAAAAAAAATTGAGTGTGTATATTCACTTAATGGCTAACTGAGTAACTCTGAATAAGCCTTTTGAAGGGTATTGTTCTATAAAACTGGTCCCTTTCTTATATTGATTGCTAGTGAATGGTGAGCAAGGAACTGATAAAGAATTTTTTTTTAATTTTTTTAATTTATTTGACAGAAAGAGACATAGTGAGAGAGGGAACACAAGCAGAAGGGGTGTGAGAGGGAGAAGCAGGCTTCCCACTAAGCAGGGAGCCCCTTGTGGGGCTTGATCCCAGAACCCTGGGATCATGACCTGAGCTGAAGGCAGGAGCCTAACAACTGAGCCACCCAGGCGCCCCCTGATAAACAATTTTAAAGGCAAGTCAGTTGACTTGCATTGTGGTCATCCCAGGGTTATATGACCTAAAGCAGATAATTTGGCATTTCTGCCCTCTGTTTTCTTTTCCATAAAACAAGCATCTTAATGGTATAATTTGTATGGTTTTGCCTTTAACAATTCGCTTGGCCATGCATTAACTCAGTTTATATTAAACAGCCCCCTCCTGGCCTACCTCCTTAGGTTGCTGGGGAGATAAAACAAGTTATTAGGTATGAAAAGCTTCTGAAATGCGAAAGAGTCTGGTCAACCTCATGTAGTCACAATGGTTTCACAGTATAATTAGAAAACACTATATAGAGGAACCATGTTTCCATTACTTAAATAGACAGTGTTCTTAAATCATTAACATAGAACTCCACTGGATATTTTTAGTGAGTGAACATTTAATTTGTGTTGCTGAGTTCATAAAACAGCAAGCCTCTGTAACACACAAGGCAGGGCCACCAATGGAGGAGAGCCTCGTCAGCTCCACGCCAAGTGCAGTCTCTGATTGGCTCATTCCAAACAAGGACAGTTTGTAGCTGCTATTCCAAGAAACCCACACAATGCAGAGCTGCTTTTCCTTTTACACTTCCCACTGGTGTAGTAAATAGTAACCTTCTGCCAGCCATTCATAAACCACTATGCCACACACATCTGAAGTACCTATTTTGAGATATTCTAAGAAATATGCAATCTTTAAAACATCTCGTTTTTCAATTCTCACTTTTCTCTCTAAGCACATGATTTAAAAGCATTTACATAATGAAAAAGATATTTGAAAAGCACATAATTGTGAACAGTTTTTGAAAAAACTGGCATAAAATGCAATTTGAAAATTCATAGACTCAGGAAAGCAGCAAGCTATTTTTGCTTTAATTTAAAAACTTGTAGATCTAAAAAAATGTTTTAAACACACAGTGGATCATTGTTAAGTAGTCAATGGCAATTTTGGCATGCATTAAATAAGTTACTGCCACATTTTCTATTTATTGTCGTTTTAAATACATTTAAAAATTAATAAATGGAAATGGTTATAGTGAAGAAATTTATAGATAAGATTATTTAAATAAGGCAATTGCTAAGCTCCATTTAAAAAATGAAAGACTATACTTTAAAAATTTAACAATAATATATATTAAATGTAATATAATAATTTTAGAAATATAATTCAGCACTTCATAGACACCAGAACACCACTGTGAAAATTTACAAACTATATTTTCAATTTCCAAGATACTTTAGGGAACCTACTCAGTTGATGAACAGGAACTTGTCAAAGACATTTTTAAATGTTAAACACCCTGTTACTTTTAATGTATATGAAATATAGATCTCTAACTGGAAGAATATGTGAAAAAAATGCTCTGAAGCTTAAAGCAGGTAAATGATTGACCACTCCTCTCTCTCACCTCTTCACTACATAGGGCCAAACCACACAGAATAGCTTCTCTGCAAGCTGACAGATAATGAATGTTGGTAGGCACCTTCACGTTTAAAGTTACAAGATCTGTTCCACACCTCTAAGTGAAACATATTTATTTATTTATTTATTTATTTAATTAAATAGATACATTTAAATCCAAGGATTATGCTAAACTTTATAAAATGGGTGAGTTCTTACAACTCTTTAACAGAGTTAAGCATTACAAAACTCTTCATTTATTTATTTGTAACCTGGGAAGTTTCCTTCTTAATTTTCAATAGATAAAATAAAATGCTTTAAAAATTAAACAACACAGATGAATGCAAAAGATCCACTTCTTATATGAGAAATAGAACAGAATGTATTTGGAGATAATACTAAGATTACATCTTAGAAATTAATAAAAGTCTATTTTAACTGCTGAGTTGATATTTTCTAAAATGACCAAGAGACATTCATGTAAATTCATACAAATTCATGATTTGTTAAGAAAATTCAAGCATTCTCCTCTTATTTCATATATTTTATCTGAGTAATTTAAAATTATCATTTGTAATTTCAATTAACATCTTATATTCAACTCAAACTATTTTCCTCATTTCAAGACTCACTTATCACACTCTTCCTGTTAGAGGTCTGATGGTATCATTTATCCATCAAAATTCATCATTTATGAATCAAAATTCTCATTTTTGAGGGCACCTGGGTAGTGCAGTTGGTTAACCATCTAACTCTTGATTTGGGCTCAGGTTGTGATCTCAAGGTTATAAGACGGAGGAGCCTCATGACTGGCTCCATGCTCAGCATGGAGTCTGCTTGAGATTCTCTCTCCCTCTCCCTCTGCCCCTCCCATTCATGCACTCTCTTTTTAAAATAAATAAATCTTAAAACAAACAAACAAACAAACAAACAAACAAAACCTTAGCTTTATAAAAAATGTAATCTCCTTCTACCCAAACCAGAAATCTTGGAGTTAATATATATGCCTCTCTTTCCTTTTTTTTGGTCATATCCAATAGACATTCATATTTATATCTCTCAAATGGAACTTACATTAAGGCTTTCAGTTTCCCTTGCCTGAAATATGAAAATAGGCTTGCAAACTGTTAGAGGAAGGGCATAAAAATGGCTAGCAGACATTCAGATGGAAGAATGTTGAAGAAATAGTCTCTTGCTAGAATACCTGCAAGGTTCTCTCTAAGCTAGAAAAAAGACAATATTTCATTAAAGAACTGATAATAGCTCTGCATGAGTGAAGCAAGGAGATTGAGAATAACATTGTATGGTGACAGTTGGTGACTACACTTGTGCTTAGTAGTATGTGATGTATAGAATTATTGAATCACTGTTATGTACCTGAAACTAATATAACATACTATACGTCAACTATACTTCAATAATAAAAATTTTTAAAATAAATAAAAAGTAAAAAAATAGAAAAGATTAAAAAATAGAGAAAGAATGAACAGAGATGAGTACATAAATCCCAAAAGATAGGAAATATTATTTTTTCATTACTGAATCCCCAGTGCCTAGAATAGTACTCAACACAGCAGGCATTCACTACACATTTGTCATTTTAATGGAGGATAAAATGAAGCTCAAGAACTAAAAGTGTTTAAAGGACCTTGTAGACTTCCTTAATATTTGGATATTTTTCAAAGGGCAATGGGAAGCCATGTAAAAGTTTTAAGCTGCAGCGTGACATAATCAGATCTGAGGTTTAAAAATATCACTCTGGCTACTATGTGGAGAAAAGATGGAGGAAGGAAGCAAGAGTCTATGGAAGGAGACCAAGAATTTTCTACTGGTCAAAGGAACAGAAAGATATTACAAGCTTGAACTAGGAACCTGAAATAAGGATGACTGTAAGTAGATATTTAAGGGATGTAGAGGTTATTGATCCCTAGGATTTAGAGATGAATGAGGTAATAGAAGATGGATGGTAGAAGAGAGGAAGGAAGCAAGGATGATCATTTATAACACTGGCAACTAGCTGAAGGGTTAACCAGAACATAGAACATGGGAGAAGAAAGACATTTTTGTTTTTAAATATTTCTTTTCACCAAAATGTGTATTACTGTGTTAGATGGAGAAATGCTGAATATGTTATATTAAAAGGACATATCCAGCAGACAGATGGATATATGGGTCTTGCACTCAGGAAAGCAAAATCAGATATAAATGCAGATTCAGGAGTTACTCTCAAAGATGAGATCAAGGGAGTGAAAGAGATTCCAGACAGTGATAGAGAGGGTGGAAAGAATGTAAGATGCTGCCTTGGATATGAATAGCAGGATAAAAGAGATGAATTGAAGAAGAGTCCATAAAATAAAAAAGAAGGAACATCCAAAAAAAGAAAAAAAAGAAGGAGAGCTATGAAAATAGTAACAGAAAATATTACAATAAGGAGCAGGATTAGTAAAGAATATCAAGAAAAATGCCTATCTTTAATTTTGCAACAAGTAGATCATCTATAACCTTGGTGAGAGTAATTTCAATAAATTTTTTCATGTGTAAGTCAAGTAACAGTAAGCTGAATAGCTAGTGGGAGATGAGAAAGTGAGAAAATGAATGTGAACAACTCTTTCAAAGAGTTTGCATGTAAAAGGGAAGAGAGAGAGAGAGCAGGTAGAGCTAGAAAAGTCCAAGATTTGGGGCTTTCTTTAGATTTTTTTTCTTAAAGATAATAATGTCTTAGGGTGCCTGTGTAGCACAGTCAGTTGAGCATCTTGGTTTCAGCTTAGGTCATGATCTCAGGGTCATGAGTTCAAGCCCCGCATAAGGCTCTGCACTGAGTGCAAAGCCTGCTTGAGATTCTCTCTCCCTCTGTCCCTTCTGCTTGTGCTCTCTGTCTAGTTCTCTCAGATAAATAAATGGATTTTTAAAAAAAGATAATAAAGACTTAAATATGTTTAAATAATGGTAACAAGAAATCAGTTGATAGTCATTGGTTACAGATTTAAGAGTGAAAAGAGGAAATAGATAAAGATCTCTGATTAACTAAGATAGATCAGGATCCAAAATCCAGAAGAAAGTGGGGCATCTCTATAATAATAGGAGAGAAAGAAGAAAAGCAGAAAGTGGGTGCAGAACAGACAGGAGATAAGTTCTCTATTCCTTATAAAATCTTATATTCAAGTTGGAGTTTGAGATAAGGGAGGAGAAAGGTTGAAAAAAGTACAAAAAGTTTGAAATTGTTCTTGTGGGAATGGGAGAAGATGGTGAAAGATGTGGGATGGTGTTTTGGCACTGAAATCCCACTGAGATTGAGACCATGCATTTTATGGGGCAGATTCAAGATATTGTGTAGTATCATCCAGTAGTATTTATCAGTCTGGTTATAGATAAGGGGAAGATACACAGCTAGTTTTATCTAAGGTTTTGATTTTTTCAGGTAGGTGTGACAGAAAGGAAGGGAGGCAGGGAATGCTGAAGTTGATGATAATAGAGATATAGCTTCAGTTTCCAAGCAAGATATCAGGATTTATTGTTATTATTTTTTTTTTAAGGGACAAATGAGAAATGGTGCAAAGGAGGCTTTGGCAGCTTACACACTGGTCGCTGTACTAGGCTTCAACATATATTATTCCACTTGTGAGCTACAACAAACTTATTTTGTGGATCCAATATGACCTCCATTTTACACATTAAAAAGTTGAAAATCTCAAAGAGGAGGAGTTATATATCCATAGCCATACACCCAGGACCCAGTGTAACTAGGACTCAACCAAAATCAAAGCTAAGGTCTAGCTGACCCCAAGGCCCTGGTATTAACCATAAGCCACAGTGAAAAGTAGTGAGTAAAGAATTGTTCCCTTGTAAAATTCTATCTTCAGAAAATTTACACATAATTTGAGAATGCGAAGATGAATTAGAGTGGCAAAATGCATAGGTCAGGATTGAGGACATTATTAATTCTAAAATGGGATACAATATTTCCCCTTTATCTCTGGTTTCACTTTTCATGGTTTCAGTCACCTATGGTCAACTGTGATCCAGAAACAGATAATCCATCTTCTGATGTTAAGTCAGAATCAACCAATATTGGTCTAACACTACATCACAATGCCTATTTCATTCACCTCCCTTCATCTCATCACGTAGGCATTCTGTCACCTTATATTACCACAAGAAGAAGTATGAGTATGGTACAGTAACATATTTTGAGATAAAAATTAAGTTCACATAACTTTTATTATAGCATATTGTTGTAACTGTTCCATTTTATTATTAGTTATTGTTGGCAATCTCCTACTGTATCTAATTTCTCAATTACTTTATCACAGGTGTGTATGTATAGGAAAAAACCTATTTTATATGTAGGGTTCAATAGTATTGACAGTTTCAGACATCCACTAGGGGATCTTAGAAAGTATCCCCATTGTTAAAAAGAGACTACTGTATTTTTAAACAATAGTATTTGACTGCTATGTGAAACCTTAGAGGATCCAAGGAACCTTCATAAATTTTATCTCAACAATCAAAACAATTGTATGAAGTATTTAATCATTTCAATTTTATGTTTCAAGAAGCTAAGGAATTTTTTTTTAAGATTTTATTTATTTATTTGACAGAGAGGTAGAGAGCACAAGTAGGCAGAGTGGCAGGCAGAGGGAGAGGGGAAGCAGGCTCTCCATCCAGCAGGGAACGTGATGCGAGACTCCATCCCAGGCCGTAGGGATCATGACCTGAGTCGAAGGCAGCTGCTTAACCAACTGAGTCACCCAGGCGTCCAGAGCTAAAGAATTTGTGGATTATGCCTTTTCATTAATGCTTGTTAGAACCCCTGAAAAACTCAAAATTATTATAGGTATGTTATTAGCAAAATTATACTCATATATGAGCTTGATACAGTGAGAAGGTAGAATAAATCTCAATCATTTTTTATTATTTCAATTTTGAAACTATCAAGAAAAAGTACTAAGCATTGGATTCGATTTTTTTGAGATTTTGGTAAAAAAATTTGTTTACTTCATATAAGTCAGATGGGTTTGACATTGGAAAATTCCAACATCTCTCTCATTGGAGATTTGGCTGCTTTTCATTCTCTTTCTGTGGAGAGATCACAATTTAGATTCTTGCAGATTGTTTTCATTCTGAAAGGATTTGACATAAGTTTGCCCACTCCCCTCTGTCTCAGGACACTTCGATTACCTTTTTACTGAGCAAATAGAGAAATATAGAAGTAATTGAATAGAGGAAAATAAATATATAAGTATAGGTCTCTGGAAAAGTACAGAGTGTAAAATATAAACCAGGAAAGAAGGAGCTAGATGGAAAATTGAGAGAGCTGCCCAAGTGAGCAACATGTTACTTCTACCAAATAGTTTAGCTAAAGCCAGGTATGTTTTCTTTGATTTCTTTTCTTCCTTTCCTGGAGGTGGTCTTCTCACCTACTCCCTCCTCTTAGGGGAACATTTCTGGCTTCACTAAACCAATAGGTCTAGGCAGATTACTATAATCCTCTGTACTATTCCTTAGAGCTGAGGCATTTTTGACATATGCTATTCCTTCAATGTCACTGAAATGGTTTAAAAGGTATTAAAATGAAGTCAGGTTTTCATTAATTGAATTCAAAGAACCAATATGATCTAAGAGAATCCCAAAATTCGTATGTTGTCTGGAAATAAATTTGTATTGATCTTTGGAAAGAAGCAAAGAAAGAACATCTACAGAAAATATTTTGTTTTTATTAAAGATTTTGTTTATTTATTTGAGAGAGAAGAGCATAGGCAGGAGGAATAGGAGATCCCAGGTCCTGGCTGGATCTCAGGAACAGGAGATGATCACCTGAGCTGAAAGCAGATGCTTAACCGACTGAGGCACCTAGGCACCCCTAAAGAAAATTTTTTGAATAAATAACTCAAGTCTTGGGTTTACTAGCCAAATGAGAAACAGAAATTTTTGCCAAATGAGAAGGATAGGAACTTGACAAATGATGAATCCAGAAATCTGTAACTTTAAAAATCTCATATCATGCCAATTCCTTGATTCCATCTACATAATTTTGGGGTAATCTTGATTTAAATAAGAAGGCTATTGGCATACATAGTCTAATAATATATCTACTGGTAATTGATTAAAGAGAACAGGAAAGAAGAAGAAGAAAGAATGAGAAGAAGAGGGAGAAGGATGAAAGGGAAGAGGAAGAAGTGGAGAAGAGGTTAAAAGGGAAGAGAAGGAAAAAAGCAAACAAATGAAGAAGGCTTTAAATGATTTCCATTTTTCTTAGTGAAGTTAGTTAGTTAATTGGCTTGTTTGTTTGAGAGTCATGGTTCCCACAGAGAGGAAAAGGCAGTCTGACTTAGACATGGTTGAAAAAAAGCTTAAATGAAACCACTACAATGTATATCTGTTAGTCAGAAATTGAGGCCAGTTCCATAATTAAAAGTGATTCCTCAGTGTTCACAGAACCACATGTGGCCTATCTCTGTCATGGAGGCTCTCAGTGGTTTTGATAATACAAACAGGCAGTGTTTTTTGTTAAAGCCAAGTATGTTTTCTTTTATAGACTAATGCTAAAATATGGATCAGTGAAGTTTAACTCTAATACCATAAAGATATCTCCATAACAGAACTATTTCTATCTTACTCTAGGAAATCTACTCTGGTCATTTTTTATGGAAAGTTCTCTATAAAGGATAAATCAATACAATCAATACCAACATACTTTGCTTTACTGTGTTTTGATTTATTGCGCTTCACAGACATGAAGTTTTTAACATATTGGAAGTCTGTGGTAACCTTGTGTTGCATCATTTTTCTAACAGCATTTGCCTACTTCATGCCTCCATGTCATATTTTGATAATTTTCACAATATTTCAAACCTTTTGATTATTATTATATTTGCTATAGAGATCTGTGATCAGTGATTTTTATGTGATGATTGAAGAACTCAAAATGTGGCTGAACTGCTGCAATTTCATGACAAACTTTAACAGATGAGCCATTGCTTCTTACAGATAAGGCAAGAGAGTGTTTGTTTTTTTTTAAAGATTTTATTTATTTATTTATTTGACACACACAGAGAGAGAGAGAGAGAGATCACAAGTAGGCAGAGAGGCAGGCAGAGAGAGGGGGGAAGCAGGCTCCCTGCTGAGCAGAGAGCCCGATGCGGAACTCGATCCCAGGACCCTGAGATCATGACCTGAGTCAAAGGCAGAGGCTTAACCCACTGAACCACCCAGGCGCCCCAAGAAAGTGGTTTATTGAGATAGAATTTCCTCCTGGTGAAGATGCCATGAAGACTGTGGAAATGACAACAAGGAATTTAGAATATCACATAAAATTAGTTGATAAAGCAGAAGCAAGGTTTGAGAGGATTGACTTCAATTCTGAAAGTAGGTAAAAAGCTGTTAATCAGCCTCATGTGTTACAGATGATTCATTCCTGAAAGGAAGAATCAATTAATACAGCAAAATTCATTCTGTCTTATTTTAAGAGATTACCAGAGCCACACCCACTTTTGGCAACCACCACCCTGATTCAGCAGCCTTCAATATTGAGGTAAGACATTTTACTAGCAAAAAGATTATTCAGAAAGCTGGGATGATGGTTAGTGTTTTTTTTTTTTAAGAGAGATTAAGTATTTTTAGTTAAAATATGTACATTTTTAGACATAATGCTATTTTACACTTAATAGACTATAGTATAATGTAATCATAACTTTTATATGCACTGGGAAACCAAAAAGTCATTGACTCACTTTATTGAATTTTTTGCTTAACTGCAGTGGTCTGGAACTTGAGATATCTCGAAGGTATTTATTGTCTCATTCAGGCATTTCATTCCTGTTATTGAATTACTGACTTTGTATTGATGCCAATTTAAGGAATAGGTGAAGAATGAATGTCTACTGTTTCATGGTTTAGAAGTGAATTTTCAAAGTCCTTTTGCATTTAAACTACCCCAATCAACTCTGACAAAAATCTTACTGATATTTCCATTCACTCATCAAACTGCATGTTTATTTAACAACCCAAAGATCCTGGAAATGTAAAAGAAGGAAGGGTCAGACAAAGGGTATTGATGTGACATAGCTTGTATTCTTTTACTTTGTTAAAATGAAAGTTTTGAAGCTTACTGCCTTCTAGGTCATCTGAAGTTTATTTAATCAATAATTATATGTTGTACCATTCAATACTAGATAAATAAAACAAAATTTTGTACTCAAGGAACTGTTTTGGTGGAACATGAGCAGATTTATAGGTGTAACAGGGAAGTAAGTACTAATCAAAGAATGGAACAGTGCAAAGAAAATAATAGCATTCATACAGGAAGGATATAGCCTTTGAAATGAATCTTAAATGCTAGGTATTCACTGAGGGATAAGAGAGGAGAAAGAAAGATGCCTGGGTGGTTCAGTTGGTTAAGCATCTGCCTTCAGCTTGGGACATGATCCCAGGGTCCTGGGATGGAGTCCTACATCAAGCTCCCTGCTCAGCAGGATGCTCCTTCTCCTCCTACCTGCCTTTCCTCCTGCTTGCACTCTCTCTCCCTGACAAATAAATCAATAAAATCTTTTAAAGATTAAAAAAAGAAAGAGGAGAAAGTCTTTCACATCAGAGAGAAAAGAGCATAAAAAAATATTTTAGGGAAGATTTTCAGAATTCCAGCAATTTTATTGGACCAGAGTATAAACTGCTAAAAGGGTACTATAGAAGATGATCCTGGAAAGGAAAGGTAAGGATCCAATAGGAAAGACTTTCTATCAGATGTCAAAGACTTTGGACTCCAACTGTGGCAATGGAGGTGACTTAATTAATTAATTAATTATTTTTTGAAGTTCCTTTGGATTGGCCTTTAAGATCCTTTAGCAAGCATGTAGAAGACAGACCAAAGGTAAACAAGGACAGAACTGAAAAAAAAAAAACAAACGAAAAAAACAGGAAATTTCAGAAGGTAGCTAAGGATGGAGGCCTAAAAGATGGCAGTGGCAGTGTGTTTGGAAAGTAAAGAACAAATATAAGACATATTAAGGGGAGCAAAAATACTGGAACTTGGTTAGTGATCAGATTAGGGACGGGAGGGCAAGATTACAAAATCTAGAACGCCTTCAAGGTTTCTGACCTAGGTCACATGTTAGAAGATGATATTAATTACTGAGAAAGGGAAATGCAAATAATGAATGGGTTTGGAAAGAGGGTTGAAAGTTATGTAGGTAAGGCTTAGGATATTTTGAGTTTGAGGTCATAATGGGATCAAAGAATAAATGTGTAATAAGCATGCAGATATGAGTTGCAATTAAGAAGAGGGATTTGGGCTAGAATGAGATTAGAGAGTTATATAAAAGTGGTGGGTTATTGAACCTAACATTATTTATGAAGTACAATAAAATTGTGAGGAAAAGAGAGTTACTGCTGGAAACAGAAAAAAAGAAAGTAGTCTTGTCAATAAGAAAAGAATAATTTACTAGAAAACAACAACAACACAAAGAAAAATCTAGGTCTTGGACCAGAAGGGAGGGTTTTGGTTCTAGATGGAATCTTGACTTTGGTCAAGATTAGTTCTAGATGTTCCTTAACTGGAACAAGATATCCTTCTTAACCTGAGACATAAGAGAAAGATAGACTCAGATGTTTATAGGCATGGTGACATCAAGTTGAGAAAGATAGGGTAGACTATTTCATGTATGGTAAGAGGTAAAACTTTTTCTGCAATTTATGAAATATGAATTGAATGGTTATGCTGTTAATACAGTAAAGGTTTAGAATACTATGAGAAGATGAAACAAGATGGGATTGGGAGGGAGACAAACCATAAGTGACTCTTAATCTCACAAAACAGACTGAGGGTTGATGGGGGGAGGGGGGTTGAGGGGGGTGGGGTTATGGACATTGGGGAGGGTATGTGCTATGGTAAGTGCTGTGAAGTGTGTAAACCTGGTGATTCACAGACCTGTACCCCTGGGGATAAAAATATATTATATGTTTATTTAAAAAAAAAAAGAATACTATGAGAAGAGACTGAGGAAGGTCATCAATGAAGGGACTTTGTGAAGGGAAAGTTTATGGTTACTTTAAAGAAGAAAATGGTACTAAAAAATAGCCAGGAAATTAGGGGTTTTATTAAGAAAACATTGAAGTATGATATTGACTCAGAGTTTAAGCTGGTTTGCAAAAGATACGAAAAGCCATAATTTAGTAAACTAAAGGAAGGTATCAAGGTATTTGATGATTTGCTGAGGCCACAGAGCAAGCATTAAAGAAGGAAATAAGATGCTAGGTTAAAACAATGTGTTTTGAAATGTTTTGGAATTGTTCAAATGTAAAGTAATAAAACTCTTGTAGAATTAAAAGATCTGTGAATTTTCAGCTGACTTACATACTTCTTTCAATTCTAGTTTCCTCCATGTTCTTAGATAAGTTTATTATTCATATGACAACCAGCTATACCCTATCTTCTGAGTTTCTGGTTTTCTCATCTTTAGTAACATTAATTTCTTCCAATAACCTTAATCTCATAAGAAATTAAGAATATGTAATTGAAACTATAAATAAAAGTCAGTGGAGATAAATCTTGTGGAATGTTCACACATGGGATGGGACACTCTCAGAACCCAGCTGCCATGTTATGAGAATCTCAAACTACATGAAGGGCTTATGTGTACATTCACATATGGCAGTTAGGATCACATGCCAGCCATGTAAGGGAGCCATCTTATATGCCAGCCCAGTCGAGACTCCAGAAGATATGTCAGCTCCAGCTGACATCTGACCACAACTCCATGACAGACTCAAACAATACTCATCTGGGCCATCATCCCACACAACCAAGACAGAAAATAAGTTGTTATTTAAAGCCAATAAGTTTTGTGGTGGTTCACTATACAAGAATAAATAACTGGAACACTCTACTTCATGTTCAATTCCTCTTACCAAATAAAGTTTTAGTAATTACTTAATATCAAGATTCTAGTATGATGTGTGGTTCTGTGTCCCCTATGTAATTATTTATAGGAAGACTTAAACTTCAAACAATACTTTTCTAAATTAGACACCACAACTTTTCTTTCTTTCTTTCTTTCTTTCTTTCTTTCTTTCTTTCTTTCTTCTTTTCTTCCTTTCTTTCTTCTTTCTTTTATTTGGGTAGGCTCCATGCCCAGTGTGGAGCCCAGTGTGGGACTTGAACACACAACCCTGAGATCAAGACCTGAGCTGAGATCAAGGGTCAGATGCTTAACTGACTGAGCCACTAAGACACCCCTACCAACTCTTATTTCTTAGAATGAGTGTGAAACTAGTCAGCAGAACAATGTGAAGAAAAATGTTAGTTATTTAGAAACACTGCTAAAGAAAACAAATTTTTAAATTTGTCATATAATTGGATTAGAATAAACCAGAAAGGATCTTTTAATATTTGCTTGGCATGACATATTGTCCCTTTGGGAATAGAGTGTTTAATTAGTGTGGACCTCACTATATTATTATACTAGACTTAAGAGGTAACCAAACTGAAAAGGAATGTTCCTATTTAAACTGACTTGTCAGCACCAGAATCATGAGAGTTTCAGAAGTTAGATTTCAAAGAGAGTACTTAAGCTTCCATCCAATTTAATTTTTTTCTCACTCATATTAAGGATATTTTAAATACACACATACATACAAATTGATTTACAATGAGTATGTTTCCATTATCAGAAGATAACTATTAATAAAAGTAAACTTTTCATTTAAAGGAAAAAAGCATATAGTCTAGAATGTAATATACTAATGTTGAGTTGTCCTGTAAAGGTTATGTTTCTGCACAAATTAAGAAAAAAATTGTTTTTAATTAATATTGATATTGAAATCATTGCCACTTATGTGGCAAATGACACTTGAAACTCATTGGAGGGTATTGACAGCTTATTAATGACTAGAGACTTGGAGAAAGCTCAAAATTCACACAAACAAGACCAAATATCCCAGAAGATTCCTTTAAGAAATACCTCTGAGAAACAGAATTCATAGGCCTCTTCACCTTGTTACAGCAAATACCCTCAGTTTAGTACCATACTCTGTTGGCATTATCAAGGTGATATAGAGAGAATGAGACTAACAAACGACATTCACACTTTCTCAATCCAAGAGGAATATATTTTATCATTGTTGTTTGAATATCAATGAACTGAATACTTAAGAGAATTTTTTTGCTTTAGTGGCAGTTTTCTTTTTTATGAATATTTCCTATAATGACTATTGCATATTCGTAAAGAAATAGCTAAAGTAGAAGCACATGTAATTACTCACAAAATGTGAATTGCAGAAATGCAGCTATTATTAACCCAAATGAAGTGTATTCAAAATAACACTTCAACAGCACACAAATTACATAAAGTAATAAAAACTGTTGATGTGGTAGTTCTTTTTCATTCTTCATTTCATTTGACTTTTTAAAATGTTTTCTTTTTTCATATCTTCCTCAAACTCTTTGCCCTGCATCACTGATAAATTCCTTCTGCATCAAAGGGAAAATCATTTTGACCTAATTCAAAGTTATATGAAAATTTCAGTACATTATTAATCCATATGTGTAGCAGATAAATAGACTAACACCTCATGCACACACACACGCATACCTGCACAAGCACTAGAGGTTAGATTTAATTTTGTGTTTTTGCAAGTTGCTTCCTGTCATGCTATATGTTGCTGAGCAATTTTTCTGGTGATTTCTAAAAGAAAGGGTTGTTTTAATATATTCTCTTGCTTAATTTTTATGCAAATACTATAAAATATTGGATATAGAGTCCTAACAAACCATTTCTATTTCTCCAGTTACTCTGTATTCTGACACTAGGACACAAAAATTTTCACGCTTTCTCCAATGGTAGATTATTATGGCCATGCTATGTATGCCTGCATTTCAGATAACTCTGGCTTTATTTGAAGACTTCAGAATAACACTGAAGCTGAGAGACCCAGCCATAAATCTAGAAAAGCTCCACAGACACACTTCACCCCTTATACAGAAAACTGTTCTTAAAATTACAGAAAAACTAATTTATTTAAGACATAAGCAACTGGAAGAAAAAAATCAAGAAGTTCTACACAAAGATATTGTGTAGGGAAAAAAAGATTTAAATATAAAAAATAGTATATCAACAGGAGGAGTCAAGATGGCGGAGAAGTAGCAGGCTGAGACTACTTCGGGTAGCGGGAGATCAGCTAAATAGCTTATCTAAAGATTGCAAACACCTGCAAATCCAACGGGAGATTGAAGAGAAGAACAGCAATTCCAGAAACAGAAAATCAACCACTTTCTGCAAAGTAGGACTGGCGGAAAAGTGAATCCAAAGCGACGGGAAGATAGACTGCGGGGGGAGGGGCCAGCTCCCAGCGAGCGGCGAAGCAACGGAGCACAAAATCGGGACTTTTAAAAGTCTGTTCCGCTGATGGACATCGCTCCAGAGGCTTACCTGGGGTGAAGCCCAGGCGGGGTCAGCAGGGCCTCAGCTCCCGCAGGGTCGCAGAAGGATCGGGGGTGTCTGAGTGTCGCAGAGCTTACCGGTATTAGAACGGGGAAGCTGACTACAGAGACAGAGCCGAGGAGTGACTCTCAGCCCGGGGTTGCCTTGAACCGGTCGCAGGCTCGGTCAGCTCGGAGCGCAGCTGGAGGCCAGGGTGACGGGAGTCATTGGGCGCTGTTCTCTGAGGGCGCACTGAGGAGTGGGGCCCCGGGCTCTTGGCTCCTCTGGGCCAGAGACAGGGAGGCCGCCATCTTTATTCCCGTCCTCCGGAACTCTACGGAAAGCGCTCAGGGAACAAAAGCTCCTGAAAGCAAAACCAGCAAACCCGAGCGGATTACTCAGCGCGGCCCAGGGTAAGGGCGGTGCAACTCCCCCTGGGGCAAAGACGCTTGAGAATCACTACAACAGGCCCCTCCCCCAGAAGATCAACGGGAAAACCAGCCAGGACCAAGTTCACCTACCAAGGAGAGCGGCGGATTTCCAGAGGAGAAGAAAGCAAAGCACGGAACTCATGGCTTTCTCCCCATGATTTTTTAGCCTTGCAGTTAATTTAATTTTTTTTTTCTTTTTCAATTTTTTTTTCTTTTCTTCTTCTGCTAAATTTTTTTTAACTTTTACCGTTTTCTTTTTTTAACGTTTTTTAAATAGTTTATCTAATATATATATATATATTTTTTTCCTTTTTATATTTTTTATTTATCGGCTTTCTTTTTCTAATAGTTTTTTTTTTTTTTCCTTTCTGAACCCCTTTTTATCCCCTTTCTCCCCACCTTACGATTTGGGATCTCTTCTGATTTGGGTAAAGCATATTTTCCTGGGGTTGTTGCCACCCTTTTAGTATTTTACTTGCTCCTTCATATACTCTTATCTGGACAAAATGACAAGGCGGAAAAATTAACAATAAAAAAAAGAACAAGAAGCAGTACCATAGGCTAAGGACCTAATCAATACAGACATTGGTAATATGTCAGACCTAGAGTTCAGAATGACGATTCTCAAGGTTCTAGCCGGGCTTGAAAAAGGCATGGAAGATATTAAAGCAACCCTCTCGGGAGATATAAAAGCCCTTTCTGGAGAAATAAAAGAACTAAAATCTAACCAAGTTGAAATCAAAAAAGCTATTAATGAGGTGCAATCAAAAATGGAGGCTCTCACTGCTAGGATAAATGAGGCAGAAGAAAGAATTAGCGATATAGAAGACCAAATGACAGAGAATAAAGAAGCTGAGCAAAAGAGGGACAAACAGCTACTGGACCACGAGGGGAGAATTCGAGAGATAAGTGACACCATAAGACAAAACAACATTAGAATAATTGGGATTCCAGAAGAAGAGGAAACAGAGAGGGGAGCAGAAGTTATATTGGAGAGAATTATTGGAGAGAATTTCCCCAATATGGCAAAGGGAACAAGCATCAAAATTCAGGAGGTTCAGAGAACCCCCCTCAAAATCAATAAGAATAGGTCCACACCCCGTCACTTAATAGTAAAATTTACAAGTCTTAGTGACAAAGAAAAGATCCTGAAGGCAGCCCGGGAAAAGAAGTCTGTAACATACAATGATAAAAATATTAGATTGGCAGCAGACTTATCCACAGAGACCTGGCAGGCCAGAAAAAGCTGGCATGATATATTCAGAGCACTAAACGAGAAAAACATGCAGCCAAGAATACTATATCCGGCTAGGCTATCATTGAAAATAGAAGGAGAGATTAAAAGCTTCCAGGACAAACAAAAACTGAAAGAATTTGCAAACACCAAACCAGCTCTACAGGAAATATTGGAAGCGGTCCTCTAAGCAAAGAGAGAGCCTAAAAGTAGTAGATCAGAAAGGAACAGAGACAATATACAATAACAGTCACCTTACAGGCAATACAATGGCACTAAATTCATATCTCTCAAAAGTTACCCTGAATGTTAATGGGCTAAATGCCCCAATCAAAAGACACAGGGTATCAGAATGGATAAAAAAACAAAACCCATCTATATGTTGCCTACAAGAAACTCAGCTTAAACCTGAAGACACACCAGATTAAAAGTGAGGGGGTGGAAAAGAATTTACCATGCTAATGGACATCAGAAGAAAGCAGGAGTGGCAATCCTTATATCAGATCAATTAGATTTTAAGCCAAAGACTATAATAAAAGATGAGGAAGGACACTATATCATACTCAAAGGAACTGTCCAACAAGAAGATCTAACAATTTTAAATATCTATGCCCCTAACGTGGGAGCAGCCAACTATATAAACCAATTAATAACAAAATCAAAGGAACACATCGACAATAACAGAATAATAGTAGGGGATTTTAACACTCCCCTCACTGAAATGGACAGATCATCCAAGCAAAAGATCAACAAGGAAATCAAGGCCTTAAATGACACACTGGACCAGATGGACATCACAGATATATTCAGAACATTTCAACCCAAAGCAACAGAATACACATTCTTCTCTAGTGCACATGGAACATTCTCCAGAATAGATCACATTCTTGGTCCTAAATCAAGTCTCAACTGGTATCAAAAGATTGGGATCATTCCCTGCATATTTTCAGACCACAATGCTCTGAAGCTAGAACTCAATCACAAGAGGAAATTTGGAAAGAACCCAAATACATGGAGACTAAACAGCATCCTTCTAAAGAATGAATGGGTTAACCAGGAAATTAAAGAAGAATTGAAAAAATTTATGGAAACAAATGATAATGAAAACACAACGGTTCAGAATCTGTGGGACACAACAAAGGCAGTCCTGAGAGGAAAATATATAGCGGTACAAGCCTTTCTCAAGAAACAAGAAACGTCTCAGGTACACAACCTAACCCTACACCTAAAGGAGCTGGAGAAAGAACAAGAAAGAAACCCTAAACCCAGCAGGAGAAGAGAAATCATAAAGATTAGAGCAGAAATCAATGAAATAGAAACCAAAAAAACAATAGAACAAATCAACGAAACTAGGAGCTGGTTCTTTGAAAGAATTAATAAGATTGATAAACCCCTGGCCATACTTATCAAAAAGAAAAGAGAAAGGACCCAAATAAATAAAATCATGAATGAAAGAGGAGAGATCACAACGAACACCAAAGAAATACAGACAATTATAAGAACATACTATGAGCAACTCTACGCCAAGAAATTTGACAATCTGGAAGAAATGGATGCATTCCTAGAGACATATAAACTACCACAACTGAACCAGGAAGAAATAGAAAGCCTGAACAGACCCATAACCAGTAAGGAGATTGAAACAGTCATCAAAAATCTCCAAACAAACAAAAGCCCAGGGCCAGACGGCTTCCCGGGGGAATTCTACCAAACATTTAAAGAAGAACTAATTCCTATTCTCCTGAAACTGTTCCAAAAAATAGAAATGGAAGGAAAACTTCCAAAATCATTTTATGAGGCCAGCATCACCTTGATCCCAAAACCAGACAAGGATCCCAACAAAAAAGAGAACTACAGACCAATATCCTTGATGAACACAGATGCAAAAATTCTCACCAAAATACTAGCCAATAGGATTCAACAGTACATTAAAAGGATTATTCACCACGACCAAGTGGGATTTATTCCAGGGCTGCAAGGTTGGTTCAACATCCGCAAATCAATCAATGTGATACAACACATTAATAAAAGAAAGAACAAGAACCATATGATACTCTCCATAGATGCTGAAAAAGCATTTGACAAAGTACAGCATCCCTTCCTGATCAAAATTCTTCAAAGTGTAGGGATAGACGGCACATACCTCAATATTATCAAAGCCATCTATGAAAAACCCACCGCAAATATCATTCTCAATGGAGAAAAACTGAAAGCTTTTCCGCTAAGGTCAGGAACACAGCAGGGATGTCCGTTATCACCACTGCTATTCAACATAGTACTAGAAGTCCTAGCCTCAGCAATCAGACAACAAAAGGAAATTAAAGGCATCCAAATCAGCAAAGAAGAAGTCCAACTATCACTCTTTGCAGATGATATGATGCTATACGTGGAAAACCCAAAAGACTCCACTCCAAAACTGCTAGAACTTGTACAGGAATTCAGTAAAGTGTCAGGATATAAAATCAATGCACAGAAATCAGTTGCATTTCTCTACACCAACAACAAGACAGAAGAAAGAGAAATTAAGGAGTCCATCCCATTTACAATTGCACCCAAAACTATAAGGTACCTAGGAATAAACATAACCAAAGAGACTAAGAATCTATACTCAGAAAACTATAAAGTACTCATGAAAGAAATTGAGGAAGACACAAAGAAATGGAAAAATGTTCCATGCTCCTGGATTGGAAGAATAAATATTGTGAAAATGTCTCTGCTACCTAAAGCAATCTACACATTTAATGCAATTCCTATCAAAGTACCATCCATTTTGTTCAAAGAAATGGAACAAATAATCCTAAAATTTATATGGAACCAGAAAAGACCTCGAATAGCCAAAGGAATATTGAAAAAGAAAGCCAAAGTTGGTGGCATCACAATTCCGGACTTCAAGCTCTATTACAAAGCTGTCATCATCAAGACAGCATGGTACTGGCACAAAGACAGACACATAGATCAATGGAACAGAATAGAGAGCCCAGAAATGGACCCTCAACTCTATGGTCAACTCATCTTCAACAAAGCAGGAAAGAATGTCCACTGGAAAAAAGACAGCCTCTTCAATAAATGGTGTTGGGAAAATTGGACAGCCACATGCAGAAAAATGAAATTGGATCATTTCCTTACACCACACACGAAAATAGACTCAAAATGGATGAAGGACCTCAATGTGAGAAAGGAATCCATCAAAATCCTCGAGGAGAACACAGGCAGCAACCTCTTCGACGTCAGCCGCAGCAACATCTTCCTAGGAACATCACCAAAGGCAAGGGAAGCAAGGGCAAAAATGAACTTTTGGGATTTTATCAAGATCAAAAGCTTTTGCACAGCAAAGGAAACAGTTAAAAAAACCAAAAGACAACTGACAGAATGGGAGAAGATATTTGCAAATGACATATCAGATAAAGGGCTAGTGTCCAAAATCTATAAAGAACTTAGCAAACTCAACACCCAAAGAACAAATAATCCAATCAAGAAATGGGCAGAGGACATGAACAGACATTTCTGCAAAGAAGACATCCAGATGGCCAACAGACACATGAAAAAGTGCTCCATATCACTCGGCATCAGGGAAATACAAATCAAAACCACAATGAGATATCACCTCACACCAGTCAGAATGGCTAAAATTAACAAGTCAGGAAATGACAGATGCTGGTGAGGATGCGGGAAAAGGGGAACCCTCCTACACTGTTGGTGGGAATGCAATCTGGTGCAACCACTCTGGAAAACAGCATGGAGGTTCCTCAAAATGTTGAAAATAGAACTACCCTATGACCCAGCAATTGCACTGCTGGGTATTTACCCTAAAGATACAAACGTAGTGATCCAAAGGGGCACGTGCACCCGAATGTTTATAGCAGCAATGTCTACAATAGCCAAACTATGGAAAGAACCTAGATGTCCATCTACAGACGAATGGATAAAGAAGATGTGGTATATATACACAATGGAATACTATGCAGCCATCAAAAGAAATGAAATCTTGCCATTTGCGACGACGTGGATGGAACTAGAGGGTATCATGCTTAGCGAAATAAGTCAATCGGAGAAAGACAACTATCATATGATCTCCCTGATATGAGGGAGAGGAGATGCAACATGGGGGGTTGAGGGAGTAGGAGAAGAGTAAATGAAACAAGATGGGATTGGGAGGGAGACAAACCATAAGTGACTCTTAATCTCACAAAACAAACTGAGGGTTGATGGGGGGAAGGGTTTGGGAGAGGGGGTGGGGTTATGGATATTGGGGAGGGTATGTGCTATGGTGAGTGTTGTGATGTGTGTAAACCTGGCGATTCGTAGACCTGTACCCCTGGGAATAAAAATATATGTTTATAAAGCTGTAAAAAAAAAAAAGAAAGAAAGGATGAATACCCAAGTTTTGTAGCAACATGGACGGGACTGGAAGAGATTATGCTGAGTGAAATAAGTCAAGCAGAGAGAGTCAATTATCATATGGTTTCACTTATTTGTGTTGCATAACAAATGGCATGGAGGACAAGGGGAGATGGAGAGGAGAAGGGAGTTGAGGGAAATTGGAAGGTGAGGTGAACCATGAGAGACTATGGACTCTGAAAAACGATCTGAGAATTTTGAAGGGGTATGGGGTGGGAGGTTGGGGGCACCAGGTGGTGGGTATTGTAGAGGGCACGGATTGCATGGAGCACTGGGTGTGGTGCAAAAACAATGAATATTGTTATGCTGAAAAAATAAAAAATTTAATAAAAAAAAATAGTATATCAACAGATAATGGAAACACACGAGAGAAATATGTCCATGGTCAGATAGAAATATTATTCCAGACTACAAAACAAGTAAAGAATTAAAAAGTACACACAAAGAAGTATCAACATAAATTAGAAAGCCAGGAATAATATGACAAAACAAACAAACAAACAAACAAACAACAACAACAACAACAAAACCAAGAAGGAAAGAAAGGAAATAAGACTTTTGTACTGTTTTTTCTAGTTTGATTTGGAACTACATAAACACTTTATATAATTTGAAATCTTACTTCAAGAAGAAAAAAGTTAAATACCTACAATTTTAAAACCTCCTGAAACAACTTTTGTTAACTTCCAGTGAATTTCAATTTGTGTATCAGCTAACAGACAGTGAGCCATTTATTCAGGTTTTTTGCATCTTCAGTTGTGATCATGTGTAAATTTTCATGTGTACCTACAGAACTTTCCTTCATGTATTAAAAACTAAAGGCTTAAAAAGCCCATATTCATGTAAACAATTTCCCTGCCCCTCCATCTCTCTTCCTTCAGGGTGAGATTCGTCTTGCTCAAACACTAATTTGATCATGTTACTCTAGACCCAAAAGATGCCTTCAGTTTATTTTACAGAATAAAAAACTCCACAGATTGTGTTTCGTGGGTCTCCTCTAACTTCTCTGTATCTTCCCAGCTTCACCTCCCTGTCATTTTCCTCACCTGTTTCCACTCCTTGTTCATCACCATCCCTCACACACAGTGCACTTTGCATCCACACCAACAACTTTCCAGTTTGCATTCCCATTTCTTTTTTTTTTTTTAAGATTTTTTTTTTTATTGACAGAGAGAGAGATCACAAGTAGGCAGAGAGGCAGGCAGAGAGAGAGAGAGAGGGAGAAGCAGTTCCCTGCTGAGCAGAAAGCCTGAATGCGAATGCCGGGCTTGATCCCAGGACCCTGAGATCATGACCTGAGCTGAAGGCAGAGGCTTAACCCACTGAGCCACCCAGGCACCCCTGCCTTCCCATTTCTATCTTATTATAGGTCCATGGTCTGTCAAGCCCTCCTGACCTCTTCCCCCCTTGAATCTTTTCCTTTAACAAAAAAGTCTTAATCAAATACAATCTCTTCATCAAATGCTGTAATTTCCTCCTGTTACCACTGAAATGGATTCATTACTCAATATTTCTTAGCCCCCTCCATTTTTCATTCAATTAGTACTAATTCTAATCTCTATTTATATCAATATGTGCTACTTCTTTCACAGTAGAGAACTATTTCATCAGTGCAGAGAACTATTCCTGGTATGATCATCAATAGCATCAAGTCTACTGTGGGCTGAAGACTTATCTCAAGGGCCCAGATGTTCTGCTCAGATGAGATAAGAGCCACATCGAGGCATTAATTACCCAAGGGAATTTGGCTAACTCTATTATCTGGCTGTTCTGGGAACAACTGCAAAATATTCATGAATTCGTCTGTACACCAAAATGCGATTAAAGCAAATTATACAATTAATAAGAAATTTATTTGTATGTGACTAGGAACACAATGACCCAGAAAATGAGAATGGCATGAATATTTTAAAGGAGAAGGTCACTTAGCCCATGCCAAACCAATGTGATTTGAATCCAAGGGTGATGTAAGCTAAAGGCAGCATGTCAGCCTGAACACACAATTTCCTGGCTAGGGTAAGTTTGCATCACACTTTCAGCAGACGCTTCTAATAATATGCACTCAGAAATAGGCATGCCACTTTCTGAATGTCTCCTCAGACACAAATGCTTTGACACTCTGGATCAAACACACTATTTGATGGCCTTTTCTAAGAAAAAATGTCATCTGTATAGGGACGCTTAAATGTGACATGCTATTATTAATCATTTCTATAGCTTCTTGCATAATACATTCTGTATAATAGGTAGAATCTACCATAGAGAAACAAGATTTTTCCCAAAAGACTTCTTTCAACTAAAGACAGAATTGAGGAGAGCACAAAATTAAATAGTTCATAGAACGAGATGATTTCTTTCTTATGGCGTAAAGACATCCTCACTCATTGAAGGGAAGAATATTAAGTGAAGAATTTGAAAAGAAAAGAAAATCAAAAGAAAAATGATAAGAGGCATATTTTGAAGTTTGATTTCTTTATTTTTAAAAGTTCAAGTAAACCATGTTGATATCTAGAGGATTTTTTGTTTGTTTGTTTTGTTTTCTTTTTTTCGGGTTTTTTTGTTTGTTTGGTTGGTTGGTTGGTTTTTTTTGAACACAGAGAAAGATCACAAGTAGGTAGAAAGGCAGGCAGAGGGGAGAAGCAGGCTCCCTATTAAGCAGAGAGCCCGATGTTGGGCTCAATCCCAGGACCCTGAGATCATGACCTGAGGTGAAGGCAGAGGCTTAACCCACTGAGCCACCCAGGCACCTCAATATCTAGAGTTTTATTTAAAAGCAGTTAGTGGATTAAAAGTAAATTTAACAATCCTGACTTCAACTGTAACATTCCGACATCCCTCCCCAACACACACACACTTTAATACACTAGAAACTGAACTAGCAAGGGTAGGGAGGAGGTGAATAGAGAGAATGGATGGGGCTCACAGAGAAGGGAGGGGGGAAACAAGGTGGAGGAGGAGGAAGATGATAAGAAGATCTTTAAATCAAATTTGACTTTGGAATTTTTAACTGAACAGAATTCAAATAAGAACATTTTAATTTAAAAAAGACTATAAAATTATAAAATCTAATCAAGATATCATTGTCTGCCTAAGAAAGAGGGTTAAGCATATAGATACTTTTGGAGCCCAGATATTAAAAAATAAATAAAACTTATTCATGTGTATATCATGGTGTATTATACATAGTGTTGGATTTACACATTTCAAATCAAGTTCAGATTTGGAAATCAGCATTTTCTCTTTCTCTGAAAAAATTTAACTCAAGGCATATAAGATAACTTATCTTAAAAGCAAATAATGAATTATTTCTCTGAAAGTTTCACCTTCAAATTTTATACTTAGAAAGTTTCATGCAAAAGTTTTAAAGGGACTTCCTTCTCTTCCAGTTGTTAGGAATATTGAGGACTCCATTCTTTTTTTCCATATAAAAATTAAATATGTTCCTCTGATAACTTTAGCTTATAAATTAGAATTTAGACAGAATTAGTCATTATTAATGATCAACAGTATATTCAACTGCTATCAATTAGAATCTTTGGAACATCAAGAGGTCTTTGAACAATAATGACAAAAATGAATTTCAGGAGAAAAGAATAAACACAAGTACAGTATCATTTTTATAAGGTTCAATAAACATGTTCTAAGAACATTGAATGAAAACAGAACCCATCAGTTCAGTAAACATAGCATCAAGCTGAAGAGTTTTCAGCACAGACATCTGTCTACTAGTTGTTGATGGACTTTAAACATATGTGCATATGTATATAAGCAAATATACACACAGTCCACTTTATTTCCCTCATGAATTGTTCCAAAAGGAAATTTTAAGTTTTATGTCTTACTCATATGTACTACCGTTTCTCTCAATAAACATTTAATAGTTTGTTCTTGAAAAATGCCTCATGTCAATTTTATTCTAAGTAAAGAAATAGTTGTTCTTAAAATTTTTTTTTAAGATTTTATTTATTTATTTATTTATTTAACAGAGATCACAAGTAGCCAGAGAGGCAGGCAGAGAGAGAGGAGGAACTAGGCTCCCCACTGAGCAGAGAGCCCGATGCGGGGGCTTGATCCCAGGACCCTGGGATTGTGACCTCAGCCAAAGGCAGAGGCTTTAACCCACTGAGCCACCCAGGCGCCCCAGGAGCATGTAAATTGAAGGGTATTTGAAATAACACTTTAAATTCTACAAATATATGAAACCTATTAAATAAAGAATATTAAATTAGAATGCAAAAAACATCATCTCCTTAAGGAAAAATATAAAAATTTACCATATGCACCTAATGTTTTAACTCATAAGATCCTCTCAGGATATAAAATCACCACTTAGAGAGCAGTATCCATTCTGTTAGGGTAGGGTTCTCTGAACCCTCTATCAAGAAGAAGTGGGGTGAGGGACCTATATCAAATTATCTTTGATGTTCTGTCAAAATACATGCCTTCTTTAAGATAGGATCTCAGATTTGAGAAGGGGAAGGAGACATTTTCTTTTAGAAAGCTCTCCAATTTATCCTGATGTATCTACTTCAGCCCATGTCACTGCATTTCAAATCCAGTGCTGAAATTTCTCAATCGTTAAAAGACAATATGTATTTAATTCAATTTGACATATGTATATGGGTATTTATGAGGTCTGTGATTCTTCTTAAATTCTCAGCTCAAGGAAGCCTTCAGTGACTTTAACCCATCTCCATGTACCTTGCCTTTCCCCTGTCTAATTAGGTGCACTTTTCTGCTCAACAAGTCCCCAGAGCACCCTTCGAAGAGAGCAGCTGCTCTATCTCTTAGCTTGTAAATGGCTTTTTGTGTGTATGTTTTAGGGGGTGGAGAAGATATTCCTTACATATTTAGGACCTAAAAGAATGTCTAGTATAAAGAAAATAGATGCATAGTGTTTGATAAATGAAGGATTCACAAATTCAATAAATGCTTGTTATGTGTCTCAGGCACTGTTTTAAGTGATGGAAAATACCACACACACACACACACACACACACACGAACAAGTTAATGAATGAGGAAAGAGGGAAGGATGAAGAAAGGGAGGATTAAATAAGATCGAACAGAAATAATCTCTCTACTCAAGGCACATACAGTGTAAGAGAGAAAGCAAACTGTTGGTTATTTCTTCAGTTAGCAATCAGCCAACAAATTTTTACTAAACTCCACTTTGTCAGGCACAGCAGGACACACTCATGGCAGTTAGTACTTGCTGAAGCTCCAGGTGTCTACCTCAGTGATCCTGTAAATAGACAATGAACAAGTGGACATAATATTTGGTAGGTCCATAAGTGCTAGGGAGCAAAGCATAGAAGCTAATGGAACAGGTGAGAAAGGGACTGCTTTCTACAAGATGCACAGGAAAGGTCTCCATAATATTACCTCTAAGAGACTCTGAGAGAACAATGCAATTTATATGCTTTGGCTTTCTTTATTAAATCTGTTATGCATGCAAAATTTGGTGACAGAAGTTCTTACAAAGAGACTTTATAACAGACATCCTCTATCATTCTCTATAAAGTCACATTGTAGTACCTATAAATTTTCCTACAGAACCCAAGTTCAGTCAATTTGATTGCCAAAACAATGCCTCAAATTCCACTATAAAGCACCAAATCAAACAGAAGACATGTAAGATTAAACATTTCTCTTTAGTAATGACTTTTATACTCACCCCACCCTACCCCCATCTGCTTTCCAGCTGTTCATCCCCTCCCAATTCCCATGGTTAGAACCAATTAGTTAAGGTTTTTTTTTTTTTTTAAGAAATCTAAATTCCCCTATTATTTAATATACAAGTAATTTTTTACCTAAAAATATCCCATAGCCTCAACTGTAATCTACTATATTCAAAAGGTTACACATATTATAATTGTTTCTAAGATATTTCTTTTAAAATAACTGCTGTTTTCTACCCTGTTTGTTTCCAGGATCCACATTTGCAATCAATACTCCTGGTACTAATATATACTTGCCAAACTCTCTGGTCCTTGTCATAGGCTCCACCCATTCATACTATCAATTCTCCCTGTCAGACAACCAATCTCTCATATGATGTCAATTTTTAGGATTGTAAAAGAAAGGAAATAAATATAATGAAACATTGACCTTTTGTTTATTACTCATTTTATTCTTACTCTCTCCAGCTGTGCAATTTCCTCATCATGTTAAGCTTTCCATGGCTTCATCTATCACCTTTATATGAAGGTTCCCAAATTCATAAACTCCAGCCCCATCCTTCTTGCCATATTGTCAACTCCCTGACAGATTTTGACACCAGAAACTCCACAGGTTCAGAATGAATCTTACCATTCTGAGTCACTGCAATGAGTTCTTCTGACTTCTGGAAGTTCTTCTGACTTCCCTATCTCTATTTCACCAAGCTTCCAGTATCTTAAGTTTAAGACTCTGGAGTAACTTTACTTTTACCTCTCCCCTACTTGCCAGTCGTGAAAACTTTTCATTCTGCAGTGTGTCACTCAAACTTCTCAACCACTTCATTCCTACTGTTAAGCCTATGGCTCAGATCTGACTTTTGCTATAAAAAGCCTAGCTGGTTTTCTTATCCTACCATCCATGTTCCCTTAGTTTTTGTTACCAATCCTCACCACAGTAGGTACACTTTGGAAAACAGTGTGGAGATTCCTTAAGAAATTAAAAAGAGAGTTACCTTATGAACTTGCAATTGCACTACTGGGTATTTACCCCACAGATACAGATGTAGTGAACAGAAGGGCCATCTGTACCCCAATGTTCATAGCAGCAATGGCCACAGTCACCAAACTGTGGAAAGAACCAAGATGCCCTTCAACGGACAAATGGATAAAGAAGATATGGTCCATAACTAGAATAGAGTATTATGCCTCCATCAGAAAGGATGAATACCCAAGTTTTGCATCAACATGGACAGGACTGGGAGAGATTATGCTAAGTGAAATAAGTCAAGCAGAGAGAGTGAATTATCATATGGTTTCACTTATTTGTGGAGCATAAGGAATAACATGGAGGACATTGTGAGTTGGAGAGAAGTGAGTTGGGGGAAATTGGAGAGGAAGACAAACAATGAGAGACTGTGGACTCTGAGAAACAAACTGAGGGTTTTGGAGGGGAGTAGGGTGGGGGGTTGGGAGGGCCTGGTGGTGGGTATTAAGGAGGGCATATATTGCATGGAGCACTGGGTGTGGTGCATAAACAATGAATCTCAGAACACTGAAAAAACAAAATTAAAATTTAAAAAAAGAGTTGAATGATTAACTAACTGAACCTCCCTGGAGCTTCTACAAAGCAATTTCTTAACTCCCATATTTAAAATAGAATAAAACATTTCACTCATATGTGGAATTTAAAAAAACAAAATAAGTGAGCAAAGGAGAAGATAGAGATTGAGACAAACCAAGAAACAGACCCTTAACTATAGAGCACAAACTGATGGTTACCAGAGGGGAGGTTGTGGGAGGATGGGCTAAATGGGTGATGGGTATTAAGGAGGGTACTTATGATGAACACTGGGTCTTGTATGAAAGTGCTGAATCACTATATTGTACACTTGACACTAATATAATGCTGTATGTTAACTCTACTAGAATTAAAATAAAAAAAAACAATAAAAAGAATCAGTAGGCGAAAAAATAAATTAAAAAAATAAAGAAATACGACAAAATAAGTTTGCTTGTCCCCACAAATCTTTCTATTGTTCTCATTTGTAGGAACAATTCTTTATATTATTTTCTGTCTCCACTTCTTACTTCCCACTCTCCAACAGGATCTTGCTTCTGTCCCAATTAGGCCACTAAAACTGTCCTTATCGGGATCACTAAAGTCCTTGTTTCTAAGTCCAACATGTTTTTGTTTGTTTGTTTGTCTGTTTGTTTTTAGTAGAGTGATGAACAACATTCCACATTATAAGTCATTCCCTCTTTCTTTAAACATCACTATCTCTTCGTCCACTCCTAAGTCTTTTTTTTCTAGTTTCTACTCCTCGACAGCCTTAAAATGCAGGAGTCTTCAGAGCTTAACCCTTGGTCTTCTCTTTTTCATGCTCTATATTCTTCTCTAGGTAATATTCTATACATTGTACTACATCTATATCTAGGTAATAGTCAGTTCTGTGGCTTGTAGATGAAACATTAACTATCCAGACATATTTCCAATCTAGACTTCACTGAGCTCCTGATTCGTATAAAAAAGTGCCCATTGATTTCTCTTGGATGTCTGAAATGCATCTTAAACTTAACACATCCAAAAGTGGACTTGTATCTTCACCCCAAATGTGTTCCATCCAGGTGGAACTAGTAAACTGTACTACCATCTACCCAACTTTTCAACCCATATTCCTAGTAGACATATTATATGCTTTTCTTTCTTCATTCTCAAGCCTCACATTCAATCATCAAATTCTACTAGTTCTACTTCCAAGATATACCTCATATCTGCTCTTATTTATTGCTCTATTACATTGTCTTAGTCCAAGTCATTATCATCTTCTATGTGGATTCTCTTTTCAGACTCCTAAATGTGTTCTTTGCTATTTATTTTTCTTCCTGCTTCCTTCAGTTCATTTCTCTCACAGCAGTTACTAGATAAAGGGAAAGTACATCAGCTCTCTCTCTGATTTAATATTATTGACTGTTTCCAAACTCCACATCTTGTCCCACAATGCTTAAAATCATCTCACCTTGTAGCCCACCTACTCTCTGTATTCCAATCACATTGACTTCCTTTCAGTTCCTGAAATACTCCAAGCTCTTTTGTGCTTAAGTTATTTTCCTTACGCTATCTTTCTGCCCAAAATGCTCTTTACCTACTTCTTTGCACAGGTGAATCTCTCCTCCTGTATATTCCTATAGGTGCCAGTTTGAGTGTTACCTCAGAGAGATATTCACTGATACTGTCAACAAATTTTTTCAAAGGATGTAACATATTTGTTATTAATTTATTTATTTAGTTCTTCTATCTCACTAATCTATAAGTTCCATGCAGGAAGACACTCTTTTTCTCACTCACTTCTGTCTGAATCCCTAGCACAATGTCTGGACTGTAGTTAACAAAATAAATGTTTTCCAAGTAAATATATTTTAAAATAATGAATGAATTATAATCTACAATACAGTAAAGAATTTTTATACTAAAGAATTTAAATTGATTTTCTAAGTTTTGGGTGAGTTGTCTACTAAACTCTGATGAAAGTAATTTTTAATACTAAGTGATAGAAGCAAGGATTGAGTAGATTTAGCATTTAAAGTCAACAAAAACAAAGAGAGAAGCCAACCATTAAATATTTATTTTATCTGATGCATCAGCCTATGAGATTGCTTGTTTTTAGTTATGTGGCTTCCTTATCTCTCAACTAAAATTCAGAAGTAAATATAAAATTTTATGGGGATTTTCTTTTCCAGTATCCTCAGGATATCATTTGGCATATTTCTTTTTTTTCTTTCTTTTCTTTTATATTTTTTAGTTTGTGAGTATCTGAGAAGATTTATGTTCTCATAGGATTATGGTCTATGAATCTCTGCATTTATGTTTTCTTTAAAGATCATAACAGCATGCTTCTGGGCACGTGGGTGGCTCAGTTGGTTAAGCAACTGCCTTCAGCTCAGGTCATGATCCCGGAGTCCCAGGATAGTGTTCCACCTCGGGCTCCCAGCTCCACGGGGAGTCTGCTCCTCCCTCTGACCTTCTCCCCTCTCATGTTCTTTCACTGTCTCTCTCTCAAATAAATTTAAAAAATAAAAATAAAATAAAGATCCTAACAGCATGCTTCAATGGGTCAAATGATAAAGATGTCTAATAGCAGAATTCATATTTTTGGCTTTTATATTTTGTAGTCTAGCTGGAAGTTCCCTCAACCAAAATTATGAATCATTTATTGCAACCTAGAAAAAGGCCAAATGAAGCTCAACATGGGCTGGTGTCTTGTTTCAGTCTAACTTGTAAGGTTATCATTGTTTAGCATGAAGTAGGAAACCTAAAAGACAACCCAATAGAAAAGAATAAAGACAAAGAATCTTTTCCTCTCCCTTAGGAAACAATAGAAAAGTTTAGATTTACTTTTCATAGTTTTTATATATTCCTGTTCTAATCAAGCATTAGTGTAAATATGTATACAAATACTTACCAACTAAATAAAAATTAAATATTTCTTAAATATTTCTTTATCTATTTATTTTAAGAGAGAGAAAGAGAGAGAGCATGAGTTGGGGGAGAGATGGAGGGAGAGAATGTCAAGCAGACTCCCACTGTGGAGTCCTGCACAGGGCTTGTTATCAAGACATATGAGATCATGAACTGAGCCAAAACCAAGAGTCCAATGCTCACTGAGCCACCCAGGTGCCCTAGAAAATTAAATAATTTTTTAAAAAATATTTTATTTATTCATTTGACAGAGAGAGAGAGATGACAAGTAGGCAGAGCAGCGGGGGGGGGGGGGGGGAAGCAGGCTTTCCGCTGAGCCCAATGCGGGGTTTGATCCCAGGACCCTGAGATCATGACCTGAGCAAAAGGCAGAAGCTTAACCCACTGAGCCACCCAGGCACACCAAAAATTAAATAAGTTTTTAACTATTTGTACCAGTAGCCTCTATGATTAGCATGAAGAATCAAATACTGATTTTACCATGATATTTCAAGAAACATTAATAAACAGTGTTATAAAAGAAGCCCAAAATTAAAGACCAGATGTATTTGCTAGAGGTAACTTTGAATGATAAGTATTAATATCTGCCAAACATTTATTAAGCATCAGTCTAATTACCTCAGTTTTTGCTCAGGAAGATATGCAAAATTTCCCCAGAACTTACAAAATTTAGATCCTAATGTTCACATGGACATGTAAGTGTTCACAATGTAACTTTCCCAGGAAGTAACTTCATATAGTGGAAAGAGACTTCTGAGTAATCTACATTTAAGTCTGAAAATTGAAATTTTCCTGGTTATATAACCTTAAATCTTCCTTATGAGTCAGTTGACTTTTCCTTATCTTTACTTTTTTTTAATTTTTTATCTTTAAAATTAGGTAACATCTTCCTCACCGACATATTGGGATGATTATTATAGATGAGATAATATATATGTAAAACAGTGGGCACTTGGAGGTGCTCAACAAATATTGCTTCATATGATCCCAGAGAAAAGTAAAAAGATGAAATCTTATCAAAGGTTTGTTAATGTTTCACAAATATTCTTATATATAGCAAGCAGAGCTTATATCCACCCTCTAGAGTTGATAATACTTAATTATTACTATAAATTTGGTACTCAGAGAGTAAATAACTTGCACAGCTAGCACACTGAGG
The DNA here is from genome assembly GCF_902655055.1 of Lutra lutra. Taxonomy (NCBI): domain Eukaryota; kingdom Metazoa; phylum Chordata; class Mammalia; order Carnivora; family Mustelidae; genus Lutra; species Lutra lutra. The sequence goes on from NC_062283.1 coordinate 105,427,104, forward strand.
ACTCCAACAATTTGAACTTGGATCTTAAAAGTTTTCAAAGTCATTTTTTTTTCTCCTTTTGCTCAGGTCTCCTTCGGCTCAGGTCATGATCTCAGGGTCCTGGGATCGAGCCCCACATCGGGCTCTCTGCTCAGCCGGGAGCCTGCTTTCCCCTCTCTCTCTGCCTGCCTCTCTGCCTACTTGTGATCTCAGGAAAATTTTCTGTAATGTTTGGAGCTGTCTGAACTACTATTCCAGGAAGAGCACACATTGGTTTGACCCATGTGGTGAAACCCAAGAAATGGGACAGAAGACTGCTTAAAAGATAGTACAGGTACACCAACAGGACAGTTAAGTAAAGTGATTCACTAAGAGCCCCATAGTTTAAATGTGTCTGCACATCCTCCTCTCCTACTCCAGGACTAGGTTAGCAAGCCCTGCAACAAGTGGACTTTGCAGAGAAGCCCAACCAAATAGGACATATTTCCAAAAGACAGGGGGAGAAGGGAAATTTTCAAATTTACCACTATTGTTTCTAATAGGTTGCTTACTCTTCTCTGTTTTTTATTCCAACAGATTAGATTAGTAGTGGTGAGAGCTGATGAAAGTTATGGATAGGGACGCCTGGGTGGCTCAGTTGGTTAAGCAGCTGCCTTCGGCTCAGGTCATGATCCCGGCGTCCTGGGATGGAGTACCACATCGGGCTCTTTGCTTGGCAGGGAGCCTGCTTCTCCCTCTGCCTCTGCCTGCCACTCTGTCTGCCTGTGCTCACTCTCGCTTCTCTCTCTATGACAAATAAATAAAATCTTAAAAAAAAAAAAAGAAAGTTATGGATAGACTGAAATAAACTAGGTCAGTATTCCCTCTAAACCAATCTTCAAATCCAATCTTACCTTAATTGAGCATCAAAGGATAAAACCAAGGTTGTACCATTTGCTGCCTGTTAAAAATGGAGCTTACTGAAACACCCAGCTGCAACACCTGGAAGCAAGTTTGTATAATCAACTGTAAAATGTTTTGCTTTGTTTTCTATCCATAGCTTAAGAACTATGTTGGATAAGAGCTTGGCTAGCCCTCTGCTCCCAAAGGGGTTCAAACAATAGTCATGGTGGCCAAAACTAATTGATTTGACTAGGAGAACAAAATTTGAAAACATGGAAATCTCCTTTTATAAAGTTGGTATTTCTCAAAAACATTATGCCACATTCCAGAAGATATCTGTTCTAAACATTAAATGCAACTATCTGTTCTTAGAATTAAAATTTAGGTCATGGGTATCTTAAAACATTTTCAAGTAGTTTACTTAATTTTTCCCTTTAAAAAACTTTTTCTCCAATCAATATTTGGCTAGCTTTCAGAATCTGGCAATCATGTATTATTTGGTAATGATGATGACTGTCCTACTCACTTCCCCACTGCCTTTGAAACCAAATCTGGAGAAAATTTCCATTCAAAGCTTTTTTTTTTCTCCTTCTTAAAACATCTGGCTACTTCATTTTTACCTCCCTTTTCTATTAGAGTCAAAACTGGTATAACCTATGATTATTTGATAACCATATTCATGGACTAAACTAACACTTATTTTTAATTTTTAATTTTTATTTTTTAAAAGATTTTATTTATTTATTTGACAGAGAGAGAGAGAGAGAGATCACAAGTAGGCAGAGAGGCAGGCAGATGGGGAGGGGTAAGCAAGCTCCCTGCTGAGCAGAGAGCCTGATGCGGGGATCGATCCCAGAACCCTGGGACCATGACCTGAGCTGAAGGCAGAGGCTTAACCCACTGAGCCACTCAGGCACCCCACTAACGCATTTTTTTAAAATGCAAGATACCTAGTGGGACAGTAGAATAAAATAGTTGAAAAGTACACTGAGTCAGAGAGTCTAGGACATGTGGCTAATGTGCACAGTGACTGCTGACAATTCTTTGTTTTTCTCTGCCTTCATTACCGTTTGCTGTTTGAATAAAGTACTCAATAGGTTTCTTTTACAAATGTTTCCTCGTAGCTAAGATGTTCATAAGCTAAGTCTGATAGATGACAAAAGTCCTGTCTTATGGTAACAGAACAGAAAATATAAGATATTGGACTTTAAAGCAATGAAAACTGGGACATTTTCATGAGAGATGGTGTTCATAAGAGCATAGAAATTATACAACAGATTAGAAAATAAATCTAAAACTTCTCCTTTAGACATCTGGGACATCCCTCAATGTCCTAGGTATCTAGGAAAGAACACAAGGAAAAGAAAGAACTCTACTATAGAGGGCGGCTCAGTACAATGACACAGAGGAGAACCCAGGGTGACAGAAGGAAAAGGAACATTGTGATAATGTAACACTAAGCCTGGGCCTTAGACAATATTCAGATTGAGCAAATAATTCAGTAATGGAAGAAGCAAGATGTATTACCAGAAACCTCATAGATGTCAACATGGAAAGAAACACACACACACACGCTGGGAACTGGGAATTGTGAGAGAGGTTGGGAAGCATAACTATATCACATGAGATAGTGGCATAGTGGAATATTCCTTTATCTTAAATATTGTTTGTTGTTATTTTTTAAAAACTTTATTTTTTAGAGCAGTTTCATGTTCACAGCAAAACTGAGAGGAAGACAGAGAGATTTCCTGCCTCCACACATTCACAGCCTTTCTCATTATCAACATCTCCCACCAGAGTGGTACATTTCTTAGTATTAATGAATCTAAACTGATACATCATAATCATCCATAGTCCATAATTTACCTTAGGATTCACTCTTAGGTGTTGCACATTCTATGGGTTTGGAAATTTGTCACTATTTTTTTAGTTGTAACCACAATTTCTTCTGATGATAGACTGCTTGTAAGTGGGAATAGTCAGTTTGTTTCTGTGAGTAAATATGGCAATTATCTTTATAGGGCTTTGAGACAACACAACAGTGTGAGAAGAAAAACAAAACATAAAGCATCTTAGAGTAGAATTTCTATGGGTATCCCAGGAGAAAGGTTACATCAAATTAGATCATTATAGAGGTAGAACATAGAATTTATCCATTCATCTAGACTGTCATTTATGTGCTATGTACTGAACATCTTTGACACAAATGTCCTGGAACCAGGGATAGATGATATACCCTGAATAAACACACCATGTTGAGCTCTTAAGAAGCTTATAGATAAACATAAAAAGAGGTAATTCCATTGAGGTGGATGAGAGTAGAAGATGCTACAATGACACACAATTGCCAAGTGGCTGAAGTTGTTCCAGATCAGAAAGGGGCCCATAGAAAGAAGGATAACAGAAGACTCTTCATAGATGTCATGTCCCCTGAGGTGAGACTTGAAGTTACTGATGAGAACAGTGAAATACACTCATCTGAGTTAGCTTTCAAATGGGGTGATGGTTATCTTATTTGTTAAAGGCATCATTAATACAATTTTAATTCTATTTCCCAAACACAATAGTGATAGATGGTAAAGCAACAATGAAGGGGAGAAGGAATCATACAATTGAGAAATTAACTAGACCTGACCCTCTGACATTTCTTTATGTAATTTTTAGCCCAACAGACATGGTATCCACCTCTGAGCACAGTGCTAACTCATGGAAGTTTTAGTCTAATTCAAATACTGCAGTGACAGCTCCTCAAAATAGTTGTACACTGAGGCTGGAATTTGACATTCTTTGCTTTCATGGACTTGTAAACAGACATTCTTAATTTAAGGCACTCTGTAACCCTGTATAATTGTTTTTCTATAAGAAGGTAAACAGAACTCAGGGAAATCCCATGCGTTAAGGCTTCTCTCTTGTATCTGTCTGTTCGGTCACTGTTCTACCTTCAGAAATTTTCAGGCTATTTAGAAAAATAGCAAATGACATAAATCCAGAATATAATAGGTGCAAAATTTATGCTTTGCCTCCTTTACTTTGGCTTATTTGAATGAAACATTAAGATGCTATAAAATCGGGGCGCCTGGGTGGCTCAGTGGGTTAAGCCGCTGCCTTCGGCTCAGGTCATGATCTCAGGGTCCTGGGATCGAGTCCCACATCGGGCTCTCTGCTCAGCAGGAAGCCTGCTTCCCTCTCTCTCTCTCTCTCTCTGCCTGCCTCTCCGTCTACTTGTGATCTCTCTCTGTCAAATAAATAAAAAATCTTTAAAAAAAAAAAAAAAAAAAGATGCTATAAAATCTAAGAAAATGGAAAATTTGATTTAAAATGTGTCCCCTCTTTCCCCATTCTCCATTTTTGTTTTCTTCCAGCCACTTTCTTATGACCACATTCATATACATTTTATATGTCTCTGAACTTGAAAACTCTACCATCAATCTATACACACACACACACACACATACACACACACACACTGTCATCTTTTTTTCTTCAACATATTTCAATGGATTGGATACTGGTATTGAACAAATAAGACATAGCCCTTGCTTCCACAGAAGTTCTAGTATAAACCAGAAAATAGGAACACAAACATACAAGCATTTAGACAGTTGTGCAACACTGACTAATGAGTAATGTATGCTCATTTTAAAAATGTTAGTAAATATGGATTATGTAGGGAAAAAATGAAAACTGAAATGGAAAACCTTTTGACCTTTAAAGAGCTGAAAAAGGCATTTAAGACCATCACAGATGGCAGCCTCATTGTACAAAGGAAAAACGGCAAACAGAGTTTCAAGATGTGGATGTAGGGGAAGAAAATCATAACATCACCTCCCATTGGTAGAGTGAGGCTCTTTGCAGGTCAGATTTCTACATGCTTTGAGAAGGGATTAAGCTCTCTGCCCAAATGATTAGATAAATTATCAACCTGAAAACAACAAAGATTTTTCAAATGATAACAATTTTCTCTTGCCAAGCAATGAAACCAAAAAGCCTAAATTCCAACTTGGGTTCCAAATCTTTCTCTTATACACTTAAGTGATCCTTTTTCTCCAATTCAGATGCCTTATGTAAATCCTCTATTGCCATCTCAAACGTCTTCTTGCTTTTTGCCAAAGACAGCCTCCAGATGGATTTCAAGTTTTCCTTATGGTCAGGCTAATGCTGTTAGGTTTCAAAACAAATATTCCTGATTCTGGGCTAAGGGATGGAGCTAAGCAGCACCTTTGCCCTCACACACTAGCTTTTCCCTCTTTTTTTGAATGGTTATAAAACATCAAAGTGAAAGACCATGAAAGTCAATTTTAAAAAGGCCAACTCAATGCAGGTGGGTGCAGAGGATCCCTACCTATTTTGCTCTAAATGTTATGTGCACATAACATTACCAAACAAATGGTAATATAAAATTACTACTGTAGGTATTTTTTTCTGACCTGAAGGAAAATTGCATTATTAAAATATAAACACTAATTTCCAAATATTATGATAAAGAAATTTGAAAATCACATGTAACATGAAAATGTTGAAACAGCTTTGGCTTTATTTGGGTGACTCTGAGTGTTGCCAATTTATTCCCAAAGGTAGTCATCAGCACTGATCTTGACAATGCCTTCCCTAAAATAGCCAGTGTGGAGTCCTGCATACACAGTGTACTCAATAAAACGTGCTCATCAACTTCCTGACTCACTAATAATCTGTCATTGTTTTGTGTCATCAAATTAAAACATCTTTTCTGAGGGACGCCTGGGTGGCTCAGTTGGTTGGACGACTGTCTTCGGCTCAGGTCATGATCCCGGGGTTCCAGGATCAAGTCCCACATTGGGCTCCCAGCTCCATGGGGAGTCTGCTTCTCCCTCTGACCTTCTCCTCGCTCATGCTCTCTCTCACTGTCTCTCTCTCAAGTAAATAAATAAAATCTTAAAAAAAAATAAAAAAAAAATAAAACGTCTTTTCTGAAAATAATTTATGGAAACCCATGGTCCTTGAAAATAACCGTATTGTTTTCAGGTTTCATCATCCTGTTTTCCCTTTTCTTATAGACATTCAAATGAAAAGGAAGGCTACCAGAATATTGTCACAGCTACCATGCAGTCTCACAACTGCCACACTAGATGTTCCTTCTTCATCTTTATTCCTCACTCTTGTTTTGGCATAAATAGAAAACCCAATAATTTTAATGTTTAATCTAGAGACGATTTCATTCCTTGTTGAAAAGTCATGGTTGATTCCTCCAGTAATAATATCATCTCATTTAAGTAACTAAATCCTTAATGTGATGTATTAAGCCTCTGGCATGAGAGTGAGAACCCCTTCCTGATAAAGTTAAGAATAATGTGTAACTATTTTTAGTTATTTCCCTGGAAAATATAAAACTTTCAACCTACCTGCTTCTTATATTTAAGACACAAAATGTTTTTATTCATTTAAGCTATAATGGCCTGTTTACTATAAGAGGTTTGAAGAAACCTACAGTAACATAGCATAGATATGGCAACACAAATGAAATGGAAAAGAAAATGTGGAAATAGAAGCAAAGGAAATGAATATTCCTAGTCATTTAAAGTAAGCAGATTAGTGATTTCCTGACGTTTAAGGCAAATTCCTTCCAGATCCGCGGCACCCTCTCTGTGAAGCTGCTTCTGAGTCTCTAAGGGCTAACAGTTCTGTTCTCCTCCAGAACCCTAGTAGTCTTTTAAACTTATACTTATTTATTTATTTATTTATTTATTCATTTGACAGAGAGAGAGAGAGATCACAAGTAGGCAGAGAGGCAGGCAGAGAGAGAGGGAAGCAGGCCCATCGCTGAGCAGAGAGCCCGATGCGGGACTCGATCCCAGGACCCTGAGATCATGACCTGAGCCGAAGGCAGAGGCTTAACCCACTGAGCCACCCAGGTGCCCCAAAACTTATACTTCTTTTGCAAAACTTTTACATAAATCCCTCTTTGTTCAAAAGGTCAACTCATAACCCCTCAAACCTAGGAACAACTCCCTTTCTTTGGTTCCTGTTCTTAAATCACTATTTAGCAGCCTTCAGCCACCTGTGTTTCCTCTTTTCTGGAAACTTTCACAGTGTTCTCATTATCCTTTGAATTCTGAAATATCCTGTACAGGTAGTACAGTCTGAAGACTTGTACTACCTTTCTTTGATTAGGACAAATTTCTTTCCTAATATTACATCATTTCTACATCTCAATTTTTCCCAGTCTTTTTTTAAAAACTCCTGGAGAGCAGAGCTCCTGAATTGATTTGCAATGACTCATCACTATTATACTCATATATTTCATTTCTTTGTTCTATGTTTTGTGAGTTCATCAACTTTATCTTTCAGAATAGATTGTTAATTTAATGTGTTTGATTTCTTCTATAAATTTTCAGAAAATATGCTTTTAATTCCACAATTTTTTGCTTGTTTTTAATAATAGCCTGGTTTCCTGCCTTTCTTTTTAAATGTATTTAATATTCAAATAAATCTTTCTGAGAATGTGCTCCGAATATTTTTGTGGCCTTCCTATGTTCATTGAACTATTTCTTTTTCCTCTGTAGTCATTTATTCTGTTTCTTTAGCTTGTTGCTCTGCATTTGGGTTGTTCGTTTTCTTAAACTCTGATGATCTTTAGTTGGTGATTCATATTTATGAATAAAGGACTTGATTGATGAATTAGGATAACTGTCACACCCACTCTGTGTAGGTCTAGATCTATTTCCCTAGAAGGCCTTTCCCTGGAATGAGCAGACTGCTTTCCTATCTGTGTAAATAGGTGAGCATGACTTTAGAATGTGTGGCTAGTGGATAAGCAGGCAGGCTGCCCCTATGCCAAAATAATAGGAATATTACTCTGGGAATGGAGTACTTCGGCATGTTTTTCTCCTAGTCTGAGAGGTGTTTCCTTTTACATTCCCTCGGTGTAGTTTTAGAGCTCTGATGTACCTGGAAGCCAGCTCTGCCTCTGTTTCAAGTGTCACCCTGGATTGCTAGCCCATCCTACGTGGTATATTCAGTTTCTTTAGGAAGAAGTTCTCTCACTTAAACTCGAGAAAAAAAATGCGCTGCTGTCAGTCACTGTGTAGGGAGGCAGTAAAAGGCCACATTGCCCTGTTAGCCTAAAAACAGATTTTTAAATAATTATCTTGATTCTTAATTCACAGCTCTCCCCAAGCCCCATACCTACACACTGAACTTGGAGATTTTCCCAACATATCCAAGAGGTCTCCTTTGACTGTGTTGGACTCCCTATGCTTTCTCATAGTCTGGCTTATTTGTCTATAAGATCCTATTCTCCAGAAATCATTCACAATTGCAATTGTGCAGTTAGTATCACTTCCTATTTGCAATGCAGCATTGGATCTATTTTTCAATTTTGTTGTTTCAGTGGAACAGGGAACAGAAAAATGGTAAACCCTCTACTTATGTTCACTATCTTTAACTAGAGGTTCTGTGAGTTTGGATTCCCAATAGGAATTTAAACTTGGGTCTTCATTTGGACTGTTGACTTTCAAAGGTAGGCATTTGTGATCTACTGTACTTTTAAGTGTTTACTTAAGTGATTTGCCATTCTTTTAGATTGCTTCATATGTCTAATTATTAATTTTTAGAAAGGTTCTAGTCTTACTTAGAAGATTACAAAGCCAGACTTGTAGAAATTATCTTTTAGCCTGCAATAACCTTTAAAATCATGAAGGTCAATTAAACTCAGACTCAGGGTTGAATCTGATACTTTAATCACAAGTATAAATATAGCTATAAATATTAAAGGGATAAGAATGCCCTTGATACATATCTTTTAATAATTTCAAAAAGTAGACTTCTTAAATTTTTTAAAAAGTTTTCCTATTAGTTTTAAAAAGTGCATCTAAAACCCAAGTAAAATCTAAATAATTGAGATCATATGTGTAATATATGATATAATATATTACATAATTATGTATTACATACAATTATATTTTGTGTGTATATATTATGTTTATATGCCAGTTTTCCTAAGGAAAAGCAAAACTAGTTCTCAATTTTGTTCTTGATTCTTTCATTACTATTTTTTAAGATTTATTTATTTAGTTTTATTATTTTAACATTTTTTAAAAATTTTTATTTATTTTTTAAATTTCTTTTCAGTGTTCCAGAATTCATTGTTTATGCACCACACCCAGTGCTCCATGCAATACGTAACCTCCATAATACCCACCACCAACTCCCTACCCCTCTCCCCTCCAAAACTCTCAGTTTGTTTCTGAGTCCACAGTCTCTCATGGTTTGTCTCCCCCTCCAATTTCCCCCAATCCCTTCTCCTCTCCATTTCCCCATGTCCTCCGTGTTATTCCTTATGCTTCATTACTATTGATAAAAATTACCTTTTTAAAAATTCTATCTAACTCTCTTCCTTTAAAATCACTGGCCATATGTTCATTTAATCTCATAACTAAATATAGTCTTCTATTACTCTGTAGTCAGTGAAAATGAGAGGCACTGACCTTCTCAGATTGCTCTGAAATCACAAGAAGGACACTTTGAAAAGACAGTAGCTCTAGCTTCTCTCTCTCATCAATTATATAGTTTAAATATTTTTTAGTAATTCCAAAGATACACTATAGTTTCTATTTCCTTTGTATTTCTCCACCTTGAGTCAGAATAGAATATGGGTGTTTTCTCTGTTTCCTAGTAAAATTTACTACATTAGAGTTTTTTTCTTTAAATAGGACAAAAAACTATATTATTCAAATTTCCCCAGATTTTTCTCTCTCCCTGCTGCTAATACCCATTAAATCTCCTTTCACACATCTCAAAAATAATTTAAATCTTATTTAAATGCTAGTTCATTGTGATTCCCTACAACTAGTAAAAAAAAATCATTGCTTCATTAATCATTTTAAATTTTTCTTATGAAAAAGGAAATATATACTATATCAGATAATATAAAAACATATTTCACAACTAATCAACTTTACTGAATAAATTAAGTCAAAATGCAAGTGAATGCAATGAATAATACTACATACAAAAGTGTTTGCATGGGAAATATGGATGTAAGGGCTTAGGTGGATTAATGTGGACTGAAATACACTCAGCATCGACACTGAAGTGGGGGCACTTTTTCCTCAACAGGCAGTTTTCAGTGTTGTGTATTTGGGATCTTGATTTTATTTTTTCATCTAGAATAATCAAACTAAACATGGTTAGTTGACATTAATCAAATCCATAGGGTTGTGAGTAGATATACTGCATGTCAACATATTATTTACTCTGAAAATATATCATTGCTGGGTAAACCACAGCTCTCCTATCAAGTGGTTAGCATATTCTCCTCCCAAAGGGTAAATGGAAAGTCAAAAGTCTGACACATGAATATAGATTCAAATTAAAAGAGAACTGTGATATTGATAGTACCTTGAAAGAGTATAGTAGGTACTGAACAAACAGTTGCTGATATAATAAATTTAGTAAAACGTTAAACAATGATGCTATCATATTACAATAGCTTGATGCATTCATGTCAATTACAGGACTGTCCCCCTCCTAAGGGACTTAGCTCTAACATTGTATAATTTAATTTATTTATTTACATGATTTCTTCTCCTATTAATCAGTGGGATCCCTGAAAACAGGGAATATGTCTTATTTACTTCTATGTCACTATGGCCACCAAAGTACCTGGCATTATTAGATGCTCAGTAATTTCCCTAATTGAATTGAAATGAAATATTTATGTTAACTAGACAAAATAGCCTCTTCCACTTAAAAAGTTTAGAAAAATTCTTAGCTCAATGGTCCTAGGCTTTTAAATATGGTATTTACTGGGAAAACCAATTTAGATATGCTAACTTCATAAAGCTCCTCATGCTCAGAAAATGACACCTGTTAGAACACAAGCCAACATCTGAGTCTTATGCATGCATATTATTACTCAGTAAGTCTAAAAAAGTTCTCTATAGTTGTGCCAGTTATATTTTTCTCCTCTAAAATTCTCACTCAGTTCCTTACTTGTCTTTGCCTTGCAAGAAATGTAAATGTGACATTTGTATTGCATCTCTGAAGACCATAATCCAGCTACTAGAAACAACTGGTACCAGTAGCAACTGGGTCCTCTCTCTCAGCTCCACTATTTCAACTCCGTCTATCTCAACTCCACTCCCTTCCCAAAATTTCTAGGTAACCCAGGGTCCTACACTAATTGTATGTGCTCAGCTAGCACCTTTGATACTAAGTCTCCTTCAGTGGTTCAATGAGTTGTCCAGCAGTTCTCTGCTATCCTGGTTTATCACATTTTCACAGGCCTTGGCAGTAATAGTACTGATAAAAATAGCCAACATTTACTGAGCACTTGTACCTCTACTACAACATGTACAGAAATTTACTCTTTCCTGCCTTTTTATATGCTTATCTCTCTAATAAAACTATGAATCATTTATTAAAACAATGAGTAAATTGATCAAATAATAAGCAAACCAATGAATTAAGCAAATTGTATGGTCTTTACTGTGCCTCTCACTTGGGCAATATTGACTTCTATCTCATATTTCCCCAGCACTGGGGAAATCAAGTTCTTTTTTTTTTTTTTTAAGATTTTATTTATTTTTTGACAGAGATCACAAGTAGGTAGAGAGGCAGTTGGGGGGGAGGGGGAGGAAGCAGGCTCCCTGCTGAGCAGAGAGCCCATGCGGGGCTCCATCCCAGGACCCAGGGATCATGACCTGAGTTGAAGGCAGAGGCCTTAACCCACTGAGCCACCCAGGTGCCCCAGGAAATCAAGTTCTTGCCTTGTCTTTTTCTAGCTTTCAGAGCGACTGCCTCCCTTCTATTCTGACACAGTTAATGCATTGATGGACTTTCTTATAGTAGCCATCCTAGTGACAGTGGGAAAGCACCTATTCTCACTGTCAACTTTTGTAACTATATTTTGGGGGTTTCTTCTGATTTTCATATTAACATCATAATGATATAAGCTATTAAATTACCCACTGTTGTTTTTAATCCACTAGAGAACTGAAGAGACAAAGAACCGTAGTTGAATCCAAAAAATGACAAGCCTTTCGTAGGAGAGAAGAGACACATGCCTGTTCTCATTTTTGGTGGAACGCAAGGAGGTGAAGTGAGGAAGAAATCAGCTGAAATTTTGATGAACTTCTAATGACTATGGGCAGATATAATTTTAAGAATACCCAGCCAGAGAGCAAATCTGCACTCACCAAAGGCTCTTTCTCATAGGTCTCCATATGGAATACACTACAGGCTAACAGCAGAGCTAAGAGAGATCCTCCTGAGGCATGTGGGCCATCCTGAAACAAAGGCAGGCACCTTCAGAGAAGGATGGAGGTAAAAGGAGCTGAGAGTAATCCCTCAGAGGCATTCCAGTCTTGACAGTTTGCAGATACCCTCCCAAAGCTAAAGGCTGAGTGGGCGGGCACAGAGAGATTATCTATAAAGCAAAAAGAGCAGGCAGCTGCACTATAAACTAGAGACAAAATCCCCACGGTTCAAAAAGCTGGTGACTTTGTAATAAAACACAAAGATATCTCTGGAGTTATGCCAGTTTGCAGATGTTAGAATTATCAGGAAGAGATTACGAAATAATTACAATACCAAAAAAAAACCTAAAGGATCTAGTGGAAAAGATGGACCACATGTGTGAAGAGATAAGGAATTTTAGTGAAGAAATGGAAATGCTGAAAAAAAAAACTAATAGTGAATGATAAAAATGCAAAATGTTATCAGAAATGAAGAATTCATTAGAGAAGCTTAACAACTGGGTCACAAAAGATCAGTTCACTCAAAACCAGAACAACAGAAAATATCCAAACTGAAACATTAAAGAGAAAAAAAAAAAAAAGGCAGATCTGTTAATATTTGTAGAACAATAGCAAGCAGTCAATATTCAAGCAAAAGTAGTTTCATGAGGAAAGAAAAGAGAGGAAATGGAAGAAATATTTGATGAAACATTGGATGACAGTTTTCCAAAATTTAAGAAAATCATCCATACAAATATAAGGAGCTCGACAAAACCAAAGCAGAACAAATGCAAAGAAAAATCAGACTTAGGTACATCTTAAACAAAAGTCTAAAAACCAAAGATAAAAAACAGACCTTAAAAGTAGCCTAAGGAAAAAAGATACATTACATTGACAAGAATGACAATATTGTTGATGTCTGTCTTCTCATCAGAAAACAGAGGCTAGAGAAAAAGGGGTAGTACACATTTATTTATTTATTTTTTAGTGGAATGACATTTTTTTTATTTTTATTTTTTATAAACATATAATATATTTTTATCCCCAGGGGTACAGGTCTGTGAATCACCAGGTTTACACACTTCACAGCACTCACCATAGCACATGGTAGTACACATTTAAAGTGTTGGGGGGAAAAAAAAAAACCTAGAATTTTATATTCAGCAAAATATATCTTTTTAAAAAGATTTATTTATTTATTTATTTCAGAGAAAGCAAGTGCCTGGGGCGGGGGGAGGGCAGTGAGAAGGAAGAGGAAGAAAAGCAGACTGCAGTAAGTGCAGAGCCTGAAGCCATGTTCCATCTCATAACCCTGAGATCATGACCTGAGCCCAAATCAAGAGTCTGATACTTAACCAACTGAGCCACCCAGGTGCCCCTCAACAAAATTTATCTTTAATAATAAAAGAGGAATACATCTTCCAACTGATAAAAATCTAATATGATTTGTTTCTAGCAGACCTATCCTATAAGAAATGTTAAAAAGAGACAGGAAGGAACTAATAGATGAAATCTTGGATCCACAGGAAGGACTGATGAACGTCAGAAACATCAAATATTTGGGTAAAATATAAAATAACTTTCTTAAACTACCTATATATCTGTTAATCTTTCTTAAACTATCTATATATCTATTTATCTTTAAAAACTTCTCACTTTTTAAAACAAAAATAATATTTGGTGTTTATAACATATGTAAAGTAAAATACAATGCAATTAGAGCACAAAAACTGGGATAATATTGTAAGAATCATGAAAAAGTATAAAATTATTTGAAGGTATATTGTGACAAATTAGAGATACATATCTTTCTGTGTTATAGAGTGTGTTCACACACACACACACACACACACACGAAGAGATAGACATAAAAAGCCAAGAAAGGAGTAAAATTAAACATGAGAAATGCCTGATTCACCCAAAACAAGGCACAAAAGGAAGAACAAATTAAAAAATTGGATAAACAGAAAATAAATAACTTATATATTTGTCTTACAATATCACTTGTTAGACTGATAAAAAAGCATGACCCAACAGGTGTTATTTATAAGAAACACATAATAAATATAATGGCACAACAAAGAGCTGAAAGTAAAGGTACAGAAAAAGATATACATGCAAACACTAAGCATAATAAATCTGGTATGGCTTTATTATTATTATCAAAGAAGACTTTAAGACAAAGAGAATATAAACAAAGATAAAGAGGTATATTCCAAAATGTTAAGAAAATCGACCAATCAAGAAGACATAATCTCAAAGGCTCATGAGCTTAACAGAAGATTTGAGCAATACTAACCACCAATTTGAACTAATGCACATTATTTTCAATAGCACATGGAACATTGATAATAGGTCGTATGCTGTGCTATCAAATAAATCTCAAATATAAAATTGTTGAAATTATATACAGTATATTCTTTAGTCACACAAGCATTAAATTAGAAATAAATAATATAAGCTATCTTGATTTGGAAAAATCGTCAAATTAATTTTAAATTAAGCCATAAAAATCAAATAAAGTATACATCAAAGAAACACAAGAAAATTAGAAAACACTTTGAACTAAAAGAACTAAAGCTTAAGCTAAAAGAATGAAAACACAACATGTCAAAATGTGTGAAATTCAGAGTAGTGTTTAGAGGGCAATTGATAGTTTATCAAATAGTCATTAAATAAAAGAAAAATGTGTGGAGTCAATGAATAAGTTTTCTTTAAGAATTTAGAAAAAGGAGAGCAAATTAAATCCAAAATAAGTAGAAGAAAGGAAATTTAAAAAAAATAAGAGAAGAAATCAGTGAAATAGGAAACATACAAATGACAAAGAAAGATAACAAAACCAAAGGTTACTTTATTATTGATAATTATTGATAATTTTAGTAAAATTGCCTAATCTTCAGAATGATTAAAAAAAAAAACAGTATGGACAACACAAACTGTTGATCTCAGGAAAGCAAGAAGGATTATTGCTACAGATTCTAGTAAACACACTTAACATCTTAGATAAAATATACAAATTCCTTTAAAGACACAAATTGTCAGACCAAATAGGAAAGGAAACAATTTAAAACCTAAAGAAAACTATATTTCCTAAGAAATTAAAATTGTAGTTAATAACTTTTCCACAATGAACACTTTAGGGTTATAAGTTTTCACTGATAAATTTTATCAGACATTTAAAAAAAATAATACAAATCCTATATAATCTCTTTTAAAAAAAGAAGAGAAAGGGATACTTCCTAAGTTATTTTAAAACATTAGCAATACCGATGTCAAAAGTCATCAAAGGAAGAAAAACTATACACTAAAATTCCTCACAAAAAGATGCAAAATTCTTAACAAAATATTAGCACTTCAAATTCAGCAACAAATACAAAGTACAATACTCCATGATCTGCAAGGTATATCCCAAGAATGCAAGATTGGCCTAATATTCAAAATTTAATCAGTATAAACTACTACTTTATACAGAATAAAGGAGAAATTATCTAAATAGATAATAGATAGATAAAACAATTATCTATATGGGTGCAGAGAAAATATATGACAAAATTTAATACTATTCTATGATAAAAACTTTTTTTTTCTATAAAACTGTTTTTTTTTATTTGTTCATGTATTTACCTTTCCTGGAGTGTGTGTGTGTGTGTGTGTGTGTGTGTGTGTGTATACATACATATATATATTTTTTTAATTTCTTTTCAGTGGATAAAAACTTTTAATAAACTAGAAAGAGAAAGGACCTTTTTCAATCTGCTATAGGTTTTCTTTGAAAAGCCTACAGCTAACATCTTACTCAATGGTGACGTACTAAATCCTCTTCCTCTAAAACAGGGACAGTGCAAAGATTCTGCACTCTTGTATGAGATAAAGAAAGAAAAGATGGAACTATGAGAGAGGAAGAAGTTAAACTCCCATTATTCACTGATGACATGATTACACATGTACAAAAATCTATGTGACTACTAAAAAAACTACTATGTGAATGTTACTTTTATATGTTAACAACAAATAGTTGGAAAATAAAAATTAAAAAAAAATGCAACTTCTAGTATCAAAACCTTCAAATATCTGAGAATAAATCTAATGAAATATGTGCAATACTTCTACATTAAAAACTATAAATGACACTGAAATTAACAAATATCTAAATAAAGAGATAACTGGTCAATGGAACAGAATAACAATTATAAAACTAGATCCACATATGTATGCTCAATTAATTTTCAACCAAAGTATCAACTAAACTCAGTGGGAAAAGACATACCTCTTTTTCCAGATTTATTGAGCAATAATTGACAAATGAAATCATAAGATATTCAAAATATACAATGTGATGATCACAATATATAATATATATTATATGTAATATATCATCACAATATATAATATATATTGTATATAATATTATATATAATAATCATATTGTATACTTTGAATATCTTATGAATATATATATATATATATATATATATATGTATTTATATAGAAAGAGAGAGAGAGATTGTGGAGGGATTCCCTCCATTGAGTTAATTAACACATCCATAACCTCTCATATTTACCTTTTTTTTAAAGTTCCACTCTCAGCAAATTTTAATTACACAATACAGTGTTAACTACTATAGTCACCATGTTATACATTTCGTTCTCAAACTTTATGTATCTTGTAACTGAAAGATTTATATCCTTTTACCAACCTCTCTGTTCCCTCACACCCCAGTCCCTGAAAACCACTTTTCTACTTTCTATTTTTTTTAGTTTGACTTTTAAATTTTTTATTAGTTTCCACATTCAAGTGAAACCATGCAGTATATTGGTTCCTAACAAATGGTGCTAGCACAACTGAAAAAGAAAATGAACCTCCATCCCTATGTCATTCCAAACACAAAAATTCAAAATGGATCAAATGGGGAGCTGACTTAGAACTGGTGCCAACAAGGGGAATTCAACTGTTTAATTAAAACAAAACAAAAAAAATTTCCACTTCTGAACAACATGATGAAGGACAAGATTTAACCTCTTATCTGAATTAGCTGAAACAACAAATAAAATATATGAAACAATAGTTTTGAAGGCATTGAACATTAGACTCTAAAGAACAGTGATCCCTGAGAGAAGGGATTTGAACCAGATGAGCCGTAAGTTTGTCCTAGCTTAAGGTCTTCAGAGTTTTCAAGGTGCAGCATAGAATGGGGGAACTCCTTCAGAATCCCACAGACTTTCTGAGTTGAGGAGACGGAGGATGCAGTTTATAGGATGTAGTACAGAAATGAAGAAACTATAGGGTTCAATATGCTAAACGTTACCAAATATCTACCTTGATTTCATTTTTCCCTCATTCAACAAACCCTCTTCATTTTCTTTCCTTCAAAAGGGTTTGATGACTCAACCCTGGGTTATTTATTCTTCTTCTTTGAAATGTTAATAAAGCTCACAATTTGTCAGTTGAAAATGGTTAAGGTGGGATTTAGTGTAAATCATTTTTCTTTAAGATAGCAAATGATTAAACATGCACTGGCTATCACAAATACTCATGATAGTTAATCTTCAAGTATTTAGCCTTTCCTACATTGTAATATGGGCCCTTCATGATGTTGTGTCCTCAACCACTGTGTAAGCAAATTTATATGGCATTAACAACTGCTTTGTTTCACCCTCAAACTGACTGAAACTTAGCAATGGATGAAATAAGTTTTACTGACAAAATTTAGAAAGTTTACACATCCTTTTACTACTTAGGCTGGAAACATCAGAAAGAATATGATAAACACCTACCCACTCTTTCCAGGCTACTTGTAGATTAAACAATGTCGCATCTGTTGGTGAGTTAAAAGACTTACTCTATGCTATTGCATTTTATCTTCATGTTTCCTACTCATATAAATAATGTACATGTGACTACAGCTAAATTGTACTTTAATCGAGATTATTGTATTCATGCTATTTTATCTCTTTATAAAACAAACACTATATATTGTTTACATGTATCTCTTTAGATCATATGGGAAAAACGTTCACTATATGTGATAAGAGAAATTACTACTTTTTACAAAATATTAATGACTTGTATAAATCATGACTTTGACTATACAAAGTGCACTTTTATCCAGTGGACTTTTTTATGATCCAGTGGAGAAGAGAGAACATTATGTTCATCCCCCTTAACCTTATTCTATTAGTTTCAAATGTGTTATTAAGAGATTTGTGACTAAAGAAATTAGGAAACAAACCAAAACTAGAAGACAAGGTGAAATGCAAATGCAACAGATAACAAAAAGAATTTATCAAGTGCAGGTCAGAGTTTAGACACAAGGATATGGGGAACCAGCAAAAGGAGAGGCTCTGAGCGCCAAAACTGGGACAGTACTCCCAAAAAGAAACCACTGGGTCATGCTGACGCCTGAGATATGCATCTGTTGATACTCTAAAGATTTGTCCTGAGTGTTCTAAACTATGAATATTTCTCTGACAATTGTAACTAACCTCCAATCACAGAGGAGGCCTTCCAAAACCTCTTTGTATTTAAGCCCACAATGTCTGAGAGGGATTTTGGCTCACAGGCTCCATTTGCATCTCCATGAAATGAGTGTGTATTTACTTGAGTCCTTTGAAGCTTTGAAACCAGGCACACTTATCTCCTTGCTAATATGTCATCTTTAGCCATAGTTTTTCTCAAAAACTACTTTTCTCAAAAAGCTACTTCATCCATATGAATATCTGTTGATGCGGGTAATGTCTCTCTTGATTAGGATCACAGCGAGTCTCTCCCTCAGCAGCCAGCATGTACCACCACAGAATTTGATGATGTACAGAAAGGACAACTGGCCTGGAACCTGTGAATCATCCTAGTTCTCCAGAGAAAAAATGTCGTCATCAGTTCTTTCATCTCAAAGTCTTATCCTTGCTTGAGATAGCACTAAGCCAATAGGCATTCCACATTGCTGATCTTCCTAGCCGCAGTAAATATATTTTTTTAATGAATACTTTTTTTATTTCATCTCTAGCTACTCCTTACCTTTTACTGAGTATCACCGACTACATATTTAATATTTATCACAAGTTGAATGATTTGTTCTTTGTCCTGAGTTTTTTGTACAAATAACTTCATTTCCAGTGAGTTCACTTTTTGTTTCAATTATAATCAGTGCTCTGACTTAAAACGCTCTTTGTATCTGTTGATGAACATCTCTAAATGAAAGGCAAATTTAACAAAAAATTATAGTAACTGCTATGGCCTAAATGTTTGTGCTCTTCCCAACCCCCCAAATTACATGTTGGGATCCTAACGCCCAATGTGATGATATTAGGAGATGGGAGGTGATTAGGTCATGAGGACACAGCCTTCATAAGTGGGATTAGCACCTTTATAAAAAGGGCTCCAAAGGGTTCCTGTGCCTCTTCCACTATGTGAAGACAGAACGAGAAGTCAGCAGTCTACAATCCAGAAGCATGTCTTCACCAGAACTGGACAATGCTGGCATCTTGATCTTGGACTTTCAGACTCCAGAACTATGTAAAATGAATTTCTGTTGTGTATAAACTACCAAGTATGTGATATTTTGTTACAGCAGCCAAAATGAACTAAGACAATAATTTAGCCACAGTATGATGACAGGACTAAACATTCATAAGTCACTGCTCATGTCAACTGTCAGAGTAGCAAAATTGAGTCAATATTCTTTTTGTTTGCTTATTTCATTTTGTCTGTTTTTAGAAGCTATTGAATAAATTTGATGTGCAACATTGTGTAACTTTAAGGTATAGAGTGTATTACTCTGATACATTTATACATTATAATATGATTGCTCATGTAGTGATAATTATCATATTACATAATTATAGTACAATATTATTATCTCTATTCACTAAACCATGTATTAGATCTCTATGGCTTATTTACTACCTGTTACAAGTTTTTACCCTTAAATACCAGCATTCTTATCACCTCCACCACCCATCCCTTGGTAACCACCACTTTACACTATTTATTTTTAAATTTTATTTATTTATTTTGACAGAGAGAGATCACAAGTAGGCAGAGAGGCAGAGAGAAGGGGAAGCAGGCTCCCCACTGAGCAGAGAGTCTGATGTGGGGCCCGATCCCAGGATCCTGAGAAGGCAGAGGCTTTAATCCACTGAGCCACCCAGGTGCCCCTACACTATTTTTTTTTTTTTACAGCTACACTTTTTCAGATTTCATATATAAGTAATATCATACATTACTTGTCTTTCTTTATCTGATTTATCTCAGTATAATGTACCCAAGGTCCATCAATGTTGTTGCAAATGGGAGAGTATCTATTTTTCTTATGTCTGAATAATATCCCACTTTGTATATGCACCACATCTTTTTTATCTATTCACCTGTTGATTGGCATTTGAATTATTTCCATATCTTGGCTATTATGAATAATGCTTCAATGAACAGGAGAGTACATGTATCTTCCTGAAAAACTGTTTTCATTCCCTTTGGTATATATCCCAGAAGTTGGATTGTATGGTAGACCCATAATTTTCTGAGGAAACCATTTTTTTTTTTCCATAGTGGTTGGACCAATTTACATCCCAACAAACAATGTTTAAGGGTTCCCCTTTCATCACAGCCTCTCCAACATCTATTGTTTCTTGTCTTCTTAGGCATGAAACAACAAACACTGGAGAGACTGTGGAGAAAGGGGAACACTTACACTTTTGGTGGGAATGCAAGTTGGTACAACCACTTTGAAAAACAGTGTGGAGGTTCCTCAAAAAGTTAAAATAGAGCTACCCTATGACCCAGGAATTGCACTACTGGGCATTTACTCCAAAGGTACAGATGTAGTGAAAAGAAGGGGCTTGTGCACCCCAATGTTCATAGCAGCAATATTCACAATAGCCAAACTGTGGAAGGATCTGAGATGCCCTTCAACAGACAAATGTATAAAAGAGATGTGGTCCATATATACAATGGAATATTACTAAGCCATCTGAAAGGATGAATTCTGCATTTTTGCATCAACATGGATGGGACTGGAGGAGATTGTTAATTGAAATAAGTTAAGCAGAGAAAGTCAATTATCATATGGTTTCACTTATTTGTGGAATATAAGGAATAGCATGGAGGATATTAGGAGAAAGAAGAAAAAAATGAAGGGGGATATATCAGAGGAGGAGATGAACCATGAGAGACTATGGACTCTAAGAAACAAACTGAGGGTTTTAGAAGGAAGGGGGTTGGGGGGGGTGGGTTAGCCTGGTGATGGGTATTAAGGAGGCACATACTGTATGGGGCACTGGGTGTTATATGCAAACAATGAATCATGGAACACAACATCAAAAACGAATGATGGACTGTATGGTGTTGTTCTTGACAATCATTCTAGCAGGTGTGAGATGATATCTTATTGTGGTTTTGATTGGCATTTCCCTGATGATAAGTGATGTCGAGCATCTGGCCATCTCATATCCTCTTTGGAGAAATGTCTACTGAGATTTTTTTGTCCATTTTATAATCAGATAGTTTGGGTTGTCTTTTGTTTGTTTGTTTGTTTTATTATTGAGTTGACTGAGGTTTTTTAAAAAATATATTTTAGGTATATCGGATATGTGATTTGCAAAAATTGTTTTCTCATTCTGTAGGTTGTCTTTTTACTTTGTTAATCATTTCTTTTGCTATACAGAAGCTTTTGAGTTCAATGTAGTCCCATTTGCTGATTTTTTTTTCTTTTGTTGTTTGTGCATTTGGGGTCATACCTCAAAAAATATTGATTAAACTAATATTGCTGAACTTCCTCCCTATATTTTCTTCTAGGAGTTTTGTGGTATCAGGTCTTATGTTTAAGGCTATGATCCATTTCAAGTTAATTTTTGTGAGTTGTGTGAGATATCTGTCCAATTTCATCATTCTGCATTTGTTTCTTCAGTTTTCTTGCTACCATTTGTGGAAGAGACTTTCCATTCCCCATTGGGTGTTCTTGGCTCTCTTGTCAAATATTAGTTGACTGTATATGACAGGATTTAATTCTGGGCTCTCTATTCCATTCCATTGGTCAATATGTCTATTTTTATACCACTAACATACTGTTTTTACTACTATGGTTGGGGTAGTATAGTTTGAAATCCAAAAGCATGATACCACTGGCTTTGTTCTTTTTCACAGAATTGGTTTGACTATTTTGGGTTTTTTGTGGTTCCACATATTTTTGTAGGATTGTCTCTTCTATTTTATGAAGAATGCCTTTGGTATTTGATGGGGACTGTGTTGAATTTGTAGATGGCTCTTTTTAATAATATTAATTCTGATCCATGGACACAGGATATCTTTTCATTTGCTTGTGTCTTTGATTTCTTTCAGCAAGCTTTTATGATTTTCATTTTACACATCTTTCATTTCTTTGGTTAAATTTATTTATTTTATTGTTTTTAATACTATTGTGAATGCAATGGTGTTCTTTCTTTTTTCAGATGCTTCATCATTAGTGTAAAGTAATGCAGTTGATTTCTTTATGTTGATTTTGGAGTCACTATTCTTTTGGACATAAGTTTAAAGATGATATACATAAAGTACAGAATTGTAGACAGTTGCTTTCTCTCTGTCCCTTCCACCAGATTGTGAGTCATGTGAGGGCAGAATCCATATTTAATGTTCAGTATGTCCCATCATAACTATTCCATAATAATAATCCCTAGGATATATTTTTTTAACTTAACAGATCCATAGAAATGTCTGATTTCAAAGAGGAAAAACAGAAAAATTCTTTAGAGTCACATTTATCTACTTGAGATTTAACAGCAAAATTATCTGGGAAAAATTGCTCAAGTTTATATTCCGTCCTCTTCACAATGAATATATATTATTTGAGAAAGGTAGAAGATTCTAATATAAATCCAGGTTGTGTTTTTTGTGGTTACTTTAATTGAACTATAATCACAAAGGCAATGAAGAAATAAAGATACATCTATGCATGTACTTATATACATATTGTACATATGTATGTACATAAAATTACAGATAGACATATGATGTATAAATAGTACTAAGACTTATGATCTGGCCTCAAATCCAAACAAAATGTAAAATAGACAATAAAAATAATATAAATTTTTTTGAATGTGTATAAAAATGATTTAATTAGAAAGGAACAAAAAGAAAGAACAGGCACTTTTCACAGTATCACATAGGCTGCTGTGCCAGTTAAAGCACTAGGCTGGTGTTCTTATAAACAGAGATACTTCTATGTCATAACCTTCAATATATTTAAATTAATGTATGGCAGGTGGTTTATAACAGTTTTCAGTAAATACATGTTTTCATCTCATTAGAACATTTTAAAAATCAAAAAATAAAACTAAAGTTCGACCTCTATTTTGTTTTAATTCTGTTGGTCCCAAAGATGGCCTTAAGTACAAAAAAAAAAAAAAAAAAAATGAGAGAATAAGTATTTCCATAATTATTTTTTAAATTATCAAGAAAATTATAAACCACACCTCTCAGACAAAATTGAATAAGCGAATGTTACTTTATTCTCCGTCTTCATAAAAAAGATAATAGAAAATTGTAGTAATACACTCAGCATTAAGTAAATATATGTATCTGGTTAAAATCCATCCCTTTCCCCTTATGAACTGCATCAGTTTTCCATTGCTACAAAGCATATTACTCAAAATGTAATGGCTTAAAAATAACCAGCAATTCTTATCTCACAGTTCCAGCAGATCAGAAATGCAGGCATAGCTTAGCTAGATGGGTCTAGCCCAAGCTTTCTTATGCCCTGCAGTCACAACTGAGTTGGGCAGGGAGATTTTAGGGAGCATTCAATTTCAAGTTCACTCACGTGGTTGTTGGAGCTCTTGGTCCTCTCCCACTTGGTCTGCCCACAGCTCTACCTCATGACTCACAGCTGGCTTCCCTGAAGCTGAAAGTGATTCAGGAGAAATTGAGAGTGCCCAAGCACTCCCAAGGTGGAAGCCACAATCTTTTATAAGCCAATTGTGGAAGTGACATCCCCTCATTTCTGCTGTATTAGATTCACTAAGAAGTAACTCACTAATTGCCTGTAAATTATACAAAGTGATTATGTGAGGATCATTAGATGTCATCTCAGAGACTGTCTACTTTAACAACCTTAAAAGGAATACAGCAAGAAACTTTGTTATTATCTTTAATTCATAATTCCGATGATCCCAGCAATTGAACCAGGTAGAGTTGTAAAGAGGATAACCAAATCCCCATAAAGGATGCAGCAAATTAATCTTTAAGTCATGATAGAAAAATTAGGTCTCTGCCCATTCACTAGCTTACTGGGATAGAAATTCCACTGAAAAAGATGACTTTACTGGGTATCTCACATGCCTCATGGAACTGCAGGAGCAGTCTAGTAGACTTCAAGGTATGATTGGAATAACTATACGCTGGAATTCAGAAGGACTGCACTCTGGCTCCAAGTCGGGCAATAAATTGAGCCTGGATGGCTCAATCAGTTGAGTGTCTGCCTTTGGCTGAGGTCATGATCTCAGGGTCCTCGGTTGGAGTCCCGAGTGGGGCCTCCCTGCTCAGCGGGGAGTCATCTTCTCCCTCTCTCTTTACCTCTCCTTTTCCGCCTGCCCCACTTGTGTTCACAGGCACTCTCTCAAATAAATAAATAAATTAAAAAAAAAAATGTTTCTCTGGGTACCAGCTTGCCTATGTATAAATTTAGTGCTTTAAAAATTTTCCTGTGTCCTACCAGTGTTCAATAAATAATAATTTAAAGAAAAACTGAGTAACATTGATTTCACAAACCACTCACCATTATTTCTCTGCATACATAATGTAAATCTAAAAGTCTCACTTGGGCTGCTTAAATTTTGAATACAACTAAAATCTCAAAGTTACTTTAATACTAAGCTTAGATTTTAAATATCAAGAAACTAGTAAAATGGTTTTGTCTGTCCATGAGAAGAAGGGTCCTATTGGTGTATGTAATTAGGCAAACTTATTTAAAAAACAAAAACAAAAACAAACTGTAATTAAGTCCTGGTTAGGGGGGGTGTATATGAATGATGTGCTTAATGTTTTTGGGGGGGATAATTTTGGATTTACAGAAAGTTTGCAAAGATAATATAGAGTTTCCATATACCCATTATCTAGTTTTCCTTAAGTAACACCTTGCATAACCATGGCACATTTGTCAAAACTAAGAGTAACATTGGTACATTACTATTAACTAAACTATAGATGTTATCAGATTCTACCAGTTTTTCCACTAATGTCCTTTTTCTATTCCAGGATCCAATCCAGAATACCACATTACATTTAGTCATCTAGTCTCCTAGTCTCTAACCTGTGAGAGTTTCTCAGTCTTTCGTTGTTTTTCATGACCTTAACAATTTTGAGGAGTAAAGGTCGGTTATCTTGTAGACCATCCCTCAACATAGACTGTGTGATGTTTTTCTCATGATAAGGCTTAGGATATGGTTTGAGGGAAACACATTATATGAGGTGACCTCATCATATCACATCAAGGGGTACATGGTATCTGCATAAATTATTACTGCCGATGTTAATAGTTGTTTGTTCGATGGACAATAATTCAAAATGACATATCTGTCCATTCCTCTTATTATTATTAGAAGTTTGGGTATGATTCTTTTTTTTTAAATTAATTTATTTTTTTAATTTTTTATAAACATATATTTTTATCCCCAGGGGTACAGGTCTGTGAATTGCCAGGTTTACACACTTCACAGCACTCACCATAGCACATACCCTCCCCAATGTCCATAGCCCCAACCCCTTCTCCCAACCCCCCTCCCCCCAGCAACCCTCAGTTTGTTTTGTGAGATTGTCACTTATGGTTTGTCTCCCTCCCAATCCCATCTTGTTTCATTTATTCTTGGGGGTTTAAGGGGGTAGGAAAAGAATAAATGGGTATGATTCTTTAAGTAATGATTTATTTGTTAAAGAATTTTGACAGTGGTGGGAAAATCTCTCTAAAAAGAGGTCCTACAGCTGTGAAATATTCTCACACTGACACAGTTTCAAACTGGGGGCATTTAGAGTATGAGGTAAGAGTCTTCACTTTTATTGGCTATGTGTGGGTTGTTTGGTTTCTTGGCAGGAATGTTTTTGCATGTTGAATATTTCCCATAAATACTTTCTTGTTCAGTATTAGGGGGCTTCTGGTTCTAGTAGGTAACCAATAAATTAAGCAAAACAAATTAAATATCCCTTTATTTCATGCTTTGGTTATACACTTTTAAGAGGAAAGTGTTTGGGGCCTAAATTTTTACTTAATTGACTAAATTCTAGATTTTTGTTTTGCTTGTTTTAAACTCTTAACAAGTTTGTAATTTCCTTTGAGGGTAGGGATTATCTTGTGTTTATTTATTTCTGCAGAGCTCTATATGGTGCTCAGCATAAAACAACTTCAAAGTATAAAGGAAAAAAAAAAAAACCCACAATTCTTTACTTCAGATTTTACTCATTCCTAAAAGTCTTATAAAGTGTTTGCTAACAAATTAATACTATTAAAGTAAATCAGGAGATGGTTTGGTGACCAAAAGGTACTCCAATTTTTTAGTGATATTATACAACTCTTATGTTAAATGCAAATGGTTCTCATTTAATTGTATAGTAATCTTCATATTTAATTTTCACTTCTCTACTAAATCCTCATACTGACTTTTAAGAAAAATCTAAGACTCTTTGTTCCTTCTGTTCCTTCAGTTGTCCACTGTGAGTGTTATGCCAAAAAACCATGCTGATAATGTGAATCATAACAGCTCAGATATATTCATATATAATCTTAGCTACACAAAGAACCTCCTTGCACCTCTTTTCTTATTCTCCTCCCCAGGCTCTGATCTTCATCACCATTGCATCAACCATGTACTGTAGCCATTTCTCTTTTTCTTCATTTGTCAATCATTACTATATTCTCCTTCATAAATCATATCTGGATCTTGTCTCTATCTATGGAAATAAATCCAATTATTTTGTGTGTCTTATAAAATAAAGTCCAGAAAATATGGCTTCAAACAAATATTTCAAGAAAAATACAATTTACTGGGAGTCAAGAGCATGGGAAAAAATGTATATGATGAAAATATAAAGATTAGATAGCTAGATAGATAAGTAAATGGAATTTATGTGAAGGTATATTTCTCTATAATTTAAATGACTTTTTTTCCTTGTTTGGCAATGAGGAGTACTAAGATTTTTACCCAGAAAGTGATATATTAAGATTTATATTTTAGGGGCACCTGGGTGGCTCAGTGGGTTAAACCTCTGCCTTCGGCTCAGGTCGTGATCTCAGGGTCCTGGGATCGAGCCCCGCATCGGGCTCTCTGCTTAGCAGGGAGCCTGCTTCCTCCTCTCTCTCTCTGCCTGCCTCTCTGCATACTTGTGGTCTCTGTCAAATAAATAAATAAAATGTTTTAAAAAAAGATTTATATTTTAAAGATAGTTTTCAGACTACAGTGCACATAGAAGGGAGAAAAGGACAGATGGAAAAAGTTGGACAGAAGCCTATCTCAGTTAAGTCCAAGTAGGAGATGATAAGAGTATAGAGAGAAAAAGAGATAACCAGAAGCAGAATTAAAGGTCCTTGATGACTGATTAAAGAAGTAAGTGGAGAAGGTGACAGAGCAGAAAATGACTTTGCAGTTTCTGGTTAGTCTGAAAGAGTGGATGAGTTTTACTAATAAGCAAAATAGAAGATATTAGTGGAAGAATAGATTTGGTTAGATGTGGGAGGAATGTATGATTAGTGATGAAGTACAGTATGAAGAACATGCTGAGTTTAGTTTAGTATTTGTTGTGGTTGAGGATCTAGTCAAACACTCAGAGAAGGTATTTAATACATAAGTTTTCAGACAAGATCTTGTGTATAAGTTCTCTTTCTTTTTTTTTTTTTCCTTATAGTATCTGGTACATTGTTATTTTAATAATTCTCCACTTTTGGTTACTGTGTCAGCAAGCTGAGGGTGTGACCAATTAGTGTAGTATTACTCTTGGGTACCACTGCTGACATAGTCATTGGGATGGATAGCCATGTAGTGGCTATTACTAACAGTCGCCATCACCATTGCAAGCATGTGTTGTTGGATCATTGAGTTCTGCAGATTGTCTAATCCTGGTGGATATCATTTGATATGTAAGTGGTTGCTGAAAGGCATTTAATAACCTTGAAAGGATACAATGCATTAGGGAGGTTATTCATATCATAACTGTGAGGATAATAATAGCCAAGGATTAAAAAATTCCCCAGAGCAAAGATTCTCAGGAGATAAGATTTAAGTATATCAAATGTGTTACAATCAGATTTGGATCTTGCATTTCTAAGTCAACCTACATTTTTGAGAGATAATGTATAATTGGGTTTCAATTTTTTCCAGAGTTATTTATATAACATGACATAATATATTGGCAATCACATATGCTGATGATTACTTAGGACAGAATGAACATGAAGATATTTCAGGAAGTGGTATTTCAAGTGATCTTCCACTTAAACTAGGACTGTCTATTATGTAAGTGATCAGGTATTTAATAAGAGAAGTTTTTATGAAAACAAAAGGGAAAAAAAGATTAATAGCTGGAGTAAAATATAAACTCAGTATCTGGGTATGAACAGCAGCCAGTTGAGAAAATGTCTAGATTTGAGTTCAAAGCATCTTTATATGGTGGAATAAGAATGGCAGCTTTGATCTGATATAGTTTCCTGATCTGCAGTTTGACTGTCTTTGACGATGTCACTGGATGTTCTGGTAAACTACCAAGTGGCCCCTACAACAACAAGCATGAGGGTTGTCCACACTGTTGTGATTTCTCTGAAGTTAACAGGCAAATAACAAAACTTCAAAGAAAATGAACAGAACTAAAATTGAAAAAGGGTTTACTACAGTTTTCTATTGAAACAATTTTAATAGTCATTCCATTTTTATCAAAGATAATTATAATGAGACTAATTTGTAAATATGTACAGTGTCATTAAATGTGGTCTGATTATCTACACAAATGTAGCAAGAATAGTGATTCTATGCATATTCTCAACATGATATTCCAGTCCAGTTTTGTTTACATGGTTTAAATGTTTTTGTCTAGTTAGGGGATTTTCAAGCCAAATATCCATTTACTTTATTTTAAAACTACTATAAAATCTCAGTGTTTAGTTAAATTTCAAAATATTCAATAGTGATGACTTTATCTTTTGGTGATGACTTGGAATTATGGTCTTTAAAAACTTTTCAAAGAACAGTATAATACTTCATATTCAGACTCAAGTCTGAAAGAAGGAATAATGTATTAAAGATTTCTGATAGGCTCAATGTTCTAACAATTAGCATTAGATGAAAGCACTGTCTTTGATATCCACTTGCGAAATGAGTATTATTTCTAAAGCAGTTTCCACGTTAATAAAATTGACAAATATTTGAAGAACGTAGAAAAAAAGGAATCAGTTGGCACATAACTCTTACATAGTAAATATTTGTTGAACTAACAGATTTTTCCTCAGAGTACAAAAGTGCATGATTGCCCTGATTAAATTATCACAAATTCTGTTAAGCAGATTCAGAATTAGTAGGATATTTTCTTGAGATGTTATAGCAAAGTGGAAAAGAACACAGATTTTGGAGAAAAGAAGTCTATGAATCAAGTCAGTCCTCCAGTTCTTCTTAACTGCATAATGTAAGTTCTTTAATCTCTAAACCTCAGGTTTTACTTCTGGAAAAAAATGGAGATTGCAGCAAGTTTCTTTTTGGTTGAAGTCAAATACAGCCATTAATTAAAGCATTTAACATAGTAGTGACCATGTAGTACATGATAACTACTGCTATTTCTCCACAGTTTTTAATGGGTTTTCAAAGAAAAAAAATTAATAATGTAAATATATCATAACATTGAACTACTACTGAAGAATAATAGAGGAGATTCACTTTGTTTTGACAGAGAATAAATGATGCCACATGATGGTTGCCTTTCTATTGCTAAGAAATCAAATGTGGCTTGCTTTACACATATTGAATTCCAGCGCCCCTTCTAGGGTCCTGGGGTCAGCGTCACATGCCTGAGTTACTCAGGAGAGTTAAGTCAGGTAAGAAGATCCTTGTTCGGTGGCAGCATAGGTCTAGTGATTTCTAGAACCTAGACTAAAGAAAGTGCCAGGTAGAATTAATTTTATGCATGCGGTTGGTGAGCATAGATAGAAAGTCCATGAAGAAGGGTAGACAACATGAATGGTTATTCTCAGCAAATGACCTTTCTTGCCAAAGGTAGATAGTAGGTGTGGTACTCATGCAAATGATGGAAAAGGATGA
This sequence comes from Lutra lutra, assembly GCF_902655055.1. Taxonomy (NCBI): domain Eukaryota; kingdom Metazoa; phylum Chordata; class Mammalia; order Carnivora; family Mustelidae; genus Lutra; species Lutra lutra. The sequence goes on from NC_062283.1 coordinate 105,457,457, forward strand.
CTTATTGCATTTTAATTTATATTTTAGTGCATAGGAGTGTTTCAATTCAACAAAAAGACAAGAGCTTTATTATTTCCTTGGCAGTTTTTTGTTTGTTTTTAACCCTGCTTACCTCCCAAATTAGATAAATAACAGAAAAAGAGGTGAGGTTCTTAGGCTTAGGTAAGGGAAAAGCCTGTAAAAATTCTATGTGAAGTAGAATGGAAGAGCTGCCCTAACTGGAAAGAGTGTGATTCATGCTGTCAGAAACTGGAACAAAGATAAAGGTTATATAATGGCTATTTTCTTTTTATTTAATAAAAGCATGAATACATATACAATTTTTTCTTTTTCAGATTAAAGACTAGTAATGTAGGAATTTTTCAAAATATTTAAGATTGTTCTATCATCTAGAAAATCTAAGACTTTCAGGCAAATAGGACTTAAGCCATTATCTTTTTCCTTTTCAATATGTTATTTTACTTTTGTTAAGGGATTTTTTTTAAATATGGACTCTATGAATTTGCGTGTCATCCTTGTGCAGGTGCCGTGCTAATCTCCACATTGTTCCAATTTTAGTATATGTGCTGCTACAGTGAGCACTTGTTAATGAATTTTTAAGACTACATTAGTGAAAAATGGGGAAGGATTCAAATGGCGATAAATAATGGTGAGTAATAGTGCAACAGAATGATATACAAAACACGTACTATTCATGCGAGAATGAAAACTGTACTGTGCCACTGTATGACAGCACAAGCACAGAGCAGCCTAACGTCAGTGGTGAAGTTTCATCAGGTCAGTCTATCCTTGACCACAAATATTTAATGCTTTTTAATCAGCTCACAAAATTAAGTCTTACCACTCCTTGGGAATCCATGACAAAAAAGAGCTCTTTCCCAGTTTTTATAACTGAACATTTTAGGAGAAAGATGGAAACATGTTAGCCTTTTCGCCAAGGAATCAAGTGTTGTCTTTTTAAATGAACGAATGAATACATACATACATACATACATACATACATACATACATAAAATGAAGGCTGGATTAGGAAGGCTGACTGTTTAGTTCTTCCAGATATACATTCTCTCCCAGCAGCCTGGTAGTCAGCTGCAAGTAAAACAATCTGAAATTGTTCTCATTGTCATCGTTTGACCCTTGTTTCTGAATTCAGTCCAGCATTTTTTGTATCAATGCTGAAGCACCATAAATTATACTTGCAGGAGCCCTTCAATGACCTGTTTGAAGAAACTGGTTATGGGGAGGGAGTCTAGTGTGGATTTTTGGCGCCAGAACTTGGTACGCTGTGACTCAGTATACAGGAAATACAAAAGACTGCTTCTTTCCCTATGGTTTTAGAAAGAGGTCAAAACCCATGTTAGGAAAAATGAAAGTGATCCCCAAAATACGGGGAAAAACACATAGACTTACAAATAAATTTGGTCTCAAATTTCAAGGATATAGAAATATTCTTATTGTTTGAGTAACTATTGCAGGGCAGTTTCCCTTAAACTACACAGCACATAAATGTGTTTCTAAAAATTCTCTGAGAACAGAATCCAACTGAGGAAATTCATCCAAAAGCAAAGCTACCAACTCGTTTCTTCCAATTTCTATGCTATATTCACCAAATAGCCACCTCTAAGACAGCAACCCACTTCTACCCTCCAGGACACTAAGGGAAACAAATAGATGAATAGAAATAAACAACAGTAAATCACATGCTGGATACTTATAAATCAAATGAGTTTAGTTTGTGAACATTACTAAACAACTTTTGAAATTAATAACTGTATTTTAAGAATTCTAAATATGGTAAATTCTACTAACTGTCTTGGTAAATTTTTGTGTCAGCTCTTAAGTCCCAGGTGAAAGAGGATATTGGATGGAATGAAACCTACACTACTCAATCCAGGAACAAGTCAGCCATATAGAGGAAATGAAGACTACAAATAGATATAAAAACTCAATCTGTCTTTTGTCTTTCAACATTTACTGACTATTTTAACTCTTCACAAATGAAGAGTTGTATAATGTATATCATCCAAGCCTGAAATAAATGTTCAATCAATATCTAAATATGCCAGCCAATGAATCAAAATTAGTAGTTCTCAGATCAAAGTTCCAGGAAGGGGACAAAATAAATGGATTCCTATAGGTACATCAAAAAAGCTCCCAGATGACCTCTGGGGAGAAAAAGAAACAAAATCGGTAGCCTGGAATATTTTAGGATGGTTAGATGGGAAATTGTGTCAACATGAAAATCGCAATGATTTACCAAAGATCCATAAACACATTCTCTTGGAATCTTTAATTAGTGGTGTGACTACTTAGGTGTTTGGGATTATTGAGAAATCTTATTTTGTAATTACTTGAAAACTACCATCTGTAGTTAAGAGTTCCCATGGCTCTTTTCATGTCTGTTTTGTAAAAATTGCACTCTACTATGTTTCAGTTATGTTTTTACTTCTCTAAGGAGGACTGTCATTCAAATAGAAATGGATCCAGCCATAAATGTTCAAAGTTAAAAATTAAAATGTGTGTTATGTTTTCCTCTGTAAGCATTTCTGTATTTTACAGATTTCTTATTATTTTATCTAGGAATAATTCACAGAAGATCAGAAGATTAGAGATACATTGTTTGAAGAATTAATGCTATGTTTAAAAATGGTCTTTTTTTTTCTCAATATTTTCAATAGGAAATTAAATGTTCTTCATCCAGCATGTTTGTTTGGTCATGTTTTTGTTTGTTTTTCATTCTTCAAACATATTACTAAAAGAATTAAAACAATTTGCCAAATTCAGAGTGTAAATGACAATAAGCCATTTTCCTATCAATGTATGGAGGAATTAGTAACAGTTAAACTAATAAAGCTTTTGTTGTTTTTTAATGAGCTTTAAATTTTCAGATAATTGTAGAATTAGTTGTTCTAGATGTAAGTTGTAAGAATACAGAGAGAACCTTTCTATCCTTTACCCAATTTTCCCCAGTGGTAACAGCTTACACATCTGTAATATAATATCATAACCAGAATATTGACACTGATGCAATACACTAATCTTATCCAGATATCTCCAGTTTTACTTGCACTCATTTGTGTGTGTGTGCATTTGTATATACAAGTGTGTGCATTCAGTTCCATGCAATTTATCACATGTAAATTTGTGTATCCACTACCATAGAATGGCTCTAAGAACACAAGACTTCCTGGTAATTTCCTTTTATTACTCCCACCTTCCAGCCCTTTACCACCCTCTCTCCTCCCTAACTCCTGGCAAAAATTAATTTGTTCTCTATCTCTGTAAGTTTGTCATTTCAAGAATGTTATATAAATGTAAACATACAGTATGTGTGGGAATGACTTCTTTTATTTCATATGATTCCTTTGAGATTCACCCAAGTTGTTGTGTATACCAATAAAATTTTTAAATATTAACACTACTAAGTAATATAAGACAAACATAATCATAATCTTATGATGATTATAAGAATCTTTGAATGGTCTATTTGGTGCTTCTCAATCACCTGGGAGCTTGTTAGACTAAAACCCAGCTAGTGGGCTCCACCCCTAGATCTCCTGATGCAATGGTCTGGAAAGGACCTGAGAATGCACATATCTGAAAGCTCCTCCTCAGTGAGACAGATGCTGACAACCTCACTTTGAATAACCTTGCTTAAAATTTATAATTAAGAGCTCATTGTAATTCTAATTTGAAATATTGTTCTAAAATAATTCATTGTCATTTTTCTACACCCAAAGTTGTGGGTCTAAGAGAGAAAGTAATTTTCTCATTCTTCTCAAGAGACCCTCCATTATTCCTAGGAGGAAACCAGACTTTCTAAATCAGACAACAAATAAACAAAAAGAAAACAGGCAGTTTACAAAAAAGGTAATACAAAGACTCTATAAAATAAATAAACAAAAGTGTTTCTCAGTAGTAATCAAGGAAATACAAATTAAAGCAATGAGCCCATAAAATCTTTTTGGCAAGTATTTCAGAATTTGATAACATGACACATTGGGAAGGCAATAGAAAAACACATAGCCATAATAGCTAATGGACACAACTACTTTAATGACCAACTTCTTATAATTTATTAACATTGAATATGCTTTATGATCCACTTACTACAATACCAGATATCTATGCTATAAGAGAACCAAATTCATGTTCAGGGTAGCATATTATAAGGGTTTTTTTTGCAGTTTTCTGAAAAGTTAAAGATTCCTAAATGCCCATAAATAAATGAAAAACTAACTAACAGCATTTACCAGTTTTAAGAAAATGTAATCACTCTCTATGTACAAAGGTGAAAATATTTGAAACAATGTGTATTGTTACATGTGTTATTGTGTTATTAACAATGTGTTAATGTGTATTGAAAAAAAGTTAATACATATAGTCTTTTATGGTAGCTTTTGTATGCTACAAAAAATAGAAAATATTTTTAAGCACTTACTACATGTTTGGCACTATAATAAGTAAATTACATGCATTAACTAATTACTTTATTCCTCAAAACAGCTGTGTAAGTAGAGTACTATTAATAATATCTAACATTCGATTTGTGGATCCAGTCCAAGATGGCAACGTAGGAGGCTGGAAGTCCCTTCCTCCTACAGACAAACCAAATGTATGGCTATACATTGAGCAATTTTCTCTGAAAGAAATGTAGAAACTGAGTGACTCCTATATATCAGATAAGCAAAAAAGCACCCACAAAGAAATGGGTAGAGAAGGCCAAGACACACTCACTATAAACTCCACCCCTGGCACAGAAACCATATAATCAGGAAGGAATTCCTAACTCCCAGTTTCTCCATGAGAGAAAAGGGCTTAGACCCCATATCCAACACCCTAGCTTTTAAGACTCCATTCTGAGGGAGGGACCCCAAAACTTCTAGCTCTGAAAACCGATGGGACTTACATCCACAAGGTCCACAAGACTATTGGATCCTATAGGAGAAAAAGGAACAGTTCTTAATGGGCTCTACTCTAAAGGACTCACCATGGCTATCTCCCCAGAGCTCTGTATAGGAGCAGGAAAAAAAAAAAAAAAAAAAAAAGAAAAAGAAAAAGCCATGATTCAATCTTCCCAGTCTTTTCCTGAAAAAGGTCTACCTGCATACATTAAAAGCTACTTACAGAGAATAGAGCTTCTAATTTGGCACACATCTAGGAGCTGATTGCCATGCTCCCTGGAGACCAGGGGAGCCAGTGAACATTTCTGCCTTCTCCCTCTAGTCACGCCAAATCACCAGCATCTTTCTAAAAGGAGCTTGTGCACACATCTGTACCCCAGCTTCAGTGGCTGCCATCTGAAGATTGGGATCCTGGATTGCCTGGTCCTGATAGCCACTGGGACTTGCATTCAGAAGTTCAACGGGACTGTAGCAAACAAAAAATCAGTTTTAATTGGCTGTCCTCCCAGAGCTCAGAGCAGAAAGAATAAACAGAAACACCCATCTTCCAGTCTTTCTCTGAAAGAAGTCTATTTGTATACTTTCAAAGCTGTTGCCCATGGATCAAGTTTCTAATTTAGCACACACATCTTAGGGCTAAATGACATCATCCCTAGAGACCAGGGAAGCCTCTGGACATCTCTGCCCTTTCCCTCTAACCCACTTCAAGTAGGCAGGATCTCACTAGAAAAAAAGCTTGTTCACACATCTGGTACCCCAGGTTTTCTAACTGCTGCCCAGGGCACAGGCCCCTGGATCACTTGGCTCTGAGAGCCAATATGCATTCACAAGTACTACAGGACTACAGCAAACAAAAAGAGCAGTTTTTAATGAATACAGGAGCACCCTGTACTCCTCCCATGGCTTTACAACTGGGTCAAGCACAGGGAGAGCAGCAAAATGCCTAACTCCCAGTTTCTCCCAGGAAGGAACCTACCTACATACTTTTCTGCTGCTGTGTGAGGGTTCAACTTCTGATCAACTGGTGTTGAGGTAATAACTGTGATCCTCCCTTTTAGGACACTGATGAATCTGGGCACACCCTCAAACATGGGGAGTCACCTAGAACAATGAAGGCAACTTGGGCATTCACAAGAGTTTAAGAGAAAATGAAAAGCTCAGGTCAGACTGATGATACTGCTTCTACCCAAGACACTCTGTAAGACTGGAAGAGTTGGCTACTTTATCTAATGAGCAGAAACCAACACAGCATCAAGAAAAATAAAGAAATAGGGGACCATATTTAAAACAAAAGAACTCCAAAAACAGGGGTGTTAATAAAATGGAGAGAAGTGTTTTTCTTTCTTTTTTTTTTAATTTTTATTTCTTTTCAGCGTTACAGTACTCATTGTTTTTGCACCACACCCAGTTCTCCATGCAATCTGTGCCCTCTCTAATACCCACCACCTAGTTCCCCCAACCTCCCACCCCCCTGCCCCTTCAAAACCCTCAGATTATTTTTCAGAGTCCATAGTCTCTCATGATTCACCTCCCCTTCCAATTTCCCTCAACTCCCTTCTCCTCTCCATCTCCCCTTGTCCTCCATGCTATTTGTTATGCTCCACAAATAAGTGAAACCATATGATAATTGACCCTCTCTGCTTGACTTATTTCACTCAGCATAATCTCTTCCAGTCCTGTCCATGTTGCTACAAAAGTTGGGTATTCATCCTTTCTGATGGAGGCATAATACTCCATAGTGTATATGTACCACATCTTCCTTATCCATTCGTCCATTGAAGGGCATCTTGGTTCTTTGCACAGTTTGGCGACCGTGGCCATTGCTGCTATAAACATTGGGGTACAGATGGCCCTTCTTTTCACTACATCTGTATCTTTGGGGTAAATACCCAGTAGTGCAATTGCAGGGTCATAGGGAAGCTCTATTTTTAATTTCTTGAGGAATGTCCACACTGTTTTCAAAATTGGCTGCACCAACTTGCATTCTCACCAACAGTGTAAGAGGGTTCCCCTTTCTCCACATCCTCTCCAACACATGTTGTTTCCTGTCTTGCTAATCTTGGCCATTCTAACTGGTGTAAGGTGGTATCTCAATGTGGTTTTAATTTGAATCTCCCTGATGGCTAGTGATGATGAACATTTTTTCATGTGTCTGATAGCCATTTGTATGTCTTCATTGGAGAAGTGTCTGTTCATATCTTCTGCCCATTTTTTTTTATATGATTGTTCTGTGTGTGTTGAGTTTGAGGAGTTCTTTATAGATCCTGGATATCAATCTTTTATCTGTACTGTCATTTGCAAATATCTTCTCTCATTCCGTGGGTTGCCTCTTTGTTTTGTTGACTGTTTCCTTTGCTGTGCAGAAGCTTTGGATCTTGAAGAAGTCCCAAAAGTTCATCTTCGCTTTTGTTTCCTTTGCCTTTGGAGACATATCTTGAAAGAAGATGCTGTGGCTGATATCGAAGAGACTACTGCCTATGTTCTCCTCTAGGATTCTGATGGATTCCTGTCTCACATTGAGGTCTTTTATCCATTTTGAGTTTATCTTTGTGTATGGTGTAAGAGAATGGTCGAGTTTCATTTTTCTGCATATAGCTGTCCAGTTTTCCCAGCACCATTTGTTGAAGAGACTGTCTTTTTTCCACTGTATATTTTTTCCTGTTTTGTCGAAGATTATTTGCCCATAGAGTTGAGGGTCCATATCTGAGCTCTCTATTCTGTTCCACTGGTCTATGTGTCTGTTTTTATGCCAGTACCATACTGTCTTGGTGATCACAGCTTTGTAGTAAAGCTTGAAATCAGGCAACGTGATGCCCCCTGTTTTGTTTCTCTTTTTCAACATTTCCTTACCAATTTGGCATCTCTTCTGGTTCCATACAAATTTTTGGATTATTTGCTCCAGCTCTTTGAACAATACCAGTGGAATTTTGATCGGAATGGTATTAAAAGTATAGATTGCTCTAGGCAGTATAGACATTTTAACAATGTTTATTCTTCCGATCAAAGAGCATGGAATGGTCTTCCATCTTTTTGTGTCTTCTTCAATTTTTTTCATGAGTGTTCTGTAGTTCCTCGAGTACAGATCCTTTACCTCTTTGGTTAGGTTTATTCCCAGGTATCTTATGGTTCTTGGTGCTATAGTAAATGGAATCGATTCTCTAATTTCCCTTTCTGTATTTTCATTCTTAGTGTATAAGAAAGCCACTGATTTCTGTACATTGACTTTGTATCCTGCCACGTTGCTGAATTGCTGTATGAGTTCTAGTAGTTTGGGGTGGAGTCTTTTGGGTTTTCCATCTAAAGAATCATGTTATCTGCGAAGAGAGAGAGTTTGACTTCTTCATTCCCAATTTGGATACCTTTTATTTCTCTTTGTTATCTGATTGCTGTTGCTAGGACTTCTAATACTATGTTGAACAAGAGTGGTGAGAGTGGGCATCCTTGTCGTGTTCCTGATCTCAACGGGAAGGCTGCAAGCTTTTTTCCATTGAGGATGATATTTGCTGTGGGTCTTTCATAGATAGATTTTATGAGAGAAGTGTTTTTCTTAATAGAGAATGCAAATAACAACCATAATGCTCACAGAGGTCAGGAGAACAATACACGAACGAGGTGAAAATTTCAAAGAAGAGATAAAAAATATGAAAAATGAAAAACTACTAAAAACACAGAGGTGAAGAATACAAAATTGTACTGAAAAATTGTACTGAATAATTCATTAGAGGGATTCAGGTTCAATAGCAGATTAGATGAAACAGAAGAAAAAATCAGTGAACCTGAAGTCAAAGCACTGAAATTCATCTAATCTGAAAAGTGAAAATTTTAAAAAAGAATTTAAAACAATGAAGATAGTTTAAGGGACTTTTAAAACCATCCAGAGGACCAATATACATATTACAGAGGCCCCAGAAGGAGAACAAAGAAAGAAAGTGTCAGAAAGCTTATTCAAAGAAATAATTGCTGAAAACTTCTCTAAAAGTGGAGAAAGAAATAGACATCCAGACCAAAGAAGCCCAGAAAGCTAAAAAAAAAAAAAAAAATCCAAAGAGACACACAATGAGACACATTGTAATTAAAGGGTCAAAAATTAAAGACTAAAAGAAAATCTTAAAAGCAACAATGGAAAACAACTTGTTACATAAGACTATCAGTAGGGTTTTTAGTAGAATTTTGCAGGCCAGAAGGGATGAGTGATATAGTCAAAGAGCTGAAAGGAAAACAAAAACAAAAACAAAAAACCTCCAACTAAGAATACACTACCTGGCAAAGCTGCCCTTCAAAATTGAAGGAGAGGTAAAGCATTTTCTGGATGGGGACACCTGGGTAGCTCAATGGGTTAAGTGTCTGCCTTTGGCTCAGGTCATGATCTCAGTGTCCTTAGATCAAGTCCTACATTGGGGGTCCTTGCTCAGCAGAGAGCCCACTTCTCTCTCTGCCTGCCATTCTCTCTCTCTCCCTGGAAAATAAATAAAATATTTTTTTAAAAACTTCCAGGCAAGAAAACCTGAGGAGTTCATCTACTAGACCCGTCTTACAAATAATGTTAAAGTGAGTGCTTCAAGCTGAAATGAAAGATGCTAACTGATAACAGGAAAACACATAAAACTATAAAACTTAGTGCTAAAGCTAAATGTAGTTAAATTCAGAATACTCTAATATTGTAATGATGGTGGGTAGATGACTTGTAACTTTAGTGTATACATGACAAAACAGAAAAATATGTGAAAATTAACAAAACTATAATAATTTTTGAATGGATATACAACTAAAAAGATGTAAATTGTGACATCAAAATATAAATTGTGCAACAGTATCCAACAGTACATTAAAAGGATTATTCACCAGGACCAGGTGGGATTGATTCCTGGAATACAAAGGTGGTTCAACATTCAGAAATCAATCAATGCTACAGAGCACATTAATAAAAGAAAAGACAAGAATCATATGATCCTCTCAATTGATGCAGAAAAAGCATTTGATGAAATACAGCACCCTTACCTGATTAAAACTCTTCAAAGTATAGGGATATGGGGACTATCTCAATATTACAAAAGCCATCTATGAAAAATGCACAGTGCATATAATTCTCAATGGGGAAAAACTGAGAGCTTTTCCTTTAAGGTTAGGAACATAGAGGGATACCCACTCTTACCATTATTGTTCAACATAGTACTAGAAGTCCCAGCATCAGCAATCAAACAACAAAAAGAAATAAAAAGCATTCAAATTGGCAAAGAGGACATCAAACTCTCTCAGATGATGTGATATTTTATGTGGCAAACTCAAAAGACTCCACCCCCAAATTGCTAGAACTCATACAGCAGTTTTGTCCTTCAACAGATGAATGGATAAAGAAGATGTGGTTCATACATACAATGGAATATTACTCAGCCATCAGAAAGGATGAATACCTACCATTTGCATCAACATGGGTGGAACTGGAGCAGATTATGCTAAGTGAAATAAGTCAGGGAGAGAAAGACAATTATCATATGGTTTCATTCATATCTGGAACATAAGGAATGGCACAGAGAACCATAGGGGGAAGGGAGGGAAAATTAAATGGGAAGAAATCAGAGATGGAGAAAAACCATTAGAGACTCTGGACTCTGGGAACCAAAGTGGGTTACATAAGGGAGGGGAGTAGGGGGATGGGGCAACCAGGTGATGGGTATTAAGGAGGGCACATGTTGTGATAAGAAGTGGGTGTTATATGCAACTAATGAATCATTGAGCACTGCATCAAAAACTAATGATGTACTGTATGTTGGCTAACTGAACATAATAATAAAAAATGTATATAAAATGTGGGTGAGTGTGTAGCACTTTTATATACATCTGAAGTTAAATTTTTGTCAGCTTAAAATAGACTGTTACAGATATAAGATATTTTATGTAATCTCCATGATAACCACAAAAAAAGGAAAAAAAAGCCTACAGTACATACACAAAAAAAGAAAACTAATGAAGGCATTATCACTTCAGAAAATCACCAAATCAAAAAGGAAGAGAATAAAGGAGAAAGAAAAGAAAAAAGGAATCAGAAAACAATTAACAAAAGAGAAATAGTAAGCTCATAGCTATTAATAATTACTTTAAATGTAAACAGACTAAATTCTCCAATAGAAATACAATGGCTAGGTTAATTTGAAAAAATAAGACCCACCTGTGTGTTGTCTATAAGAGACTCACTTCACACACAGACTGAAACTGATGGGATGGAAAAATAAAATTGCATGCAAATGGAAGGCAAAAGAAAGCAGGAGAAGATATACTTATAAAAGACAATAGGGGAAACAAGAGAAAAAGGAAGTCATTATATAATAATAAAAGGATTAATTTATCAAGAGGATATAATGTTTGTAAACATTTATGCACCCAACGTAGGTATCTAAATATTAATGGATCTGAAGGGAGACATACGCAGCAATACCATAATAACAGCAGATTTAACTATCTAATTTTCAACAATGGATAGATCATCTAGACAGAAAATCAAGAACGGAACATTAGACTTAAACTACACATTAGACCAGATGGACTTAACAGTCATTTATACAACATTCTATCCAATAGCAAGAGCGGACACATTCTTTTCAAGTGCATATGCAATATTCTCCATGACAGATCATATATTAGTTTTAATAAACTTAAGAAGATTAAATTCATATCAAAAATCTTTTCTGGGGACGCCTGGGTGGCTCAGTTGGTTAAGCGGCTGCCTTCGGCTCAGATCATGATCCCGGGGTCCTGGGATCGAGTCCCATGTCAGGCTCCTTGCTCCGCAGGGAGCCTGCTTCTCCTCTACCACTCTGTCTGCCTGTGCTCACTCTCTCTCTCTCTGACAAATAAATAAGTAAAATCTTAAAAAAAAAAATCTTTTCTAACCACAATAGTATGAAACTGGAAATCAATTAAGAGAAAACTGGAAAACTTACAAAAATATGATTAACAACATGCTCCTAACAGGCCAATGGGTCAAAGAAGAAATCAAAATAGAAATCAAAAACTATCTTGAGAAAGTGGAAACACATATACTAATATTTATAGGATATAGCAAAAATAGCTCTACAATGAAAATTTATAGTGTTATATGCCATATTTAAGACAAAAGATCTCAAATTAAATACCTTAACACCACAAGCAACTAGAAAAAGAAGAGATATCTCCTCATACCTGTTAGAATGAGTATCATCTACTCTTCTCCTACCCCCTCAACCCCCCATGTTGCATCTCCTCTCCCTCATATCAGGGAGATCATATGATAGTTGTCTTTCTCCGATTGACTTATTTCGCTAAGCATGATACCCTCTAGTTCCATCCACGTCGTCGCAAATGGCAAGATTTCATTTCTTTTGATGGCTGCATAGTATTCCATTGTGTATATATACCACATCTTCTTTATCCATTCGTCTGTAGATGGACATCTAGGTTCTTTCCATAGTTTGGCTATTGTAGACATTGCTGCTATAAACATTCGAGTGCATGTGCCCCTTCGGATCACTACGTTTGTATCTTTAGGGTAAATACCCAGCAGTGCAATTGCAGGGTCATAGGGTAGTTCTATTTTCAACCTCCATGCTGTTTTCCAGAGTGGTTGCACCAGCTTGCATTCCCACCAACAGTGTAGGAGGATTCCCCTTTCTCCGCATCCTCACCAGCATCTGTCATTTCCTGACTTGTTAATTTTAGCCATTCTGACGGGTGTGAGGTGATATCTCATAAGTGACTCTTAATCTCACAAAACAAACTGAGGATTGAGGGGGGAGGGGGTTGGGAGAGGGGGGTGGGGTTATGGATATTGGGGAGGGTATGTGCTATGGTGAGTGCTGTGAAGTGTGTAAACCTGGCGATTCGCAGACCTGTACCCCTGGGGATAAAAATATATGTTTATAAAGCTGTAAAAAAAAAAAAAAAAAAAAAAAAGATGAATACCCAAGTTTTGTAGCAACATGGACGGGACTGGAAGAGATTGTGCTGAGTGAAATAAGTCAAGCAGAGAGAGTCAATTATCATAGGGTTTCACTTATTTGTGGAGCATAACAAATAGCATGGAGGACAAGGGGAGATGGAGAGGAGAAGGGAGTTGAGGGAAATTGGAAGGGGAGGTGAACCATGAGAGACTATGGACTCTGAAAAACGATCTGAGAATTTTGAAGGGGTGGGGGGTGGGAGGTTGGGGGCACCAGGTGGTGGGTATTGTAGAGGGCATGGATTGCATGGAGCACTGGGTGTGGTGCAAAAATAATGAATACTGTTATGCTGAAAAAATAAAAAATTAAAAATGAAAAAAAAAAAAGAATGAGTATCATCAAAAAGATAAGAAATAACATGTTGGTGAGGATGTGAAGAAAAAGGAACCCTTTTTTCCACTGTTGGTAGATATGTAAACTGGTACAGTCACTATGGGAAACAGCATGGAGGTTCCTCAGGAAATTAAAAATAGATCATATGATCTTTCATTTGATCTAGCAATCCCATTTCTGGGTATACATTAAATGAGATGAAAACAGGATCCCAAACAGATATCTGCACTCCCACATTTAGTAAGGCTTTATTCACAGCAGTGAAGATATGAAAACAATATAAGTGTCTTTCAACAGATGAATGAAGAGCATGTGAGTGATATATATGTCTATCAATATACCTACAATGGAATATTATTCAGCCATGAGAAAATGTCATCTGCTATTTGTAACAACATGGATGTAATCTGAGGGCATTTTGCTAAGTGAAATGTTACCAAGAAAGACAAATACTTTACAGTTTCACATATATGTGGCCTCTAAAAATGTTGAACTTCTAGAAATGGAGACTAGAATGGTGGTTACTAGGGGTGGAGGTTAGGAAGGAGCAGAGAGGATGGTAAGAGAAAAGGGGAAATGTTAGCTAGAGAGTACAGACTTCCAGCTACAAGATGAATAACTTCTGGGTATCTAATGTTAAGCATAGTGACTATAGTTAACAATATTTTATTATAAGCTTGAAAGTATCTAAGAGAGAAGATCTTAAATATTCTCAACACAAAAAAGAAACTCTAATTATCTGCCACGATGCCAGTGTTAGCTAATGCTACACTGGTAATCATCTTGCAATATGTAAGTGTGTCAATCACCATGTTACACATCTTAAACTTACAGGATTTATGTCTATTATATTTCAATAAAGCTGGAAAAAAATCACTTAAAAACTCATTATATATGCCAGGCATTATTCAAAGTAATTTAATAATAGCAACAGCTAATACTTACTGAATGCTTACTGAGTCCCAGCTGCTATTGTAAGCACACTATGCAACCCTATGAGGTACATATTATTTGTTTTTTATCTATTTACCTTACAGAATACTAGGGAGTACCTAATCCTAGGAAGGACCTAGGAATCAAAGGAATCAATAGTAAAGTTGGGCATGTTAACAACAACAATTTAAGATGTTTCTCTCTAGGTCACAATCATTAATTGATTCCACTTTAATGACATGGAAAATTTTGTCTCCCTAGCAAAGATCAGATTTGCAGAGGAGAGTCTTGGTTAGTTCAGCTTGGGGTAGATGTCTACCCTAGGATCAATCAGCTGTGTCCAGAGTGGCAAAATCAACAGCTCAGACATAGTCAACAGAGACCCATCTGCATGTTTTAGACTGATCTCTGGGATAGGTGAAGTTAGAAATAGGGCACAAGAACAAGGTCAAAAGCCCAGAGCTCATTGCAGCTCTGGTCTCTCTTATTCTGTGAAGTTGCTGGTAGAGGCAAATAATGACTGGGAGCTATTGATTCAACTAACATTTTGAAAAGTTCCCTGATCAGCTAAGCTGTATCTGGCATTTTAATAATTTGCCTTTGTATAATGTGCTATGGTTTACAAAGATCTTTTGCACAGACATTTCTTTTTTTTTTCCTTTATCCTCAAACAACAACAGAAATAGAGGTAGTACAGATAGTATTCTCCCCAATTTTTATAGAGGAAGAAACTCAAGCTGACAAAAAGCTTGCCCAAAAGTCGTTTGTCTGGGAAGGGGAAGTAGAACTGGGACTCAGACCTCTGAGTTTTTAATCCCCATCCAGTCATCTTCCCATTAATACTGGATGTGAATATTTAGTACTGGCTTGGGGAAGAGGTACTGAGCTGCTTATTTCATTGAGAAGGAAGAAGTTAATGTCCAAGAAGGTGAATAATAGGGTCCAGATGAAAGATTTGACTAGCAATAAAGTGAAAATGATAGCAGAGAGAGAATTTATTCAGAAACAAACAGCAAATTTATTCATGGGATTTAGCTAATAAATGATAATGAGGAATAAAATATACTGTTATTCTAATTTAGGAAAGACTCACTCTATGAGGAATAAATAGAACGATTTTCTCTGATGATATGAAAATACTCCACACTCATATCAAGATGATGAACAATGTTGTCAGAATAGCATTAGCCTGCAGAAGGAAATCAGTGGTGAAAAATATCAGGTTTAATTGTAACAGTCTTGCAGAAGATGCCCCTATAGGATTACTAAAAAGTGAATTCATTGCAGATCTCTTCTTTGCATTATCTGTGTCATGTAAGGCTTGAACTGGAATTACACAGCAAATGAAATTGTCAGGTCAGCGTCACACTTTCCTCCTCAGCCAAGTTAATTTTTCATTAGGAAATATTCCCAGGCTTTCCCCAAGAGGGTAAGGCACTGAAATAACGAGAATAAGAAATTGGCTAAGTATCTTTTGCAAAAAAGAAAATAATTATTTCACCTTGTTTCCTGAATTTTCTTCTCAGGCAATTACATTAATGTTACTTCTACATATGTCTGATAGAGTAAAAAGATAATTTTAGTTAAACAGAATACTGTCGCTCTTGTGGTCTCTTGTTGCTGTGAAACGAAGGACAGTATTTTGTCTCAGCAGTTATCAAATCTAAAGATTGAGACTCCAAAATTCAACATGTTTTTCACCAGTGATCCTGCAAATGGGTTCCAAAGATTTTATGTCAGCTAGCTGAATGATCAGTGGTGCAATTATTACTGTCATTCTCTGTGATGAATGTTGGATTGATTTAATTATATTAGCTCACTCTCATTTTGAAAGAAAACGTTTTTTGTTTATATGGTGCTAAAGGTTCTTTCATACCTCCAAGATATGGAAAAGGAAAAAAGCAAGTCACAGAACAATGTTTCACATTCACTGGTTTGCACTCAGTGTCTAGCACAGAGGACAAGATGGAGGAACAACAAACAGTTGAGAATTGTTGCATCTAGGGAAAGGAGGGGAAGGCAGGAGGAGTGGCAGATCAGAGAAGGGGGACATTCATGTTTTTTTCTAAATATTTCTGTGTGGTTTGAATCTTTTACAACAATAACATATTCATGTATGATTTCTGTGATTTTAAAAGGACAATAAAATAAAAGATTCATTCAGTCAATGAGAAATGGGTCTTTTTACTCACAATGTTGCTTAAAGGTTAATTTTTATGAAATCAATTAATGGTTTTAGTTTCTAAAGGCTAATTTCTGTTTGGTTCTGTTACCCAGTAGCTCACTTCTCTAGGAGATTTTAATCATTTTTAAATGTAACTTTAAAAAGGTTACAAATATTAAAATATGTCTAATATACTTTAAGTTTTAACTTTTGGCAACATTAAACAGAATCTGTCCAGAAATGACACCATGGTACCACAAATTTAAAGATAATCTTACAACTTTTCATCTAATACTTTTCTCAGAGTGAAGAGGTTTAAAAAAATTGTTTTAAAATTTGGAGTTATGGAGCGCCTGGGTGGCTCAGTGGGTTAAGCCTCTACCTTTGGCTTGGGTCATGATCTCAGGGTCCTGGGATGGAGCCCAGCATTTGGACTCTCTGCTCAGCAGGGAGCCTGCTTCCCCCACTCTCTCTGCCTGCCTCTCTGCCTACTTGTGATCTCTCTCTCTGTCAAATAAATAAAAATCTTTAAAATAATCTTTTGGAGTTACTATGAGATAACATCCCTTTCCACAGTCATTTACCAAACTCTACAAGTAGTTTAAATCCTCAGTTTGGGTCCCTAAATCATTTCTTTGGGTGGTATTGTTTGTGTTTTTGTTTTTGTTTTCCTTTGTTGTTTAGTAATTACTATTGGAAGAGTTGTGTAACTACCTATTTGTTGAGAGGCACAGAGGGGGAAGAGAAAGAAGACTCTCAGGTTGTCCTTCTTGGTCACTGTGACAAACTCAGTGTCTTCAGTTTACATTAGCTCCAAATGTTGTGGTTCCTAGATGCTTCTTCGTGGTCTTCTGTTCTTAAACTCTGTGGGCAATCTGGTTTTTACCCAAGTCTCAATTATCACAGGTACACTTAATATTCTGAAATCCCATCCAAGATCTTTAGAGTGAGACTCAGCTAGAGTCTCCCTCCAGCTGCAGTGCAGGGTATCCAATTAGATGCCACACAGACATGATGAAAGTAAAAGGTATAAAAGTGGACTCATCTCTCTCTACCCCAAACCTACCCTATCTACTATGAACCCAGCAGTTTCCAACCAGTGGTGATTTTGTCCCCCTAGGGATACCTGGTAATATCTAGAGACAACTGAAGCAGAGGAATACTGCTGGCATATGATGGGTAGATCCAGAGATGCCACTAAACATTTTAAATTTTATAGAACATGCCCTCCCAAACACACAGCAAAGAATTTTCTGGCTCCAAATAGAAATTGGTTAATAGGGCCAAGTTTTAAAGATTCATTTCCAAAATGGTTGAGAAATTATTAATTTAAGGGTTAATTAACAGTAAATGAGTTAACATCTCAGAGAACAAGAACACCATTATCCATCTTTGAAGTCATCCTTATATTCTACCTCTCTCCCTTTCTACATCTAGATATTTATCAGTCCCACAGATGCTAGATACAATCGATCTCCATGTTGCTATCATCATAGCCAAGACTTCATTCATACTATTGCCTACACTACATAATTCCTTTCATTAATCTCCCCTCTCCCCATTTCCCTGTTCATCAATTTCTTTGCTGCTGTTTGAGGGACCATTCCAAAACACAGATCTATTGATGTCACTCTCATGGAAAAACTGTCATATGGCTCTTATTGCCAGTGCATGAAGTTGAAGTTGCTGATCCTGTTCTTGTCTCATCCTTTTAGACCTCTAGTTTCTTGTTTCCAAATCTCCCATTTCTGCCACCAGCTCTCCAAATCCTCCACACATATTAACTACTTGAATATCCAGAAGAATTATTGCTATTTTTCAGCCTCTGTGCCTTTGTATTTCAGGATGGAAAGCCAACACTGTACTTTATTTTTTTCTCGTTCATTCACACTTATTATTCAGGATGCAGCTCATATGTAACTTCAAGAATACTTTATTCCCTAACCAACACCAGTCTACAAAGAATGCTCATACTTATCAAGGTTTATGGTTGAAATAAGACAATTAGTTTCTGGATGACTTAGATGGAAAAGGAATTTATTAAAAGTGTGTTAGCATCTACACTGGGTTGAATAGTGTTTTCCAGAACTTTATGTCCATCCTGAGCCTGTAATATGACCTTAGAAATAAGGTTTTCTCAGATGTAATCAAGTTGAGATGAGATTACACTTGGATACAGTGAGCTCTAAATCCCATATGACTGGTGCCCTTTTAAGAAAAAGGAAATTTGTACACAAAGACACATACCCACAGGGGAGAATACCATGTGCAAGTTAAGACAGAAGGAGAAACTGAAGTGATACATCTTCTAAGGAATAAGCCAGGGAATTCCAAGGATTCCTGACAACTGCCAGAAGCCAAGGAGAGAGGCATGTAACAAATTCTCCTTCAGAGCCTCCAGAAGAAACCAATTCTGTGATACCTTGATTTCAGACTTCTAGCCTCCAGAACTGGGAGATAATATATTTCTGTGGTTAAGCCATCCAGTTTGTGGTTATTCACTACAGTAGCCCTAGAAAACTACTACAGTAGCCTAGACAATCAATAGGAAGGATAAAAATATATGCTATTGTTAGTCAAGGTATCATTAAAATCATGCCATGATTTTCTTAGAAAGTTTTCTCTTGATACCCGTCATTATTACCAGCATTGCCAGCACTCTGTGGACATTTCTGTACTATTGGTACACTGTTGCACCCTGAATCCTCAGTTCATCTCCAGGCACTATTAGCCCTTTCCAATTCCCCATGTGACTTTGTTCCACTCCCTCAAGTTGAGTGAAAAGTGATCTTACCACGATCAGCTATCTAATTTGTGGGGTCCAGTGTAAAATAAAAAGGGGGGGTCCCTTATCCAAAAATTATTAGAAATTTCAAGACAGTGACAGCAGAGCATTAAACCAAGTGCTGGACTCTTCTGAGCACAGGTCATATACCTGTGGTGCTAGCCCTGGCTTTTGTCACACTTGGGTGGCATACACACACTCTTTTCAGCCTTTATAAGGATGAATCATCCCTCCCACTTATGTTGGCATTCTTCTAAAATAGGAAGGCAATCTGATGTTTGGCAACAAAAAGACAAATGTTCCAAGGTAGAGCTTATATATATTTCATAGCACGCATTGCAGTTGACTATTTTCCTATCTATCTCCTTTGTTAAACTGTTAGAAGACAAATGGTTAATTGGACAAGTACACTCTTCATTTTCTGTGGCCAATACTTCAAATGAGAGACGACTCACATAAATAATATATGAAATTTTCATTTCTTTGATGTTTTTCTCCTTGTGCAGATAATTTTATTCTAATATGAATTGTGTGTAGGAAATTTTGATCCTGTGTGCTTATTTCCTATCTAATAAATTGGCATTTTTTAGATATCAGTTATACTGAAGCAGCATAAAATGAATTAAAATGTGAACTATCGTTCAGGCTCAGTCTTTTAAAATATCAACCATTTTTAAACAAATCAACTTTCATGTGTCCTATTTCTTTTCTACCAAATAGTAAAGGACTATTTTTTTTTTTCTGACAGCCCCCAAATGACTTCATGTACTCATCCAGTTTCTGTTCCAACTTTACTAGGCAGTCCAACCTCCGGAAAGATTGGATCTCAAGACTGAATGAACTCTCCACAATCTCTTTTGAAAGATAAACATGCACTCTATAAACTTCATTGGCCTAAACAACAGAAACATCTGTTTAGACTCATGTGCAGCTTTTTGGCTGAGTTCAGCAACAGGGAGGCTTAGGAAGTGTGTTCATCATCTGTATTCTGCAGCACCCAAACATCATTGCTGATCAAAATGATGCACTATAGAGATTACCAAGCATGGGAATAACTAAACTGGATAGCTATTCATAAACAACCTTTGGTTATGCTATTTCACTGTCCTCCCATCCCACAGTTCTTTCTTACATGAGAATAATTTTAGGACATAAATAAGCATGAAATGTGAAAGAGTCCTGAACTAGAAAGGATTCTTAACCCACTTAAATGGACATAAATATAGAATTATGGAAAAAAGCCTATTAGAACTTCCCCAAAGTTACTTACTCTACCCACCAATGCCCGTAGTCAATCATTCTCACCAGATTAAAAGTACAAAATAATCTTCTCTACTGGTTACAAATAACATCAGAAATGCCATCCTTAGAACTCTAGTCTTTTGAATTCAGTGACTCCATAGTGAATGAGGGATATTTAGCAAGCACCTATTATTGAACAGGTTTTGTGTGAAAAATCATATTAATTACCATTGGTCATAGTAGTCCTACAAGGTAGGTTAGGCTCATTATCTTCATTTGATGGAGAAAATGAAAGCTTAAAGAATTTAAGTGATTTATTCAAAGTCAGAAAGTTAACAAATGAAAAGATCAAACTGTAAATTTCTTGAATCTATATCCCTTCAGTATTGATACTGTTCTTTTCTACTGTGCCCTATAAATTCCTTTTTAAAATTCTAACTGTGAGGCATTCTATATTTGAGCTTTCTAATTAAGTTACCAGATAATTTTTAACATTGCAGTTAGTAAAAAGTAGGTTTTGAGGGAGTAGCTACAGAAGAGACTCCCTGGAACGTGCTAGGAGTAGATAATGAACAGCAATTAACGGTTGAAGAAAATCTATCCCTTTTACATTCTTACCAGGTTCAGTCTTGTTTTTATGCATCTTTGTTGGAAAAAAATAATATGAATAAATGATAAAGTGAAAGAATATGTTCTCAACTTTACACAAACATTTATGAAGGTATTTTATGCCTCTACTTGATTTCACTGAAGTTTTTAAGAAATACATATATATATTTCATATTATATATATAACATATATATTCCATCTATGAGCCATACTGTTTCTTTTAGTAATAATTTTTTTCTTTTAGTAATAATTTTAAAATAGTTTATATTTTAAGAACGTGTGTGTGTGTAGTAGTAGTAGTAGTAGTAGTAGTTTTGTTTCATAAATCTTCTGAGAATTTCTGTTTAGCTTTTATTTCCCTTTAGAATCTGGCAAAAAAAAACAAGCACTTAAAGATGTGAATCCAGTATTTTTCTATAGGAACCATGGCTATGTCATTCAGATTCAAAATAAAACGCAGTTAACTGAATATAAAGGTTGAAATGGAATCACCAGGTGCTTTGACACCAAGCAAAAAAATTTAAAAAATACAGACTGACTAAATAAATGGTTTTCATACTATATTTTCCAGAAATGTTACTCTTATATTGAATGAAAAAGGGGGAGCCCTGGAAAGCTAAAAATCACAGGACCACTCCTTAATTCAGAAAGGAAAAAACCCAATTCTGAAATTAGGGGTCTTCCTGTATTGCTTTGAGCCAAACTATCATCAAAGATTATTTATAAAACAGCACAATTAACCTTTCAAGATATCATGATCAAAATGTTAATGAGAGGTGCCTGGGTGGCTCAGTGGGTTAAGCCTCTGCCTTCGGATCAGGTCATGATCCCAGAGTCCTATGATCTAGCCTGGCATCTGGCTCTCTGCACAGCAGGGGGCCTGCTTCCCCAGCCTCCCTCTCTGCCTGCCTCTCTGCCTACTTATGATCTCTGTCTGTCAAATAAATAAATAAAATCTTTTTTTTTTTAAAGTTAATGAATTTTTTTAAGATTTTATTTTTTTTAAATAATTTATACACCCAACATGAGGCTAAAACTCACAACCTTGAGATTAAGAGTTGCATGCTCTACTGACTGAGCCAGCTAGATGCCCATAGTTAATGCATGTTTATTGAAGAAAATTAAAAATACAGAAAACCATACATTACCTATAACCGCAGTATTCATCACTATCCTTAATGTGTATGAGTATCCATCCACCTAGTCATTTAGATAGACTGACAGAACAAAATTGACATCCTGGTAATATAGTATGGTGCCTTCTTAAATTTAATTATTTCAATTAATTAAAAACTTGGTGAATACAAAATTTTTTAATTACCCATACCCAACATCCTTATAAAAGTATTATTTTATACTAGTGGACTTTTGCATCTTATTGCTGTGCATGTTGCTGATGGTAGTGCAGGTACTGATTTTCAGGCAAATATTCAGAGATATAGGAGAGAAGATAATATAAAGAGAGATGACAGGTAATATCTAGTAAGGTTGGTTTATTAATCTTTTCCAATTTAAAAAATAATCTACAAAGACCCAGGTCTTTCAATGAAAGCTTTAAAGATGCAGAAAAATATGACTGAAATTCCTTGGCATTAAAAATGACTTCTTTCTGTGCAGTTCTGTTTTTGTGGATAGAAGCAAAAACACTGCATCCAATTGCCTAATTTTGTAAATAATTTAGACATTGTTAGCAAGGCAAGCAGAGAAAGATAGCCATTGTAGTTTGAAGTGACCTCCATCTATATTGTGAGATAAACAGATAAAGACTGTTTCTACTATTATCAGAGAAGCACAGGCAGAAATAAAATAGTTGAAGGAAACACACAGTCTAAATTCCATCTTGAGCTACAGAATTCACCTGACTACATACAATCCAAGTGGATCCTTGAGATTAGGATTTCTATTAGTAACAGGTAAATTATAAATAATCTTCAAGTCCTTTTATACCAAAACTCTTCCTTTCTTGAGATTTTCATTTCAATTCATCTTTCATTTGACCAGACTTAGTCTTTAAGTAATTTTTTTTAAAAGTGTGACCTTTATAAAAAAATTCTTGCATATTTAAGAATATCTTATATAAAAGAAAGAAAATGAACTAAGTATAATTTTTGGGTTACTATCTTTTCCATCTGAAATTCTATGAGGGACTTCCCCTTGTTCACTAGCATTTTGTTTTGCAAAACCCAACCTGATTTTTATTGTTTTGCTGTTGATCCCTTCAACATGGTGGTGACATGGTAAGTAGATACCCAAAGCCTACTACAACCTTCTTTTAGTGCACTTCCTCTACAGCAAATGCTAATAATTAACAAATTATATTTTCCCAACTCCTTTGCAGAATCTGGATTTGAATTACATGTCACCAATTGCATGAACTTGCATGATATTTAGATGGTGGAAGTAAAGGAAAAGCCATCTTCCTTTGGTTTTGGGTCCTGCCATGGCCAAGCATGTTTATAGATAGCCTAGGTTTCCCTGCAGCAATATTCCAGGACCCAGCTGCAGTTGGTTATATGAGTATTTAGCAGCAGTTGTGTAATCTTTCTGATCCCTGCATGCAGTTATATCTATTCTTGCTTAAAGTCTACAAGACTTCAAGTGGTGACCCACTGGTTCTTCCTATTTCTTAATTGTGATACCGGTACTTGCTCCTTCTTCAACACCTACTCTTCAAGACCTTCTAATAATTATTCCTCTTTTAACCCTTTTTTTGCTTAACATAGCTTCTATGACTTCTGTTTCCTACAACTGGATCCTGACTGATATACCTTCCCAGATGCTTCTGAGAGTTTGCTTTGTTATTGGTGTTATCCTTTTAACTTTGTTACCTGAGAATAGTAGATTTTATAAGCTTATAGTTATGAATGTGGTCCCATTAACATTAACACTGATATCTCAACTGTAATGAGCTCAAAATGCTTGACTTTATAATTGTTACAGTTTTTCATAAGATTCTTATCTCCCAAGTAGTTCCAGAATTCTTTAGTATGCTTATGTGTATTCATGAATCATCTCTTGTGTTTATCACTGCATGAGCTGAGCCAAAAATTCTCAACTCTGGACTCATATGTACCACAGAGATGTCACTCAGCTGGAACTCCGTTCATAGGTGCTCAAGCCATCCAGCTGCTATTGCCTAGGTGCTGGGGAAAATTAAAGACAACAGTAATAATATAAACATCTTTTTGCTTTGGTGCCTTTGAGCTAAAACTCTGTCACTTGAAGGTTCTGGAGATTCACTGCAACTTGATGCCTTGAATTTGGAATTGCACTATGTCATAACAGAAGAGCTGGAACTCAACGTGGCCTTGATAACAGAATTCCATGTCCTGATTCTTACAAAGTATATTATGCTATAGAAGAGAGAGTGGTGTGCTTCAGGAGAAGTGTTAAGACTCTTGTATGATATGGCTTTTAGAATGTTTTGCTGGATGTACATACAACTTCTAGTTGACTAGCTCATCCCAAGCTAGTCAACTAGTGACTTCTAGCAGTGGCTTCCACTGCTAGAAGTGGGAAACATTCTCCAATGTTATAAAGAGTGTGTTTAGTCATGGGAGATTTCTACTGACTTCTGCTATAGCTGCTTTTATCCATTGACATCTAAGCCTGTTTATAGAAAATATCACTGTATCCCCTTATCTTCACAAATCCCTAGAAGTGCCTAACCATGCAAATAAATGTTCAAAAAAAAAGACACAACTAGGAAAGCATGTAGCTTATCTTAACCCCCTGGGAAGTCTCACCCTCTACTGTATGTCCAATTGGAACATATTGTTCTAATTCTGGCTTAAAAAAAAATGTTGCTAGTTTTCTTCTAGCACTAGTTGTTTTACAGTGATTTTACCTGGAACACAGATCAAAAGTTTTTATATCTGATTTTGCATCTGTTCTATTTTTGTTTCTATCTCAAGAATGAAAGTTATTAAAAAGTTAGATAATTATTATCTATTTTCCATATTCATTAGTCTCCCCTTACTATTTTATTTTCCTCATTTCTCTTTCCTTTTACTTCCAAGAACACTTTAAAAATATGTCCTCCATCTCACTCATTTCTTTTTCTGCAGTTTTCTTCATTAATCTTTTGGGGTGAATTTTAATTCTACCATTACAATTTTCATTTTCTAGCACTGATTATCTCATTTTTAAAAAAGACTTAATTTATTTATTTGACAGAGAGATAGAGAGCACAAGTAGGTAGAATGGCAGGCAGAGGGAGAGGGAAAAGCAGGCCCTCTGCTGAGCAGGGAGTGAGACATGAGGCTTGATTCCAGGGCCCTGGGATCATGACCTGAGCCTAAGTCAGACGCTTAACCGACTGAGCCACCCAGCTGCCCCATCTCAATAATCTACTCTTCATTTCATCCAGTCATCTTTTTGGTTTAGTTTTTCCCCCTTTTCTCTAAGCACTCTGCTTCTCTTTGGTAGGAACTAGAACTTTTTAAAAATAATTCTGCATGACTTGAACATGATTGTCTGAATAAGTATACCTACCTACACCAGCTTTCTTTTGATTAGTATGTGCATAGTTCTTTTTCCATTCTTTTACTTTCTGTCACTCTGTGTTCTCATATTTTTTTTGTTTATCTTTTAAATGCCATATAATTATTATTTTAGTCTTCTACGTGGAGCCCTCAGTTCATTTTTCTTTAATGTTATTGTTGAATTTTTTAGCACTGTAATATTACGATTTGTTTTTTAATGTCCCCCAATCCATGCTATCTTTTCTCTCCTTTTCTGTATTCTTTTGGGTTAACCAAATATATTTTATTATGCCATATTTTGTTCCCTATTATCTTATTATTTATAATATTGGCTTTTATAGGTATATGTGTATTATACATGGATATGTACATATTTATATATGTAAATATGTTATATATATGTATGATGTATATGTTCTAGTTTGTGAACAATAGGATAGTAGGGAATAAACAGTTTTTCCCCTTCTTTTTAAAGTGTCATTCTCCTCCTCATTGACAGAAACTTTTCTCATGCTACTTAAAATATTCTTCTGGATCATGAAAGGGGATTACACTGCCATCCTAGTACTTTGTTCTACCTTCAGAATAAATAAGATTAAATGTTGTAAGGTCATTAGGTTTTTCAGGAAATGATAAAAATATTAATGTATATTAGACCCTTTTTTCATTAGCTGAATTAAAGATTATAGTATGCCACACCGAATTACTAAAGAAAGCCAATTATACCGATAAAACTGGCCATGGAACAAAAGATATAATTCTAAATATATATGCATCTTTTAAAAAAATTATTTATTTATTTGAGAGAGAGAGAGCATGAGCATGCCTGTGTGATGGGGGGAGGGACAGAGGGAAAAAAATCCTCGAGCAGATGTGGCCCCACGTGGGGCTCCATCCCACAATCCATGTGATCATGACCGGAGCCAAATCCAAGAGTCTGATGGTTAACCAACTGATCCACCCATGTGCCCCTAAGTATATAAGCTTAATAGCTTATCATTTAATATTTTATTCTTAGTAAAATTGCCAACCCAAGGAGTATGGTCTAACAAATCAATGTACCAAAGAGAACTGCAATGCCCCCTGGACTCAAAGATAGTATTCTGGGGGAACCTGCAATCTCACAGCCTCTGCCGTCGTCATTAAGAATGCTGTGAGTCATCCCCCAGAGAAACTCTGCAAAGCACAGAACACCAAAAGATTGCCAACAAACCACTAGAAGCTAGTGAGAGACAAGGAAGGGTTCTCCCTCACAGGTTTGAAGGGACCATGAACCTCCACATAATTGCCATGTTAAGTTCTGAATAACTGAGTCTCTTGACAACCAACAAAATGTATGGTCTCTAATCTACATACATTTCTTCCACTGGCAAAATCTACCTTTTTTTTTTTTCTTCTTGAAAAGTAACTACGTGAGAAGCCATATCTAGGGAGGGAATACCCAGAGTCCAACCCCCTCACAGACTTACTTATCTAAACCAGTATTTCCCCAAACATAGTACATTTACCACTATTGATATAACATTTGCCATGATTCATGATTAATATTGGTAATACATGACAGTTATGGATTTATTTTATTGTGCATTATAAAAATATAACTAGTATATCAAATCTATGGTGTACTTGCTATTATTGCTTGGGAACAGTATAAAAGAGTACTTTCAAAGGAAAATAGTATAGGTGGTACATGGCTAAAGCAAAATTATAGAATTGTAAATCTAAATGATAAAGTTTGGGAAATAACTTTCTACAAATAAAAAAGGCATGATAAATTTTCTTAATAAATTACTGTAATGATTGGCTCAGGCTTTCTTAAAAAATAAATCTAACTTAAAGAATTAATCTAACCAAGGGAAATGAAGGTATAGGAGAAGCTAAATAACATTGGGATTATGACCAGTAAATTCTTAAGACTACATCAGTCTTTTTAATTAAACTTTCCTTCAGCCTGGCTAGCTCAGTCGGTAGAGCATGAGACTCTTAATTAAACTTTCCCTCAAAGTCAGGCTAGAGTTAGAAGTTTATAGTTCTTTGTAAGGCCTCCATTCTCATACTTTCGCTTTCCAAATAGTATTACAAATCCATCTAGATATCTCATGACATTTCCTATTTAACATTGCCAAGACAAATTTAAATATTGACTCTCAAATTTACTTTTTTGTATTTTTTTCCCCAGTAATATAAGTATGTCTAGCCAGCCAATCAAAACTCTTTCATATTCAGAGGTCAAGATGGCGGAGAAGTAGCAGGCTGAGACTACTTCGGGTAGCGGGAGATCAGCTAGATAGCTTATCTATAGATTGCAAACACCTACAAATCCAACGGGAGATTGAAGAGAAGAAGAACAGCAATTCTAGAAACAGAAAATCAACCACTATCTGAAAGGTAGGACTGGCGGAGAAGTGAATCCAAAGCGACAGGAAGATAGACTGCGGGGGGAGGAGCCGGCTCCCGGCGAGTGGCGGAGCAACGGAGCACAAAATCTGGACTTTTAAAAGTCTGTTCCGCTGAGGGACATCGCTCCAGAGGCTTAAATGGGGTGAAGCCCAGGCGGGGTCAGCGCGGCCTCGGATCCCACAGCATCACAGAAGGATCGGGGGTGTCTGAGTGTCGCAGAGCTTACCGTATTAGAACGGTGAAGCCGGCTACAGAGACAGAGCCGAGGAGTGACTCTCAGCTCGGGGTTACCTTGAACCGGTCGCAGGCTCGGTCAGCTCGGAGTGCAGCCAGAGGCCAGGGTGATGGGAGTAATTGGGCGCTGTTCTCTGAGGGCGCACTGAGGAGTGGGGCCTTGGGCTCTCGGCTCCTCCGGGCCGGAGGCCGGGAGGCCCCCATCTTCATTCCCGTCTTCCAGAACTCTACGGAAAGGAAAGCACTCAGGGAACAAAAGTTCCCGAAAGCAAACCCGAGCTGATTACTCAGCCCAGCCCCAGATAAGGGCGGTGCAACTCCGCCTGGGGCAAAGACGCTTGAGAATCACTACAACAGGCCCCTCCCCCAGAAGATCAACAAGAAATCCAGCCAGGACCAAGTTCACCTACCAAGGAGTGCAGTTTCAATACCAAGGAGAACAGCGGAATTCCAGAGGAGAAGAAAGCAAAGCACGGAACTCATGGCTTTCTCCCCATGATTCTTTAGCCTTGCAGTTAATTTAATTTTTTTTTTCTTTTTCAATTTTTTTTCTCTTCTTCTGCTAATTTTTTTTAACTTTTACCGTTTTCTTTTTTAACATTTTTTAAATAGTTTATCTAATATATATATATATATATATATATTTTCCTTTTTATATTTTTTATTTATCGGCTTTCTTTTTCTAATAATTTTTTTTTTTCCTTTCTGAACCCCTTTTTATCCCCTTTCTCCCCACCTTACGATTTGGGATCTCTTCTGATTTGGGTAAAGCATATTTTCCTGGAGTTGTTGCACCCTTTTAGTATTTTACTTGCTCCTTCATATACTCTTATCTGGACAAAATGACAAGGCGGAAAAATTAACAATAAAAAAAAGAACAAGAAGCAGTACCATAGGCTAAGGACCTAATCAATACAGACATTGGTAATATGTCAGACCTAGAGTTCAGAATGACGATTCTCAAGGTTCTAGCCGGGCTTGAAAAAGGCATGGAAGATATTAAAGCAACCCTCTCGGGAGATATAAAAGCCCTTTCTGGAGAAATAAAAGAACTAAAATCTAACCAAGTTGAAATCAAAAAAGCTATTAATGAGGTGCATTCAAAAATGGAGGCTCTCACTGCTAGGATAAATGAGGCAGAAGAAAGAATTAGTGATATAGAAGACCAAATGACAGAGAATAAAGAAGCTGAGCAAAAGAGGGACAAACAGCTACTGGACCACGAGGGGAGAATTCGAGAGATAAGTGACACCATAAGACAAAACAACATTAGAATAATTGGGATTCCAGAAGAAGAGGAAACAGAGAGGGGAGCAGAAGGTATGTTGGAGAGAATTATTGGAGAGAATTTCCCCAATATGGCAAAGGGAACAAGCATCAAAATCCAGAAGGTGCAGAGAACCCCCCTCAAAATCAATAAGAATAGGTCCACACCCCGTCACCTAATAGTAAAATTTACAAGTCTTAGTGACAAAGAAAAGATCCTGAAAGCAGCCGAGGAAAAGAAGTCTGTAACGTACAATGGTAAAAATATTAGATTGGCAGCAGACTTATCCACAGAGACCTGGCAGGCCAGAAAGAGCTGGCATGATATATTCAGAGCACTAAATGAGAAAAACATGCAGCCAAGAATACTATATCCGGCTAGGCTATCATTGAAAATAGAAGGAGAGATTAAAAGCTTCCAGGACAAACAAAATCTGAAAGAATTTGCAAATACCAAACCAGCTCTACAAGAAATATTGAAAGGGGTCCTCTAAGCAAAGAGAGAGCCTAAAAGTAGTAGATCAGAAAGAAACAGAGACAATATACAATAACAGTCACCTTACAGGCAATACAATGGCACTAAATTCATCTCTCTCAATACTTACCCTAATGTTAATGGGCTAAATGCCCCCATCAAAAGACACAGGGTATCAGAATGGATAAAAAAACAAAACCCATCTATATGTTGCCTACAAGAAACTCATCTTAGACCCGAAGACACCTCCAGGTTTAAAGTGAGGGGGTGGAAAACAATTTACCATGCTAATGGACATCAGAAGAAAGCAGGAGTGGCAATCCTTATATCAGATCAATTAGATTTTAAGCCAAAGACTATAATAAGAGATGAGGAAGCACACTATATCATACTCAAAGGAACTATCCAACAAGAAGATCTAACAATTTTAAATATCTATGCCCCTAACGTGGGAGCAGCCAACTATATAAACCAATTAATAACAAAATCAAAGAAACACATCGACAATAATACAATAACAGTAGGGGATTTTAACACTCCCCTCACTGAAATGGACAGATCATCCAAGCAAAAGATCAACAAGGAAATCAAGGCCTTAAATGACACACTGGACCAGATGGACATCACAGATATATTCAGAACATTTCATCCCAAAGCCACAGAATACACATTCTTCTCTAGTGCACATGGAACATTCTCCAGAATAGATCACATTCTTGGTCCTAAATCAAGTCTCAACTGGTATCAAAGGATTGGGATCATTCCCTGCATATTTTCAGACCACAATGCTCTGAAGCTAGAACTCAATCACAAGAGGAAATTTGGAAAGAACCCAAATACATGGAGACTAAACAGCATCCTTCTAAAGAATGAATGGGTCAACCAGGAAATTAAAGAAGAATTGAAAAAAATTCATGGAAACAAATGATAATGAAAACACAACTGTTCAGAATCTGTGGGACACAACAAAGGCAGTCCTGAGAGGAAAATATATAGCGGTACAAGCCTTTCTCAAGAAACAAGAAAGGTCTCAGGTACACAACCAAACCCTACACCTAAAGGAGCTGGAGAAAGAACAAGAAAGAAACCCTAAACCCAGCAGGAGAAGAGAAATCATAAAGATCAGAGCAGAAATCAATGAACTAGAAACCAAAAAAACAATAGAACAAATCAACGAAACTAGGAGCTGTTCTTTGAAAGAATTAATAAGATTGATAAACCCCTGGCCAGACTTATCAAAAAGAAAAGAGAAAGGACCCAAATAAATAAAATCATGAATGAAAGAGGAGAGATCACAACGAACACCAAAGAAATACAGACAATTATAAGAACATACTATGAGCAACTCTACGCCAACAAATTTGACAATCTAGAAGAAATGGATGCATTCCTAGAGACATATAAACTACCACAACTGAACCAGGAAGAAATAGAAAGCCTGAACAGACCCATAACCAGTAAGAAGATTGAAACAGTCATCAAAAATCTCCAAACAAACAAAAGCCCAGGGCCAGATGGCTTCCCGGGGGAATTCTACCAAACATTTAAAGAAGAACTAATTCCTATTCTCCTGAAACTGTTCCAAAAAATAGAAATGGAAGGAAAACTTCCAAACTCATTCTATGAGGCCAGCATCACCTTGATCCCAAAACCAGACAAGGATCCCATCAAAAAAGAGAACTACAGACCAATATCCTTGATGAACACAGATGCAAAAATTCTCACCAAAATACTAGCCAATAGGATTCAACAATACATTAAAAGGATTATTCTCCACGACCAAGTGGGATTTATTCCAGGGCTACAAGGTTGGTTCAACATCCGCAAATCAATCAATGTGATACAACACATTAATAAAGAACAAGAACCATATGATACTCTCCATAGATGCTGAAAAAGCATTTGACAAAGTACAGCATCCCTTCCTGATCAAAACTCTTCAAAGTGTAGGGATAAACGGCACATACCTCAATATTATCAAAGCCATCTATGAAAAACCCACTGCAAATATCATTCTCAATGGAGAAAAACTGAAAGCTTTTCCGCTAAGGTCAGGAACATGGCAGGGATGTCCGTTATCACCACTGCTATTCAACATAGTACTAGAAGTCCTAGCCTCAGCAATCAGACAACAAAAGGAAATTAAAGGCATCCAAATTGGCAAAGAAGAAGTCAACCTATCACTCTTTGCAGATGATATGATACTATATGTGGAAAACCCAAAAGACTCCACTCCAAAACTGCTAGAACTTGTACAGATATTCAGTAAAGTGTCAGGATATAAAATCAATGCACAGAAATCAGTTGCATTCTCTACACCAACAACAAGACAGAAGAAAGAGAAATTAAGGAGTCCATCCCATTTACAATTGCACCCAAAACTATAAGATACCTAGGAATAAACCTAACCAAAGAGACTAAGAATCTATTCACAGAAAACTATAAAGTACTCATGAAAGAAATTGAGGAAGACACAAAGAAATGGAAAAATGTTCCATGCTCCTGGATTGGAAGAATAAATATTGTGAAAATGTCTATGCTACCTAAAGCAATCTACACATTTAATGCAATTCCTATCAAAGTACCATCCATTTTTTTCAAAGAAATGGAACAAATAATCCTAAAATTTATATGGAACCAGAAAAGACCTTGAATAGCCAAAGGAATATTGAAAAAGAAAGCCAAAGTTGGTGGCATCACAATTCCGGACTTCAAGCTCTATTACGAAGCTGTCATCATCAAGACAGCATGGTACTGTCACAAAAACAGACACATAGATCAATGGAACAGAATAGAGAGCCCAGAAATGGACCCTAAACTCTATGGTCAACTCATCTTCGACAAAGCAGGAAAGAATGTCCAATGGAAAAAAGACAGCCTCTTCAATAAATGGTGTTGGGAAAATTGGACAGCCACATGCAGAAAGATGAAATTGGATCATTTCCTTACACCACACACGAAAATAGACTCAAAATGGATGAAGGATCTCAATGTGAGAAAGGAATCCATCAAAATCCTCGAGGAGAACACAGGCAGCAACCTCTTCGACCTCAGCCGCAGCAACATCTTCCTAGGAACATCGCCAAAGGCAAGGGAAGCAAGGGCAAAAATGAACTATTGGGATTTTATCAAGATCAAAAGCTTTTGCACAGCAAAGGAAACAGTTAACAAAACCAAAAGACAACTGACAGAATGGGAGAAGATATTTGCAAATGACATATCAGATAAAGGGCTAGTGTCCAAAATCTATAAAGAACTTAGCAAACTCAACACCCAAAGAACAAATAATCCAATCAAGAAATGGGCAGAGGACATGAACAGACATTTCTGCAAAGAAGACATCCAGATGGCCAGCAGACACATGAAAAAGTGCTCCACATCACTCGGCATCAGGGAAATACAAATCAAAACCACAATGAGATATCACCTCACTCCAGTCAGAATGGCTAAAATTAACAAGTCAGGAAATGACAGATGCTGGCAAGGATGCGGAGAAAGGGGAACCCTCCTCCACTGTTGGTGGGAATGCAAGCTGGTGCAACCACTCTGGAAAACAGCATGGAGGTTCCTCAAAATGTTGAAAATAGAACTACCCTATGACCCAGCAATTGCACTGCTGGGTATTTACCCTAAAGATACAAACGTAGTGATCCGAAGGGGCACGTGCACCCGAATGTTTATAGCAGCAATGTCTACAATAGCCAAACTATGGAAAGAACCTAGATGTCCATCAACAGACGAATGGATAAAGAAGATGTGGTATATATACACAATGGAATACTATGCAGCCATCAAAAGAAATGAAATCTTGCCATTTGCGACGACGTGGATGGAACTAGAGGGTATCATGCTTAGCGAAATAAGCCAATCAGAGAAAGACAACTATCATATGATCTCCCTGATATGAGGGAGAGGAGATGCAACATGGGGGGTTAAGGGGGTAGGAGAAGAGTAAATGAAACAAGATGGGATTGGGAGGGAGACAAACCATAAGTGACTCTTAATCTCACAAAACAAACTGATGGTTGATGGGGGGTGGGGTGTTGGGAGAGGGGGGGTGGGGTTATGGATATTGGGGAGGGTATGTGCTATGGTGAGTGCTGTGAAGTGTGTAAACCTGGCGTTTCGCAGACCTGTACCCCTGGGGATAAAAATATATGTTTATAAAAAATAAAATTTAAAAAAAATTAAAAAAAAAACCTCTTTCATATTCAAATAGCCACCATGGCCTATTACTTCTACCTCTTTAACACCTTCCAAATAAAGTCACTTTTGTTTACTGGTATTACAGTTTTCTAGGCTATTATTATCTAGGTATACCCTGGGTATACCTTCCATGAGGATCCAATTTCTTTCTTTCTTTTTCTTTCTTTCTTTCTTTATTTCTTTCAAGAGGGTGAAAGAGTAGGGAGGGGCAGAGGGAGAGGGAGCTAAAGACTCTTAAGCAGGCACTATGCTCAGTTTGGAACCTGACACAGGGCTGGATCTCACAACTCTGAGACCATGATCTGAGCCGAGATCATGACCTGCACTGAAATCAAGAGTCAGACAACCAAATGAGCCACCCAGGTGCCCTGAGGATCCAATTTCCACAACACTTTCTCCAAGGAAGTTTCTCTTACACTCAGATGCAGACTCAGTACCTCCAAATATTTCCTTAAAGCACATATTTCTCATCACATATAATTCATTTTTTGTCAATTTGTCCTATTGCCTTTATTAAAAAAAATATATACTGTCTAGTACCTTCTCAGCCTTAATCATTGTTTTATTCCCATCAATCAGTGTACAAGACACTTAATAAATATTTTCTTAAAAATAAATTAAATAATCAGCCAATGGATTATTTCAATAGCCTCCTTACTGGTTTACCTCCAAACCTGAAAACCTTTCCATCCATTCTCTGCTCTACAGCCCATAGTTCTTGTTATAAAAGGCAACCTAATAACATCATTATGTTATTTTAGACTTTTTGATTGAAGCTTATATAAAATAAACTTTAGCTGGCTGGAAAAAAAGAAAAAAGAAAAAGATGACTTTAAGGATTCTAACTGATAGTGTTAGAATGCTAGGCCCATACCTCCTTGGATCAGTAACTACTCTCTACCACATGGCTCCGAGTATGTGTCCACTCTTGACAGCCTATGTTGGAATCCATGTTCAAAAGCTTCTCTCATCTATAGGCACAGAAAACTGGAATTCTCTTAGAATTTGGGTTTTTTGGGGGGACAGTTCTTAATTACTGACTGACAGGTCACAAGGCAGAAACACCCTGGCTCCCTGCAACTCTGATTGCAAAAACTCCAGAGATATGACCAACACTGCCTCTAAAATTCCCCTGAGATACTGAACCAGAGTTATCCTCCATTGGGCTTGGATACATATTATTCTCTTTTCCTTCCCAATCCTATGTTTTCCACTCCATTATTTTCAGGGAACACTTCTTAAATATTTTTCTCATGAACCTATGTCTTAAGGTGTGCATCTGGGAAACCCAAACTAATACGAGAATGCATGGTGTCTACAGTACCCAAGCCTAGGAAAGCATTCAGGTCTTCATAAGAGCTAAGATTGAAATAAAACAAGAATAATTATAGGAAAGTAATCTCACTTTGTCATAAGCCTCTGCTTTCCCATTAATAATTACTCCATATTGGTTTATCTGCTTCTTTACCTTTGTGACACAATATGTAATTCCACAGCTCCCAAGTTAACATTCCCAGCTTTACATTTTGGTCATCCTCAGATCAAACTTAAAAGAGACAGCATCTGATAGGGTTAATCTGATTAGGACATCTATCTGAAGCTCAGCCAACCATCCGTGACCAGAAAGACGGTGTCCTACAGTACACACAAAACAGGTGGGTGAAACAGAAACTCTCCAGAGCAAGACAGAACATTAGTTAGCTGGCCAGGCTATATATAAAAGTGTTAAGTAACACAATGATTCCCCAGTTAAAATCTAAGCTTAGGCGGTTCCAAATAATTCTTAGAATAAAGCCCCAAAACTTTACTGAGGCATGTAGTGTCTTTATCATTTAGCCTCAGGTCTTGTCTCTACGTACCTCAGAACACAAGTGAAATTTTTATAACACATGTGCTCTCACTTATCTCTGATGCTTACAGTTTGCTGCTCCCTCTCACTGAAGTGCCTTCACCTTTTCTACACACACCCTTTATTGGACCAACTCCCATTAGTACTTGTTCATGCATTACTCTCTTTGCAAAACCTCTGTCAATACCTGAGTCTTTCCTAGGGATCTCTCTTCTATGAATCTCTATACCACACTGTAAGTGTTATGTCTGCTCAGGGGCCTTCTAGTTAGAATAGAGATTCTTACAGGGGAAGCAAGCCATATTCTTTGTTATCATCTCAATACCCAACAAAGCACTTGATATCTTATAGATATGCAATAGATTTTTACTGTTATTGTTTTTCAAAAAAAGAAGAGAGAAAGGGAAAAAGAAAGAAGCTTGGAAGAACCACCATTTCTGAGACCAGAAGTTGATTCTCTTGAGATTTTTTTTTTAACCTCAATCTAAAATAGAACAGTGCATAGCCATTATTGGTGCTGAGGGTTTTCAAAACAAGGTGATAAAAAAAAAAATAGTGCTCAGACCTTAGTTTATACTCTTCTTGGGAAGGTAAACCTGGAATTTTATTTGATAAGGTTTGTATAACACATTTACTTGTTATTCTTTTTCCTTATTTTTCCATCATGTGCTCACAGATTTAAATTTTTCTGACTCCCCATAATCTACTTAGACAAGATTTTTTAACCAATAATAAGACCTACTCTGTCCAGCAGGCAGTATTTTGTTTGCAAACACTATCTGTGCTGACTTACTGTCACTACAAGTTGATCTTGATTCTCAAATAGATAGGCTTCACTCTTGGAAATTGGCTGCTGTTTAATTATCCCTTCTGTTCACATGGATCGAATTAGAAAACCCATAAATACCTCCTTTTACAAAGCACTTGTAGATCTGAGCTCGGTAAGATAATACTGATGGAACAGATTAGAAACTATAGAATTCCTAAATCCAAGTCCTAAAATAGGCATAGATGCATTTTTTTTCTTCGATCCTCAGGAAGTTATTTGGGACTAAAAGATGTTTTTTTGTTTGTTTGCTTGTTTGCTTTTAATGTGGCAGGCAGGGAATAAAAAACAAAACCCTTGACATTCTAAGTTTTCTTTAGAGTTCCTGTTAATAAAGACACGGATTTTAGAAAATAAATTCTCCACATATAGATCCCTTCTAACAAAGTAATCATAGGTCCATTCATTCACTCAATACATTTTTTGAAGTGTAAATGTGTACAAGAAATTGTGACAGGCAATGGAGATAAAGCAGTGAGCTAAACTGCCTTCCTGAGTTTATAGTCTAGTGAGAGAAACTGACAATAAGACAGACAAAAAGTATGTAATTATAAATCACATTACATACTTAGAAGAAAAAAATGCAGTGCCATGGAAATCCATAATTTAAGGGACTGACTTTGTCTTGGGGATTAGGGAAAGTTTTCCTAAAGAATAATGATAATAGTGATGATGGCAATAATAACATTTACTGTTCACAGGTATCAACACTGTGAGGAGAATTTTACATATATCATCTTCCTTAATCCCAGCAAGCACTCTATTAAGCACTTCCTTAATCCCAGCAAGCACTCTATCCCATAGAAGATGCTATTATCCCTGGTTTACTGATGAGGAAGCTGAAGCTTAAAATATTTAAATGACTTGACCAAAGGTGCAAAACTCAGCAGAAAATTGTTTGCTGAGATCTGAAAATAAGTAGAGCTCCGGGCAGGCAGTGGAGAGTATAGGGAAATCCTTCCCAATGTAGGGCAATGTGAGATGAACACGATGTGGAAGAACTGACAGCAGACCAGTGTGGCTCCTGTTGAGAGTCTCCCTAGCATGAAGGTTAGGGCACAGAGGTAGGAACTAGCCAGACCACAGGGGACTTTGGACAGTGGTAAGGATTTGATGATTTCTCCTAAGTACAGCGGCATAATGAAAATTTAAAGCAGATGAAAGACGTGATCAGATTTGTATTTTTAAAAGACTATTCTGACAGCATTGAAGAGAATGAATTGGAGAAAGCAATGTAATTTTTAAAACTTTGTTTAACATTGGAGGGCTTAGCTGTTGGAAGAGAAAGTTACATACTCCTCCCTCTCTTAATCCAGTTTTCTGATAAGACCCACCTGGCATATGTCTAACCGGTGACATAACAGAAATCTACCCCTTGTGTGTCTTGTAAAAATATACTCCAAGATACCATCTACCAGATAATACAATGCCCCTTGTAAAGTATCCACGTAACACATTTCTCCCAAAATCTGGGGTAAGGAGGGCTCCAGTCATACACTATAGGTGTGCATCTATACCCACAATCTGATCCTGTATAACAGATAAGCTGGAATGTTTCTAGAATATTGACTTTGTCTCAATTAGTAGCAGGAACCATGTCTTTTAATTTTCGTATATCCATAATAATGTCTAACAGGATGTTAAAGCACATGTAATCCATGATACATATATTTGTAAACTGAAGAACAAATAACCAGATGATATGAAAGCAAATCTAGAACTCTAAAATAAATCAAATCAGCTATTTGAACAGAGATGAAAAAACAAATAGTCATGCTAGAAAAGGAGGATTACTTCAAATTCTTCATGCTACTAATCCTGGTCCCTGGGGACTAAAAACTCATCTTTTGGCAGCACAAATAAGTTGAAAAAATTATAACGAGCAGACCCACATATCTCATTAATTAATTACAGTTGCATAAGCTCTTGCTGGTCCCTCCACCTCTTGTTTGATTTTCCAGCAGGATTTTGCAGTACAGAAAAGTGATGCATTACCTCAAAATGGGTTTCTTTGAAGTAATTACTATTGTTCTCATTTTACAAATAAAAAGTAGCCTTAGAGCTACCACATGTCCTCCTCAAAATCCCACAGTTAGTTGAATAGTAGAGAGGAATGTGATCCCAGGCTTAGCTAGATCCCAAGCCTGTGCTCTTCCCATTATACTTTCCTGTCTTTCTAAAATGAGATTTAAAATAAGGGGTGGGAATTTAGGGAAAACTGACCCATGCTATCAGTATAATTCATTGAACACAAAGACTTCACTAAAAAATAAGGGTTACATGAAGCCTAAAGAGAAGAAAACAATACCTCAGTTGCTACAGGTTTCTGAAGAGTTTAAAGTATTCACATGAAAGTATTTGTAATATTTCGTAGCTCCCCAACAACCTTGAGAAGAACTCAGAAGCAGACATTTTTATTACCCTAGCCTGAACCTCCTTTATAGAAGTCAAGCTAGGCAGAGAAGTGCCTAGTGTGAGCTCAGGCCTGTAGCACAGGAAGTTCACAAAAGTTCAAAAAAAAAAAAAAAGTTCAAAAGAGGGGACCCTAAACAAGGGAAGGTCCAAAGCATCAAGTTCAAGGGAGCAAATGGAGGACAACTATCAGGTTAAAGCCAAAGGGCCTCTGGACCTCAATTTCTTTACTTATAGAATGGGGTAAGACATTCCATAATTAAAGGGAAGGATATATGTAAATTACTTGATATAATGCCATGATCAATAATTTTTATTATACTGACCATAGAACAAGCAAGATTGAAGAAATAGGATACAGAAGTTGAGGCTGGAAAGGTTCTCAGAAGCAGGATTTGTATAATAAGAGCCTGAAGTAACAGAAGTCAGTTTAAGAAAATAGAGGGAAAAAAAGAAAATGAAAAAGAGAGTATTATTTCACAAAGTCAGCACAAAGATGAGAACAGTCTCCCCTCTGCCATTCTGACTTCTCCTCTCCTTAAGCGTATTAGAATAAGTATCAGAAGGTAGCATGCACTTCTCGAAAAGTTGTCCAGTGCTAGTCAGTGGTATTAACAGAAAGAGAAATTGTGGTAAAATCTTACTAATAATAGCTAACACTGAGTGATCAGTTCCAATCAGAAATTTTAAGAGCCAGCTCATGATTCACCATGTTCCTGTCCTCCTCTGTGTTAACAATGGAAACACATGTAGTAATGGGACCTCCAGGAGCCTGTCCCTTGAGTGGACAGTGTTGAGCATACCCACCCTGCAGCATATATCAGAAATAAACTTCTGCTGTTATAAGCCACTGAAATTTGGAACTGTTTGTTAGTATGGTGTATTCTACCCCAGTATATTCTGTTCTCAATGTGTGTTCCTGGACCAGCGCCATCAGCATCATTAGGAAACTTGTTAGAAATGCCAATTTTGGGGTTGCCTAGGTGGCTCAGTCAATTAAGCATCCAACTCTTGGTTTCAGCTCAGGTCATGATCTCAGGGTCCTAGGATGGAATCCCATGTTGGGCTCTACACTCAGTGCAGAATATGCTTGTCCCTCTCCCTCCCCCTCTGCTCTTCCTTCCCCCATCCTCCTCTATCTCTTAAATAAATAAGTAAAATCTTAAAAAAAAGGGGGGGGAGGGGGATGTGCCTGGGTGGCTCAGTTGGTTAAGCATCTGTCTTTAGCTCAGTTCATGATTCTGGGGTCCTGGGATAGAGCTCTGTGTCAGGCTCCCAGCTCAGCAGAGTCTGTTTCTCCCTCTCCCTCCACCCCAACTTGTGTTCTCTCTATCTCAAATAAATAAATAAAATCTTGAAAAAAGAAAGAAAGAAAGAAATGCCAATTCTTGCATTTTATCCCATACCTACTAAACCAGAAACTCTCGGGATAGGGCCTAGACATTTTTTAAACTCCAGGTGAATCTCACACATGTTAAGGTTTAAGAATACTGACCTTATCTGTTTCACTAGGAAGATTACCTACTAGGAAAGGAAATGTCAATTATTATTCCAGGTGTACATATGAGAAAATTGTAGCTCAAAGAGGTAACTTGATCAAAACACACAGTGAATAAGTGCAGAACAAAATTTGGAATATAATAATTTAGATTCAAATGTTAGGCTCTTAACCATTTTGCTGTCTCCATTGCCTATGGTATAGTAATTTGACTTCATTAGAAAAGAGTAGGCTGGTGGGAAGAGGGGAATGAAGAAAGAGAAGAGGAAGGGAGAGAAGAAGGAAAATAAAATTCAGAGAAAAAGAAAGAGAGAAAGAAACAGAAAAAGGCAAAAACAAAGAAAGAAAGAGAAGAATCTGTTCACTCAATTTTTTTCTTTGAAGATTGCTGTGCTTCTGTTTTGTGTAATCATTGTTTTTTTTTTTCCAAACCTAATGATGTGACAAAAGCAATATATCCAAGAGATGACTCACCTTTCCAAAATATTGAGAGATAATTTGACTCATATCTCAAGAATCACCTTCATTTTTCCCTTGCCTTTTTTTTTTCCTGGAAATAAAAAACTGGATATTTGGTAGTTGACTAACTTGGATCTTAGCTTAGTTTAATGGCAAATTTGAGCTAATGTACCAAATTAGCAAAATGAATCATAGCAAACATTCTTTGGCCAGGCTTACTAAATTTCTATTATATAGTCACTCATAGTCTCTTTCATGAGGAATGTGTCCACCTTCCAAAGGTCATATGCCATACTCTTAATAGTACCACAGTTCTAACGAGGAATGATTTATCCATTGAATTTGATTGTCTGAGTAAACTATATCTAATTCTAGGGCACTGATTGTAAATGTGAATACTTGAACTTGATTCAAAACTATCAAATATGCTTAGAACTTCAATCAGTTAATCCTGCTGGAATTTTAGTCTCTAAAGACCAAAGTCACGGAAGTATATTTTGGCTTTAACACACAGACATTTTTCCATTGCCATAGTCTTTTGTTTTAAAATCATTTCCCTGAGAACTGTTAAAAAGTCTTAGAGACTTTTTATCTCCTTAACTAATGCTTCATTTCAATTACTGTTATAAAGCCATGAGGTAGCTACTTTAGGTAAAGAAGAGAGAATACCAGTTTATGTCTTGTTATTTCACACAAAATGATATTTTCATGTTTAAATATAACATCAAACCAATTCTGAATGATGACCAATGTTTATTTAGTGATATAACCACAATCCTCTTTGAGCATAACAAACATTTGCCAGCAGTTCCAAGGAAGATTTTCTTTCAAGCTAGCAAGCTAATTTTTAGGATGTATTTAATTTATTTTCCTGGTTAAAGAAAATTCTGTGTTACCCTATAAAACCTAAATTAATTGGTCTGCTTGGAAGCTTAATAACAGTAATGATAGTTGTAGACATAACTATGATAGTTATCGTTTCTTGAGTGCTTACCTATGTGCTCAACATTCTCACAATAATCTAAAAAGCAGGTACTTCTTAAATCTTCATTTTTGTTCCCAACTACCAGTAAGAAAATTAAAGCACATCACAATGAATTAAGTTGTTGATGGTCGCAAATGGTAGAATTGAGATATGAACCAAGGCAGCCAGAATCCATCATGTGTACTTTAAATCCCTACTCTTCACTCTAATCTCAAACAGAAGGAAATCAAAAACAAAAAAGAAGTTGGTCTATACTGAATGAGCTAAGCAGAATGTATTTATAATAACAGGCAAAAGAACAAGGGACATAAAGTCAGAATATGTATGTAAGAGATGGGATACCACAGTTTCGGACTTTTGTTTAAGTGTAATTAATACATAAAATTGTAAGGTATTTAAAGTATACAATGTAATGATTTGATAAATGCATACATTGTGAAAGGATTCCCTCCTTTGAGCTAATTAACATGTCCATAACCTCACATATTTATCTTCCCTTGTGTGTGTGTGAGAACATTTAAATTCTTTTGTCTTAACAAATTTCAATTATATAATACAGTGTTATGAACTATAGTCTAGTAAGGCACCCTAAAATTAGAGGATGGAACACTGGCTTTCTCAGATGAAATATAAATTTATTAAAAATGTTCTATGGCAAAAAAAAAAAAAGAAGAGGAAAAAGAAGGAGAAGAAGAAGAAGAAGAAGAAGAAGAAGAAGAAGAAGAAGAAGAAGAAGAAGAAGAAGAAGAAGAAGAAGAAGAAGAAGAATCTGTGAGATTCTTTTGGGTTAAAGTATTTTTGTTTTGTTTTGGTACCAGTCATAATGGTAAGAAACAAAAGTACAAAAAAAGTTAAAATAACATAAGGATAGCATTGCATCTATTATCTGGAAAG
Source organism: Lutra lutra (assembly GCF_902655055.1). Lineage (NCBI taxonomy): Eukaryota > Metazoa > Chordata > Mammalia > Carnivora > Mustelidae > Lutra > Lutra lutra. The sequence goes on from NC_062283.1 coordinate 105,500,389, forward strand.
AGTTTTTTGCCAAAGTGACAAAAAAGCCTGTTTTGCCAGGAAGAATCCTGCTAACCTTCACTTCTGATTACTCCTTTCATTGTCAATGTATCCCTGTTGGATAATAAATTTTGTGATCACCTAGATACAACCATACTCTTAATTCCTCCAAAAAGGGTGAAATATATGCTACCACAGGCAATTTCCAGTTTCTAAGATTACTCTTCATTGAAAGCTGATGGTTCTCATGAAATAGTCTGATATTCAGTGTTGTCATAAAATATCCAATACTGAAAGCACTATTGCTCAATAAGTATAACTCTTTTAAGAATTATGTTGTAGCTTTACAAAAGGCCCATACTTAATTCACCCAGGAATTAAGCTAAAATCTCCAATATATTCTGTCTCAAGTTGAAAAGAATTCATATTTTCAAGGACAGTAGCTGTAAGAGCAAGAAGACAGCCAGACATATTGAAACTCTTGATGTTAGTGAAATGAGTTTGAATCAACAGTCATTTTAGGTTCTTTATAAAACAAAATTTTTTTGAGAAACAATAAGCTTTCAACATGCATTTGTGGGATGATGTGCTCACCCCAATTTTGTTTTACTTTGTAGAGGTTGATAAACACGTGACAGATATTTAACTTGGTATTTCTCTTGTGATCTAATTTCTTTTTTTTTTGGTATATATTTATTTTTTGTATATATTTATTTTTTATCATTTTTTAATTTATTTTCAGCATAACAATATTCATTGTTTTTGTCCCACACCCAGTGCTCCATGCAATCTGTGTCCTCTCTAATACCTACCACCTGGTTCCCCCAACCTCCCCCCCACCTCTTCAAACCCTTCAGATTGTTTTTCAGAGTCCATAGTCTCTCATTGTTCACCTCCCCTTCCAATTTCCCCCAACTCCCTTCTCCTAACTCCCCATGTCCTCCATGCTATTTGTTATGCTCCACAAATAAGTGAAACCATATGATAATTGATTCTCTCTGCTTGACTTATTTCACTCAGCATAATCTCTTGTGATCTAATTTCTAATTTACTACGTGACCTATGTTACTTTCCAGATTGTTCTATTTCTATTTACATTATTTTAAATTCAAGTCAGGGCCATGGGAATAGCTCAGAGAATCGTTTTAAAATTGTGCATTAGGGACGCTTAAGTGGCGCAGTGGGTTAAGCAGCCAACTCTTGGTTTCAGCTCAGGTAATTGTCTCAGAGTCCTGGGATGAGCCCTGTGTTGGGGTCCACGTTCAGCATGGAATATGCTTCTTTCTATCTCTCTAAAACAAATAAATCTTTAAATGAATGAATGAATGAATAAGTGAAGTGAACTAATAATTCATTGCTGTGTAACAAATACCACAAATTTTAAACATCATCTCACAGGTTTCATGGGTCAGGAATCCAGGCACAGCTTAATTGTGCTCAGGTGTGTGCCAGGCTCTGTTCCCTTCTGGGACTTGAGGTTCTCTTCTCAGTTCATGTAGTTGTTGGCAGAATTCAGTTCTGATGGCTGTGGGACTGAGGTTGTTGTCAATCACAGGTTACTCACGGCTTTTTGGGGATAGTCCGTATTTCCTTGGCTCATGGCCTTCTCAAAGGCCTTCTCACAACATGACAACTTCTTCGAAGGTATTGAGGAGAGTCTCACAAAGAGGTGAAGTCCATCTTTTAAGGACTTTCATTTGATTAAATCAGTACTACCCAAGATGATCTTCCCCATGATTAACACAAAATCAACTGTACCTATATCTGCAAAATCCCTTCATGTTTGCCATACATGTAAATCTAGTCAAGGGAAAGTAGTCCTGTCACCTTCACTATATCCCATTGGCTGGAAGCAAGTCACTAGTTCTGTTTGCAATCAAGGGGAGGAGTTTATACAAGGACATGACTCACTGGAGGTATGTCCACCTCAGGGTATGTCCACCACAGATAGAGACCGTACCTCTTATTTTCTTTGAAACTCCCTAGAGTGCTGACAAACTGAAAATGGTAATAAATATTTGTTCATTGAAAACTTATAAAGGAAAGTGACCATGTGAATTATTTCAGAAGGCAATTCAAATACAAGAGTGTTGGTTTTGAGAAGTAATATGGCATCAAGAAGTGTAGATCTGAAGTCATAAAATTTCAGGGTTAATTTAGAGATTTGATAAACCTCTCAGTTTTTCCATCAGAAAAAACAAAAACAAAAAACCAACCCTTCCAAACCATCTTCCATATAAAGTCCTCTCTGTCTTCTACCTATCTGTTCTGAAGATAAGTGCATTGCACAGGGTGCATGACTTTCTGGAAATGGGGGTGGGGGAAGATACAGTGTAGATACTCAGGGAGACTATCTGGAATACCATGACTTACTAAATCTAAGCAGTCATCAGAAGACATGAAATGCCTCGTTTATTATAGATGGACATTTCAGCAGAGCATGCTTAAGATGTATTTTTTTTCCCTCTAACCAGCAGTTATTTTATAAAACTATTATTTTGGGTTATCTAGAAAGAGAGTAAAAGGATTTGTTTGTGTAGCCATATCAGTTCATAATGTTTTTGTAATTTAGATGATTGGCTCTACTAAGTAACATGTAAAAATAATAAATGCATTTAAAAAATTTTTAAACATAAAACAGATGTTTGAATGTAACATGGAAGGAATAAATTATGGGTAAAGGAAGAGACAACCATGGGATCATAGTTCCACCTGTTCATGTGCTTTACATGTGTAACTCACTGGCAAAGAATATGGTTTTAAGCTTTGGGGCATAAACCCAAACCATGTAAGTCTGTTTTCACTGATGTTACCAAAAACTCATGATCTGTCCACACAGTTCCAATGTCATAAGCTCAGCTGAGGAAAACTGTTACTCAGCAGGAAATGGAATCTTATTTCATCTGGGTCTTTATTTGTTCCTTCTCTAATGATAATTTTGTGAAATAAACACCTTCAACTCAGTATTCTAAGCCTATGGATTCTTTCAACGATATAAAATAAATAAATTCCCTTTTAAGACGGTGGCTAATTTTCCTTGTGAATAACAGTAAAGTAAACAATAGAGTATAGATAATACTTAAAAATTAGATTGCTTTCTGTGTCTTTGAAATTTTCTGAAAATATCTGAAACATCTCAAAACACTCTATCAAGTGAATCACTGCAGGACTCTTTGGGAAGATTACTCTATTTAAGGAGAAAAACTTTTCATATCTGAGTTCCTGTCAAATCTTATTAAATTCATGGGAAAGTAAACCCAGAGAGGTAATGATGAAGTCTATAACTCTAGTGAATCTCAAGAAATTTTAGGCCAGGATATAAAGACACAGATTGTTGGAGAGTTAAAAAAAAAAGTTAAAAGTTAAAAAAAAAAGTTAAAAGAAGACATGATGGATCATATTCACTATCAGTTGAGTTCCCTGCCACACTGAATTTAAATGCACATTTACTGAGAAACTTATTTCCTGTTAGATCTAAAGGGTGAACGTTGAAAGCAAGACTCTATAACCTAACCTGTAATTTCTCTTTCATAAAATTTGAAAATAAATTAAAAGCATTAGCTATTGCTATTATTTGCAAGCAGTTTATTTATCATTTTAGTCATATTAGCTGCTATAATTTAGCCTGTCAGCTGATTTATTGCTTACTACCATAAAGAAGAACGCATCATAGTATCTCAGAGAAGGAAGACAAAGTTGGGGTATTTGTTGAGATTTTGAAATCTGATTTACAGTGTACCTTTCAATAAGGGGGCTTGGTTATAGAATAATTGATGACATGTTTAATGGTTTTTTTAAAATGAATTTATTATTTTTATATGCTATTAAAGAGAATAGGTCATCTGTAAATACAAACATACTATGAAATAAAATGACTACACAAATCCTTCTAGTATCTTTTTCAACAATCCAAAATAATAGTTTATTTTCATAACAGAACTGCTGGTTAGAGGAAAAAAAAAAAAAAAAAGAAGAGTACTTCACTTGCCTAAGTAAGAACCTAAATGTCCATCTGTAATAAATAGGGCATTTCATGTCTTCCAGTGCCTGGCTAGACTAAGTAATTCTCTGACAGCTGGTCACCTCCATTCTCCAAAAGCTATGCACTCTTCTTCAAAACAGACAGGTAAAGGAAAAGGTTGATCTTATCTTTTTTTTTTTTTTTTTCTGCTGCTGGTGAGTTTGGGATTGAGACCCATACTGAATCTCTGAAATACTCCTGAAGTTTGGAGAGGATTTCAGGTCAATTGGTGTCACACCACTTCTCAAGATGAACACTATTCTATTTGAGAAAGTCTTTTGGAAACATCCATGTGGCAACTTTCCTCTTTAAGTTCATATCAACAAGTATTTAGTATCTTTTGTGTGCCAAGAACTGTTGAAGGAGATTTGGAAGACACAAATAATGTGGTCATTGCTTTTGGACCATTCTCTGGCCATCTCCTTACCCAAACTTTGGTTTAAAATAATGTAAGTAGAGAGAGCAACACAGAACACAGGTCATCAGTAATGAATTAGAACATAGATCACAAGGGAAATACTGAGTTAAATCATGAGACATGTATTTATCAAGCTCTGCAAAGAAAAGAATTTGGGGCGAAAAAATCATCATGAATGTAAAAAGCTGATTGTTTCTTGAAATAGTATTTATGAAGAACTCAAAATGATTGTTGTCTCAAATGCATTTTATTGACATCCTGAGTTTTGGTTTATCAGGCTATCTTCCTGATCTTACAGCAACTATTTTAGAAAATGTTCTTTAAAATAGAGGAAGACTTACTTAAGAAAAAACATGTGGCAGATAATCTCTGCTGACATTTAAATATATACTTATTATTAAAACAACAGAAAATATGCTTACCCTTAAAATAACCCTTGTTAACCACTTTTGTGTATCTTTTCAGAAAATAAATTCTAACAATACAAAAATGTATATGGGATAATCCATTCTTCTTTTTCAAAACAACAACTTTTTTTGAATAGGTGATAATTTACATGGTTCAAAACTTAAAAGATACCAACAAATAGCAAAAATTCTTCCCTCGCTTTGTCCTTTAGCAATCCATATCCCTATCTTTGAGGAAATTAGTATACTTGTTATTGTGTACAATTTCAAAAATATTTTATGAATGTACAAGCAAATATATCTATGTCTGGTTCAATCTCATAAAATATGAATGTGACATTTTTCAATCTTCTTTCGATGACAAGCAGGGTTTCTTATAACTCTTTACCTGCTCTAGACTAGCTTCTAAGATTTTAGTGTTAAAGCTCTTCACTACCACTTTGTTCCTTCACCTTCCTTCATACACCCAACAGGAAACGAAAAGTGAAAACAAAACAAAACAAAAACTTGCATACATTTTCTTTATAATATATTAATGTTATACAATTTGAACAGCTATGCAAAATGCAGTGTATGAATGGGAGAAAGTGGACTTGAAAGCATTTTCATAGACATACACACACACACACACACACACGAAATATATAAAATCTGAACGTTTTAATTGACCCCAAATTGCACAAGTCCGGGAAATTTATGTGTGCTAAAAGATCTAATGTTCCCTACAATTGCATTAATAGTAGCATATATTTAGATAAAATTAGATTAGATTTGGAATTTTGTGTCTAGTTCTGGGCACTGCCATTTCAAAGGTATATTGGCAACAGCATACATCTAGAAGAGGCTTATCTAAATTAAGACCTCCTGGAAAACCTGATTATTTGATTATTTGATATAATCCCATATTATTATATGGGATTAAAGGGCTTGGTTCTGGAGTAGATGAGCAGGGAGAAGAATATGTAAATGAACTTCAACTATGTAAAGGGCTCCCACACTGAGGAGTTATTGGATGGATTCTGAGTTAGTTCAGGACTGTCTGACAGGGAGAAGCTACCCCAGAAAGTGATGGTCCTCAGAAGCTGAAATTGTTATGCAATTTTTGTCTCTAGAAACAAACAAGAAATAGCCAGCTCTTCCTTAGGCAGGGAAATGAGAACATTCAGGTGATGTGAGTGGAAAAGGGTTAAAAAGAAAAGTAGGACCAGAGAATGAGGACCTAATAGGTCACCCTTCTAACAATATCACCAAGTCTCTTTCTCATGATCAGGCTTAAGCTTTCATCTTCTTCACACTAAACTTCTGTACTGTCTCCGAGAATATGCCTGACTTCTCATTGCCTCTATTGTTTTCCTAATTGGAAACTCAGTTAATAGTGGGATTATTGATGGTGTCAATGGGAGGTGTGACTACCATAATTTCCCACTACAATTTGCACTTGGAAGGCATCCAGATTGATATCTCATGTCATCTAGACTTCCCAGTCCTGCAAAATGATTTTTACTTCATTGTGGGATGGCGATGGACTTATCATCATACAAGCAAAAACAAAAGTGTGATAATTGTCCCTAATGTGCTAGGAAAATGTTTATGGCACTTTTAAAACTGGAAAGTCTGCATTTAAAAGTACTCAAGCATGAGAGGAAATGAAAGGATGTGCTAAGATTATGTAAAGCTGGTCCTTATCTCTGAGGGAATGGCTTTATGAGCAAAGTCTGCTCACCACAGCTGGATGGGCTTGGAAAGCATTGAGAGATGGGAAGAGTGGAAAGTCAACAATCCTGGAATGAGGTTACGGATCTCCAGGGTAGAATTAGGAGCTACAACAGGAAGCATTTATGTACAAAAGGAAGTTTTGTAAATGATTTTGACATTGATCATGGGATTTCAATAATTTTAACTTTATTGGATCATAAATTGTGTACAAGTGGAAAGATTCATAAATTTGGTGGCTCTGCAGTCAGTGACTATAAGATTTAAATGTTAAATCTGCAAATTAAGTCATGTAGGTAAAAATCTTCAATTTTAGAAGATCTTTACTTTTGTTATTTATAGGTTTCAACAATGTATAGCTTCACAGGTCAGAATATAGCTCTTTTATTGTGCATTAAGAGACTTGGATGTTCTTTTTAAATTTCTGCAATCACCTCATTATTTAAGACATCCTATCTTAAATTACTGGATCATGTGTAACTTAGTAGATCTTGTTGGAAAACTACCTTACATCTATTTCAAATCAAAGGTATGGCATAACTTTAAATAAGAAAACAATATACGACATTAATATCTGCTTAGGGTTCTGCCACATGTGTCAGAAAAGCATAGTTCAGTAGACGCACCTCATGGCTTTTCAGCCAGTGACCCAAATGTATTTGGCCTTCATGACATCAAACATCCAAATTGTCTAAATAATTGAGGCCTTACCAAAATGATGGTGTTCTCCAATTCAGACGTGTTCTGATCATTTAATTTTGCTGTCCCTGTATCTAGATGGATAAAATTAGCATTTTTTGCATAAAAATTAATTGGGAGGCCTTAAATTATTTGGCTATTTTAGTGCATACATGGAACTCCACATTTTACTTTATTCTGTAGATCCAGTCTCTATTCCCTCGTATTATATGCAACAGAGAGGATGTTTACCAAGCACTGAAGAGTTATGGTGTGTTTATTACTATAAAATTAACTTCTTCTTACATAAAATATCAGGTTAAAAATTAGCATCTCTAATTCTCTTTTCATTGTGTCCTTTCCTCTGGCTTTGATGACCTCCATTAAATATTTAAGCAAGTTGCTTCATGTTCATCCACAGTCAGCCAATGTCAAATTCATTAGCAGTGTTCTTAAATAATTATTAGAAAATGTCACTAGGCCTAAACTTCTCAGAACCCAAGTTTTGCTCTTTGTCCTCATCCCCAATCTAATTTGCCTTTTGCTTTAATGAGTTCCTTTCCTCTTGGGCACAAACCCGCATTCATTTCCTTTTTGCCGGCCTCTCTATCAATATGTTACTCTTAGGTATAATGTAACCAGTGCAGTTAGTTGGTACTTCATCAGGGAAAGAAGTTGTTTATTCATTTTATAAAAATGATTTATGGATGAGAACTTTAAGTACACAGAGAGCAAGGCAAAAATAAGAGAATAACAGTTCTGACCATGAATGCAGGTGCTGTTTAAAACTTTCCAGTGTTCTGTACATAAAGAAAACTTTTACATGTTGTAAGAGATTTCACGTTTTGCTAAGTGAGTTCAGATTATGCCTTGAAGAATACTGTTCCTCAGGCCCAAATTCCCAATAAACATCTATATTCATTTGGAGAATAAAGGGAAAGGGGGGCTCTTAATTACATAGCACAAGTGGTGCTTCAAGCATCTGTGGTTGTCAACTCAAAATTCAAACAAGAAATCTGTTTGCATGTGACAAGCTTAAATCAACTCCAAATGATGTCCAAATTGGCCAGAGTTTGGATTTTGTCACCATAGTCCCAACATTTCAGTTTAGATTAAGAACAGACTCATTTTCTACTGTGTCTCTGGAAGAGATCATTCCTTTCTCCAGCTGCTAAGAAAGAAATCCTGACTTATATTAATTACAGTTACACAAGGCAATAACAACAGATAACTACCCTAAGCACGGAATAAATTTTCCTAATTCTTAAAAAAATAAGTAATATAACTTTTTATTTTTTAAATCCACCTTAATATGTATAAGTTAAACAATATAATATATTATGCTTTTCACATTAACAAACTTTTTATATTGTACTGAATTGGACTTAGGAGATTTTGAAGAAATTCTCATTTAGAATAAATGTTTTCTACAGAAAATATTATTTCTGTTACTTATGTTTTATATATTAATTCATATCTTAAATTATCAGTGTACCTGCCAGCAAATTTTATTGTTGGTTAATATTACTTTGGATCAGGGCGCCTGGGTGGCTCAGTGGTTTAAGCCGCTGCCTTCGGCTCAGGTCATGATCTCAGGGTCCTGGGATCGAGTCCCACATCGGGCTCTCTGCTCAGCAGGGAGCCTGCTTCCCTACCTCTCTCTGCCTGCCTCTCTGTATACTTGTGATCTCTCTCTGTCAAATAAATAAATAAAATCTTAAAAAAAAATATTACTTTGGATCAAACACACACACACACACACACACACACACACACACCACATACACTAAAAGAGAAGAGTAAATATGATCATAGTTCAAGAATAAAAATTTAGATTTAACCCATTCTAAAATTACTTTTAAATGACAGCCAACACTTAAAGCACAAGAGAAGCTATTTCTATTAAAAGAAAAAGAGGGTTGCCTGCATGGCTCAGTAGGTTAAGTGTCTGCCTTCCCAGGATCCTGGGATCAAGTCTCCCATTGGGATCCCCACTCTGCAGGAAGCCTGCTTCTCCCTCTGCCTCTTCCTCTCACTCTGTCTCTCATGAATAAACAAGTAAAGTCTTTAAAAAAGGAAAAAGAAATGAATGATCTGAAACCTGAGGCCATAACCTAAAATGACCTCAAAGTCTCTATACTCTTTACTTAGGAATGCTAGAACACAAAGAATTCACCAACTTCCTCTCTTTTTATGGAGGCAAGTACAAGCAACCTGACCTCCATGTGTTTCCTCCTCTCCACACTCACATTTGGAAAAGAAAAATAAGTTGTCATCATTTGTAACACCCAGGAGTAGTGGAAATTGTAGATTTTTTATGTGCCCGGTGTCAATTATTGACTTCAAGAAGTTGTAAGGATCTGTAATAGCATATAAGATTCTAGAAAATACTAAGGACTTGAGAAATGCTTACTTAACTTCCTCCAGATCCCCCTTCTCCATTTATTCATCAATTCACTCATTCCTTAATGATTAGATAAATGAGTAATTCAGAAGAATAACAATGTATTAGTAAGGATGTGATACTATAATAAAAAATAGGCCCTAACTATTCAGTAACTCAATAAAATAGACTTTCATTTCTTGGTCAAGATACAATCCTATTTATTCAAATGAGTAAGGCAACTCTAGTCTTTCAGGATCCCTGGCTGTCAGCATCTATACCATCTTCAAAATGGGGCTCTTAAGATCACCCTGACAGTTGTTCTCCCAGTTGACTGGGAAGGGAAAAGTGAACAGAGAAGCACATGGGCTTCTAGCTCTGAACCCAGCTCTGGATTTCATTCATTAGAAGCTAGTCACATGGCCACAGCTAATACAAGGGAGGCTTGGGAATACAGTTGTTTGTGTGTCCAGGAACTATAGGAGAAGTCAAATTTGGGTATATAGTGATCTTTGCCACATGAAGGTTAGGAAAACTAACAAAATAATACATCTGTTTGAACTAAAATATAAAATTTTGAGTAATTTTTTAGGGGCGCCTGGGTGGCTCAGTGGGTTAAGCTGCTGCCTTCGGCTCAGGTCATGATCTCGGGGTCCTGGGATCGAGTCCCGCATCGGGCTCTCTGCTCAGCAGGAAGCCTGCTTCCCTCTCTCTCTCTGCCTGCCTCTCCGTCTGCTTGTGATCTCTCTCTGTCAAATAAATAAATAAAATCTTTAAAAAACAATTTTTTTGAGTAACTTTTTAATAAGAAGATAATTTTTGCTGTAATAATAGAGCCTTTTTTATTATTACTATGATTGGCAAACATTAATACCCAGGTACTACTAAATGCTTGTGAGGATGTGCTTAAGAGACTTTGTAAGAGACAGTGAAGCACAACAGTTAGAAATGCAGACTCCATCAGTGTCTGGACTCTGCTATTTCTCATCTATGACCTTCACTGAATTACCTAACCTTTCCTAGTCTTGTGTATTCATATGTAAAACAAGAATAATAACATAACCTACTTTATTAGGATGCATTGTGGACTAACTGAGTTACACATGAAGCAATTAGAACAAGGCTTAGTACATAGTAACTATTGGACAAGTTCATGTTATAATAAACACAGTGACAGTTTTTGCTTATTAAGCTTCTATTTTAATTCTTTGCTACAACCATTTTCACTTCCTTTAATCCCAGGAAATTGTAAATGCAATGTGAAATGATTTCAATTCCCACTCAATTAGCCACTGGGTTTAGTGATTTATTCAAGTCCCTCTTCACTTATAAGGTAGAATAAGAACCTCTAGGGTGAATGAAGACCAGTACAGGCAGTACCATATTCAATCCAGCCACTCATAAAACCTACTTCCTGCCTTAGCTACACCCTCCTTACTAGGAAGGAAATGATGGATTGAAAGTGGAGTTGAAGAAGGAAACTATATGCGTAAGTAGGGATTTTATTGCACTCCTCCAATTCTAGCCAAATAATTGTTAGGATGTTGTCAGGGGATGAGCAAGCTGGGGAAACAGGTGTAAAAATGGCCAAGTGTGTTGGTGATGGGTGAAAGCCTAGGATCACCACTCACAGGATATAAAATAAGTCCAAGTACAGAAGCTCCTATACAGCAGACACAGGGGCTGAATTTTATGGCAGTACTAGAGCTGCTTATATTAGTAGCTAGTTCTATCTGTTTCAGTCACTGGCCATCAGATAAATGCATTCTTGACCTCTGTTTCTCTATTTTTGGTTGTTGTTCCTTTTAACAGCCTCTTTGAGATCTACTTCACATACCATTAAATCCACTGATGCTTTTATTGTTTATAATTCAGCGATTTTACTATATTCACAGAATTGTACAATCACAATTCCAGAAAGTTCATCATCTGGAAAGAAGTCCTGTACCTGTTAACAGTCACTCTCCATTCCTATCCCCCCACAGCCCTGGCAACCATTAATCCCCTGTCTCTATTGACTTGCCTATTCTGGACTTTTCATATAAATGAAATCATGTAGATGTCCTTTTGTGATTGGCTTCATTCCCTTAATATAATATTATCAAGGTTCACCTATGTTGTAGCATGTATCAGTACCTCATTCTTTTATGGCTGAATAATATTCTATGGTATGGACATACCACATTTTGTTTATCTGTTCATTATTGGTGGATATTTTTTTTTCCCCACTTACTGGCTGTTATGAATAATGCTGCTATAAAGGTACAAGCTTTTGTGTGGACATATGTTTTCATTTCTCTTGGGTATATATCTAGAATTGGGATTCCTTGGTTATACAATTCAATTTTGAAGCTTCGCCAAACTGTTTTCCAAAGGAAGTCTCATATTACCTCCCCACCATCAGTATGTGAGAATTCCAATTTTTCCACATCTTTGCCAACACTTATTGTTGTCTTTCTATTTTATTATAGCCATCCTGTTGGGTTTAATGTGATCTTCTATTGTGATTTTAATTTGCATTTCTCTAAAGACAATGATGTTGAGCATCTTTTCATGTGTTTTTTAGCCAGCTGTATATCTTTTTTGGATTATCGTCTATTCACATCCTTTACCTATTTTTCACTTGGGTTATTTCTCTTTTGGTTGTTAAACTGTAAGTTCTTTTGTAATCTAGAGATGTCCATTATCTGACATATAATTTATGGGTTTTTAACCCATTCTGAAGGTGTTCTTTTTTACTTTCTTGATGGTTTTGAAGCATGAAATTATTTACTTTTGATGACATTTAATTTATTCATTCTTTTCACTGCTTATGCTTTTGGTTTCATATCCAAGAAATCATTGCCTAATCTGAGGTCATGAAGATTTGCTCCTATTTTCCTCAAAGACTTTTATAGTTTTAATTTACATTTATGTCTCTGATCCATTTTGAGTTAGTTTTGTTTTTTTTAAAGATTTTATTTATTTGTCAGAGAGAGAGGGAGAGAGAGCAAGCACAGGCAGACAGAATGGCAGGCAGAGGCAGAGGGAGAAGCAGGCTCCTGCTGAGCAAGGAGCCCGATGCGGGACTCGATCCCAGGACGCTGGAATCATGACCTGAGCCGAAGGCAGCTGCTTAACCAACTGAGCCACCCAGGCGTCCCTTGAGTTAGTTTTTATATATATTGTGAGGTAGATATCCAACTTCATTCTTTCACATATGGATATCCAGTTGTTATTGCACCATTTGTTTAAAAGATTCTTTGTTCTTTCCCTATTGAATTGTCTTGGCACTCTTGTTGAAAAGCAATTTGCCAGAAATGTAAGTGTTTACTTCTGGACTCTAGCCCTCTATCCTGCCTCAAATGTCACTGATAAGCCCAAAAAACTGCTAAAAGAGAAAATAAATCTCGGCAAAGGGAATTCTCCATTTGAGTATAGTGCTACTGGCCAGTTTTGCCTTCCCTGCTTCCCAGTCCCTATAGTAGGTAGACTTTCCATTGGCAGACACCAACTAATAGACAACTGAGTGTAATCAATGGCTTCCCACAGGTCAAATTAAAATGCCCTGCTTTTAGTGATGTCCCCCCAATTTTCAACATCAGTATCCACCTCTCCTTCAAATCTGTTTTCTTTTTTTTTCTCCTACCTCTCTGGCTATTCTTCTTCAGTCTCTTTCACTGACTTATTTTTTTCCTCCACTTATCCACACATTAAAAGTTGATGTTCTGTAGGGATTCACCCTCAGCCCTCTATTTAAAGACTTGTGGTTGCCATCCAGTATCCATTCATATCCTTTTTACCAATAAGAGAACCTCAATTGTAGCTGGATGCATTGCTTCAAAGCTAAATGATTATATTTCTTAACTTCCCTTGCAATTGGTCATGGTGATATGATTAAATCCTGGCAAGTAATATGTAAGCAAAAGTGTGGTGTGAATCTGGGAAATTTTTTAAAAGCATCCTGATTTTGCTTTTATTCTTTCTCATAACCTGGAATGCAATTGGGATGGCTGGAGTTCCACTGTGACCTTGAACTGTAAGGATGAGGACCATACTTTACTAATGGTAGAGCTCTAGACATAACTCGTGGTAGTCCTGGTCCTAATTACAGATGACTTCTCCTTATCTTTCCCTTTCTCTTTTCCTCCTCCTTCTCTCCTTCTTCCCCCTTTCTCTACCCTCCACCTCCCTCTTCTTCTTTTAGTAAGAGAAGAAAAAAATAAGGATTTTTACATTTTTAAGTAACAATAATTTTATTTACTTTTTAAAGGATTTATTTATTTTAGAGAGAGAATGTGCATGTGAACAGGGGGAGGGGAAGAAGGAGAGAGAGAATCCCAAGCAGACTCCATGCTGAGTGCAGAGCTGACTTGGGGCTCAATCTCACAACCCTGAGATCATGACCTGAGCCAAAACTAAGAGTCAGTCCTTAACTGACTGAGCCACCCAGATGCCTGAAGTCATAATCATTTTAAATTTTAAAAATTCTTTTAAAATAACACCACCAATATTATACTGTGCATTATATCCCCAGGGCTTATTTATCTCATAACTGGAAGTCTGTACCTTTTGACCACCCACCCCTAAATTCCATCTCTGGCAACCACTGGTCTATTCTCTATATCAATGAATTCATTTTTTAAATTTTATAATCCACTTATAAGTGATATCATACAGTATTTGACTTTGTCTGACTGACTGGTTTCATTATGATAATGTCTTCAAGATCTATCTATGTTGTAACAAATTATAGATTTTCCTTTTCTTAAATGGATGAATAATATTCAATTACACACATACTCTCACACCACATCTTTATCCATTCATCTGTCAGTGGACATACCACTTGTTTCCATGTCTTGGCTATTGTAATAATGCTGCAATGAACTGAGAGTATAGATAATCTTTTTGAGATAGTGAATTTATTTCCTTTTCTAAATCCAAATGATATGGTAACCCTAATTTTTTTTCTATTTTGTTTTGTTTTGTTTTTTGAGGAGACTCCATACTGTATTCCATAGGGACTGCACCAAGTTACATTCCCATCAACAGTGCACAAGAGTTCCCCTTTCTCTACGTCCTTGGTAACACTTGCTATTTCTTGTCTTTTTGATAGGTCTTTCTAACAGGTAATGAGGTGCTATCTCATATGTGTGATACATAACACATATAATCATATAAGGCTTCAAGTGATAATTTCTATAATAATAATAATACAGAAGATTTGCAGTATGGCAGAGCAATATAGGTGGCAGAGAAATTGATTCCATCAAGAAAAATTTTCATAGAAAAGGCAACGTTTGTTGAGACTTGAGAGTTTGTGAATAAAAGAGGAAAAATCATCCTAGAGGATGTGGTCCAAATGTGCAAGTTCGTGTTTAGTTAAGAAAAAAAAAAAAAGGAGAGTGAGAGATTTATTAAGCATGGTAGAGAATAGACTGGTGTGTGTATGTGCGTGAGAAGGAGAAAAAGAGAGAAGGAGAGAAGGAAGTCATATTCTGGGAAGCAACAAAGGAGAAGGAAATCAGGGGAAGAAAAGCAATAGAAGATTTGCAGGGAAATAGAGTTTGGGTCTTACATATCAAATCAAGAATCTGTGTTTCAGCTTACCAATCAGAAATAGAAAATATGTTCCAATCCTATCAATTCTACTTTGGCTGCTTAAACTACTATGTTGAGAAGAATTCTGAATTTGCACCTAAGATCATCAGAAAACAGTGTCATAATGTATAATACATGCGTGATGATTAATTTTATGTATCAGGTTGGCTGGGCTGCAGTGCCCAGATGTGTGGTCAAACATTCTTCCAGATGTTTCTGTGAAGGTGTTTGGATGAGATGAACACTTGAAAGAAATTTTTTTATAATTTCTCACATGCTAATTCTCTATCCTCCTATATTAGGCTTCTCCAGAGAAATAGAACCAACAGGATATCTCTCTCTCTCTCTCTCATTCTCTCTCTCTCTCTATTTATTTTAGGGAATTGACTTGTGATTGCAAAAGCTGAATGTCTGAAATCTGCTGGGTGGGCCAGCAGGTTGGACACCCAGGGATGAGTTGATGTTTCAGTTCAAGTTTGATTATCTGTAGAATGCCCCCTTGCTCAGGGGAGGTCAATCTTTTATTCTATTCAGGCTTTCAACTGATTGGATGAGGACCACCCACATTATGGAAGGAAATCTGCTTTACTCTAAGTCCACCAATTTAAAGTCTCACATAGGGGCACGTGGGTAGCTCACTGGGTTAAGCATCTGCCCTAGGTTCAGGTCATGATCTCAAGGTCCTGGGATCCAGCCCACATCAGGCTCCCTGCTGAGCAAGGAGTCTGCTTCTCTCTCTCCCTCTGTCCCTCCCCTGCTCATGCTCTCTCATTCTCTCTCTCAAATAATAAATAAAATTTTTTTAAAAAAGAGTTTTTAAAGGGGCGCCTGGGTGGCTCAGTGGGTTAAGCCTCTGCCTTCGGCTCAGGTCATGATCCCAGGGTCCTGGGATCGAGTCCCACATCGGGCTCTCTGCTCCAAGGAGAGCCTGCCTCCTCCTCTCTCTCTGCCTGCCTCTCTGCCTACTGGTGATCTGTCAAATAAATAAATAAAATCTTAAAAAAAAAGAGTTTTAAAAAAATGAAGTCTTACCTAAAATGCCACTGCCTCAAGTCTTCTGAAAAAAAAGGTGGGTTTGAGTGGGAAGATGATTTCTAAGATATACTGTTGGCCCCACCTTCCAATGATATTTAGCCTCCAATCAGTTTTCAGCCCCTTTGCTGTTATATGCTGACACAGATCTCCTTCATCTCTCTCCCAGATACTTCACTATCCCCTACTAGTCCTGCTTCTTTCTCCCTTGTCCCTCTAATGGATACTCTCAGAACTACTACAAGAGGCACTTCTGAAACATAAATAGGATCAATTTACTCCTCTCTTCAAATTCTTCAAAGGCTCCCACCCTGAGGAAAAGCCAACATTGTCACAGTGGTGTATGAGACCATATAAAGTCTGTCCCTACCTCATTAATTCTGACTTCACATACTCATTCCAGCCATACTGAACTCTGCCATTCCTACAGATATATCTGGCACAAATCAGGGCCTTTCATACTGGCTACTCCCTTTGTGTGAAATAATTTTTGCCCAGAGGGCTAAAGGGCTCTCTCCCTTAATTCTTGCAAGTCTTGGGGTAAATGCCACCTTCTCAATGAGGACTGCTCCACATACCCTATTTAAAATGGCATCCTTTCATTTCCCTATTATCTTGTTTTTTTTTTTCTTTCTCTTTTCAATAGTGCTTAAGAATATACAGGCGCTTATTAACTATTCAGTGAGTGCGTACAGATTACTCCTTTAATTTGACCATTTTGTAAAGGCTTGATTCCATTGCCTGATCAAGGACCTTAAAGGGACACATCTTAACATCTGCTAAGGCTATAGTTTTTACATTGGAACACCTGTAAGGGTGCAAATTATAGGACTCTCACTCAAGGCAGTTTTGAGCCACAGGTAGAGAATTCTTTTAGCAAAGGAGAAAATCTTCTGCCTTTCTAAAACTATCTAAATCTTGCTCAAGTGTCTCTATCTTAAGAATTCTCTAGAAGTATCTAGAAGAATCACGTAGCATATAATGCTCTCAGTTTCTGAATTTGTTATGTTTTTCCCTTCATGTCTTGGCTTCAGTCCATAGGTGGTATGTCTTCTAAGAGGATAGCTTGTCTGTGCTTTACTATCACATTACATTGGTCATTGGCTGTCTAGACTATAGTATCTGTACCACCAATTACCCCACTGTCTCCACTATATTGCTGCCATATTTTATTTTTTCTAATTGCTGCATTCAACTTCCAGTAGCAAATCCTATCATACGGCTTGGACTGTCTGGCTGCACTTAATAGAAAAAATAGATACTGACTTAAACAAAATAGAAGTTTACTCAACTCTCATACAACAGAAGGCATAGAGACCCAGGATTCTTCCAGAGCTCAGCTCATACAAAGTGAAAGTGTGGCGTTCATTCTTATGATCCAAGCAATATGGTAGAGCTCCCGCCATCCCCTTCTTCCTCCAGGTAGTGAAGTAAGAAAGGGGGCATGAAAAAAACAACTCTGCCATTAATGAGTCTTTTAGGAATTCATAGGCAACACTTATGCTTTTATCTCCCTAAGTATGTCATGTGACCACATCCAGATTCAAGGAAGGCTGAAAGATGGAATCTTTATAATGGAGGTAATATGTCTAGCTAAAAATCAGGATTCTAGTTTCTAACAAAGAAGGAAAGAATAGTTATTGGGACGATTAGCAAACTCTACCTATGAAAATCAACCCATTAACCTTTTAATAAAGGAAGATAGACAATAAGATGATATTCTAATAATTTGAATCTGGAAGACTCACCAAACATTGCTGTATATCATCCTATAACTTTGAGAATTATCTATGCTAGAGTATGCACTTAGCCTCATAACATATTGCTAAAAGACCAATAACCAAATGAGACATGACATCCAGCTGGACCTTTCCCATCCATCACAGAATGTAGTGTGGTTCATGTCAAACAAAATGTTCAGATAGATTAGCAAAGCTGTTATTCACTTGAACTGAAATGCGGAGAACATGACATACAGTGTTAAAGCACTGCTCTTGACACAGTTCTCACTCTCCATTCCAACTTAGGAAAAAATGCCAAGCATTATGTACTTTGCCTTTGGTTAAATATCATATTTTCCTGAAATATTGAAAGGAATGAATATAAATGGAACTTCAAACCAAAAATAAAATTAAAATCTCTAAAGTGATTACAATTTCAAAATATAGACAAAACACATTATTTGTAAAACTATGCTGTGGGATTAAGGAGTGTTGGCAGAAAATGTTTAATTAGCTCTACTGTTACATTCCATAAAGCTAAACCCAACTTGCATTTAAGAATCAAAGAAATTCCAAAGTCAACTAATTCATTTTCAGAGAATCATCATTCAGAATGGATCACCTTTCTCGCAGGTGACAAATGCAAACATATGATGCTGGGTTGAAGTCTTTGTGCCTTTAGTTGGCTTCCTTAGGCTAAGCAGGTGTTGCATGAAGTTGAGGATTCCTTGCCAGTGTTCATGTTCTGGCTGAACATTCATTACAGTTTGAGGACAACCCACTTAGAGAAAATGGGGTGGGCTGCACAAACGCTGGCAGGCCTTGTAAAGATAAATGAGTTCATGCTCTACTTTCACTTGCTCTTTCAACTTGGAAAGACAAACAAATCTACAGATTTTTGGTCAGGAGAATTTCTAAATTGCCAAGGAGAAAACAAGTACTATAAGCTCAATGAAAAAACAGTACTATCCAAAGAATTTTTTTTAAAAAGAAGAAAAAAAATTCAAGAAAAGACTGCCTATTTGAATCCTGATACTGGGTCAGATCTGAAAATTGTAAGAGATTAGTTTGGGGTAAAAAGAATTCAGCTGCCATTGGGGAAAACAGAAACTTCAACTGTGGAAAACAAAGACTTCTAATGAGCGTACTATATACTAGAGAAGGGATGAATATTTTTCATGGTCAAAAATATATTTTTGAGCACAGAGGACTGATTCCTTTAAGGTAGCAAAGTCTGTGGAAAAAATTATATGGACTTGCTACGGTATTTATAACCTACAATGCCTTGACAAGCCACCAAGAAAAGCAACAGACCAGCATCATTGGAAATTCTTTCCTCGGGCCCCTAGGTGGCTCAATCAGTTAAGCCTCTGCCATCAACTCAGGTCATGATCTCAGGGTCCTGGTCAGCAGGGATCCTGCTTCTCCCTCTCCCTCTGACCCTACTCCCAGCTCGTACATTCTCTCTCTCTCTCTCAAATAAATAAATTTTAAAAAAGAAAAGAAAGAAAATTATTTTCTCAGGAGTACAGAGAATATTTAATCCCTTAATATAGATTTAAATTCTATTTTCCCTACCTTGTGTGAGGTAAAATCTCATTAATCTCTCCTCAGCTCTTACCCCAATCAAAGTAGAACTGGTAAACCACATCTCCACTGTGGACTTAGTTCTCTGTAAAAAAAGTACATAGTCCTAAACAACCAAGATAGTGACACTTATGAAATCCTGTGGTATTGTCAGCTGTTGATTCCATCTTTTTAAATGATTATACATTCATTTTGGTTTTCTATTTATTTGTAAGTCAATTTTGACACATTTTAGAAAATGATTTATCTTAACGTAGTTTAAAATTTTTTCAACGTTAAAGTTCTTAATGCATATTATGTAACATCTCCAGTATAGATTTTCCCTATTTTTATTCCATGTATTATTAGTTGTGTCTGCCCTAACACTGCCAGAGTTCTGTTTAATTTGTGTAGTTTTTAATAAACTCATTTTTGCTTTGTTGATCCTTCTTAGTCTTCTCATCTAGTTTATAAATGCCTGATTTCATTATTATTTCCTTCCTTTCACTTTGTGCATTTTAAATACTTTAAAAATATTTTTGTGTATATTAGGTTTTGACACTTAAAAAAAAAAACCTTTCTGGTTGAAGAGAGAATACCCCTTCCCTGGGAGAGCCATTTCTTAAAGATAGCAAAGGACCCAGCAAGGAGCATGCCCTTGATGTGCAAACTATCCAATTCCAGAGCCAAACTGCTTCTATCTGGCTCTTACACCCCAGAGCTACTTACTATCCCTCCACCCCTGTAATTATCTGGGGCTTGATACTGGGCAACAGAGGGAGCACTGCTACAACCCAAAGCCTTCCAAAATTATTCAACCTAGCCAATCCTAAACTGTTCACCTTGGCTTGCTTTGTCTCTTTCCCTCAGAAACCCCAATAAAGGTAGTGACTGAAAACTCCCCTGAACCCCGCTTCTGCCTCCTCACTGTCCCCAAGTCTTTGGCCTGTGGTCCTGCAGAGGCAGTGCCTGCTGCTTCCAGGACCTGTGAGTATAATAAATGTTGTTATCTCCTGATCCTCTCCTCTTCTCCTCTTATAGATACACCTGACTATCTCATAAAAGACTACACAATAATTTGGGATTGTTTCCATTTTATTTTTTTCAAATTCTTAAGATACATTCTTAGTGTTTCAATATTTATATTTTGAAATTTTGTAATGTAACTGTCTAAGGCTGTACCCTTCCTCCTAACTACCAGTGCAACTGCAGTCCACAGTTTTGATGTGCAGCAAGTTCTTTATAACTTACTTAGTATTCTCTGGTTTTTATTACAACATTTGCTGTGATTCACTAATTATTTAGAATTGCTGTTTTTTGTTTGTTTCAAATATATAAGATTGCATGACTTTAAAACTGTACAATACTGATTCATTCATATTTGTTCTTTGAGAAAGACTTACTTTGTAGCCTAATCTGTGGTTAATTTTCATAACTGTTACATGTGTTTATAAGAAGAAATTATGTTCTGATGGTGCAGAGTTCTATAAATGCTCCTTAAAGAAAGCTTATATTCTTCAAATTTTCTGTATCCTTCCTAATTTTTGGTCTTCCTGATCTACCATACTTAGAGAGATGGGTTAAAATTTCTCATTATTATAGTGGGTTTGTCCTACTCTTTCTAGTTCTAGTTATTTTAATTTTCATTTTACTTGAGATTGATATTATTCAGTGCATGCAAGTTTGGTTGTTATTTCTTCCTGGTAAATTCAAACATTTGTAACTTTTGTACCCCAATCATGTTTTTGCTTTCATGACCATTTTGTTTAATATTAAAGGGTCTATATTAGCTTCTCTGGTTAGTATTTGACTGCTTTATAGTATTT
This sequence comes from Lutra lutra, assembly GCF_902655055.1. NCBI lineage: Eukaryota > Metazoa > Chordata > Mammalia > Carnivora > Mustelidae > Lutra > Lutra lutra. Next base: position 105,521,716 of record NC_062283.1, read on the forward strand.
ATTCCATCCTTAACAGTATTTCTATAGTCCATGTTTTATTTGTGACCCTCATAAATAATAAATAGCAAAAATAAATGTTTATTTTATTTGAAAAATCTCAACATTTAACTGATACATTTATTTACATTTTTGAGATTGTTCATATTCTTAAATTAGACTGAATTTTAGAACTATAGTAACATTTTAGATTTGCCCATTTCATTTATGCTTCTTTCTTTCTTCTTTTCTACCTTCCTCTGACATTTCCTCTAATGAGTAGAAAGAGATACACTCCATTTCTATTTCTTTAGTACTTAATATTTAAGATAAATACAAAATAAATTGTGTGTTTAGTTATAATTCTATCTTCTTAAAAAAGTATATGGGCTTTGGAATGTCTAAATTTTACTATTACCTTCCCAATTTATGTTATTACTCAGCATTTCAATTATATTTCTTTAATTACCCATATAAGATGTTTTTGTTGTTTAATATATGCATGTGTGAGCAAATATATGTAAATGCACAATGTTTAATACATTAGTTTAGATCTACACATTTCTTTAGATTTTTCCATTTGTCTCCTGTTTCTTCTTGAGTCTCACACCTGCCTTTGGGTTAACTTCCTACCTTCCTGTGTAGTCAATCCTTTTGAGCTGTGATTGAGCTCGATATGCAAATCAGGTTTGATATCCCTTTACTCCCCACACTCCTACAACACCATTTTCATGATTTCTGTCTCTATTGATATTGTTGAGAAGTTGGATATGATACCAATCAGCTTTCCTTTAAAGTTAATTGATCTTTTATTTTCTTCTTACTTTATAAAGATCTTTTTGTCTTTGTTGTTTGGTAGTTTCCTTGCAATTGTTTCAGCTCTCTGAATCTGATCAGACATGTCTTGTCAATTCTGAAAAACTGGTTTTCCCCATGCTCACTCTTCTTTCTTTCTGAAGTCACAATTTAATTCATAATGTATTTTCTTAGATTACCCTCCACGTCTGTTAGCTTGCTTCTTTATTTTTCTGTCTCTTGGTCTTTCTGGGTTGGGATCTGGATAATTTCTTCAGATTCTTTATTTACCTTCCGGTTCACTTATTATGTCTTCATCTGTGTCTATTTTTCCTGTTCAGCCATCCTTTTAATTTTTAAGTCCCAAAGATTAAAGAACTTCTAGAAGTTCTGTTTTTTCTATTCAGATCTTACTAACCACTTTTGTAAATCTTGTTCTTAATTCATATTTTAAGTTCCCTTTTCTATTTCTTTAAGCATTTTTTTTAAGATTTTATTTATTTGTCAGAGAGAGAGGGAGAGAGAGCGAGCACAGGCAGGCAGAATGGCAGGCAGAGGCAGAGGGAGAAGCGCCGAGCAAGGAGCCCGATGTGGGACTTGATGTGCTCCCCGCCGAGCAAGGAGCCCGATGTGGGACTTGATCCCAGGACACTGGGATCATGACCTGAGCTGAAGGCAGCTGCTTAACCAACTGAGCCACCCAGGTGTCCCTTTAAGCATTTTTAAACAAATTTATTTTATATTCTTTACCCAAAAATGTCCATATCTGGAGTTCTAGGGGGCTAATTTCTGCTGTTTATTTTGTTTTTCTTTTCCCCCCTTCTCCCTCTCCTGACTCTAGCTTTCACAATTTGTTTCCTCAGATGATTTGTGATTTTCGATCATGAGTTCATGTTCAGCTGTGCTCTCTCCATGGAAATTATGCAAGGTGTGATGTGTATATCCATCAAGAGAGGGTTTGCTTTTGTTTCTGTTAAGATATCCAGGATACTAGAAACCCAGAGGATAGTTTTAGGTTAGTTTCTAAGACTGAGTTTCCTAAACCACGCAGCAGTATAATTGATTGAATAATCACTGAAACAGAATCAGGGCAGACCACTGATTACCATTCTTAAAGGGAGACTTTTTCACCAGTGCTCAGACTTAGATTATTAATTTCTTTGTCATCTCTTTTTCTAAAAGGGATTTTCCCCCATCCTTCTAACCTGTCACTGAGCAGGAGTCTCATTTCCCTAGCCTACCTTTCATATAGGACTCAGTTCGTGTTCCCTGCCCAAAAGTGGCTAATAAGTACAAGTTTCTAAAAGGTTCAGCATCTGCTACTACCTTCATATTGGGTCCCATATATATCTAAAGGGTACATAATCCACACTTGGCCACTGAGAATTCTTAGATGGTTTGGTCTGGTTTTGTCCTCTTTTCACATGGAACTAAAAACAAAATCTGTTTGCACCAGTGGTAGGAGCAGTAAACCAAGAAACTTTGAAGCTATTAGTCTCCATGTTCTGTTTCATGTAGATTAGTCTGATCTTTTGAAGGAGAGAATAAGACTGAGGCACAGAGTGATGCACAGATGAGAGGTGATAACAGAGTGCCCTGGCAATGTAAAGTTCTTTCTTCTGCTTCCTGACTCAGATGACCTACTTGTGTCTCTGCTTATTGCAACATTCATTAATTCTCTTCCTTTAATTGCTGAAAAATCAAGTACACTTTTAACAAAATTCCCTTAGCATAAACTAGTTTCCATTATGTTTCTGACACTTGCCACCAAAGCGGTCATGACTAATACAGAATTACTTTGTTTTACATATCTTTTTCTTTTTAATATCCCACAAAGCTTACCTATTGCATGGCAATAGACATTATTGAATTAAATTGACTTGAATAAGAGAGGCACACTAGCTCTGTTTGGACTGAAAATTAACTTTTGGTTTGATCCCAGACTGTTTTCAATTGAAGCCACTAATATGTTCCAACTTTCAAGATCAGAAGAAATAAAGCAGCCCAAGAACTGACTTAAGACAATTTCAGCCTCCAATATGAACAAAAAATTATGTTCACTTCCACCACAAAACTCATCTACTTCCCTAAGGAACCGTGAGAATCAACCTAGATATGATAGAAATGTTCAAGTTCTAACCTGAACTGAGTATTCAAAACTTTTTTTTCCTGAAGTTTCTGGAGAGGAAATATCTCAATTAGAAAATAGACCAAAAAAAAAAAAAAAAAAAAAAAGCACACTGTTAAAAACTGATGACTTAGTGTACACAAGCAAAGAGGAGTAGAAGTCTGAGGCAATTGACCAGATAATTTATGCCAGAATTTTCTACTGTATAAAAATACATTTGGGTCTCAAAGTGGCCATGTAATCTATTACTAATGATCAAATTCTGGCACTGCTTTTTACCTCTTGGGCATAGAATCAATGCAGAGAGCCATTGGTGGGAACAGAGTTCGGAGTATAGAAATTAAATCTTTATGCTATCTTGGAAGTTGACCCTCACATAATGAATGCATAATAATGGAGTCCTTGTTCTCATCACTTCTCTCCATGCTTAAACTTTAATTTATAAAATGCTTCCTTGTCTTGTGATCCTATATAGATTTATCCTCACTCCAGATACTAAGGCTAAGGTTTATATTCTGTATGAATATTTTATTCGACTAAATTTTGAAAAGCAAAGAAAAAGAAGGAAACAATATAAAAGCCAAAATGCATCATTTTGAAATATCTTTTTAAGCTTTTCTGCATACCATTTTTATTTAAATCACAGATTATGTATTTCGTTATAGTTTCCCCAGTCCTAACCCAGTATCCTCCCACCTCTTTTGTTAAACTTGAGAATTTATCTATTTGTTCTTTTGGAAAAATACAAATCTTCTGGGAGATACACACACTGGCTGTTTTAGTCCTTTGTCTTTGAGAAATGGGCTCCTTCCCAGTGGAGGCCTCTAAAGGGATTTTTCCAAAGGAACCACACCACAACGAAGTGACTGCTCAGGCAATTATTCTAGGAAAACTCTCTCTGTGAGTTGGCCAGACAGGATGAAATTGGATAATTTTCTTTAAACCCTAAAGAGAAGAATAAGACACTTGGGATTAAAAGGGGTGAGGTGCCAAGAAGAATTTCCCCACACAGAGGAAGGAGTGGTAGAGGACCAAAGCAGAAGACAAAAAATGATGTCTCTGTTTGCCCTTTTTTATAATGCCTGCTCTGGCCCAGGACCTTTGTTTTGTTCTATGATTCTCCTTGGGGTTACAGCCTTATTTTTCAGGATAGGATGAAAATAACTTAAATACATACATACATACCTTTCCTAGAGGATTCGTGTGTCTATAAATCAAGGCATTAAAAGTCCTGCACATGTGGTACGTTTGGCCCACTGAAAATAATACACTACTGGAACAAGTGAAGTCTACTTTTATAATAAGCAAAATTTCTTGGCTTAGTCTTTCAATGTTTTATCAGCATCCTCAGAAGTATTTTCTTTAAGTTAAATCCTTGTCATGAAGAGTTTTTAAAATTTGGAAAATAACTAATTCCCATGAGGAATTATCATTGAAATTATAAATATTATTAGCACTGAGAGACTGCAAAATCCCTTCTCATTTTACAAGTAAGAAAACAAAGACCTAGGAAAGTGTTCAAGTCTACTCAGCTGGTTAGTGGCAGGGTCACAGCCAGATCGTAATTGTCCGTGATTTATAGTTCATTGTTCTGACCACCTAATCACCACCCAGTATTCGGCTAAGTGGGATATAAATTTAGTAATAATTCATGCAGATACAATTTTTAAAGTATTTCTGTAAGGATACTAGGTATAAATTCATGAATTACAAATTTTGTCATACTTTCTCAGTGGAAAGTGTTGGTAGGTTTGGTTTATCTTAAGCAGATTTTACCAATTTGGTGCCTTTACTACATTTTATTTTTTCTATTCAAATTTTAAAGTTGAAATCTCTGACCATAATAAACATAAAGAAATTAATTCCACTTATACATTGTCAGCCATCCCAACTACTAGGAAATGCAGATAGTAAACCAATTCTCAAGGTTAATCAATAAATTTTTGTTGACAATGAAATAAATCACAGAGCATAAAATTATATGTTATAACCCTACAGTATATATTCCTAAACAAACACCTGACCTGTGAAATAGATTTTTACTGCTACTTTTTTTTTCCTAAATTAACATCACTTCTAAGATCTAAATGGGAAAAATTTTGTTAGGGTCCATAGAAAATAGGAGTCTGAATTCCGTAGCTGAAAAAAGGGAAGTGATATACTGATGTTAACCTAAGTGACATAAAATAACAAGAAAATCAGAATTGACTGGGAATATCATATCTGGGTGTTTTTTGCAGTTACTAATGAAAAACATACTGTATTTGTGTAAACAGTATGCTCAGAAAAGTGGCCTTACACTTGAGACATGTAGCAAATGAGAAATTTCCCTGGAAATGATAAACATTTGCTGAGTATGGAACTTGAAACTGAAAACAAAGCAGGCAATGAGGAACTCTGAGGGCTGGGCACAAGGGACACCAAAATCGAAACCACAGCCTTTGCACTCAAGTTGCCTCATGTCTCATTGGCAGGCAGAAATGACAATGTAACCCACATGTTGGCAGGGCTTACTGTCTCCTTTGAGAGTCCCTGTAAAATGGGACTAATTCCATGGGGTTTGCCTTCTGAGGCTAATTTCTCATTCTGATATCTTGTCCTTGCTACATATGTTATGTCATGGTCATCTTTCTGCCTGCACTGTCTAGATTTTCAAGAGTCACTCATCTTTGATTTGAACTGAAACACAGGTCATACAGGACATTTGTAAGTGGTAGGCTTTACTGAAGGTTTGTGGCAATGAGGGAAGGAGTGTTACATCACAAAATCAAATAGCAGAAGACTGGATCATGGAATTGGAGAGATCCCTGGGCTCAAAACCCCTTTGGCCACTTATCTTTGGTAAATTTTTCCCAGTTTCCCACTTTTCTATGCTACTCTGCCTCCTCTTCCCTCTATTCTCCCTCCTCCTTACCCTTCAATCCTCAATTCTCCTTAACCTCTTTAAGTAGTTTTTCCTTTTTTTTTTTTAATTTACTTCACTGGCTTCTTCCAAAGTATGTCTTCATATCCCCATCACTTCCCCCAAGGTAATCTGTTAGAATGATTTCCTAAATAGAGACAGCTGTCTTCCTAAGAGGAACTCCCCGATCAAGATGTTTAAGTAACAAAGGTCTCCCTGGCAACATGCATGATATGGTACAATAGCTCCTAAAGAACTCAGGCAGTACAAACAATGGCAGCTGCAGAGGGCAAAGGAAATGGAGGCTCCAGTTTTATTATCTTATTGATAAAAGTTTTCAGTTTATCTATTTTCTTATGCAGTTACTGTGAGGATTAACTGGTTATGAATGTGAACTCTGAGTTATGTTCTAATGAAACATCTACTCTTGGTTACCTAGCCTTGTCTGGTCCTTAGCAATCCTTCAACTAATTTGGGAGGCACTCTTCTAGAAATATCACAGAGCAGGGAGAGTTTGAAAATACTTTAGAAACAACAACAAAAAGCATAAAAGATGATCCTCTTTTAAGACATTTAGTTTTAACATAGGCCACCATGGGGTTTTTTTAGGAAGAGGGAACAAAATGACAAAGATATATAGGAAAGGTAACACACAATGAATTTACACTAGGGAGTAGTGGTGGATAAATTAATATAAGTAGGTTGGGCAAGGGTTGAAGGCAGAATAATGATTTGGGGTTTATGAATTGAAAAAAATCACTGCTGTCATGTGTAATGTGACAGACAAACAAAAGCCCTTGGTGGCATAATCTCATCAGAGCATCCAGAACATGAGATATAAGAGTCTGTGCTCTCTGCTCTGCTCAAGCAATACCTCTAGTTATCACCTGGGGACCCCACACCTGGGGAACACTGATAAATGCCAACTCATTCAAAAGAGAGGAGTAGCAAGGAAGCCTGGAACGGTGACACATGAGGAGTGACAAAAGGAAAGGGGGTGACTACCCTATAAACTAGAAAGTGCAAGGGGCCAATGTATTAGACTGTGACATTCTTGAAAACATGGTTTGGTATTTTTGACCTTGAGTTCTCAGTATCTGCATATGGTTTCTGGTTCAACAAAGGTCTGTTGAATGAATGAATGAATAATTGAATGGCCAGCTGTCATACAGAACAGAATTTAAATTTGTTCTTTGTGTCCACAAAGGGCAGAGGATGATGGAAGTTGTAGAGATAGAGATATAGATGGCAGCCTGAAATAAAGAAGACTTTCAACATAGGCAAACCCTTAACAGTGAATAGAGCTGCTGCCAGAACTAGTCAAGTTTCCATTCAATCGCTGGGATGAGCAAGCTCATGCTTGAAAGGAGACAACTTAAGCACCAGCACTCTGTGACTCTTCAACTTAGTGAAAATTTTTGAATTATTAGCATGATATAGCTCTCTTATAATGAACCATGAGCACTTTGTTAATATTACTTATGTGGCAGTAACAAACTCCCCTGCAATGTTTTCTTCTTAAACTTACTTTTCATGTTGCAGTGTGTTCTATTTCATGAGTCACAAATTAGTAAGAGGAAACATACATATGGACACACACAGGCAACTTCTAACGCCACCATATACACGCATTAGATGAAGTTTCCAATTATTCAAGCTAAAGTTGTCTTTGCTTCTGACCTCACCAGCAAAGGAAGATACAGCATATCTGAACACACTTTCTTTTGCTCCTTTGCTCCTAACAGAGGCATGCAATTGTTATTTAGATTTTTTTTAAAGATTTTATTTATTTATTTGACAGACAGAGATCACAAGCAGACAGAGAGGCAGGCAGAGAGAGAGGAGGAAGCAGACTCCCTGCTGAGCAGAGAGCCCAATGTGGGGCTTGATCCCAGGACTCTGGGATCATAACCCGAGCTAAAGGCAGAGGCTTTAACCCACTGAGCCACCCAGGCGCCCCTAGATTTTCTAGCAAGATAGTGCCTCAACTATCCCTTTTAAATTTGTATTTATACCTCCATCTTAGAAGAACTTTGGCATAAACGGTGATATTATTTTGTTTATGGCAACTACCCCCTACCCCGCCAGTCTTCAACTAAATTTAGCAATGAAAAGGTATAACCTCACCTTGGCAAGAAAGCAAAGACACTATCAAGTGTGGCTGAGTAATGCCTCTGTCTAGGCTTACCACAATTCCCAAAAACCAGTTAATTTCCACAGTTATAAAAGTAACTCAACTCACATGTTTTTCCAAAGAACTAAATTATCTTCTTTGAACATATTGTCTGGTAATGTCTTAATTCAGTCATTATCTTTGATTCAGTCATTCTCTTTTTTTGGGAAGTATAGACTAAAGAAATCTTAGTATCCTATGTTATCATGAGACTAAATAAAGAAACTCTAAGAAGGAAGGAACTAGGTAAAGAACCCTAAGAAGAAAACATGAAAGAAATAGAGAAGAGTTCTGTCTTTGATAACAAAAACAAAAAAGTATTGCTATGGACTACATATTTGCAGCCCTCCCTCCCCCATTCTTATGTTGAAGCCTAATCCAAAATGAGATGGTACAGGAAGGAGAGGATTTGGTCATAACTGTGGTGTCCTCATGTATGGGATTAGTGTGCTTATAAAAGGGACCTTAAAGAGCTTTCCCACTCCCTTTCTACCATGTGAGGTTGTGGCGAAAAGATAACTTTCTGGGAACCAGGAAACTGAACTCACTAGACACTGAATCTGCTCGTGCCCTTGATCTTAGACTTCACAGCTTCTGTAACTGTAAGTAACCAATGTTTGTTGTTTAAGACACTCACTCTATAGTATTTTTGTCATAGCAGCTCAAACAGACTAAGTAAGACAAGTCTATTTTATAATACCTTGGTATCTGTGCAAATGCAATAGTAATTTAAATATGCCTAAGCACAGGTATTCTTCCAAAAACTGCCATAAAAAATTTTTGACCTTTTTTAAAAAAAAAGTAAAAAGCACAATAATGTAAATGACTACTTTTGGACATTCTTTTTTTTTTAAATTTTTTATAAACATATAATATATTTTTATCCCCAGGGGTACAGGTCTGTGAATCGCCAGGTTTACACACTTCACGGCACTCGCCATAGCACATAACCTCCCAATGTCCATAACCCCACTCCCCTTCTCCCAATCCTCCTCCCCCCAGCAACACTCAGTTTGTTTTGTGAGATTAAGAGTCACTTATGGTTTGTCTCCCTCCCAATCCCATCTTTTTTCATTTATTCTTCTCCTACCCGCTTAGCCCCCCATGTTGCATCTCCACTTCCTCATATCAGGGAGATCATATGACAGTTGTCTTTCTCTGATTGACTTATTTCGCTAAGTGTGATACCCTCTAGTTCCATCCACATCGTTGCAAATGGCAAGATTTCATTTCTTTTGATGGCTGCATAGTATTCCGTTGTGTATATATACCACCTCTTCTTTATCTATTCGTCTGTTGATGGACATCTAGGTTCTTTCCATAGTTTGGCTATTGTAGACATTGCTGCTATAAACATTCGGGTGCACGTGCCCCTTCAGATCACTACGTTTGTATCTTTAGGGTAAATACCCAGCAGTGCAATTGCTGGGTCATAGGGTAGTTCTATTTTCAACATTTTGAGGAACCTCCATGCTGTTTTCCAGAGTGGTTGCACCAGCTTGCATTCCCACCAGCAGTGTAGGAGGGTTCCCCTTTCTCCGCATCCTCACCAGCATCTGTCATTTCCTGACTTGTTAATTTTAGCCATTCGGACTGGTGTGAAGTGATATCTAATTATGGTTTTAATTTGTATTTCCCTGATGCTGAGTGATATGGAGCACTTTTTCATGTGTCTGTTGGCCATCTGGATGTCTTCTTTGCAGAAATGTCTGTTCATGTCCTCTGCCCATTTCTTGATTGGATTATTTGTTCTTTGGGTGTTGAGTTTGCTAAGTTCTTTATAGATTTTGGACACTAGCCTTTTATCTGATATGTCGTTTGCAAATATCTTCTCCCATTCTGTCAGTTGTCTTTTGGCTTTGTTAACTATTTCCTTTGCTGTGCAAAAGCTTTTGATCTTGATAAAATCCCAATAGTTCATTTTTGCCCTTGCTTCCCTTGCCTTTGGCGATGTTCCTAGGAAGATGTTGCTGCGGCTGAGGTCGAAGAGGTTGCTGCCTGTGTTCTCCTCAAGGATTTTGATGGATTCCTTTCTCACATTGAGGTCCTTCATCCATTTTGAGTCTATTTTCTTGTGTGGTATAAGGAAATGGTCCAATTTCACTTTTCTGCATGTGGCTGTCCAATTTTCCCAACACCATTTATTGAAGAGGCTGTCTTTTTTCCATTGGACATTCTTTCCTGCTTTGTCGCAGATTAGTTGACCATAGAGTTGAGGGTCTATTTCTGGGCTCTCTATTCTGTTCCATTGATCTATGTGTCTGTTTTTGTGCCAGTACCATGCTGTCTTGATGATGACAGCTTTGTAATAGAGCTTGAAGTCCGGAATTGTGATGCCACCAACTTTGGCTTTCTTTTTCAATATTCCTTTGGCTATTCAATGTCTTTTCTGGTTCCATATAAATTTTAGGATTATTTCTTTGAAAAAAATGGATGGTATTTTGATAGGAATTGCATTAAATGTGTAGATTGCTTTAGGTAGCATAGACATTTTCACAATATTTATTCTTCCAATCCAGGAGCATGGAACATTTTTCCATTTCTTTGTGTCTTCCTCAAGTTCTTTCATGAGTACTTTATAGTTTTCTGAGTATAGATTCTTAGCCTCTTTGGTTAGGTTTATTCCTAGGTATCTTATAGTTTTGGGTGCAATTATAAATGGGATTGACTCCTTAATTTCTCTTTCTTCTGTCTTGTTGTTGGTGTAGAGAAATGCAACTGATTTCTGTGCATTGATTTTAAATCCTAATACTTTACTGAATTCCTGTACAAGTTCTAGCAGTTTTGGAGTGGAGTCTTTTGGGTTTTCCACATATAGTATCATATCATCTACAAAGAGTGATAGTTTGACTTCTTCTTTGCCGATTTGGATGCCTTTAATTTCCTTTTGTTGTCTGATTGCTGAGACAGGACTTCTAGTACTATGTTGAATAGCAGTGGTGATAATGGGCATCCCTGCCATGTTCCTGACCTTAGCGGAAAAGCTTTCAGTTTTTCTCCATTGAGAATGATATTTGTGGTGGGTTTTTCATAGATGGCTTTGATAATATTGAGGTATGTGCCCTCTATCCCTACACTTTGAAGAGTTTTGATCAGGAAGGGATGCTGTACTTTGTCAAATGCTTTTTCAGCATCTATGGAGAGTATCATATGGTTCTTGTTCTTTCTTTTATTAATGTGTTGTATTACGCTGATTGATTTGCGGATGTTGAACCAACCTTGCAGCCCTGGAATAAATCCCACTTGGTCGTGGTGAATAAATCTTTTAATGTACTGTTGAATCTTATTGGCTAGTATTTTGGTGAGAATTTTCGCATCTGTGTTCATCAAGGATATTGGTCTGTAGTTCTCTTTTTTGATGGGATCCTTGTCTGGTTTTGGCAGCAAGGTGATGCTGGCCTCAGAAAATGAATTTGGTAGTTTTCCTTCCATTTTTATTTTTTGGAACAGTTTCAGGAGAATAGGAATTAGTTCTTCTTTAAATGTTTGGTAGAATTCCCCCGGGAAGCCGTCTGGCCCTGGGCTTTTGTTTGTTTGGAGATTTTTGATGACTGTTTCAACCTCCTTACTGGCTATGGGTCTGTTCAGGCTTTCTATTTCTTCCTGGTTCAGTTGTGGTAGTTTATATGTCTCTAGGAATGCATCCATTTCTTCCAGATTGTCAAATTTGTTGGCATAGAGTTGCTCATAGTATGTTCTTATAATTGTCTGTATTTCTTTGGTGTTCGTTGTGATCTCTCCTCTTTCATTCATGATTTTATTTATTTGGGTCCTTTCTCTTTTCTTTTTGATAAGTCTGGCCAGGGGTTTATCAATCTTATTAATTCTTTCAAAGAACCAGCTCCTAGTTTCGTCGATTTGTTCTATTGTTTTTTTGGTTTCTATTTCATTGATTTCTGCTCTGATCTTTATGATTTCTCTTCTCTTGCTGGGTTTAGGGTTTCTTTGTTGTTCTTTCTCCAGCTCCTCTGGGTGTAGGGTTAGGTTGTATACTTGAGACCTTTCTTGTTTCTTGAGAAAGGCTTGTACCGCTATATATTTTCCTCTCAGGACTGCCTTTGTTGTGTCCCAGAGATTCTGAACCGTTGTGTTTTCATTATCATTTGTTTCCATAAATTTTTTCAATTCTTCTTTAATTTCCTGGTTGACCCATTCATTCTTTAGAAGGATGCTGTTTAGTCTCCATGTATTTGGGTTCTTTCCAAATTTCCTCTTGTGATTGAGTTCTAGCTTCAGAGCATTGTGGTCTGCAAATATGCAGGGAATGATCCCAATCCTTTGATACCAGTTGAGACCTGATTTAGGACCAAGAATGTGATCTATTCTGGAGAATGTTCCATGTGCACTAGAGAAGAATGTGTATTCTGTGGCTTTGGGATGAAATGTTCTGAATATATCTGTGATGTCCATCTGGGCCAGTGTGTCATTTAAGGCCTTGATTTCCTTGTTGATCTTTTGCTTGGATGATCTGTCCATTTCAGTGAGGGGAGTGTTAAAATCCCCTACTATTACTGTATTATTTTTGATGTGTTTCTTTGATTTTGTTATTAACTGGTTTATATAGTTGGCTGCTCCCACATTAGGGGCATAGATATTTAAAATTGTTAGATCTTCTTGTTGGACAGATCCTTTGAGTTTGATATAGTGTGCTTCCTCATCTCTTATTATAGTCTTTGGCTTAAAATCTAATTGATCTGATATAAGGATTGCCACTCCTGCTTTCTTCTGATGTCCATTAACATGGTAAATTGTTTTCCACCCCCTCACTTTAAATCTCGAGGTGTCTTCGGGTCTGAAATGAGTTTCTTGTAGGCAACATATAGATGGGTTTTGTTTTTTTATCAATTCTGATATCCTGTGTCTTTTGATTGGGGCATTTAGCCCATTAACATTCAGGGTAAGTATTGAGAGATATGAATTTAGTGCCATTGTATTGCCTGTAAGGTGACTGTTACTGTATATTGTCTCGGTTCCTTTCTGATCTACTACTTTTAGGCTCTCTCTTTGCTTAGAGGACCCCTTTCAATATTTCCTGTAGAGCTGGTTTGGTGTTTGCAAATTCTTTCAGTTTTTATTTGTCCTGGAAGCTTTTAATCTCTCCTTCTATTTTCAATGATAGCCTAGCTGGATAGAGTATTCTTGGCTGCATGTTTTTCTCCTTTAGTGCTCTGAATATATCATGCCAGCTCTTTCTGGCCTGCCAGGTCTCTGTGGATAAGTCTGCTGCCAATCTAATATTTTTACCATTGTATGTTACAGACTTCTTTTCCCGGGCTGCTTTCAGGATTTTCTCTTTGTCACTAAGACTTGTAAATTTTACTATTAGGTGACGGGGTGTGGACCTATTCTTATTGATTTTGAGGGGGGTTCTCTGAACCTCCTGGATTTTGATGCTTGTTCCCTTTGCCATATTGGGGAAATTCTCTCCAATAATTCTCTCCAGTATACCTTCTGGTCCCCTCTCTCTTTCTTCTTCTTCTGGAATCCCAATTATTCTAATGTTGTTTTGACTTATGGTATCACTTATCTCTCGAATTCTCCCCTCGTGGTCCAGTAGCTGTTTGTCCCTCTTTTGCTCAGCTTCTTTATTCTCTGTCATTTGGTCTTCTATATCACTAATTCTTTCTTCTGCCTCATTTATCCTAGCAGTGAGAGCATCCATTTTTTATTGCACCTAATTAATAGCTTTTTTTTGTTTCAACTTGTTTAGATTTTAGTTCTTTTATTTCTCCAGAAAGGGCTTTTATATCTCCTGAGAGGGTTTCTCTAATATCTTCCATGCCTTTTTTGAGCCCGGCTAGAACCTTGAGAATCGTCATTCTGAACTCTAGATCTGACATATTACCAATGTCTGTATTGATTAGGTCCCTAGCCTTCGGTACTGCCTCTTGTTCTTTTTTTTGTGGTGAATTTTTCCGCTTTGTCATTTTGTCCAGATAAGAGTATATGAAGGAGCTAGTAAAATACTAAAAGTGTGGCAAAGACCCCAGGAAAATATGCTTTAACCAAATCAGAAGAGATCCCAAATCGTGAGGGGGGAGAAATGGGATAAAAAGAGGTTCAGAAAGAAAAAAAAAAAAAAACAATTCAAAAAGGAAAACGAATAAAGAAAAAATATAATAAAGAAAAGTATATATATATATATGTATATATATATATATATATAGGATAAACTAGTTAAAAAACATTTAAAAAAAGGAAAGGGTAAAAGTTAAAAAAATTTAGCAAGAAGAGAGAAAAAAATATTGAAAAAGGAAAAAAAATTAAATTAATGGCAAAACTAAAGAAAGCCATGAGTTCTGTGCTTTGCTTTCTCCTCCTCTGGAATTCCGCTGCTCTCCTTGGTATTGAAACTGCACTCCTTGGTAGGTGAACTTGGTCCTGGCTGGATTTCTTGTTGATCTTCTGGGGGAGGGGCCTGTTGTAGTGATTCTCAAGTGTCTTTGCCCCAGGCGGAATTGCACCGCCCTTACCAGGGGCTGGGCTGACTAATCAGTTCGGGTTTGCTTTCGGGAGCTTTTGTTCCCTGAGAGCTTTCTGTAGAGTTCCGGAGGACAGGAATGAAGATGGCGGCCTCTAGTCTCCAGCCCGGAGGAGCCGAGAGCTCAGGGCCCCACTCCTCAGTGTGGCCTCAGAGAACAGCGCCCAATTACTCCCGTCTCCCTGGCCTCTGGCCTCGCTCCGAGCTGACTGAACCTGTGACCGGTTCAAGGTAACCCCGAGCTGTGAGCTCACTCCTAGGCTCTGTTTCTGTAGCCAGCTTCCCCGTTCTAATACCTGCAAGCTCTGTGACACTCAGACACCCCCGATCCTTCTGTGACCCTGTGGGACCTGAGGCCACACTGACCCCGCATGGGCTTCACCCTAGTTTAGCCTCTGGAGCGATGTCCCTCAGCGGAACAGACTTTTAAAAGTCCTGTATGTGTGCTCCGTTGCTCCGCCACTTGCCAGGAGCCGGCCCCTCCCCCCGTGGTCTATCTTCCTGTCATTTTGGATTCACTTCTCCACCAGTCCTACCTTTCAGAAAGTGGTTGATTTTCTGTTTCTAGAGTTGCTGTTCTTCTTCTCTTCGATCTCCCGTTGGATGTGTATGTGTTTGCAATCTTTAGATAAGCTATCTAGCTGATCTCCTGCTACCTGAAGTAGTCTCAGCCTGCCACTTCTCCACCATCTTGACTTCTTCCTCCACTTTTGGACATTCTTAATAATAACAACTGAATTTAAGAGAACCCAAACCAGGGGACGCCTGGGTGGCTCAGTTGGTTAAGCAGCTGCCTTCGGCTCAGGTCATGATCCCAGCGTCCTGGGATCGAGTCCCACATTGGGCTCCTTGCTCGGCGGGGAGCCTGCTTCTCCCTCTGCCTCTGCCTGCCATTCTGTCTGCCTGTGCTCGCTCTCTCTCCCTCTCTCTGACAAATAAATAAAATCTTTAAAAAAAATAAAATAAAAATAAATAAAAATAAAAAATAAAAGAATCCAAACTAGTTCTAAACAAGACAAGAAACTGGGCCATTAGAGACTTATTAAGGAGATTTAGGCAGTACTTTTATATGTCAGCTGTGGTTTCAGGACTTATGACCCTATTTTTATGGCATGGAAGTTCATTTATTTATTAAGTATTTATTGAATACCTACTCTGTGCCAGACATTGTCATGACTTTCCTTTATTCAAATAAAAACAGAACAAAATCCCTGTGTTAAGGAGCTCCTAAAAATTACACTATTTTGTCATTACCTTTCTTTTTTTTTTAAGATTTATCTATTTACTTGACACAGAGAGAGAGATAACAAGTAGGCACAGAGGAAGTTAGAGAGAGTGGGGGAAGCAGGCTCCTCACTGAGCAGAGAGCCTAATGTGGTGCTCAATCCCAGGACCCCAAGATCATGACCTGAGTCAAAGGCAGAGGCTTAACGAACTGAGCCACCCAGGCACCCCTTGTCATACCTTTCATGTTAACCCTAGAAATTCCTGCCTTAAGATTTAATCAGATTATATATAAAATTAAACAAATTTAAATTCTTTTAAAAATTATATCAGAAGGAAAAAGAAGTTTTAAACAAAATATTAATATTATATAAATAGATGTTATTTTCACACTTAAGCTAAATAGCTTAAAATTCTAACAAAAAATAAATCTATTTAATTTAACGTAATAGTTTAGACTAAAAGTCATTTTTTCCCAAAGTTTTCTACACAGGCAATTTCTCTCTCTTTCTTTCTCTCAGACATTCTTTTTTTTTTTTCTCCCCTACACTGTGTAGAAATGCTAACTTTTATAATGAGCAGCAGAATGATCTTTGATGAGGCAAGGAGGAAATAAATTTCACAGCATTGTAAATCTAACCCATCAGAGGTATAAATGAATAGAGAAGATAACAATGAATAATACCCAACAGTGAAGCAGTAAAGAAGATAATGTTGTCTGGAAAGCAAAAAAAAAAAAACAAGCAACATTAACAGAAGTCTAGTATGCAAGGTCAAAATACGCATCCTAAAGAAAATTAGGAGCTGCAGAATAAGCACAGTTATTCTGTGCAGTTGTAAGCACAAATATCAGACAAACAAAAACACTAGTCATGGAGGAATGATTTTCTTAGTGATTTGTAGATTATTAAAACATTGTTTAATACAAGACTTCTCAAGATCTTTGATTTTCTAATTAAAGTTACATATTATAACTCTGATTGGAGCATACAATTTCTGACTTTTATGAAATGTGCTTAACCATGGAAACATTTTCTTCAAGAAACACCTTGCCAAAGTTTCCAGGAAACACAGGTTTTCAGATTTTGGATTCAGGTATTGGGAGGCTAAAGGAAATAATGTATGCAAAGCACCCATTACAGTGCCTGGTCCAGAGCAGGTGCTCACCAAAAGGTGGAGGTGACAGTAATGGAGGTGTTGTCGATGATTTTATGATGGTTGGTTCACACCTGAAACACATATAGTGTTTCTGAAACAGAAGGGGAGAGAAGAGGGATAGCTAGCAGGTTTTGAGTACCATGACATGCTAAGAAGGAAACAAATTATCACTTAATTATTATAACCACACTATGAGGTAGGTTTATTAGGTCAATTTTATAGATGAAGAATGTGAGGCTCAGAGCTTGCTAACAGTTCCATAGTGAGTAAATTGTAGGCCTATCTGAATTCAGAATTGATTCCCTTTTGTCAAATGACACTAATTATAATTTCTTAAATATGTTCTTGATTTTATATATTACAGAGGTGGGTTTTTAAACTTTATTTAAATTCAATTTAATTAAAAAAATAAATTCAATTTAATTAACATATACTAAATTATTAGTTTCAGGGATAGAATTTAGTGATTCATCAGTTAGTTGCATGCAACATGCAGGGCTCATTACATCACATAGCCTCCTTAATGTCCATCACCCAATTACCCCATCCCAAAGCCCCCTCCCCTCTAGCAACCCTCAGTTTATTTCCTATAGTTAAGAGTCTCTTACGATTTGCCTCTCTCTCTGTTTTTGGCTTATTTTATTTTTCTTTCCCTTCCCCTATATTTATCTGTTTTGTTTCTTAAATTCCACATATGAGTGAAATCATATGGTATTTGTCTTTCTCTGACTGAGTTATGTCACTTAGCATAATACCCTCTAGTTCTATTGATGTCATTGCAAATGGCAAGATTCCATCCTTTTTTTTTTTTTAAGATTTTATTTATTTATTTAACAGAGATCACAAGCAGGCAGAGAAGCAGGCAGAGAGGCAGGCAGAGAGAGAGGAGGAAGCAGGCTCCCTGCTGAGCAGAGAGCCCGATGCGGGGCTCGATCCCAGGACCATGAGATCATGACCTGAGCCGAAGGGAGCAGCTTAACCCACTGAGCCACCCAGGCGCCCCAGATTCCATCCTTTTGATGGCTGAGTAATATTCCATTTTATTTTACATGCACACATCTTCTTTATCCATTCATCTACTGATGGACGTCTGGATTTTCCCATATTTTGGCTATTGTGGACTTTGCTGCTATAAACATTGGGGTGCACGTGCCCCTTTGAATCAATCACTATGTGTTCTTTGGATAAATACCTAATAATACAATTACTGGGTCATAGGGTAGGTCTATTTTTAACTTTTTGAGGGACCTCCATACTGTTTTTCAGAGTGGCTGTACCAGTTTGCATTCCAGAGGTAAGGTTTTTTTATTTGTTTGTTTGTCATATATTATGCCAAATGGAGTAGTACAAGAGGCTAGCACTAGAGAATAAAGCAGAGCTGAGCTATTTCTGCTATTTACTTACTCTGTTACCTTGGGCCTTAGTTCCTCATCATAAAATGGAAATCTCTCCCTCTCTCCCTCTCTCCTTCCCTTCCATCTTCCCTCCATCCCCATCCCCTTCCTTTCTTCCTTCCTTCCTTACACATAGTATCAGTGATATCAGAGCCAACCAAGTGAAAAGAATAGGGAAAAGAAAGGTTGAGGGGCAAAGAAGTATAATGGAAGGCATTCTAGGCCATGGGAAAAGAGTTGAATTTTATGTCAAATATGTGAGCCACTGCAAGATTTTTGAAGCAATGGAAGAGTGTTACCAGATTATCATTGAGAAAATCTCCTTTACTGTTACTTGAAGAATTATAGGGGGCAGCCATGGGGGAACAGGATGAGGGACAAGAATGAAAGTAGAGAAACTAGTTAGAAGCTAATGTGTTCACTGAGGCAAGAGATCTGAAGGCCTTGACTAAAAGGGTGGCAGTGGATATGAATTAAAGAAAGGAGTTTTAGATAAACTTTCAAGGTAGAATCAATAAGGTTACTAAAACGTGTGATATCTAGTTTGTCAGAAAAGAAGGGTTCCTAGATTTTTTTTAGTAACTTGATAAAGCACTATGCTTCTTACATGAAAGAAGAACAGGGGTTTGAGAAGATGGACACAGAAGGGGAAAAAAATCAGGAAATTTCATTTCAGATTTGTTAAGATGGAGAATGTGATGCACACCCAAGGGGAGATATCAGGAGACATCTAGACGTAAGGAGCTCAGGGGAGAGATGTGAATGCCAATGGAAATGTGGAAATCATTAGCACCAAAAAGCTCATATCCTCTGGAGCTGATAAGATCACTTGGGACAAAGGTTAGAGATGAAAAAGATGACAGTCTGAGACCAAATCCTGAGTTACTTCAAATGAGGTGGCTGAAGAAGGACCCATCAAGGAAAACAAACAAACAATAAGATGAAGTGAGAAAGAAAGGAAAGCAGGAGAGGATGTTTCAAAGCTAAGAGAGTGAAGCTCTACTAAGTGATGGGGACAGGGGATAAAAAATAGTGACTCCTTGATGGTGTTACACAGAAGATATTTTGGAGAATTAACTCTCTTCCGCTAGGATGGGAAATAGAGTACAGGTGATAGTGTGGCCCAGGGGAGGACGGTCACTTCCTCCATAGTCCACAGGTGCAAGTATGGGTGGGTTTGGAGATAAGAAAATGAGAGAGTTTATGTTTTGATGGTGACAGTTTTTCCAATGAAGTATGAAGTTCTTAAACCACATCACATCTTAGATACATAGAGTCACACAAAACCAGGGCAAAATTTCATTATGTGCAAGTCCCTTCAAAGTGAGAACTATGTGTATAAACATACAAACGGGCATGGTGGCAACAAAGACCTTAAATTGCAAAATCCATTGTAATAGAAGAACAATGACCTTCTTGTCAAAGCTGAGGCTAGTAAATACTTGAACAAAATGGACTGTTAGTTGCTTTGAGGGCAACATTTCTAAAAGGGGTCAATGGCCCAGAGGAAAAAGGGAGTGTTGACAGGGAATACATGAGAGCTTTCCTTCCTCATTCCTCTTTCTTTCCACTATAACTTTTACTTTGCTGGAGGTCATTATCACACAGTGAAAGGACAGCCCTGGGACTCTGAACCTCAGGCTAATTAGCAGAGATGGAGAGGGAGAGGGGCTCATTGTTTGATTTTATAGACTGACTCTGACCTTAGTGTCTTAATCTGATTACACATCATGACTGGATGATGTAGCAAGAGTTCAGCTGAGATACCTGTAGATAAAATCTACCTCCAAAATGTTAGAGATTCTTGTGAGCAAAGGACCTCTGATGATGAAACTGTAGAACTGTAAAGAGCTGATGTGTCCTCTGTAAATGCCAGGTCTAAACTAATTCTGACCTCAGGTTTCACAAACTAAGCAAAGTCAGGCATAACTTTACTAAACTGAAGAATTAGTGCATTTATAATGTGTTCATAGTTTCTTCTAGGTGTCCCATAACTTGGAACTTACCTTCCTTTTAGTCCCTTGGGATCTAAAGTGAGTTGTAGGAAAATCTCATCAAGTCCAGGGTCACCTTCTAGACTGAAATTGCCACTGTTCTTTCTCCAACATCACAGCCAGCTCCCCTTTGTCTAGTCGCAGTTACATCTGGTGGCCTGCAACCCTGTGCTCCTCTCCCAAAGTAAAGAGGAATCTCTCAAAACTGATTGGGGAAAAAAAAAATGAGATACAAACACATACCTACTAGAATGGAGAAAATTCAACACACTGACAGCACCGAAAGCTGGCATGAATGTGGAGCAAGAGGAACTCCCATTCATCATTAGTGGGAATACAAAACGGTAAAACCACTTTGGAAGACAGTCCTGCAGTTTTTACAAATTAAGTATACTCATTACATGAGCCAGTAACCAAGCTCTTTGGCATTTACCCAAATGAGTTGAATATTTTTGTTCACACAAAAGCCTTCAGATGAATGTTTACAGCAGGTTTATTCCTAACTGTCAAAACTCAGAGGCAACTAAGATGTCCTTCAGTAGGTTAACAGATAAATCAGTGGGTACATCCAGACAGTGGAATTCTGAGCTAAAAAGAAATGAGCTATGCAACCATGAAAATAAGTGGGGGAATATTAAAGGCATTATTACTAAGTAAGAGAAGCTAATCTGAAAATACTATATACTATATGATTCCAATTATATGATGTTCTGGAAAAGGCAAAAGTAAAGGAGACAGTAAAAAAGATCAGTGGTTGCCAGAGTTTGGGGAGGAAGGGGAGAGATGACTAGGAGGAGTTCAGAGGATTTTTAGAGCAATGAAAATATTCTGTGTAATACTACAACGTTGGGTACTTTGTCAAAACCCATAGACTGTACAATACCAAGAGTGAATACTAATGTAAATTATAGACTTTAGGTGATTATGATGTCTCCCTGTAGGTTTACTGATTGCAATAAATGTACCACTGTAATGGGAGATGTTGACGGTAGGGGAGTCTGTGCATGGGTGGGGGGTAGAAGTATGAGAATTCTGTAATTTCTGTTCAGGTTTTCCGTGACCCTAAAACTGCTCTAAAAAAAATCTATTAAAAATTGGACAGAAAGCTACCCTTTCAGTAGGTATTTATTAGATTAGCTGAAAACTTGTATTTCTCTCACATATAAAGTTTGTCATGGCCATTCTAAAACATCTCATTTAGCTGAGCAATAGAAAGAACCTTTAAACTTTATTCTTTGGTGATTTTTAATTCTTCTACAGGCTCTATGCCTCCCCCTGCCCCATATAGCCCCAGCTCAAATGGGTTATAACACATTCTTATGTACTTCTAGAATAATCCATGTTCTGGATAGCACAGTGTTTATAAGTCATTGGTTTTACATTTTTGTAATCTCTACATCTAAAAAATCACAAGTGAAGAGAAAAATGTTATAAAGCCCTAGTTTAGAATGATTTTTAGAAGTTTTTGAAGTCTGTCTTTATTTTGAGAAAGTGACTTCAACAGGTCATGGTGGGCCTGAATTCAGACAGAACAGGCCCAAGTTCCATCCCTCACTGCCATGCTAAACAGGAAGGAACACATAAAACTGTCAGGCTATTTCACTGAAAGGTCTGTATTAGAGTTGAAAAAAAAAAAAAAGTAACATTTCCAGTAGTCGGCTGGAAGGTTTTATTTCATTTGTTTGCCTTATAAAGTCGTGCTTGGTCATCTTATTAAAAGACAACCTTGCTATAGAAAACACAAACCTGCTCCATGAAATTATGCATTAACAAATATTGATTTGCACCAGATTGGATCCTAGTTGCAGGAAGGCAAAGCTGTGGCCCAAAGAGTCCCATTGATTCAGGATAGAAGAACTGTGTCTTCTGTCTGTTTTGACTCTCCAGGATTTCCCTAACTTTTCCCTCATCAAAAATATATCAGTCTGAGGACTGAGGTGTTAAATGAATGTGCCAGTAGGTGTGAAGCGCTGGGCAGGAGGGGAGAGCTCTTTGCACTTCCTTGTAAAGTCCTGCCTGTCACTGGCAACCTCCCCTTGCCTTTCCTCTCCAACCACTGTCTCTCGCTTTGGTGCTCATTTCTTTACTTAGCTTTCACTCCAAGGCCATTTTATCCGGTACCAGGATAAAATAAACCCACTCTCTTATCCTCCCAAACATGGGAGAGTCAAGATAGATGTGGCACGGTTTGGAAATATAGGAGAGGATGTGTTGAACCTATTGCCTCTATAGAGCAAAACTAGATGAAACACATTGACTCCTCAGTTCATGCTTTTCATCTCTCTTGCCTTGAGGAAAGCGAACAGGTGGTTGCGTTGCAGGGAGAAAGGGCTATGACCAAGGAATGCCCCAAAGGCACTACAAAACACATTCCCTCAAAAGATTCTTGGGCTGAGAATGGCAGTCACAGAGGCCTTTCCTGAGGAGTGGTGACCAAACTGAGACTGACAAGAGGGGAAGTGAAGGATTTTACTGTTCCCAATGATCGGCCCCAGAAACTCAGTTAGAAAGATGAAGTGACTTTCTCAGGATCAACTAGCAAAACTGGGATTCAGAGTGCCCCCAGATGGGACACAAAGATCTAGGTTCAAATCTTATTACAAGTTAACATCATTTCCATCTGCCTTAATTCCCTCATTTGTAAAGTGGTGATAAATTGGATGCTTGCTGCAATGACTGTAAAATAATTATCAATCAATCAATTCATCAATAGTATTAAGACTATCATCCTTGTCTATTTCACTACATTATAAGTGCTGATTGTGCAGGCGGGAAGTCCATCTTGCTCTCTGATACATTCTAGAGCTTTACCCCATACCTGGCATATAACAAGTGATTCTTACATATGAAGAAATTACTGAGAGAATGAAATGAAAAAATATATATGAAGTTCAGGGTCAGGAGTTTCACAGAAAATATTAGGTCTCTTTACCTATCACCAGTTCAGTAGGACAATCCCTTTTAATTATATAATTTTATTTGGAATATATTTGAATACCTTTGAGTGCCATTTGGTATTGTCATCCAGGTTCAATACTACACTTAATGGCTAATAATTGTCCAATCTGCACTGTTTGGCAACAGGTTGGACATGATCCACTGCTAGAGGCAGGAGCACCATCTCTAATAAAGATAAAGAAAAAGGAGGACTGGTGTATCCAAGACAAAATATAGCCCTACCTGGCTCGTGATCTCAGAGTTGTCCTCAGAGGAAAAGAGCTGCAAACAAATACTACTAGTCACTTGAAAGTCCTAAAATCTTAAGATGATTTCATTTTCCTGTAACAAATAAGCACTCTCTGACTTTCTGTGGATATACTGACTTTTTCATAAGCCCAGATTTCAGCTTTTAAATGGCCAGCTGCATTGGGAACAGAGAAGACTTAGAAGGCTTTCGACTCTTCTGGGCTACGGTGAACAGCATCATCCAAGAGACCGTGTGCAGTGAATGGCAGAATGGTTGCATTTCTCACCAAGTGCCCATTGAGATAGCCACAGCCATCATATCAGAAAGCAATTCTGATCATTTATACAGAGATGAAGTGGTTGAGAGTTTGTTTACTAAATATCCCCTCCAACGTTTGCTATCAATCCCCATGCCAGCAACTGGTGGCTCAGCCCAATCCTGAGTGACAATGCACCCAGCGGCTTCAAGAAGAGAGCCACAGAAAATGAAATAAAAAGTGAATCAAGTATCATCTTAGGTCATCTTTCTTTTCATAATGAGAAAAATGTGTTGGGGACCTTAAAAGAGATACAGCAAACACATTAATTTATGCTGATAAAATTTCTGAGAATAATTATATTCTCATTTCATTCTAGGGGACCCACATTATCTGATTCCAACATAGATTACCTCATGTTGCATTCCATGACAATAGATTTGAATGATGAAAACTCTATTCTACTGTTAATTCTACTCTGTCTCCACCCCTCCCACCACACACACACACACACACACACACACACACACACACACACACACACCATTTAATTCTCAGAGGCCAAAATCCACCAAAAGTTGGAAGTGCTAATACACATATAAAATCCCTGGTAACCTTTATTTTTTAAAGAGTGTGCTCATAGAAAAAAGAAAGAAAGAGAGAGAAGAGAGAAAGAAAGAGGGGGTAAGGAAAGGAGGGAGGGAGGGAGAGAGGAAAGAAGGAAGGAAGAAGGAAGGAAGGGGAGGAAAGAAGGAAGGGAGGGAGGAAGGAAGGGAGAAAAGTTTGAGAACTCCAGGCTTCTGAAGCAGTGCTGCTTATGAGGAAGCTCCCTGGTCCTTGGTTTCTAGGTATGCAGCGCTAATGCATTCACAGGTTAATAGCTTCAAGCCTGGGGCTTCCCATGAAATTTAACAATCTGTTGTTTGGTTTCCCTGTAGGTTCCCCCTACAGTGCAGTAGTACATTCAAACAGATTATAATTGTAAAATGGAAATGTGTCCTGAATACAGGAAAATGTATACTGAATAGGAAGCAGATAACTAGAGGTTCAGTTAGACAGAATACATTGTATTTAAAAGGTTGGTTTGAAGGATTTTTTCTTTTTTTCATTTTTACTCTTGCGGATAAGGTGATTTAAACAAGTCTATGATAGGAGGTCGGGAAGTTTGTCAATTCATGCATGTTGCTCACAGACTATCTGCATACTGTCCTAAGTACCTGGATGAGCAAGAAGAGACACTATGCTTTATATTATCAGCTATGTATCAGATCTGCTTAAAACAGAGATGACTTCACCTAAATGAAAGTCTGACAAACACCTCTTTCTCCTAACCAAAACCTAACCCTCTGCTTATACTAGAGATAGCATTCCCTCTTGTCTGTTAAGGAGTTGGCTCGTGTAAGTGTCCCCTTTCTCTCCTAAAATATTAACTTCTTTCTCTCTCCTGGATCATCACCATCAGCACTCAGATTCCTATAGGAGCTATAAGATGCCACGTACTGAAAAGGCTCCTCTTGATCCACACTCCATCTCCAGCTCAGGCCTCTGCTCCTCCTCACAGCAAAACCCTCTGAAGAGTTGTGTGACTCTCTCTTTCTACTGTTTCCCACCATTCTCTTCTGAACCCACTTGCAAGCAGGCTTTTCATCTCACATCCTGGCCCCAGTGAAAGCAGTTTGGTTACATGTAGTGATAGCATGCATCATATACCCGATAATGTTCCACTCCTCGTCCTCTCCTAACCACATTTACACAATTGATCCTTGCAACGCTGTCTTGCTCGCTTCTCACAGTATTACCCTATCTGATGTTCTTCCCTCCTTACTGGCTGATCTTGATGATCTCCCTCACCCCTTTTCCTTCCTTCCTTTCACCAGAACCCAGTTCCTTGGTTTTAAAAACCATTTATATGTTGACGACATCCAAATGCTTATCTATAGTTCTAACATTTACTGAGTTCCTGACCCATGTAGTAGAAACTTGACCTCTCTACTTGGATGGCCAGTTGAAACTCTGCTCAGTGCTCTTCATCTCAGTAAAGGTGTCACCACATAGCACCCCCTGCCCTACACCTAGGAGTCTCTGCTACCACCTCTCCATCTCCCCTCCATATACATCCATTCTAGCAGGAATCCCTGCCTGTTCTATTTGGGATTCGATCATTTTCACCACTCCATCGCTGCAGCTCTGGTACAGGCTGCCCACTTCTGTACCTGGATTTGAGCTAGAGATCCCTAGATGGTTTCTCTTCTCTACCCAGAAGCCAAAGAGATCTTTAAAAACACAAATTGTGTTGTGTTAATTCCCTTCTCAACAATTTCCAATGGCTTTCTGTCCCTTACACTTGAAATAACGTCCAAACTCCCTTTTGTTAACACACAAGGTCATAAAAGACCGGGCTCCATTTATGACTCTAGCCCTCTTACACCAACCACTCTGTTCCTGACCCCTCCACTCTGGCCACTCGTGCAGCAATGGCGTTCCTTGAACAAAGCACCTTCAGTCCCTCTCTTGGTCCATGCCTCTGCCTCTCTGCCTAGAAAGTGCTTCCTTCCTATTCTCCCATGATCTCCACTGGCTCTCTCACCTCAGATACTACCTCCTCCAAAAGAATCCTTCCAGCCATCCTTTATAAAAAAAAGAAAAAAATGCTCACCCTCACTCACTGCCTAGCCCTTTACTCTGCTTTATTTTCTTCACGGCACATATCACTATCTTAAATGATAGTATACATGTATTTATTAAAATATTTATTCTAATCCTCCCTAATTGAATGTAATTCTACAGGACAGGAACATAATTGTCTTTTTCAAGTTTGGATCCCTAGTGACCATAACAGCGGCTGACACATAACAGAATAGACATTCAATAAATAATATTTTAAATGAAATAATAAACAATAATTTGGGCCAGGATAATTAGTAATTAAATGTTTTTCTTATCATACTCTTAAGCCATTATCAAATCAATTTTAAAATAAATTGGATAAGAAGAGGAAATACTGTATAGATACCAACGTCCAAAATCATTTTAAGAATTAACAAAAGTTCAGTTAAAATCTGAAAAGATTTTGAATGAAGGCAGAACTTGAAGACAGCATAGTTTGAAATATATTTACTTGGGTGATCAAATAAGAATATCAAATAAATTTGAAAAAGAATAATGAGGGGCTGTGTGGAAATGTACAAAGAGGGGGAAAATGCTCTGAAGAGATTTGTCTTAAAAATGTTAAATCTAGGGGTGCCTGGGTGGCTCAGTGGGTTGAATCTCTGCCTTTGGCTCACGTTATGATCTCAGGGTCCTGGGTCAAGTCCCGCATCTGACTCTCTGCTTGGCGGGGAGCCTGCTTCCTCCTCTCTCTCTGCCCACCTCTCTGCCTGCTTGTGATATAAATAAATATTTATAACACCAAATAAATAAATTTTAAAAATCTAAAAAAAATGCTAAATATAATTTAAAGTTAGAATAATTAATAATGTGGTACCACTAACATGATATCACAGAGATAAACAAAACAACTGCAGTATCTATGAAGGAAAACCTTGGCATGTAAAAAATGTAATACACTATGAAGTAAATAACACAAGTCATTAAATAGAGGACAGATACATTTTTAAATGGTTTGGGACAAATCAAGAAAACTACAATTAGGACTTAACCCAAGGGGTGCCTAGGTGGCTCAGCTGTTAAGTTTCTGCCTTAGACTCAGGTTATGATCCCAGGATCCTGGAATCGAGCCCTGCATCAGGCTCCCTGCTCAGTGGGAAGACCACTTCTCCCTCTCCCACTCTCCCTGCTTGTGTTCCCTCTCTCACTGTCTCTCTCTCTCTTTCTCTATCAAATAAATAAATAAAATCTAAAGAAAAAAAAAGGACTTAACCCAGCATAGTACAACAATAATGGCAACACAATTCTGAAGCAATGAAACAGATAAATACTGGAAGCAAATTATAAAAATAGGATTAAATATTTCATGTATCTTGGAGATAAGGAAGGCCTTCTAAAGCATATTTATCAATGGCCACATTAATCAAGAAAACAAAAACAAAGGACATTTTTGAATGGTAATCATATGAGCAAATAAAAAGGCAATTCTCAAACTAGAAATAATCTAAAAAATATTTCTCACAGACTAACAAAGTTAATATTTTTAGAAAATACATAAATCACTCCTACAAATCAGTTATCTTATGAATAAAATAAAGAAAATAGTATTTGTTTTGCAGGGGATGGTGCCTGACAAATTGTTGGCAGACATTCCATAAGTCATAACTATTATTAATAATATTTTAAATTAAAAACACTAATCTTTTGACAGGAAAGGGAAAATGACAAAAATAAGATGTAATCAAGTCATATTAAATAAATGCACATTAAAACTAGGGCTTAACATTTTCACTGGCAGCTAATAAAATACTTAAAAATCTGTTTTCAAATTATTGATAATAGTGTAAATCAGTATAACTTTTCCAAAGCCCTCTTATCCATACTACTTAAAGCAGTCTAGATTCAGCACAGTTACTTTCAAAATTCCAATGGCATTTTTCACAGAAGAAACAATCCTGAAATTCATATGGGACCACAAACGATCTAGAATAGCTAAAGAAGAAAAACAAGAAGAACAAAACTGGAGGCATCACATTTCATGATGTCAAATTATATTACAAGACTATAGTAATCAGTACTAGCATAGATCAATGCAACACAGAGAGCCCAGATATTATTACCCCACCCATATATAATCAACTAAATCTTTGACAAGAACCCACCAAGGAAAAAGGATAGTCTATTTAAAAAATGGTGTTAGCAAAACTGGATATTCACATGCAAAAGAGTGAAACTGGACCTTTATTTTATACCATACAAAAAAATCAACTCAAAATGAATTAAAGATTTAAATGTTAAGACCTGATGGGTACCTGGGTGGCTCAGTCGGTTAAGTGGTTAAGTGTCTGCCTTCAGCTCAGGCAATGATACCGGGGTCCTGGTATGGAGTCCTGCATCTGGCTCCTTGCTCAGCAGGGAGACTGCTTCTCTCTCTGCTTGTCCCTTTCTTTGCTTGTGCTCTTTCTCAATCTCTCTCTCTCTCTCTGATGAATAAATAAATAAATAATTAAATAAAATCTTTTTTAAAAAATGAAAGTCCTGAAATTATAAAATTCCTAGATGAAAACATACATTACATTACTCTTGGCAACAATTTTTTTTTAATTTTATTAACATA
This sequence comes from Lutra lutra, assembly GCF_902655055.1. Classification (NCBI taxonomy): domain Eukaryota; kingdom Metazoa; phylum Chordata; class Mammalia; order Carnivora; family Mustelidae; genus Lutra; species Lutra lutra. The sequence goes on from NC_062283.1 coordinate 105,550,608, forward strand.
TAATATATATTTGCTTCAGTAGTATAGGTCTATGAATCATCAGTCTTAGACAATTCACAGTACTCACCATAGCACAATTTTTTAAGATATTTATAACACCAAAGCACAGGTGACAAAAGCAAAAATAAACAAATGGGACTGCATCAAATTAAAAAGCTCTGCTCAGCAAAGAAAACAATCAACAAAATGAAAAGGCAACATAGGAAATGGGAGGAAATACTTGTAAACCATTTACCCATTAAGGAGTTAATGTATGGAAAATATAAGAAACTCCTAGAAATCAATAGTAAAAACAAAACAATAAGCAAAGCAAGCAAACAAACAAGAAATCTGATTTAAAAATGGACAAAGAAACTAAATAGACATTTCTCCAAGGAAGACATATGAATGGTCAATGTACCTATACTCCCATGTTCACTGAAGTATCATTCACAATAGACAACGTATGGAAATAACCAAAATGTCCATTGACAGATGGATAAAAAAAACGGATAAAGAAAATGTGGTAAGTATGTATCATGTAGTATTATTCAGTTTTAGAAAAGAAGGAAATCCTTCCATTTGCAATAACATAAATGGACCTGAAAGATTTTAGACCATGTGGAATAAACTAGACACAAAAAATAAATACTGTATGGTCTCATTTATATGTGGAATCCCAAATAGTCCTCATACAAGCAGAGAAGAAAATGGTGGTTGCCAGGGACTGGGTGGAAGGGAACTGGGAAGGTGATTGTGAAAGGATACAAAGATTCAGTTATGCAAGATAAATAAGTTCTGCAAATGCACTATGCAGAATAGTCCTTTAACCTACAGTACTGTATTAATACTTAAAATTTGCTAAAAGTTTAGAGCTTATATTAAGCATTCTTACACCCGACCACATACACATGCACAAATAATAATTAATAATAATAATAATAATATAATAATAATAATGATAACAATAACAACTAGGAGGGGGAAGAGAAAAGGGGGAAGAAGAGGAAGAAGAAGAAGAATTTTAAAGACAGGGTAGGAGGAAGCTTTGGGAAGTGACAGATATGTTTTATTGACTGATGATGATGATGGTTTCAAAGGTGTATTCTTATCCCCAAATTCAATGAGTTGTATGTAATAAACACGTATAGCTTTTTGCATTTCGATCATACCTCAATCATGTGTTTTTTTAAAGCAATATATTGTATGTCATCTAATCTGATTGTAAAGTACAGCACAATTTTAAGTACCACTAAAAAAAACACACCAAAGCAAAAAAACAAGCTAGCAACATGATATGCCATCACTTGTAAAATGCACTTGAATTGCCAAGATGATAGAAAAGTTGGGCAACCTAAAATCGATGAAATATGTTATAGCAAAAATCTTAATATAAAAAAATGCATTCACCCAGTTATTTCCAATAATTGTCCGTTGTAATGGCAACCCCCTAAAAAATATGCCCACATCCTAACCCCCAGAACCTGTGAATGTGACTTTTTTTTTTTTTTTTGAAAAAGGTCTTTTGCTGATGTTATTAAGCTAAAGATCTCTGGATGAGATCATCCTGGATTATCTAGTTCACCCTGAATGCAATGACAAGTGTCCTTATCAGAGACACACAGAGGAGAGGCACAGGGAGAAGAGAAGGCCCTGCGAAGATGTAGGCAGAGCCTGCCGCAAGATGAGAAATGCTTCCCACAGGAAGTGTAGTTCTTCCAGCACCTTGATTTGGCACTTCTGGCTGCCAGAACTGTGGGAGAATAAATTTCTGTTGTTTTAAGTCACCAAGTTTGCAGTAAGTTGTTACTGCAGCCCTAGGAAACTGATACAAGGGAACAGTCATTTGAAAAAAAAAAGTGATAAAAAAATACAAAAAAAAAATGAAAATGTGAAAAAGGAGACTGAAAGAAAATATATCAAAATGGTGATACTGATTATATTTGGGTGAAATGATCACAGGATATTTCTATATATTATTTCCGGAATGTTCTTTTCCATATTTTCACAATTTTCAACGAGCACAAATAATCAGGAAAAAATAATAAATGGTACAAAACATAACACTGAGGTAATTTTTTAAAATATTTACTTATTTATTTGAGGGACACCTGGGTGGCTTAGTTGGTTAAGCGTCTGCCTTCAGCTCAGGTCCTGTCCCCAGGGTCCCAGAATCGAGTCCCATAAGAGGCTCCTTGCTCAGTAGGGAGCCTGCTTCTCTCTCCCTGCTGCTCCCCCTGCTTGTGTGCTCTCACTCTCTCTCTCTCTCTCTCTGACAAATATAAATATAATCTTTTAAAAAAATAAAAGTTATGAAAAAAAGATGGATTTATTTATTTGAGAGAGAAAGCGAGCACATGCAAAAGGGGGTTGGGGCAGAGGGAAAGGGAGAACAGAATCTCCAGCAGACTCCAGCTGAGCATGGAGCCAGGCACAGGGTTGAATCTCAGAACCCTCAGAATGTCAGACCATGACCTGAGCCAGATGCTTAACTGACTCAGCCACCCAGGTGCCCCAACACTGAGGTAAGTTTTTAAAAAAAATTGTTCTATAATCCTATTACTAATATTTCACTATGCCTTTTCTTCATGTCCCCTTCTAAACTTTTTTTTATAATTAAATAAGATATTAATTGTCAGTCCAATGCAAAGAAACGTTCCTTAAAATTTCTCTAACATAAAACTTTGGAAAGATTTACTTCTGCATGTTTTCTTTCTTTAAAATGTGTTTCTTGGGGCACCTGGGTGACTCAGTGGGTTAAGCCTTTGCCTTTGGCTCAGGTCATGGTCTCAGGGTCCTGGGATCGAGCCCTGCATCTGGCTCTCTGCTCAGTGGGGAGCCTGCCTCCCCCTCTCTCTGTGCCTGCCTCTCTGCCTACTTGTGATCTCTCTCTCTCTGTCGAATAAATAAATAAAATCTTTAAAAAATACAAATAAAAATAAAATAAAATGTGTTTTTTTAAAGATTTTCACTTATTTATTTGAGAGAGAGAGTGCAAGTGAGAGCACAAGCAAGGTGAGCAGCAGAGGAGAGGGAGAAGCAGGCTACTGGCTGAGTAGGGAGCCCAATAGGGGGCTCAATTCCAGGACCCTGGGATTAGGACCTGAGCCAAGAGCAGATGCTTAACTGACTGATCTACCCAGGTGCCCCTAAAATGTATTTCTTTATTCATTCCCATAATTCTTCTTGAACCTCCTTTTGTCCATCTCCTCTCAAGGTATTCCTTATAAATACACTGTTAAAATCATTTTAGTAAGGTTTGGGCATATTCTATCAAAATCAAGGGTTTATTGCTAAAAAGAGTGCATGCAGCTTATCTTGATCTATACATTTAAATAGTTCAGCTTCTTCATAGTTTTTTTATTTTATAATAAAGATTTTTATATTTTTAAATTAATAGAATATTTTAAATTAATCTATTTTAGAGCAGTTTTAGATTTATAGAAAAATTATCAGAGAGTACAGAAAGTTCCTATATGTCCCCTCACGCCCCAACCAGTTCTCCTTATATTAACATCTTACATTATTGTGGTATTTGTTACAACTGATGAGCCAGTATCCACATTGATAAATTATTGTTAATGATATAATTTACATTAGAGTTCACTCTTGGTATTGCACAGTCTATGGATTTTGAGAAATATGACATATATCTGCCATGACAATATCACATAGATTTTTTTACCTCCTTAAAAGTCCCTTAAAGTCCTCATATTCATCCCTCCCTATGTGCAAAAATACCTAGCAACACTGGTCTATCTTTTCTACTGTTCTCAGTTTTGCCTTCTCCAGAATGTCATATAGTTGGTACCATACAATATGCAGCCTTTTCAGATTGGCTTCTGTCACATAGTAATATGCTTTTAAGGTGCCTTCACATCTTCATGGCTTGATAGCTCATTTTCTTTTAGTGCTGAATTAACAGTCCATTGTACTTCATAGCTTCTTAAGTAGATTTGCAGAACCCTTGTAATCAGCTCTGTTGCTACATATGATATATTTCCTGACCTCTACATATTTACCTAGTAGTTTCTATTTCGTTAGGTAACTGACACTCTGCCCAAGAAGGCAAACTCACTATAGTCTTAAGGGAAAAATGTGCCCGTGGTACTAATGTGTAAGTAAATTAGTCTCACCTAGATTGTAAAATCATCTCTGCTCTTTGAGAGACCAGTTTGCTCTTTATTCATTCAATAGGGGGAAAAAAATAAAGACCTAAAAGAATCCTTCTGAGGAACTCCTTGCTAAAGTAGGAAATAAAGAGAGTGGGCTTTTAAAAATGTAGATGATTTGTTGAAATCTACCCTTGCCTTTTTATTGTCATTGTGCTATAAAATTCTCTGGGCTTTGCTTTTAGTGTCTTGTTTAATTTAAATGTCTTTGAATGACATGGTTCTATATAATGCAATTTCCCCATTTATTCTTTAGTAATTCTTTCTTTCTCCTCCATCTTTCTTCCGTGATGTTTCTATAATCTTGGTTACTTAAACCTGAGAAGTATCTAATGAATCATGCAGTAAAAAGTTTATGGGTGTTGATCAAAGACTAGCACAAATGCAGGTAAGGACCAGAGAAGCGTTCCACACATATAGTCTTTTTAAAACCATTCTTACATCCCAATTGAGTTTTAACTTTTAGATGCTTTTCCACGGAACATCATAATAGCAGTTTTTAAAACTTATATATCACTTAAACTGCATCCCTTCACAAGTGCTGGAATATAAAAGTCCTAACAATGCTGCTTCATGGAGAATCTCAAAAAAATAAGGAACCCATTCAGAAGACAGGTGATTTCAGAAGTTAGACTAAATAGGGCTCATTGATTTGGACATAATAATGATTGAACTTTATTCTGTAGTCATTGATAACTGAGGTTTCAGAATTTAGGCTTTTATATAGATAGCGTTCTTATTTAAAGTCAAAGTGCTACATTATTTGAGCTTGTGAATCTTTTCATTCACAGATTATGCAACATATGGAAATTTACATAAGAAAACCTCTACTACAGTCTTATTCTATGACTCTTGTGCTTTCTACAAATCCCAGTTATGTGACACTCTTATCAGGTGTTTAAGGCAACTAAGCAAAAACTATAAAGGTACAGGCACTCCAGCAGTTATTCAAGATACTACATTACATGGGAACTCCAGTTATCAGGGCCTGATCTGTTTGGATCTCTAATTCATGGGGGTTGTATAAAAGAGACATATATGGTTTGGTGACGAGATCGGGAACGGCTGCAAATACGAATCCCCAAGTAAAGAACAGAGAAGCGATATCAGGGGAAGGGACAAGGTGAGAAGCAAATTAAGTTAAATCTTCAGTAGCAAAGACATCTGGCAGTAAGGGGATGAAAAGAAAGAATAAAAAAACATAAAACTAAAGCTGCAGGAGAAAAGAACTGGATAAACAGGAAAGGTGAACATTTCAAGTGAGGCATGTTTGTGCAGGAAGTGAGTGGATGGAGATATTCATGGTGCTACTTCTACGATGAGGTGTGAATCCAGTTGGCTGTGTACTCCAAACAACCCAATCTAGCCTATGATATATCTGAAATATTCAAAACCCCAAGTTATCTAGATTCTCTTATCAGTGGTGGTTCCAGATCTTATCTATAGGAAAGGGTTGGGGGTAGCAGTTTGGTTGGAAGAGAAAACCAAAGGATTTGTCATGGAAATATGTTTTTATATAAATGGCATTATTTTCCCTTAAATGTAAGTTATATAAAAATAAATATAACAAACTTTACTAAGGAGACTCTATTCATTTTGTATATTTAAAAATACAGATTATATTAAAATATTCTGTTATGAAATTGCAGCACTTGAAGATGCTTTTAACTGCAAGTTACAGAACGTTTTGCTTAAATGTTACAGAGTAAAAACTGTTTCTTAAAAAAATAAGAAATCAGGAGACAAGCAATTCTAAATTTGGTACAGTAGCTCAACAGGATCATCTGCTCTATTATCCTCAGAGTATTGTATTTTTGTCCTTGGGTATGTTATCCCATGCTCTCAAGATGTCTCCTGAAGGTCAAGCATCACATCCTCATATAACAATATTCAAGCCAGGAAAGAAAGAAATTTTTAAGGCTCTGTTTTCTTTTTGTTTTTTCTTAACTTTTAAGAAAATCTGCTCTAGGAGCCCCTGGCCAACTTTCTTTTTGTATCCCATTGACCAAAACTGGGTTATCTCTACCCAGAGATCAATCAATCAGAAGCAAAGTGGAATAGAACTGCCAAGACTGACTTGAACTGATGGTGAATCATGCCCTGGGGTGGCTGAAGAGCTTACTTTACCTAGAACCAGGATTGCCACTATTACCTAAACACAGTTCTGATGCCATCAACAGACAAGAAACATGGGAACCAAAGCTCCTTACCAGCACATTCCTGGATGCCATCACTCTCTGCATTATCAGTGGCAGATCCTTGTTGCAGCCATAGGTCTGTGCATTTCTAGTCAACCTAGAAGAATGAAAAAAATTATAAAAATTAGTCTTGTCTCTAGGCATTCAAAGGTGGCAATGTATTTTAGATGCTTTCAGACCATAGCCGAAGAAAGTACTGTTAATAAATAGTTGATAAGTAATTACAAGTTACACTTGGCCAAAGATATAGGTCTATAGTCATGACCAGGAAGAACTCTTTAGACTCTTTACTTATGAAAGTGATTATTCCATGGCATGATTTCAGAAACAACAGTATGTGTGGACTTCCTAGTATCTGGAGTTGTACCGTTAGAAGTTTGTTTCTTAGACCAAGACTGTCACTCATGTTAAAATATAAGTGTTGGGTGATGTGTAATTATTTAAATTCTATATTATTATACAGCAGTGTGAACTAATTTTGAGCTTTCATCTCAGAACAATTTTGGTAAATGGAAGTGAGAGGTTATATGATGAAGGTCAGGAGGCAACAAGTTGGAAGGGAATTGGTAGAGGCAGGAGATGCATACTAGAAGCATCAAACACCTACACCACAAGAACGAAAACCAGCTTCATATTATCAGTCTTTGAGTCTTTGTGTATTTGTGTTAGCAAATGAGAACTGCAGCATCCATCCATTCTAGCCTAGAAAAAGAAAATTACTTTTGTTCTTTTGGGTTCTTCTGTTTTCTCTTGATTCTGATAATAATAAAAGTTTTTGAAAACCATCCCCCTTCTTTTTTGTTTTGCTTTGTTTTGTTTTGTTTTGTTTTGCATGAGTTCTCTTAAAACTACTCTAGAATTTAGGTATGGCTCCAAATTGTCAAATATTATACTGTAGCTAAAAATTACACACTAATAATATAATATGATGAGGTAAGGCATTGAGGTGCCATTTTCAGCACACAGAATGATTTCAAAAGGAGTCCAATTATAAAATCTGAAAATTATTTTCTGCTTAGATCTTAGATTACTCAAACCTACAATTTTCTCCTTAATTTTGATGAGTCTAATAATCTCTAACTCTAAATGTTAACTTATACCTGCCGTAAGCTTCAGAATAACATAAAACCTAGCAATTTAAGTTGAAAATAAAATGTACAGTCACTTCATTTAGGAGCAACTATGTTAAACTTGTTATTTGAAATTTTAATAAATTTATCAAAAGATAAATTTGTGGAACTGATTTTAACACAGGTCCTTAATGTGTCTAGGTTTTTCAGGGACTTTCCAAGTTTTAACACTGATTATCTTACATCCCAGGAAATCAGGACAGTTGGGTCACATTACCTCTATGGCATACACCAATACTAGGAAACCAAAAGAATGCTGTAACTTCATTGATTAGATACTAATCCATCTAAGTAACATCTGTGTCAGCATGTTGGATAATACAGGGCACATTTCAATTCATAGTTCTCATATTAGAACTCAACAAGTTCTTATTAAACCATTGAATCAATATAATCATGTTTTTCTATTCTGTTACATATAAGAAAATTATGATGATTCACAGAATACCATGTGCATAGATTTCTTAGAGTACCTGGAGCTAAGGTGCTCTGTTTTTAATGCCCAAGACAGGAAAACTATTGTTGCCATTTGAATTTTCTAAGAATGCTAAAAGAAACTTACGCCCAGTTTTGTGAAGCCAAGAGGAAAAATGTAATTATGTAATGGTCTAGTGAATCTGGGTAACCATGGGCAGCCATACTGGTAAAGCAAGCAGAGCTTACTTTGTGGTAGCTAAGTGATTTTCATTGCCCATACAAACTGCTTGGAATTCAAAACATAATCTTCATAACAGTTCTGCAAGTCATGCATTATTATCCCCTGAGACTCAGTGAAATTAAGTAATTTGGCTAAATTTATATAAGTAATACATAGTACAATTAGGCTTGCACACAAATCTGTCTGTCCTGACAGTCCATAGCATAGAAGGGTCTTCTGAAGAAAAACACCATTTAACATATATAATATGTTAAATCTATAAATATATCTGCAAACACTTTGGCAATCAGCTCCTTCCACATAAAAACTCACTAGCTGAACAGTGATGGCATGGCATAAGGATGAATCTACTTTTAGTATGACTGTTGCTGCTGTGATAGTTCTTGTTCTTATTGGTTAGTTGTGTACAACAGGAGTTTCTCTGTGGAAATAGCTCAGTGAAGAAAAAAAGAGCATTCTGGAAAGTTAACTGCTAAAGCAGCAGCAGCAGACCCACACATTTTGCTCTTGAATTTGTTCTCTGCACTCTCAGGTTACTTCTCGTACTTTCCTGGAAAAGGAAGGACATGCTCTGCTATCTGGCATGGAGCACAGAAAAATCACCCCAGTCTCAGAAACTATTGTAGTGGCTACTTGCCCATTTTGTATAGGCACAAAGATTTCCTATTTGTTCCCCTAATTTGGGGAAATGATGGATCTACTGAGGGAGTCCAGGTGGCTCCCAGTAAAGCACAGTGATTAAGGTAGTGGTTCCTGGACTCAGATGACCCAGAGTTCAAATCCCAGCTGGACCACTTGGTCAAGTTATTTCATCTCTGAGCCTTATTTTCCTCAGCTATAAGACAGCAATGATCAAATCCCACAAGCTGTTGTGCAACTAATTACCTGAATTAATATGGACAAACTCTAGCATATAATAAATGCTCCTTTAGTTTTAGCTACTATTGTTCTCCAGTCATGGGCATACAGCACTCATAAAAAGCCACTTACTGAGCCCCACAATCCACAATGCTTGGTATTAGGCACCAGGGATTCAACAGGTTCAAGACAGGATCCTAACATTTAAGACAATTATAAAACAATTAAGAAGACAAGAAAGGTAAGTAAAAAAAAAAAAAAAGTTGAACAATAAAAGTAGGGCCAGCTACTGTGCTAAGTGGCTTGATTGCATACAAATAATACTAGATATTATTATTCACAAATGAAAAGCCCGAGGCCCAAAGAGTTCTCCTTGCTCTTAAACACTAAGTATCCCACCTGATTACAAAGGACTGTGAAGTCAGTTTCTTCAGTCCCAGCATCCCCTGAAGTTGAAAGAGCAAGTATGAAAATCTTAGAAATCTTATTGAGGACAGGAAGTGTCTGAGCAAACAGGAAGAGCCTGGGGAAGCTGACTCAAGGACATCATACACCAGGATCACACAGGCCTTTCCATTTTGTTAGTGCTAGCTTGCCTCAAGCTCAGGTTCATGCTCAATAGTCACCCTCTTGTATTCATAGTCCAAACGTGAGGGACCCTCTGCGCCCTCCTTTTAATGCCACCATCACTCACTCAATTCTTTGAGAACTGTCTCCATTTCCCTTAAATGCTGAGGAGTGGGATGGGACCTCCCTACCATTACCTCCTCAATGTCCCTCAGCCCTCACAGCTCGTGGGGGCCAGCTCATAGTTCCTATGTCTTTCAGTTGTTGAATGCCACTCAGTTTAGGATTATAGGGAATAACAAAGAATGAAGAAAAGTAAGCAAACAAATTTGAGAATCTTAGGATCCCTGTAAATCATGGTCCCTGATTGATATTTGTGACTTCTTTTTGTGAAGTTAATGAGGAGGTCTTAAGTATTTGATTCCCTTCTTCAGACCTACAGAAGGGAGTTGATCAAACCTCTGCTCCCTCACTTTGCTAGACATATCCTCTCTCTTTTTTTAAAAAATAACATATAATGTATTATTTTTTTCAGGGGTACAGGTCTGTGATTCATCAGTCTTGCACAATTCACAGCACTCACCATAGCACATACCCTCCCCAATGTCCATTACCCAGCCACACTATCCCTCCCACCCTTCTCCACTCCAGCAATCCTCAGTTTGTTTCCTGAGATTAAGAGTCTCTTAAGGTTTGTCTGCCTCTCTGGTTTCATCTTGTTTCATTTTTTCCTCCCTTCCCTTATGATATTCTGTCTTTGTTTCTCAAATTCTTCATATTAGTGAGATCATATGATAATTGTCTTTCTCTGATCGATTTATCTCACTTAGCGTAATATACTCTAGTTATATCCATGTCATTGCAAATGGCAAGGTTTCATTTTTTGATGGCTGCATAATATTCCACTGTGTGTGTGTGTGTGTGTGTGTGTGTGTGTGACATCTTCTTTAGCCATTCATCCATCTGTGGACATCTAGGCTCTTTCAGTAGTTTGGCTATTGTGGACATTGCTGCTATAAACATTAGGAGACTCATAACAGAAGGCTTTGACTGAGTCTCAGAAAAATTATGCTCCTTCACAAATACCCTCTATGGACAAATAGAGACAATAACTACTCATAACAAAATAGATACGTTCCAAAAAAAAAAAAAAAAAAAAGCAGGCCACAGAACCCTGAAAGAGCTGAATGTTAGGAAGCTGCATATATCAAACATGGTCTTCAAATCTGAAGCAGAAAGCACTAATATTAAACTTGATAATCCATAAGGCCACCAAAACTACTGAAAAAAGTGAAAATTCAGTCTGGATCTGTACAGATGAATGTCTCTACAGACTGAATTTTGTGAATAGCTTCAGTTTCCTATTCAGTTTGAATATATTACTTTTTTATACTCATTTATGTTTCCAATAGGATTAAGGAAGCTCAAACCACATAGATGGATGGAGACCAAAAGCTAAATCAGATAATGATTGTTATTCTGTCAAGCTTAGGAGGCAGAGGGAGAGAAGAATGGCTTCTCAGACCTGAAACAATCATATTTCTGAGAATGATCACTCTAAACACTTAGAAAGATGTGTTTTTGTGGGAAATAGATTAATAAACAGTTTCATTTTCATTCAAAGTAAAACCATTTCTACTTAAACCATTTCTACTTAAACAAAAACTGTACATAAAATGACATGCACTTTATTTTACTAAAGTACAGGACATTAAGCAAAGGTTTGGTTGCCTTGGTGACAAATTGTTACAGATGATGTTACAGATGATGCACATCTTAGAAAAAGGAAATATAAAATGCTTTCAATATACTATGTGCATTATAGGAGAAATTAAAAATAAACTGCACCAAACATCTATATCTGTACTGTTTAAAGATATACCCTATCTTCAGCAAAGGATCCCTTATGCTACTTTATATTTCTTGAGTTTCTCAAGGCCTTTGTTAAGTGTCTCACAATTTACTGTCAACCACAAAGATTTTAAGGAAGTTTTAGAATTTCAGTGACTGCCCATATGTGTTTTTTTCTGAATTAAATGGCCCATAGTTGTATTCCTATTTGCCCAAATGACTTACTTATAAGGAACTAGCTAAATATTATCAACATATCTATTATTGCCACTCCATATATAGGATAAAAACACTAAGCTAGAATTCGAAGAAAGTAAATGTTTTTCCTTTCATATATTTTTTAAAAGATTTTTATTTATTTATTTGAGAGAGAGAGAGAGAGATAGTAAGAGAGAGCATGAGCAGGACAAAGTGGGGAGAGAGAGGCTCCCCACTGAGCCAGGAACCCATATGCAGGACTCAATCCCAAGACCCCAAGATCACGACCTGTGTGGAAGGCAAATACCTAGCCAACTGAGCCATACAGGCACTCCTTTCTTTCACATTTTATCAGAGTCCTTTTAATCAAAAAGGAGGTTTCAAAGGCCAATCTTCTAAAATGTACTCTTTTTTAACATATTGATAAACATCTTACTATTAAGGTTAGGGTTAGGGCTGGGTTACTAAAGAAGATATTTAAACTTTGAAAATCCTATATGAGAAAGAATAAACTGGTTCATCATTCGCATATTATCACAGACTAGGAAAAGGCCATTGGATGAAAAGAAATTTCATTGAGTAGGACAGTCAAGGAAAAGATTAATGGCAAATGTGCAGGTGACAGTCTTATCTTAACCCCAAACTATGTATTTTGATTATTAATTATTTAGGTAAATTAATATAAATAATAAATATCTGTCCAATTTTTAAGTGTCACCTGAAGGAAACTACCATCAACATTCTGGTGTATTTCCTTCTTAATTCATGTCTGTGAATTTTTTATATATTTAATAAGTGTTTCCTGATAGTACAGTACACTCAAGGCATGTTCAACATGTTGAAGTGACAACAACTTACTTTTCTGCTCCTGTACTTCAGAACATTTATGTGTTTAACAAATGTCGCTAATACGCATGAACCTTCTATCAACATCTTTGCAATGTAAATGGAGGAGAAAAGATTCAGAGAAAAGAGCAATTCTTAAAAAGAACAAATACTACACTAAAAATAATCCCAGCATGTAATGTATGATATATATATTAAGATCTCATTTATATATTGTAACATATAATAGAATATGTTTATATATAAATGCTTACATTACAATCTAGTCTATAAATAAGGGGAAAAAATAGAGTTAAATTTACATATGCTGATTTGTAAGGGTATCAGGGCTCTACATCTGGGAGATTATTGATTTTTATATAACTAAAATTAGCAAGTTTAATTTTTAAATTTTGAACAGGGTCAAGTAAAAAACTTTGTAACAACATTTTTAAATATGTACATAAAAAGATCAACCAGAAAAAAACAGGATATACACAGGTTGAATAAAATTATATATTAAAAATTCCTACAAGTTTTAAAAAACCAAATAGAAGAATATCGAAATCTGAATAATGATCGTCTTTCAATGTTTGAGATACTTCCTCACGTTCTTCTTTTTAACTTTTTTTTTTTAAATATTTTATAATCCTCATGAATTAGTTTTATAATGGAGAAAAACGCATTCTTTATTAAAATAAAGAAGTATGCATGGCTTTGATTCCTGTCTGTTTGACCTTTGGCTGTGAACTGGAAAAATCATTTGATCTCCTTAATCCTCATTTGTATCATTTGTAAAGACAATTAATGTCTGGTCTGCTTACCTGATGCATTTTTGTAAGAATTAAATAAAAATGCCTGTTGAGGTTCTATATAAATCTCACTATTCTTTACAAATATATGATATCATTTGATCAATGATTTAACAAGATGGCTAAAGAGATGGGAGGAAAGATAACTAGTTCCATTCATTCCTTAGCAACTACCCAGTATAACTTAGCAAGTTACACTTAAAGGATGTTGAGAAGGAGGGACAAAACAAAGAGGGTTAAAGTAGGAAGGAGGAACTACAGAAATTAAAGAAAAAACTACTTACAGATCTTTCATAATTATCACTGAAATAAAAAGTAAAATTCCCTAACTGCTGTGTCATACACACCAGGGCCATTATGATCAGATGCTAAGAGCACCCCAGACTGTCAGATGTTCCTCTTACCTGATTATATGAGGAAAAAAGACAATTGTTAAGTAGTCTCCTAATTTAGCCTTATCCTTATTCCCTGTACTGCCTTATTATACTATAGCAAAGTTAGTACTTCATCAAAATCAGTTACATGTTGGCAATGGTATAATCTATCCTACCTCAAAATATATAGACATTTTTAAGTCATTTGACTCTCATGACAGAATACTTGCTCTAGAAATAAAAACAAAACTTATAACAATTGGTGTTGTACAAATACAGCCTGCAAACATGAATCACTTTTTTTTTTAAATTAAGTAATCTCAAGTAGATCACATGCACAGTTAAATGTGTTGAGGTCTATTGATACCTCAAAAATCATATTTTATACTGGACACCAAAATCCCACTAGTTTAGCCAGTGATTTAAAATACATTCCTTTATCTGGGCTCTCTACTCTGTTCCACTGGTCTATGTGTCTGTTTTTGTGCCAGTACCACACTGTCTTGGTGATCACAGCTTTGTAGTAAAGCTTGAAATCAGGAAACGTGATGCCCCCAGTTTTGTTTTTCTTTTCAAGTTTTCCTTAGCAATTCAGGGTCTCTTCTGGTTCCATACAAATTTAGGATTGTTAATTCTAGCTCTGTGAAAAATGTCTTGGAATTTTTATCAGGATGGCATTGAAAGTATAGATGGCTCTAGGCAGTAGACATTTTAACAATGTTTATTCTTCTGATCCATGATCAGCTCTATGGTCAAATAATCTTTGACAAAGCAGGAAAAAATATCGAATGGAAAAAGACAGTCTTTTCAATAAATGGTGCTGGGAAAATTGGACAACTATATACAGAAGAATGAAACTTGACCATTCTCTTACACCATACACAAAGGTAAACTTGAAATGGATAAAAGACCTCAATGTGAAACATAAATCTATCAAAATCCTAGAGGAGAACATAGGCAGTAACCTCTTTGATATCAGCCACAGCAACTTCTTGCAAGACATGTCTCCAAAGGCAAAGGAAACAAAAGCAAAGATGAACTTTTGGGACTTCATCAAGATCAAAGCTTCTGCACAGCAAGAGAAATAGTCGACAAAACAAAGAGGCAACCCATGGAATGGGAGAAGATATTCTCAAATGACACTACAGACAAAGGGCTGATATCCAAGATCTATAAAGAACTCCTCAAACTCAACACACACAGAACAGATAAGCATGTCAAAAAATGGGCAGAAGACATAAACAGACACTTCTCCAAAGAAGGCATACAAATGGCTAACAGACACATGAAAAAATGCTCATCATAATTAGCCATCAGGGAGATTCAAATCAAAACCCACATTGAGATACCACCTTACACCAATTAGAATGGCCAAAATTAACAAGACAGTAAACAACAAGTGTTGGAGAAGATATGGAGAAAGGGGAACCCTCTTCCACTGTGGGAATGAAAGTTGGTGCAGTCACTTTGGAAAACAGTGTGGAGATTCCTTAAGAAATTAAAAATAGAGCTACCCTATGACCTGGTATCACACTACTGGGTATTTACCCCACAGATACAGATGTAGTGAAAAGAAGGGCCACCTGTACCCCAATGTTCATAGCAGCAATGGCCACAGTGACCAACTATGGAAAGAACCAAGATGCCCTTCAACGGACAAATGAATAAAGAACATATGGTCCATATATACAATGGAGTATTATGCCTCCATCAGAAAGGATGAATACCCAACTTTTGTATAAACATGGATGGAACTGGAAGAGATTATGCTGAGTGAAATAAGTCAAGCAGAGAGAGTCAATTATCATATGGTTTGACTTACTTGTGAAGCAAAAGGAATAACATGGAAGACATTGGGAGATGGAGAGGAGAAGTGAGTGGGGGGAAATTGGAGGGGAAGACAAACCGTGAGAGACTGTGGACTCTGAGAAACAAGAAGAGGGTTTTGAAGTGGGGAATGGGGAGTTGGGTGAGCCTGGTGATGGGTATTATGGAGGGAATGTATTGCATGGAGCCCTGGATGTGGTGCATAAACAATGAATTTTGGAACACTGAAAAAAATAAAATTAAATTAAAAAAAATACTTACCTTTCTTTATTAAGAAGCTGGGTCACATCTCATTATCAAAAGCCATCATTTATTTTTAATTATAACCTGAAAGCCCATTTTAATTTGGCTTCTTTAGTGCATTTGTTTTGTAGGAAAGACACCACCTTGATATTACAGACTATAACCTTATATTACCAAAGGTTCTGTGGCCTCCTCATCTGCAGACAGAAATATTTGAATAGATCAGTTTTCCCACAGTGTATTCTGGAACCCATGGTTCTCACAAGATGCTCCACAGAAGATGGGTGAGGGTGGAGTAGGATGAAAGGAGTGTTCATATGGTGAACTTGAGACAAGTTGTATCCTGTACTTGCTGGTAGAGAGCGACAGTGTGAATTGGCCAAGTAGTTATTTAAAAGAAACCTTTGGTGACGCCTGGGTGGATCAGTCACTAAGTGTCTGCCTTCAGCTTGGGTCATGATCCCAGGGTCCTGGGATTGAGCTCCACATTGGTCTCTCTGCTTGGAGGGAAACCTGCTTCTCCCTCTTTCACTACCCCTGCTTGTGCTCTCTCTCTATGTCTCTCTCTCTGTCAAATAAATAAATAAAATCTTACAATTAAAAAATTTAAAAAAAAAAGAACCCTTTGTAAATCATCCTAAATCACTGTTTCCATAGTTGACTTAAGCAAGTAAACACTTTGTTGTTTTAGGGGTAAGATGGAGACGGTAAGAAATTCAAAGTGCTGGAACACACTTTGGGAAACCAGGTTTCATAATTTTTCTCATCCTTTCCAGCACTGGAATTTTCTAAGGCTATGCTGACCAATGAAAAATTAATAAGATATACCCTAATTATAAGGCCATTATATTAGAAAATTTCACAAAGTGAGTTATGTTCAAAAATTTACAAAATGGTGAAAAACAAGACTGATAAAAGTCCTTATTGAAAATGACTAATGCCAAATACCCATTTTCCTTATATGTTACACCAAAAAGAATTGTCTAATGGCAACATAAAGGAAAGTGAAAAACGGAATAGATATAATATTATTAAGGACTGAAGATTGCTTTCCTATCCAAAATAAGGAATCTTTACACAATGACATCTTTTTTTTTTCCTGTGCATAGAACATCTCTATCATTTGTATAATGCATAAAAGGAAGGGCCAGAAAAAAAATCTTTAAATAGATGCTTCTAATTTTTAGACAACTGTGGTTGTAAGGTTGATGTATATTTAGTATTTGGGTGGACAGTGCAGAGTAAATTACAGAGAAAATAGAACAAATCAAAGGAACCCAAAGCACATCCATTCACCAGCACTTAGAGAAGCTGGAATGAGAAATGTTGTGGAGGCACCTTGGAGACTAGGGTCAAAGGAAATCATCGTAAAATTACTTTTCAGTTACATCCCAATTAGCCTCTATCCCATCTTGATGTCACTGAGGACACTCACTTGCACTGAGGGCTGGCTTGCTAACTGAGCAGGAGGAAAAGAAAATGCAGTGCCAAGATCCTGGGTTTCATTGTGTCCTCACTTTTTTTTTTTTTTTCTAAAATTAACCTTAAAATTTGCCTTCTGCTAGATATATCTGAGTTCCATTCTGGTTCTCGTCACTTTATAGCTTTATTAGTCTGGGCAAATCCTTTGATGTCTCTGAGGTTATTTCACTTATGTGTAAAATTAAGATGATAGTAATGCAATTCAAACATAATGTAAAGACTAGAAATAGTAAGTTCAAGCACCCGACACAGTTTAGAGGTTGAGACAATCATTAGACTTACACCCAATAAGCAGGTATGAACTAGGCACAATGGGCAATGGTGGAATCTGTGGTCAGTTCTGCTCCCACACTATTCTACATGAAAATATCTCCACATGCAGGTGTCTAGCATTCTCATGACCACCAGCCCTGTCCCCTCCTCTGCCAGTATGGTATGTTATGGTGAAATAGTTGAAAGTCATTGAGCACTGACCATGCAGTAGGTACTATGCTCAGTCTGTCACATGTGTTAGCTCGCTGACCTCCTACAACCACCTTCTAGGTTGAAACTGTAACAAATGATAAACCTGGGAAATGAAGATGGTAACAGCACTGTCCAAGCTCATCTTGACATCAGAGCTGGTACTAACCCAAAGCCTTTCTGACTCTCAGAGTCATATAGTTCTTCATCACACAGTACTAGTACTTGTATCCAGATCCATCCTGATGGAGTGGTTCTCTTCTGGTCTAGACAAGCAGTTCCCAGACTGAATATCTTCTCCTTAAAGATAAAAACTATGTAGGCCTCTATTATATCCCTTCCCAGTGAAACTTGTGCTATTAATTTCCTTTGGGACAATGCATAAGGGTAAATGACTGCAGATACACTTTCATATAAATATGCATGTTATTAGGCATGGCAGTATTCTAATATACATTAGAAAAATGGATTGACTATAATGTGAGAGAAAAACTATTAACCTAAATCTCTCACAGCCTTTTCTTAGTCCTGCCCAAACTAACATTTGACATATAAGCTTTTCTTTTGGATATGTGGGTTAATCTATATTTTATATTAGCATACATTTATCAGAGCTGTAACACCTTCATTCTTGCAGAAACACAAAATTTAGATATTCTTTCATTTATGCTGCATATAGTCTTATATAAATTCATAATGCATATACTTACTATATGTCAGGTACTGCAAACAATAATGAGCACAATTTTAATGTCTACCCTCATAGACTTTGTAGTCTGTAGACCCATATGGATAAAGAAGCCCACCATGAATTAAAATAAATCTTAGAAAAGTCTGAAAGGCAGACTTAAGAGGCCCTTAAGAGACCAGAAGAAGGTATCTAATTTAAAGTACCAAGAAAAGCCTCCAGGATGGAGTGATGTCTAAGTTATGGCAAGAAGAATGGTAGGAGGGGCACCTGGGTGGCTCAGTGGGTTCAGCCTCTGCCTTCAGCTCAGGTCATGATCTCAGGGTCCTGGGATCAAGCCCCTCATTGGGCCAAGAGCCCACTTCCCCTTCTCTCTGCCTGCTTCTCTGCCTACTTGTGATCTCTCTCACTGTCAAATAAATAAATTAAATCTTAAAAAAAAAAAAGAATGGTAGGAGACAGTCAAATGAAGTTACCAATGAGAAATGAGTAGGATATGGATGAGAGAAGGAATGGTGGTGGATTAGAGAACTGAAGAAGCTTAATGTATGGTAATACATTACCATAATTACCATAATTACCTTAATGTAAGGTAGAATGTGAGGGATTGTGTCCTAAAATGAGGCTGGAGTCTTGAAACTCAAGCCTTAATGGACCCTGTTAAGGGGTCCAGATATGTGGCCTGACTGGCATGGGAGAGAAATATTATACCTCTTCAAATTGCCCTATAAAGATGCAAATCTCATGTGTCTTGTGCAGAGCCAGCCCTGCATTATCTCTTATAAATCCAAATCCTGCTGCTGCATAATACCTGATTATCTTTACCAATCTGATGTGTTCACTCATCTCCGCTCATGCTATGAGTGTTGGTGGCTGAGAGTTCACAGATGCTCCCCTCCACCAGCAAATTTCCCTGGGCTGGTGGAAGACACTTCACCCAGGAAGGATGTGTGCCACCTAATAAAGTTTGTCTCCTTTGACGAAGATTTTATCAGACTCCTCTGAATCCTCTGTTCCATTAGACTGGACCTTGGGCTTCCCTCTATTCTTTTAGAATCCGGTTTGAGTAAGAATTCCGCTCAGTCAGTCTGGTGAAAATCCCCCACACTTGGTATCTGATCACCCTCTACCTAACAAATTCTCATTCCTTACCCTCAACATTTTGCTGTCCTGGCCTGCAATCATCACAAATTCTGCTGAGTCAGTCCAGCAAGAATCCTCCTTATCCCTTAGTAATTTTCCACTCATGGACCACCTCCCTGGTCCTTGGTTATAAATTCCCAATTGTCCTTGTTGGAGTTGAGTTGTATTTCCTGTCCCTACCACAAAACCCCATTGTAGCAGCTTCCCTTGAATAAAGTCTGCCTTATCATCTTTAAAGAGTATCATGGATAACCTGTTTATTTAACAACTCTAAGACTGAAGCATCAACTCTTCAATGCAGGTGAAGGACCAAAGCCTCCCCCAGGCATCAGACCAAGCCTAGACTTGACCTCAAACCATACCTTCCCTTGTCTCTTTCTCTTTTCTTTCTCTGCTTGACTTCCTCCTGTAAAGGTTTTCCTGAGAAACACTCTTCCCATAAATTGAGTACAACTGAATCCCTGTTTAGGCTCTTTCTAAGCCTCAGGCATGCCACAAAAATGAAAGAAAAACTTTATGAGGTGAAATGCATATAAGTGATATTAAACCAAGTAAAGTTATCTTTGTTTTGGGTAGATGACTCAGCAAGCAGCTATTCATGTAATGCAGCCTCTTGGAATGGCACCATTAGTCAGGAAAACCAGCCCAAAAGACAAAATAACTATTTTTTTAAGATTTTATTTATTTGACAGATAGCACAAGTAGGCAGAGAGGCAAGCAGAGAGAGAGAGAGAGAGAGAGAGAGAGGGAGGAGGAAGCAGGCTCCCTGCCTAGCAGAGAACCTGATGTGGGACTTGATCCCGGGACCCTGAGATCATGACCTGAGCTGAAGGCAGAGGCTTAACCCACTGAGTCACCCAGGCAGCCCCAAAAGAACTATTTTTAAATTACTCAAGTCATTAATGTGAAATCTTCTGAATATTGAACAGTAACTCTGTAGACCACAGAAACCCTTCAGAAAATCTTCCTCCCATCCATCCACTCTCCTGACACCAAAATTGCTTTCCAATCTCTCTCTTTAAAGATTCCCTAGTTCCTTCTACTTTGATTCTATCACCAGTGTCTTTTCTTGTTCTCCTCATATCTTCCTGATTGTATATAACTGAAGCATAAAAATTCCCCTACCACACACCTTCAGAGGTTAAGTAGAACCAGGTAGTGGGTGAAAGGGGAATAAAATGCTGGAAATAGGCATATATTAATAACTTATGTTCCATTGTTATCAAAGTGCTCCACACATTTTCTGACTATTTATTAAATCCTCAGTGTCTTTCTCTAACATTCTTTCCATTTTGTTTCTTAGTAGTGTGCTCTATCAATAAAGCAGAAGCATGGATTCTGACAATGGTGGTTGGGGGTGGCACCTCATAAAATGAGTTAAAACTAAGATGACTAATATATGCTCCTCCTCTCTATCTCCACACATATCCTGAAGCAAAATGCTTACTATTAATAGTGGAGGGTTCTTGAGTACCAAGAGAGAATTCTTTAAAGAGGATGAAGTGGGGCAGCAAAAATGTAAGAAGATCAAGAATTGTCTTCCTAAAAGAAAATGATTAAAAATATCCACCTCCAACCAATGTGGCACTTTTGAGATTGTGAAAATGCTTTGCACTCATCCCTGGAAGCCCCACTACAGTATTCAGATGTCCACGGATGATCTTTCCAGATGTGCAGCCAGGAGCTATCTGTACTTTGCTAAAGTGAACCACCAGAACTAAGAAAAATAATTAAAATCTTAGCCTTGGAAATGTATCTTTGAAATTCTTCTTTGAGTTGGTAGTGGCAGCAGCAGCAACAGCAGAGCCCATTTACTGCAACGTGTCAACACAGTCTTGTTACTCTGAATGTACAGCACTGTGTACAGCAGAGCTTGGCTTGCCAAGCCTTCAGGAAGCCCATTTTCTGTCATGTGGGTTGCTTTTCCATTTTATTAGATGCAAACTAAGGAAAAACCCTCTTTTATGGCTTCAAGAATTCTGTGTACATATTTTAGGTGTCTGATTTATATGTTTTTCTAACCAATTCCAAAAAGAAAATATGATCGTAGGTATTTTTCTTTAAGGATTGCAATGCCAGATTTTATTCCAAGGAGTTGAATCAACGGATGGTTAAATCTGCCTCACCTTTCAGTCTATTTAGTCAGAATGATATCAATTCTCCCATGTAGTTGTGAGTTCCTTGAACAAAGTCTCTGTCTTATTCAATGTTGTATTCCAAGCATCTACCATAAAATCAATCAGTGCTTAATGATTTTGAGCTGAATTTCTTTCACACACATAGTAATAGTGTAAAAAGCTTCTCCTGCATATCTGGGAATAACTCTAATAAGCTGATGCTTAATAGCATATATTTACACTTATATCCTTTCATTAAATATCAGATGAGACTTTATATTCTCAGTTGTATACGGAAATAACTACATATTCTGTTTCCTCCATATTTCCTCTCAATGCCAATATGTTGCACAAAAATTATATTTCTACCAGATAAACTCAAGCTATTGATAACTAGAGCTAGCTACAGTTCAGTATCAACATTATATATTATTTGTATTCTATTGTATTCCCTTTGATTTCATAATTATGGATTTGGTATTAAAGGATGAAGACAGAATTGCTTCAGAATGGTTCTAGCCTCATTAATAAGTATTGTGGAACTTTTGTTTATCCTCTGTTTTCTGCTGTCTCAACACCTTTTGGTAGCCAGCATAGTATCCTATTGAAAAGTAAAGTGTGAGGGATGTAATAAATTGCAAGTAATATAATTGCAAGCTCAACCTAAACTGTCAAACAGTTGTGCCCTGATAAGCAGACTTGGATCATCTATATGAAATTTGAGCTGACTCTGCTTAAAATAATACCTTGAAGGAGAGCAAAGGAGTATTTGGCAAGATGAAACACCAGAACTCACATGCTGAAATGACTATGTTAAAAACAATCAAGGGGTTAACAAACTCTTAACTATAAAAAACAAACTGAGGGCTGCTGGAGGGGAGGTGGGTGGAGACAAGATAATTGGGTGATGGCATTAAGGAGGGCACTTGGTGTAATGAGAGCTAGGTGTTATATGCAACCTATGAATCACTAAATTCCCCCACCTCCCAAAACTAATAATGCACTGTATGTTAACTAAATCGAATTTAAATAAAACAGTTTTAAAAAGTCACTAAAAACCCAATTGGTATATCTTCAAGATATTTCATGATAGGAACTCTCCTAGAACACACGCATTTAATAAATTTATGATAGTACTAAAAAGGAATAGTTTACTGGTATCACTAGACATTTTAGAGACTTCAATGGCTTAAAATAAAAGTCTGGTGAAAGGATCAGTGAGCAAGATGGTGGAGGAGTAGGAGGGCTAAATATTGCTGGGTCCCAAGACTTCAGCTAGATAGTTATCAAACCATTCTGAACACCTACAAACTCAACAGGAGATTGAGGAGAAGAAGAGCAGCAATTCTAAGAAGAGAAAAGGGACCACTTACTGGAAGGTAGGATGTGCAGAGAAGTGAAACCAAGGCAATACATGCGAAGATAGACTGCGGCGGGGGGCGGGGAGGGCACGGGTGGGGGGCGACTCCAAGCAAGTGGTAAAGAAGCAGAGCACAAAATCTGAACTTTTAGATGTCTGCTCCACTAAGGGACTTTGCTCCAAAGACTAAGAGATGGGTGGAGCCTTCATGGGGACAGTGTGGTCTCAGGACACGCAGGGTCACAAAAGTCCAGGTCTGAATGAGGCAGAGCTCTCAGGTATCAGAGCTGGGAAGCTGGCTGCAGAGATGGAGCCAAGGAGAGTGCTTTCAGCTCAGGGTGACCTTAAACCATGATCCAAGGCACAGTCGGGCCACTGCTCTTCAAGTAGAGACCTCACAAGTGGCAGATCAGGGAGACTCCCCCCTCCTTCCTCTTCCAGGAGGAGCAGTGCAAGAGCATGGAACAGGGAATCTGCTGGGTTCGGAGACTCCAAAAGGGGCCATGCACCAGACTTAGAAATGCTCTATCACAGGCCAGGTGAGCACGGAGCATGGCCGGAGATGAGGGAGATAGGAGGGATTGATTGCTTTTCTCTGAGGGCACATTGAGGAGTGGGGCCCTGAGCTTTCGGCTCCTACAGGACTAGAGATTGGGAGGCTACCATCTTCATTCCTGTTCTCCAAAGCTCTACAGAAAGCATTCAGGGAACAAAAGCTATGGAGAGCAACCCAAGCAGATTGCTTACCCTGGCCCCTGGCAAAGGCAGGGCAATTCTGCCTTGGGCAAAGACATTTGAGAATCTCGGCAACAGGTCACTCTCCCAGAAGATCACCAAGAACATTCAGCCAAGACCACATCATTTACTGATCAATGAGAAATGCAGAACTCCAGAGCTAGGGGAATGCAGCACATAGAATTCATGGTTCTTTTCTCCTGAATCTTTAGTCTTTCCAAGTTAAATTTTTTTAATTTTATTTTTTCTTATTCTATTTTTTTATTTTTCCTTTTTCTTATTTTAACCTTTTTAACTATTTTATCATACCAATGCTTTTTTAAAAAAAATTTAAATTTTCATTGTTATAGTCATATTCTATCCCTTCATTGTATTTAAACTTACTTTTTGTATACATATAGATTTTTCTTTCTTTAAAATTTTGGGATACAGTTTCTTCTAACAGATCAAAATATACCCTAAATCTAGTGCATGGGTTTGTTCTAGTCTCCAGCCTGATCACATTCTTTCTTTCTTTTTTTTCTTTTTTCAACAAACTTCTTATCACTTTCTTTTTTAGAATCTTTTTAAATTTTCATCTTTACAGTCATATTATATCCCTTCATCATTCTTACCCTTATTTTTGTGTGTGTGTGTGTGTGTGTGTATATATATATATATATATATATATATATATATATATATATTATTCTTTCTTTCTTTTGGGAGGTAGTTTCTTCTAACAGTCCAAAATAGACCCAAAATCAAGCATGTGGCTCTTTTCTACTGACCAGTCAAATATATATATATGTATATATATGCATATATGTATATATATATATATATATGTTTTTTAACCCTCGTTTCTTCTCCTCTTGGGTTTCTTCCAATTTGGATAGTGTATATTTTTCTGGAGTAGTTGCTACACTTTTAGTATTTTGTTCTCACATCCATCTATTCTTATCTGGATATAATGACAAAAAAGATAAAAAACTCACCTCAAAAAAAAAAGAACTAGAGTCAATACTAACGGCTAAGGACCCAGTCAATATGGATATTAGTAAGACGTCAGAACTAGAGTTCAAAATGATGATTATCAAGGCGCTAGCTGGGCATGAAAAAAGCATGGAAGATACTAGAGAATCCCTTTCTGGAGAAATAAAAGAACAAAAATCTAACTAAGTTGAAATTTAAAAAGCTATTAATGAGGTATAATAAAAAATGGAGGCTCTCACTGCTGGGATAAATGAAGCAGAAGAAAGAAGTAGTGATATAGAAGACCAAATGATAGAGAATGAAGAAGCTGAGAAAAAAAAAGAGAGAAAAACAAATACTGGACCATGAGGGGAGAATTCAAGAGATAAGTGATACCATAAGATGAAACAATATAGAATAATTAGGATCCCTGGAGAAGAAGAAACAGAGAGGGGGAGAAGGTATATTGGAGAAAATTACAGCAGAGAATTTACCTAATTTGGGGAAGGGAACAAGCATCAAAATTCAGGAGGCACAGAGAACCCCCTTTACAATCAGTAAAAATAGGTCAATACCCCATCATCTAATAGTAAAACTTACAAGTCTCAGTGACAAAGAGAAAATTCTGAAAGCAGCTCAGGACAAGAGGTCTGTAACATACAATAGTAGAAATACTAGATTGGCAGCAGACCTATCCACAGAGACCTGGCAGGCCAGAAAGGACTAGCATAATCTATTCAGAGCACTAAACAAGAAAAATATGCAGCCACAATACTATATCCAGTTAGGTTGTCACTGAAAATAGAAAGAGAGGTAAAAGTTTCCAGGACAAACAAAAACGAAAAGAATTTGCAAACACCAAACCAGCCCTACAGGAAATATTCAAAGGGGTCCTCTAAGCAAAGAGAGAGCCTAAAAGTAATAGACCAGAAAGGAACACAGACAATATACAGAAACAGTCACCTTATAGGCTATACAATGGCACTAAATTCATATCTTTCAATAGTTACTCTGTATGTAAATGGGCTAATTGCATCAATCAGAAGACACAAGATATCAGAATGGATAAAAAAAACAAGACCCATCAATACGCTGTTTGCAAGAAACTCATTTTACACTCAAAGACACCTCCAGATTTAACGTAAGGAGGTAGAAAGCTATTTACCATGCTGAAGGACATCAAAAGAAAGCTGGAGTAGCAATCCTTATATCAAATAAATTAGATTTTAAGCCAAACACTATAATAAGAGATGAGAAAGGACACTATCTCATACTTAAAGGGTCTGTCCACCAGAAGATCTAACAATTTTAAATATCTATGCCCCAAAAATGGGAGCGGCCAATTATATAAACCAATTAATAACAAAATCAAAGAAACACATTGACAACAATATAATAATAGTAGGGGACTTTAACACTACCCCTCAGTGTACTGGACAGATCATATAAGCAAAAGACCAACAAGGAAATAAAGGATTTAAATGACACACTGGACCAGATGGACATCACTGATATATTCAGAACATCCCATCTCAAACCAACAGAATACACATTCTTCTCTGGTGCACATGGAACATTCTCCAAAATAGATCACATCCTGAGTCACACATCAGGTCTCAACTGGTAGCAAAAGACTGGGATCATTCTCTGCACATTTTCAGACCACATTGCTTTGAAACTAGAACTCAACCACAAGAGGCAAGTTGGAAAGGATTCATACATGGAGGCTAAAGAGCATCCACTAAAGAATGAATGGGTCATCAAGGATATTAAAGAAGAATTAAACACATTCATGGAAACAAGTGAAAATAAAAACACAACTGCTCAAAATCTTTGGGACAGAGCAAAGGTGGTCAAGAGAAAAGCATGTAACAATACAAGCCTTTCTCAAGAAATAGGAAAGGTCTCAAATACACAACCTAACCCTACACCTAAAGGAGCTGGAGAAAGAACAGCAAAGAAAGCCAAACCCAGCAGGAGAAGAGAAATAATCCAAATCAGAGGAGAAATCAAAGAACTGTAGAACAAATCAATGAAACTAGGATCTGGCTTTTCAAAGGAATTCATAAGATTGATAAACCCTGGCCAGACTTATCAAAAAGAAAAGAGAACAGACCCAAATTAATAAAATCACAAATGAAATAAAATCACAACCAACACCAAAGAAATACAATTATAAAACATATTATGAGAAACTATACATCAGCAAATTTGACAATCTGGAAGAAATGAATGCATTCCTAGAGATGTATAAACTACCAAAACTGAATCACAAAGAAATAGAAAACCTGAACAGACTCATAACCAGTAGGAGATTGAAGCAATAATCAAAAATCTCCCAAAAAACAAGAGCCCAGGGCCAGATGGCTTCCCAGGGGAATTCTACCAAACATTTAAAAAATAATTAATACCTATTCTCCTGAAACTGTTCAAAAAAAAAAAAAAAAAAAAAGAAATGAAAGGAAAATGTCCAAACTCTTTTTGTGAGGCCAGTATTACCTTGATCCCAAAACCAGACAAAGACCCCACCAAAAAGGAAGATTACAGACCAATATCCTTGATGAACATGGCTGCAAAAATTCTCACCAAAATACTAGCCAATAGGATCCAACAGAACATTAAAAGGATTATTCACCATGACCAAGCAGGATTTATTCCTGGGCTGCAAGGTTGGTTCAATATCCGCATATCAACCAATGTGATGCAAGACATTAATAAAAGAAAGAACAAGAATGATATGATACTCTCAATAGATGCTGAAAAAGCATTTGAAAAGGTACAGCATCCTTTCTTGTTCAGAACTCTTCACAGTGTAGGGATAGAGGGTACATACCTCAATATCACCAAAGTCATCTATGAAAAACCCACAGCGAATATCATTCTCAATGGGGAAAAACTGAGAGCTTTTCCCCTAACATCAGGAACATGGCAGGGATGTCCACTATCACCACTGCTATTCAACATAGTACTAGAAGTCCTAGCTTCAGCAATCAACAATGAAAAGTTACAATATAATATAATATAATACAATATAATAAAAGTTATAATAAAAGGCATTCAAATCATCAAAGAATTCAAACTCTCACTTTTCACAGATGGTATGATACTTTATGTGGAAAACCCAAAAGACTCCGCCCCAAAATTGCTAAAACTCATACAGAAATTCAATAAAGTGTCAGGATATAAAATCAATGCACAGAAATCAGTTGCATTTCTATACACCAACAACAAGACAGAAGAAAGAGAAATTAAGGAGTCAATCCCATTTACAATTATACCCAAAACCATAAGATACGTAGGAATAAACCTAACCAAAGAGACAAAGAATCTGTACTCAGAAAACTATAGAGTACTCATGAAAGAAATTGAGGAAGACACAAAGAAATGGACAAATGTTCTATACTCATGGATTGGAAGAACAAATATTGTGACAATGTCTATGCTACCTAGATCAATCTACACATTTAATACAATCCTTATCAAAATATCATCAACTTTTATCAAAGAAATAGAACAAATAATCATAAAATTTATATGGAACCAGAAAAGAGCCTGAATATCCAGAGGAATGTTGAAAAAGAAAGCCAAAGTTGGTGGCATCACAATTCCAGCTTCAAGCTCTATTACAAAGCTGTAATCATCAAGACAGTGTGGTACTGGCACAAAAACAGACACATAGATCAATGGAACAGAATAGAGAGCCCATAAATGGACCCTCAACTCTATGGTTAACTAATCTTTGACAAAGCAGGAAAGAATGTCCAATGGAAAAAAAAAAAAAAAAGTCTCTTCCACAAATGGTGTTGGGAAAATTGGACAACCACATACAGGAGAATGAACTGGATCATTGCCTCACACCACACACAAAAATAGACTCCAAATGGATGAACGACCTCAATGTGAAACAGGAATCCATTAAAATCCTTGAGGAAAATACAGGCAGCAACCTCTTCGACCTCAGCCACAGCAACTTCTTCCTAGAAACATCACCAAAGGCAAGGGAAGCAGGGGCAAAAATGAACTATTGGACTTCAAGATAAAAAGCCTTTTCACAGCAAGGGAAACAGTCAACGAAACCAAAACACAGATGTCAGAATGGGAGAAGATATTTGCAAATGACATATCAGGTAAAGGGCTAGTATCCAAAATGTATAAAGAACTTATCCAGCTCAATATCCAAAGATCAAATAATCCAGTCAAGAAATGGGCAGAAGACATGAATAGACATTTCTGCAAAGAAGATATCCAAATGGCCAACACACATGTGAAAAAGTGCTCAACACTCAACAACTCACTCAGCATCAAGGAAATACAAATCAAAACCACAGTGAGATACCACCTTATACCAGTCAAAATGGCTAAAATTAGCAAGTCAGGAAAGGACAGATGTTGTCAAGAATGCGGAGAAAGGAGAACCCTCTTACACTGTTGGTGGGAATGCAAGCTGGTGCAGCTACTCTGGAAAACAGTATGGAGATTCCTGAAGAAGTTGAAAATAGAGCTACACTATGATGTGGTAATCGCACTACTGGGTATTAACCGTAAAGATACAAATGTAGTGATTTAAAGGGGCACATGCCCCTGAATGTTTATAGCAGAAATGCCCACAATAGCCAAACTATGGAAAAAACCTAGATGTCCTAGATGTCCATCAACAGATGAATGGATAAAGAAGAAATGGTGTGTATATATATATTTCATATATATATGATTTCATATATATGGCAGAGTAGTATATCATATATATATTTCATAGGGAGCCTGCGTCTCTGCCTGCCTCTCTACCTGCCTCTCTGCCTACTTGTGATCTCTGTCTGTCAAATAAATAAATTTTTTTTTAAAAAAGGGACTCTTAATCTCAGGAAACAAACTGAGGGTTGCTGGGGGGTTGGGTGAAGGGAGAGGGTGGTGGGGTTATGGACATTGGGGAGGGTATGTGCTATGGGAGTTCTGTGAATTGTATAGGACTGATGAATCACAGACCTGTACCCCTGAAACAAGTAATACATTATATGTTAATATAAATAAATAAATAAATAAATAAATAAATAAATAAATAATAAATATAATTAAAATGCCAACAAGAAAGTCTGAAGAGAGTGATGAATACACACAACTTTGGAAATCTCTTGGGCAGTATAATGTATGATTCTATGTAGAGTTCTCAGTGAAATCTTTCAAAGGAATTCTTTACTGAATAAAGGTAATCTTGATTGAAGTCAACTTTAACATTTCACTGACAAAAGCTATCTAGTCACCAGAAATGTATTGTCAACTGTTCCATGGGAATTAAAGGCAAAATCTCTACCAGAAAGGCTGCCAAAATATGCAAAAGAAATCTCTGGCAATAGTGGTCAACAGAATACTAGTGAAGCAGGTTCAAATCAGACAAAACAAGCCCTGCAGAGGCTGAGCTGCAGTAAATCACTGGACATGGAGTTCAGTGTTTCTAAAAGGTAGTGCCGGGGTGCCCAGGTGGCCACATTGAGCATCCGACCTGATTTTGGCTTGGGTCATGATCTTAGAGTTGTGAGATCAAGCCCTGCATTAGGCTCCGCACACGGAGTCTGCTTGAGATTCCCTCTCTCCCTCTCCCTCTGTCCCTTCCTCCTCTGCTCACTTATACTATCAACCAACCAATCAATCAATCAATCAGTCTTTAAAAGGAAGTGCTTCCTTGAAAGCATGTACCATTTAAAATACTTTCTGTTAAAGACCAAAAACTACTGCAGTACCACTTGGTAACAGGTAACTTTGATTCTTCACATAAAGCAGCTAAGGTATGTCAGAAGGGCCAAGATAAATTGCTTTAATATTCTCCAACATCCACATAAATGACCATGGGTATGAAAAAAAGTCAAAGACATGTTTAATAAAAATTTTTAAATTAAAAATAAAATAAGATCTTTTACTATAGTCGTTGGACCACAATAGCTGATAAAGGCTAAAGTCTGTAAAGCAAATGTACCATAGGGACCCTTCATGGAGAAGATTTCAAGTTAAATGCTGCAAAAGTCTATTGAATAAGACAAGCTTTGTATTAATGAATCAAGTCCATAAAATAGCTGAATAATAGACATTATTTTTAGATTTCCTAAATTATTTGAGGACCTAGTCTGTAATATATAAAGCATTGGTAAATACTAGTTTAGTTGAATTAAAGTCTCTTAGAGGCCAGTATCAATCCAGCTATTAGATTTATTCAACCAAATCTAGTCAGTTACCTTTGCATTGAGGGAAAAACCTGAAAAGTCATTAACGTGTTTAATCACAGCTTAATTTGGCCATTTTCACATATAGGGTGAGTTAAAGAAGTTGTGTCAGGGTTAAATTCTAATATGGAAGGTAAGACTTCATGGGGTCTACATGTGGTTTTGAACAAAGTGTTTGAGAACCTTTAGTGGCCAGAAGGTTATTCTGATGGCCTGGAATTGGTTTAATAATAAAGATTTCAAAATTGAGTAGCACTTGACATGTATCACTTTGTATTTAAACATGAAAATATATGGTATTGGTCAGGAATCTACATTTATTCTGCAGGTCCATTCTAGAGGAATAAATTTAAAAATGTGATAGACTTTTTCTCCCCAAACCATTTTGAAGTTCTAGTTCCAGTATTTTTTTTCCCCTGACAACAGGTCTAGATTTATTTCCTTCAGGTTGGAATCTGGCCACATGTGTCTCCTGCCATCACCACGCCTCACCAGCCCTAGGAAAATGCTCACACTGAAAGAATAAAGTAGAATATTCTGGGTATGTCCAGGAGGACAGAATTTGCCAGGTTTATCATTTCCTAAAATGGTATTCCATGTTCACTGTTGGGAGTCACTCCTGCTGATGAACTAGGGAGGCAATATATATCTAGGATTGCATCTCCAATTGTAATTACATGGCAAACAAAAATAGATTCTAGTTGCTGGTCAGTCTGTTTAAATCCCCATTTGATTTTGCCAAAAGATTTTCCTCTCTAGCATATGAAGTCAGTTCTCTTGTACTCTCAACTTCTGCCCAGAGAAGCCCACTCACAGGCAGTATTACTGATCAACTTAAAGTTTGCTAAAGATATCAGAGTAGAAATGATAGAGGGAATTATATACAGCACATTTCATGGCAAATAACTCTTAAGTGTCCCTCTTCTCCAAACTCTCCATTGCTTTAACAGCAGCTGCACTCAACCTGTCTGCCGTCTCCTCAGTTTTGCCATACAATTCAACTCTGCCCACCCCCACTCTCATATTCCACTCACCTCCACACTGGCAAGGAAGGAAGGAAGGTAGGAAGGAAGGAAGGAAAGGAGGGAGGGAGGGAGGAAGGAAGGAAGGAAGAGAGTTAAGAAGGGAGGGAGGAAGAAATGGGGAAAGAACTGTAATTTCTGCATAAAGGCAACAAAATCCAGCAGAAGGTAGCAGAGAAACATAGCTCTGTCAAAACTCCTAGGAAAGCAACAGCACTAGTTTCATTCAGGCATCCCCATGGTATGGTACTGCTCACTCCATTTAGCATATCAAAACAGCTACTCCAAACCTAGCAGAATTTCTCCAAGAAGTACTATTTTGCAGGAATCCAGATTCTCTTTGTATTGTTTCTGTAGAAACTAGGCACCTGGACCAGTATGATTTCCTACCACAGTAATTGAGATCTAGAGCCTGTGCCTTCAAGTTCCAGGGAGCAGATGGGCAGTGTAGTCAAATGTGAGGTTAACTTTCCTATGCAGATGAAGGAATAGACCCATTGGATTATACTTTCTCTAAGTCATCTGGGTCTAGATCTCATGAGTTCCAATGGTAAGGTAGACATCTTCCCTCTCTGACAAATAACTACTAACTCGATCTCAACTGATAGCAAACAAATGCTTAAGAGTTTTCATCTAAGGTTGGCTAATAGTGAGGGGGTAGATTTAGGAGAATTACAAATAATCATACTTGTCAGGAGTGATTTACTTTTGTTTATTTTGTGTTCCTAATAGTGATTTGTTCTTTTGAAGTTTCACAGTTGCATTTCTAATATGATTAGCTCAAAATAATAATTGCTTCAGTGAAGGATTTATGTTAAAACCCTATTTATGTCTTGCTCATTTATTGCTAAGCCAATACGGAAAGATATAATGTTTACTAGCTAATGGGACAGTTGTCTTCTGAAAAAAAGTCTTCTTTTTAGGAAGTTTAGTTGGTCTTAATTACTGGAATATACACCACAAAAAAACAAGTATATTTGACCTCAGCCAAGAGAAGAGGCACAGTTCTGCACATGCAGGAATTGTGAGATACAACTGGACATGATTTTATGCAAGCACATTTTAGAGATATTTCAAGTTCCATTAAAAAATAAATAAATGATATTTAATGTGAAGTTTCTTTAAAAAAAAGTTCTGGCCTTTTACCACCTCCCATACATATAAATTCAAAATCAAAATATTCTCTTACATAAGTCTAATAGAGTTGTGACGGTAAGAAAAGACCATGGTGAGATTGTTAATTAGTTAAGAATCATTGGAATGACGTATGTACTATAAAAGTAGAAAAGCAACTTGCCTTTTAGCACTATGACTCATTTTGATTGTAATTGCTTCTGCAGGACTTCTACCCTTTCCCCAACCTTTATTTTATTAGCACAAAGACAACAAAATTCAGCAGGAGATAGCTGGAAAAGGTAGCTCTGTTAGCATTAGCCTCTCGGGGAGATTCTGCCTTAGAATATAAGTGGCTGTAGATGGCAGAGTATCAGAAAATGTAGAATTGTGTCCGCTGATAGGCCCCACCCTGCCCCACTTACAAACCCAGGATCCTACATGAATTCATTCCAGTTTAAAACAGTCATGCCATGTAATAATCTTTCCTCCTAGAAAACAGAAAGCAAAGCAACAGCAAAATGCTTGCTATTAGTTACCATTTTATAATTAATCTTAAACTGGCAAAGCCAACTAATCTTTAAATAAATCAAGCTGTACAGCTAAAGGAATAATATGAAGAGAGGGGGAAAATTTCATTCTATCAAAATGTGTGAGAACTTTTCATGATGTTATTAATGAAGGAAAGAATGAACATATACTTTTGTATTAGTCCTTAGTCATATGTTATGTTTCGAGAGACATATATCAACATGGGGAATATCCCAGTATCTCTAAGACCAGATCATGTCCTTGGATTTAACTGTGTTCTCAGCATAAACCTAATGCCTGGAATTGAATTAATGGGCTGACCATGAAATGTAAGATTTGAACATAATTTGCATATTCTAGCTAAAATTAGCTATATTTTGAGTCTAATGATACCATATGTATTTTATTTTCTGAATTTTCATAGGTAGAATCTTTCCTTTCTATCATTTTTTTTTTTTAAGTTTCACAAGGGCTTTTCATCTATTATACTGATCCATGGACAAGTGAAAAGTCAATCTCATTGCCCTACATTTTTTTTTCCTTTTGTACCAAGCTAATTCAAGTCCATTAGTACATATTAAGCAGTCAATGTGTCAGGGAATTAATATCAGAGAGATGGGCAATTAGAAAGGAGTATAACTTGGGATCCACTGGTAATATTTACATTTAGGTTCACAAGGTCACAGATTATGTTATTCCTGTATCACATTTCTTTGCTGAATGCTCTAGTCAAAGATAACAACAACAGAAACAAGAAAATAAACCCTTTGGGGTGTCTGGGTGGCTCAGTGTGTTAAAGCTTCTGCCTTTGGCTCAGGTCATGATCCCAGGGTCCTGGGTTCGAGCCCCAATTCGGGCTCTCTGCTCAGTGGGGAGCCTGTTTCCCCCTCTCTCTGTCTCTGCCTGCCTCTCTGCCTACTTATAATCTCTGTCTGTCAAATAAATAAATAAAATCTTTAAAAAAAAAGAAAAGAAACCCTTTCCTCCTAGAAGACATATAAGAAGCTTTTTAAGAAATCACCATTTGCTTCAGTTATTTCATTTAATCATAATTTTGTTTTGAACTCTTGGCTTCATAGTAAAATCCCATCATCAACTTTGCAAGATGCAGAAGAGACTGCTCTCACATGCCCATCCCACCTAACTAGGCTCAGTCCCTGCACCGCTGGTGCATTTCCTGGCTATAGCTCCTAGGACATGAGTCTCATTGTGAATGAGCTGAAATGCAGACTAAATACAAATTAGATTCTTCCTGTAAATGTGTGTATTGTACAGGAATCACTTCTGGTAACATTTTCCGTGCAGGATTTAATTGCTGGAGAGCTTTTCTCTTCTATTTGCCAAATCTTTTTTCTCTTATGCTCTTTAAATAATAAGGCTCATAAGCCTTCTAACACATAAACAATACTAAACTGGATTTTGAAAGACAGTCTATATGAAACAGAATTCATATGTCTGATTTATTATGCATTCATCTGATTCTTCACCTAATAAATCAACAGAATTATAGAGAAACTTTGGGCTTCACAATTTTACTTGACAATGTGGAAAATACAGAATGAATCTAAAATATCATCCTCATCTGCAAGAAGATCACAATCTCTATGAAAGAAAGAATAACAATAAGCAGCACAAACTGTTAAAGATACTGTATTAGTAAAGCTAACTTGTGAGTGCTGTCTTTAATATGGGATACCTAAGGGGTATCTCAAACCTAACAAGACCAAAGCTGAAATCTTGTTCTTAGTCCCCAAAACCTACTCTCCCATAGTCTTTCCCTTCTAAATTAGTGGCAAATCCATCTTTCCATTTGGAGTTATTATTGATTGCTCTTCTTTTTTCACACAACACATCCAGCCCCAATACACATCTTCCTAGATGTACTGATAGAATATATCCAGGATTTAGCCACTTTTGACCACCGTGGACAAAGCCACGACCATTTCTCATCCAGATTATTGGTATAATCTCCTAACCAGCATCTCCTCTTCTTCTTGCCCACGCTAAATTTAACCTCAACTCAGCAGTCAGAGTGATTGTGTTAAAATGAATAATAGATGATGCCACATACTAAAAACCCTCCAGGGGCTTTCTGACCCATCAAAGTAAAACCTAATGTTGTATAATGGTTTACAAGTTTAGTCAGGATCTGAATTTCCTTGTTCATCCGACCTCACTTCCTATCACTACTCCCTTCTTCACTCCATTTCAGCCACAGTGTCCTTCTACTGTTCTTCTACCTGGTGTGGCATACTCCCACCTCAGGGCCCTTGCCTTTGCCCATCTGTCTGGAGTGCTCCCTCTCCTGGGGCTTGCTCCCTCCCCTCTTTTAAATCTTTGCTCACAAACTTCCTCCTTAGTGAATATTTCCCTTAACACCCTATCTAAAAGTGCAAGATTCGACTAGTCCTCCCAGTCCCTTCCTCAATTTATTTTTTTCTTCTTACCATCTCTTAAAATATAAATACTATAACTGTTTATTTATTTTGTTTATTGTTTTTCCTTCTCCATTAGAATACAATTAGTCTCCTATCTCTTGCTGACACTGATGTATTCCCAGTACTCAGAAAAGTGCTTGTCATATAGTGCATATCAAATTTCCATCTACCTTTCCATCTAACAAAACTGAACCAACATATCACACTTTAAATTTTAAAATTTCTCAAATGAAATATCTGACTAGATATCTAGAAATCTGGTTTATTTCTCTAAATAATGTCCTATTTTCTTAAGTATCTTTTTCTATCTTTATATTTATTTTCTATCCAGGCCAAAAAAAAAAAAATTGGGGCCAAGGAGTTATTACTCTTTGGGCACTGAATCAGTGAGGAATAATAACATTGGCTGCTGAAACAATCAACCCCCAATCTCTGTGCCTTAATACAGTAATGATGTATTTCTTACCTGAAGTATGGTCTAATAGCTCTCCTTCTAAATGATGACTCAGGATCTAGGCTTCTTCCATTTTGTGACATTGCCATCTTAAACATGTGGCTAGGCAAGATTGCCAAGGAAAGGGAAAGTGAGTGTGGGATGATTATGCAGGGGAGTTTATAGCCATGCCTAGAAGCGGCATATATCACTTTCCCTATATCCAATTGGCCAAAATATCATCAATAGAAATACTCAAGCTTTACTCAAGAAAATCAAATAGGACTTCAATGTCCAAGTGGAAGAATATTCCAGAAAAAATCAATCCACTCATCCAGCCATTGTGACAAGAAATTTTGGGTCATCAACTCTAAAACTCTAGAAAAGATTGTGAGGGTTAAATCAAAGGCTAAAAGCAGAAGAGTCAGATATAGAAGAGAAGCATGGGAATGGTTCCACAAGAGAAGTTATGTTTCTCACATTTAGCATCAGCTTTGGCTAAAGAATCTCTAGGGAGGCAATTTTTTTTAGTTCAAATTGTGTTGAGAAGCCTCTTTATACCAGTTAAAGAAAGTATACCATTGGACAGTCACAATTTTGTTTCTTTCTCGTTTAAGCTGCCTCTCAAATGAACAGTTCATCTATATCAAAAGTTCCCCAGAGTGAGCACCATAATTCTAAACTGTCTTTGGTAAAATTGTGAGAGAAAAGCATGCATAAGAGTTAGCATTACAGTGAGAATCATAATGAAATCAGGTATTTGGCCTGGAAAAAGCACAGTTTCAGATTGAAAAGACCTCATGAAAACAGCAAAGTGTTGGTGAGAATTGTACTTATGTGAACTTTAGTCACTAGAAATTGGTCAAAGACCAATTGTCACCCATCAGGGACCATAAAACCTCCTGATTCAGGGCAAATTAAACTAAAACAAAAATAATTCTCAGGAACACAAAAATAAGACTGAAGAAAAAGTCCTTACAAGGTTTTGAAATGGTGACCTGGGACCAAATTTGTCCAAAGGATACTGAAGAAAAATCTTCTGAACTGTCAGTCTCTAGGTTGGCTTGAGAAGAGAGTTACAGTCCTTCCTAATCCTATAGACTTTTACTCTTATAGACAACAACATTTAAGACAGACAGGCAGACAAAGCAATGCATTGGAAAAGCAGGTAATGGATGATAAAAAATAGCTTCACTAAAGAGCAAATCTAATCTGGTCAGAAAACCAAAAATCCCAAAGAAGAATTTATTCCTAGGAACACAAAATGAACTCGGTGTGAAGGGACATTAAGAAAATAAATTGGAAAATAAATAAATAAAGAAATAATGAATTGAAGCTTAATTTGAACTATAAAATATTATTATTATTATTTTATAAAATATGGCTGTTCTCTCCTCCAAATAGGAAACAAAACAAAACAACAATAACAGCAATAACAATGCTGAAGGGTTTGAATGAAATGTCAGTTCTGCACAAACTTACCTCCTAACCAAGAACTGGTTGGCTCCTTCAGCAGGAAGAGATAGAAAGGATCTCAAATTGAACAAATCAAGATAGACTAATAGAGCAACCACTGATATTCTGACATTGTCCTGACACTCACATGTAGGCCATGTTATTTTCCTATTGGACATAAACAAACTCAGAGAATACCAACCTCAGAAAAGTTTACTCTGAAGCCATAGTAAAATGAGAAAAGGTAAGGCTATTTCATAAATTTATCTAAGCAAAAACAAAAACAAGTTAATCATGGCACCTACAAAATACGAAATACCTCGTCTCTTGGCCAAAATGAATGACCATTATTTTACAAATTTCAGTTTTATCTTTGTCCTAATTTTCCTTTTCTATAGGAGTACCCAATCATATAATTAGCCCTGTTTTCTGATATTCCTATCCTCCTTAAATATCCAGTACAGAATATCATCCCTAAGCATCTAATCTATGCTTGCTTCTTTAGTCCCTTTCCAAAATCCCCAACCAAACCCCAAATCCTATACTAGTTTTCTTTCCCAACACCATTTCACTGAGTGTATTAGTGTTCTGTGGCTGCCATTACAAACTACCACAAACCGAGTGGCATGAAGCAATAGACATTTATTTGCTTACATTCTAGAGGCCAGAAATCTGAAATCAAGCAGTCAGTAAGGTTGTACTCCCTCTGGAGGCTCTAGGGGAGATTCCCTTCCTTATCTCTTCCACTTTCTAACAACTGTTGGCATTCCTTAGTTTGTGGCCTTGTGGTGCCATAATTCCCATCTTTGCCTCCATGGTCACATTATTCACTCCTCTGTTTTTCTCATATAAGAACATCTGTCATGGGATTTAGTGCCTACCCAGATAATCCAGGATCTCTTCATCTCAGGAGCTTTAAATTAATTCCATCTGCAAAGACTCTTTCCAAATAAAATTAACATTTACAGGTTCAGGGAATTAGTGGGGGGGCCACTGTTCCATCCACTGAGAGACCTCATGGTTCCCCATATTCTTTCTCACTGCAATGAATAATAAACCCTACTTATTCAACTACAAGTGTCTTCCTGGTGGTCTTTGACTAGAGGGCATCTACAAAAGACAAAATGAGGGGCGCCTGGGTGGCTCAGTGGGTTAAAGCCTCTGCCTTCGGCTTGGGTCGTGATCCCAGAGTCCTGGGATCGAGCCCCGCATCGGGCTCTCTGCTCAGCGGGGAGCCTGCTTCCTCCTCTCTCTCTCTCCCTGCCTCTCTGCCTACTTGTATATCTCTGTCTGTCAAATAAATAAATAAAATCTTAAAAAAAAAAAAAAGACAAAATGAAACGGAATTCAGTGAGCTCAAAGACACAGGTATTAAGAAATTCAAGATCCAAATGAAAAAGTATTCCAGAAGACTTGGATCCATTCATCTAACTGCTCTGACATGAAATTTTTGGTCATGATCTCTAAAAATCTAGGTTGATAATAAAAGAGTCTTTTCATGATTTAGAGAATGATAAGGAATTGTCAAGAGAAAAAGAAAACGATAGGAGAAAGATCAGCAATCTTTCTTCAGCAATCTGAAGCAAATGATTCAGCCTAGGAAATAAAATCAAGACTAAGAGCAAGTAAGGTGAAATATTCTTAATCATGAGAATAACACTCCATTTACCTCTCTCCCTTCCTTCCTTCCTCAGATGATCTACACTGGCCTTTTCCTCTAGTTCCTCATTAAATTGTAGATTTAATACAATCAAAGCCAAGATAATGTTTTCTTTTTCTTATGTGTCTCCTGCCTCAGTTGAGGTATGCTACACAGAATTCAATTAACTATGTGAATAAACTTCCAATGTTTTTTTCCCGCTTTGATCTTATTAGTGGTATTTTCTTAATTGAAAAATTCTTTTTTAAGAAGAAAACATAAAGTCAATCATTGATTACAAGTTTGACCATACCTTATTAATAGTTCAGATAAGTCATTGTTCTTCTCAAAATTGTTTGAAAATAGACATCTCAAAGTCTTGTGAAATGAAGAACAGCTCTAAACCATTATTTCTAATCTTCACCTGAGCACTTTTAAAAATTCTGATACTAGGACTCTACTCCAAATAAATTAAATCAGAATGTCTTGAGGGGGAGCCCAAGAATTCTTAGGTTTTACAGTCTCTCTGGAGGATTCTTGTATGCTTCCAGAATTAAGAAGTATTGTTCTAAATGGGATATGGGTTACATTACAAGTCAATTGCCTCATATACTATTACTTATTTTTGTACAGAATATGCTAGAAACAGAAACATACAAGAGTTCTGATAAAAAACAAATTTAACAGCCATCATTTCTGGCTAAGGAATTAGATAATTGGAAACTTCACACTTAACACTGTAGAGAGCACTGATGTAATAAATTCCAGCAAGATTATGGTGAAAAATTAACATAGTTGCCATCATGGTTTGTGAAGATGTGATAGGTATTTTTAAAGTTTCAGAATTTACTATAAAATTATTTTTAACACAATGTAA
The DNA here is from genome assembly GCF_902655055.1 of Lutra lutra. NCBI lineage: Eukaryota > Metazoa > Chordata > Mammalia > Carnivora > Mustelidae > Lutra > Lutra lutra. Next base: position 105,590,961 of record NC_062283.1, read on the forward strand.
AGAAAACTATCCCTTTTTAATGTCTGTAAGAACATAGAGTCAAACATAAAAATGAATTTACTTTTTGCCATGGTACCTCTCCTAGCACTTGGAACAGTAAAGAACTCTTAAGACTTGCTATTATTACAAATGATATTCTCTTATACCAGTTGGATCTACATGCCATTAGTATGTGTGTCTGTATATAAATATATATATATTTATATACAGACACCTGGGATATATACATATATATATATATTTATATACAGACACCTGGGTTCCTTAGTCAGTTAAATGTCTGCCTTCAGCTTAGGTCATGATCCCAGGGTCGTGGGATGGAGTTCCGCATTGGGCTCTCTGCTCAGTGGGAAGTCTGCTTCTCCTTCTATCCCTCACCCCTGCTCATGCTCTCTCTCTCTCACTCTCTCTCTCTCTCAAATAAAACTATATATATATATATATATATATATATATATATATGCCACAAAAATAAATATATTTACATTTTTTAAAAATTTTCAATAAAGTGGTCAAATCAGTAAACTCAAAGTCTGGCTTAAGGACCTAGTTAAACCACCAAGTAAGGTTTTTTTGTTTGTTCTTTGTTGTTGTTGTTTTTTCCCCAAAGAAGTTTTTTTGATTGATCAAACTATTTCTTCCACTGATATTACCAAATGAACTCAGATGAAGCTGAATGACAAATATGGCTCTGGTAGAAGGAAAATGATGGGCTCCCTTCAATTTTCTGCTCTAGCCCCATTTTCAAATAAGGAGAAAGAGCCACTAACCGCAATTCATCTTATGTCTCCTCATATCAATTCACTGATACAAAAATCCTTTAGATCATACCAATTGAAATCTGAAAGCACACATCGCCTGTTAAATATTAAGGTCCAGAAGAGATGAGCAAACAGGGAAAAATAGCTTAATGCTAATATCCTTTTCCATTTTAAGTGTAAGCAAAATTTTATATTCAGAATAACAAAGTAAGAACATTAGTTGATCTCTTTCTCATGCCAAGTAATAGAAGCAGTAGAGCTTAACTGATGGTTAAGAGCCTGTATTTGAATACTGTGTTTGTCTACTGCAAGTTGTTTAGCCTCTCTTCATCTCAATTTCATGAGATTGTGATCTCAACTGTGAGATCTTAACTGTGTAATAAAGATGACATAATAATATTATCTTCCTCAGAAGGCTAAGGAAATTGATGAGGATAAATGTCGAGTAAATATAAATGAATACAGTGCCTGGTACATAGTAGGTAATGGGTGCAGGGGTACATGTCCACATAGTTAATTGATCTTGCAGCACACTAGCCAACCTCACTGACAGCAGGTCTCCTCTGCTTTCCCCACAAGGAAAGTCTCATCTCCCAAAGTCACATGGACAAGCTGATCATTTTTGGCCTGATGGGGATCAGCAAACCTTTCTTTTTCTCACCTATGCCCATCCATGTTGTCTATCTGAGCAAGTGTGGTGCAGGAAAACAAATTGGTTGACTGATCAAAACGTTTACTGTTTTTCAAATGTTTTATCATCAAAAAGGGACACAGGCTAAGGGTAAGTAGTTAAGCTAAATACTTTCAGAATCACACAATAGTAGACAAGGAGGCTTAGCTTAATATGTGAAAATCATTGTAGCTACTTAGAAAAACCACTGCCCAATTTATGGTAAGATGGATGAATGCTGTTAATTAAAGAAATGGAACTAAAGTATACTATGAAAAGTAAAGTATGCTTGATTTTCAAGAAAAAAAAATTATTTCTTTTATTTACATTGCATATAAACCAAAATTAGAGCTGCTGTATTTAAATATCAACTTTGCCTATGTGCTAATTGTTTTGATTTAAATTCTGTTTTTTATATGCATATTGTCAAGATATGACTTACATACTTTTCTTCTGTCAGCAAAGAAGGTACATTGGAAAGTACGAAATTTGTAATTTGTTGCTGATTTAAGCAATTATTGACTTGGAATGAATATTTTTTTTCTTATTTCTTCCTAAAATGATGGGGATTATTTTTTAGTTATTATTCAATCCAAGAGTTTTCATATGAAGTGTTCTTTTTTATATATTCTACCGCAGTTTCCCAGATTGATTAGTTGCATGAAATACATTTTAATTTTAGGTATTTTATTTATGGTATTTGTCTATATCCTTTAAAGCATTACTTTCTTAGACTTAGCATACAATTTCTCTATCATTCCTGTATATACATATTCAGGTCTCAATTATTTTTACCTATCTGTTTCTTTAAATCTCTACACTTCTCTCTCATTTATTTCTAGAATTCAGTTGCCCCAAGCTGACTGTTGAACTGCTGAAACTGTAAACCATCTCCACCCTGGTCCATGAGGATCCCTTCTTAACAGGCCAATGTTACATCAGTCTTAATTTATTGACACCACACATGGCAAAATCATTTGCTCTCTGGTTTCATCTATGTCTCTTTGGCAATTCAGTAGTCTAGGTTTCTTCTGCCCATAAAATACTTGAGTTTTGGATTATTATTTTTCAAATTATTAATAGACTGCATTTTTTCCTATTAAAATGCATTTTGATTCACAATTGCCCAAACTACTAATCTATGCCTTCACTTCTTTTTTCCAACAATTAAGTATTTTCAAAAAATAACACAAAAACATTCATAATGCCTTTTAAATTTCAGAGCATGTTTCTCTTGAAATTTTGTAGGATATAAAGCTGTTATTTAAGTACATATAAGGAAAAGTCAATTTTTGAATGAAATAAAAATAACAGGGGTAGTAAAACAAATGAAAATTTTACACATCTAAACATGTAGAATTCATGTTAAAAAATAATGAAATTAAAGGAGCTGTTAAAATCATACTTTACTTTAAATCTTCCAAAAAGTACTAAGGAACCTAGATCTGTAAATATCAGAAGGATTATAGAATCTTAGATTTGAAAGGAATATTAAATAAAAAATTATTATTAAATAAAATATTATTAAATAAAAAATTAAAAATTAAATATAAATAAAATTAAATAACAAATATTAAATAAAATTTCAAAGAAAAAAACCCTGCTTCCTTGTTAACTTATCCTTGTTGGTCTTTCTTTTGCCATAAACTGAATCTCCTAACAAGTTTGTACTTGCTTCCTCAGATGTTTATGGATTGTAATGTTAACTTCCATTTCCATCCTTCCTTCCTTTAATGAACTTTTAAAATGTCTTACCATTTTAATGGCTACCATGAACACACACTCTTTTTTCATGTGCATTTTAAAATGTGATGCTTGAATTTAAACACTTGATTCTGGACAATCTTTAATTGGTACTGTAAGGAATGTAGTTGACAGTGCCAGACCACCATTTGCATGATGAACAATGCTCCTTAGAAGTTATGTAACACAATGGCCCAGATTTGCACCAGCTATATTCCCACCCCCTTCAAGTATGTTGTCTAGTACTCCAATGACTGGAAATCTTGAACCTCTACTTCCCTGACATTTTTGCAGCTAGGATTTTGGTCTACCAGTCAGAAGCAATCATGAGATATTTGGAATGCACAAATGAGATGAAGGTCATCTTATCCTTATTCTACTTTTTGGCTGTTTTCTGCTGCCAGGAATATTTATAGATATTCTGGCATCCAGTCCCACACTCATGGATGCTGAGATATTTATCACAGAGACAGGTATGTTCCACATACAGTGTTAAGCAGTTGTAGCAACTGGTCCTTCCTGATCCTAAGATTGCAGCTCTAGGGGCATGTTCTTGAACTCATTCTTTTCAATGGTGACCTCTGATTCCCCATCTTTTTCCCAGCAGGTGAATCTTGTGGTATTCTGTGAGTCATTCTTGGGACACCAGCCTAGCATTTTCTTATTAGCCCTTCCAATAATTACCATTATAAGTCACTGTATTTGAATCATGTTTGCTTAAAATGCATTATATTTTTTGTTTCCTGCATTAAAACCTGTTTGTCATAAATTCTAAATAAAATGAGACGATTATGCACCAGAACACAGACTCTACACCACTATTACACAGAAAATATCACATCAACTTACTTAAACATGTTTGAGTTATATAATGATTGTGTTCTATTACACCCCCAACCTTCTGACTCTGCTTAGGTGCAAGAAGCCTCCAGTGTCCAAAAGCAAGCCTTTGGAGATCACAGGTACAAGCAGTTAGCAACAACACACGGAAAAGCTGGGAGACAGAGCTGGCGAAAGGGACCCAAGGGGGCACTAAAGTATCTATTATATAACTTCTGAGTCATGTGAAAATTGATAAAAGAGTTCAGTGTATACTTTAACCAAAGTCTCGATAAACGGTGTCTAGGACTGGGTCCATCCTAGAGAATTCCATGAAATAACACTAATATTATGAAGGGAAAATCATATCAAAACCGCTTTTCTTTCACTTTATGGTAGTCACAAAGTAGGTAGCCAAGAATGAGTACTAATGAGAAATGATAAGAGTTATTCTAAGAAACAAAGTTTTATCTCTGCCATAAAGACAGTTTCATCTCCAACTAGAATGGGATAATCTTGACCATTCTAATCTCTGTACAGCCAGTGTTTAGCTTTGAGATCATATCTAAGAAAGAGTTAAACATTATATACAATCACCTAAAAGCTCATAAGAGTCATCCCTTAGGCTGACCTTTCTCAATATATCTATTTGATAACCCAGAGAATGAAAGGGGAGTATGCTCACAAATTCACAGTTGTTGCTAAACTAGTTCATACTGTTAATTCTAGAATTACAATTCATCATGACCTCAATAAGAAAATACATTTACATGTAGGACATGTTAGAATTTGGATAATGTGTATGCATGTGTGAACACAAGAACAATTCAAGTATATGGCAATACCAAACAATATTCTTAAAAAATGGATATTTTTTTAAAGAATGTCCAGATGGAAGTCAGAGAGAATGATAGGGGTTGTTCTGGGTATAACTTAACCTCAAGCTACAAAAAATAAGACTAGGAGAAATCTTTATCATCTTCAAATTCATAAAGGGTTATTTTTACAAATTAAACGATGAGAATAAGTACAAATAAGCCAGTTTAAGTAAAGAACAAGAGGAAAAGAAAATTTTCTTATCCTTTAAGGTAGAAAATGGATCTCTGAGGGTGGAAAGCAGAATCTTTTAGTTTCCTCTGTTCATTGGCTAGTGGTCTGGCCCAGATGTCTTTAAATCCCTCCTCAAGGTCCACTCTCCAACCTCCACCTGCTCACTCCCTTGGATATGGATCTGCAGTGAATGATGTCAATGTCCTTTTTCTCC